>NC_090437.1:211137559-212456607 GCF_031143425.1 Pleurodeles waltl
AGGCAGAAGGGAGTTAGAGGTTCTCACAATGCCTGTGTAACTGACATGGTAACCAAGGGAGATTATTGGTCACTTGTAGTACTTCCTGTTCCAGATTCGGTAAACATGAAACTTTGAAAGAACCTAGCTATTTTAGGAATTTTGACAAAAAAAAACACATTTTCATCTGCCTTCCTCACATAGGCATATGTAAGCTGTAAATGCACACCTATGAATGCCCACCCACATTTCAGAGTGTGAAGATTCCAGATATAGAAAAGTTGTCAGGGCCTTGCTTTTACCAAGGCTTCTTTAAAACACTCCTCTCTAGGCCATGTGTTAATTTAACTCATTTGCATAATAACTGAAACTCTGCACACCTTTCAAGAACATGTGCAGCATGTGAGGACCACACCCAGCTCTTCAAACCACACCCAGCTCTGCACACCTTTCAAGAACATGTGCAGCATGTGAGGACCACACCCAGCCCTGTCTAGAAAAGGCAGCCCCCGAGCCTCACCCAGTGCTTGTGCTCGTCTACCTCCCGCTTACCTGAGGACAGATACCTCGGCGCTGGCACTCCTGCTCTCTACAGACTTTCATTGGCTTCAATGGGCGCAGCTGCTGGCTCTTCCTTCTTCCGGTTTCCGGTTCCTCCTTGCCTTAGCCTCTCTCCTACAAGCAACCTACAAAAGAGAAAGAAGACAAGGTTAGACTGATCAGTATCTCTTGCCAGCAACAAGTAAGTGCAAAACTTTTATTACCTGAAAGAACTTTGACAACAATTTCTGGATTCGTGTATAGACAATTTGAAACAAGATACCTTCCACGAACATTGTGATTCAAACTCTTCGTTACAAGAATACTTTGCGGAACTTTGTGAAGCAAACATTTTTTTTTTTATGGAACTTTTAAGAATCGAACCGTGGAAACCATTAACAGCAAGGCAAACAGTAAATCAAGGACTTGCACAAATTACATGCTGTATTTTGACGTAAAAGTACAGTATTTGTTTTATAAAAGATTCTGGAAATATGGGAAAAGTGAGTCTGCTATTGGGAATTTAGGCTTTAGTTATATTAAGATGAATGTTTGATATTGGTAATTCTGATAACGGTATTTGTTTAATGTTTTAGAAGCTTTAGAGTAATGGAAAGCACATCCCAGAGCAGTAACACATTCCAAACCTGTAAACTAGAGACCAAGATCCAAGAGGTACTTTTAGAAGAAAATTTCTAATAAATAAAGGGATAGTCAGGAACCCAGTTAGGAATAGGTTGTACTTATCTGTTCTTTGTTTATGTTTCATTAGGCACCAGTTTCTACAAAAGTCAGAGAGGGCCGCAGATTTGTACAGCACTTCAACAGTGGAAACGCAAGAACGGTGTTGTCTCTTTATTTTATTTTATCCACTTCCCCCCTTCCCTTGAGCTTCTGTTCTTAGTGCACTGTTTTAAAAACTAGTGTGCTGGAACAAGCAGTTTCAGGGTGGGGTCGGATTGTCTTCAACCTCCATCAGAACTGAACAAGGACTCAGGTGAGCTGGGCTTTGACAGTGGGCCCCTAGATTGTTTAAATGTGAAGGAGTGATCAACAGATATTTCAGAAAAAAAGTCTTGCTAGTTTAGTATCTTTTGGAGGTCGGTATTGCTAGCACAGGCATTTTATTAAAATGTATTAATGAGTGTTCATATATTCTGAATGAATGATTTGTGTAGAAAATATAATAACCTAGAAAAATAACGCACGTATTTGAAAATGTGATTACAAAGAGTGGCCGCCAATGTTCACAAAGTGTACTTACTAGAGAAATATTATTGTGAAAAGTTGAAAATATGTTTGACTAATGTAGTAATATGTCATATTAACGGTTATGCGTTATGCTTTAGTTTTATAAATTGAAGGCCTTAACTTAGCGAATGTCTTGACCTAGTTGCCGGGCCGCA
This sequence comes from Pleurodeles waltl, assembly GCF_031143425.1. Taxonomy (NCBI): domain Eukaryota; kingdom Metazoa; phylum Chordata; class Amphibia; order Caudata; family Salamandridae; genus Pleurodeles; species Pleurodeles waltl. Next base: position 211,139,485 of record NC_090437.1, read on the forward strand.
TGTTAAAACTGTATTTCTTAACGTTTAGTAAAATGACTGTCCTAGAGAGTTAAACTGTGATTTCTATTGTATTGAATAAATGTGCTCATAACTGAAGTTTCTCATGAGAACCGACTGCTAGAAGATTCTGTTCCTTCTAATGTAACATTTTATGTGTAATGTTTGTGAGATTGACTTTCTCAGGAGAAGAACAATGGAGATTCTGACTGGACTGGAAGGTGCAACAATATTGTTACTTGACAAGCCGGATGATGAGGACATTGCAGGGCAAAACAATCAACGACATGTGAATGAAGTAATAGTGGAATTCATAGATTTGGATTTTTAGTTCTATTGGACAAAGTGTGAACATCAGAGTAACTGACCAATAGGTATTTGGGAAGTAGTGTTACTAGTTTTAATATAAAGATACTATACTGAGAGACACCTCCATTACCTATTTTCTTGCTGACCGTAAGGTCAATATTTTCTTGTGTGTCTAGACAAGAGGAGTGCTTAACTTTAATGCTTAGAGACATTGCGTTTTATTAACTTCGATGCTGAATCCTGGTGCCTTGCTGGTCGACTGATGTCCTGGGGAGGAAGACTGACTCTATTTGCTGATCCACACTGAGGATCGATATTATGACCTAGACTTTTGATTATTGTCCGTATTTGCTTGTCCTTTCTAGGTACCGACTGCACTGTTTTGACAGAACCATAGTTAGATGTTTTTCCAAATTATTTGGTACTAAATTGATTTGATGAAGCCTGTTAGACCTGACAGCCTTAGGGTAGTCAGCCCTAACTTTTTGCCTGCCTTCCTCCACTTTTTAGATTTTGTTTTTGCTGGTTTTAAGACTCTGCGCACTTTACAACTGCTAACCAGCGCTAAAGTGAATATGCTCTCTCCCTTTAAACATGATAACATTGGATCATACCTAATTGGACTTTTTAATGTACTTATAAGTCCCTAGTAAAGTGCACTGTCTGTGCCCAGGGACTGTAGATTAAATGCTACTAGTGGAACTGCAGGACTGATTGTGCCACCCACTTAAATAGCACCTTAACCTTGTCCCAGGCCTGCCATTGAAAGGTCTGTGTGTGCAGTTTCACTGCCAATTCGATTTGGCATTTAAAAGTACTTGCCAAGCCTAAAACCTCCCTTTTTTCTAAATATAAGTCACCCCTAAGGCCTGCCCTAGGTAACCCATAGGGCAGGGTGCCTTGTAGGCAAAAGGCAGGACATTTACCTGTGTAATTTACATGTCCCGGTAGTGTAAAACTCCTAAATTTGTTTTTACACTGCTGTGATGCCTGCTCCATTCATAGGCTAACATTGGGCTGCTCTCATACACTGTTTGAGTGGTAGCTGCTGATCTGAAATGAGGAGGAAGGTCATATTTAGTATGGCCAGAATGGTGATACAAAATCCTGCTAACTGGTGAACTTGGATTTATTATTACTATTTTAGAAATGCCACTTTTAGAAAGTGAGTATTTCTCTGCACTTAAATCCTCTGTGCCTTAGCTGCTCAAAGGACTCACCTGTCTGCTTTCTGTGAAGGACTGCTGCCCTGCTTTTGATCTGCTGCCTTGCTGCTCTCTGGCTGTGGTGAAGAAGTGCTCTCCAAGGGCTTGGGTAGAGCATGCCTCCTGTTCCCTGAAGTCTCAGGACCAAAAAGACTTCGGGGGTCATTCTGACTCCCGCCGGCTGCGGTATCCGCAGGGCCGGCGGGAGCCGCCAGAATACCGCTGCACGGTCACATGACCGCCGCGGGTATTCTGGGTTTCCCGCTGGGCTGGCGGGCGACCGCCAGAAGGCCGCCAGGAACAGGATGGCGGTATGGGGTGTCGTGGGGCCCCTGGGGGCCCCTGCAGTGCCCATGCCAATGGCATGGGCACTGCAGGGGCCTCCGTAACAGGGCCCCACCAAGATTTTCAGTGTCTGCATGCAGACACTGAAAATCGCGACGGGTGCAACTGCACCCGTCGCACCCCTTCCACTCCGCTTGGCTCCATTCGGAGCCGGCATCCTCGTGGAAGGGTGTTTCCCGCTGGGCTGGCGGGCGGCCTTCTGGCGGTCGCCCGCCAGCCCAGCGGGAAACCCAGAATACCCGCGGCGGTCTTGTGACCGCGCAGCGGTATTCTGGCGGCTCCCGCCGGCCCTGCGGATACCGCGGCCCGCGGGAGTCAGAATGACCCCCTAAGTTTGCTTTTAAAAGACTTAAGACACTTTATATCACTTTTACAGTGATATCTCAAAATATACTTATTGCATTTTAATTGTTTTGACCTACATCTTATCAGATAAATATTAAATATTTTCTACATATTGTTATTGTATGATTTATTGCACAAATACTTTACACAATGCCTTCTAAGTTAAGCCTGACTGCTCAGTGCCAAGCTACCAGAGGGTGGACACAGGATAGTTTGGATTGTGTGTGACTTTCCTCTAACTAGAGTGACGGTCCTTGCTTGGACAGTGGGTAACCTGACAGCCAACCAAAGACCCCATTTCTAACAGAGCCCAACATGCTGATACTGACCTGGTGTTAGTTAGGGATCCTCACTAATGAAATCATGTTAATAGGGATTAATGCTTCATGAATTTCTATGCTAAACTTATTGTATGTAATTACTTTGACGCAGTTGAATTTGTTACTGATTTGCAGCATAACTTTAGAATGCTTTATAGTTCAAGCTTTGATTAGATTGCGTTTCTTTCGCCGCTTTGGACAGCCAGTGTTGTTTTTCTGTGTGTTTCATTTGATTTTAAGATTAATCTACATGACCTTGGCATTGTTAATGTAGGGAAATAAATATTCTAACTTTTAACAAAAGGTGTGGTTATTCATGACTAAAAGGTCATGTGCATGACAGTTACTGACTCCATTGATTATTGATGACATTAATTGATGTTGATTATTGACTATGGTGTATTGATTATGTACTGGAGCTATGGTAAGAACATCTTAATTGCGAGTCAAAGGATTCATTGACCTATTCGCGTCCCCTTGTAAATTTACTTATTAAGGCCAGACGTGCTAACAGTATCTGCACTAAAATATAACTATTTGTTTCCAACTTTTAATCTATATAGATGGTTGGTAGCAGGCCCTTACTACCTTCCATATTTATTGATCACCAGACACTCCAAAAATCACCCAAAAGTATTTAAGTATTTAGGCTTTTCTCACTTTGATTTGTGAGAAGCAAATCACATTTCTCCGTATCTATGGGAAACAACCCGAGGACCAGTATAAACAAAGAAAGATAAACATGTTTACATTATCCCCGCTCTAAGCAGTAGTGCGCACTTCTCTTTTCTCTTTCATGATTGGCTAGTATTCTTTTTTAATAAATTTACCAACATTTTATAATTATCTTCTGCCTCCCTCAGTGTGCAACAGGTCTATGATGCAAATCGACCTAATTATGTATCCCACCGAGACTGCTGATTTTAAGGGTGCCTGGCTTGTACTTTTGCTCCTAAGAATCCTCCGTCTGTCTATAAATAATTAACGCTTGCTTTTAGTAAGTTTTCGAGCTCTATGCCAGCAGGAAACTTCAGAGGAACCAAATAAATATTATACATCTATGTGTAAGTATGGCATGCTTCAAACACACAAAGTCAAAATATTAAATGAGATGGAGGCACACTGCAGATGGGGCTGAATATTCTAATATCTTTTATTTAAAATGTCACTCAATATATTCTAAAACGTAGTAATAATAAAGCATTTGAACTCTCCTCATAAGACAATAAGACCCCCCAGTTTACAAACTCCTGCCTTCTTTAAAAGCGTTTAATGTAAATTCTGCAAGAACAATCAAAGAGAAGCACAGCAAAGCACAACTTCATGCACAGACATTGGCTCATAGAGGTGCACACAATCAGTCCTTTGTGCCCCATGTAAAGTAATTCTTAAAGCTCCCAATATTTTTACCACTGTGGCTTAATGCTCTTTGAAACTCACCATTTGCCTGTAGATTTCTCAATCAGTTCCTTAGAGTACCCTACCAACCTCTTCTATAGATTATTCATTTTATCCTACTAGGTTTTGACGAATGTAACTAGCCTCATATGTCTTCATCTGCACCAAAGCCTCAGGGTTCGAAAGGGCACTTTCACAACAAGCAATGGCCAAGCCAGAAGGTCTCGTCTTTAAAAGGCATTAGGCACATACCTGGCTTTGCCAATGTTTGTTGTTGATGCTGAACATCATGAAAAAACAAACAAAAAAAACTGATCCTTCCCTAGTGACAAGAAGTTAACTTGAGCATGGAATACCACGCATGTGCCTATATGTGACATAATGCTGCTATGATCTGCAGCCACTGTGCAAGAACACATACCAGTATTTGCATTACCATGCATGCACATGTATACATCATGAAGCTGCAATGTTTATTTTATTTCTTACTTTTAATTTTCTTTCCTGAATTGGCAGTTGCCCATCTTGGAGTACTATATCCCAAAATAAAGTGTGAGAAAGTACTCTAAAACATAATGAGCAAACCAGTAGAAATTTGCAGATGCTAGTCGCCTGAGAAAAGTAGATAGTAAAAAAAAGAAATATATATATATATGTATATATCAGGGCGAGGAGCAACAGATGAGAGGAGGCTGGTGTAGAAACTGAACACCACTAGCAGCTTGGAGCAATAGTGATCAGGGTGGGGTTGGGGAGCATAAAATGAGCTAGGGAAATGACTAGAGAACAGAACGAAAGTCCAATGAGATTGAGAGGGCCTTAGAAGCAATGGAGTTGCTGTGGGGAAGACACACAGAGATGGAGGGGGCAGGGATGTAAGGAGAAGGAGCACACAGGAGAGTGAGTAATAATCACGGAAACTCCCATTTAGTGCTGAAATCAGGAGAACAAGGTAGTTCTATGAATGCATGCAGTAGACAATTATTAGCCATTCTACCAAAAGGATGGCATAGAATCTGCTCTCATGAGAAGCAAATAAAGTCATTCAATTAGAAGCAAGTAAATAAGAGTGACAAGCAAGCCAACATATGATAAGCAATGGGCTGACCCAAAGCCCACTATATTTATTGGCATTGTACACAATAGGGTTTACAATAGTAGGGTGCTAATGATGATTGTAGGTCAGATCTAAAAAATGAAGAAATCTATGCATGTTTGCATAAATTCCCTAATTTTTTTTACAGCTCCCAAAATTCCAAGAATAGTATGTCAGAATTGTATACACGTCGTACATTTTTAGGTGTATTTCAGCTCCCTTGCAATTACTCTATAGATTGTCTGCTGTGCAATCAATCCACAGTGCTAATTCAATTAGAAATTAGTTATCATCAGGAAAGTGAGTTTAAAGGAGGCACCCTGAAGTAAAATAAAATGAACAATAAGGACATCATGTTTCAGACACTGAGGATCATATCCTATATATGCAAATGAGTAACTAATAAATGTGTAACACACTGGAGGGTATTAGGATAATAGTCTCATATCCAACAGGGTAACACATTAAGAGCTTGCAAAAATCTTTTCATCTAACTATTCCAAAATACATTTAGAAAGAGAAAAAAATCACTCAAACGTTCTTAGTCCAGGAAAAAATAATCAAAATTATGTGTTATCAGTAACACTTACCCAAGGGAAAAGTGTCTGACTAACATATGCATAGAGGTAAATCGAAGACACCCATTAATTCCATCAGAGGGGAGGTGTCAGTAAATACCCATATACGGCCTAAACAATAAGGCAGGACCAATAATGTTCTTTGTTGTGCCCAATTAAATATTAAAACATATGTAGATAGATCTATAACTAATCAAGTACCAATAGGTGGACATAATGTGAAAAAAAGACTTTTTGTTTTCAAAGCTGCACAACAAGATGTGCTAATCTCTTCAATGGTTGTGCCCCTGAAAGACAGAAACATTCCAACACAGTGTCCTTAAGAGATTTTCTAAGTAATGTTACAAAGCAGCTACTGTCCTCCTTACGTTATCACAGCTACAGACACCCAGATATGTGTTGTCTAAAAGAAGAGCACAAGGAATGGCCCGACAGTAATGAAAACGTCTTACAAAATAACAACTGTGGACCGACCCTATTAGCTATCTGAGTTCTAATGGAAACGTTGCAATATTGTGTCAGTGGGGACTTCACAAAAGGATTAATAAAATAGAAACACTCTCCAAGTAAAAGCAATACTGTAAAAGAGGTACTGGGCTTTCTTGACTCTGGGTGCAATCACAAACAAAATGGCTAAGCATCACTGCAATCTGTTAATTACATGGTTTTAACTGTGCGTACCATGCGCCACGGAATAAAGATGGTCACTTTTGCTAGATGGAAGGTGATGGAGTTATATTGAAAACCAATTCCATAAATTGCAGCCTGAATGTTCTGAATGTCCTTGTAAACCTGCTCTTATCCTATTTTTGCTAGACCTCTATGTGAAAAGCAAAGTTATTTTAAAAAACTATTTTAAAAAACTACGATGCTGTAAGATCAAAACAACTCTCCCGCAATCTCTATGGACTACGTGGGGAATTCAAACCGAAGCTGGCTGTGTTTCGCTGCAACCACTTAACCCCTTGTGGGCCACGGACGTAATGGTAACGTCCGTGGCTGCGCCTCTCAGGCGCCACGGATGTAACCATTACGTCCGATTACCGGCCCTCGGGGGAAGCACTAGCGCTCTCCCCATGGGCTGCCCCCCCACCCCACCAGGTCAGGAATGGAAGGGGAATCGCTTCCCCTTCCACCCCAGACCCCCCCAGTGACCTCTGATGACATCAGCACACAAGAGCGTACCAAATATTTTTAGGCAGATGGGCCTAATGTAATTGAACCGATCTTCCCCCAGGGGAGGCAGAAAACCCCTAGGCACCAGGGATAATTGTTTTTGTTCATTTTATTGTTTATATGTGGGGAGCGACCTCTTACACAAGGGTCGCTCCCTGGGGGGGAGAAAATTATTTTTAGGTCATTTCTGCTCCCCCCTGGGGGCAGATCGGCCTAATTATATTGGGCCTATCTGCCTCCAGGGGGGCAGAAGCCACTAGTCACCAGGGATTTTTTTTATATATATATACTAATGCAAAAGGGGAGCAGCCCCTTAGGCAAGGGTGCCTCCCCGGGGGGTAAAATATTTTTAGGCCTTTCCTGCCCCCCCCCCCCGGAGGGTGGGGGCAGAAACCTCTATACACCAGGGATACTTTATGTTTTTATGTATGGGGAGCGATCCCTTAGGCAAGGGTCGCTACCCTGGGCGGCAAATTGTATTTAGGACATTTCTGCCCCCCTTGGAGGCCGATCAGCCTATTTGTGTTAGGCCAATCTGCCCCAAACAGGGGCAGAAACCACAAGACCCAGACACATTTGAAAACTAAACATCTGGTTGATTCCACGGTGGTGTGCTTCGGATGCACCCTGCACCATTTTTTTTACCCACAATGCCCTGCAAACGTCCAATTTTGCTGGAAATCACAAATTTTCCCACATTTTTGTGATGGAACCTTCTGGAATCTGCAGGAATCCACAAAATTCCTATCACCCAACATTGTGTCATCTATACCGATAAAAATTCTCCTGCAATTGTCAGCCTAAAAATGTGTTTTTTTTCAAACTGCCCTTTTGGACACGCTTTGGTTCCCCCTCAATTTCGACATGTTTTTATCTCTTCCCTGTCACAGGCACTTGGGTCCCATACACAAGTGATGTATCATTTTTACCAGGAGACTGAGGGGAACATTGGGTGGTAGGAAATTTGTCCCACTGCGGTAATCAAACACAGAAATGTGGGGGAAAAGTGATTTTTTAGCTAAATTTGAGGTTCGTTGAGGATTCTGGGTAAGAAAACATTGGGGGATCCACGCAAGTCACACCTCCCTTGACTCCTTCAGGTGTCTAGTTTTCAGAAATGTCTGTGTTTGGGAGGTTTCCCTAGATGGCTGCTGAGCCCATTACCAAAAACGCAGGTGCCCCCCCCAAAAAAACAGGCAGTTTTGTATTTGATAGTGTTTTGGGGCATTTACTTTTGCGAGCACCAGGCCTAACCACACAAGTGAGGTACCATTTTTATCAGGAGACTTTGGGGGATGCTGGGTGGAAGGAAATTTGTGGCTCCTCTCAGATTCCAGAACTTTCTGTCACCGGAATGAGAGGAAAAAGTGTTTTTTGGGCCACTTTTTGAGGTTTGCAAAGGATTCTGGTTACCACAACCTAGTCAGAGCCCTACAAGTCACCCCATCTTGGATTCCCCTAGGTGTCTAGTTTTCAAAAATGTGCAGATTTGGTAGGTTTCCCTGGGTGCCGGCTGAGCTAGAGGCTATAATGCACAACTAGGCACTTTGCAAAAATTAGCTCTGTTTTCTTAGGGAAAATGTGAAGTGTCCATGTTATGTTTTGGGGCATTTCCTGATGCAGGGCTAGGCCTACCCACACAAGTGAAATACCAGAATGTTCCAGAAATTTGCGAAGATGGTGATTTTAGCACTGCAAACCCTTTGTTGATACCATTTTCAGGGGGAAAACCACAAGCCTTCTTCTGCAGCCCTTTTTTCCCAATTTTTTTTTAAACAAATGTTTTGCTGTATTTTGGCTAATTTCTTGGTCTCCCTCAGGGGAACCCACAAAGTCTGGGTACCTCTAAAATCCTAAGGATGTTGGAAAAAAAGGACGCAAATTTAGCGTGGGTAGCTTCTGTGGACAAACAGTTATGAGGGCCTAAGCGTGAACTTCCCCAAATAACCAAAAACAGGCTTGGCACCTGAGGGGGAAAAGGTCTGGCAGCGAAGGGGTTAAATAAACGATGCCACCTCTGTGTATTATGCAGGTGACGTCACCTTTGATGTGAGGCACGGGGTTGAGATTTCTTACAAATGTATTCCACCAAAGGGGGCCCTAAGAGTATATAGGCTTGAAGGCAGATGTTAATCTGTCAACTTGAAAATTATTTAATCTAACGTCCACTCAGAGAAAGTGATTATTCTAAAATGAATCAATTGAAAATATTCTTAAAGATGAGTAAATCACTATGGGGGTCATTCTAAGTCTGGCGGGCGGCAGAGGCCGCCCGCCAGACTTCCCCCCTCCGAAATACCGCTCCGCGGTCGAAAGACCGCAGAGGGTATTCTAAGTTTTTCCCTGGGCTGGCGGGCGGTCGCCAAAAGACCGCCCGCCAGCCCAGGGAAAAACTCCCTTCCCACGAGGATGCCGGCTCGTAATCGAGCCGGCGGAGTGGGAAGGTGCGACGGGTGCTGTTGCACCCGTCGCGTATTTCACTGTCTGCCAAGCAGACAGTGAAATACTTGTAGGGGCCCCCAGGGGCCCCGCGACCCCCCCTACCGCCATCCGGTTCCCGGCGGGCGGACCGCCGGGAACTGGATGGCGGTAGGGGGGGGTCGGAATCCTCTCGGCGGCGCAGCTAGCTGCGCTGCCTTGGAGGATTCCAAAGGGCGGCGGTACACTGGCGGGAGACCGCCAGTGTTGCGGGTCCGACTGCGGCTTTACCGCCGCGGTCGGAATGCCCTTGGGAGCACCGCCGGCCTGTCGGCGGTGCTCCTGCGGTCCTCCAACCCGGCGGTCATTGACCGCCAGGGTTGGAATGACCGCCTATATGTGTATGTGGAAATACAGCACTCGCATTGAGCTGCCTTACCTGGAAGAATTGCCAGGTAAAGTGATTAATTAACCCACAGAGATAGTAAACTAAGTGAGTGGCTATGATTCTGGTACATATTAAACTGTAAGGCAAGCATACTGAGGCCCTTATTACGAGTTTGGCGAGCTTTTGGCAAGACAGCAGCAGATGCTGGTGCCAAAAGACTGCCAGTGTTGGTGGTATCCCGTCCACTGTATTACGTGTCAGCCACAGCAAACAGTCCAAAGACAGCCACAAATCAAACACCGTCAAGATGACCCAGGGCGGGAGATAGGCGGTCCCACCACCAGCACCGCCACGCCGACCGTATTTTTCACTCCATATTACGACCCACAAAGCAGCACAGCACAGCAGTCATTGCACAGTGGAAAACCATTTGCAGTGTGAAACAACGTGGTCAAAAACTCACCTCAGCCAGAACACCACAACACATTTGACAGTTAGAATACCCCACACATGTCACATATTCACACACTAGACATACATACACACATCACTATAAAACACACCCCAACACAACCCACAATCCTTTGCAACTCAAATGACAATCACAGACACCGAGGAGCCAACATCATACGATTTTGTACCCCTCACCCCATCAAGCACCCTAAACTGCACCCTTGCACAGAACACTCCCCCCACTCACAACCACCATGCCCAATCAAAAGCACCCAGACTTCACAGCGCACACACCCACACTTCACAGATGAAGAGTTACGGGTCATGGTCGATGAAATCACACGGTAGAGCCAGAACTGTTAGGAACACATCCAGCAATCATCGATTGCCAAGAAAATGGAATTATGGCACAGGAACATCGACAGGGTCAACTCAGTGAGCAACCATCCACCCACGACGGAGGACATCAGTAAAAGGTGGAACGACCTAAGGGGGAAGGTGCATTCCATGGCATCATGACATCAGATTGCCATCAACAAGACTGGCGGTGTGCCCCCACCTCCACCCCCAGTGTTCAAATCATGGGAGTAGTAGGTCTTGGCCACCCTGTATCCCTAGGGCCTGAATTAAATAACTGGAGTGCTGGACTCTGGTAAGTCACTAACACTCTCCTTGCACAAAGTACTACTGTACAGCATGCATCCCTACCACCCATCACTCTCCAAGTCATCCTAACTTCCACTCCCCCTCCAACCCAATCACCGAATGCCCCTGCCCCGCATGCCACAACACCACTCAGCCACTATCCCCACACATTGCTTGGCCAGTGTACGATTACCACAACCAAGAACCATCACTACAACTCCCACAATGCACCTGCCCAGCCACATGACAACCTGAAATGTCCACATCATAGTGCAAAACCAGTATGGCTAACTATTGTACCAGCTACACCTACTGCATGCTGTGACAGAGGACCATTACATGGCAATGGCAGCAATGCAATCTTGATTCCTCAATTTGTAATGGAAGATGGTACTCATTTCTGTATCCATGACCCACAAACTATACCAACAGTGCTGCAACTGTCATTGCCATAACTTGGATGCACGTCAAGCCGCAGTATGCATCCCACAATGACAATACCAATCACACCTCCACTATGTAACTCTCTCCACAGGTACCCCTTAACCTGCCATCATGCAGAGGATGCAAGAGACAGCTAGCTCTTCCCAGGATGAAGGCACCAGCGAGGACCACGCCTCTGGATGTCTGGACAGTGATGACTTACCTTGCCCATCTGGGACAACCAGTCAGTCCACCACTACCAGCCTCACCCTGTCCACATCAGAGCCCCCCCACCCTGTGGCATCAACAGCACAGCCAACCCCTCGTCCCCAGACCTGTGTCGCTAGGACTGTATAATCAGCAGTGTGCCCAACAGTAGAGGGACCAGACTTGACCCCTCACACCCATGACAATGAAGGTCCTGGTATAACTGGGAGTGGGCACACCGTGCCACGGGCACAGGCACAGGGGGCAGGGTGCATGGGAGGGATGCTGAGGGCCAGAGGATGGGGCCCCCAAAGCACTCAACTGACAAGGAAACCATCTCCCAAGTCCTGGAAGCATACAAGCAATTCCAGGACAAGATGGGTCAGATGCTCACCATCTTACAGGAAAACAAGAGGATGCAGAGGGAACACCACCAGGAGGCCATGCATCAGTGGCAGGCTCACAATGCCATCATGGCCTCCATTGTAGGAGTACTAAAGGAACTCACCACCATCCTGCATGTGTCCTCCACCCACCAGAAGGCCCCTTATACTAGCCACATACCAACAGAGCCTTCAAAATCTGCACACAAACAGTGGAATGGAGGCGCTGCCTGAGGAACCACAGGCCACTTGCAACCCTCCCTCTGTAGCTGAGGGACCCCCCTCCACACACAAATGTGGTCGTCCATCCAGACACCCTGCAGGTGCTGATGCCAAAACCAAACCCACTGCCAGGAAGTGACCCTCTCCTGAACATTCTCCCTTGTGTGCCACTGAGACATCCTGCTGACTGGCCAATGTCATGTCTCCATGATTCCATTGGCCTTTGGACACTGGACATGTACTATCTACAGCAGGTCCACCTACTCTAATAATTTCATCCGCCATGCCCCCCTCATCACCTATTGGACAATAGATGCACAATAAACACCATAGAGCACAGGTACTGCATTTGTGTCTTTATTGTAACATGTTCCAATGTGTGCTCACCAAAACGTAATGTGTGTGAATCTACATTCATAGTAAGTCTGTTACATGGACAGGAGAGGGAGGATTCACCATCAGGTGACACAGTACCTCAGACATGTTCCAATTCCAATTTTCAAGGGAGCCAAGGGAGCCAGCAGTTCAGGCAGACACCAGAGGAGCTCCACTAATCCAACCTGCAAATAGACCAAGACAAGGACAACCATCAGGATAGGAGTCATGGTGGCACACACAACACATATGCAGTACATTGTAGTTGGCCCCTGTGTGAATTTTCAAGTGACATGGGAAAACAGTACACCGTGCCACATCCACAATCTCTGGAAACACATTGCCATTGCTCGCTAGCTCACAGCTGATATGAGCCAACAAAAGACACATACAATGGTTAGGAAATGCCAGTGCCCATAAATGGCAATAGGAACAGTCTGCATAAGGAGTGATACTCACTACCCAATCTATAGTTGTCAAAACATCTGCATTGGAGTTTGCAGGACTGAGGACACACCACATGCCTGTACATATGACCTACTAACCAGCATTGTCAACATGTCAGACATGAGATGAATAAGACAGCTCCTGACGGGCAATCTGCCTCCCACCACAGGCCACACAAAGGGATAGATACACTGAATACCTACACTGATGTAACTGACCAGGAGGAGTAATGTCAGAAGGCAGATAAGAAATCAGAGACCTGAAAATACACATTATAAATACCTGAATGTCACTGGAAATATTGGTTGATCAGCAAAGTCCTAGAGTCAGTTCGACCTTCATACCATCACTTGGTATGTCACCATCATCAGCCACTGGTCCAGCTACCACCTCTTCATCATCCAGTAATGGTATGTGACATCCCAGGGCCAGATTGTGTAACATTCAGCAGGCAACAATGATCTGGCAGACCTTTTGCGGAGTGTAGAGCAAGGAACTTTCAGACACGCGGAGGCACCTGAATCTGACCTTCAGCATCCCAAAAGTCCTTTCGGTTACACGCCTTGCCCTTCTGTGGGCCTCAATGAAATGTTGTTTCCCATCCGTTGTAGGATATCTCACTGGTGTCAACAGCCAGAGAAGGTTAGGATAGCCAGAGTCACCGGTGTGCACTAAGGTAGGACCTGTCACTATACCGGTAGAGACACAGAGCAGAATGGGATGACTTGTGACATCACAATTTCACACATAATATTGCATTCATACCAATTAGCCAGGCCCTCTCTCTCTGTAGTTGTGCCATCATGTGTGGGACATTGTTGTCCCTCAGAATGTAAGAGTCATGCACAGATCCAGGAAACTTGACCCTAACTTGGGAGATACACTGGTCTGAGACACACACCACCTGGTCATTGATGGAGTAAAAGTTTTTACTGTTCCTGTACACTTGTTCATTGGTCCTGGGAGGAACCAAAGCAATGTGGGTGCCATCTATGGCCCCTATCACATGAAGGATGTGTCCCATATCATAGAAGTCAGCCTTCACAGTGGGCATATCCGCAAGTTGGGGAAACCTGATGTAGCTTTCCAGGTGTTTCAGAAAAGCACACAGTACATCCTTTAGCACATGACTGAACATGGGCTGGGACGTCCCTGCTGCCAAGCCCACTGCAATCTGGAATGAGCCTGAAGCAAGGAAGTGTAGCACTGACAAAACCTGTACTGTGGGATGGGATGGCATAGGGATTATGTGTGGCTGCCAATAGATCTGGCTCCTGCTGATTACACAGTTCCATGATGGTCTGATGATCCAGACGATAGGTGTGTATGATGTGCCTCTCCAACAGGGTAGCAAGGTCGACTAGGGGGCGGTACACTGATGGTTGTCTCATTCTTACCATTGCACAGTATCTAGGAAATAGAGAGGAAAATGTACAAATTGATTTACACTGTACAAATGTTAGCTAACACTATACTTGTAGCACAAAACAAACACTGTAGCCATGGCGCTAAAGTTTACACAGAACATATAGGGCATGTAGATCTACCATGTCTGCCATCCTAGCTGCCCATTGCAGCCACTGACTAACAGCATGTCACACACAAAACATGTTTTATGTTCCATGTTACAGCAGCTTATTTCCCCAGAACGGAACATGTATGTACCCATTTCGGAGCCACATATGGTTACCCCACCAATGAACCAGCAAGTAGCTGCACATGTACTGAAATTGACACCCGCACATCTACTCCATTGTGCCATTCATGGCACATGTATGGGCCCAGCCATGAGGGCCAAACATAGGCCAACCCAGCATAAAAAACAAAAGGCTGGCATGATGCACTTATTTTTGCTCTATAAGCCATGACGTGTATAAAATGGCAGCAGCCTGTCCTGCAGGCACAGAAGAGATGGAAGTGACCTAATTCTGCCGGTGTATGTCGTCTTGGCAGTAGGTGGTCGCAACTGTGGTGCAACTCCTCATTGGATAACAATGGGAGACTGGGGCCAATGATGATCACCGCTGGCGGTGATGGTCATGTACGCGTCGGCCGTGACTGCCATTTTTTGCCGCCTAGCTCACTTGACTCATGACACTCATGGAAGCAAGACCTCCACTATATGAGCTGCTGTGTATTGTCTCTGGGAGCCATCCTGTCACGTCCTGCAGGTGATAGGGCCCCAGGCTTCACGCCAGAGGAGTTGGGGAAACCAGTGGATGGTGTCCTACCCCTGTATGAGCAGCTGTAGGGGTGCCAGAGGAGCAGGTGAGCCCAGTTCCATTGTCCAGTGTGATAGGGTTGTGCGTGAGGCTGAAAGACATTGCCACGCTTCACAGGGAGTGGATGCATGGGACATGGAGGGAATGTGTTTGTGCTGTGAAGGCACATTAGTGTAGGCATGTGATGTGTATGATGTGTATAGTCCACTGCTGCTAATGTGGTGCCACACTACATGACTTTTTCATTCTGTCTTTGTCACCCATGCAGGTCAGTGCCCATCAGAAGAAGGGGATCTGGTGTGCCATTACCAAGCAAGTGCAGACCCTGGGGCTCTGTAGCTGGTGGAGCACCCAGTGGAGAAAGTGATGGGAGGACCTGAGACGCTGGGCCCGGACGACCGTGGAGGCCCAGCTGGGGACGTCCTCCCAATGCAGGAGGGGTGCCCGTCAGACCCTGACCCCCCTAATGGCCCGCATTTTGGTGGTGGCTTACCCTAAGGTGGATGGGTGCTTGAGGACAGCAGAGCAACCACAAGGTGGTAAGTACAGGCTCTCATCTTGCACATGACAGGCCTTGTTTGGAATTAGGTGGCTTACTTGTAGGCAGATGTGCATGTGATCAGTGGTAGATGCACATCAAAAATGAGTATCAGTCACCATGGCGGGCTCTGAATCGATTATGTGTGACAATACAATGCTGTCAGTGTATATCCAATTGACATATTCAATGGTTGGGTGAGTTTGGACACCCTATGCATTGTGTCAGAGCAGCTTCTTCCATCTGAATCAGCGTACCTAAGGTGCAAGTAAAATTACATCAGTATTTGTCTCCCACAATGACTGAGGCAATCTCTATTTTGTACAGTAGCTGGCATGGACTGATTGTGGGGGTGGCATCAGGGGTCCACTACATGTATGCCTCAATGGGTCAGGATTTTGGTCATGGTAGCTTACCATGCTGACATAAGTTGACTTAAGAGTGTAGGATATGTGTAGGGAAACAACCATGGTATTATGTTACATGTGACCCTATGTGGGCAAATAGCACAGCAAAGTCTATTTTTGAAGCTATCTGTGGACTTGCCTTTCCAACAATGGTATGGTACTAGAAGTGGCAAGTCCCCTGTTAGGTCCCTTGAGTCTAACCATAGTGTTTACATGTCAGGCATGACATTGCCCTGGCAATTACAATGCTGCTATGCAGTGCTTTAGCGTTGACCAATTCACTAAGTCAAAATGTTCCTACAATAGCAGGTTTTTCACCATTGTATCTTGAATTTGCATGTGTATATGCAGAAATAAAGTGTCATTGTAACGGCATGACCTACCATAATATTATTGAAGAGATGTACTTGTTGATCTGTGTAAATGGTATGTAGGTATTGACCCTTTTCCACCCTATCTTTCTCTTTCTCCCACCCACCCTCCCTCTCCTCCTCTGTCTTTGTGTGCATCAGCATCGTCAGATGAAAGAGAAGGGCCACAGGTGAGTGGGGAAGTAGCAGCCCACGGCACCCAAGATGCTGATACCAGCAGAGTCGAGGGGGCCAGTGGGATGGAGGGTGAAGGGAGTGCCAGGAGAGAGACCGGATCATCGACATCATCTTTGGATTCCTTCTCTGGTGGATGCTCCAGTCGGTGGTGGACTCATCTGGGACCAGCCCAGCACCATCCTTGTCTGCCACCCCCTTATCAGAACCACCCTCCCTTCAGCTCTCCACCCAATTGCCCATGCCCACTCACCCAGGAGGGTGGGCATCTCCTTGGCCACAGACACCTCAGCCCCTTCCCCACTCGGCCCTGCTGCCCTCAGTGAGGAAGCTATTGACCTCCTGAGGTCCATCTCTATGGGTCAGTCAACCATTGTGAATGTCATCCAGGGACAAGCAGCTCAGGTACAGCAGAGCAATGCCTACCTGGAAGGCATTCACAGTGCCCTGGCTGGCCTGCAGAGATCCTTTCAGGCTCTGGCCTGCTTGCTGATGGCAGTCAGTATCCCTTTCTCTTCCATCACCTCTCTAGCTACCTCTGCCGATTCCTATAACCCTCTCCTCACCCACATACAGAGCACACAGTCAGACTGCCATTCATCCACCTCAACATAGACGGTTCGCAGTGACAAACACAGCCACCACAAGACCCACCACCGGCATGCACACAGACAACACCCACTTGTAGACACAACAACATCCACTCCCTACACTGTCCCCTACACCACCCATCCTTCACAGACACAACACCACTCACACCTGCTGGCATGACACCAACACTCCCTGATCCAGCCACAAGTCCATCATACCCACAGTAACCACAATTCCAGACCCTCATACATACATCCTATTCACCACATGCGTACTCACCACAACTACCAGCACCCCCAAGTGCAGCCCATCCACCTTACCTGCAGGCACCACCCCAACAGGCAGTCACCAATCCACCATGGCATCTCCCTGCACCTCCTCCCCCTCCACCCATTACACCTAAATGCCCGCACACACCCAACTAACAGACACCCAGCACATACATGCCTACCACCCATGCACCTGCACCCAAGTCACCTTCAAGAACATGCCTCACAACCACTCCCTCTCCCTCCACTCCTAAACACTTTTCCCATGACCGCCCTTGTGTCCCTCAGAAAAGATTTTTATATGAATTTTCCTTCTTCCCTACCACTCTCTCACCCCGTGGTTTCCTGAAGTGCCCAGTGTCCCTCCTTGAGCCCAGCCTTTCTACCTCCCAGTTCTCCCTTTCCACCCATGGTGTTGCCCATGCCCCTCCCCCTGCAAAAAAAGTAACCCCCTCCAAATTCAAGGTCACCCCTCCCAAGGCCAAAGTGAAAGGGCTGCCTCCAAAAACTAAACCTAAACCAAAGCCACCCCTGGCAAAATCAACACCCAAGCCCAAAGACCCCCCTCCCAAGCCATAACCCCCACCTCTGCCATCCCCCCAACCTGCCCCCTAGATGCTCCTACCATGTGGAGGGCACTTTGCAGTCAGGAGTCAAGTTGGGGCAATGACAAGTGCCAAATGTGCCTGGGCACTTGGACATTTTGGACTAGCCAATTGACCTATTTTGTATATAGTTTAGAAGAGTTGTATTTATGCCTTGTATATATGGGCTAACCGCCTGTTCGTTTCAATGGTTACATACTTGTCCTCCCTTTCCTTCAACATGGATGTGTTGTATTTGTGCAATTTGGTTTGTGTGTGTTATGTGATTGTGTTGCAGCATGAGTTGTGTAGCTAACTTGTGCATTATACTTAGTGTGATGTGTTGTGATGGTGTTGTGTGGCATTGTGTGGTTGTTGTGTGTGCATCCGTGTGTGTGGTGATGGATATGTCATGTGCATTGTGTGGATGTGGTGTGACATCTGACATGTTATATGGCCGTGTTTTGGTATTGATTGGCTGTGTGTGGTTGTTACGTGTTGCTGTCAGTATGTCTTGTCATGTGGAGGTTTGCAGTGTTCTTCCTTGCCAATGCGTTTTGGTGGTTGCGTAGTGATATCGTTGTGTGACTCGTTTGTGTTGTGTGTGATTGTGTTAGCCAGTGACAATGATGTGTGTGTGCGTGGTAGTGTATGTATGGCACATGTATGTTGGCCGTGGTGTGTGTAGTTTGTGTGTGCATGTGTGTATGTTGGTGTGTGAGTGGGTGTGTCTATTTTTGTACGGGTGTTTGTTTGTGTGTGTGTGTGGCCATCGCTAGCCGTTCTGGCTGTGTGTTGTGTCTGCATGTGTACTTATGGCCTTCCCTCCAGTGTGTGCTAGGTGGGTGTACTTATGGTTGTTGTCTTCTTCGCTGATTCTGGAGTCGTAGTGCAATCAGGATCAGTGGGAAGACATCAAGTTCAGGTTCCATGGTGGCTCCAGACATGTCTGTGTTCCGGAAGGTGAGTGTCTCCCTTTATACTGTTCTTTTCCACCAGGATTTTGGTGGCGGCCAACCACCCCGAAAATCCTGGTGGTGTGCAACTTCGTAACATACTCGGCGATAACAAGGTCCCTGCCAGACTGGAGATGCCTGCGGCCATCCGTAGCAGTCCATCCGCAATGGTAGTACTAGGGGTGTATGGCTGAGTTCCATTGGGAACACCGCCATTGTCATAATATGGCGGTCTTCTCCACCGGGCCAATGGCGATGCGACCGCCACAGTGGCGATCCTTGGACTACCAAACTCATAATGAGGTCCTGAAAGTTGTAGATATGGTACACACATAATAAAAAATGTAAAAGCAGCCAGATCTTTCAAATATTACAGCATTACCATTAAACAATTCTTGTTACATAAAAGCAGCCTGCCCCCATCCTCCAGAGTATTGAATCTCATTTGTCCATCCACAATAGTTCCTTTCTGGAGAGAAGGATTGCTTTATCCCCCTCTTCGTGGTCCAAGTGAAACTCGTTCCACCACTTGCCACTTTATATCGTTGCTATTATGTTATAGGGTCTGGTAGTGTTCGACCAATGGGGCTCCTGTTGTGCCACAATTTTTTCTGCCTTTGTGTTGTAGGTTCCTGCATTTCACCTTCTGAGTTGTCTGTCCTATGTAGATAAGTTGATAAGGACACCGAATAGCATAAATGACAACTTGGGTGCAACAGTTGCGAAAACCAGTGAGAGTAATATCTACTTTCTTAGGGGTGAACTTACAAGTGTTTTGACAGACTTTGCTTGCTACACACTGGTCACATGTGTAGTGTCCCACTATTGCTGGGAGTCCCTCACAGAGTGTTAAGGGTGGGTCTTTGTGTTTGAGGTAATGCTTACCTGACCAGGGCATCATTTTAGATGTCTTCCTCGCTTGAAAGAGAATAAAGACAGTTTTTTATCAGTGAGATGCTCTTGAAGGAGACCCCAATGTTTTTTGACAATCTTTTTCAATTCATTACTGACCGGACTAAATGTAGTGAAGCAGACAATCCTATCCATGGAAGTGTCTTTTGTGCGTGGTTCCAGTAAAACTCTCTATGTTTATACCACGCCCACTTCCTGGCTTGTCTTATTCGATGTCTAGGGTAGCCTCTCTGAAAAAGTTTCTGTATAAGTATGTCGGATTCCTTGAAGTAGCCACAATTTTAGGAGCAATTCCTGATGATATGCAGGAATTGACCAAAAGGTAAATTATCCTTCAAGCTTCTTGGGTGATTACTGGTATAATGTAGTAGGGAGTTCCTTTCAGTAGATTTCCTAAAGAGAGACATGAACATTTTTCCTTCTTCAACTCCCACCCTTAGATCTAGAAAAGGGTTTACTGATTTTACTTTGTTCCATTGTGAACTGAATGTCCATGGATCTGCTATTCAACCATGTAATTCCACTAAAGGGGCTCTCCAGATTAAAAAGACACAGTGGATGTATCTGCACCAATTTTTTATTTGGCCAACAAAGGGATTTTCAATAGAAAAAATATGCAGTATCTCATAAACAGCCATGTAGAGATTTGCTAGATCTGGAGCAAAGGCAGTTCCCATTGCCACTCCTTTTGTCTGAAAATAAAAACGGATGTCAGAAAGAAAAAGGTTTTTTGTCATGGTGATTTCCACGAGGTCCACCAAAAACCAACTGTGTACTTGTACGGGCTGTTTCCGTGTGTCTAAAAGCTCTGATACTACTCTCAAGTCATCACCTTGAGAAATATTTGTGTACAGTGACTTTATATCCATTGTGACTAACAAGTCTGTGGCAGCATTTAAGTGCATGTCATTAACCATAGCGATTAAATGTATACTATCTCCAGTATATGAGTCATTTGGAGGTACAATTCATTTCAGGAACAGATCCAAATATTAATATATTGGACCTAGAATGGAATTGCACCCTGAAACAATGGGCCTGCCTGGTGATTTGTCCAACCGTTTGTGAACTTTTGGTAGTATATAGATCACTGGAGTTCTTGTTTGAACCACATTAAAAAAAAAGCTCATTCTTACTGATTAAACCTTGTTCCTAGCATCCTTTCATTAGTTTGGCTATCATATTCTGTAGCTCTTCAGTAGGATCCTTTCTGATCTTTCTGTAGCAGGTATTATCACTCAATTGAGTCGAAATTTCTCTTTTATAGTCAGCCACATCCTGGATGACTATCACACCCCCTGGCTATCTCGGTGTTCTTCTTCAAATCTCTGATGGCCATACTCGCAATGTATGTAAGGGTGTACTTAACATATTTGCTTTTGTTACTTGATGTTTCTATATCTTTCACAACAAAAAAAAATCAAATGTCAATGTTTCGCTTGGCATAGTGTGAGATAAAGGTATGAAGATAGATGGTTGTCTCAAACCTGTAACATCTGTTTGGGATGGTGGTATCCCTCCCCCCAAAAAATGGTTCCACCGGATTTTCCTAAAAAAATCTCTGCATCTCTATTTTGACCTTGAAACATTTGGCCCTTGTTGTTGGAACACAGGACAGACCCCTGCTCAGTACTGATATCTCATCTGGGGACATCCTGTATTTTGAAGAATTAAAAATTTGGGCCATGTTGGTAGATGTGCTAGGGGTAAACGACAATGTTGGCCTGGTCTCTTGTTCTTCCAAGAGTACTGCTGTCGACTCATCTGTCGTTCCCCTTGGGATTCCTGATAGTATTTGTTCTGTGTCCTGCCTCTCCCCCGGACCCTCCTCCCTCTCCGTGGTCCCCTCTCTCCCTGGCCTCTGGCTAAAAAAAGCCTGAGGATCTGTATATCCTGTTACTAATGGGTTTGACTACTGGTACCAGGTCCCTCGTTATCTGAACTGTCTGAGGCAGAAGTATCCGAAAAGGCGGCGTACTTTTTCCAAACCCCTAGGCCCCTATAATGTATCTTCCTGATTCGTCCTGCTGATTATAGTCCTCCTTTATACAGGGATACTTAAGATTTTTGTATTACTTTGGTATGTCTTTAGAAACAATTGGCTTTGCCTATGCCTGTTTATTAAAGCTTTTCAATATGTTTTGCTTGCATCTTAAATAGGTATTGTTTTCTGCCCTTTTGCACTCTTGTGGTCAGTTTTTACACAGCGCATACTGTCACACATGAGTTGAAACGCTGTTGGTAAAAGGCAAAAAAATCAGTGTCTTGAAGCAAGAAATCTCAACTTTCTGATGAAAAATGGTCAAATTAGACAATGCTGTATGATTTTGTCCTATTACGTCTTCAATCGGGTGTCAAACTATTTATTTTTCATTTAACACTTTTTTATTTAAATTTCCGCTTGTTCCGATGCATAAATAACACACAATAAAACATTTTAATGTTTAGGCTATTGTTGCAGAGAACAGACTACAGAGTGGATTCCGCCAATAGAAGCTTTGAAATATGTGCATGCACTGCCGCAGAAAGAGATTCAACAATTTTAGCTTCACTTCAAATGTGGCAAAACATTTGTCAGAGTAGAAGTCAGTCTTATAAAAGGTGTACGCTTTGTTTTCATGGTGGGCCCCATTTTATCGCAGTTATTGTAGTGCGCCTGCCAGGATGCATGCCAGTAACAGAAGGGCACTGCTCTGCTTTGTGTGACACATGCAATTGAAACAAGATCCATACCAATGTCATCAAGTTTGCATTGATGTATTTAAGCAGATTTCAATTATTTTTAGCAACTAAAGCCCTGAAATATACGGCTTAATAGTTCTTCAAAGCAAGCCTACTTAACGTGTGAATATAAAACAGCTCATAAAAAGGAAACTAATAATGCTTATAACGGAACACTTTTAAGACCTCGGACTACGAGGTCCAACGTGCACCGGCCTTATTGTCGAACAATGCCCATTGTCTGCAATTATAAGCTAATGGTTTGAACATTTCAAAGACATGCTGGGAACAAAGTGGAGAAACACAGAAATTGGGCCTCAGGACACTGATAAGAGCAATCACAGATGGAACAAGCATTGGTAAATGTGAGAAATGACTGCCAAAAGAAATGGAGGAAAAGTAAGTGACAAGCAAAGGAATTAATGAAAGCAATGAAAGCAATGAAAGCAGGGAGCAGGATGTAAGCCCCTTTTAAATTTATATTAAATATAATAAATTTCACAAGCATGGCGCCAGCACTGTGCAGGTGTAACCTAAACACTGTAACTTGTCTTCCCGATAGGACGGTATCTCCTGGTAAAGGCTCCTTTGGGATTACCAGGGGCACTCATAATGAGACCCTTTGTATAATAATTCATAAGGAAACCCCCATTTGTCCTTTGACTTCACATCCATGACAATCATAACTGTCAACAAATTATTTTTTGTGGCTGTTTAATTCCTTCATATAACATCAAAAGCAAGTTATTACTCTTTAATATAGGTCACTTTCATCACCCATTTTTTAAACACAGCAATCACTAATTCATTCTCTGTTACAAAGTACTTCATTTTTCATGCTATGGAAGTGACACAGTTGTTCTTTTTTCCATTACTGTATCAAACTCATTGTTATGAGCATGTTTTTTTTTTCCCGCTCCAAAAATTGCTGCTTTTTCCTACATACTTTTACCCTCTTGACCAATTGGCATCAGTTTCAAAAGCAAATCTATCACAGATTTCCTCTGAAAATGCCAAATACTGTGCAGATTGAAATAGGTAGAAATGTTATGGAGGTAGGTCATATAGAAAGTGTTTGATCAGTTATAATGGAAATTCTCATAGAAACTGTCTTCCATGAAAGACTCAGAAACCGCCAAATACAAGTACATCAAATCTGGAAAGACAGTGGTGCCATTTCCATTTATTTGTGGCACATTTTAGTACAGCCATTTTTATTAGAAACCACACATTAGCTGTTCAATGGACTTGTGTGAGGAATAGAGAAATATATGCTAGTCTTCTTGAGAAAGTAAGATAATTTTAAAATACAGAAAGAAAGCCTGTAATTCGCAGACTATTCCTGCTATTGTCAAATCATAGTACATCTGATTGGCTGGCATTCCTCTAAAAAAGTTTCACAGGGCAGTCATCCTGATCCCCTCATATTTGATCATGAATTCGAAAATGGTCACAGATCAAAGAAGGGAAACAAACATGTTACACAAGTCACATACTCAAATGGCTGAAACTGTGTAGCAGGTAACTGTTATCAACAAAAATGCAATTTTGGTAAAAAAAAAAAAAAGAAAACCTCCAGATGTTCCTGAATATTGGAGGGAAGAAAGAAAAAAAGAAGCACAGTGGAAAGCCATACTGCAAGTGGGTGAGTCTCGATTCCACACATTTACATGCAGTCTCTCATTGGCCTGTCATAGCTCCTTGGGAAATGTTTAGATAATGGATTAACCCTTGAACTCAATACTTCACAGGATTGGGGGTTTACTAAACCATCTCAGCCTTCCCAAAATACTTGGTGCTATTTTCAAGTCCTATCAGGTCTTACAAAAAGGCTGGGTAAGATGTACAACTTTTAAATCTACCTATGAATTAGCAGTAATGTTGTACTCCCAACAATTGCAATCCACTAAGGCATTGTTCAAGTGCAGGACACTTATGTCTCACCCTTACATCTGGTCTAGCACTCAGGTCATGGACAGAACTATTTGGACTTTCTTTGGGGTTGTGTTAACTTGTGTAATTTGTCTTGCAATGTTTAAAGACATTTTTTGAAAATGTAATGAAATTATGCAAAATTTTGTTATTAGTGCATACTGTTTTATTTTGATATCTCCCATTATTTTTTTAATGCAAGGTTGTACTTTTCATGAAAAAAGTCATGTATGTTACCAGAAAGAGACAAATATGAGCAGAAGATTCCTCTTGGGGAGACATGTTATTTACAAAGTAGTCTTCAGTGGGTAAAAGTAAGACAAAATTGAGTAATGTAAAACTTTGAGAAATTTAACAATTTTCCCAAAGCATGGATTTCAGGAACGTCTGAATTTTACTGCTGGAATTTAAATTTTACTCAGGCCAGCTTTCTCCCATCCTGACCCAAAATCTTTAGGAAATCCTCCTCTGCATTTACCAAAGTTCCTCGAAGGATGTTCATGGACATCTCTGCCCAACACTCATCTCTGGCCTTGCCCATGGCCCTGAAGAAACCTTTCAACTACTTCCTGAACTGTAACAATGGCTCTAAAGTTGCACCACTTTGTGAAGGCTGAGGATTCAGCCTATTCAGGTGTAAGTATCAGCTCGTCCCTCCAATACTGTCAAGGATGGGCCATAAACATGCAGATGGCCACTCCTTCACACCTAAGCTCCCTTTGTGTGTGGTTGTCCGGAGGAAATGCACAAGAGCCCAGTTCTCAATCATCGAGATGTGTATTCAGAGACATAGAGAAGACACTAGGTGATTTAAAGTAAGAAAATGCCAACTTTCTATAAGTGGCATTTTAATAATTACAATTTAAAATCAAACTTCACCATAATTTGTGATTTCAATTGTGATTTCAGAGACACCAAACGTGGCGGTCCATTCTCTTCGCGATTGCAAATTACACTTTAAATGTAATAAGGAAATACCAACCTTAACCTATGGGAGAGAAAGGCCCTGCAGTACTGAAAAACGCATTTAAATGTTTTTCCCTACTTGGACATGTTAAAGGTAAAAGTACATGTCCAACTTTTTAAATATACTGCACCCTGCCATTGAGACTGTGCAGGGCCTACCTTAGGAGTGACATATGTATTAAAAAGGAAGGTTTGGCCTGGTAAGAGGGTTAACTTTCCAGCTTGATATAGTAGTTTAAAACTGCACACACAGGATCTGCAATGTTTAAAGGTGGATGGCACAATCAGTGCTGTGGAGCCATTAGTAGCATTGAATTTTACAAGACCTGCTCACACATAGCGCACTTTACTAGGGACTTATAAGTAAATTAAATATGCCAATTGTGTATAAGCCAATGGCATCATATTTTAGGGGAAGAGGACATGCACTTTAGCACTGGTTAGCAGTGGTAAAGTACCCAGAGTCTTAAAGCCAGAAATAAAGAAGTCAGCATGCAGGAGGCCAGAAAGCTACAAAGTCAGAGGAAAAACACTCCAAGGATGCCACGTCTAGCATGTGTCCCCTCCCCCCCACAGCTGAAAGTGGGGAGAGCTACCCACTCCTTTGGGAGTTCTCTTCACTAAGGTGGAAGAACCTGTAGAGTCCATCAGCATTGGTGTGGTCTGTTCCAGGATAGTGTTCCATCCTTGAACAGATCATTTCCTGTAGAGAGATGGACAACCTCAATAGTTTGGTATTCTCACCCCTCATCTGCATTATTTGAGGGGCCTGTGGTCTGTCTTAAGCCAGAAGTGAGTGGCACACAGGTATGGCCTTAGCATCATTAGCACCCAGACCACAGTAAGGGATTTCCTTTCTATTGTGCTCCACTTCTGGGAAGAATTCTTCTACTGATGAAGGCAACAGGTTAATCAAGGCCCTCTTCATTTAGCTATGAGAACACAGCCCCTACACCAAGCTTTGAGGAATCTTTTTTGACAGTAAATTCTTGGGAGAAGTCATGGGCCTTGATCACAGGTGCCATGCACATGGCCTCCTTCAGGCTGTCATAAGCCTTTTTGCATACCTCTGTCCAGATCATCTGACGTGGCTGCCTCCTGGAAACGAGCACTGTCAAGGGGGCAACAAGGGTACCATAGCCCTTGATGAATCTCCTGTAATAAGCAGTGAGGCCTAAGAAGGCTATCACTTATGACTGGGTCTTGTGGGGTTCCTAAGCCAGGATGGTCTCAGTTTTGGCCTGAAGGGTCTGCACTTTGCCACCTCCCCCTTGGTGATCCAAGTAGACCACTAAACCCTGCCCTATCTGGCACTTACTGGCCTTGATGGTCAGGCCTAACCTCTGCAGAGCATGAAGCACTTTCTTATGGTGGTACAGGTGGCACTCCCAGGTAGAAATGAAGACCACAATGTTGCCTAGGCAGGTGGCACTGAAGCTCTCCAGTCCAGGTAGGACCTGGTAAACCAACCTCAAGAAGGTGGCAGTGGCATTCTTTAATCCGAAGGACATGATTTGGAACTGGAAGTGCTCTGGTGTAGACATCTCTTTTGCCCCAACAAAGAATGCCAGGGCACACCAGAAGGAGTCCGAAAATAAGTTCCAATGTGGAAAGAAGAGTCCAAAGTCCAAACACAGGGTAGAGGTTGATGAGATTTTATTCTTCGTGGACAAAGTACATTCTACAAACAGCCGACATGTGATTCGTCACAAGGACTTTTTCAAGGCAAATTTGTAGGTGTAGATAGTACTCATGGAGAGAGCTCGATAATTTCCAATAATCCAAAAGGGTTCATGTGGTAGGTCTGGTAGAAAAACTACCATGTACTGATATAATGGTGACAAATAAATTCATAGCAAGAAGTCTCTGAAATCATGGATATTGGTTACGTGGAGAAGAGGTGGCCATGATAAGCCAAGGATGAGCTATATGACGTCGGTCCACGCGGCCCAAAAATACAAGTAGAGGTAGTGCATGGAACTAACAAAATTGTTCTGTTTATAGTCAGTGCGAAGTCTCTACAAAAGCCTTCTTCACCTCTTTTAAGAGCTCTTCTTCCACAGCAGGCAAGAGAGGTTTTGCTCATACCCAGGACACCTGACGTGATTTCTGCGCTGTCCTCAAACCTCATATCTGCCACCTCGTCTGGGAAAGAAACCGAGGACTAGCAGACCTCTTCACACTGGGTTAATCGAGGCTGCGAAGATTTTACAAGATCGAAACTCTCTTGCCTGCTGTGGCAGAAGAGCTCTTAAAAGAGGTGAGGAAGGCTTTTGTAGTACATTTTGAGGCACAGTCAGATAATGTATTTGTCACAGCATCACACATTATTTTGATAAAGTTCTGAAACAAGATCTTTCTGTTCTAACTTGACAACATTTATCCATATGAAGTCAATTGCTTGCACACATTAAAATTATCAACATTGGCCCAACAGCATGCCCATTAGTTCCGTTTACAATACGTCCATCCCAGACTCCTTGTATCTGTCCTTCTGACCTTGATCTACAGCATAATAATTGCAAATGGCGTCTAGGGATGCCCCAGGCGTATGACTCGTATTAGAAAATGAAACATTGAAGACAAAGGAGTGGCTAGGTGTGAAATGATGGCTGATATAATCCAATATTCCAAAATGTATCTTTCTGTTTCTCCATTTCAAATTTTGAACATTCTACCCTCAAGAGATGGAAAGTTCTAATAACCTCATATCCCTTGTGCCTTGAACTATACCAATTGTTAAAATCATCTCCCTCGTGCAAAGGCCCTCGCCGTACAACACAGGTTTAGAGTTTTTTCAAGCCATATAGCTCTCGGCTGCCGGCACCAATGCTAAATTAAATAATCCAAGGTAAAACAAAGAAATTAATCTCTCTAAAATCCTTGAATCTGGGCACTTAGAACCGCTTGTTAACTATTGTCTTTATCGCGGTTTAGACGCCAGGTGTATAATATCTTATTCAACGTGTCAGTAAGTATAGACACGATACAATTATCTAGCACTACACATAACACACTCATTCTTTCAACTCCATTTGTGACAAAAATGTGTTTGGCATCCATCTTTCAGTGTTTAATCAGATAATTTCATAAATTCATATCGATCTATGCTATGCAGGGGAAAACATTCAGAAGATACAGATCATTGCTTTAGCACGTTGAACCCTTTAAATTAAATCTAATATCTAACATTGCAGCCAGTGTTAGTCATGTCCTCACCGCATCCGAGGTCATATTAAAACGTTATGTTTAGCCTTATCAAATGGAATATTATATTTTATTATTGCTGGTCGTACTATGAAAACAACGGAAAAAAGAAGAGGTTAAAAAGACTGTGGCATTTCCTTGGTGCTATCCTCTCTTGTACACAGAAAAGGGACCATTGCCGTATTTTAGATTTGTACATGACATATATTAAGTGAGTAACCCTGCAGTTGGTGCATAGGCCGCAGACAATGGAAGATTTTTAAAAAGTAAATGTATACTAGAAGTGCATCAAGATTATCCACTACAGGGGCCTAGCAGCAGAGGAGAGTGCACAGAGGTTATTTACTTTGGTTTATGCAAACTATTTCTCAATAGTGATGTAGGCTTTTCTGCAGTAGTAGCAGTAGTAACGAGATGTAGTGTGCTTAATCATGATAACTAGTTATAGCAACACATACTTCATCATTATAACTGGAGGAGGAGGATTGTATAGGAGGTTGGCCGTCTTTGTAGTGTGCATCACTAGACACACTGTGCAGAGGGTTCAGGCAATCACGTTTGTTTTCAGAGGTAAAAACTAGATCACCTAGGCCCATATTTATACTTTTTTTGTGCCGCATTTGCTTAATTTTTTAACACAAATGCGGCGCAAACTTACAAAATACAATTGTTTTGTGTAAGTTTGCGCCGCATTTGCATAAAAAAGCGGCGCAAATACGGCACTAAAAAAGTATAAATATGGGCCCTGATGCTCTAATGTTTAAGGTAGCTCGATCAAGCAGTTAGGCTAATTTTGGAGAAGTGCAAAGCATTTGTTGTACTCACAGTATCAATCATGCACCTCACACATTCCAAGGAATAAAAACACTTTAGATTTTAATATAAATTTTAAGACCAAGATTTTCAAAATTGCTTAAGTACTTTCAAAGATATGGATTTTTGAAGTTTTAGTAAATGCAGACTGTTGGACCTAGCCTTTTTGCAGGGTCATCCCCAGACCTTTTGCCTCCTTCCTCCTATTTTTTCTGATCTCTTGCTGTTGGCTCTAGGACTCTGAGCACTTTATCACTGCTGATCAGTGCTAAAGTGCAGGTGCTCTCGCTTTTAAAGTTGGTATGATTGCCTTACACCTAATTGGCACATTTAATTTACCTTCAAGTCCCATGTACAGTGGTATCCCTATACACAGGGCCTGTTAGTGAAAAGTTAATAGTTGGCCTGCCTGCGCCACCCACAGAAGTAGCATTTCAAACCTGTCTCAGGCCTGCTAGCACAGGGCCTGCATGCACAGCTTACTGCCACAGTGACCTGGCATTGAAATTTACTTGCCAGGTCCAGAACTCACATTTTTACTACATGTAGGTCACCCCTAAGATAGACCCGAGCTAGCCCTATGGGCAGGGTGCCATGTATGTAGAAAGCAAGATATGTGCCTGGTTGCGTGGCCTGTCCTGGTAGTGACTAACAGCCTATTTGGTTTCTCACTGCTGTGAGTGCTGCCTGTCTCATAGGATTGCATTGGAAATGCCCTGCCTTATGTCTAAGGGGTATTGCCTGATTTATAAAGGATAGCGTAGGCATGTTTGGTATGGTTGTAATACCACTTACTGGTGTAGGTGGATTTTTCATTACCATTATAGAAATGCCACGTCTAGAAAGTGAACATTTCTCTGTGCTTATGACTCTGGTATTTGGCAGCTGGAGTCCTATCCACGTCTGGGGCAGAGTGACATCTGGGCTTTGTGCATACATTTCAGACAGCCTGTACACTGGGAGGGTGGAGGTGTCCCAGTGGTGCACCTGCATTTTGAATGGTATTCCTGGGCTGAGAGAAGGGGAGGCGGGACACACCTGCATTTGTAAAGGATGTGTCCTGGCCTCACACAAAGGGCTTGTTTACCTTCAACTGATTTCTGGAGCCTCTACTGGAGGAGAAGGGGAACACTCAAAGAACCAGTTGTAACTAGTTGGAACCTCTTCTCCCCTCTTTGTGAGTGCTTTGCAAAACTGATTATAAGCACAGGGGATTGTCGCCATGAAAATCGATCAAGAAACATCTTAAGGAAATGGACACAGAATGCTGCTGGAGGGACTCACCAGGAACTGTCTTGGACTGCTGTTGCTGTGCAGGCCTGTGACCTGCTGGGTCACTAGAAGAAACTGCCACTGATTGCATCCCTCTTGTGCCAGCCGTTTGCTGGGCCCTTGTACCCTATGCTTCAATTGTGTCTCCAAGGGCTGGGTGCTGTGTCCCCTGCCCCCTACATCTACTTGCTTTTCAGCGCAAAGGAGGTCTTTGCCCTGATTGTAGAGTGCCTGAGGAGCATTTCCTTTTATTGCATTAGAGCACCTTGAGAGCACCATGTTTTTATTTACCAAAGCGCCTGGAGAGCGCTTTCCTTGAACCCTGCTGCCGGGAAGTCACCAGGCAGGCTGCACCATTCGAGCACATTCAAAACGTGCATCTTTAGGTGCCCCAGGGGCATGGGAAGACAAAGGTGGGAGCGTCTGCACTCCAGACGGTGCTCCCCGGCAGAGCGCACTGCGAGGAGCGCTTCCGGGGCACAAGCAGGCACCTGCTTCTAGTGCATCACCACCACAGCCCGAAGGAGCTCGCGCACCAGGATCAGGTGCAGGTATGCGAGCAGGAAGTGAGGCACCGGGCTCAAAACAACTCGTGGGGCACCCTCCTCCCTTTCCATCTAGAGGAGGAGACTAGGCCTCAGGAGGCCTTCCCTCCCTCGAGGCAAGCCATCCACCTGTCTCCAGCCCCAGAACGCAATAGAGGTACGTGCGGCCGGGCGGTAGTGCAGGATCATGTCCACAGAGCCCGCGGCCTTAGTGAAGTTTGAACCCCCTCCAGAACCAGGAGGCTCATGTTGAGAAGCACCCCCCATGTGAGGAGTGGACTCGCCTCCCTTTCTGGCTGCCGGCTCTCCTTGCCTCTCACCCACACCTGGGGCATCATTTGTAGATCGCGGGGGGGAAGCCTTGATTGTGGGGGAATTACCTAGCAGGATGGATGGAGGACCTGCCCCACTAAGGGCCATTTATTTGGGGGACCTACAGCAAACTGAGCATAGGAGCTCCAGTATCGGACAGGGATGTCCCCGTTTGCCCTAGGGCATGGTAGCCCTGATAATCTGGTTGGGCTGACCTATGCCATAGGAAAATTGGATGTCCTAGGTATCTATGATGGTGCAGTCAGTTCCTATGATGTTTCCATGGTAGAGGCATCCATGGTGTTGTTGTTACCCTTATGCTAGGGGAACTCCATGCTCATCTGTTAATCCTGCCATTCACCTTTTTTCTGATGTTCTTTTTATGGCCATTTATGGTGATGTGTTTACCTGTGCAAGTGCATTTATAGTGACATGTTTACTATGAGCTATGCATTTATGATAATATGTTTTCATGAATTGCCAAGTGTTTTCTGATGTTCCTTTTATGGCCATTTATGATGATTTTATTTTAGTAATGTTTTCCTGACTACTTCTTATGTTGCAGAATAAGTAACCTATGTGTTCCATGTGACTACTGCTGGTTTTTGCAGAGTAATAGTATTGTGTAATGTTCTGACAACTGCTTAAGTAGCAGGGTTTTACTGACATGTGTTTGATCTAATGATGTTGGGTACAATACAGGTTATTTTTATATAACTTGGTGTTGTGTTTACTTTGTGGTGGGGATGTGTTGTGTGTGTTGTGCAAATGCTTTACACATTGCCTCTGGGATAGGCCTGACTGCTTGGGCCAAGCTACCAAGGGTGTGTACCTCCCTGTTAGTGCATACCCTAGCCAACCAGAAACCCCATTTCTAACACAGCCTTTCTGTGCGTAATTA
This sequence comes from Pleurodeles waltl, assembly GCF_031143425.1. Taxonomy (NCBI): domain Eukaryota; kingdom Metazoa; phylum Chordata; class Amphibia; order Caudata; family Salamandridae; genus Pleurodeles; species Pleurodeles waltl. Next base: position 211,171,908 of record NC_090437.1, read on the forward strand.
CACACCATAGGAATCAATAGGAAGATAACATTAATAATACATATAAAATCACACATTTGTTTTTACCAAGTTCTGCTTTTGCACAATGGTCGAGGTCATCGGTGGGCATGCTGTGCCAGCTGGAGAAGTTCGGGCGGCTCCGGGTTCCAGCAGGAGCAACGGTGAAAAGTCTCTTGGAGCTGGAGGCCACTGAGGGGGACCACTTGGAAAAGGTCTGTTCTTGCAGATTTAAATGTGATGCCTTGGGGTCCCCTTGGAGTATCAAGGCCGTAAGGGGTGAGGGACCCTTGGGGCACAACTGGTTCTTCATTGCAGGGTGCAGTGTGGCTGGGTGCAGAGCGAATAAGTGAGCCAGAGGCTGTGCGCAAAGGATCCCTTTGGATCTGGAGGTAAGTCTCTTTGAAGGTTGCTTACAGGGCAACTGGAGGTCCAGGGTGTTCCTGAGGTCTCGCGACACAAAGCTTCCTCCTGGTCCTTTTTCAGCACTGGTTGAGTTGTTTTTTTTGGTGTCCGACATGACCTGACCAGTACCCAGGGTATTGATGCAGTTCGGCCACTGGAGGGTGCAGTGTCACCAAACCAGGGACACTTACAAGGTTGGTCCTCATGATTATTGGTTTGTTGTCAGGTCTGGCTATGATTTCCTGTTCAGGATTTATCAGCTGGTCAGTGAAGTGACCATCACTGGGTTGCTGGTTCTTGAGTTGTTGCAGAGTGGTACCTCCACTCTGGAGGGAGTTCATGGGTGATTAGTGAAGCCTGGAGGTCCTCTCAGTTTCTTGAGGTCAGTCCAGGGTCCAACTTCTCTGGAGCAGTTATTGTTGGGTCCTGGGTGCAGCAGGCAGGGTTTGGCGCCTTTTCTTGGTGCAGCAGGTCCACAGTTCTTGGTTCTTCTTTGTGCTGGTCTTCTTTGTGTCCTTTAGATCTCATTTCTTGGACTAGGGATGGCCAATAAATACTGAATTTGGTGAGTGTTTTAGGGGAACCTGGTAGTGGACACTTACCTTTGGGTGGCTAAACCTGATTGGCTATTTTCCTTCCATCTAAGATGGATGAGAATGAATTGGAGTGCCCAACTCACAGACAACATCTTAGGGGTGTTGCATGCCAGGTGGGGCCACTCCTCCTACCCTTTGTGTGGTTTCCCACCTTTGCTCCCACCACAAGTGGGGGTTTACAAAGAGGGAGACCATCTGCTGCTAGCAGCAGTCCTGGGGGTCGAGTTTCAAGGGTGGAAAACCCTTTGAAACTCACTGCCAGGGCAGTGCACATTCCTTAGGGAGAGGGTGTTAGCTCCTCCACCCTTGAAGGGCATTGTTTTTCAAACATGAGTGGCAGAGCTCTCCCACAAGGTACTTGTATAGGCTGTCTTGAGGTGGGAGTCTGGATAGAACCAGTCAGCAACCATGCTAGGGTAGTTGGCATTTGCAGGGGGCACCTCTAAGGTGATCCCTGGGTACCTTTACAGATAAATCCAATACTGGTACCAGTTTGGACTCATCATTCTGAGTAGTTTGATACCAAACAACCCAGGGGTCAGAGTGGCCATCATGTAGCTAGGAGACTTGTGTTCGCCAGTGTCCAGCACATGTATTAAAATGGCTGCTCTGTTCACTCACGATGTCCCAGGTTTGGCAAGGACACCATGGGGGAATATTGCTCGGGCAGCTATGCCCTCACATATAATATGGAGCACCCTGGCTTAGAGCTGTAAGGCCTGCCAGAGGGGTGCCCTACCCATAGTAAATGCAGTGTATGGGGGACAGGACACACAGGCAGCGTGCCAGGTCAAGTTTGTGTTTTAGGTTTGCACCAGGACACTCAGCCTGCAATGTCAGTACTGAGTGCCTCTGGATGCATGGCCCTAGAGGGTGGCATAATCAGTGCTGCTGCCCTCAGGGGCCTACAGAGAGTACCCCATTCGCTGGGTTCCTAGGTACCCATTTACTAGGGATTTATAGTGTTAGCTAAAGGTGTATACAATTACCTTTACAATATTTTAGGGAAAGAACACTGGCAATGGGAACCTGGTTAGCAGGATCCCAGTGCATTCCAGTCCAAGATGAATCCAGAAGCCAGGCAAAAAGTGTGTTGGGGGGGGTAACTGCAACAAGATGCAGTTTTCCCACAGATACCTCCAGTTTAGACTAGATATTACAAAGTAGTTTCAAAACCTCACCATAGACGTGAGAATCCTTTAAGTGAGCAGGAGGCAGTTTCTGCTCCAAAGCACTTCTGTTTTAAGCACTTTAAAACACATGATATAACCGAGTATGAGGGTTCTGGTATCTCTGGGAGTCTATTCAGGAGATGGTCTATGACAATCAAGGATCGGGTTCATTTAGGTAGAGATGGAATTGGAGATCACACTAGATCCTCTACTATTTCTCCTGAGAGGCAAATTATTGGATCTTTTTTCTTGAGGTAAAACAGTGATTTTCTTTCACCTTCTCTCTTTTCAGGCTTGAGCTAGGGACCAATAAGCACAGCTTATTGTTTCTTAAATGGGAGCTATCTTGTCATTGATAAGTGTCAGACAATCACACTTAAATAATCATCATGTGCTCCACCTCATTTCTTCTTACTCATCATGTCCTGAGCTATCTAACATGCCAAAAACCTTTATGAGGGAGAAGGTGAGGGTGTCAAAGCTTGGGTGTACCAATCAACTATTTACTGGTGCAAACTCTCTGAACACCAAGAGGATTTCTCACCTCATACCTATTCAAGAGGTTGAAGTCACTGATTTTCAAGCTCGGGGAAACAGCTGTGGTGAAAAGAGACAAAGCAAATTAATACTTTTCAATTTGCACTTACTTGCAGTTTCAAGCAAGGAATGGAATCTCTTTCTCAGTAAGCCTTCTGCTGTCCATCAAGCCTTTGCTAATGGGCTAACGGTTGGACTGGGTGGCCCCTTAAATTATCCTAATGAGATTTGTTTCCCTATAGCGTAGAGGTGGAACTTAGCCTTAGGTCAGTTCCAAATTAATACATCCAAAAAGGTTTAAGTGACTTCATTTCTGAATTATGATTGCGGATTTTGGGATTTGAGGCCTGGGAAACTCATGTTGGCTATACAAAACTGTAGCAAAGTGTATTAACTACAGGCATGACCTGTGAGCTGCCAGAGTGGTAAACATATAATGCATTCGGCTATGGGGAAAACAATAATAGAAAATAGAAACTCCACAGCCACATAATCCAGTTACTGACAGTTACATACAGTGAACTGACAAAGTACTCTAGTAATATAGAAAACTGATATCTTCATTTGACCAAAACTCAATAGAATGTACTTAGGTTGGGTTCTTTGAATTATCAGTTCAGGACTTAACAAAGTCCAACATGTAGCTGATTTTTAATCTTCAATTTTTTTTTATTTTACATACATATAGGCACAAACAGTATTTATTATGTAGTAGATATTATTCCAAACATGATATTTTGTTCCTCACCACACCACAACAACATATAAAAGTGATCTCTCTCTCTCTCTATTTATATATATATTTTATCAGCAGTTTTCGTGTCTATATTAAAAAATTATCTGTGTTGGGTGCTATATATATATATATACATATATATATATATATATATAAATAGAGAGAGAGAGAGAGAGAGAAATCACTTTTATATGTTGGTGTGGTTTTCCTGGGGGCCTATAGCAGCCTCCAGGGAAACCACACACATTGACAAAAGTGATTGCTTTAAATAGCTCTCTATATCTATATATATATATATATATTTATATATATATATATATATATATATATATATATATATACTGTATATATATATATATATATAGATCTATATATACATCTATCTATCTATCTATCTATCTATCTATCTATCTGTCTATCTATCTATCTATCTATCTATCTATCTATCTATCTATCTATCTATATATAGACAGATAATTTTTTAATATAGATACGTAAACTGCTGATAAAATAGTCAAAACTGTAACAGGACACTGTTGAAAATCATAACTCAGTTGTTTTGTCCAAGATTACAAATTTTATAAGGAGGTACTTTACCTTTTAAATGTAAACTTCATATATATATATATATATATATATATATATATATATACATACATTCACCGCCACCTCTCTTGCAGTCTCAGTTGCAGCTTGCGTCTTCAAAGCAGTACTTATACTTCAACTGACACGTTTCAACTGTAGCTTTTAGGCAGCAATAAAAAAAAGTCAAGTAAGTCTTGTGATTATGTTTCTGCTACAAAAGGATCTGACTTATGTCTAGTGGAAGTTGTGATGCCATAAAGTAGGGCAGAAGGTTTATTTGCCTACTGCAAAGATCAAATCTATATTTTATGTAAATAGCTGAGTAGATTAGTAAAGTCAGCCATTACCTGCTCTATAATACAAATGAAATGTATGTGCGGGGGTGCTATGGAGAGAAGAAGGACACTTTTGCTGGGTGGTAGGGAGGGAATCCGAGGAGGAGCTCAGAGGAGTGGGAGCACCAATAATGATTGTTAGACTGTGCACTTAAGGAGCTAAAGACTGTGACAATTGGTATGTGACAAGGTGAAGTAATAGTGTGTCTTTTATTGAGCTGATTGAGGGAAGAGACAAAGGTAAGGTGACCTCTACTGTTGCATGTATCACACACCCACCAACAATTTTGTGACTGTCTACCTAGGCTAGTGTTTTAGAGTGACAGTTTAGCACGTAGCACAGATGGCATCTCATTGGATGACTGCTGCTCAAGCCCTCACTCAGGTTATAGAGTACAGCTCTGACGTAGGGTCAGAGACTGAGACACCAGACACTGAGACAGCATCTGAGAGATAGGACAATGGCGTAGACTCTGGGAGTGAATTTTCAGTCAGAGGAGTCCCATTCGATAACTCTTCTTCCATTGATCGTGAGGGAGGTGATGAAGACAGTCACGCTTTCCCTTCACAAGCACAGTCTGTGCAGCGGGACAATAGCGGGTTAGCCCAACCCAGAGAGCAGGTGCATGCGTCAGCAAGCACAGAGAGAGTGCTCTCTTGGGAAATCCCCAATTTAGTTCAGCCCCAAATTCCACCCCCCAAATCGCATTGTGGAGACATCAAGATTATCTATCGCAAAACAACCTGTCTTTCTATGGCAGGCTCCTGCATCTTTGATCCTGGGCTCCGCGGCCATATGGGGAAACCTACTAAACCCAGACATTTCTGGAAACTAGACATCTGGGGGAGTCCACAGAGGTGTGACTTGTGTGGATTCCCCAAAGTTTTCTTACCCAGAAGACCCTGCAAAGGTAAAATGTTGAATAAAAACTCAATTTTTTCTTTCATTTCTGTCACACTAACTACAGTAATATGCTGGAATCCACAAAATTCCTACCAACCTGTGTTTCCCCACCTGTCCTGATAAAAACGCTATCCCACTTGAGTACATGTACCTAATCCTTGCGTCAGGAATGATCGCCCCAGGGCCAGCAGTTGCCATTATGTAAGGACCAACATTGACCGTTGTGTGATCTATTCCTGTCGTGGGGACAAGGCCTACCCACACAAGTGAAGTACCATTTTTATCGGGAGACTTGGGGTACTGCTGGGTGGAAGGAAATTCATGGCTCCTCTCAGATACCAGAACTTTCTATCACCGAAATGTGAGGGTAAAGTGTTTATTTTGACAAATATTGGGGTTTGCAAAGGATTCTGGGTAACAGAACCTGGTGAGAGCACCACAAGTTACCCCATCCTGGGTTTCCCTAGGTGTCTAGTTTTATAAAAAAATACACAGGTTTGGTAGGTTTTCCTAGGTACCGGCTGAGCTAGATGCCAAAGACCACAGCTAGGCACTTTGAAAAAACAGGTTAGTTTTCTTTGGGAAAATGTGATGTGTCCATGTTGTGTTTTGGGGCATTTCCTGTAGCGGGCTGTGAGATACCATTTTTATTGGGAGACTGAGGAAATGCTTGGTGGAAGGAAGTTTGCAAGGTTTGCCTGTGTCAGGAATGGATCACCCCAGGGTCAGCAGTTGCCCTTATGTAAGGACCAACATTGACCGTTGTGTGATCTATTCCTGTCGTGGGGACAAGGCCTACCCACACAAGTGAGGTACCATTTTTATCGGGAGACTTGGGGTAATGCTGGGTGGAAGGAAATTTGTGGCTCCTCTCAGATTCCAGAACTTTGCAGCACTGAAATCTGAGTGAAAAGTGTTTGTTTGCCAATTTTTTAGGTATGCAAAGGATTCTGGGTAACAGAACCTGGTGAGAGCCCCACAAGTCAACCCATCTTAGATTCCCTTAGGTGTCTAGTTTTCAAACAAGCACAGGTTTGGTAGGTTTCCCTAGGTGACAGCCGAGCTAGCGAGCAAAATCCACAGCTAGGCACTTTCCAAAAAACAAGTCAGATTTCAATGTAAAAATGTGATGTGTCCATGTTGCGTTTCTTGTCTCAGGCACGAGGTCTACCCATGCAAGCGAGGTACCATTTTTATCGGGAGACTTGGGGGAATACAGAAAAGCGGAACAAGTTTTATTGCCCCTTGTCTTTCTCTACATTTTTTCCTTCCAAATGTGAGACTGTTTGTAAAAAAGACATCTATTTGAGAAATGCTCTGTAATTCACATGCTAGTTTGGGCACCCCGGAATTCAGAGATGTGCAAATAACTACTGCTTCTCAATACCTTATCTTGTTCCCATTTTGGAAATTCAAAGTTTCCTTGATACCTATTTTTCACTCTTTATATTTTACCAAACGAATTGCTGTACACCCGGTATAAAATGAAAAACCATTGCAAGGTGCAGCTCCTTTATTGGCTCTGGGTACCTAGAGTTCGTGATGAACCTACAAGCCCTATATATCACGCAACCAGAAGAGTCCAGCACATGTAACGATATGTTACTTTTTGTAAATATGACATCTCAGGAAAAAGTTACAGAGTAAATCGTAGAGAAAAATGGCTGTTCTTTTACCTCTATTTCAATATATTTTTATTTCAGCTGTTATTTTCTGTAGGAAATCATTGTAGGATCTACATAAATGGTTTCACACCTATTTCTCTTACTAACTGAAAGGAGGCTAAAAGCACAAAAAATAGTAAAAAGGGGTATGTCCCAATAAAATGCCTAAATTGTGTTGAAAAATGTGGTTTTCTGATTAAAATCTGCCTGTTCCTGAAAGCTGGGAATATGGTAATTTTAGCACCACAAACCCTTTGTTGATGCTATTTTCAGGGAAAAAACTGCATGCTTTCTTCTGCAGCCTTTTTTCCCATTTTTCTGTAAAAACAACATTTCAGCTGTATCTTGGCTAATTTCTTGGTCTCCTCCAGGGGACTCACAAACTCTGAGTACCTTTAGAATCCCTAGGATGTTGGAAAAAAGGATACAAATTTGGTGTGGATAGCTTATGTGGACAAAACTTTATGAAAGCCTCAGCGCAAACTATTCCAACTAGCCAAAAGAGGGCACGGCATGGAGGTGAAGGCCCAGCAGCTAAGGGGTTAAGAAGAGAGAGCTGGTACCAGTCTGTTTTGTTGCTTCGGCAATGCGTTCCTTTAGGGTGAGGATGGCTTCCAGTGTGACTTGGCATTCAGTGAAAGTTGGGCTCAAAGCCTTCAAGGTTGAGGTAATTGCGTAAGCTTTGTACTGTTTCTTGTTATTTATTGTGGTCAAATTACCGGAATTCCATCTTCATTTGGTTGAGCTTCATGTAAGCACCAGACATCGAGGTCTGTGCAAATAGTGTTTGAAACATTGAATATTTGAAGCAGTGGAGACTTTCAAATACAGTTGTCCATTATTGGCCTACTGATGACTCTGGATGCTTCCATCTGGGAATAGAGCACCATGTGGGCCAGGTATAGAGCTTAAAGATGACAGGGGACAGTGTGTATGTGGGGCATTCTCCCAAGCGTGAACAGTCAATGTATGGGCCTGTGTTTGCTGGCATATTATTGCTGCCACTTACATGGATGATGCAATATGTATTTAAGTACTTTGTGCTGTGTGCAGGGGAAATCAGTTTGTGGAGCAATGTGTATGTGTTAAAGGCTCTTTTTATTTTTGAGTCCTGTGTGGTGATTTTTTTGTGGTCAAGTGAGCATGGGTACATATTAGTACATGGGATAATAAAGGGAGTGTGGTGCATGTGTTTTTATATTTGTATGCCATAGAGGAGATTTGCAAAGATGTTTCTTTTGGGCAGGGTCTGTATGTTTGAGAGAGGATTTGTAAGCCTGTGGAGGAAACCTCAGTTTGTAAGGTATTTGTGGGGGTTTCAGAATCTGTTTCAGAGTGCCAAGGTGGGGCTACTGGCTTCAACCATAGGGGTCAAGTCCTTTTACTACTGATGTCAGGGGGCCCCACCTACTATGGCTTTGAGTAAGTTAACTAAGAACTACCCCGTCAAGTAATTGACTCTCAGTGGTAGTGTGGGGTGAGCAGTTAAAGGCTCATTAGAGGGAGGGAGGGAGGTGCTAAGCATACCAGAGCTCACTGCTCAACATATGCACAGTAGCAGCAATAGGCGGATTGTCTAGTCAAATACTGGTTTAAAAAAGTAGTATTTAACGCAAGTGCACAATGCATGTATGACATACTAAATAATCCAATTAGATCTCTTAAATTCATTGTGCTAGTGTAATCTGGGACGGGATCCCTGAATCCATCTTTTCCTTCTAGCACAGGTGATTATTCCCCATTAGAATAACAGAGGTAACTCCCAGATGAGGCTTATACCAGCTACACGCACCCCAAAGAGTATGCTTTACAGTAAGACTTCACCTGGCACTGGCTCTAACTTCATTAAAGTCGTCAGCACCCAATCATGGCCTAGAACAGTCCTACTTGACACAGTGCATCCAGCAATCCAGGGACGACCATAATGCTCCTTCATAAGGTCCAGTCTATCTTTTCTGAGGATCTACAACCTCTTACAGTCTTTCCCTAAAATTGTGTTGGGCCTCACAATAATGGGATGGACCACATTGGACATTCCCTTGTGACTCCGCAGCAATCTGTAATTGTTCTCTATGCATCCTTGGCACAAAAAATGAGAGCAAGGGCCCTGTCTCCACAGTGCCCCCCTACTGGACTATGGGTCACTGACTACAGTGCTCCCACAGGCAATGGCCCACAGTTCATGATGAGTCCCTCCTGGCATGCAGGGTCATCGACTACAGTACTCTCAAAGGTGACAGTCTGCACATCCAAGAGACCTCCTTCTGGCATATGGTGTCATGGACTACAGTGCTCAGATGCCAGGTTAACGGCTCTAGCTTCCACTGGATTGGGTGAATGGGTAGCACTACTACAAAATCTCTGACAAGCTGTCCATCTCACACTCACTCACATGGATCCACTCAACAGAATCAAAGTTAGGCCTCAGGCCCCCAGACACTCTCCTCATCTTCACAGTCTGCCAGACTCTATGCGCTCTCCTCTTCACAGGGTGGTCTTGTCTTGGAAGGCAGGCATATCTTAGGAGCCTCATCTCCTCATAGGAGGGTCTGATCTTGGCAGGAATTGAAGAAAGCAAGATGGCACTCCAGGCTCAGGGCATTTCATCTTGACTTCCCAGGTGTAGTCCACTCACTAAGCAAAGAGATTGGCAGACCATGGCACCCCGTCCAACAGGAATCATGCTGTTCATCCGGGGATGGGACTCATGCTCCCACGTTTATACTCCAAATCTAGATACATCTGTGATTAAGGCATACTTTAGGAGCCTCTTCTCCTCACAGGAGGGTCTGATTTTGGCAGGCATGCAGAAAGCTGGCACTCCAGGCTCAGGGCATTTCACCTTGACTTCCTAGGTGTAGTCCACTCACTAAGCAAAAGAGATTGGCAGACCATAGCCCCCAGTCCTGATTCCAACAGGAAAAAGTCTTGATGATCTTTCTTCTCCTAATGAGACTGTGCTGTTTAACCGGGGATGGGGCTCATGCTCCCCGGTTTATAGTCCAAATCTAGACACATCTGTGATTAGGCCATACTTTAGGAGCCTCTTCTCCTCACAGGAGAGTCTGATCTTGGCAGGCATGCAGAAAGCCGGCACTCCAGGCTCAGGGCATTTCTTCTTGACTTCCTAGGTGTAGTCCACTCACTAAGTAAAGAGATTGACAGTCCATGGCCCCCAGTCCTGATTCCAACAGGAAAAAGTCTTGATGATCTTTCGTCTCCTAATGAGACCGTGCTGTTCAACCGGGGATGGGGCTCATGCTCCCACGTTTACAGTCCAAATCTAGACACATTTGTGATTAGGGCCAGATTTGTAAAGCCCTTGTGTCATGCAAGCCTAGAAAAGGCAACTCAAGGGCTTAAATAAGATTCACAAAGCCATCAAAAGCCACCTTCTGTGTCTCTGCGTGGCTTAGTAAATCTAGTGGTAGCACAAATTGCCATCTTGTATTTCTCTCTGTTTATGGTGCTGGGCCTGTTTTTTTCATCCCTCAGTAATCTTTTCAATCCTCCACCCTTCTAATTAATATACACCTCATTTGTATTTATTGTATTGGTGTGTCTTTTTGTGCCCAATATTTTTATGTTTTTTTTTCACTTTTGCGTGCCTTTTGGGACTTTTTGTATTTTTGTTTATTTTTCCCTTATTTCTTCCTTCCTTCTCCTATTTCTTTTCTTCTTCATCCCACCACCTACCCACATGGCAGAGCAGGGCGGTGCAGCTGAACAGGGGAGCAGCAGCGCCAGGCTCCCCAGACAGCCAGCAGAAGCTGTCTCCCTTGTGGTTGGCGGTGGCACCGAGGGATGCAGCCTTGGTCCATCTTTAGTGAGGAGAAGGTGGCAGCACTCTTATTTTACGTGTAGCACCACCATCGCTCCATGCTGGCAGTAGGTTACAGGCCTGGCAGAGATTACCCCCTGTGTGAGTATCAGCTGTATTAGGCTAGAGTGTGCTAGTGTGTCTGACGCAACACCCATGTCCAACACACCACCCAACAGCTGGCGCACTACTGGATGGACATCATTGACCACGAGCAGGACCTGCTTTACCTGCCAGGCATTGAGATTACTTAAATTACTTTTAGTTTACATTAAGAATATTATCATGTGATCCAGTTTAAGCTAGGCAGGTTGCTTGGTGCTACCTAATCCTACTTGTTGGCACTCACTTTGGCTGATTATTTAAGAAGTCATTGCAATGCACACTCCTCTGTCCTCCAGACACCATAGTTAATTAGTGATATAATTGAGTTAGTGTTTCTGTGGCTTTCTTTATCTAGTTTGTACCGTCCCAAGCAATTTCACAGTGATGTGTAGTACTAGTATGCATCTATGCATTACAAAAAAGGGAGACCGAGGGGGTTGAGAAATGAGAACAGAATCAAAGATCATTTATTGCAAGAAATTTAAAATGTGGATTTTAGGAGTATAGTCAACTCAGCGGTAGTCGATCCTACTCGTACCATAGGCAATCTGATTTAGATAAATACAATGTCACTGCCTTTGGCTGTTATAGTAATTTTTGTGGCGATTAACTGCACTACTAATATCTTTTTTTTAATCTTCTTTATTTCTTAAATCAGACCCCAAGGGCAAAAAGAGGGGCACCACAGAGGTGGGTCCAGCAGGAGCTGGGGAGGCACCGACCACCAACCCCAATGCTGTGGGCTCTGCTCATCCCAGTAAGTTGTATTATTTAATATTACTGTCATTTCGCTAACTTTTACCTCTACCCTATAACAAACTACATTCAATTTTGCCTTATTTACCTTTTTTATAGATTCCTCTTTTTCCAATTCCCCTGTCCAGTTTTGTTTAATTCATGATGCCCTGCATTATCTTTTTTTCTGTCTTTCATTGACCATTTTCATCACCCCCTACACTGCACTTCAATGCTTATGAATTATCATCATTAAAGGCTATAGCTTCCCCCCTCTATTACGTAAAGTTTTCAATTGGCTTGACTACCTGGCTTTTTGCACATTGTGAACTAACAAAATGCCAGAAGTTATACTTTTGATAGAAGATACTGCAGTGTTAAATGAACTGTAATGATGTATTGCAGTTGCAATTTTTTGATTAAAAAAAGTAAGGGGAGATGTACCTGGCATCTAAAAACTATATAATGTTTTTTCTAGCCACACCGACCAACAGTGGAGCCAACTCAAGTTCCGCTGCAGGAACAAATGGAGCAGGGGGAGTAGTGGCAGCACCAGCAGTCATGGTCCCTGACTGCCACTGCTGCCACCCCTCCCTGCTCAAACAGGCTATTCCAGGATCGCGTCTTGCAGCGCCTCGACCACATTGAAAGCCGGCTAGGGACCATAGAGCAGAGTCTGGACAAGCTCCAGTTAACATGCAGACAATGCCCTCTTCTGAGCCCTTTCTAAAATGTTTGTTTTGGTGGGAGTGGAGAGGGTGGAGAGGGAGTTGGGACTGAGCTTCACTTTGGACTTTAATTGAACTTTTTGGGGATGGGGCTATTTGTTTAGGGAGAGGGGTGGGCCTTTGTCCTTGTTAAAAATAAAAAGGGGATAATTTATTTAGCTTGATTTATGCCTCAAATGTTTATTATGGTGTTTTAGTTTGCACTGCTGTCTTTTAGTAAAGCATGTTTTCTAAATCTGCTAAAAAGTATATGAAATGTACTTATTCCGTTGCACTACTGCCCTCTGCAACTGTATTGACCAATAAGGGAGGAATGCCATTGCCTGTTATGCCTACAAAAACCCACAGACATCTTCTTCAGTAGGAGCTAATTACTAACTAAACAAGTTAACTTCAAACTATAAATCTTCTGTTACCTGAATAGATGAAGCAAGGGAGTCTTCTTATTGCAGGGTTTTTCCCAAGGTTGCATCTTAAAAGGGTGGTAGCAGTAGTAGCAAGCTAGCGCTTAAACAGGGATGACAGAAGTTGCCACTTTGACCTCTGCAAACCCCAACTGCAGGATTATTCAAAGGCTTATCCATCACTAACAACTGCAATGAAAAAAACTGTGAGTTAGTGGGTCTTATTATATAATACCTTTAGGAAGACTGAGACCAGACTACCACAATTATATTATTTGACACAAAACAAAGAAGACCTGATATGATAATAAAAACTGGCAATATCAACTTCTTTTGAGCAATGTTGGGGATCTAGTATTTTAAGTGCAAACTTAAGAAATTAAATGATGGAGTCAGGAGAAGTGGGCTCAGAGTCAAGCGAGGTTGGACAAGGTTGAGCATTTACGCAACACAGAACACAAGGAATGAATAATGTTGTTGATGCCACCAGTGTGGAATATTGTTCAGATGATAGAAGGTCATGCAGTGAGTTGGAGTTGCTTTTACCGCATCCGCCCCAGCATCCACCCCAGCAAGTTTGTGATCCATTTATGGTGTAAAATTAAGTCACACCTTAATAAATCACACAGCTTGGGTCAAGAGAGTTAGGGGCTCAATGATTGAATGGGAATGGGGATTTGGGGGAAGGTGTGACAAAGACAAACTCTACACGAGAAGATACCATGAAAATATTCATCAGGGAGCTACGCAGCACATCATCATCAATCTGTTGTAGAAGGAAACAATGAAGGGGTAAGTATGACACAGTTCAGTTAAATGCATTGCAAACAGTCCTTCTGCCCCAGAGAGACCCAAGATAGCATATCTCTAAATATTATGGGGGTCATTCCAACCCTGGCGGTGGGTGTTAAAGCGGCAGCCAACCCGCCAACAGGCAGCCGGTAAAAAAAATTGAATTCCGACCCTGGCGGGAACCGCCAACAGAGACCACCACTTTAACACTCCGACCGCCACGGCGGGACAAACAAACAGCGCGGCGGTCACCGCCAACAGACAGACGGGAGCCAATGTACCGCCCATCCTATCACAACCCACCAATCCGCCACCTTTTCCGGGGTGGTAGCCCCGCCGATAAAAACACGGCGGAAACAGACATTACGAATGGAAAACGCTCACCTCTACACACTCCACGAGGAATCTGGACAGCATGGAACCCGAACTACATATCCTACCAGCTATTGTCTTCCTGCTCCTCTACCAGGAGCACGAACGCCGGCGCAGAAGACACCGGTGAGTACTGCACCTACGACACAGGGGAGGCAAAAAATTAGGGGCACACACATATGCGACACACCCACCCTCACCCACAACTACATACACATCAATGCAGAGCAACAACTCAGAGTGACACCCCCCAAGCCCCCCGGAAGAATGCAAAGACAAAATAAAATGTTCATGAATTTTGAAGTATATTGAACGGCTAAGTTAAAAAATATATCCAACATCTATAACTATATATACAAATGTAAATTGTCCTGTGCAAATTGGGTATTAGCCATTGTTCGTGGGCCAATGGGCCTAAACACATGGGCAAAGCCCACACACGATACCCGAATCCATTGGAGAGAACACTGCAGGGGCATCAGATAGCAAAACTACAGGCACCTCAGGCGGAAGGGAAGGGGGGGCACCTCAGCCAGATGAGTCCACGACGCCAGATCCACGAGGGGCCTCCATGCCCACTGTTCAATCCTGGGGAGTGCAAAGCCACAGTCTCACAAGTCCAGACAGTGGGTGGATTGCTCACTGTGCCATCCTGGGGAGTGCAAAGCCACAGTCTCACAAGTCCAGACAGTGGGTGGATTGCCCACTGTGCCATCCTGGGGAGTGCAAAGCCACAGTCTCACAAGTCTCTACAGTGGGTGGATTGCACACTGTGCCATCCTGGGGAGTGCAAAGCCACAGTCTCACAAGTCTCTACAGTGGGTGGATTGTCCAATGTGCCATCCTGGGGAGTGCAAAGCCACAGTCAATCAAGTGGATTACAGACTCCACTGGTTCTGGAGGAGGCATGGTGCCCAGAGTGCTTCGTTCAGCCCTTCCCGACACAGATCCGGCCCTGCCCCTTCTGCCAATGGGCCAGCGGTGCATGAGACTGCGGTGCCTTGTCCAGCGGTGCTTGACTTGAAGGGCCCAGCGGAACGGTGCAGAGACGGCGGTGCCCAGCGGAGCCGTGCTTGACTTGAAGGTCCCAGCGGAGCGGTGCAGAGACGGCGGTGCCCAGCGGAGCGGTGCTTGACTTGAAGGGCCCAGCGGAGCGGTGCAGAGACGGCGGTGCACAGCGGAGCGGTGCTTGACTTGAAGGTCCCAGCGGAGCGGTGCAGAGACGGCGGTGCCCAGCGGAGCGGTGCTTGACTTGAAGGGCCCAGCGGAGCGGTGCTTGACTTGAAGGGCCCAGCGGAGCGGTGCAGAGGCGGCGGTGCCCAGCGGAGCGGTGCTTGACTTGAAGGGCCCAGCGGAGTGGTGCTTGACTTGAAGGGCCCAGCAGAGCGGTGCAGAGACGGCGGTGCCCAGCGGAGCGGTGCTTGACTTGAAGGGCCCAGCGGAGCGGTGCAGAGACGGCGGGGCCCAGCGGAGCACTGCTTGACTTGAAGGGCCCAGCGGAGCGGTGCTTGACTTGAAGGGCCCAGCGGAGCGGTGCAGAGACGGCGGTGCCCAGCAGAGAGGTGCTTGACTTGAAGGGCCCAGCGGAGCGGTGCTTGACTTGAAGGGCCCTGTTCAGTGGTTCTTTAGACGGCGGTGCCCTGTTCAGCGGTGCTTGTCTTGAAGGGCCCTGTTCAGCGGTTCTTGAGACGGCGGTGCCCTGTTCAGCGGTGCTTGACTTGAAGGGCCCTGTTCAGTGGTGCTTGACATGTGTCTCCAGGGCACCAGATCCGGCCATGACATGGATCTCACTCGCCACCCGACATGTGGCTGCCGTGCCCTTCGTGCACATCTGTCTTCTCGCTTGCGGGGCCCTCCTGTGCTGCCGTCCCGGGCCCGTGGGTGTCCTCCTTCACCCCTGGAATGGGGCTGGTGGGGCTCTCCTGGGCAGCTCGCCTGCTGCCGGACTTGTCGGGCGTGCTGCCCTTGCAACCCTTCCCTGCCCCTCTGTGGCCCTTTCCTCCCTTTGTCGGTGTGCCAGGTGGCATCCCACTTCCTGACGGTGCCAGGGTAGTGCCCTTGGAGCCTGCTGTCTCTGGCCTCTCGCGCCAGGCACTGGCTTTTTTGGCTTTCTTTCCAGGGGGTGGGCTGGCTGTATCTTTACTGCTAGCCGAAGTAGCTGGCCTTGAAGGTGTTGGACTCCAAAATCCTTGGACTATTGTCCTTGTAGGTCCAGGTTTTGTGGTGGCTGAGGTGCTGGTTGGAGTCTTATGAGATGGAGGGGGTGGGTCAGGTGATGGAAAGAGGTTAATTTTGGACAGGAAAAACTTTTTTGGAGCAGTGGGAAGGGTAGGTGTAGTGGATATGGGAGTGGAGGAAGAGGATGTGGTTGTAGGTGAGTCAAGTCTGGTGTCTTTGGGTGCAGGTGCTTGTGCTGGAGGCTGTCGTGAGGTGGATGGCTGTTGGGTGGGTGGCTGCCTGCGTTTGTGTGGTTTGGAAGAGGGGGTGACAGACACACTGGGAGAGGACACAGGGGACGTGTAAATGGTAGTGGGGGTGGTGACTGCACGTGTGCGGAGTGTTCTGGTGGGTGTGCTGGTGATGGACGTAGTGGCTGATGATGTTGTGCATGCAAGTGTGAGTGGAGACGTCACAAGGAGGGAGGAGGGAGACGAGGAGGAGGGGGACACAGAGGAGGCAGTGGCTGTTGGCATGTCTGCATGTGGCTGTTGCTTGGGTGAATGCTTGTGTGATGTGTGGGGCTTATGTCTGGATGAGCTTCCCTTGGGTGTTGAGGTGTGTTCATGCTGGTCTGTAGGTGTGTCTGGGATAGGCAGAGGTACAGGGGAGTGGGACTGGGTTGAGGAAGTTGGAGGAGGGAGGCAGGAGACAGGGACAATGGCTGCCGTCAATGCTGAGGCCAGAGCGTTGAACGATCGCTGATGGGCAGCCTGACCCGAATTAATGCCCTCCAGGTATGCATTACTCCGGTGCACCTCCCTTTCTACACCCTGGATGGCATTCAAAAGGGTAGACTGCCCAACAATGAGCGTCCTCAGGAGGTCAATGACCTCCTCACTGAGGGCAGCAGGGGTAACTGGGGCAGGGCCTGAGGTGCCTGGGGCGAAGGAGATGCCCACCTTCCTGGGTGAGCGGGCACGGGGCGAAGGCTGAGGGGCTGCTGGGAGGGCGGAGTTGGTGCGCTGGGTGGCGGCTGTACCTGTTGTTGCGGTGGGCACGGATGTTGCCACCACCACAAGGTAGCTCCCTTCCGAGGACGTGTCTGTGTCGCTGGTGTCACCACGTGTCCCCGCTGTGGAGCTCCCCTCGCCCTCCGTCTCACTGGTGAACTCCGAGTCAGTTGCATGGCCCTCCATGGCCATGTGAGATGCAGCTCCCTCGTGCTCCGATGCCACTTCTCCTCCCCCTGATGATGCTAATGCACACATGAACAGGAAGACCACCAAAAAAAGGGGGGGGGAGAAATAAAGACATGTTGAGTGCTTGCATTGGCGACACAGTTGGCGGAGAGGACAGACACAGAAGCCCCCTGCACTACGCCGCGCACTTGGGGTACACTACTCAAACCGTGGGACATGGCCTTCAAGCCTATGGACGACAAATCCACACATAGGTGACACAGGGCCATGATTAGCTGTACTAGGCAACCTACAGAGGTGGGGGCGGGGGCACAGGGCCATGCCTAACGGAGGGGCCTAGCCTACGGAAATCGCCCTGGCCTAGGGTTAGCCACAGCCCTCCTCCCCCACCCAGACACCTCCACTGCACGCAAAGTCAGCAGAATGTATTTGTACTCACCCCCTTGTGTCTGCTGTGATGTCCTCACGCGCCCATCCAAATTGGGGTAGGCCACCGCCAGGATCCGGGACATCAGGGGGGTCAATTGACGAGTGCCACCCCTCCTACGTTGGGAGGCCATCCCCAGCAGAGCCTCCGCGGTCTTCCTGCTCCTGCGGCGGATGTCCTCCCACCTCTTGCGGCAGTGGGTGCCCCGTCTGTTGTGGACCCTCAGGGTCCGGACATCCTTGGCGATGGCACGCCAAATGTCGATTTTCTGATGGGCGCTGACCTATGTGACATGTACAGGGGGAGAAAAATAAACAATCGTTTTCTGCATGCTCGATGTGAGTGGCCCCCCATCCCCACCCTTGCCATGTGGCACATGCTCTCATCTGTCGTTTGATGCATGCCTCATTCGCTCCCCTCCCCACCATCGTCATTCACCCCACTCAACCCAGGCATTGGCCACAAAGCATGGTCCCAGTGTACTTAACTGTTGGTCTGGAGGACCGTAGAGTAGCGCATACTGGGGGAGGACCCCATCCACGAGTTTCTCCAATTCCTCAGAAGTGAAGGCAGGGGCCCTTTCCCCAGTCGCAGCAGCCATTGTCTCTTCCAGACCGAGGTCACAGCAGCACTTGCAGTATAGGTCCTCTCCTGTGGATGATCAGGTATCGAGTGATTAAGCAGATAGAAAATGCAGTCATGCCGGCGGCGGTGCGTACCGCGACCACCAGCACACATCGTCATTGGCTCCTGAGACCCATAGGGTTCAATGTTAACCAATGCGGCTTTGCGCCGCGGTCTTCGACCGCCTCCCGCCACGGTGTGCCACGCCAGCGCATTGACCTCACATCCCACTGTCGCACTTCACAGGGCAGGCAGCCGCCATTTCAAGGGCCCACATGGCTTAAAATCTACTGCGTCACACATACCTAGGCCTTGCATCAACACTCATACAAGCCATTCAATGCATTGAGAATCGTGTACTGTGCAAGCTGTGGGAACGTACCTGTGGGATGATTGACTCTGTGCTCCATGTTGTCCTTCCTAGGCACCGTCCGCTGGGATTTGCGAGGAGATCGAGGAATCTTCCCGTGTACAGACCGCTGGTGGACCTGTTGACAATGGAAGAAAGACATGTCATACTGACATACAGGCTTGACAGAGCCACTATACAGGAACTGTGTGCCCAACTGGAGCCAGACCTGATGTCACCCATCCGCCAACCCACAGGGATTCCCCCTCTAGTGCAGGTTCTGTCAGTTCTCCATTTCTTGGCAAGTGGGTCATTCCAAACTACAGTGGCCATTTCATCAGGGATGTCACAGTCTATGTTTTCCAAGGCGTTGTCCAGAGTGTTGTCTGCCCTGTTGAAATACATGCGGAGCTACATTGTTTTCCCTGAGGTGGGCGATTTGGCTACTGTGAAGGGTGATTTCTATGCGCTTGGACATATTCCCAACATCATTGGTGCAATTGATGGGACACATGTTGCTTTGGTCCCCCCCAGCATGAGTGAACAGGTGTACAGGAACAGAAAAAGTTATCATTCCATGAATGTCCAGGTGGTCTGTTTGGCTGACCAGTACATCTCCCATGTAAATGCCAAGTTCCCTGGGTCAGTGCATGACGCGTACATCATGCGAAATAGCAGCATCCCTTACCTGATGGAACTACTTCAGAGACACCGTGTGTGGCTAATTGGTGACTCTGGTTACCCTAACCTGTCATGGCTACTGACCCCAGTGAGGAATCCCAGGACAAGGGCAGAGGAACGGTACAATGAGGCCCATGGGCGTACTAGGAGGGTGATCGAGCGGACCTTCGGCCTCCTGAAGGCCAGGTTTAGGTGCCTCCATATGACAGGTGGATCCCTAATGTACTCACCAAAGAAGGTGTGCCATATCATTGTGGCCTGCTGTATGCTTCACAACCTGGCTTTGCGCCGCCAGGTGCCTTTCCTGCAGGAGGATGGTCCAGATGGTGGTGTTGTGGCAGCTGTGGAGCCTGCGGAGAGTGAAGAGGAGGAAGACGAAGAGGACGACACAGACAACAGGGACAGAGTAATACAGCAGTATTTTCAATAACATACAGGTAAGAATCAACACCGGAATTTACATTTACTTAAAGTTTCCTGCCTCTCTACTGTCTGAGTTTCCACCCAGTGTATGTTCACTGAGTTGTGTCTTTCCCATCCAATTTCAGAGATGTGGGCCCCACTCCGTGACCTCTGCTTTGTTTCCCCATGGACTACAGCTGTGTGACAGTGGTATGTTGTCATCACAATGTAACTGGACATTTTGGCACAGTTCTGTGTAATACATTTGTTCAAAAATACAGGCAGACTCCAGATTATTTTTGTGCAATAAGTGTGTTTATTAAAGTGTAAAATTTTGGGAAATGGTTGTAATTCGGGGATGGGTGATGGTGGAGGAATATCCATGGCAGAGTCCAGATTTTCAGTCTCACAGGTGCATTGTCCATATGCCTGTGGAAGGTGGAGCAGGGGCAGTTTAAGGTTGGACAGGGTGACAATGTGGGACAGTGGGATGACAATCAGGGGGTATCCTTTCCTGGCGGGGGTCTTGGCATTCTACTCTGTCTTCTTCCTAGATCTCAGGCACCGCTTGCGGGGTGGTTCTCCTTCGGCAGGGGGTGGGGTTCTGGTGGCCTGTTGTTCTTGTGTCGGGCCTCCTGTCCACTAGCGCCGGCGGAGGTGGTAGCCTGTTCTTGGTCCATGCTAGTGACAGGGGCCCTTTGTGGTGCCACATGGTCCCGCAATGTGCTGACAATCTGATTGAGTGCCACAACGATGGTGCCCATTGCGGAACTGATGATTCTGAGTTCTTCCCTGAACCCCATAAACTGTTCCTCCTGCAGTACCTGGATCTCCTGGAACCTGGCCAGGACCGTCGCCATCGTCTCCTGGGAGCGGTGGTATGCTCCAATGATGGAGGAGAGGGCCTCGTGGAGAGTGGGTTCCCTGGGCCTGTCCCCCCCCTGTCGCACAGCAGCCCTCCCAGTTCCCCTGTTTCCCTGGGCCTCTGTCCCCTGGACCGTGTGCCCACTACCACTGCCCCCAGGTCCCTGTTGTTGTTGGGGTGGTGGGTTAACCTGGGTGCCCTGTAGTGGTGGACACACCGCTGATTGACGTGTCCTGGAGACAGAGGCATGGGCCCGCTGGGTGGGTGCTGTGCTGGTGTTCCCAGAGGGGGGTAGGTCTGCTGTGGCCTGTGGCTGTCTGAGGGGAACCGACTGTCCCGAGGTCCCCGATGGGCCGGGCTGGTCATCTGGGTCCAGGGAGACAGAGCTGCTGTCCTCACCGTGGGCCTCTTCTGGGGGTGGAATGGACATTTCTGGACCCTCCTGGGCGGTGTCGTGGCGTTCGGGTCCTGCAGGGGTATAAGAGTATGGTTATTGCTTCTGTGTGTGCCATAGCGTGCAATGGGTGGGTGCCCGTGTACCCCAGTGCTGGCATTCCCTTGTGGGGGCTGTTGTGACGGTGGTTTGGGGGGGGGATGGGTATGTGCAGTGGGCATGCTTAGGTGATGGGTGTCCATGGTTTGTGGTCGCATGCAGGGCTTGGTGTTGGGATGGGTGGGTTGTGATGGTGAGACATTAGCAAGGAGGATGTGTGATGGGGGTAGGGGGGGAGGGAGGTGTATGATTTGGCATGCCTGTGGGTGGGGGGGATGAAGTAGTTGAGATTCGACTTACCAGAGTCCATTCCTCCACCTACTCCTGCGAGGCCCTCAGGATGCAGGATCGCCAAGACCTGTTCCTCGCATGTTGTAAATTCTGGGGGTTGAGGTGGGGGTCCACCGCCAGTCTTCTGCACCGCGATGTTGTGTCTGGATACCATGGAACGCACCTTCCCCCGTAGGTCGTTCCACCGCTTCCTGATGTCGTCCCGATTTCGTGGATGCTGTCCCACAGCGTTGACCCTGTCCACTATTCTTTGCCATAGCTCCATCTTCCTGGCAATGGTGGTGTGCTGCACCTGTGCCCCGAAGAGCTGGGGCTCTACCCGAACTATTTCCTCCACCATGACCCTGAGTTCAGCGTCTGAAAACCTGGGGTGTCTTTGGGGTGCCATGGGGTGGTGTGGATGAGGTGTGGGGTGGCGTTTGTGGTGATGAGTGTGGTGCGTGTGGTGGTGTGTGGTGTTTTGTGCGTGGATGTTGTGTGAGTGATGGTGTTATGTGCCTGTGAATGCTCTGTACTAGCTGGTGGTGTCTCTCTCTGGCCTTAGTCAATAAATGGTGGTCGTAGGGGTTTGTGGGTGATGTGGGTGTGTGTTTTATATTGTGTTGGGTGTGTGGGAGTGGTGTTAGTATGTGTATCAGGTGTGTGTGTTTCAAAATGACCAATGTGGCAGTGTTTTGGAGCTGTGTGTGTATTTTGACCGCGGCGGTGTGTACCGCCAATGGAATACCGCGGTTGAAAGACCGCCGCGTGGATTCGTGGGTTGGAATGGAATGGGCGTATTTCTGTTGGCGTGACGGTGGAGGTTTGGTCATCGCCAGTTTTTCGCTGCCCATTGGTGTGGCGGACTTTTGTGGATGTCGGGTTTTTGGCGGTTTGCCTGTTGCGGGTCAGAATGACCGTGGCGGTTTCCCGCGGCAGCGGCGGTGTTATGGCGGTCTTCTGACCGGCGGTAAACGCCTTTTACCGCCGAGGTCAGAATGACCCCCTATGTCTTCTAGGCTTCAAAAATACACATTATGGAGGAATAAAGTTAACCCACCAGGTTCTAACAATTGTGATTATTAAAAGTAAAGCAATACTGTATTATCAAATTGGGTGGTGCATCTCCATTCATCTTTGAATGTCCATCACTGTTGGGTGCCTGCTGGCTGAGCCTGTCTGGTATATAAGCCAAAGTCTTGAGCTTTCCTCAAGTTTTGTTCATGCAGGAGAGGACTAGGAGAAGGCCTGCATATTGAAAAAACATTAACTGCATTATAGACTAAAGGAGATGGACAAAGCAAATCAAGGTAAGCTTCATGAGGAGTAAGGAGTGTACCAAGAAGACTCAGAGGTAGAGCACGGACTTAAGAGGAATTAGACGTTTCAGCCAGCAATGCAGCAAACACATACTCAGCAGCCTTTCCCAACAATAAACCTCTCTCCAGTCCACAGAGCTGAGTACTAGGCCTCAGAGTCTTCAACATCGTCATGGTTTCTCTTTGAAGTTGATAACTTTCTCCTTCTAGCGGTTGTGGTAGTTCCGTCCTGAGCCCTTCCATCCTCCTTCTTCTGATTCTGAGGAACTCCGTCCTGACCCAAGTGAGGTAGAACTGTGTAGTCAAGTGAACTGCTGTTGAAGAACAAATAGGGAAAAAGAACTGAAGTATTTTCTGTAGATTTGTGTTTGGTAAATAAAATGACTTGTCTGGTCTGAGGAACCAGAAAAAGGAGTGGACCCTTCAGGTAAATTTACCTAAGTTTGAAAGACCAATCACTTTCAGGAACAAATGATCACCCATCAACCCCTAAACATTGCAAATAATCAGAATCAAGTTTATAAATTTGTTGAACTCCCTACCTCACTGTCAGCCACACATGCATCAGCAATCATCACTTACAATCACTCAGCATTATATCACCACTC
The DNA here is from genome assembly GCF_031143425.1 of Pleurodeles waltl. Classification (NCBI taxonomy): domain Eukaryota; kingdom Metazoa; phylum Chordata; class Amphibia; order Caudata; family Salamandridae; genus Pleurodeles; species Pleurodeles waltl. The sequence continues at coordinate 211,195,192 of NC_090437.1, forward strand.
ATTGGTGCAACAGTTAGAGGTTACCTCTTGCAATCCAAGCATGATGGTTGAAAAATATATTATCTCCTCCATTGGTAGCTCCTCCATTGTAGCAAGTAGAAACACATTGTAATGTGGTATTGACACTTACAGTCTTTAAATCAATGAACTTCTGGGGCAGTCCTGCTAGGTGATGTAAACAAAATAGATAGGCAATCGCAAGTGAGGGAGGCAGGCATCGTCTCCAATGTTTAAAGGGAATGTGGGGGCTGATTTACTGCAAATGGGTGAAACTTCAATATAGCTGTTAGACTTTTCATCCTTGGCGTGGTCTCCCTTAACTTTTCGCATTTGTTCTTCAGGTTGTTGATGTGTTCTGGACTCTGATTTTTCTGTTTTTGTTACTCTGGACACTTTACCACTGCTAACCAGTGTTAAAGTCCAAGTGCTCCTTTACAAAATGTGTATGTAATTGGCTTATCCAAGATTAGCATATTTGATTTACTAGTAAGTCCCTAGTAAAGTGCACTAGAGGTGCCAGGGCCTGTAAATCAAATGCTGCTAGTGGGTCTGCAGCACTGGTTGTGCGACCCACATAAGTAGCTCTGTAATCATGTCTCAGACCTGCCATTGCAGTGTCTGTGTGTGAAGTTTTAACTGTAAATTCGACTTGGCAAGTGTACCCACTTGCAGGCCTAAACCTTCCCTTTTCTTACATGTCAGACCACCCTAAGGTAGGTCCAAGGTAGCCCCAAAGGCAGGGTGCAGTGTATGGTTAAGGTAGGACATATAGCAAGGTGATTTATATGCCCTGACAGGGAAATATTGCTAAATTAGTTTTTGACCGTTGCAAGGCCTGCCCCTCTCATAGGTTAACATGAGGGCTACCTTTAAATCTGATTAAAGTGTAGATTCCCTTTTGGAGCGGATGGACATGTGGAGTTTGGGGTCTCTGAGCTCACAATTTAAAAATACATCTTTTAGTGAAGTTGATTTTGAGATTGTGTGTTTGAAAATGCCACTTTTAGAAAGTGAGCATTTTCTTGCTTATACCATTTCTATGACTCTGCCTGTATGTGGATTCCCTGTCTGGGTCTGTTTGACAGTTGGGCTGTTTACACCTCACACTAGACAGTGACACAAAGGGACCTGGGGTGTAGCCTACATATCCCGATGAGCCATCTGTGCTAGGAGGGAGGGGAGGAGTGGTCACTCACAACTGAAAGGGCTGTGCCTACCCTCACACAATGCAGTCTCCAATCCCCTGGTGAGTGTCTGGGGCCGGACCTAGGCAAGGCAGGATTTCACATTCAAAAGAAACTTTACTTTGAAGTAGACTTACTTCAAAGGAGAAATTGGGTAGCAGAAGGGCACCCAAAGCCACAGACTTTAGAACACTTCTGGAAACAAGAGGAACCTCTTCCTGGAGAAGAGCTGAAGAGCTGAGGAAGAAGAGCTGCCCTGTCTGTGACTGTGCTTTGTGGAGCTAACCCGCAGTTGCTGCTTCTGCCAGAGTAAGAAGGCAAAGACTGGACTTTGTGTGCCTTCCATCTTGAGAAGAAATCTCCAAGGGCTTGATCTAGAGCTTGCCTCCTCTTGTTTGAAGTCTCAGGGACAGCAAAAACTTCTCTCTGCCAGCAACTGGAGTCTCTGGAGAGACTCCTACTCTGCCCTGTGGTGCCCATCCAGTTCCTGGGACCCTGAAAGGAGAAGCAGGCAGCCTAAGAGGAGGAAATCCACGCACAAAGTGCCGTACAGGGAAAAGATCGACGGAACTCGGCTGAAGAAACGACGCGCCGCCAGATCCGTGGCTGGAAATCAACGCTCAGCGGAAAGACGACAGAAGAATCAACACACGGAGCAGGAGAAATGACATGCAGCATCGCTGGTGGAGGCTGGGAGATCGCAACCCGCGCTGCATGGTTTTTGGATCATCGTGCGGCTGGATTTCCGACGCAAGTACCGCTGGGCATGTAAAAACAACACAAGGCCTGCCTGGACACGAGAGTGCTGACTGGATCGACACATCAGTCTCCTGCAGTGAAAATAAGTGACGTGCCCCGACCCGACGAAAGGAGAAATGACACAAGGACCCTCTCATGAGTGGAATCAATGTATTGCAAGCCCTTTTTGATGCACACTCGCTCTTGCGGGGATATTGTTGACACACCCAAGGTACATTTTCATGCTAACAGTGTTAGTGTGTGTTTTAAACTACAGAAAGACTCTTTTTGCTTTTTAATTGACAACTTGACTTGTAAATTGTGGATGTGGATGTTTCCCATTTTGGTCCTGTTTTGTTATTTTTATTTCCTAAATTTCTGTAGTGTTTTAATTAAGTTACTGTGTGTGTTAATACAAATACTTTACACCTAGCACTCTGGAGTTAAGCCTACTGCTCTGCCAAGCTACCAAGCTACCAAGGGGGTAAGCAGGGGTAAGCTGAGGGTGATTCTCTTTTTACCCTGACTAGAAGGAGGGTCCTTTCTTGAACAGGGGGTAACCTGACTGTCAACCAAGGACCCCATTTCCAACACTAGCCATATAATATGTGACAACAAAATAGTGGGGCAGCATAAACCCGACACAAACATAATGTTCCACTGGTATTTTATTTGCAAAGAAAGAAAGAAGTTCAATGAGAAATAATTAAAAATTCTATGGTACCACTGGCATGCTCAGTCTGGGAAGTAGAGTTTGTCATCATACTCAGGTGGTTCACTCAGAAGCTGGTCAGGAAACACACATGATTCTGACTAATCATCCTCTTTCTCCTCCTGTGGTGTTTCGCGAACAGTATAATCAGGTGGTATAAAATGGTGGTTCATTTTGATCATGGTTAATCACTCCGCATTTTGAGGGTAAAGACTGGTCCTTGTCACTGTTACAACTGCACCAACTGCACTGAACACACGTTCAGCAGACATGTTGGCTACAGGACAAGCCAAATACTTTATCGCCAGCCTGCTGAGCTGTGGCCATTGGTGCATCCTCCCATACCAATACACAAATGGGGTTTGATCTACATACTCCTCTTTTGGGTCATCCAGATACTTCTAGAACATCCTTTGACCTCTTTTGCCTTCACCTCTACAGTGGATTTAAAACTAAGCCAATGCAAAGATTGGGTCTGATTCTTCTGATGCTGCTGTTGCTGGTGCTCTTATTGCTAGTGTTGGCTACTGTGAGCCAAGACTGCCCTCTCTGGAGGTTGAAGGCAGCACCCCGGAACTGCTGAGTGAGACTCTAAGTTCATGCCATTGTTCTTCCAGTTCTTCAGCTTGCTCAACAATTCACCTCTTGTATTTTGAAACATCCCCTTTCGAAAAAGGAATGAAAGACTGAAAAAATGTTTGTAGCGTGGTTCAAGTAGGGTGGTTCTTTGGACGAGATAAGCCAAACAAAGGATTAAGCTTCCAACTAAAGTATGCACTTCTGGGTATTCTTCCACACCTCCGAGTGCAAAACTTTCATACACCTTCTTTAGCTGCTCCTGTAGCAGATATAAAAAACGGAATAGCTTGGCCCATCATACTGTTCTCTTTGGTAACTTTCTGCATTAAAACCTCAAAAGGGAGCAGCATCTGTCTCAGATAGACTAGGCCCCTTTAGTTTGCATCCATGTTCATAGCTTTTGCAATTGCATCCCCTCCTCGATCAATAACATTTTCAGTGATATGCTGGGCTGCTGAAACAGACGTTGCAACATAAAATAGGTAGAGTTCCAACGTGTTGGCCCCTCCTGTATTGGGGCTTTATCTGGTATTCTGTTCCCATGCTGAATAATCTGCAACACCTTACAGGCTTTAAAAGAATATCTAAAATGAGTGCAGATTTGTCTGAAGGTGGTCAGTATGTTGCTGACTATGGGCCTCATTACAACCTTGGCGGGCGGCTTCCGCCGCCTGCCAAGGTTTAACTGCTGTGTGGCCGCCAATGCGGCCGCACTCCCGCTGGCCTTATTTTGACATCCCGACTGGGTCGGCGCTGGCCCAGCGGGGATGTCGGCCGCAACATGGGAGCCGGCTCCTAATGGAGCCGGCGGTGTTGCGGCCGTGCAACGGGTGCATCTGCATCCGTCGTGTAGTGTGGGGCTGTGCCTCGGGGCCCCTGCACTGCCCATGCCAAGTGCATGGGCAGTGCAGGGGCCACCAGGGGCCCTGCGACTCCCCTTCCCGCCAGCCTGTCGGACAGGCTGGTGGGAAGGGGACTCATCATCACCTGGGCAGCGCTGCAGGCAGCGCTGGCCTGGCGGATTAAAACTGCCGGTCCCGGCGGTGCGACCGCGGCGCTTCTGCTGCATTCGTAATCTGCAAGATTGTACCGCCAGCCTGTTGGCAGTACAATCTCCAAAACAGCTGCCAGGGTTGTAATGAGGCCCTATGTCTTCTTTCTTGAGAAATTTTTGCACAAACAGGTTGATGCAGTACACCAAACACAGGACCCTGAGATAGCCACCGTCTGCCATGGCCTTGACTATGTTACTGCCATTGTCCGTCGCAACAAATCCAATTCAGAGATATCTGGGTCGCAGCCATTTAGACATCTTGCTATCAAATTTGTCTGAGACGTTTGCAGCTGTATATGATTTCTCCATGGCAAACGTGGCTACTGCTGCATGCACCAGAACACTCTTAAAAATGCCCTCATGGCCAGGATCTGTAACTAGCTTTTGTTTTACCCCCACAAAAGAGATCCAGTGTGCAGTGATTCACATGTAATCAGTAGCCTGACAACTGGCCTACATGTCTGTTGTCATGTGGGTTGTGCAGACAACACTTTGCTGCACAGCTTGTCCAACCATTTGCAGCACATCATGATGCAGCACTTGATTAGCAACTCTGGCAAAATTAGTCTGACTTGGAACTTTCCATTTCAGACAGATGGCTGCCATGAACTTTAAGAATTACATTCCTTTCACAAAAGATAAAGGAAGGAGGTCCAGCGCTAACATTTTTGCAAGTTTCCCATTGTATAAGCATGCCATTGGGTGGTTGGCGTTGTAGATCCCGTCCTGCCCAAACATGCCTGTAATAGTAGCATGAATTTTCTTCTTTTGTGGGGCCACTGACTTTTGAGTTGAAGGTGGTGGTCACCTCAATGTGCATCGTGGTGCAGTCACCATATGCTGTGGTGTCTCCACCTGACTCTGATTCTTCCTGTGTAATTGCAAGATCACTGAGGCAGATGATTCTGTCACACTGCTGGGGACAGGGCTGCTTTGGGAGAGGATGTCACCCTCTTCTTCCTCACCTTCAACCATGATTTGACTGGTTGTAGCTGATGTTTCCCATCTTTCCTCATCTTCACCACCAGGACCATGTTCAGCAATGTTTTTAAGGTGCTCCTCCCAACATATTGGATGATTATTTTCATATGGGTCATCTAGCCTCCAGTGTAATAAGGCCTGCGTCAACGAACACTTGTGTGGCAAATTGAGCATTTCGCAATGTTCTCATCCTGTTTGCTAACTGTAAAAAAGTCCCAAAGTGGGGAGAAGTACTTTCTTACTGAGCCACTACCAAAGAACAACTCAAGGTAGGTGGGTTTGTTTATTGCCTCTCTGCAGTACGTAGTTCTACTGAGGTACGGGTTAGTGCAGGTCTCTGATGGGGCCTTACAAAAATTGGAGCTGGCAGTACTGCCTGTACACCATCCCTCGGAGCAGGTTGGATAGTAATGTCAGACTTCTCTGTGGCAGGTTCCATAAGATTGACTAGCTACTCATCGTCATCCTCATCATCATCATCATCCCCTTCCATGATTCTAAGGCTTTCTGGTCCATTTCTTTTCCCTTGCCTCTCGTAGTGTCTCCCAGACTCTTCTGGGGTCCATTCCATGCTCCTATCATCATCATCAGCAGTGGTGCTTGGAGAAGAAGGTGGAGTAGTGCCTTTCCTTTTTATTGTTGGAGATCTGAGAGCAATTGATTCTAAAACTGGCTCTTGCCTAACAGAAAGCTTGACCTCCTGTTCTGCTCCAACTTGAGGAAGATCTAATATTGCTGGCTGTGGCTGCTGTCCACCTTGCTCGGTTTCCTGAAATGATTCGGTACTACTTTGTAAAAGGGACAAATCCAATTCTACATAACTGCTCGTCGGTGTCGCCATGATTGCAGTGGCTACCTTTACTCCGCTCGCCAAATTGAGAGTTCACTGCTTACTTAGTAGTACATTCTATGGATTTACATGAACAACTGTCACAGAAGTTGATACAAAACTATTAAAAAGCTTGGTCTGTGTACATCAGTGGAAACAGATGCTTACACCAGACATTTTAAAAGTTTTAGATTTTTCAAAACAAACAAAAATAGTTTGTTTTAGAAAAATGTAAAATTCTTAACACACACACCCTGAACATTTTCAGCTATGGTGTGCAGTTCATTTTTTTATTCTTACTCTCCCTCACTGCCAGGTTTGAACTAGCAGAGACAGACAGCAAAACAACGCCATCTGACAGGCCACACTAGTTTGAGCAGCTAGATGGGTTACCTCCAATGGCTCCTACTCCGTTAGTCTGTCATAGGAGTATTTCAGCAATGGAGCTAGAGTAGACATCATCATCGGCACCTTCTAGTTCCATCCAGGCCTAAATAAGGTAGACGGACCAAGAGTTTGGTGGAGGGGATACTCCATTACCAGTCCAATAATGTACCCTTTTACCCAAACATTACTGTAGGCCCTTTATTCCCATGTGTGTCTGGTATGGCCATTATTTCAAATCCAAACGGAAGTGATTCACAAAGGTAAGTTACATGTGTAGATCAACTAATGTGTAGTTCTACTGCTGCACCTTGATGTAAATTTTCAGTTTTTTGTGTTAACTATTTCAGATGGGAGATATGCACCTAACTGTAGATTTAAGAGTCTCCATCCCCTGAAATGAGGGGATGGGGACCCATTTAACTGAATTTACATTGGTGAAGTTATTATTCAGAACTCACTACCTATTTATGAGAATCTCCACCATGGTGGTGGAGATCTCTGATCAGAAGGAATAAGGAAAATTAATTGTTTATTTTTTTCTTAAAAATAATTAGGCAAATGTAAAATAAAAATGTAAAGTAATTTTAATAATTAGACTAAACTACAAACAGTTAAAGAAAAATATTCAATACACTCCCTTCTAATATTAGCTTTATAGTAATTTGTAAATCATTCCAACATATTAATTAGTTACATATATTAATTAATTTTAAAATATGTTTAAAAAATATTTTAAAATTAAAATCACACACTCACAATTTATTTCATTTATTTGTGACAATTTGTTTAAAAGGTATGTTTTGAATTAATTGAAATAATTTATAATCTTTTTATTCAAGTTAAAATTTAAGTATTTAATTTATTTTAAATGTAAACATGTTATTAAACTAAACATAATAATATTTCTTATAGTTATACTATTTTTTAAAATGTAAAAAAATTATTAAAAATTTGAATTCATTTCGCATTTGTTATGCAGGGTGTTAACCCTTTCTCTGCCAGGCCTTTTCCCCTCCTGTGCTGAGCCTTTTTTGGGCTATTTGGGGCAGTTCGCGCTTAGGCCCTCATAACTTTTTGTCCACATAAGCTATCAACACCAAATTTGCGTAATTGTTTTCCAGTGTCCAAGGGATTCTAGGGGTACCCAGAGTTGATGTGTTCCCCTGATGTAGAACAAGAAATTAGCCAAAATACAGCAAAAAGTTTTTTTTTTTTTAAAAAAAAAAAGGGAAAAAGGGCTGCAGAAGAAGGCTTGTGTTGTTTTCCCTGAAAATGGCATCAACAAAGTGCCATAATCACCATCTTCCCAGCTTTCAGGAACAGGCAGACTTGAATCAGAAAACCACATTTTTCAACACAATTTTGGCATTTTACTGTGGCATTCCCCATTTTTACTATTTTTTTAGCTTTGAGCCTCCTTCCAGTTAGTGACAGAAATGGGTGTGAAAACAATTCTGGAAAGCAGAAAGCCTAACATTTCCGAAAAGTAGACAACATTCTGAATTCAGCAAATTCAGATTTGTGAAGCTCCTACCAGCGTTTCCTACAGAAAATAACTTCTGAAATAAACAAATATTGAAATTGAGGTAAAAAAAAAAGCCATTTGTTTTCACGTTTTACTCTGTAACTTTTTCCTGCAATGTTAGATTTTCAAAAGCAATGTACTGTTACATCTGCTAGACTCGTCTGATTGCGGGGATATATAGGGCTTTTAGGTTCATAAAGCAATCTAGGGGGCATATTTATACTCTGTTTGCGCCGGAATTGCGTCGTTTTTTTTTACGCAATTCCGACGCAAAACTAACTCCATATTTATACTTTGGCGTTAGACGCGTCTAGCGCCAAAGTCCATGGAGTTTGCGTCATTTTTTAGCGTGGACACCTACTTTGCGTTAATGATATGCAAGGTAGGCGTTCCCGTCTAAAAAATTGACTACGAGGCATGTGCGCCGTATTTACACTCCTGGGCAAAATTCACTTCCGGGAGTGGGCGGGTCAAAAAAAATGACGCACGGCCGCTTTTGCGCCGTTTTTTAGCGCCTGGTCAGGGCAGGCGTTAAGGGACCTGTGGGCATGGAAGGAGCCCAGAGGTGCCCGCCCATGCCCCCAGGGACACCCCCTGTCACCCTTGCCCACCCCAGGAGGACGCCTAAGGATGGAGGGACCCATCCCAGGGACATTAAGGTAAGTTCAGGTAAGTGTTTTTTAAAAAAAACAATTGTGGCATAGGGGGGCCTGATTTGTGCCCCCCTACATGCCACTATGCCCAATGACCATGCCCAGGGGACAGAAGTCCCCTGGCCATTGGGCAAGGGGGCATGACTTCTGTCTTTGCTAAGACAGGAGTCATTTCTATGGGGGTTGGGAGTCAAAAGAAATGGCGCAAATCGGGTTGAGGCGAAAAATTTGCCTCAGCCTGACTTGCCCCATTTTTTGGCGCCCAAGCTCCATATCCCCCTACGCCGGCGCTGCCTGGTGTAGGTTGTTTTTTTTCACGCACACCAGGCAGCGCCGGCGGCTAACGCCGGCTAACGTCATTGAATAAATACGGCGCCCGCATGGCGCTTCAGAATGGCGTTAGCCGGTGCTAATTTTTTTGATGCAAAACTGCGTTAGCGCAGTTTTGCGTCAAAAAGTATAAATATGGCCCTAGGTACCCAGAGCCAATAAAGGAGCTGCACCTTGCAAGTAGTATACCAGGCATACAGCAATTAATTTTGTGAAATATAAAAAGTGAGAAATAGGTATCAAGAAACCCTTTGCATTTCCAAAATGGGCACAAGATAAGGTGTTGAGAAGCAGTAGCTATTTGCACATCTCTGAATTCCGGGTGCCCATACTAGCATGTGAATTATAGGACATTTCTCAAATAGACGTCTTTTTGACACACTATATTACATTTGGAAGGAAAAAATGTAGAGAAAGACAAGGGGCAATAACACTTGTTTTGCTATTCTGTGTTTCCCCAAATCTCCCGATAAAAATGGTACCTTACTTTCATGGGTAGGCCTAATGCTCATTCCAGGAAATGCGACATGGACACATCACATTTTTATATTGAAATCTGACATGTTTTTTGCTAAGTGCCTAAATGTAGATTTTGGCCTCTAGCTCAGCTGGGACCTAAGGAAACCTACCAAACCTGCACATTTTTAAAAACTAGACACCTAGGGGAATCCAAGATGGGGTGACTTGTTGGGCTCTGCTGCCCAGAATCCTTTGCAAACCCCAACATTTTGGCAAAAAACACTTTTTCCTCATATTTCAGTGACAGACAGTTCTGGAATCTGAGAGTAGCCACAAATTTCCTTCCACCCAGCGTTCCCCCAAGTCTCCAGATACAAATGGTACCTCACTTGTGTGGGTAGGCCTAGGCCCGTGACAGAAAATGCCCCAAAACACAACGTGGACACATCACATTTTCCCAAACAAAACAGAGCTGTTTTTTTGCAAAGTGCCTAGCTGTGGATTTTGGCCTCTAGCTCAGTCGGCACCTATTGAAAGCTACTAAAGCTGCACATTTTTTAAAGCTAGACACCTAAGGGAATCTGAGATGCGGTGACTTGTGGGGATCTCACCAGGTTCTGTTACTCAGAATCCTTTGCAAACCTCAAAAGTTGGGTAAAAAACACTTTTTCCTCACATTTCAGTGACAGAAAGTTCTGGAATCTGAGAGGAGCCACACATTTCCTTCCACCAAGTGTTCCCTCAAGTCTCCAGATAAAAATGGTACCTCACTTGTGTGGGTAGGCCTAGCGCCACAACAGAATTGCCCCAAAACACAACGTGGACACATCACAATATCCCAAAGAAAACAGAGCTGTTTTTTTTTTCAAAGTGCCTAGCTGTGGATTTTGCCTTCTAGCTCAGCCGCACCTAGAGAAACCTACCAAACCTGCACATTTGTGAAAACTAGACACCTAGGGGAATTCGAGATGGTGTGACTTGTGGGGCTCTTACCAGGTTCTGTTACCCAGAATCCTTTGCAAACCTCAACATTTGGGCAAAAAGCACTTTTTCCTCACATTTCAGTGACAGAAAGTTCTGGAATCTGAGAGGAGCCACAAATTTCCTTCCACCCACCGTTCCCCCAAGTCTCCTGATAAACATGGTACCTCACTTGTGTAGGTAGGTCTGGCGCCCGCAGCAGAATATGCCCCAAAACACAAGGTGGACACATCACATTTTCCTAAAGAAAATAGACCTGTTTTTTGCAAGGTGCCTAGCTGTGGATTTTGGCCTCTAGCTCAGCCGGCACCTAGGGAAACCTACCAAACCTGCAAATTTTTGAAAACTAGACACCTAGGGGAATCCAGGATAGGGTGACTTTTGGGGCTCTCACCAGGTTCTGTTATCCAGAATCCTTTCCAAACCTCAAAATCTGGCAAAAAAAAAACACCTTTTCCTCACATTTCGGTGATAGAAAGTTCTGGAATCTAAGAGGAGCCACAAATTTCCTTTCACCCAGCGTTCCCCCAAGTCTCCAGATAAAAATGGCACCTCACTTTTGTGGGTAGGCCTACTGGAACTGAAAGGAAATGCCCCAAAACACTATCTGGACACATCAAAATTATCAAATACAAAACTAGCTGTTTTTGCGGGGAGGCACCTGTGTTTTCGGCCCTGGACTCAGCAGCCATCTAGGGAAACCTACCAAACCCAGACATTTCTGAAAACTAGGGAGTCCAGGGAGGTGTGACTTGCGTGGATCCCAGAATGTTTCCTTACCCAGAATCCACAGCAAACTTCAAATTTTGCAAAAAAATCTAATTTTTCCCACATTTCTGTGTGGAATCAGGACAAATTTCCTATAACCCAACGTTCCCCTCAGTCTCCTGGTGAAAATGATACCTCACTTGTGTATGTGGGTCAAGTGCTTGTTACAGGGAAGAGCCAAAAACATGTCGAAATTGAGGAGGAACCAAAGCGGGTCCAAAAGGGCAGTTTGAAAAAAAACACTTTTAGGCTGACAAGTGCAGGCGAATTTTTATCAGTATAGATAAGACAATGCTGGGTGGTAGGAATTTTGTGGATTCCTGCAAATTCCAGAAGGTTCCATCACAAAAATGTGGGAAAAATGTGTGATTTCCAGTAAAGTTATAGGTTTGCAGGCCATTGTGGGTAAGAAAATGGTGCGGTGCATGTGAAGCACACCACCCTGGAATCACCCAGATGTTTAGTTTTCAGTTGTGTCTAGGTCTTGTGGATTTTTCTACATGGCAGCATCCCAAAGTTCATAAAGTGCAGCCCTCACCATTCCAAGTGGGACAATTTTGAGAGTTAGCCAAGCTCTCATGGCCCAAATGTAAAACCAAAACCCCAAATAATCAAACGTACTCTTGCTTGCCGTGGGATAAGATGTTTTAGTTAGCGGGGGGAGAGCTGAAAGACTGTTACCCCCTTCAGTTGGTGTAGGGGCATAACCAGGCCCATATTGGTTGGAAGCAACCACCCCACTATTATTTTTTTGTTTTAAAATTCCAGGGCATCTAGTAGACTTTCTGCCACTAGGGTGTGGATCAGGGAAAATTTCCCCATCTGCCCACTGGTGGGCAGAGCAACTTTGGCCCACTTATTTGGGATGGGGGTATGGCTATACCCCCACCCTCTTATTTTGAAAACAAAATCTTCCCTGGTCTCTGGTGAGCTTTCTGCTCTCAAGGGGGCAGATGGGCCTTCCAAAAATAGGCCCATCTGCCCCCAAGGGGGACAGATATGCCCAACAGTAATGTGCACCCATGGGGAGTGACCCTTGCCCAAGAGGCTGTCCCCCCCAAACAAAACACACACATACACACACACAATCCCTGGTGCCTAAGTGGTTTCTGCCCCCCCGGGGCAGATCGGTCTAATAGAAATAAGGCCGATCTGCCCCCAAGAGGAGCAGAAATGGCCTAAAATAAATTTGCACCCCCAGGGGAGCGACCCTTGCCTAAGGGGTCGCTCCCTTGCATGAAATTGGCACAAAAAAAATCCTTGTTGCCTAATGGTTTCTGCCCTACTTGGGGGCAGAAATGGCCTAAAATAAGTTTGCCCCCCCCACGGGGAGCTACCCTTGCCTAAGGTGTTGCTCCCCTTGCATGAAATTCACCTTATGTCTAGTGGTTTCTACCCCCTTGGGGGCATTTTGGCCTAATAAAAATAGCGCTCCCACAGGAGCACTGTGCCGGCGGATGTAACCATTACGTCCCTGGCACAGAACAGGTTAAGGTTGTGGCCTTTCTTCATTGTTTTCTATGGGAGTGTGTTGCAGCATCAGTGGTTAGTTCACTTAATCCAGTGCTTGGAGGAGTAAATTTGAGTCTGTTTTGACACATGTAGGGGCATATTTATGAGCCCCTAGCAAAACAAAAAGTGATGCTCCAGTGGCACTAAGCACTGTGCGGTATTTTACAAGGTGGCGTTATGGCCCCTCCACATGCAGCTCTTTGTATGAAAAATGTGTGCAATGGCTGTCGCTGTGGGCGTACCACAGCAACACCCATTGCATTTTGATGTTTCCTCAGATTTAAGATTTTTCGCAAAGCTGAGGCAGCACCAAAAGCTCACGCCTTCCCCAGGGTGGCATTAGCAAGGCACAACAAGGAGTAATAATGTTATTCCACCTCGTTTTTTGCTTTTTGTATGTGTGCTGCATTCTGCAGCATGCATAGAAAGAGCAAAATGCCAGACATGATTATTTATGTGTGTGAAGGTGTCCTTTCCAGCAGATAACCAATCATTTCAAAATGACGCTTTGGCACTTCTGTGTGTGCTGCATTCTGCAGCACAGTCAGAAGTACCAAATCACCATTAGTCATTATTTATGTGCAGGAAGGGGCACCTTCCCACACATAAACAATCAAACCCATCAATGCAGACATCCTTGCACGGTTGTGCAAGGAAGCCTGCGTTGGCGCTAGGCAACTCAATTTAACGCCAAAGCAGGGGACAACACATGGGTGCTCTGTATTCAATTAAATATGGCACATCCCTCCATTGTGAGAATGACAGAGCACGGCGCTGCCACATTTGGTACAGCGTCACGCTCCGTCATTTTAAGTTAATTATGGGCATTAGGGTTGTAGTAACTTTAGAAGTGTAATTTGTAAACTGCAATTTTTTACTTTTATGTTGGTGTCTCTAAGTCCCTCCTTATTATTCCCTAACCCATGCCTATTTTGTAGTAATTATTTCCCATTTTCCCATCACTCTTCTTTGTCTCTCCAACATTCACTAGTGAAACAAATACCTACATGGGCAGGGATCTCTGTCAATGGAACTGAAGTTTCTGTACTCAGAAGAGAGGGGAGGCTACGGTGGAGCCCTCTGTCCCTTAGGTTTGTGAATTGCATTTTGGAGTATCTGAAGTAGTACTACTGAAATACTACTTTTCATACTTCAAAATGCCTTTTTTGAATCAGGACCAATCTTGTTATTACTATTTGTGATAGGTATAGCCATTTATTGTAATCCTACCTAGATGTCGGATTTATGTCATAAAAAATGGAAAAATGACTGTGTGTTAAAAACAGAGTTTTAATTTCAGCAGCTCACAAAGATCGCCCAGTAAAGGTCATAGAATTGTCAGATTTTGAAAATGGTGTCTTGGCATAACTTCAACAGGTGCAGCTATCTTTATGCTCACAAGAACCATTCCTTCAGCTTGTGCTTATTATTTGACATGTAAAGCCTTATTTCTGTGACTGACATATCAAACAATACATTTCTGATTAGCTTGCTCACCAGCAAAAGGTTACATTTCTGCACTTACCAGACATCTTTTCCTTTACTTTTTCATGGCTTCAGAATCCTGCAACTGTTTTAGCCTCATCACATGATCTCTATTAGAGCACTGTGTAAGAAAACCTACAAATTTGTGTCTTGTCTCTGTTTTTTCTGCTCATGCTCATTTGGGATGCCAGACATCCAAGTGTCACTCATTTATGTAATTCACAGAAATATTCTCTTCTGTTAAACATTTTCAGCCCTTTCAATTGATGTGTGTATGCAGATTTTCTTTGACAGAATGAATCTGAGGGAGAGTGACACATTCTCATAAAAGGAGCATGATGTGGGGAGAGGGTCAATGGAACTCTCAGGGAGGTCAGCAAAAACTTAGCATGAGCTCTGTTGGGATTTTTTGATTATTGGGTAGTGGCTCTGTGTTTAGACCTCTCCAGCATTCATTTAGACCCACTGAGCTAACATCGTTGAAATCTAAGCTGTAGTCATGACTACAACACATGGAAGGAGATAAGTGGTACTTCGAATTTGTAACCATCTGTCTTATCCAGGTGACTGATTGACACCTGTTTGGTATAAGTCAATAAGGACGCTCAATGAAGGACCACACGCCAATTATGAATACAATTTAGCTTTACTAGAATTTCAGGTAAATGCAGGCATTTAGCACATTAACAATAGTGGAATAAGAATAGCAATGAAAAGCATCTATTCATATATAAGTACACCAGAAAGAGCATCTAGGTATACATATGAGCAAAGAGTTCATTGACAGAATAAGAATAGCAATTAAAAAGCATCTATTTATATATAAGTACACTACAAAGAGCATCTATGTATACATCTTAGCAAAGAGTTAATTGACAGATATAAACTTGGAATAACTGTATACCAAAAATTTGATACACTACGATGTTCAGGAAGCAGAATATAAACGAGTGGAATACTTCAGATAAGCTTTGATTTACTTCACACTAAAATGCATGTTTCAATTACTGCAGCAGGCTCTTACTACGATGTTCAGTAAGAGAAAAAAAATATATAAATGAGCTGAATTCTTCAGATTATAAACACAGTGCAAGCATAATAATCAATCCTAATAATAGAGCAGAGAAACAAAAGCCTTTCATCCCTAGTCACGAAATGCTGGGAAGCCCTCTACCGCCCGCTTGGACCTCTCTCCCCCTCGAGCATCACGGTCTTTGAACAGCACAACAGGGAGGCAGCTCTGGGTCTGAAGATGACAGTTTTCACAACTCCATCTGCGAGCGTCAATTCCCTCACCCTCCTTTCAGTGTTTAAGTAACCTGAAGCTTGGATTATATCCCCTTCCAGTATTTTCTAGCTATGTTATCAGTACATGTCTCTTGGCTGCCTTGCCATTCCCTGGCCATTGTTTTAATTCCATCTTTTACTGTGGTCTCGTTCTCAAGGTTGAGACTGAATCTCCTTCACAGCCTGTTTCTCACACATGCAGCTGCAAATTTCTTCCACATTGCTCTGGCTTCGGCAGGCATCACGCTCATCTACACTGTTCAAGCTAATTAACCCTTCGCGTCACAATGTCTTCCGCACCTTTCCCTATACTGATCACCATCCATTGACTGAGTTGACAATGATCCTCTATGGTATAAATCCTTTGGTTACCCTAGGGTTGGGGTTACCTCAGGGCACATAAGTGAAATGCTAAAGCCCTCTCTGGTTAATCATAATTCGAACATAGTGTAAGAAAGTGTCTGCTCTATAATCTAGGACTTGTGGATAAAACTACATGGAACTAGAATTTGTTGGGGGTTGTATCTTGTGCACTATTAATGGACACGTGATGGTACAAGACAAGAAAAATGTGATACTACATTGCCCTTTCCTCACATGGAGTCTCAGGGGAAACTCAGCCCTTGAAGATGCCAATAAACAATCCCAAGTCCCACGTGACCAATTCTAATGTCTATGGCACCTCATGAGTAATATATAAAATATAAATGGTAAAATGCTTTGCCAAATATCTCTATAGAGAACAGGACCTTCAGCCCAACTACAAAGGCCTTATTCGATATTTTCAAACATGTTTTCCGGAAGGATGAAGAATAGAAGGCAATGTATTTACTTTGCCTAGCCCCCTCCGAAATGATTTTCGTACAGAAATTGAAAGCTTGGCTTTTTGAGTCCAGTTAAACTTTTCCAGTTTGTGTGCAGCTCTTTTTTCATAATCAGTCTCCGAGCGCTAGGACACTTCGTTAGTAGTAGCCATAAGCTTTACAAGTGGCGTTTTTATTATTATTATTATTATTAATAATAATAACCCTCTCTCTAAACAAAATCCATTGTTCTTAAAGGGAGTCCTCTGCATGCTGCCATTATTTACTTTAAAATAACCTCTCATAGCACAGAAAGAGAGAGATTCTGTGGCAAATTAGACCAAAGGGACATTGTTCTGCCTATGTTGGCTGCTGTCATTTCTTTATACACACAAAAATAGGTATATGTGCGACTAACCCCCGAAATGGCAGTGTCAAAGAAGATCATTACTGAGAAGGGGCTTAGGCGTGGCTGCACACTTGCAGATCTGCTCCTTAACTTGTGTCTAGCTCATCTAGTGGATGCATTTAGATCAGTAACTAGTAATCCCCAAAATAAGACCATTAACCCGTTCTGTGCCTTGGACGAGGTCACCTCGTCCAAGGCTACAGTTCCCGTGTGCCTTGGACGAGGTCACACGGGAACTTGGGGGAGCGCTAGCGCGCCACCCCTGTGCACCCCCCTCCCCCCCAAGGCGGAGATGAAAGGGGAAGACCTTCCCCTTCCACCCCCGACTCCCCCCACCCCCCCTGTGACGTCAGCGCACGAGCGCTCGCTGATTTGTCACGGGGGCCTTCCCCATTGCGCTGGAAGCAGAGATTGAAAGAGAAATGCTCAGCATTTCTCTTTCAATCACTGGGGGAGGCCCGGAGGGGCTTCAAAGGGAAGGAAATGTATTCCCTTTGAAGTCTCTCCCAGGGTTTCAAAAGCTGGATTGGTTGCAATCCAGCTTTTGAAACCCCACTAGACACCAGGGATTTTTTTTTTTTTAAAGAAAATGACAAAAGGGAGCGACCCCTTGGGCAAGGGTCGCTCCCGGGGAGGGGGGGGCATTTTTCATGAAGGCCTTTTCTGCCTATTATTAGGCCGATCTGCCCACAGGGGGGGCAAAAACCTCTAGGCACTATGGATCCATTTTTTTGTGTTATGTTTTTTTTTTTTTTTTAGGTGGGGAGCGACCCCTTAGGCAAGGGTCGTTCCCCTAGGGGGAAAATTATATTTAGGCCAATCTGCCCCCAAGGGGGGCAGAAACCACTAGACACCAGGGAGTTTTTTTTCTTTGCGTGAATTTCACGCAAGGGGAGTGACCCCTTAGGCAAGGGTCGCTCCCTGGGGGGGGGAGGGGGGAATGGTTTTTTTTTTGTTTGTTTGTTTTTTTAGAGATGGGGAGCGACCCATCAGGCAAGGGTCGCTCCCCTGGGGGGCAAAATATATTTGGACCATTTCTGCCCCCCTTGGGGGCAGATCGGCTGATTTTAGGTCAATCTGCCCCCAAGGGGGCAGAAACCACTAGGCACTGGGGATTTGTTTTTTGGTGCCAATATCACGCAGGGGGAGCGACCCCGTAGGCAAGGGTCGCTCCCGGGGGGCGGTGGGGGTTGGGGGGCAAATTTATTTTAGGCCATTTCTGCTCCCCATGGGGGCAGAAACCTCTAGGCGCCAGGGCAATTTTTTTTTTTTTTTTTTTTTTTTTTTTTAGAGATGGGGAGCGACCCATCAGGCAAGGATCGCTCCCCTGGGGGGCAAATTATATTTAGACCATTTCTGCCCCCCTTGGGGGCAGAGTGGCCGATTTTAGGTCAATCCGCCACCAAGGGGGCAGAAACCACTAGGTACCGGGGATATGTTTTTTGGTGCCAATGTCACGCAGGGGGAGTGACCCCGTGGGCAAGGGTCGCTCCTGGGGGGGGTTGGGGGGGGCACATTTATTTTAGGCCATTTCTGCTCCCCCTGGGGGCAGATCGGCCTATTATTAGGCCGATCTGCCTCCAGGGGGGGCAGGAACCTCTGGGCGCCAGGGCAATTTTTTTTTTTGTGTGTTTTTTTTTGTTTGTTTGTTTTTTTAGAGATGGGGAGCGACCCATCAGGCAAGTGTCGCTCCCCTGGTGGGCAAATTGTATTTAGACCATTTCTGCCCCCCTTGGTCGATTTTAGGTCAATCTGCCCCCAAGGGGGCAGAAACCACTAGGCACCGGGGATTTGTGTTTTGGCGCCAATGGCACACAGGGGGAGCGACCCCGTAGGCAAGGGTCGCTCCCGGGCAGGGGGGTGTTTGGGGGGGTCAAATTTATTTTAGGGTATTTCTGCCCCCCCCTGGGGCCGGCTGAGCTAGAGGCCAAAATCCACAGGTAGGCACTTTGCAAAAAACACCTCTGTTTTCTGTGAAAAAATATGTTGTGTCCACGTTGTGTTTTGGGCCATTTCCTTTCGTGGGCGCTAGGCCTACCCACAGAAGTGAGGTACCATTTTTATCGAGAGACTTAGGGGAATGCTGGGTGGAAGGACATTTCTGGCTCCTCTCACCGAAATGAGAGGAAGATGTGTTTTTTTGGCCAAATTTTGATGTTTGCAAAGGATTCTGGGTAACATAACCTGGTCAGAGCCCTGCCAGTCACCCCATCTTGGATTCCCCTGGGTTTCTAGTTTTCAAAAATTCGCTGGTTTGCTAGGTTTCCCCAGGTGCTGGCTGAGCTACAGGCCAAAATCCACAGGTAGGCACTGTTTTCTATGAAAAAATTTGATGTGTCCACGTTGTGTTTTGGGCCATTTCCTTTCGTGGGCGCTAGCCCTACCCACACAAGTGAGGTATCATTTTTATCGGGAGACTTGGGGGAACGCTGAGCGGAAGGAAATTTGAGGCTCCTCTCAGATACCAGAACTTTCTGCCACAGAAATGTGAGGAACATGTGTTTTTTTAGCCAAATGTTGAGGTTTTCAAAGGATTCTGGGTAACAGAACCTGGTCAGAGCCCCACAAGTCACCCCATCCTGGATTCCCCTAGGTCTCTAGTTTTCAGAAATGCACAGGTTTGGTAGGTTTCCCTCGGTGACGGCTGAGCTAGAGGCCAAAATCTACAGGTAGGCACTTTGCAAAAAACACCTCTGTTTTCTTTCAAAAAATTGGATGTGTCCACGTTGTGCTTTGGGGCATTTCCTGTCGCGGGCGCTAGGCCTACCCACACAAGTGAGGTATCATTTTTATAGGGAGACTCGGGGGAACGCTGGGTGGAAGAAAATTTGTGGCTTCTCTCAGATTCCAGAACTTTCTGCCACAGAAATGTGAGGAACATGTGTTTGTTTAGCCAAATTTTGAGGTTTGCAAAGGATTCTGGGTACCAGAACCTGGTCAGAGCCCCACAAGTCACCCCATCTTGGATTCCCCTAGGTCCCTAGTTTTCAGAAATGCGCAGGTTTGGTAGGTTTCCCTAGGTGCCGGCTGAGCTAGAGGACAAAATCTACAGGTAGGCACTTTGCAAAAAACACCTCTGTTTTCTTTTAAAAAATTGGATGTGTCCACGTTGCGCTTTGGGGCATTTCCTGTCGCGGCGCTAGGCCTACCCACACAAGTGAGGTATCATTTTTATCGGGAGACGTGGGGGAACGCTGGGTGGAAGGAAATTTGTGGCTCCTCTCAGATTCCAGAACTTTATGCCACAGAAATTTGAGGAACATGTTTTTTTTTAGCCAATTTTTGAGGTTTGCAAAGGATTCTGGGTGGCAGAACCTGGTCAGAGCCCCACAAGTCACCCCATCTTGGATTCCCCTAGGTCTCTAGTTTTCAGAAATGCACAGGTTTGGTAGGTTTCCCTAGGTGCCGGCCGAGCTAGAGGTCAAAATCTACAGGTAGGCACTTTGCAAAAAACACCTCTGTTTTCTTTCAAAAAATTGGATGTGTCCACGTTGGCTTTGGGGAATTTCCTGTCGCGGGCGCTAGGCCTACCCACACAAGTGAGGTATCATTTTTATCGGGAGACTTG
The DNA here is from genome assembly GCF_031143425.1 of Pleurodeles waltl. Taxonomy (NCBI): domain Eukaryota; kingdom Metazoa; phylum Chordata; class Amphibia; order Caudata; family Salamandridae; genus Pleurodeles; species Pleurodeles waltl. The sequence continues at coordinate 211,215,436 of NC_090437.1, forward strand.
GGGGAACGCTGGGTGGAAGGAAATTTGTGGCTCCTCTCTGATTCCAGAACTTTCTGCCACAGAAATGTGAGGAACATGTGTTTTTTTAGCCACATTTTGAGGTTTGCAAAGGATTCTGGGTAAAAGAACCTGGTCAGAGCCCCACAAGTCACCCCACCTTGGATTCACCTAGGTCTCTAGTTTTCAAAAATGCACAGGTTTGGTAGGTTTCCCTAGTTGCCGGCTGAGCTAGAGGCCAAAATCTACAGGTAGGCACTTTGTAAAAAACACCTCTGTTTTCTTTAAAAAAATTGGATGTGTCCACGTTGCGCTTTGGGGCATTTCCTGTCGTGGGCGCTAGACCTACCCACACAAGTGAGGTATCATTTTTATCGGGAGTCTTGGGGGAACGCTGGGTAGGAGGAAATTTGTGGCTCCTCTCAGATTCTAGAACTTTCTGCCACAGAAATGTGAGGAACATGTGTTTTTTAGCCACATTTTGAGGTTTGCAAAGGATTCTGGGTAACAGAACCTGGTCAGAGCCCCACAAGTCACCCCATCTTGGATTCCCCTAGGTCTCTAGTTTTCAAAAATGCACAGGTTTGGTAGGTTTCCCTAGGTGCCGGCTGAGCTAGAGGCCAAAATCTACAGGTAGGCACTTTGCAAAAAACACCTCTGTTTTCTTTTAAAAAAATGGGATGTGTCCACGTTGCGTTTTGGGGCGTTTCCTGTCGCGGGCGCTAGGCCTACCCACACAAGTGAGGTATCATTTTTATCGGGAGACTTGGGGGAACATAGATTAGCAAAACAAGTGTTATTGCCCCTTGTCTTTCTCTACATTTTTTCCTTCTAAATATAAGAGAGTGTGTAAAAAAGACATCTATTTGAGAAATGCCCTGTAATTCACATGCTACTATGGTCACCCCGGAATTCAGAGATGTGAAAATAACCACTGCTCCTCAACACCCTATTGTGTGCCCTTTTTGGAAATACAAATGTTTTCTTGATAGCTATTTTTTACTCTTTATATTTCAGCAAATGAATTGCTGTATACCCGGTATAGAATGAAAACGCACTGCAGGGTGCAGCTCATTTATTGGCTCTGGGTACCTAGGGTTCTTGATGAACATACAAGCCCTATATATCCCCGCAACCAGAGGAGTCCAGCAGACATAACGGTATATTGCTTTTGATAATATGACATTGCAGGGAAAAGTTACAGAGTAAAATGTAGAGAAAAATTGATGTTTTTTTCACCTCAATTTCAATATTTTTCTTTTTCAGTTGTTATTTTCTGTAGGAAACCCTTGTTGGATCTACACAAATGACCCCTTGCTGAATTCAGAATTTTGTCTACTTTCCAGAAATGTTTAGGTTTCTGGGATCCAGCATTGGTATCATGCCCATTTCTGTCACTGACTGGAAGGAGGCTGAAAGCACAAAAAATTGCTAAAATGGGGCATGTCCGAGTAAAATGCCAAAATTGTGTTGAAAAATTGGGTTTTCTGATTCAAGTCTGCCTGTTCCTGAAAGCTGGGCAGCTGCTGAGTTTAGCACCGCAAACCCTTTGTTGATGCCATTTTCAGGGGAAAAACCACAAGCCTTCTTCTGCAGCCACTTTTTCCCATTTCTTTAAAAAAAATGAAATGTTCACTGTATTTTGGCTAATTTCTTGGCCTCCTTCAGGGGAACCCACAAAATCTGGGTACCTCTAGAATCCCTAGGATGTTGCAAAAAAAGGACGCATATTTGGCTTGGTTAGCTTATGTGGACAAAAAGTTATGAGGGCCTAAGCGCGAACTGCCCCAAATAGGCAAAAAAAGGCCTGGCACAGGAGTGGGAAAAGGCCTGGCAGCGAAGGGGTTAAGGCATTGGCATATTATAGCATGAAAACGATATCGTTCTTTACATGAGACTTCACATTGTTTGAAATGTTTGCATAGTTACTGTCTGGAAAACAGCTTTAGAATTAATAATGAAAAAACTAAAATAGTTCATTTTGGAAGAAAGATTAGAAAAACAGTCCACTGATAGGCAAACAACACGACCCTTGATCGAGTTGAATACTATAAATATCTGACAACATGGGGCCATATTTACAAGAAAGTGGCACCTCACTAGTGAAGTGCCACTTTTCTTGCGGCCCTCTTGCGTCTCCTAATTCCACCATGGTAGTGCCATATTTACAAAACACCATTGCGCATGTTAGGGGCAATAGCGTTATTTTAATGCCACTATTGAAACGCTATACTGGATTAGCGTAAAAAAATGACACAAATATAGTATAGTTTTAAGAGGACCTATTGAAATCAATGGGTGCCTCATTTTAATGCCTGCTTCAAGCAGGTGGTAAAAATTACGCTAGAAATGGCGTAATGGACTCTTGTTGATTTCATTGCGCCAATTTTAGTGACCCTCTAACAAGGGAACACGCCTTTTGCATACATCATGCATATATTATGCATGATGTGGCGCAAAGGGTTAACAAGGAGGCGCAAACTAAATATGGTACTATGGTAGTGGCCCATTAGCATCAAATTTAAGGGAAAAATGTTGCTGCAAATGTGGAGCTAACAGGCGCAAGGGCCTCGTAAATCTGGCCCATGGTTTGATGAAAGTGGTGGGACAGCAGCACAGTTAGAGATGTGAAAAGCCAAGGCTCTTGCCTTAAAAATCACACTCACACAATTGTTCAACTAACTTTCTGGGCCCACAGTTTATGAGTACTTTGGGTGGTTGCCACAGGTGCCTTCCAAATCTGACATATGTTGTGATAGTCTTCCATGAAACGTTAAAAGGATTCATGAATATAGCATAATGTCAGGTGGAAGGTTTTGTGCAAAGCCCTTCTGAGGGGGAAACCCAGGAGAGTGAATATTTTGACCCTGCCATTTCCATAAAACACCTACAGTTTGAAGACGTCAGGAAGAAAGACTGTTGGGGGGGGGGGTCACATGTAAGGCAGTTTTTAATGAAACATGCCAAAGGTTTCTCTATTTAAGAAATTTAGTCAAACTGAAGACAAGAAAACGCTCATGAATAGCGAGCAGTAATACAATTACAGAGAAAGACAACTATTTTTAAATAATCTGTTACATTCATCAAACATGTAGGATTTCTATTATGGAATCCTTGTATTTGAATTGAACCTCTTAGCCTTGTACTAGTTGCCCCAGCTCCTGGTATTTAACACTAGTTGCTCGGAATTGTATTGATTTTAGGACACCATGGCCAATATTACAATCGGGGTGCACTTTACCTAAGTGAGCCAGAGCACACCATTAAATAGGTGTGCCAGGCCCAAATGAGGAAAGTGAGCCCTATTATGGCGAATGTGCTGCCATCAGGGCAGCTGTGAACTTGCACCTGCCCTGGGGGCAGGGCATTTAAGTGAAATACAGAGAAACTGCTTCAAGGCCACTCTCTCTTTCTCTGTGCAGGCATCAGCCTGTCTGCACTTTAAGAAGGTTTAGCGATCTCCCTGCAGGCAGGGGCTGTGAGGGAATGCACCCACCTATAGGGGGATGTGTTGGGGTCCATGGGACCCCTACCCCCCTTACAGAGGGTTACCCTTGAGAGGTGAATTGACAGTGCACCACCTATTTGTGACACACTTTCAGTGCCATCCTGAGGGCATTTTTCAACAAAATCTGCCTATCTTCCTGATAAAATAAATTCCGCTGCTACTCATCCAAGGAGTTATTTATTGCAGTCAAAAAACTGGCTTCAGATACCTCTAACACAACCAACAACATCAGTCAGCCCTTCTGTAACTTAGTGGTGGATGCTTTTCACCATAAGGTAGAAGATGTTTACTCTAAGTTTGCCATTATGCCTCCCACTACTCAACCAACACATAAGAATGTTTTTCACAATAGGCTCATCAGTTCCTTGAATCGGTTTGTTCCTCCCTCCGTGGATGAGGTTTTCTTTGCATTTAGAATGGCAAAATCTAGTTCACCTAATGATCCCTGTCCACATATAGTGGCATCCAAGATGGTGGAGTTGCTTACCCCTGCCATTATGGATATTTTTCCCTCTAAGTGTAAATTAGACAGGCTTCCATCTGTTTGGAAGAGGGCATCTGTCCTGCCTCTTATTTAAAGCCCTCTGTGGATCCACCTGATCCCATCAGCTACCATCCCATATCCTGTCTACCCCTGCCAGCCAAAGTAATAGAAAAAGTGATGAATAAGCAACTGATGTCTCATATACATGCCAATAGCTTTTTAGATAACACCCAATTTGACTTTCGAGCCAAGCATAGTACTGAGACAGCCCTCATTAAGGCTACTGAGGAAATTAGATCTTCCCTTGATCAGGGTAGCAGAGCAGCTCTCACTATACTTGATCTATCAGCAGCCTTTGATACGGTTGGTCATGGGCTGCTGATGGAGCAACTTGACAGGATTGGTGTGACAGGAACTCTCTGGAGACTACTGTGCTCCTTTTTGAATAACAGGGTGCAGTCAGTCCGAATGGGTGAGTTCACATCTAACCCTTAAAGTATGCCGCGTGGGGTCCCTCAGAGGTCCTCGCTCCATCCAACATTGCTTAACATCTATGTTACATCAAAGGCTGAACTGATTAGATCTTTTGGGCTTTCAGTTACATCTTATGCAGATGACACCCAGATCATGGTCTGTGTGAATTTGGATGATGGTGCAGTCAGTTCTAACTTCTCCAACTGTGTGAGGGCAATCATTTTCTGGATGACAGGCAACTGCCTTAAGTTGAACTCTACTGAGACGTAGGACCTGCTTTTTACCCCCAAACCATGTTTCTGGTCCTCCGTTTGGTGGCCCTCTAATCTAGGCGCACTTCCTGCACCTGTCAGAGCTGCCAGGCATCTAGGAGTCATCATAAATGACAAACTTTCCCTTCATGACCAAGTCAATGCAGTTACATCAGCTGCTTACTTCATTCTGAGATTGATCAAGAAAATGTTGCTGTTCCTTTGGATACATTCTCGAACAAATGGTTGCTACTGCTCTGGTTCTGTCGATTATGCAAATGCACTCTACTTTAGTGCTCAGTAACACGTTTTGAACAAACTTAAATAATTGCAGAATGTGGCAGCAATAACTCTGGCCCAGATTCCAAAATATCATTCTGCTTCTTCTGCAATCCAGAACTTGCATTGGATCCCACTTACAAAGCATTTTCTTTTAAAGGCTCTTTGTATCACCTATAAGGCACTCTATGGCCAGGGTCCTACCTCTTTTAAGGAAAAACTTGTTTGGTATGTACCCACTAGACTGCTGAGATCTAGCTCTAAAAGACACTGATTGTCCCTAGCTTTCGGCGTTCCAGTTGGGGTGGTAGAGGCTTTGTACTTAATGCCGCAAAGGCTTGGAATAACCTTCCTTTTGCAGTAAAATCATTGCCCTTGATTATGCTTTTCAGGAAGGCATTGAAAACATGGCTTTTTACTATGAATTAGGCCGTTAGGTCATTCACCAGGACTCAGGCTACTAAAACTTTTCCATTGGCTCTCAGCTAGTGCCAAGAAGTAAATTTTGGCATTTGAGCACGCTATAAAAATAATTACCATATCATAACATAACTTGTTTGCCTATGTAATACAACACAGGAGCAGAGGTAAAGTGATTCCCTCATTTACATGTGCCATACCCCCATGGAAACGAGGGAGCACCCTCTCACGTAAGTGCTGGTGCTGTATGTGCACCAGTGATATCATTATAACAGAAGGAATTGCACAAGCGCTTGTGGCTTCTTTTATAATTCCAAAATGCCCTGGGGGGCACTCAAAGCATTGTGCCTCCGGGGCACTCTCCGTAATACGGTCCCATGTACTCAGTGCTTTTGGTTGTTTTTTTATATATTGGTTGCAATGATTTTAATTAATTATACACTAAACATTTAACTTACTTAAAAAATGTTTTATATAGGAACCCATCACTGTTGAATGAGGGAGAGAATAGGATATATTTTTCTAGCTAGATGCAGCTGAATTGTTGCTAATACTTTAAAAAAATCTTGCCCTACAGTTTTAAATGTTGACATTTTGATCTACTAGTTTAAGAGAAACACAATGTGTGTCATTCTACTAATTGTATATGGTGTCTAAAAGGGGAGGTTTTAAGGTGTTCCCGCTACAATCATAAGGAAAGGTCACACTGGGCATGTATAGTCCTCAGTCCCACCAGTACATTAGCTCCAGTCCAAGACCCCGCAAATGGGCTTCTCTCGCCTCAATCCTTGTAGAAGGGTTTGGAGGAATTCCTCTAACCAACCTCAGTGACATAACATTAAGCTACTCCTTGCACATAATATTAAATCACCCTGGCACTAAATATTAAACTGCTCCTCATCTAAGGTTACGCCACCACTAGCATGAAACCTACCATTAAACCATCTCTCACAAATAACTTGTGAGGGACTTGGCATAAAACACTATACCACCCCTCTTAGTTACATGAAACCACCCTGCACATAACATTACATTACCCCGGGATATAACATTTACCCACCCTTTTAGACATACCGTTGAACCACTCTTCTCACATAACAATAGGCACATGGACAGAATCCCACTCCAATGACAAATATTACATTCGAAAGTTTGGCTTTTGCGTGGTAGGATTTATGGCCACAAAGGCAAGTCGTTCACTCTAGCCGTAAACGTTAGGCTGTGTTTTATTGATGTCCGTTTAAATTTGATTTTTAGTTACGTTTTTATTAAGGCTCTTTTGTTTACACTTTGCAGTGGGTGACTCATATTAGCGTCCTTCTGCAACTATAATCTGTCATTTTTTGCAGAGGTTTGGCATGTCTTTTTCTGTAGGGTAGTAGATCGTACCCATTGTGCATTATAACTAGATCTGATATAATAAGAGATTATGCTGTTTGAAGACATGTATAGGCAAGATCAAGACTTCACATGGAGAACTATGTTGTCATGTCATTGGTTACTTGATGTCACTGTTTATGTGATGTCATAGATCAGAGTCGCGAGATGTAAGAACTATGACCAAAGCAGATTCTGAAGTGAGCTGATGATTTGGAGAAGGATAGGAAGACAGGGGTACACAAATATTTACCTTATAGGATTTATAGGAGGTTGGACCTGCACTCTGGGATCGCATTTCAAAACTCCTTCTATTCAAGAGGTATTAGATAAGAAAGTCACTTAGTAACATTACTTTACTAGGCTGCAGACATTGGGAGGCAAAAAATAATCATAACTGAACGGCGTCCCTCTTTTGAGTACAAGGTAAGCGAAACCGAGTACTGTTAATGATACAGGTAACAGTACATTATTAAAATGCTTTGTGACTGCCCTACTGTTCTTAATGCATTTTATAGTTCCGATTCTCATACTGCATTCTGTAGTATGTAAAATAGTACTACAAAAGTTATTCACTTACTACAAAATGCTAATAACAACCCTAAGTGCAGATTTAAGAAAAGTCGTGCTGCACCTAGTGCAGCACCACTTTCCTTGCACCCCTTAGCGCCCCCTACCACCACTATGTTTGTGGCATCACCCAACATTCACTCACCCACGCAATGACTGGCTTGGGCCGGTATTCCTGCTACCGATTGATCCACTTATATGCATCAAGAGCAAGGTACAATTCATGACCGGCTTGAACTGGTGTGCCTATCTCCAATCCTTCTGCATGCTTGAGAAATGTGTACACACTCAGGGGCAGATTCATGTAAAGTAGCGCTGCACTGAGTGCAGCGCCACTTTCCCTGCACCTCTTCGCACCCCCCTACTGCCACTATGTGGCACAGGGTAGGGGGCAATAGCGCCATTTAATGTGAAGCTATTTATGTACTCTGCAGGAGTAGCACCAGAATATTGGTACTACTCCTGCAGAGTACGTAGGGGCTCATTATAAATCATTGAAGCCCCCTTTTAACACCTGCTCTGAACAGGCATTAAAAATGCCCAAAAAAATGGCGCAAGGAAATCTCTTAGATTTAGGAATGCCCCCCTTGCATATATTATGCTGGCGCAGGCATTATGTGGCACAAGGGTTTAAAAAGTGGCACAATGCATGCATTGCGCCACTTTGAAAATATGGCATGGGGATAATGCCACTTTAGTGCCACCTTAGCATCTCAAAAATGACGTTATGGCGGCGCTAAGTTGGCGCTAGGGTCTCTTAACTCTACTCCCTAGTTTCTGAGACCTCCGCTTCCCCCTGTTCTACATTTTCTGTACAGAGACCTCCACCAAAGTGACACACCCACAAAAGAGTCAGACCTATGCTTTTCAATAACAAGACTTCTAAAGTTACTACAGCAGAAGAGGTGTAAAAAAAGGCTTAAATGTACTCTGGCCCAGTCTTGCAGTAAGTCAAACATCACACACGTTCATTCATAGATAATGCAAAACACTCCTATAGGAAATAGTAAAGGCAAGAAAATAAAACAACACCCCACCAGTAATAGTGCTAATTAAATATATTTGAAATGTAAATTATATTTACTGTTTTAGTGTCAAACATTATGTATAATTAATGATTAATTTGCTTATTATTGTTAAATTAAAAAAATAAAAGTAATTAAAAATGAAACTTGCAAATTTTGATTAAAAATAAACCCTTAAAAATGTATTAAACACTTTTCTTATACAATTTAATATATATTACACAAAATATGTCAGAGTGGGTGGCTATTTTTGTATTTAATTTTATTAGTTTTAGGTTAAAAATATATTTTTTAAAATGTCTACATTTATATTATATATTACAATATTTAAAATATTTTTCTAATAATGAACTATAATATTCTTCCTATACTTTCCAATAGGGAGATCTCTGTCACAGTGATGGAGTGCTCCACTTACAGATGCCATATTACTAGTAGAAATATTACACTTGTACATTATATTGTATGAGGATCGACCTCTGATTTGAGGGGTTGGAGATGTAAGCCTAACCCTAAGTGCAAATGGGAAGTAGCAGAAAAGTGAAGACGCTCTCCTAGGTGTAGTAATAAATATACAACAGTAAATATATATATTCATTTTTTCAGGAAGTGTGACTTATGAAAGTCGAATTCTGAAAAACAAATTCAATGGGTAGCATAAAAAAAGACACTGTAAAAAATAACAGAGAATAATTATTTATGCAAGTGTCAGAATTTGGTAGGAAACAGCAAGACTTGTGAGACTAAGAAACACGTTGTGCTGATAATGCATTGAGATGATTGGATGTGCAATACAGTGCCAAGCTGTGAAATTAACTTCCTCACAAAACTGTGGTTCACCACTAAATAGGCTGCCAATGTTTAGGCTCTCCGGATTCTGCTGCATATTGTCACTAACATTACCACAGTCACTCACTTTTCTCAAATGTTATCACTAATATTACAGTGATCACTCACTAGAATCCTTGTACCTCTTTCTTAGGTCATGCATGCACTAGGCTGAGTGCAACTCTGAAAAAAGATACTCTGGGCAGGGCTGGACTGGGATCCCGAAACAGCTTTAGCAAAAATATTCAAGCCAGCCTCCCGTCCTGTCTCTTTTTTTGATTTGCCCTCTAACTCTGCCTTTCAGTCTCTCGTTCGCTCTCTCTCTTTCCTTGCTTTTCCTGCTGCTATAAACCCTGGGGAACTAGATACGTAGGCAGCAGTCAGCAATCATAACAAATCAGCCTCCAGTGCCTCTGGTTTACCAAGGAAATGTCTGAAAGGATAAATGACCATGCCAGTCCTCATGAGGGTCAGGTTGTTAACTCCAGGCCTATTTTACTCTAGTTAAAACACTAATCCCTCACTGTTCCCATATTTCAATATCATACAATGGAAACACCTTTGTTATGTTGATGCTTAAGTGTATGTAGAAGGTTGTCAATCTCATATAATGTGAGCATTAGTATATAGAATGCTACGTCATCCCTGGGGTGGCGTTAGGTTTGAGAGCTGTCTCATGTTTACGAAAACTCGTAAATCTGAGGCAGCATCAAAATGCAATAGGTGTTGTTGTGACACGCCCACAGCAACACCCATTGCACGCCCCTTTCACGCAAAGTGCCTCATGTGAAGGGGCTGTATTTACAAGGTGGAGTTAAGTCCCAAAAAGAGGCTTAATGCTCCCTTGTAAATATGGTGCAGGGCATAACGCCACCAGAGTGATGCTCTGGTGGCACTAGGTGCTCTTAAGTATGCCCCAAAGTATTACATAAAGTACTAAGGGGCATATTTAGGAGCCCCCAGCGCCTCCTTGAGCCACATTAGCATAATTATTTTTTATGCGAATATGGCCCAGCGAGGCTAAAATCCTGTGCCATATTTACAAAGTGGTGCAATGCATGCATAATGCATAATGTGCATAAAGGGGGCATTCCCCCATTAGGGGGACTGAAAAAATGGCATAAGGAAATCTATGAGATTTCCTAGTGCCATATTTTGCAGCACTTTTAACGCCTGCTCAGAGCAGGTGTTTAAAGGGGACTTCCATTATTTAGAATGGGCCCCTATGTACTGTGTAGGAGTAGTGCCAACATTTTGGCGCTACTCCTGCAGAGTACATCTATAGCGTCACATTGAATGATGCTATTACCCCCTTTCCTGTGCCATGGTCCTTCTAAATACGGTGCACACATGGTGGCAGTAGGGGGGCGCTAAGGGGTGCAGGGAAAGTGGCACTGCACTCAGTGCAGCACCACCTTCCATAAATCTGTCCCTGAGTGGGTACACAATTGTCAAGAATGCAGAAGGATTGGAGATAGGCACTCCAATTCAAGCCGGTCATCGCACATCCTGCATGAATTGTACCTTGCTCTTGATGCATATAAACAGATAAATCGGTGGCAGGAATGCCAGCCCGAGCCAGTCATTGCATAGATAAGTGAATGTTGGGTGACAGGCACACTGTTTTAGAGTCTGTCTACATCTGCATTGGAATGACTCTCTGTGACAGACACACCTATTTATCACCATTGTTGAAATAATATTTACCTAGCAGTGTGTTGTAAACAGTCATAATAATATTAACCTATCATTGTGCTGGATGGACAGTCATTCTTTTCAGGCAAGCTGTCAGACACAGTAAATTCTCATTTTTGGGGGTACATATTGTCCTGTGCATGTTTTTTCTTAAGTTAATTTTCTAATTTATACGTATGTGTTCATCTCCAACATTCTCATTCACACCTCTGCAGCCTTTGTTGGTGACAGCTGGGGAACCCCCCATCATATGGCAAGAATATTTTTTAAACTATACTGATACTATGGATGAAGCAGATGCTACATGCATTAGGTCCTTAGGGCCTTAAAGCATACAATTCTATTTAGAAGAACAACTGGGGAACCCCTCATCATATGGCAAGAGTGGACAGAATATTTTTTAAACTATACTGATACTATGGAGGAAGCAGATGCTACATGCATTAGGTCCTTAGGGTCCTAAAGTATACAATTCTATTTAGAAGAAGAAGAGTTGACTTGCAAGTGAGACAGCTGTTTTCACAAATGCATTAGAAGACTTAGGGCCTGATTGTGACTTTGGATTGCCAAAGCAGCAGGGAGGAGACCGCTATCCTTCCACCGGGCATCGTATTATGATGTTTCTGCTGGTCAGCCTGGTGGAAAGAGTGCAATGGCATTGGTCTCAGCTCTTCTGGGGTGCAGAGGCCACTAACATCACACACCAGCACCCTTGGAAAGTGCACTGTTTGCATAGCAGACAGTGCTCACTGGCTTTCTGCCAGCTTTTACGTGGTGGTGCAATCACCATGGAATGGTTGGGGGAAAGTGAAGTTGTGATCTGCATGGGAGTGCCACCATTGGCAATGTCATGGCCACTACTTCGGCCACTGCCAACCGATCGGGATCCATGATCCTGGTGCTGGAGGCAGTCTCCTGGTGGTCCTCGGACCGCCAAACTCTCAATCAGGCCCTTAGACTTGTATTATTCCACATCTGTTTGTATAGGCATTGACCTGCAAAAATCCTTTAGTAGGAAACAAGGCAAATCAGAAACAAATGAAGAATATTTCTCTGATCTAAATAAATTAGCATTAACGTACAGGCTTTGATTACATGATGAGTTGGTAGGAGATCAAATTAATATGCATGTTAATAAAGAACATGTACAGGATAGGTTGGGGGTACAAGGTGAAGTTTAACTGGGGGAAGTAATTGCTTTGGAGAAAAAAGAAGAGATGTGAAATAAGTGTGCTAAAGCTATAGTGATACTAAAGAAAACATAAAGGAAGTGTCATCTGAGTTAAAAACAAAAGTAAGGAAGATGCGCAAAGCTAGAGTGAAAGGAAAAAGAGTCATCCCAAAACATGGAAAAAATGTTATAGTTGTGGGAGTAAATATCAGTTGGATTACTGCAAAAAGTGTCCAGCAGGAAATCAAAAATGTGGGGAATGTGGCTCAAGGGACACTTTACAAAAGTATGTAAGAAGGAAAAGTATGGAAAGAAGGTTTCTGTAATTCAAGATGAAAGTCCTGATGTAGAGATTGGCAGATGGGTTCTCCATCACAAATGTGATGTAGTAACCCATCCGCCAAACTCTAGATAAGGCCCAAAGTGAATAATGACTCTTAGGGGCAGTTTTGCCAGAAAAATTAAACCGCTGGCTAGAGCCATTGCAAGACGCCGGCCTGACGTCATATTTAAGGAATGACGGTAGCCAGTGGTAAGGCCCGGCTAGCATCATGAAAAAGGATGGTAGGCGGGTGGGGGTGGCTTAAAAAAGAGGAATAGAATATGCCTCTAACCAGACTAGTGTCATCCTTTAATGCACAAACCCCATGGACATGACTCCATGGGGGTTGTGCATCAAGGGGACATATGTTCCATGGGCATGCCCATTGGGCACAGTGCCATGTAGGGGGGCCCAAGTTAGGCCCCCATGGCACTTTTTAATAAAATAAAAAATACTTACTTGTACTTACCTTACTTGCCAGAGGATGGGGTCCAACCTATCCTCTGGTGTAGGTGGGGGAGTCCCTGGGGCAAGGGAAGGGCACCTGTGGGCCCATTCCATAGTCCCTGACGCAGGCGTTAAATAACGGCACTAAGCAAGCTTAGAGCCAATATTCAAGGCCCCATTCCCCCTGTGCTTGATTTTTAGTACGGGGATGGATATGGCGCTAAGGCCATATCATCATTTTTGCCCTGAAATGCCGGCTAGAGTAGAAACATCCAAGGAATATGATTGTGTCCTGGGCATTAAGGGAGTTGGTGCTTCCAGTGATACCACTGTCACCTAAGCATAAAGTCCAGAAATAAGCCTGTTTGTAAGATAAAATTGGGAGGAGTTGGAACCCTTATTGTTACAGACTCAGGGTTTTCTTATACTATAATTGACAAAGATGTTTGAGAAGAAAAGTTCAAGGGGGTATTAGGATCTATATTAGTTCCATCAGATCCAACTCCTGAGAGTGGTGAACCAATCCCAATGATAGGTTATAGAGGAGTAACTTTTGATCTGAAAGGGAGAAAAGCTATTATGAAACTGTATGTTGCTGAGAAAGGTTCATCGGTTTTGAGGTGGATAGATCAAAGAAATTTAGATATTATTTTGGACCCCAATAGTGCCGAACAGGTTTTGGGTTTGAATGATAGTGAACATTATGGAATCCAGTTTTAAAAAGAGTTTCCTGAGGTGTTTTCAGGGAAAATTGGTACACTAGAAGGATATTCTCACAAAATTATTCTTCAAAAAGATGCTAAGTCCAAAGTGCACAAGTCTAGAGATTTCCTTAGATCTCGAGAGAGGACATGAACGAGGAGTTAGACACCTTACTTAAGGCAGGCATTATTGAAAAAGTGGATGCTTCAGAGTGGATTGCACCTTTACTCGTGGCTTGCAAGGCTAGTGGAAAGATCCACTTATGAGTGGACCTAAGAAAACTAAATACAAACATTTTGGTAGAAAAATATCTGTTGCCAAAAATAAGTGAAATGTTAGCCATGACAAAGAATATGAGATATTTTTCATCAATTGACCTGTCATCGGCTCATCAGGTGAAATTGCATTATTAAAGTAAAAATTTGACAACCTTTATGACTCTAGAGGGTTGCTACTGGTATGTTTGTATGCCATTCGGCTAAGCATCAGCAGCTGTCATATTTCAAAAACTAATGCACAAACTATTTAAGGACTTGACAGGTATGAATTTCTTCCGGGACAATATGAGAGTCCAAAAGGAAACATGATTCCGGAATGAAGAGTGTCTTGGAGAATTTGCAAACACATGGGTTGATGGTTGTGTACTCAAAATGCAAATTTGGAGAACATTTGTTAAATCATTTAGGTCAAAATATTTTGTCTGAAGGTAGAAAACCTAAAATAGAATTATTAAATGCTACGAGAAATGTCCCAACTCCTAAGGATAAGGACCTATTAAGGTCATTTCTAGGGGCAGTAGACTTTTACGCACAATTTATGCAAAGGTTCTCAGAAAAAACATGATTTAAGACAATTGAAAAATAAATGGAAGTATGTGTGGACTGAAGTTTTGCAAAATAAATTTAAGAGTGCAAAATAAAAAAATTGCAAAACAAAACAATTGTATGGCTTTGATCTGAAACTGGCATGTGTTGTGATTACAGATGCATGTAATAAGGGGATTGTTGCTGTATTATCCCAGAAGGGCACTGATGGTGAGGAGTACACTGTAGCTTATGGTTCCAGAACACTGTCACCAGCAGAAGAACAGCAGTCTGTTATTGAAAAAGAAGGCACCTTTGTCTGTCACCTGTTCTATATTCACGCCACACGCGGCGCGATCCTAGACCTGGGCAGCAGCCACCATAGAGTAGGGCAGGTTTTGCCTACACTGACATGGGCTTCACAAATCATGTAACAGCAGCTGATCCAGTCTTGTGGGGGAAACGACAGGTCCCAGCAGGCTCAGGGCCCAGGAGTCATTCCCAGGCCCACTGGCACTCCGGCACTGACTCGCGCTCATACGCGATTTCATTCTACCACAGCCCGGAATGCTAACAGCAGCAGATCCAGTCTTGTGGGGAAACTACAGGTCTCAGCAGGCCAGGGCCGCAGGAGGTGGTCCCAGGCTCACAGGCACACCAGCACTGACTCACTCTCATAAGTGCTTTCATTCTCCCGCAGTGCGGGATGAGCGCAGGATGTGCCCGGGCCAAGCCCGGGCCAAGGTCAGGCCCGTCCATGCCCTTCGGATCCTGAAGGAGGCAGGGCTGGGCCGCCTCCCAACATTTCTTATTTTTTAAATTGATCCAATTTCTGATCCCCCTGTACTCTTACATTTATAACTGGGTCTGTATTATTGACCGATTTGATCACCAAGGGCCCATCCTCATATTTAATATAGTCCTACCAATGGGAAAAGGAAGGTGACATAAGGCGGGGCCGGTGTGGTGCATAATAAAAAATACAAGAAGCAGAAACATGCAGCAAATAACTGTGTAATGGAAAGGATTGACAATCTCCAGGTTGAATGTGAGGAAATACTATCCTCTCCCCCTGATAATGTCCCTGAAGGCACACAGAGTGCGCAATCTCAAGCTAGCTTGGGTGTGTATCACAAGATTCCAGATATGTTTAAAAAACATGAAACACAGGATTCCACTCCCATAGGGCAGGGGAGGGGGGGGCATGCTACCACCCACATCTCCTCAACACTGGTGGCTAAGCCATCGTATGTTGAGGGTGATGTCCTTCATTGTAGCAATCTTTTTAGCCCTTTAAACAACATTTTAGACACACATGATGATCCTGATATAGGTACCATAGTAGGTGTGGTTCCAGATGCAAACATAAACCCTACTATGTCTAAAGCCCAGTACACTTCCCACATACAAGAACTAAAGTGTGAGGTGGCTGAGCAATGGTAAATATCTTAACATTTCCTGTTAAGCAAGCTCTTTAGGCCTCTTGGCTTCATTGCAAAAATTGCCTCTGTCTACTTATAATAAGAACCATACTTGTGTTACCTTCCTACCACCATCAACTTGGCTCCATGTGGTGGCCATCACACAGCTGTTGGCAGGACTGGAAACTCTAGACAGGTCCCCACAAGTAATGGTCTGGGCTTGGTTAAGCAATCAATAGCTTGCTGTCAATTTTTAAAACCTGTGGATGACAATGCCTCCAATTGTGTCGCACACCCTACTGCTGATTGGTCCAAACCTGCCAACACTATCTTGATGGTTATTGTGCCTACATTACATCCAGTGGCTTCTAGGGAATGGGGAGAATCTGTCGGAAATAAGGTGATTCATTGGATCCGACATGTGAGAGGTTGTCACTCTGTGATACGTGAGGATATAATTGAGGCAGTTAGAAGGCCTGATCCTGATACACACTATGGTATGATTGAGTTAACATTTGGGGACAAGAGTATGTTATCTCCCTTCCAGTCTTTATTTCTTTCATTGCAGACCATGATTTTGCTCTTTTTCAGGAAACTCTGGGTCAGAACATCATTAAACTGCCGTGTATCTCTGCTATCCATTGACTTCCCTGACATATTAGGTGTCCGGTTATTGATTGGGGCAAATATGGGAGTGATTATCCTTAACATCAATGCAAGAGGGGTTAGGGGAGGTTTGGCTTGTAATACCCTCCACGTTTTGGAGACATTCTTTTGGCATTATCCCCGGCACTTTAAAATCATTGCTGCTGGTGACTTTAATGTCACGTTCGAACCTCTTGACTGGGATGACCTTGGGTTTATTTGTGAGGAGAATAGGGCGTGGTCCGTCCCTTCCTTGGACATTCCACCCATTAAAAGGTGGACGCAAGTTGCCATCCAGTTAAAAACCTTGACTATTGAATTTGAAAAAGAACACTCAATGGAAGGACAAAATCTGACACAAAGGGCTGTAATACCTACAATACGTTTAACCACACAAGTAGAATTGACTATTGTTTAGTTGATAAATATTGTGGCCTTTAGTTATTGATAGGAAAGTCATTGATAGAACCGAGAGTGATCATAATCCGCTCTCGGTCCAAATGTTTGCCCTGTGTAATCAAATGTTTATGGCGAATATCCCCACTATATTACCATCGGGTAAAAGTATAACTAATGATAAGCGCCACTTAAAGTGGAGTAAGGTATTAGCTCAGCCGGACATTATAAGCTCTGCGAACGCTGCTTTGAGGACATCATTGGCCCATTTAGAGGCGGGCCTTGAAATCTTTGGTGATCAAATAACTTGTTTTCATGGTCAATGTTTTGCGAGCATTGCGGCCCACTTCATAGCAGGTACTGACTTTGATGGTGGAAGGTCTAGAGGGAAACATCATTGGTTCAACAAGGATTGTCGAGCTTCAAATAAACTCTTGATCCAGGACATCAAATCCAAAGATGCAGCTGCTATCCGTATAGCTAGGAAGTCTTACAAGTCTGTTATTGACAAAGCCAAACGTGAGCAAGATGATAAGTGGTGGGCAGCACTTGGTGGGAAGCTTTGTGTGAGAATAGCTGCACTAAATTCTGATCTTTGGCTGCCCATGGCCCTGATATTAGTGTATTGAATGTCGCAACAGACATAGCTGTAGCAGAATGGGTAGATCACTTTAGTCAAATGTATTTGGATGATCATCTCAGTTTATTAGGTGAATCCAATAAGGTCTTGAGTGCCACTACTGATCAAACTCCAAGCCCTTTACCGCTAAAATTGTTTACTCTTTCGGATGTATTGTACTCACTAGGTACTTTAAAGCGTGGCAGGGCGTGTGGCCCAGATGGCGTTCCAGAAGATTTGCTCGTAACAGTGGGAAAGAGTCAGGACTGGATGTCGGCGTGTGACATGCTTAGCCCATTGCAAGCTGGCTTTCGCAAGAAAATTTCCACCACTGATCAGGCCTTTAGATTTTTGCTTCTATATTGGAAGACGTTTTTTATTGGTAAGGGGAATTTGCTGATTTAAAATCCTCTTTTGACTTAGTGCCTCACCAAAAGATGTGGGAAGTTCTTTCCAGGATGGCAATCCCTGACCACATTCTTTCCTTCTTAGTATGGCTCCATGAGGGCAACTACACATGTCTTAGGTGGGGTGATTTGGGACAGCTCACTGGAAAAATTCAAGTATCAAGGGGAGTACGCCAAGGATGTGTCCTTGCTCTGACTTTATTCTCCTTTTATGTTAATGACATAGGGCCTGATTCTAACTTTGGAGGACGGTGTTAAACCGTCCCAAAAGTGGCGGATATACCACCTACCGTATTACGAGTTCCATAGGATATAATGGACTCGTAATACGGTAGGTGGTATATCCGCCACTTTTGGGACGGTTTAACACCGTCCTCCAAAGTTAGAATCAGGCCCATAGTTTCTTCCTTACTCAAGGTGGAGGCAGATGCACCATTTTAGGCGCACATAAAGTTCTGGTCTTGCTATTTGCAGATGACACCCTTCAGATATCTAAGACTCCTAGTGGATTGCAGAAACCCCTTACAGGTTTTGAGAAATTCTGCTCTGCTCGGGGATCGGAAATCAACACTTCCAAAACCAAAATAATGGTGTTCAATCCTAATAGATCTTTTAAAGCGAAGGTTACACTTGGAGGTACTTAAGCAAAAGCAACTTACAGGGGTTTTAAGTAAGGACTGTGGCCTGTTATACTTAGCCAAGTCATCCAGTACTTCTGATCTATGAAGCTACAGCTGTGAGCTAGGCTCTTTATGGTACACAATTATGGGGCCATGCCAAAGGCCAAGAAATGTCAACTACTGAGAATACTTTCCTAAGAAAGCTTGTCTCTCTTCCTTTGAGCACTCCATTGCTCCCTCTATTCAAGGACCTAGGTATTATGAGCATATGTTATAAGGCCCGCTTATGCCCTCCTCCATACTGGAGGCAGCTCTGGACTACACCAGAGCTTGGCCCCCTATACTGTAGCCCTGCAGGCAATAATGGAAGCTGATCTCTCCCTTAGCGTTTCTTGGCTCAGATATATTAAACAGTCACCTCACAAGCTTGGGCCCAGTGAGCTTTGGGATTCTCCAAGTATTACTCACTTTCCACCGAAACCTGACCTTAAAAAACAGTACTGGAGGGTGGTAGATTCTGAGGAACTTGGGGCAGCACTTCATTCTAAATTATCTCATGATTTTACAGATCAGAAAGATATGTGTAAGTATGAGGCTTTTTGGGATACAATTCTGGTTCCTAAAGACAGAAAGCTATACTTTCAGTTTTGCATAAGAACCCTACCATTATGATCATTTACCAGTAATTGGTCATCTGAGGGGGTGACTGCTTGTCCAGCTCATAACGCTTGCACTAAAAATGTGCCTCATGTCTTATTTGTTGCTCTGCTTATAGAACCTCTGCAGGAAATGGCTTGCCCCAGCCTGATGGTTGCTGGGAGTTCATAGGTCCCTTGTTGATCTTCGAATCCTTAGATCAGACACCCCTTTGGCATTAGTTACTGCAGTTGCCAAGTTTCTTGGAGTGATGTGGATTCCAGAGCAAAATTTTTATCTACACCAACATGATGCATTGGTATAAATAATCATGTATCGGAGAATGCTCATGAGGAGTATCCTGTGTTTCATGTTTGAATATTTTTATACATAATGTATTGTAATAATTATATTCTTATATATATATATTCTTTGCATTTGCCATGCACTTTTATGGCCTGTGTGGCCGAAATAAAGTCTTTTGATGATGATGATGATTAAAAAGAAACCCTTGGGGTAACCTGGGTGTTAGAATTCTTTAGGAATTTCATATGGGGGTTTTATGTGGAAGTAAGATGTGACCATAAACCCCTTTTGAATGTGTTGTCCACAGAAGGATTAGTGAATGCAACACCTAGGATAGCAAGGATGTCCGTGAGACTGTTGGATTACTGGTATACCATAAACTATTTGGCGGGGTTAAGAACAGGGTGGCGGACTGTTTTAACTAGGTTGCCCTTATCATTGGAAGAAGATCCTGGAATATGGGAAGAAATCTATGTAACTTGGACTGATGAGAAAACTAGAAATGAAGCCATTAGTGCAAAAGAATGGAAGGATTCAAGTTTGTAGGATAGCAATTTCAAGACAATAAAAAACTTTTATTTTACAAGCATGGCCTGGAAAAAGAACTTTTGACACAGAATTGAAGAAATTCTGGGAAGTACATAATGAATTATCACTAGTAAAGTACAATGTGTGAAGAGGAGAGAGAATTATTCCACTCAAGAGTTTGAGGGAAGTTTAATAAAACTGTGTCATGATGAACACTTAGGAATTGTTAAAAGTAAGAGAAAACGTTTATTTGTGTCCTGGTCAAGATGTGGAGGTAGAAAGAGATGTCAGACAGTGAGGCTTGTGCATGAGTGCAGATAAATCTCAGACATTATTGAGACCTCCCCTTTCTCCCATCCCTTGTCCAGAGATGGTCTCGGAAATAAAAAGGCATTGATGCTTTGGGAACAATTTGTTAGGGATACGAAAACTGGCATGTGCTAGTAGCAATAGATTATTTCTCTAAGTGGTCGGAAGTAAAATTTGTAAGTAAGGCTGATACTGAAAGTGTGTTTTTGTTTATGGATGAACTGTTTCAAATGGAGGTCTACCGTAGAGAGTGATAACAGGCAATGGCAAACAATTTAAAATTGTGGAAATTGTAAATGTTTTAAAAACGTAATGACATTGAACATAAAGAAACTTTGGTTTATCATCCTAGTGGAAATGTAGAAGTAGAGAGATTTAATTTTGTAGTTAAAGATGCATTGCAGTTGGATAAGCAGAGAAATCTTAATTGGAGGTTGAGTGTTAAGAAAATGGTATAGTTCTACCTTTTCATTTCTATGGTAACTGGATATAGTCCTTTTACTATGATAAGATGTAGAGTTCCTTTTACCAAAGAAAATCAAGGGTGGTTACTTAACTCTAGTTTGAGTCAGTAGACTCCTGCCAAAGTAAAAAAAATATTTTGGAGTCTTAGGTGAAACAAAATGTACAAGGAAAATCAAAGTGGGACAAAAGCTTCTATTCTGGAGAAAGGTGATTTAGTTCATGTAAAGTTACCATTTAAAGTCAGGAAAGGGGAAAGCAAATATTCTGGTCCGTTAAAGGTCTTGAAATCTTCATCAATTCAGCAAAGTTCAGTGATGGGCAGGGATGGCATATGAGTCATTTTGTCAAATGTAAGGATGGAAAGGAAGAGTTGGTGAATGACTTAGATAACAAAAAGTAAAATTGGTTGGGATCACAACCAGAGGATATAAGGGAAGAAGTGACGGAAACAAATGAAGAGATGGCTAATGATAATTCACAAAGAAGTGCTCCAGAGGAAGAGTTATTTGATTTTGTAGTTAATTCTGAAGAAAATCAGGCATGCCTGGAAACATCTTCTAGCAGTAAATATGGTAAAGAAATAAAACAGCCTTTATATTTGCAAGTCTATGTGATGGGATATTAGGAAAATTATAACAAGTGCATCAAGAGTATTCTGGGGCATGTTTTCAATGTTTTAAACACATTTACATATATTATTTAGTTTTCTTTGTATTATTGTTCCAGTATATTCTGCAGCACACACAGAAGTGCCTAATCACCATTATTGATTATTTATGTGCAGGAAGGGACACCTTCTGACACATAAACAATTAAACCCCTCAACGCAGACATCCTTGCACGATGGTGCAATGATGCCTGCATTGGCGCTAGGCAGCTCAATTAAGCGCCATCACCGGGGGAAACTCGGGGTCACTGTATTCTAATAATTACAGCACATCCCTGTGTTTCTAAAGTGATGCAGCGCAGCGCTGCTAATTCAGGCGCAACACCGCGCTGCACCACTTTTTAGTAAATCTGGCCCTAAATGTTTAAAAAAATCAGGACATTTACTAGTAACATATGATAAGATAATTATTCACCACCTACATTATGTGCCTGTTTCAAAAGCAACGGGGCATAACAAAGTCGAAGTCAACTATCACATTACAGTACCATATAGGATGCCAGGGTCAGACTGCTTTGACTGCAATTTGTCAGTGGCAGATGGGCTGGTCTCACAGGTCATTGTAGAGGCAGAAATGCATCCAGTCTCCTACACAGGATGTCTCGCCCCGACTGCGCCATGCACAGTTTTCTCATCAATAGTTTCACTAGAAATGTTGCAGTGATATAATCAATGATGTCATAGAAGATGTTATGCGTGATGTAATATTGGGGGAATTAGCAGTGCATGGAAAGGGCATGAGTTATAGTTACTTGAGATAACTATAACTACTAAAGTTCAATGGCTTTGTGCGTGTAACTAACTTTAACATCCTTGTAAATTTTGGCTTTTTGAGTGAATTTCTAATGTTTTTTTAAATTCTATTTCCTAACTATAAAGTACCTATAATGTTTGTTTTTTCAATGAATTTCTAGTTTTGTTTAATGTTAATTAATATTTGATTACCTTACGTTAATTCAACTCCTGCTGCGCACAGCCTTTGGCCATGTGTGGCAGTGGGTCAGATGTGAGGCAAGCCCCTGCAGCCAACCTCCTGCAGGCACCAATCCTCGCAACCCACATGGCCTTTGGCCAGGTCATGTGGCTAACCCGTGGGCTGATTGTGGCCCCAGGAACCCCATCATCTGAAGCCTGGTCAGTTACTGAAAGGGGGGCCATGTGGCCCCCCTCATTGAGCTGATTTGGTCCCGGGAACCCTATAATCTGGGGTCTCGGCCACTTCATGGTGGGTGCTGTGCCCCACCCAGGACACCCAATTTGCTGTGCTTGGGGAAAGCAGGGGGAGCATCAATGCCCCCACGGTCCCTACCGACTACCCCCTCCGGCGGGAGCCAATATTGATCCTGCATGCAGGGAGCAGCAAAAAATGCTGCTCCCTGCATGCAGGATCAATTATTTCATCTGCTTCCCTGCCCACTTGACAGCAGGCAGGGAAACAGATGAAAAGTCCATCAGTCAGTGTGCGGGACCAGTTTTCTTGCTCCCACACATTTGGAGCAGACTTACTGATTACTCTAGCTTGGAAGGAGCATTCAAATCTCCTGCCAAGAGAAAGCAAACTACTATGTCTCCCGGATGGGCACCTTAGAACAAAGGGAGCCCACCCTGGGGGGTAGCGGTCCTCAGGGCCATTAATGGCTCCAGGAGGGGGACTACAGCCAGCCACCATTAAAATTGCAAGGGCTGGCCCGAGGGAGGTGGTAGTCCCAGGGGCCAAAAACAGCCGAGGAGTGGAGGATCGTGGCCCCACTACCCTTGTTAATATTGGCCTGGCCCTGTGGAGGTGGTGCCAAAAAGGACCTGGGGGGCTGTCCCCTTCTAAAGATAAGCCTTGCCCCAAGGAGTTGGCATGCCCCATGACCGTAATGGCCTTGGGAGTAGGGGCATGCAGCCCTCTCCCCCTGAATGTGCATCAGCCTGCCCCAGGGAGGTGGCAATTCCTGGGACCAAAATTGGCCATGGGGAGGGGGACTCATTCCCAATATATTTTTATCAATTTGCCCCTGGGCCCTGGCCCACCTGGAGGCTAAAGTTTAAATAAGTGAAGGAAGACCGCGCTTGTTTTGTTTTTTTAATTTTTGCACAGATTCCCAGACTCAGCAAATTTTGCTGCAAACCTTTGCAAAAATGCTTTGTGGCCCTGTGGTGTACCTGGGGGACCCACTACTGAGCCTAGGGGGGGTCAGAATATTCCTACCCTGCCCCCTTCTCTTTTTAGTTTTTTGGGTCTCCATTGAGACCGAGTTCCAAGAAGGTTGCCAACACTTCCTGGTTGAAGTGTTGGCAGTCAATCAAATCTTAGCATGACATCTCTCGGATCTCTGGAGGATCCATTTCCCTAAATATACAATTTCATTTTAAATTCTTTTTTTCATTAAGAATGCAAAAACTACTGAATGGATTTGCACACGGTCCTTTGGCAGGAGGTGGCCACAGCCTATCTCTCAGGGTGTGAGAATAGGTGTAAGAGGGTGTATCTGGGGGTGGGAGTGGCTTTGAGAGTCTCTGTCTGGGTGTGAGAGTGTGTGTGTCAGTGTTGTAGTGGGTGAATCAGTGTCTGCACAGGTCTGTGAGCGGGTGCATAAGGGCGTCAGTGGGTCCATGAGTGGGTGTGTTTGAGTCTGAGTGGGCTGTGAGTGGGTGCATGTGTGTCTGAGTGGGTCTCTAAGTGGGTGCATGAGTGTCTGACTGGGACTATGAGTGGGTGCACGAGGGTCCGAGTGGGTCTGTGAGTGGGTGCATAAGGGTCTGAGTGGGTGTGTGAGTGGAAGAAAGAGATTGAAAGAGAGAAAGAGAGTGAGAGGGAGAAAGATAATTCTTTAGGCTTTGATGTATGGTATACTTAGAATGATTTATTTTTGCACAAATTGAAAAGAAAAATGTTTTTGTAAATTAAAAATAGTAAGATCACCTTTCAGTATGAGACTTAAACATTTGCAGTTGAAAAGAAATTAAAGGATTTAATTGACTAAGGATACACCGGGAGTCGAGCCCTCAACCCTCAGTGTGAAGGTCTCTGACCTTCACCCTTATGCAATAGTTTGTTTTTGCTTTTTAACATCTTTTGTTGCCCTTTAAGTATTATCTGGGACTGGAAGAGTGGGGGGAGCGTCAAGGCCCTCCCCACAGTTCCACCCCATTTTATTTTAGCCCTTTACTGGCTATCTGGATCCACAGGAGAAACCTCAAGGCCTCCCCTGCGGTCCCACCCCTTTTTAAATTGTTTTATTTATTTCTCACCCTTTATGAGCTATCTGGGGATGCGGGGGAGCCTCAAGGCCTCCCCCAGGGTCCCAGCTGGCTCCTGCCTCATAGGTGAGCAGGAATTGCTCCAGCAAGCAAGTAGCTGCTTTTCATAGCAAGGTTTTCATCTATTTTCCCTGCACGCATATTTGCATGATTGTTTAACAGGTCAGGAAATGGAGTTATGTTTGCAGTGACTTGGCTCCAGCTGTCAAAACTGCAGACAAGCCACAGCAAACATCTCCGTCCCAGGGGTAGGTACCCCAGGACACAGCAGGAGCCGGCTCTGGGAGATGATTGTGATCCCCATGGCCATCAGTGGCTCCTTGAGGCGTGATGCTTGGCCCCCCTCCAACATGAAGATGGTGGTCCTCGGGATTTGGGGGTCTGAAAAAGACCCCTTTTACATTTTTTTTACTATTTGACCCAGGGAGGTGGTAGTCCCTGAGACTCTGGGGTTGCCATCAGGCCTCCCCCACATAAAAAAACCATAATATTTGCCCCACAGAGGTGGTGGTCCCCAGGGCGCGGGGACCGTGCGGCCTTCCGCACCATATTACATAAATGCCATGGGGAGGTGAGGGTCCCCAGGGCTGTGCGAGGGCCAGGAGTCTCCCCTATTAAAGAATAACAATGCCTCTGGGACCTGGCCTACCCAGGAGTTATTAAGCTTGAGCCTGTGCTTGTTTTTTTTGTTTTGTACTTTTACTGCAAATTTGCAATATTGGTATTTCTTTTTTTTTTCCTGGGGGGGTTCCCTCTGGGATCCCAGCACCAGACTTAAGGGGTCTGAGTGACTCTGCCATGGTGCCTTGCCTTTTTTTACACTTTTTTCTGGGACTCAGCATTTTCTAATTCACTGTAAATATATATTTAACTTTGTAATCATAATGTCTCAAAAATAATGGATTTAAACCAAATCACAAAAGGCATGCTTTCTTGGTAAAGATCTAGCTTTCTGCTAAATTTGGTGTAATTCCATTGTCTAGGGTGTGAAAACAATTTACTTTAGGGCACAAATATAATTACTTGAGATAAGTATAATTTGTGAATTTTAATGATTTTTTTTAACTTTAACTGGTATGTTTTAACTGCCATTTTCATCTAACTGTAGCGTCCATTTCACCTTTGGTTTCATCAGTGAATTTCTAAGGTTTTTTTAATGGAAAGTAATATATTATTACTATGCCTAACTATAACATTTGACCCTTTGTTTTATCCGTGAATTTGTATGGTTCTGCTATCTTTTTAAAATGTAAATTAAGGTGTTCATCATCAGGTGTAATGTGGTTTTGAGCAAAGTACTTAGCCTTTGTTCAGCTCCACACAGACACCTAGCTGCCTGCTTGTATGTATGTATTACACAAAGCCTTCCTCTATACCCTACCTTTTGCAGGTAGCTGAACTTTCATGCACAATCAATGAGACACAGATAGCAATCTTCTATTACAGAAAGCATTCGCCTTGCACAGAAGTCTTCATAGGGAGCATACTGTCTCCATCTCTTCATCTAAACACTTGAGCCTCATTTGGGAACCAAACACCTACTATACACAGACATCATTTGCGAGTAGCTAACTTCCTGTGTGCAATCAATGAGTGGTCAACTCTGTACTACACACAGCCTTGTACAGAAGTCTTCACACGCTGCTCTAGGACACACCACTCCACTCTACCTTGCGACATGCCATTCCAGTCTTTGCCACTCTAGTATACTCTACAACATGCCACTCCACTCTATGACACTCCATTCTCCACCTCTCCACTGCATTGTACCCCATTCTATTGTATGCCACTCCACTCTACGAAACAACACTCTATGCCATGCTATTGTATATGATGATACTCTCTGCCCATCGGCTCAATGACACACTACTTTTTGCCACTACTGTACAGATCTCTACTGCACTCTGTGCCACTCTATGACAATACTCAACTATATGGCACTAAACAACACTCTATGAAACTCCCTCTACACCAATCTATGCCACTTTACTCCACTCTAGGGCATACTACTCTACTGTACTCCACTTTTTCATCACTACTGCAATCTGTGCTACACAACTCTACACCAGTTTATGCCACTCACCTCTATGTCACTCCACTGTACTACGCTCTGCAGCACTCTACACCACTCTATGACTCCCCAATCTATATCACTCTAACCACTCCACTGTACGGTACTCCACTCTAAGACACTTTCCCTCACTCGACTCTACTCTATGCTACTCCACTCTACAAAACTCTACTCTATGCCATTCTATGACACTCTACTGGATTCTATAATTTAAAAGACTTAAAAAAAAGTTGGAATTCATAGGTAAACCCAAGATTAAAGCTTAGTTAAAGTTAGGAAAACTTCCCCTCCCGGAGTCAATCTTGGGTCCCAAAGAGTCCATTCCCTGGGACCAACTTTTACAAAAGTGGAGGGGCATTCAGTACTTCACCTTTAGCCCATAAAGGCCCCAGGGACCCCATCCCCAGGGGATCAAAATAGATTAATAGGTGAGGGGGTGCATTGCTCCACTTCCCAAGTCAGAAGCAGCCTTGGGAACGCCATCCACTAGTTCCAAACACTTTCTTTTTAGGGAAAAGACACATGTGGTTCACCTCCCTGAACCCAAATTGGCCTTGGAGACCCCATCTTCTGGTCCCAAACAATAGGTAGAGCAGAGTGGGCATGCTGCCCTCTCCTTGAGCCTTGCAAGGGACAAGGACCCCATCTCTCAGGGCTAGCTTTTTAATTGTGTGCTGGATAGTCTCGCCTCAGGATACAATGGTTTTCCCAGACTTCAGAATCACTGGCTGTGAAAGAAGGATGTTTACTCCCTGTGGAAGCTTTAAAGAGCTCCCGTCTGCTGTGGACAAACTTCTGTTTCCCTGTCTGCGTTCATGCAGGTATCACAATGCCTGCCTTATGCATGGTCTGTGTACTACCATATTGTCCTCAGTGCCTTTATTAAGAAGTGACCCCCTTAGGTACCTCTTCCACATCCCTTCACATGCCATTCTCTATACTTCATGATGGGTGGCCACTTAGGCACACCCTTTACATCGCTTGACATTGCCATTGTTAATAGATACCTGTGTTACAGTGTTAATGCTAATACTTTGTTCAAAATACTAAAAGAAGCACATCCCCTGTACCTGCATTCAGTGTGATCTCCTTTCATTGTTACAAGCAATGGGAGTGCAAGATCTCGGGGCATCTCAGCTCAGCCAAATTTCTGTGCCCATTTTGGTTCACGTACTATAAAGACCGCACCCTAGACCTCCAGCACTCACTTGGTTTTGCAAACTTACCTGGAGGAGTTTCTCTGGCTACTGCTCCTGAGGATTCTTGGTCTCCAACTCCCGGTTTCAAGGATTTTTCTTCTGTGGTAGCCTGATCTCATCCTGCTTTGTCTCCAGGCATCTATCAACAGCTTCCTGGTTCTTGCTTCCACAAAAAGAAGAGCAGACAGATTAGGAAAGCATCAATGTTCTGGCTCAATTAAAGGCCAGTGCACTGAACCTAGAACATGGTGCAATTGAGAAAAGATAAGGAACAAAATGATTTTCAGTGTGTCTTTCATATTTTGCACTGTATAGGGGTAAGACTGCTCCACATCGGTAGACAATTCAACCAATGAGAGAATAGATTTGATAAGTGCTACTGGACACTGCACATGCTCCTAGCTTGCTGATTCATAAATTATCTAACCTATATTGAAATATGAGTGCTCAGAGACAGAATAGTGCTGTTGGACATTGGACATTGTTATGCGCACTGATTTTAAACCTATGTAGAAAAAGGTTGCAATTCCCTTACGTGCAATTTGAGTCATTGTTGATGAGGAGTTTACTGTATTAATATATGCACAAAAGTGCATATTCCCTGACAGTATTGAGATGTAGCTTTCCCAAGACCAGGTCATGATACAAGGAAGTGGTTGATGCACAATCCAAGCAGCAGGTCAGTGGATTCTCACCTCCTTCTACCTCCTCCAATTGCTCTTCCCTCTCTCGCTTAAAGGCTAATTGCCCCCCCTCATGACTAACCAAGGGCCGTATTTATACTCCGTTTGCGCCGAATTTGCGTCGTTTTTTTCGACGCAAATTCGACGCTAAACTAACGCCAACTAACGCCATATTTATACTATGGCGTTAGAGGCGTATAGCGCCAAAGTTCCCGGAATGTGCGTCATTTTTTAGCGTGAACCCCTTCCTTGCGTTAATGATATGCAAGGGAGGCGTTCCCGTCTAAAAAATGACTCCCAGGCCTTTACGTGGTATTTATACTCCCGGGCAAAAGAGACGCCCGGGAGTGGGCGTGGCTAAAAACGGCGCATTTGCGCCGCTTTTTAACGCCTGGGTCAGGCATGGCGTTAAGGGACAAGTGGGCTCAAAATGAGCCCAGAGTGCCCTCCCCTGCCCCCAGGGACCCCCCCTGCCACCCTTGCCCACCCCAGGAGGACACCCAAGGCTGGAGGGACCCACCCCAGGGACATTCAGGTAAGTTCAGGTAAGTATTTTTTTTTTTTTTTTAATAATTTTTTTTGGCATAGGGGGGCCTGATTTGTGCCCCCCTACATGCCACTATGCCCAATGACCATGCCCAGGGGACAGAAGTCCCCTGGGCATGGCCATTGGGCAAGGGGGCATGACTCCTATCTTTACAATGATAGGAGTCATGTTGATGGGGGATGGGCGTCGTTAAAAAATGGCGCAAGTCGGGTTAAGACGATTTTTTTGCCTCAACCTGACTTGCCCCATTTTAAGACGCCCTAACGTCATTTTTGCCCAACGCCGGCGCTGCCTGGTCTACGTGGTTTTTTTCCACGCACACCAGGCAGCGCCGGTCTGCTTGCGCCGGCTAACGCCATTCCATAAATACGGCGCCCGCATGGCGCTTCAGAATGGCGTTAGACGGCGCAAATTTTTTTTACGCTAAACTGCGTTAGCGCAGTTTAGCGTCAAAAAGTATAAATATGGGCCCAAGTGTTCAGGACTAGCCTGAATGTGAGTGGCATGCTTCTTTCCTGCAGAACCTTGATTTCAGATGAATGGTTTCTAGCACATGATAATGGGCAAGGAAGCTGTCATGGCTTCCCACCGCCAGAAGCAAGCAGCAGTAGCTGCTCCCACTTGGCAGAGCAATGCCATCCCCAGTGCTGGAGCTGGCTGGGGATGGCTGGGGCTGCCTGAGCCCTAGGGCTCCACTGTGGCCCCACATGTTATGTTTATCCCCAGGGACCCCCAGGACCCATTTGGGCTTAAGCAGGGGGCCATGTGTCCCCTACCCTAATAGCAACGGATTTGGCTTCAGGGGTTGGGGCTCCCAGAGCCTTGTAAGGTCATGCTCCCCCTTCACTATAATTTATAATATGCCCTGGGAATGTAGGTCCTAAGACCCATTTGGACTAGGTAGGGAGGGCATACACACCCTTCCCTACTCTTCATGTATTTAGCCCCGGGGGATGTGGTCAACAAGGCCCTTTTGGACTTATGGATTCAGGATGTACTTCCCCTGCCCTAATTGTATATATTATGGCTCCTTAAATCTGCATGCAATATTATTGATATTAACTTAAATTAAATGAATATTTACGCAATAATGTTCTCAACACCTAAAATGTAATAAAAGTGTTCCCTAATGGCTTTGCCTATCTACTTTCATTTACTCTTGTACCAACCATACCAGTGGAAATTGGACCTGCAATGGACCCAGCTGTTGGCCTCTGCCTGATGCCCTGAGAGTCTCTAAGGCTCATATTTATACTTTTATACACAAAACTGCGTGTAAAAGTATAGCGCCAGCTAGCGTCATTCCTGGATGCTGGCTGGGAGCAATATTTATGGAATGGCACTAGGGCGCCCTTAAGTCAGGGCCGCTAAGAGAGTAAAAAAATAAATACTTAACAGGGCTTACCTGGGATGGGTCCCCCATCCTGTAGTGTCCCTCTGGTGTGGGTGTGGGTGTGGATGTGGGTGGGGGTGTCCCTCGGGCCAGGGAAGGGCACCTGTGGGCCCTATCCATGTTCTCTGACCATAGAAATATGCCTACTGGTCCCCTAGCGCCTGCCCATATCCAGGCAATAAATAATGCGCTAAGCAAGCTTAGCACCATTATTTAGGGGCCCCCTTCCCCGGTGCTTGAATATAGCATGGGGGATAAATATGGAGTTAAGGCCATATCGTCATTTTCTGCACGGGAACGCCCACCTTGCATCTCATTGAGGCAAGGTAGGCCTTCATGTCCAGAAAGTGGCGTTAACTCCATTACTTTGGTGCTAAACATGTCTAGCGCCAAAGTAGATATATGGAGTTAGGTTTGCACTGAATTAGTGTACAACAAATTACGCTAATTCAGCGCAAACCGAGTATAAATATGGGCCCAAGTGCCTCCCCTGAGGGCATGGGGGGGCTTTAGAAGTGTTCTCCTATGGTGGACTGGGAATTAAAGGAGTAAGTCTGAGGATAAAATCTTTCACCAGGACACATTTTTTCGGTGTTAGACCTGGCATCCTTGGTGTGGTCTTCCCAACTTTTTTCCTCTGGTACCCAGGTTGTTGCTATGCGTGGTCTCTCTTTTTGCTGTTTGCTGTTTTTGTTACTCTGGGCACTTTACCACTGCTGAACAGTGCTAAAGTGCAAGTGCTCCCTGTGTGAAATTGTATGGGTAATTGGCTTTTCCATGATTGGCATATTTGATTTACTAGTAACTTCCTGGTAAAGTGCACTACAGGTGCCTAGGGCCTGTAAATCAAATGCTACTAGTGGGCCTGCAGCACTGATTGTGCCACCAACATGAGTAGCTCTATAAACATGGTTCAGACCTGCCACTGTAGTGTCTGTGTGTACAGTTTTAAACTGGCAATTTGACCCACTTGCCAAGCCCAACCTTCCCTTTTTGTACTTGTAAAGTACCCCTAAGGTAGGCCCCAGGTAGCCCCATGGGAAGGGTGCAGTGTATGTTAAAGGTGGGACATGGCAGCGCTTGATACACTTTAAATATATAAATACGGTATTTTACACACCCCTCAAACTCTGTAGATATGGGTTACGTATGTAGGCCACTTGCCCTAGATGTGGGGAGGACCAGGTGGGTTTCCTCCATCTGTCGTGGTCCTGCTCAGGCGTTCAGAGGTCCTGGGAACAAGTATTTGTAGAACTAGAAGGCATAAGAGGACATCAGTTGGAATGCGAGCCGCTCGTGGCGCTGCTTCGCTGGGACAGGGGAGAACCGAAGTTAATTCGGCTGTTGACAGCTATTGGGCTGCCGCTGGCTAAGCGTCGCACAGCAATGCGCTGGGATCGGAGTCCGGTTCCGGCGATAGAAGAGTGGCATAAGGATATGGTGTACTGCAACACGCAAACAGGAACGTATAATGAACCGGCTCCCCCAACCAGCAGACCTGCACAATACTGGGAAGTTTATAAAAAATTTCAGATTCGCAAAGAAACGGGTGAACTGGAGGGAGAGGGACCTGTGGATGGAAGGACTGATAATTCCTAAAAGTATGCTGCTGCAGTTGGGTGGCTCCTGGGAGCCTTGGAATGGCTGTGATATATTTCTCACTAAGGTGAGAAGGGGTGGGAAGAGATAGAAGAGGGTCCAAGTTAATTGGGACAGTTACCTTTTTGTATCTACTGCCAAAAGAAGTGTAAGCTATAGAAGGAAATATTTAATTATGAGTGTTATGTCGAAGATATGTTGTGCAATGGTGCAATTGCTTTTTGTTTTAAATTGTGTTGAACAGCATAAATATATATTTTTTTTTAATGGCCAGACCTACATAACCCAAATTGGTTCCCAGTGGCATTTGTATTCGTTTTTTTGATGACAGAGGTCATGATTTCATGTCAGGGATATGGGTGATGCCTGTGTTGTACATTTTGTAATATTGTCACGTCAATAAAACATACCTTTTGACTGGCTAAGTAAAAAAAAAAAAGTGGGTCATGTACTAATGTGTTTTACATGTCTCAACAGTGAAATACTGCCAGATTCAGTTTTTACTGTTGCAAGGCATATCTCTCTCATAGGTAAACATGATGGCTGCCTTTAAATAATCTTATAGTGTAGTTTCCCTTTGAGAGCAGATGGAAACAGGAGGTTTGGGGTCTCTGAACTCACAATTTAAAAATACATCTGTTTGTGAAGTTGGTTTTTAGATTGTTAGTTTGAAAATGACACTTTTAGAAATTATGCCTTTTCTTGCTTTAACCATTCTGTGACTCTGCTTGTTTGTGGATTCCCTGGCTGGGTCAGACTGACAGTTGGGCTGTTTGTGAATCTCCTCTAGACAGTGAAACAAAGAGAGCTGGGGTGATGGCTGTATATCCTGACGAGCCATCTGGGAAGTGGAGGGAGGACTGAATGGGCTGTGCCTGCCTTCACACAATGCAGTCTCCAACCCCCTGCTGTGTGTCTGGGGCCTGGCCTTGGCAAGGCAGGATCATGTAAACAACAGAAACTTTCCTTTGAAGTTTGCCTACTTCAAAGGTAGAAAGGGGTATATGCATTGGACCCAAACCCCCAGATTTTTAGATCACTTCTGGAATCAAGAGAAACCCCTGCCAAGGAGAAGAGCTGAAGAGCTGAGAAGAAGTGTTGCCCCTGTCTGTGACTGTGCTTTGTTGTGCTATCCTGCAGTTGTTGCTTCTGCCTGTGAAAGGGGACAAAGACTGGACTTTGTTGTGCATTCCTGCTTGAGAAGAATCTCCAAGGGCTTGGACTGAGCTTACCCCCTTTTGTAAAGTCTCAGGGCCATCAAAGACTTTCTCTGCCAGCAGCTAGACTCTCTGCTGAGACTCCTGTCCTGCCAACTGGTGCCCCATCTAGGCCCTTGAAAGGTGAAATTGGCAGAACAAGAACTGAAATCCACACACAGAACACCGTGTTGGGAACTATTCAATGCACCACCTGCCACGCGGCTAAAAAACGACACGCCACCCACTTTGCGGCAAAGATCAACGCTCCTCCTGCATTGTGGCTGGGAGATCATTGCATCGTGCCTGGAGAAACAACACAGCATCTGGCAGGTTGAAAATATCCATTGAAAATGCAAATTATCATTTTGTGGCAAGCTTTGCAATTTTGCAGGTGTTCCAAAAAGATCAAACATATTAGGGTAGTGTTAAATGTGATCTTTTTTATTGCCAATACTTTGTATGCATAGGTTGCATCTCTAAACCTCAATTATTTTAGGGCATTATTAAGGCATAAATAATGGATGTCAAATTAGACCATTTTCTTCACACAGCTCAATTTCTGTTAGAAATGTTTCCACAAAAGACCCAAAATATTCTTCAGTGAACCTTCTTCAAAAACTCAATCAGTATCAGAATAGGATAAGCACATCCCACCTCAGGTGCTAAAAATAACATTTCTGTTCAATTTTCAATAAAATCATTGCTTAGTAAACTGATTCTCTGAAACAATCAAACTCTTTGAACTCTTATTGTCAAATAGCTAGCAATTTAATTGCAAAAATGTTCCAGGAGGGGTATGAAGTGAGATCAGAAACCTGGGACAGTGCAACATTGTACAAACATATTCAACTACAATTAGATTTCAAGAGGGATAGATCCAACCTTAACTATTTAATAAGACTTCATTCAGAAAGTCCTCAGTTGTAGAGGTTTAGTGATGAAAATAAATATAAAAGTGTTGGTAAAATGTAGATTTTTCCACATCCTTAAATACTTTTACAGCTTTGGATCTTACTTCCTGCTGAAAATTAGTAAATAGTTGTCTGCAGTATTATTTCCAAGTATACTTAAACAAAACCTTAAAATTAGTTATTCAGGGTTTAAAATAGTCTGGGGCATTTTTCCCCTTTCTTGAAATTTTCAGCTCATTTTGTTTAGCACCAAACCGCCCCAAATTTTGTAGTTTGGTATTTGTCCTTGGACACTGTATATACAAGATTATCAATGGATAACATTACATCATTTGCATATGCCATGATTTTTATTAAACAAGCGGGTTGCATGAATGACAGTATCTGTAAATTGGGAAGCAGTTTTATTCCCGGTCTGCCACTCTGCAGACAGACTTTGTTTGTTTGGCCTTAGTGGACTGGGGTGGGACTTCATGCCCCAGTATCCTATTCTCTGAGGACAGGCCTATGATGATGTTTCCTTGAAAAGCGTGGCTACCTCCCATCCATGTGGGATGCAGTGTTATTACCATTCTGCCACTCTGCAGATGGACTTTGTTTGTTTGGCCTCATTGGACTGGGATGGGACTTCATCCCCCTGCATTCTATTTTCTGAGGACTGGCATCCATCAAAGCGCGCTTGAAGGGTGTGGCTGCTTCCCTTCAGCGCGGTATGCATGCAGGGTGCTCCTGGGCAGAGACCAGGCCAAGACGGGCCCGTCTTAGCCTCCTTTAGCCCCACAGAGGCCTAGCTGGACTTACCCTCTTGGTTTGGGTGTTTGGTGTTTCCTCTTCTGCCATTCATTGGTCGCATTACCTGATTGCAGTCACCTGCTATTCTCAAAGGGTATTCGTGAGTTTGAACTTTCCTTATTCCTACATATTCTCTTTTGTATATCTGTGATGACATGGGGAAGAGAAAGGCAAAATGTGGCAAGTAATACTGATGCACAAATGAAAATCCCACGTACAACAATTGATAAGTTTCTGTTGAGGGCTCTGGAGTTGGTGACAAATGTAATAAAACTCGCAGAGCGCTGTCTTTTACTGACAACGGACAAGCTTTTAATACCCCAATCGTCCTTCTCAGCCCCGCCAGTGGTGGATATAACACCAAGCATTGATGTTACTATTGCTCCAACCCATATCATTAACTCACCAAATGGAGCTATTGGGGCCGGAGCTGTGAATATGGGCATGCTTCTCTCAGCCCCTCTTGGGACTTCTGATCTATCCATTGACTCTGTTCTCACTGTGAGTCCATCAAAAGGGGGTCACTCCACAAGCAAAGGAAGAAAGTCTCTAAATAGAAAGCAAATACATCTAAACAGGAACTGGGAACATGCGGCCCCTTTGACCCAGTATCTGCTCCACCTTTTGTCCCTGATGTCTGGGAATCTTTAGGGAACCACATTGGAGACCTCCTGGATACCAAACTATGCCCTGTCTATCATCATCTTGCCTCTATCAAGGCAATTCTTAGTCAATTCCCCCACAGTCTTGTGTAACATCGGCCCCACAACCCTTATAAACCATGGTACAGGTTTCCATGGGTGTCACAGAAAAAAGTAAACACAGTGAGCCGAGTACCGTGAATAAGGACAATATTCCCCCTGAAATCTTGCAACCCCATAATCAAGGCACAAGGCCCTCAGTTTCTGCCTCGCATTTGGGAAGTCAGGATGAAAATAAAGTTACAAACTCATCTCCCCCGGTGGTGATTGGCCTGCCCCCGCCTAAACCTCTATTTTATTATCCTGGCAAAAATACCCCTGTGTCTGGCTGACTCTACAGAATCGTTAAGGTCCCGCAGGAGCAAGGTTTTGTTTTAGTTACATCAGAATGTAAGTTGTCATTGGGGCCTGAATCAGAAATTCCTTTTTGTACGGAGAGTAAGGGGTATTCACCCCTTAGAAAGGGATTACCCATGTGATACTGTTATTACAAATTTCTGTGGACCTAAGATTGTGGGATATATTTTGGCCCAGGTAGGAGATTGCATGGTAAGTACCAGCCTGGTGAAGATTCTACAAATTGGGTTCTTTTATAGGCATCTAGAAGTAGCCACGCCAAGGTGGAATTGGATCATGTTCTCAAATCATTCTCAAAATAGATGCCAAGAATTGTATCCTTACTGCTTGTGGATAGACATTTGGCCTTGTCTAGTATGGAAGCAAAAGAATGACTGCTGTGAAAAGAGAATGACAGAGTGTCAGCCTTATCAGATGTGGTTGCAAGTGCTGAAGACAAAGATACTCACTCATTGGATTGGCACTCATTGGATTGGCATGGATCTAATATTCAAATACAAATGGTGGTCAGAGTATGAAACTTTTGTCTTGGAATATTGAATGGATCTACCACAAATTTCAAAACAAGGACTGATTGGGTTTTGTGGGGCAATCTGACTTAATTTGTTGCCAAGAGACTTTGCTTCTTTACTTTGTAGAAATGAATGGGTATAAATATCTCTGTACTAATGCAGCTCCATCTGCTGTAAGAAGAGGGAAAGGGTCCCTAGACATCTTTGTGGCATGTGCCTTTAGGAAATTGGATCAGGACTATATTACAAAATCTTAAAATTGTATCTGCCAAAACAGTTTAATATCCTTTTTGATTAAATTGTATTTTAATTGTTTTATGGCACACCCAAAAGATATTATTGATGAGCTGGGGAAATGAGTTATAGAGTGTGTAGGTAAGGGCAAAGTCATATTTTAATCATGTGGGCAGGCAAATTCAATATTTCCAAATGGTTGCATGATGTAGAGGACACATGTGGGTTTACAAATGTTTAAGGAGATGACACTGGCCTCTTGAAACACTTGAAATACAGTGAATCTTTAAATCAATTGATTTTACTGCATAATTAAATTTGTTAATCTGATGCTTGGGGAAATGGCAAAGTATACCCACTCAATATACCCACTCACATTAACAGGGAAGGGTGAGGGCAGTCAATAGATTTTGTGCTACTGTCAAGGGGTCTGACCGAGTATCTCAAGTGCTATGAGCTGTGTTTACTCCCATATACCCTATAGTGGGACTGGCAAAATTACACCGTTTGTCAGCTATTCTGCGAATCAGGGGGTTCATTTAAAGTGGGGGTCAAATAATTCAAAAACATTTTTTAACAACCTCGCCGTCCAAAATCCCAATGCGATCTTAGGTTGCCTCTTCAAAGTGGATGACTCTAAAAAAATCCTGGAAAGCTTTATGGGGTTTTGTAGAGGTATGTCCAGTGGGCTCACCATCAATAGACCACCAAAAGAGCAAGTGGGAGACCCGTGGTTTACTCCAGAGTGTACTGCAGCTTTAAAAACCTCTAAAGCAGTCACTAACACCACCCCACGTATTATTATGACAATTAGAGAAGCAAGGTTTATGTACAAACAAGCACTTCATTGTAGGAAACAAGAAGTCAAGACAAATGCTTGGGAGGACTTAAACAAAGAGGCATAACCAAAAGATAACAGACATTTCTGGGAAATAGTTAAATGCCCCTTTATTTCAGGCAGTCTATCTGTAGCAATTGACTATCACATTCATGATCAAGATTGTATGGACCATTTTTCTCTAGTTTTTGATCCTGATAAAAGAGGGGAAGTGGCTGTTGAGGAGCACAGGTTCATTTCCTACCCGGCAGCTGAAAACTGGATATCTTACCTTGTAGACCTAGCTCTGTAATTGAAGCCATTATTGAGGCTATTAATGGGAAGGCTCCTGGACCTGCTGGGGTGCCTATTGAGCTCTTTAATCAAAATATAGAGTTTTGGGGCCATTGGTTACTAATGTATTGGGGGCTGTAATAAGAGTTGGTCCAATCCCTTCATAGAAAGAATCCATCATAGTTCGTGTTTATAAAAAAGACAACTGAAATTAACCTGCATGCTATGGTCCAATTTCATTTATAGACCCAACAATGAAGATCTTAGGGCAGGTCATCCTGGGTATACTAGAAACCTAGGCAGAAGATAATCCTTTTTTCCCCAATCCAATAAGGAATCTGCCCAGGTTTAGGGACCGTAGAACAGGCCCTTAATGTCACTCTTATCCTGGGAAAATATGTCAAGGCCAGGAAAGGGGCCCTGCATAGGGATTATATGGACATCTTCTGTGCCTTTGACCTGGTTGACAGGGACTTGATGTGGGATTTGTATGGAACAAGTGGGAATTAAACCCCCTCTACTAGATCTTAAGGGAGCTGAGAACAATTTTGTTGCACAGTTCCCACCAGGCAGCCTGGCGAAAACCATGTACTGCATTGTTCCCGCCGGTCAGCCCAGCCTGAACATTGTAATATGCTTGGGATAGGGCATGCCACCGCCACGGTGGTGTCCTCCCTGCGAGTTTGGCGTTCCTGCAGTAGGACCGCCAAATTCATAATGAAGCCCTTTATGTTTAGGCTGAAACTCGAGGTGAATCAGCAGATATATTTTACTACATCATTTGGCCCTAAAAATACTAGGTAAAGTAAAGGACATTCTATGTAGTAAGGGCACTACAAAAATGTTCACTTTTAATCATTTAGGTATTTTACTAGATGCTAATTGGCAATAGAACAGGTTATTGATTCAGAGAGTGCAAAAAATGCAGGCAGCTGGTGACCGTATATTTAGATTTGCCGTAAGCCTGGAACAAAAGCTGGTGCAGGAGATAGTTCAGTTCTATAAAAGCGAATGCTTATCAGTGGGTACCAATAGAGTTGATGTATGGGGCTAGGTCACTCCAAAGAAACTTCAGTCAGCTGGAAATAGTTTCTTGTGCAGACTTTTAGCTATACCTAAATCCACCACAAGCTTTATTACATACATGGAATGGGACTCGGTTTATAGAGGATCAAATCTGTTTGGCACCTCTTCTTCTGTGGTTAAAAATATAGAGCACTCCCAAGGTGAAATTCTCAAAACTGCCATTAGCAGATAATATAAGATTAGATAACAAGACCGTTATGTCTTGTTTGGCCTATATAAAAAACACTTTTTATAAGTTGGACTATAGTCACCTCTTTGATATACCAAAAAACATAACCTCTAAATCCAAAAATAATTTCAAGGAGGCCAATGTTTCTTTTCAAGAGGAACCTAGAACTGAGAGAGCTTTAAGGGACATGCACATTTTTACATCTAGTTGCATGGAGCCCTGTTTAACCTAGATAACCAGCCCATAGCCCAGATTTTATCTCAACAGGCTGAGAATGAATTCAGCCTACTTCCTCGTGGAATTTCATACAGGAGGTACTTGGCATGCATCACTCCCATGCTGTCCCTGCAATACTGTCACTGCTCAATCTACCCCACGTTTTATGCTTTTTTGCACATTATACGAGTCCTGTAGACTCTGTGTTTTGCATCCAACCTTGTAAATAAGTGCTTTACATCCTATAAAGATTTTACTACAGAGTTTATCGTCTATTAAGATTTGCACTGCTGTCCTTAGCTTCATCATTGCTGCTATTAAATTACAAAGAACATATACACTTTAATTCTGCTAATGGGACGACTGTTTTTGGTGTCTGTATTACTCATCAAGTTTTAGGATCACTGTTTATTACCTTAAGAGGACTTGGTGTATTTAAACTGTTTATTGAATCTGCCTCTTATGAGCTTTTTTAAACAAAGAAAAAGGTTTACTAATTTTAATGTTTTTTTTCTTTTTTTGGATTTGTGTAATGATATAGAATTAATTTTATCTGTGCTTTTATGGTCACCTTTTATGAAAAGTAAAGATATTTTGACTGACTGACTGACTGCTCATTGACTGAAGGAGTGGGCCCATGCACAGTGCACACACAACATGGGCAAATGTGGACACGTCTGATGGGCGCTGCAATCAATTGTGAACTCTATCAACACTTGCCCATTCATCCATAGAGCAGCCTTAGGGCTGTGAGGTGGTACTTACACCACCCCATAAGTTATTTAGGTACATCCAATGCATCCATCCCTTTAACAGGAAGTCCCACTCAAGTCTTAGTGCCTCATTAGGAATGTGACGCTCTTCAGACCACCACACTCGTGGGTGGCGGTCAGGACTGCCATTGTTGTGGTGGCCCGACCGCCACATTAAAACCCTGGCAGTCAGACCACCAGGGAACCGCCAGCACTGCCTGGTGGTTGCGGTGATTGTAATCCTCCAGGGCAGCACTGCCCTGCAGATTAGAACCTTGTTCTCTGCCAGCCTTTTCATGGCAGTTTTACTGCATGAAAAGGCTGGTGGAGAACAGGTGCAGGGGGCCTCAGAGGAGCCCCTGCACTGCCCATGCACTTGGCATGGGCAGTGCAGGGTCCCCCTGCCCAGCACTATCCCAATGTTCACTGTCTGATTTGCTTTGCAGACGGTGAACACTGCGAGGGCACTGGTGCACCCTGCGGGCTACAGCATTTCCGCCTGCTCAATTACAAGCTGGAGACAATGCTGTAGTCTGAGGTTTCCGCCCACCGACCTAGTGGGAAACTCTTAATAACTCCAGTGGGATGGTCACCACGAAGGTGGAGGCCACCCTGTCGGGACTTTGGGAGACGGGCTTTCCTGTCCGCCAAACTCTTAATTAAGCCCTCAGTCTGCATGTAAAAAGGCTACAACTCAAACTTACTGAGATATTTTGGCCCAGTCGAGAACACCAATGGCTGCATTGGCCTGTTTAACAGGGCCTCTATCTGGCACTGACAGTAGTGATTCACTAATGATAAGGTGGCTCTCACAGCAAACAAGTTACAAGGTAATATACTGCAAAATCCTTACCAGGGAATTTGTGTATGAGGCAGGAAAGTTTGTGGATTTTCCCTTTTTATTGAACATCAACATTTTGTTTTGTCCTAAGACGGAGAAATGGATTGCCTTTTTATATATCCCTCTAATTATAACTCTGCTGGAATTGCATTCATGCCTCCAGTTGCAACTTGGGTATTCTGCAATTACTGTGTACATTGTTAGAAATTGGGTTCCTGGTTGGCTGGGGTAGGCACCTAAGCCAGGCAGTAACCACCACTTTAGTCAGGGCAAGGGAGCTACACACCTAAGCTAATCCTTGCTCGCCCCCGGTAGCTTGGCACGAGCAGTCAAGCTTATCCCAGAGGCAATTTGTAAAGCGTTTGAACAACACACACAGCCCAGTGACACACTAGATACACTACAAAAAAGAGACTTCAAAACAACTTAAATAAAAATAGACTGAATTGCATAAACATAAACTGCAGACCAAACAACATAAATGGACAATACTCTGGTAACCAAGCAGTTGTCAGAACTCCATCATCATTTATCCGCATAGCAAGCAACATCCCCAGTTTATGTAAGTCATAGCCAAGCAAGCTATTATCAGACTCACATAGTGCAACTCTAGCAAAATATTCACAAATTTCTATGTCAAATAAAACATTAGAAATCACACCCTCCCTATGCATTAAGGGCAGATCCTGAAATTATGCACATCACCCCCAACAAGGCAAATACAACATGCAACAGAAATCAGGTCATAAAAATCTGCAGCACAACAAGGAGGGCAGAAATATAGTGGGATGAAGTAGTTTCCCAACAATGCCCTGTACATGAAGGTTTATAGAGTGCCTCCACATGTCTTAAGTGATACACGGTAAAGGGAGCACACTCTGTCAAGACTGGAGCTACTGAACTCCTCTCATACAAGGTGCTGTATTTTCCTCCCTGCTGAAACGGGACCTCAGTCGAGGTCTGTCCCATCCGGCAACAAGCTTAGCAAGTGCCACCTATATAAGAAGGCCCTCAACACAGGCCTGTGTCCTCTCAGGATGGTGGGGGCACATAGTGTCTCCTAGAATGGCAGGAAGACCTCTCCCACCCCCCATGGGCAAT
Organism: Pleurodeles waltl; assembly: GCF_031143425.1. NCBI lineage: Eukaryota > Metazoa > Chordata > Amphibia > Caudata > Salamandridae > Pleurodeles > Pleurodeles waltl. The sequence continues at coordinate 211,257,531 of NC_090437.1, forward strand.
TAATTACTGAGCAGCAGCCAGTGAATAGGCAGGGCTGCAGCTGACATCCACAGGGCCCGGCCTTCCTTACAACTGTCAGTCGCCTGAGAAGGATTGCAGCAGGGTAGACGGCCCCGTTCACTGGCCCTACAGTACCTCAGGGTGGTCTCCGTAACCCCTCTGCGTCGTCCTGGACCAATATAAGCTGCTACCTGAGCAGTGGCTCCTCTCCATGATCCAGCCTTGAATGGGATGCCCACTTATCCCCTAGGGGCACCACGGAGAGTGCGCTGGCCTGTGCACACTGGGGTTGACGAACGGCCTTCGCCACACTTCTCGTTTCTCCTCTGGCCCACCTGGGTGAGAAAGACAGCTTTGATCTTGGAGCATTGTTGCCAACAGGGCCACAATCACAGGGGAGACAGGAAAGCCCATCACATGCTCCTGTCAAAGGAAATTACAGCACTCTCCAAGTGCTACAAACTAGAAAATGAGGATAAAGTGCTCAGACCACCCAGCCCCTGGGGACAACTGTTAGGACACAAGACGGGAGTAAGCAGCAGGCCAACACATCAGGGTCTTTGGAATTCGTGGCAGTCCTTATTGTGATATAGCAGGTTACAGGTCTGCACAGCATCATGGCAGCCCCAATGGCGGTTCCTTGCAGCATAACATTACCCCTACAGCAGCATCTGGTTCCTGTCCCATCAGTGTTCACAAACACGGGGAACAACCCCTATACTTATACTCATTTTGTTGTTGATCTCGGGGGCACTTCAAAGGACCTTAAGAAGCGCACAAAACCTCCCATCAAACCTAGCCCTAGCTCCGGACATCAGTAGGGGGTAAACGAGCCCTTTGTGTGAGGGCAGGACACAGCCTATACAAATGTAAGGGTGCCTTGCCTCTCCCTCTTCCAGCCACGGAAAACCATTCAGTAGGCAGATGTAATCTTATCACACCTTCACACTCCCTGTGTGATGGCTGTGTGGCAAATAAGGATGAAGCCCAGCTGTCACTCTACTATCATTCCAAACATACCAGACATTCCCATGCTGGTCTTCATAATCAGAAGACACCACTTAGACATATTCAAGGTCATTTCCTAATGCAACCCTTTTAAAGAGACGCACTCACAGCAGTGAGAAACCAAAGAAGCTGTTCGGCACTAATAGGACAGGCCACACAATAAGGCACATGTCCTACCATTTACCTACACAGCACCCTGTCCCTAGGGCTACTTTTGGCCTACCATAGGGGTGACCTATATGTAGTAAAAAGGAAGTTCCAGACCTGGCAAGTAAATTTAGATGCTAAGCCACTGAGGCAGTAAACTGAGCACAAAGACCCTGTGGTTGCAGGCCTGAGACGGGTTTGAAAGACTACAGCCGTCATTTCTTAAAGTTTGATTCCATCAAGCTTTGCATGTTCCCCTGCAGAATTGAGCAATAATGTATTTTATGTCTTGGATACCAATATGAATACTCTACGTAGGAGTCTGGCACACAGAACATGATGTTCTGTGGACGACAGTGAGCTGTGGAGGTTTCTTTCTTCTATTGGCTTTGCCTTAGTCAAACCAGCAGCAATGGATTTACTTCCCCAAGATAAAGTTCAAAGGGCCCCTTAAACAGGATTCGTCAGCAAAGCAATGAAGCAAATACTTTTCTGTTTGCTTATGTAATACATGTAAACGCTGAAAAGAATCTGCTTGAAATTTAAAATGTTAAGTAAATGGAGGATTTCTCAGGAAGTGGTTTTCTAAACAATACCTTCAGTTTCTTTTCATGAAGATGTGGGCATGCACTGTTTTAATCCACCTTACCATAAATTTCAGGGATGGTGAGACAAAGTTTGGAAGCAATATGGAATCAGTCGTATCCAAGGAATAAATTGATTCCTAGAAGCACATTCTAAAGGCTCCAGCCTAAAGATCACAGAACTGTGAAAGTAGATTGAAGGACAAATGGAGTCAAATAATATCTAGAGTGAGCAACAGGCAAACAAGTGTAATTATAACACAGAGAACATCATTCTTCACCATTTTTATAATCATGAAAGAGTTTGACCTAATGGAGAATTAAAACAGAAACAGAAAGTTACCATATATTGGAATGGTTCAATAAGGTGAGATGTAATTAATAATATGATTTTTCATTTTACAGTATTCAATTCCTACACTGGATTCAGTCCTTACAAACAGACCAAAAAACAAATAATAACAAAGGTAATTCTTCGTATTTCATCTAGTGAAAGAAGGTGTGGCTTCAGAAAAGATCTACCACTGCCACCTCAGGATTTCAAAGACAATGGCGCTTGTTACAACCCTGGTGGTAAAAGCCACTTACCACTGTGTTGACGGTCACCAACATACTGTGACCGCGGCGGTAATCGCCACAGGTATTATGACCCACACATAGAAATCCACCACTATACAGACACCCACACAAGTCAGCAGACCAAAGGTCAGTGATAAACTGCCGATAGCAAAACCCACACCATTACGCCAACAGGAATACACCCAAAGTATCACGACCCACGAATCAACGCAGCGGTCTTTCAACCGCGGTAAACCATTGGCGGTACTCACCGCTTCGCTCAAAATGCATACACATTTACAAAACACCACCACATTGGACAATTCAAACTACACACACAACACACATATACACACCACACCCACAACACTATAAAACACACACTCACATTACCCACAACCCTTTACGACCCAAAAAAATAATGCGAATAGAGAGAGACACAAGCCAGGAGCACCCACTCAATCTGAGCCACAGAACACCAGCACCCATACACCATCCATGCAACTTACTGCACACACCACAACACATCACCCCACACCTCAACCCACACATCCTCACACATATCACTCACACCACATCCATGGCATCTCAAAGACACCCCAGGTTCTCAGAGGAGGATCTAAGGGTCATGGTGGAGGAAATCATCTGGATAGAGCCACTGCTATTCGGATCACAGGTGCAGTAGAGGTCCATTGCAAAGAAGATGGAGAATCGTGGACAGGGTCAATGCCGTGTGACAGCATCCAAGAACAAGGGATGACATCAGGAAGAGGTGGAACGACCTATGGGGAAGGTGCATTCCGTGGTCTCAAGACAGATTGCAGTACAGAGGACTGGTGGTGGACCACCACCTCCTCCCCCACAACTAACAGCATGAGAGGAGCAAGTCTTGGGGATCATGCATCCTCAGGCCTTGCAGGAGTAGCAGGAGGACTGGACTCTGGTAAGTCAAATCTTTACTACTTTATCCCCCTACCTGCATGCCATCACAAACTCCCACCCCCACCCCATCACTCCACCATGCAGCAACAATGCATGGACACCCATCACAGACCTGCTTGGACACCCATCACCACAGCATGCCCAATATAGAGACTCACCCACCCCACAAAATAACCAGTCCAAGACAACAGGGAAATCACAGTCATAGAGGGAAACACAGCCATGCACAAGATGGCATACGCAGATACTTTGACAATGCATTTTTCTCCCAATAGGACCCTTACCCAAAGTTGCCGGAGAGGAGGGGCCAGCCACATCCAGCCTTCCCCCCCAGAAGAGGCCACAGTGATGACAGCAGCTCTGCACGCTTGGATCACTATGACCAACCTGGCCCATCTGGGAACTCCGGACAGTTGGTTACCCTGCCACAGTCCCAAACCACCATTGAGCCTTCCCCTCAAGAAAGACCACCACAGCACCCATCCAGCGGGCCCATGCCACCGTCCCCAGGACACGTCAATCAGCAGCGTGTCCAGTACATGGACCCCAGGCAACCCCAAAAACACAGGACGAACAGGGACCTGGGGACAGTGGCACATGGTTCAGAGGACAGAGGCACAGGACAACAGGGAAGCTGGGAGGACTGTTGTGCGATAGGGGGAAGACAGGCCCAGGGAACCCACTCTTCATGAGGCAGTCTCAAACATCAAGGGAGCGTACCACCATTCCCAGGAGACCATGGGCCAGGTACTGGCCAAGTTACAGGAGACCAAGCGGCTGCAGTGCATGAGGAACAGTACCTGTGGATCAGGGAGGACCTAACAAAAATATACACCATCCCGGTCACCATTGCAGGGGTGTTGGCTGACATGGGCAAGACCATGAGGGAGACAGTGGCACAACAACGGGCGCCTGACACTAGCCAAACCGAGGAACAGCCTTAAACCTCTATCAGCGCTAGTGGATAGGAGGCCCGCCACAGGACCAACAGGCCATCAGAACCCCACTGCCTGCAGAAGGAGAACCACCCCGCAAATGGTCCCTGCAATCCAGGCAGATGACAGAGAACATTGCCAAGACTGCCGCCAGAAAATAAGACCCTCCTGATTTTTACCCTTCTGTCCCACCATGTCACCCTGTCCACCTTGAACTGACATTGCTCCACTTCCTATGCCCCTTGGACAATGCACCTGTGATACCAATAGACTGGACTCTAACTGGACATCCCTCCACCATCACCCCAGCCCCTTGCACATACCCCCATACTTATTGGCACAAAAATAAACACCCTTGAAACAAATACCATGTTGGAGTCAGTGTCATAAATGTATTAGTACAACATTATCAAAGCATTGCAATGTATATGTACAGTGAAATGTACTACAGGATGACCTTTGGTGGGCAGCAGTACATATAGCAGGAGACAGAATTGGGCACACAGATCTGATATTAGAGAATCCAAAGGGTACAGTCAGTGTCCATAGACAGAGGGTAAGAGGCGGCCATGTACAATGTCCAAATTATTACTGAAAGGTAAATTTGAGGTACATTCTCATACCTGTGTGTCACTGGAAGTACTGCTGTATAACGTTTGTTCTGTTGCCAAAGTCTTCTTCATCTGCCTCCTCTTCCTCACTGTCCACAGGCTCCACCGCTGCCACAAGACCATCTCCAGGCTCATCCTCCTGCAGAAAAGGCACCTGATGTCTCAAGGCCAGGTTGCGCAACATACAGAATGCCACGATTATCTGGCATTCCTTCTTGGGTGAGTAGTACAGGGAGCCACCTCTCAGATGGAGGCACCTGAACCTGGCCTTCAGGAGGCCGAAGGTTCTCTCAATAATCCTCCTTGTACGCTCACATGCCTCATTGTAACGTTCCTCTGCCCTTGTCGTGGGATTCCTTACCTGGGGTCAGTAGCCATGACAGGTTGGGGTAACCAGAGTTACTTGTAAATATTGAGGGACAACTGTTAGCCACACACTAACCCTTAGGGACAACCCCATACCCAGACACCTACTTATAATGGGTGGGGACCTTGGGCTCACCTATTAGCCACACCTGGTGCCTCTGGAGTTGGCCCATCGCATGAGGGATGCTGCTATTCCTCAAGATACAGGTGTCATGCGCAGAGCCAGGATATTTGGCATTCACATGGGAGATGTACTGGTCCGCCAAACACACCATCTCCACATTCATCGAGTGATAGCTTTTCCTATTCGTCTAAACCTGTTCATTTCTCCAGGGGGGAACAAATGCCACATGTGTACCATCAATTGCACCAATAATGTTGGGGATATGTCCCAGGGCATAGAAGTCATCATTCATCGTGGCCAAATCCTCCACCTGAGGGAATACGATGTAGCTGCACATGTGTTTCAGCAGGGCAGACAACACTATGGACAACACGTTGGAGAACATTGGCTGAGACATTCCTGATGCCATGGCCACTGTAGTTTTAAATTAACCACTTGACAGGAAATGCAGCACTGAAAGAACCTGCACTGGAGGGGGAATACATGTGGGCTGGCGGATAGCTGACATCAGGTCTGGCTCCAATTGGGCACACAGCTCTTGAATTGTGGCATGATCAAGTCTGTATGTGATGATAATATATCTGTCCTCCATTGTCAACAGGTCCACCAGGGGTCAGTACACTGGAGCATGCCACCATCTTATCATCTGCCTCAGCGGTTAAAGCCTATGGAGGAGAACGGTGAGCAGAAGGTCATATTTCCACATAGAATGCACAACTGTTGCTGAAGTTAGGTCACAGAAGCAGTATGTGAAGTCAAGAGTCAGTTGTGACGCAGTTAGGTGCCATTCCATGTGCCCCCCTGAAATGGCAGCTGCCTGACCTGTGAGGAAGGACAAGTGGAAATGAGGTAATTCCGCTGGCGTTGTGCGCCGTTGTGGTAGGCAGTGGATGACCGCCGCACAACTTCGCATTGGTTATCATTGGGCCCTGTGGGTTCCAGGAGCCAATGACAATGTACGCCGGCGGTGACGGTACGCACCGCAGTGGATGTGACCATAATTTTCTAACTACTCACTCACTTGCCACCTGACTATAACAGGAGAGGACCTAAACTGCATGTGCTGCTGTGACCTGAGTCTGGAAGCGACAATGGCTAGGGTGTCTGGGGAAAGGGCCCCTGCCTTCAGTGTGGAGGAGTTGGAGAAACTGGTGGATGGGGTCCTACCCCAGTACACGTTACTCTACGGTCCTCCAGACAAACAGGTGAGTACACTGAGAGCATGATGTGTGGGCAATGCATGTTTGGAGTGGTGTGGATGTAAGCCACATGTCGGGGGTGCTGAGGCGTCCTGGCCTGAGTGCTGCATGAAAGGTGGTTAGTGTATGTGTGTCAGGGCATGGGTGGGAACTGCGGAGCAATGAGTATGCCAGTCTGGACGGGTGATTAATTTCCTTTCCTCCTGTCTTTTCCCTTTAGGTCAGCACCCACCAGAAAAAGGGTATTTGGCGTGCCATCGCCAAGGAAGTGCGGACCCTGGGGGTCTATCACAGGTGGAGCTCCCACTGCCGCAAGAGATGGGTGGACCTGCACCGATGGACAAAGAAAACAGCAGAGGCCCAGCTGGGGTTGGCCTCCAAACGAGGAAGGGGTGCCAGTCACACCATGACCCCCCTGATGTTCCGTATCCTGGCGGTGGCCTTTCCCGAGTTGGATGGGCGCTTGAGGGCATCACAGCAGCCACATGGGGTGAGTACAGATTCTGAATCCTGAATTTGCACACTTTAGGAGCTAACTGGGAGGGGTATGTGGGCTGCGGGTGACCCTAGGCCAGGGCGATCATGGCAGGGTAGGTCCCTTGTGTGCAGGCTCTGAAGCACTCCAAACCCAATGGTGTAACTGGGCATATACTACTGGGCAGGGTCCTGTGGGTGTCAGGTGTGCAGATGCTGGTGTTAGTTATTGTACCCCATGGGCTTGTGACTACCTTAGTGACTGATTGGACATGGCCTTGTTCATAGGGCAGCTCCCTGTATGTTGTGCACGCCAACTGTAGTGTTGTTGCTGGCATTGACCAAGTGTATCCTCTGTCTCTCCCCCCTTTTTGTTTTGTCACTCTGTCCTTGTATGCATTAGCATCCTCTTGCAGAGGAGCAGCGGCACCAGTGACAGAGGGAGCTGCATCCCACATGGCCCATGAGGGTGAATCCGCTGAGGGTGAAGACACCAGTGGGACAGAGGGCGAGGGGAGACCGTAACGGGGACAGGAGGGGAGACCAGTGACAGCGACTCCTCCTCCGATGGAAGCTCCCTGGCGGTGGCGGACACCTATGTGCTAACCATGCCCGCTCATCCAGGAGGATGGGCATCGCCTTCACCCCAGGCACCTCCTGCCCTGCCCCAGTCAGCCTTGCTGCCCTCAGTGAGAGGGTTCTATTGACCTCCTGAGATCCCTCACTGTTGGGCAGTCAACCATTCTGAATGCCATCCAGGGTGTTGAGAGGCATTTGCAACAAACAAATGCATACCTGGAGGGCATTCACTCTGGCGTGGCGGCCCAAAAGAGAGCATTTCAGGCTCTGGGCTCAGGACTGATGGCAGCCATTGTACCTGTGTCTAGCCTCCCCTCTCCAACTGCCTCTACCCAGTCCCAATCCCCTCGACCCCAGCCTATCCCAAGCACACCTTCAGACCAACATTCACCCAAATCAACACACAGAAGTGGCTCAGGCAAACACAAGCACCACACTTCATCCCACAGGCACTCACACAAGCACTATACCCATGCAGACACACCAACATCCACTGCCTCCACTGTGTCCCCCTTCTGCTCGTCGTCCACCCCCTCCCAGTATTGTCTCCACTCACACATGCGTGCACTACATCCTTATCCACTACATCCATCACCAGCACCCCATCACCACACACCCCTCACGAACAGTCACCATCCCCACAACCATGCACGTCTCCTGTGTCCTCTCCCAGTGTGTCTGTGACCCCTCCTCCCAAAGTACACAAATGCAAACACCTACCAACCCAACAGCCATCCATCTCACAACAGCATCCAACCCATGCACCTTCACCCAAAACTCAGCAGAAAGACACCTCCTACAACCACTCCCACTTCCTCCACTCCCAAAGCCTCTCAATCTTTCCGTCCCAGTGTGTCTAAAAAACTTTTCCTTGCAAACTTTGACCTCTTCCCTACACCTCCCCCACCTCCGTTCTTCCCCTTGGGCTAGGGTGTCCAGATCCCCAGATCCCAGGCCAGCACCTCCGGCACCAAGTCAGCATCCGCTGTGGTACCTGCAAGTCCCAGGGGTCCAAAGGGGGCACCCGTCAGGGCTGCTGGTGTGCCAGCAAGCACTGCAAAGGACCAACCCATTCCGCCACCTTCCAAGGTGAAGAGGGTGCAAGCAAGCAGCATGGCCAAAAGGCACAACCCACCCAGCAAGGCCTCCTCAAAAACTGCATTTGCCAGTGCCAAGGTCTCAGCAGCATCTGGCAAGGTGGGGAAGGGCAAGAAAACCCAAGGCAAGGCACTTCAGACCTGGTGCCCACCATAAGTACTGACAGCCCAGCAACCTGTACTGTGGAAGGCACCGCCACCTGCACCGCCATATGCCCCACCACCTCCGCCGCCCCCACACCGCCTCCTGCACCGCTGCTGCCACAACAACAGTCATCAGCATCATCCCCAGTGGGCAGCCGTCCGAGGCTGAAGGAGACGGCCTGGTGTCTCCCTCCACTGCTACCAGCAACTGAACCACGGCATGCACCAGCAGCCTCTCCGCCGCAAACACCGCCGCAAGCACCGCCACCTGTGCCCCCATCTGCACCACCACATGCCCACCCGGTGCCACTACATCTTTCATCAGCAGTATCCCCAGCGGGCAGCATACCGGGGATGCAGGAGGTGGCCTGGACCCTCCACCAAACACTTGAAGCACCAGCACCAGTACTACCAGCAGTTTGTAGCCTAAGTCGCCGCAGGATGGGGTGTGGCTGTGCCTCCATGGAGTATCATGCTACCTGTTCCCTGTACATCTCGTGCCTCAGACACCCTGGTGAGGGAATGGGAACTGCCACACCCCAGATGCAGCATCACTGGGCACAAGGCCCCCTCCAGAACCAGTACCAGTGGAGATATGCATCCACTATCACTTTCCTTGGCAGGATGAGGCACATTGGGCCCTAAGCCCCCACCTGAACCAGTGGAACATGTCACCCACTTGAGAGACTGTGGCTTTGCACTCCCCAGGACCAAGCAGTGGGCAAACCAACCACTTGAGAGACTGTGGCCTTGCACAAATCATTTTAGAAAGAAAGTCTTTGTCTTGCTAATTTTGTGGCTTTGCAGCTGCTAAAAAGTTATTCCCTGTGTACTACTAACAATGGTAGGAGTTAGTAAAGTCTTACCAACTCCTAAAATAAGCTTCAAATGGTGTACAAATGGTTATTTCACTATCCCTTGCTAAAAGTGATTTGAAACCTGTGCATCTTTAGCTTTTGACTGGAATTCTGTGCTCAAACTACTGATAACATTATTTTTGTTCTTCACATCTTGGAACCCCTTCTCTTTTAATAAATGGGGTACCCATTATAGGGAGAGTAGGCAATTGTTTAAAAAAAGAAACCTTTTTTAAAGACCCCTGTTTCCTTTAAGATAATCGAGCTGCATGAAAAAAACATTTTTTGAAAAGCAATCACGGGATGGTGGTCTTCTGACCTTGACAGGCAAAGATCCCTGCGAATCTGACCAATAGTAGTGAGTCGCAAATTGTGACCTACCCAATGAATATAAATTCACTACCAATCCTTATTATGTGAGCCGACCTATTAGGACAGAGGCAGGTTCACAAAACATGTTTCTGGCCGTTAAATGTCATCACAACCAGTGGCTGTTTTATGCAACATGAAAGTCACTACATTTGTCCTCTAGCTTCACAGAGAAACCATCAAAGTTGCCAATATTTGCTTTTAGAATGAGCCTCAACTGAATGCAGAATGGAGTTATCATCAGTTTTGAGTCAATTGTGATTGTGGTAATGCTTACTTAGTCAGGAGTTTTCAGTCCATGAAGGATCAGTTTTTTTATTTGATGGTTTTCCCTTAACTACGGTGGGTGGTTGATGTTAAGGGGATGATGATGAGCTAGCTGCATGGTGTGGGCAATCCAGTACTACTTGTATGACTGTAGAACAGGGTTTCTTTGAATGTATTGCTGGGATACCTACCTGGGATTAGTTAACTAAGATGATTCCCCAGATGCTGATTGTTAGAAATGGGGTTTCTAGTTGGCAGAGGTATACACCTCTGTCCAAATAGGGATCACAATCCTATTCAGGGTAAGTCACACATAATCCAAATTATTCCCTGCCCACCCTCTGGTGGCTTGGCACTGAGCAGTGATGCTTACATTTGAAGGCAATGTATAAGGTATTTGTGCAATAAATAATGCAATAACACAGTGAGAACACAACAAAAAGACACCACATAGGTTTGGAAAAATGTAAGATATTTATCTGATTAAATTAAGGTCAAAACTATCAAGATGTGATAATCACAAGTTGGAATATCACTTTTGTAATAATAATAAGAGTCTTAAGTTCTTAAAAGCAACAATTGTCTCTTGTGAGCACAAAGTACCTGTTTTGGGTCAAAATGACCCTCGCGAAGACCGCAGAGGAAGAGATGCGTGGAAAAGGAAGGGTGTTCGTCGGATTTCCTGGTGCACACAGATGGCGCTGCATCAATATCCTCTTGGGGAGCCAGGCTGCGTCGTCTGGTTCGGCGATGCAGTGATTACCCACTGCTGAGCAGGCTCTGTGTCAATTCTGGCAGACTGTGCATTGATTTCTGCCACACAAGGAGTTTCTGTGCAGAAATGAAACATTTTTGGCCCTGAGACTTCAGGAACAGGAGGCAAGCTCAATCCAAACCCTTCTCAGCAGAGCCAGAGGCCAGAAGGCAGCAGGGCAAAAGCAAGGCAACAGTCCTTTCCAACAAAGTAGTCCAGGTGAGTTCTTTGGGCAGCCAAGCAGCTTCCCTTGGTAGGTTGCAGGTTCTGGTGCGGAGTGTCTGTCCCAAGACGTGTCTAAGTTGGTAGGGTCAGGGAACCAGTTTTCTTTTATACCCAAAAGTGCCTTTGAAGTGGGGGAAACTTCAAAGAGTGGTTTTGAAGTGCACAAGGTGCCCTTTCAGTACAACCCTGTTTGCCAGGGTCCCAGTAGGGTGTTTGGCAGTCCATTGTCTGAGGGCAGGCCACTGTACTTTGAAATGTAAGTTTCAGGCCCTCTTCCCTTCCAGCCCAGGAAGACCCATTCAGTATGCAGATGAGTGTGTTTGTGGTTGTCTGGGTGAAATACACAAGGGAGCTGTCAACGAGCCCAGCCAGAGGTGGATCGGAGAAAGGCTGTAAGGCACAGAAGGATTTTGAGTGCAGAGAAATTCTCACTTTCTAAAAGTATCATTTCTAAAAAAGTAACATAAAATCCAACTTCACCAATAAGCAGGATCTTGTATTACCATTCTGACCATAGTAAATATGACCTGTTTACCTCTTTCTGATCAGAATCTACCACTCTTACAGTATATGAGGGTAGCCTTAATGCTATCCTATGAAAGGCGCAGGCTTCACAGTAGTGGAAAACGAATTTAGGAGTTTTCCCCTATCAGGACAAGAAGACTCACAGGTATATGTCCTGCCTTTTACCTAAAAAGCACCCTGCCCTATGGGTTACCGAGGGTCTACCTTAGGGGTGACTTATATGTAGAAAAAGGGGAGTTTAAGGCTTGGCAAGTACTTTTAAATGCCAAGTCGAAGTGGCAGTGAAACTGCACACACATGGTTAAGGGGCTACTTAAGTGGGTGGCACAACCAGTGTTGCAGGCCCACTAGTAGCATTTAATTTACATGTAGTGTACTTTACTAGGGACTTACGAGTACATGAATTATGTCAATTGGGTATGAGCCAATGTTACCACATTTTTAGGGAGTGAGCACATGCACTTTAGCACTGGTTAGCAGTGGTAAAGTGCCCAGAGTCATAAAGCCAGCAAAAATTAGGTCAGAAAAAGAGGAGGAGGAAGGCAAAAAAGTTTGGGGGTGACCCTGCAGAAAGGCCATTTCCAACACCGATGACCTCTCATTTTCTTGATGAAGATTTGTTGAGATCAGATCTTCATGTTGGGTAAAATGTGGTGGCTTAACATGCTAAAAAGGGTAATAGTGTGACTCATGTTGGCAAAGTAGAACAAAGTGGAGCAGGTAAAACATTTCTGGGGGATTCATATAAGACAGTTATGTTACAGTTTTCATATAAAAGAAACTATGGAAAATGTTATGGGTATGGAAGAGTGAAAGTTAAGATTCATCAACGTTTGTAACAATATGTTTGGGATGGTTATCACTACAATATTTTAGGATCTAGCAAATTTTTGCTCCATCTCCTTTGATATGAAAATTTGGAACATTAGTCAATGGAAGTGGTTGATTGCTAAAGTTATTCTAGATATGACTGGAAGGTTAAAATAACAATGATTTGTTATGAATCAAACTGGACCCCAGCAAAATTTAATAAACCAAGGTTGCTTTATCCGGACAAATGTTTGAAATGTTAAAAACTTAGTGAGTAATTGAATACATAAATTATAGACAAGTCAAACTCTGCTCATCTCATGCTAGGTATCTAGAAAGATTGGAATCGCTGTAATAGATCAATATTCTGGAAAAGTGGTACTTTTTACTCCTATATCCAGTGTACCACTAACACAACTATGTATGCAAAATTTTAAAATGGCAGCTGAACAGCTAAATTACAAAAAAAAAACAAGTGGATCAAGCTAACTAAAAAGATTGAGTCACTGATCTCTCCAAACTAGAAACTCAAGAAAGAGTAAATTACAAAACCAGAAATGACTGGATTTCTGTAATGGGCTTTGGTATATGTTCTTGATTAAACTACAGTGTGTCAAAACCAAAAGTTTTTCTTTTCTCTAATTTAGTTTAGCTTTTAGTTTAATTTGTTATCAAAGCATTGTTTTTCTGTTGGTCAAATCGGTTCATATGGATTTTTTTTTTTTTTTTAAATGATAGAACGGTAAAGTGATGCAAACAATATAATCATCCATAAAAAAATATTATGCATATGGAACTCCCACTCCATGTTGTGGGGTTATTTTAGTGCTTTGCTTAGACACACTGATTTTAGCTCTGGGCCTGCAGCCTGTATCCTTTTACCCGGTTCATTTAATGTATTTGTTTATATTATTTTACCATGGCTTTATTTTAGCGGAGATGTTTTATTATATTTATCAGCTGCCCTTCCACGCAGAATTTGTTATTGGTTCTTTTGCATGACATTTCATCTTGTTCTCTGCCCAAGGCTGTAAATGATAATTTACTTAGTATTGCCTGTCCAAAAGTATGTTGTCTGCAGTACATGGAAAAGACACCTTATCACGTCAGGGCAGTTCTCAAAATACCAACACGTTTTGTTATAAAACAACACGCAGCAACAAATCAGGTTAGAGGGGACATTCCAGCCAGCAATCTCACCCTGTACCATGTTATCGCAGCTTTGCTGAATTTGGCGTAGTCGCTCCATCCACTTAGAGGACAACCAGCAGATCAACAGACAAACCCTGTGCTTATTATTCAGGTATGGGGCGTACTTGCAGAGACCACTACAGGCACACTAGGGCTCACACTGCTAACACCCTCAGTTCAGATTCACTAGTGTGAAAGGATGTTGGGACTTTTTATCTGTTTCTTGTTCCTGGTCACAACAATAATACTGTTGTGTTTCATCTTTCTAGTAATCGCAGTTCAAGCCTCTTACGTAGAATGCAGTTGCCTTAATAAATGTATAGAGCCAAGTCTGGCTTCTGTTTGTATTTGCATGTATGAGACTTATGGAACTGAAGGAAAGGGGTAAGATCTGTTCCACCACTACTTCCCTGAGGTGTCTGAGTGTCATGCGTCTGGCTGCCACAAATCACCTTTATTTCTTGGTTTGATTGAGGTGCTGCTAGATAGCCAAAAGGGTTAGGCTGACAGCTACTTCACGGTGTGAGATAGACTCAGTCCCCCACACGAGATGGTGCTGCTTCCTCGAAACCAGCGTCTCGCCCCCTGATGAGTCCTACGACACTCATAGAAACAATTAAAACTTCACATACGTTATTGAGGAGTATATCTCAAAACCTGCCACAGTTATACCTTTCAGGGAGCAGTCTTGCAAAGGTTTATGAACTCCTGACATTCATTAATCTGCACCCATGAGACATAGTAAATGCGTGAATGCAGATTTATCGATTAGTTTGTGAATTAGACCCTTCATGCCCAGGTGCCATATAGGAAAAAGGCCACTTTGACTTGTCAAAAGACACCAAGATGTTTCCCACTGCAAAAATTGCAACCATTTGTTAGATGAATCGCTCCTCTACCATAAGGCTCACGACTATCTCAGCTATAGACCCCACTAGGGAGCATCTATTAATATTGCTCACCTCACACATTCCTTTCGTCACCTTGAGAGTAGGGGGCTGGTACTGAACACTTGCTTCCATCCACTTGTTTCTCCTCATTCGTGGTCACCTTGAAAAGAGCCTGCCTCCATCAGGTCTGCAGTTATGTAATCTGTTTGGCCCTCCAGTGGTTCAAAACAAATAGGTCTAATATTGATCTATTCATCATCATTGGAAACAGCCTTACTGCGTTGACAACAGTTGTTGGCCTGACTCCAATTTGGTAATTCTTATATAGTGCTGACCATCTATTTCGTCATTTATTTAGCATTCCCCTAAGAACTTGAACACATTTTGTGCTGGATTTGCATTAAAAAGTGATAAAAACCAGCACAATCTTGTTTCTTTCACTTTCCAGTGCAAAACTTGTCTTACATTGGGAAGGTGCCTGAAAGTAACGCAAAGCAGTGGAAAATGCTACTTTGTGTTACTATGCATCATGGGTAGTACACTGGTGCTCCTGTGCAACCACCTATGGTTTTTGACTCAAAACCCTATCTACTGATTATAGTAGACAGAGTTTTGCACCAAAACATAATACCACTGTGAAGCAGGAGTTAAAAGAATACATGATTTTATTTCTCCCAGCTTTCTCACTTTGTATGTATGGTGTGTCGCACTATACAGCACACATCCGAAGTGGGAAAAGTTTCAAAGTTTATGTAGACATAATATTTTGTACTGGAAGGGTACCATTCCTGTACAAATCCTATTATAGACATCATGCACACACACTTGCACTATGATGCAAAGGTGTGTGCATGGCACTATGCAGCATTATTCTGAACCAGTTCTAGGAAGAGAGAAAGATCTTTGTAGTTATGGCACTTTCCTGCTCTCTCCGTGTCACCCAGGCAGTGCAGAAACTTTAGCTACTGTGCTGCATTCCATGTCATCTGTCTCAATCTGGGCCACTGTGTGGACAGCAGTTTAACTAAGGACCATATTTAGTAGAGATTTGTACAGGCAGTAGCGCAACGCAAAGGGCAGCCCTAATCTCCTAACCATTAGAAAGGCTTGTGGGTACAGTGCTAAACTGAGCTACAAAACCTGTGCGCCAGCCTGCTTGTTTGTAGATAATAGGGGCCTAATGTTGCTAGTGCTGCGAAATTCCTTCTTTCTACCATAAACAAGACCTTCATGAGACACCCATGCACTGCTTAGTTTGAGCTGAAGGAAGATGGTATGGACTAGCACTTCATTTTTGGGGACCAGCACTTTCTTTTTTATGTCATTAGACCTTGACTCAGAGCAAAAGAGAGGAAAAATATAAAAGGAGGGAACCAGGAGGACGAGAAAGACTGCAAAACTGTCAGAATGAAAGCAGGGATGAAAAATTATCTGAATGAGTTAGCTAAAGAGGCAGGAAATATCTGGATGAGTATTAAAGAGGCACGAAGTAGAATAAAGACTACGTAGTTTTGGTATATGCCACCCTGACATTCGATAATGCAGGCTATGGGCTCATGAACAAAAGATCGTACCCCAGACTTAGCCTTTTACAAATTAAGCCTGTTGTTAATTGCTTTGCAAAACGTAATAGTGCTTACAGCACTGGCAGGTGGGGGGCATAATCCAAACAGGTAAAACTGCCCCCTGAAAGCCTGCCCTTACAATTAAGAGTTTCATTAAGCACTTGCGTAATCGCAGAGGTGGCCACAAAATGCTCATTTGCACCTATTGGGACATGTTAGGGCAGTCGCATAAACGCCGGACCAATGCTGATAACCACGTGTGTGCAAGAATAGATACAGTAATCGTTGCAAAGTATTACACCGCTCCTGAGCACCCAAAAAGTAACACTTTATGTAATACATGGTGAAAATGCAGATGCATGTACATTTCAGGCATCATCATCGAGGGTAATCGAAGTAGATTTGAACAATTTTAAGTGGGGAGTTTTAACAAATAGTCTAACAACTTTTGACTTGTCTGTGTCCAAACGACTGAATGCAGACCCTGATGTTTCTAAAAGAAGCAAAGTTATTGTTAAATATTCGATAAAGGTAAGTGTACAGATGCTTCTGGTGTGCGCGCTGTTTCTAAACCGCTTCAAGTCTAAATAGGGGCATACTATTGAAAATATACATACTCTCAGCGGGAGGAATTTTCATTCTGCAAAGACGGCACTGATGTTGTGTTGACCTAAATGAGTCGTTGAATATGAGTGTCACAGGAGTATTTTGATGGTACTACTCCTGGCAGAGGAGCTGCAGAGCCTGCAAACGAGTAGTCAAAGCTAATTGAAACCGAAATACTGGCATACCTGTTACTTTTCTTGACTCCGTCTGATGTACTGAAGGAGACACAGATAAGAAAGGGGAACTCTAACTCGGTGGATAGCTTAAAACATCAGCGAAGTGCCAGTATTTGAAGCATGTGAGCTGTCAGAGGGTGTTTACCACTGTGGGAGTTGTTATATGGGGCATCTTAACAAGGCTGACATCCATCTCAAAATTGTAACTCTGCCTCGCCATCGTGCATTGCTAAATCTTCTCGAGAGGAGAAGAAATAGGAGAAAAGCCAAATAATATAAGGAAGATAAAAAAGCCCGTTATTTTCTTTTTAATTTGAAAATTAATAAATCTTGTCCTGGTCTATGTACATCAGTGTCTGTTCATGTAGAAATTCAGGTTTTGTGGAATTTCCATATTTTCTGTCCAGGGCTTATGAATGCCACGACGTTTTATTCGTATGCTAAAACTTACGGAGAATAATGTGAGATGTGACTGGAGAAGTTCGATTTTTACCTTTGAGATTGATTCTTCTGCCGGTATTGTGCTTCGGGGATTTGCTTCTTTACTCCATGCTTTCTACGGTGGTACAGTTTCCATTGGCTTTGCATTTAAAGAATAGAAGCTCTGTTTTCCTGGAAATCGTAAAGTCAAGCAGGGAATCAGTCGATGGCAACAAAGTGAAGCGTAAGAAGTGGAATGTGTACTCTTTAAAAGATGCATGATAAATGTAAAATATGTGCATAAGGCTATTGAGACACCCTTTTTTGTATAGCCACAAATCATCATTATTTGAATATGGATTATGCCTGTAAAGCTGAAATATTAAAGTTGAATTTATTTGATTAGTTAACGTCATCATCAATGCAACAATTTAAATCAAATTAAAGAAAACATTATGATACGATCAAAATAAATTAAAAATATAGTCCAGTAAAACAAAAAGACCAAGGGGCAGATTTACAAGCCCCTAGCGCCGTCTTCACGCTACCTTCGCTTCATTTTTATGATGCTAAAGCGGTGTTAAGGTGGCCATTCCCTGCGCCATATTTACAAAGTGGCACAATGCATGCATTGCGCCACTTTGCAACCTCTTGTGCCACATTATGCCTGCGTCAGCCATAGTGTATGCACAGGGGGCACCCCATACAGGGAGACACGAAAAATGGAGCAGTGAAATTTACAAGATTTCACTGCACCATTTTTTCTGTCATTTTTAATGCCTACTCAGGGCAGGCGTTAAAGTGACGCACCCTTAATAATCTATGGGCCTCCTTGCGCTTTGCTGTACCAGCGTCAACATTTTTTACGCTAGTACAGGAAAGTGCCACAACAGCATCAAAAGTTTTGATGCTGTTGTGTTAACAACAGCCAGATTGTAAATACAGTGCAACCATTGGGACCGATGTGCCACTTTCTTGTATATCTGCCCCCAAGGGGCTTATTCACGAGCTCCTTGCGCCACCGGAGTGTCCCTTTCAGCGACCCTCCAGTGGCACAATACCCAGCGCCATATTCACAAGGCAGCATTAAGCTACTTTCTGTGGCTTAATGCTGCCTTGTAAATATGGCCCCAGACGCAGTTTTCTGCATCAGAGGGGCGTGCAATGGGTGCTGCTGTCGGCATGCCCATGCAACACCCATTGCTTTTTTATGCTACCCCAGATTTACAAGGATTCGTAAACCCTAGGCAGTGCCAAACACTAACACCACCCCAGGGGTGGCGTTAGGATGGTGCAATGAGGAGAAATACTTTTATTTCTCCTCGTGTTTGCTTTTTCAATTTGTGCTGCATTCTGCAGCACACACAGAAAGATTAAAACGCCATGAATGATTGTTTATGTGCCGGAAGGTGCCCCTCCCTACACATAAACAATCATTAAATACTGAAGATTTGCTACTGCAGTGCACACTGAAGTAACAAATCGTCATCAGTGATTGTTTATGTGCAGGAAGGGTTGCCTTCCTGCACATAAACAATCATTCCTTGCAATGCAGGCATTCTTGCACTACAGTGCAAGGGTGCCTGCGTGGGCGCTAGACAGGTAAAATTAGCACCACACTAGGGGAAACACAGCAGTGCTCCTTATTTTCCTAAATACCTCACATCCCTGTATTTCTGAAGTGGCGCACAGCTGCTAATTTTGGTGCAGCTCTGCGATCCAACTCTTTCTCGTAAATCTGGCCCCAAGTTTAAAGTGAACCACTAAATTAAAGTAAACTATAAAGAGCAGAATTGACAAAATGGGCGGTAATCCAGATACGCATATGCCCAAGTAAATTCCATGAATTTAACTTATCATGCAATAATTTTTGGGTTTGACTCACTAATTGATATAGCAATGTAAAACATTTTTACTTTGGCTTCCCTAAATAAAAGTTTTAAATATTTCCTTCTAAACTAGTTAGAGCAGGTCATGTCTGTAATGCTGGTTCACAAGTTAGAAGCTTTTCCACCGTGATTTAAATTGAAAAACAGAGTGCCTAAGAACTTTAAAGCAGCAAAACAAAAACATGTCAAAGTGTCAAAAAGAGTTTTCCTCTATACACCAATGAGAGTAGCTGCCCAGTGATCCTTATCATTTGTGGCACTTTGAGCCAGCTCTGGCTTTTTACGAAGTAGAACTTTGAATTCTGCAAAATGGTGTTGTGTTTCTATCTTAGACTAACAAATCATACTCGGCAAAAAAGCCACAAAAACAGCATTAGTTTTACATTATTAAGCGCAGATAGGGATGTTTCCTATATTGAACTTTACTCCTTGACACTTTCTGAGTATCATTTTATGCTCCATTATTGAGTTCCTCTGAAATGCCCATCACATAGTGCTCCTTATAGCACAGCTCTACTGCTCCTCTGAGGCATTTCATCTGATGTATATTAGCAAGAACTCTCTTGAGGTGAATTACTGGTGCTTACCTAGTGCATATCAACATTTGCATCAGCATGTGCATTTAGTGGTGCGCTTTACTTTTTGCCTGCAGTTCACCTCAAACTCTTCTCCACTGAAGCACCATAACCAAATGCCCGCTTGATACAGAAAATTCTGATTATTTCGTAGCAGTTGAGGCACAGGGCAACAGACTCGAATAGTGCATCGAGTCAGTGTTGGCAAGACGTGACATTATTGATATTTGTACAAATTTAATTTGTTTTGGAACCTTTAAAGCAAGGATTGTGCTCATTGTGTTGCCATTATGATCTCTACACGGGAACAAAAACTACAAGAAGCAGCAGAAAAGCTATTTATGCCTACTGGGGGACAATATAATAATTTTTCTGATGAACGTATTGAATGTAATGAGGGAGGCAATAAGAAAAGACTGTGGGATAATTTGTGGAAAGCTGCCAAGCGAGAAAAAGCCACCACTCTTCAAAAATATATTGATGTGGACCGGGTGCCATGTGGCCTGAGAATTTTTATTCTACCAACAATTTTTAACCCTGACCCTGAAATGGTTGAAGAATGGGCTAATAATAACCACCAGTGCTCAATGGGAATGTTAAAAGTATGAATTAAATATACTAAAAAGGATGTGGAGAAGGCTGCAAAGGAGATAGAGAAACATACCCTTGCATTACAAGAGATATGTAGTGTGGATGAATTTCAATCTGAGATGGAAAAAATGCAAGTGGGATTGGATAAAGCTGAGTGTGAAATTATGGCTAAAAAACAACGCAAATTTCACAGAGATGAATGTGATTATGAAAAGGGTCAAATTTTAACCTTTGCACGTAAATATGAACACTTGAGGGAAAATCAGGGAAACAAAGGAACACAACAAGGAGTGCAGAATAAAATGGTCTCTTCTTTGGAGTCTAATGACATGCAGGAGAACACACTGAGAGAATCTGCTGCGAGTGATGTAAGTGAAAGTGATGATTCAAGTCACTCTGAATCGGAGAGAGTAAAATCCCAAATTTTAAAGGAGTTTAATCTATTGGCCCAAGGAAGAGTAATAGCCCAACGAGGCTGAGGCGCAACAGGTTTCAGAGTTCGTGGAAGAGGAGGAAGAGGAGATCCAAAACCAAGCGGATTACGACGAAGAGATATAGAAAGCACATGGGAATACGTACCAGAGGTCAGACTGCTACAAACCCATAGAAGGAACTGTCATAAATGTATCAGATGTAAGTTTATCTAAAGAGCAGGAGAAGGTTTTATCCCTTGGTTTATCATTTTGTCCGTCATCATTATTCGATTATACTCAGAGTAGAATAGATCTGTTTAATTTTATTAGGAAAGTAAAGCTCTGGTACTTACTTTGCTCCAAGCTACGCAGGCCTTTTTTTAGGCTGGTGGGAGGAGCAATTGGTCTACAATATGTCTATGTTTGATGAACACGTAGTGTTGTGGGTTCAGTACATTGATGATATTTTTTGTATTTGGAAAGGCAGTGGAGAACAGGTGGAAGAATTTGTTAAACAACTTAATACTAATGAGATGAATCTGAAACTAACCGCACATATACATCGCTCAGAAATTGAATTTTTGGATCTGAAATTATGTGTCAGGAATACAAAATTAACCAGTACCTTATTTCGTAAGAAGACAGCTGGAAAAAGTCTCTTACATGCGAGTAGTTGTCATCCGAAGAATTTGATTCTTAGTATCCCTTATGGTGAACTTTTAAGAGCTAGAAGGAATTGTAGTGAAGATAGTGATTTTGTGAAGGAAATGCAAGTGATGACAAAGAGGTTCCTTGAAAGAGGATACTTGAGCAAATTAATAGAGGGCACTTGCAAGAAAGTACTATCGTTAGATCGAGAGAAACTTTTGGTATCCCAGAAGGGCACAGATCAGTCAGAGAGCCAGACAATGAGGTTTATTACTAAATATAGTACTCAGGCATGGGAAGTTAAACTTGTTTTATTGAAGAATTGGGATATCCTTAGAAGTGACGAAGTGGTAGCTGAGTTTATTGGTCAACAACCACAGGTGACCTTCAGAAGGTGTGCGTCTCTCAAAGATCGGCTATGTCAGAGCTTGATACAATCACCTCATGCAAATAAAGGTACTCATGTTCAGGGTTTCTTTATATGCTGGAAATGTAAAGCATGTAAAGGCAGTAATAATTGTTGCAAGATCAAGTTATCTAGGATTTCAAACCCTTTTACTATAAAAAAATATCTCACTTGCAATACATATTATTGTGTTTATGCCCTCAGTTGTCCGTGCAATCAGTATTACATAGGCAGTAAGATACATAGGGCCAAGAAAAGAGTGTTGGAACATATGAGAGCCATTACGAAGGTTGATAAAAGTTATCAAATGGCAAGACATTTTGCTGAGGTTCATGGGAAAAATAGAGATTTGTTAAAATTCTGTGTATTGGATAATATTCCTCCAGGCATAAGAGAAGGCAATAGGGAATTGGAATTGAGACAACTGGAATCTAAGTTTATAATTAAGTATTCCACTAATACACCGGATGGATTCAATCAAGATGAGGAACTTTTTGTTCATTTGAAGTCTGCTTAGTAGTAGAGATGTCATTTACATGTTCATATGTTCGTAAGAGGGATTAAAGTTGATGAATTATACTGTGTATATGGTAAGTGTGACTTTTGGTATACTATCTGATCATTTATCATGTGATTGTTGTTTTCTCAAGGATTGTAAGGAGATGGAGCAGCAAGAAATGCAAGGAGCTATTATATAATATAAGATGAGTATCATACCACTTTATTAGTGTTGAGATATAATGTTATACATACCCATTTATGATTATGAATGATATAGAGGGTTAGGTTTCCTGATATAAAATCAGTTTAGTATGTTGTCTATGTTAAGGCAAATAAGTTAATTGATTTCATATAGATGTAGCAGGGAGTGGGTTTTGATTGAATTCATTGGAATATACATGATATTACAGTATAGATGTAAGTAATGTATTATATCTGCTCCACTCCAATACGGCTGACATTAGCACAAGTAGTAGTATAAGCATAGCTGTTAGTCCTTCTTTTGTGTTGTTAAAATAAATACTGGCACGAGTGAGTGTGTCTCTAGAACCTGTGATCAAGGAGCGTGTGCTCCGAAACACGTCAGGAACTTTTGTGTCAATAAACAACGTCATTGCTGTCACAGCTGTTTGTTCTTCATCGAAGGATTTCCTTTGAAGTGGAAACAACATGATGTTAACATATATATATATATATATATATATATATCTATATATATATATATATAGATATATATAGAAGTGCAAGTCAACAAAGCATATACAACCCCAACAGCATAGGACATATCTCTCTACAAGAGACACACACCTCAAGGGACACATGCACAGTCAAATGCAAACAAAGGAAGCACATCTAAACTCACTCCATGTTTGCACTGACAAAACTCAAGCTGACACACATACGATTAATACATAAGCCCTATCAGGAGACAGGTCTAAAACCATACATGCTTACACTGTACAACACAAGATTAAATATTCACCATAAAACCACAACAAATACCACACAATGCTATGACACCACCATTGGATTTACACACACACATACATACACTCAACATATACTCTCCTCTTGGGGGACGCCAGCACTACCCACAATGTCACTGTTATACCTGACTTCCTTGGTGAAGTCTCCCCTGTCTTTTTGCCTCTGTTTCCTGTGTTTTGACTGTGTGCTGGACTTTTGCTGTTTTTTTTGGTATCCTGGGCACTTTACCACTGCTGACTAGTGCA
Source organism: Pleurodeles waltl (assembly GCF_031143425.1). NCBI lineage: Eukaryota > Metazoa > Chordata > Amphibia > Caudata > Salamandridae > Pleurodeles > Pleurodeles waltl. The sequence goes on from NC_090437.1 coordinate 211,281,209, forward strand.
AAGGTGCAAGTGCTCCCTGTGTGCATTGTGCATGTAATTGGCTTTTCCATGATTTACTAGTAAGTCCCTAGTAAAGTGCACTAGTGGTGCCCAGAGCCTGTAAATCAAATGCTATTAGTGGGCATGCAGCACTGGTTGTGCCACCCACATTTGTAGCCCTGTACACAAGGCTCAGACCTGCCACTGTAGTGTCTGTGCAGTTTTAAACTGGCAATTCAATCTGACACGTGTACCTACTTACCAGGTGTTAGAAATGGGGTCTTTGGTTGACAGTCAGGTTACCCCCTGTTCAAGCAAGGACCCTCACTCTAGTTAGGATAAAAGAGAATCACCCTCAGCTAACCCCTGCTTACCCCCTTGGTAGCTTGGCAGAGCAGTAGGCTTAACCTCAGAGTGCTAGGTGTAAAGTATTTGTACCAACACACACAGTAACTTAATGAAAACACTACAAAATGACACAACACCAGTTTAGAAAAATAGGAAATATTTATCTAGACAAAACAAGACCAAAACGACAAAAATCCAACATACACAAGTCAAGTTATGATTTTTAAAGGTTTAAAATAAAAAGAGTCTTTAGGTAGTTGTAACAACACACTAGCGCTGCTAGCGTGTAAATGTACCTGGTTTGCGTCAAAAATAACCCCGCACGGGCGGTGTGCGTCGAAAATAACCCGGCACGGGTATATGCGTCGAAAACAGCTCGGCTCGGCGAGGCGCGTCGAAAAAGCCAGCCACGCGACGGTCCGAAGTCCCGCGGCGCTGGTTGCGATCTCTCAGCCTTCGTCAGCGATGCTGCGCGTCGTTTCTCCTGCTCCGGGCGTCGATTCTCCGGTCGCGTTTCCAGCGGCGTCGTTTCTCAGCTGCGGAGCCGGCGTCGCGTCGTTTTCTCAGCCGCGATCGGATTCGCGTCGATCTTTTCTCCGCACGGTGCGCGGTGCGTGTATTTTTGTCCTTAGGCTGCCAGCCTCTCCTTTCAGGGTCCCAGGAACTGGAAGGGCACCACAGAGCAGAGTAGGGGTCTCTCCAGAGACTCCAGGTGCTGGCAGGAAGAAGTCTTTGCTATCCCTGAGACCTCAATAACAGGAGGCAAGCTCTACATCAAGCCCTTGGAGATTTCTTCTTCAAGATGGAAGGCACACAAAGTCCAGTCTTTGCCCTCTTACTCTGGCAGAAGCAGCACTGCAGGAAAGCTCCACAAAGCACAGTCACAGGCAGGGCAGCACTTGTTCCTCAGCGATCAGCTCTTCTCCAGGCAGAGGTTCCCCTTGATTCCAGAAGTGTTTCTTAAAGTTTGTAAGTTTGGGTGCCCTTCTTATACCCATTTTAGTCTTTGAAGTCACCTTTCTTCAAAGGGGACTCACACCTTCTTGTGAAATCCTGCCTTGCCCAGGCAAGGCCTCAGACACACACCAGGGGGCTGGAGACAGCATTGTCAGAGGCAGGCACAGTCCTTTCAGATGAGAGTGACCACTCCACCCCTCCCTCCTAGCAGAGATGGCTAATCAGGAAATGCAGATCACACCCCAGCTCCCTTTGTGTCACTGTCTGGTGTGAGGTGAAAAACAACCCAACTGTCAAAACTGACCCAGACAGGGAATCCACAAACAAGGCAGAGTCACAGAATGGTTTAAGCAAGAAAATGCTCACTTTCTAAAAGTGGCATTTCCAAACGCACAATCTTAAAATCAACTTTACTAAAAGATGTATTTTTAAATTGTGAGTTCAGGGATCCCAAACTCCACATGTCCATCTACTCTCTAGGGGAATCTACACTTTAATCATATTTAAAGGTAGCCCCCATATTATCCTATGAGAGAGAGACAGACCTTGCAACAGTGAAAACGAAATTGGCAGTATTTCACTGTCAGGACATATAAACCACATTACTATATGTCCTACCTTATCCATACACTGCACCCTGCCCTTGGGGCTACCTAGGGCCTACCTTAGGGGTGCCTTACATGTAAGGAAAGGGAAGGTTTAGGCCTGGCAAGTGGGTACACTTGCCAAGTCGAATTTACAGTGTAAGAATACACACACAGACACTGCAGTGGCAGGTCTGAGACATGATTACAGAGCTACTTATGTGGGTGGCACAACCAGTGCTGCAGGCCCACTAGTAGCATTTGATTTACAGGCCCTGGCACCTCTAGTGCACCTTACTAGGGACTTACTAGTAAATCAAATATGCCAATCATGGATAAACCACTTACATACAATTTAAACAGGAGAGCATATGCACTTTAGCACTGGTTAGCAGTGGTAAAGTGCTCAGAGTTGAAAAGCCAACAGCAACATGTCAGAAAAATATAGGAGGCAGGAGGCAAAAAAGTCTGGGGATGACCCTGCATGAGCAAAAGTCCAACACGACCCCCTACCAGCCTAAAGCCAGGGGAGAACAATCAATACCTTGATGTACTTCCCTGATTGGGGCGATAGAACAAGGACCCAGGCCCACAACAGCAGGGGCATGTTCCAGTTCTACGCCTTCCTGACTCCAGTTGGATCCCTCTGTCCATACTCTCAGGGCCCACTAAGCTAACCCATGGGGAACCCTTCTCCACATCTACAGACACCATCTGTGCAACACCTAACTTTACTTTGCTCACAGATGTATTGCAATGGGCAGATAGTACCACCAGGGCCAACACAGTGGTGTTGCCCACTCCACCCCCGGGGTGTGACTCTCGTCCCCCCCCCCCCAGGGGCAACTCTGTCCACCAGGACAGTAAGCCATAGTGGCCCCAGACAACTGTCAGGGATGAGAGCCCGACCTCAGGCCTCTCTAACCACTGTGACTGTGGAGAGTGGGGGGTGGTAGCCCCAGGTGCCTGGCACCCTTTGACCACTCTCTCTTCCACCAGGTCAGGGATGACAACCTGACCCTGGTCCTCCCCTCTGGGGCTCTGTACCCTCCCTGCAGAAGCGGCACCCCCAGAGTCCAAAACTGTCAGGGTGCTTGTAGAAGCAGTCCTGCACAATTCTTCCATCAGTGCAGGGATGTTAACCTGCAACTGATCCTCCAACCTGGGGTCTGTACCTTCAGGTTGGACCAGGGCCAGGGGTGAGGCTTCCCTCCCCCTGCCCTCTCTTCTGGGGTCCTGAACCACCCAACTAGGAGCGGCCCCCCCAGAAGACAACATGGTAGGGGTACTGTTAGCAGTAGCCCCTTCCTCCAGGTCAGGGGGGACACCCTTAACCTGGCCTCCCAATCCAGGGTCTGTACCCACAGACTGGATCACTGCCTGGCAACCCAGGACTTCCTGGGGGGCATACCTACCCCCTACCAGGTCAGAGTTTACCCTCTGAACCTGGTCATCCAACCCAGGGTCACCACCCTGCGGTTGAACCACTGCCTGGCACACCAGGACTTCCTTGGGAGCACACTTACCCCCCATCAGGTCAGAGTTTACCCCCTGAACCTGATCATTCAACCCAGAGTCACCACCCTGCGGTTGAACCATTGCCTGGCACACCAGGACTTCCAGGGGAGCACACCTACCCCCTACCAGATCAGAGCTTACCCCCTGGATCTGGCAATCCAACCCAGAGTCACTACCCTGCGGTTGAACCACTGCCTGGCACACCAGGACTTCCTTGGGAGCACACTTACCCCCCATCAGGTCAGAGTTTACCCCCTGAACCTGATCATTCAACCCAGAGTCACCACCCTGCGGTTGAACCATTGCCTGGCACACCAGGACTTCCTGGGGGGCACACCTACCCCCCACAAGGGAAACACTTTCCCCAAGGGCCATACAAGAGTCTGGCTGGCGCAGGTCTCCTGACCTCTGCCCATCTGACAGAGTCTGGATTCCCCCCAGCCCAGAAATGGTCTCACCAAGGTCATTCCTGGGGGGCTCTGCACTCAGAGCTGACCCCTGACCCTCCAGGTTCTCCACTGGGGTCCGCAACCCCCTCTCAACCCTCTGTCTGGACTTCTGCAACCCCTCACTAGGAGGGGTACTGCCAGACACCAGAACTGGTGGGACGCTGGCTACAGCCGCCCCCCCAAGTTCTCCTGACACTGTGGGGTCTCCCTCAGCAGATGGCCCTATGGTACAGGCTAGGCTCCCCTCCTGGGGTTCCCGCAGGGAACCCTCCAGGACCTGGGACCGGATCTCGGGCACCTTGGGCCTCAACCCATCCCCATTCCCTCTCCTCTGAGACTGGACATGGGGTCCCTCACCCATCCCACTACACTGGGACCTACCTGGGACACTACAATCCTTCCCTACCTCACCTGGTTGGGAACTACCTAGACCACTCCTCTCAGGAGCACCCCCAAATGCCTCTTCAGACTCTCTGGTACTCACCCAGAAGTCTGCCTCCATTGTAAGCTCCCTGGGGTCAGAGAACTCACACTCCACCTGGTGTTGGCATAGCTCTGGAAAATAAGGACTAGACATATGCTCTCCAGCAATTACATCACTCAGCCCCTCACATGAATTAACCAAAGTACCCTTCACCCAACCATCCAGTGACTCTGCTTTGAAAAAGCACCCCACATCACCCTCCTGAGACTGGTGAGACAGTACCTGACTGTCCCTGACACTCAACCCACACTCTTCTGGGATGTTTTCACCCTCCATAACCAGGACTTCTACCTGGGGGGAACCCCTCTCCCTGTCACTCTCACCTAGAGTCAGTAGAGTGTCCCTCCCACCAGTAGGAATATGACTCCCCATGCCAGTTCCCCAATCCACCTCAGGGACCCTGTGCATCACTGGAGCTACCTCATACCCCTGAACCTCCTGGCGTGTGTTAACTCCCTCCTTCAAGTAGGGCACCACATCTCTGGGCATGTGCACTTCTTCAGCAGTACTGGATACAAGATTTTTGCTGCCACCATCTGAACTGGACTCAGCCCTCATGGCCTCCAGCTTCAGCTCTTCACAGCTCAGCTCTTGAGCTGCAATCCTTTCTTTTTCCAGGACTAAGGCTCTCTCCTCCTCAGCCCTCTCAAGCTCTGCATCTAGCTCTTCCAGACTCCGGATTCGAGCTAGGAGCCACTCATCTCTTTCTGTTTCCTCCTCTTCGGAGTAGTCATCCTCCTCAGACTCATTTGGTGGTGTTGCCTGACAACGTTTCAATTCATACTGAAACAGGGCTGACTCAAGATCCTCCCTTCTGGATTTCCTGTTCACAGCCAGTCCCCTTTCCATGCAAAATGCTTTAAGCTGCCACTTTTTATACATAAATAGGTGCCAGAAATTGACTTCCATTCTGCAAAGGCTTCACAACCAAAAACCAAAGTCCAAAAATATTATCAATACTTCCAGGAGGACATCAGAGAACAAAAAGCAGAATCACAAGACAAGTAGTATGTGGTCACGTAGTGGTCTGAGATCAAAACAGTAGTGTACACTTAATTACTGTATGTCAAGTACAAATACAAGTCCAAATCCCGACCGCTGGTCACCAATGTTAGAAATGGGGTCTTTGGTTGACAGTCAGGTTACCCCCTGTTCAAGCAAGGACCCTCACTCTAGTTAGGATAAAAGAGAATCACCCTCAGCTAACCCCTGCTTACCCCCTTGGTAGCTTGGCAGAGCAGTAGGCTTAACCTCAGAGTGCTAGGTGTAAAGTATTTGTACCAACACACACAGTAACTTAATGAAAACACTACAAAATGACACAACACCAGTTTAGAAAAATAGGAAATATTTATCTAGACAAAACAAGACCAAAACGACAAAAATCCAACATACACAAGTCAAGTTATGATTTTTAAAGGTTTAAAATAAAAAGAGTCTTTAGGTAGTTGTAACAACACACTAGCGCTGCTAGCGTGTAAATGTACCTGGTTTGCGTCAAAAATAACCCCGCACGGGCGGTGTGCGTCGAAAATAACCCGGCACGGGTATATGCGTCGAAAACAGCTCGGCTCGGCGAGGCGCGTCGAAAAAGCCAGCCACGCGACGGTCCGAAGTCCCGCGGCGCTGGTTGCGATCTCTCAGCCTTCGTCAGCGATGCTGCGCGTCGTTTCTCCTGCTCCGGGCGTCGATTCTCCGGTCGCGTTTCCAGCGGCGTCGTTTCTCAGCTGCGGAGCCGGCGTCGCGTCGTTTTCTCAGCCGCGATCGGATTCGCGTCGATCTTTTCTCCGCACGGTGCGCGGTGCGTGTATTTTTGTCCTTAGGCTGCCAGCCTCTCCTTTCAGGGTCCCAGGAACTGGAAGGGCACCACAGAGCAGAGTAGGGGTCTCTCCAGAGACTCCAGGTGCTGGCAGGAAGAAGTCTTTGCTATCCCTGAGACCTCAATAACAGGAGGCAAGCTCTACATCAAGCCCTTGGAGATTTCTTCTTCAAGATGGAAGGCACACAAAGTCCAGTCTTTGCCCTCTTACTCTGACAGAAGCAGCACTGCAGGAAAGCTCCACAAAGCACAGTCACAGGCAGGGCAGCACTTGTTCCTCAGCGATCAGCTCTTCTCCAGGCAGAGGTTCCCCTTGATTCCAGAAGTGTTTCTTAAAGTTTGTAAGTTTGGGTGCCCTTCTTATACCCATTTTAGTCTTTGAAGTCACCTTTCTTCAAAGGGGACTCACACCTTCTTGTGAAATCCTGCCTTGCCCAGGCAAGGCCTCAGACACACACCAGGGGGCTGGAGACAGCATTGTCAGAGGCAGGCACAGTCCTTTCAGATGAGAGTGACCACTCCACCCCTCCCTCCTAGCAGAGATGGCTAATCAGGAAATGCAGATCACACCCCAGCTCCCTTTGTGTCACTGTCTGGTGTGAGGTGAAAAACAACCCAACTGTCAAAACTGACCCAGACAGGGAATCCACAAACAAGGCAGAGTCACAGAATGGTTTAAGCAAGAAAATGCTCACTTTCTAAAAGTGGCATTTCCAAACGCACAATCTTAAAATCAACTTTACTAAAAGATGTATTTTTAAATTGTGAGTTCAGGGATCCCAAACTCCACATGTCCATCTACTCTCTAGGGGAATCTACACTTTAATCATATTTAAAGGTAGCCCCCATATTATCCTATGAGAGAGAGACAGACCTTGCAACAGTGAAAACGAAATTGGCAGTATTTCACTGTCAGGACATATAAACCACATTACTATATGTCCTACCTTATCCATACACTGCACCCTGCCCTTGGGGCTACCTAGGGCCTACCTTAGGGGTGCCTTACATGTAAGGAAAGGGAAGGTTTAGGCCTGGCAAGTGGGTACACTTGCCAAGTCGAATTTACAGTGTAAGAATACACACACAGACACTGCAGTGGCAGGTCTGAGACATGATTACAGAGCTACTTATGTGGGTGGCACAACCAGTGCTGCAGGCCCACTAGTAGCATTTGATTTACAGGCCCTGGCACCTCTAGTGCACCTTACTAGGGACTTACTAGTAAATCAAATATGCCAATCATGGATAAACCACTTACATACAATTTAAACAGGAGAGCATATGCACTTTAGCACTGGTTAGCAGTGGTAAAGTGCTCAGAGTTGAAAAGCCAACAGCAACATGTCAGAAAAATATAGGAGGCAGGAGGCAAAAAAGTCTGGGGATGACCCTGCATGAGCAAAAGTCCAACACCAGGCCCAACCCTTCCCTTTTTATACATGTAAGGCACCACTAAGGTAGGCTCTAGGTAGCCCCATGGGCATGGTATGGTGTATGTTAAAAATAATACAATGAAATACTGCAAAATTCGATTTTCACTGGTGCAAAGCATATCTTTCTCATAGGTTAACATGGGGGCTGCCTTTAAATGTCTTTTAAGTGCAATTCCCCTTTGGGAGCAGATCGGTATGTGCCGTTTAGGGTCTCTGAAGTCACAATTCAGGAATACATCTTTTGGTAAAGTTGGTTTTTAGATAGGCAGATTGAAAATGTTGCTTTTAGAAAGTGGTCATTCTCTTGCTTAAACAATTCTGTGACTCTGCCTGCTTGTGTATTCCCTATCTGGGTCAGACTGACAGTTGAGCTGTTTTTGAAACTCCACTAGACAGTGACAAAAAGGGACCTGGGGTGTAACCTGCATATCCCGATTTGTCATCTGGGCTGGAGTGGAAGGAGGAGCTGACACATCTGAATGGGCTGTGCCTGCCCTCACACAATGCAGCATCCAACCCCCTGGTGTGGTTCAGGGGTCACGCCTGGGCAAGGCAGGATCTTGTGAACAAGAGAGAGTTTTCCTTGAAGTTTGCCAACTTCAAAGGCAGAAAGGGGTATAAGTAGTGGATCCCAAACCCCAGATTTTTGGATCCCTTCTGGAACCAAAAGGAACCTCTGCCAAGGAAAAGAGCTGAAGAGCTGGGGGAGGAATACTGCCCTTTTGCCTGTGACTGTGCTTTGCTGGGTTGGCCTGCAGTTGATGCTTCTGCTTGAAAGAGGACAAAGGCTGGACTTTGTGGTACATTCCTACTTGTGAAGCGTCTCTAAGGGCTTGGAGTGAGCTTGCCTCCTGTTTTGAAGTCTCAGGGCCATCAAAGACTTCCTCTGCCAGCACCTGGACTCTCTGCTGAGACTCCTACCCTGCCAAGTGGTGCCCTATCCAGTCCCAGGGACCTTGAAAGGTAAAGCTGGTGGAATCAAGGTGGAAATCCAGGGACAGGAGCCGTGAGGGGAAAACATAGATGCACCACCTGCAACGAGGGTGCAAAAACGACACGCCACCTGCATCGCAGCTGATTCACTTGCATCACGTCTGCAGAAACAATGCAACAATCACTTGCGGCTGCTGAAATCGACACAAGCCCCACACAGCATGGTCCCTCATCACCATCCAACCAGATTTCACACACATCGTCGCTGAGCATCAAAATCGATGTGAAACCTACCCGGACCCAAGGAGCCCATCCGGAAATCGACGCATTGCTCTCTTTTGGAGGAGAAAAAAGACACATCTCCTACCTGACCGGAGAAGAAATGACACACAGCCTCGCTTGAGAGTAAGGAATCAATGCATCACTGACTTTTCTGATGCACGCTTCCCCGTGCGGCTTTATTATTGATGCAAACCAGGAACTTTGTGTAACATCAACACATCCATTGTTTTCTATGAACACTTTTTTAAATTTAAAATGAATATCTTTACTTGTTTATGTTGGATTTTTGTCATTTTGGTCTTGTTTGATTTAGATAAATATTGCCTATTTTTCAAAACTGGTGTGGTGTCCCTTTTGTAGTGTTTTTCCTTTATTACTGTTGTTGTTGGTACAAATACTTTACACATTGCCTTTGAGATAATCCTGATTGCTTATGCCAAGATTCCAAGAGGGTGAGCATGGGTTGTCTTAGGTGTGTATCTCCATTGCCCTGACTAGAGTGAGGGTCCCTGCTTGGACAGAGTGCAAACTGACTGCTAGCCAGAGACCCCATTTCTAACAGTCACATACTGCAAACAACAGCAAATGGTGCATCAAGCAGGCTGAAACACACACAACTGTAGGCACAAAACACAAGTTAATCAGGAACAAACTTAAAGTAGAAAAAGAATTGCAGGAGAAATATATACCTCAAAAAACAAACAGTTTGGGTTTATTGAGTAGGAAATATGAAAGTCCAAAGGTCATGGGCCAGTCCATATAGATTTGCCCCAAAGTAGCACAGTGTTGTGCAAACTTGACCGCCATGGAACCTCCAGGAAGGGGCACCAAGGGGGCAGGCAGGCCCCTTAGGGATTATCTGGGGGAGGGTGAGAGGTTTGGATTTGGGAGAGGGGGTTTTGGGCTTTGCCTTGGGCAGGTTGGTCTTCTTCTTGGGAGGGATGGGCTTCTTTTTGGGGAGAGAGATATGGGTGCTTGCACGGGAGGCCTTGGAAGTAGAAGGGACACCCTGGGAGCTGTGTAGTGCCTCTTGGGTCTGGGACAGGGGGTGCGGGGAACAGGGGTAAGGTTCAGGACTAACAACATTTTTTAGAGTCACGGGGACGGTCATCAGAAGGTGTTTGGGATTTGGAGGTTGAGGGAGTGTTTATATGCTGTGTAGGTATGGATGTTGTGGGTGCAGGCTTAAGGGAGGTATGCTTGTGTGTGGTGGCTGTCTGTTGGGTGGGTGAGTGTGAGTGTTGGAAAGTAGATTTTTGGTAGGTATGTACACCTAGCAATAGGCCACAACTCCCCCACTTAGGTCCAGTTAGATTCTCAATAAATGAAACCCGGCTCGACCCTTAGTAGCTTGGCAATGAGCAACAAGGCTTAACTTAGGAGACAAAAGGCCTCATTACGAGTTTGGCGGTCTCAGGACTGCCATGTTGTCTGTGGCAGGGGTTCCACCAACAGGCTGGTGGAGAAGACTGCCAAAATATGACCATGACGGCATTCCCAACAGAATACAGCCAAAGTACCACCATCACTGTGGTCTGGCCGCCTTGGACGATGGTAGCCACCTGCAGGCCGGTGGAGACCTTGTTTCTGTTGGACATATTATGAAGTTGAACACTGCCAAGGTTTCTGCCATAATCCCACCACTATGAAAACCCAGGCAGAAACCAACTGCATAAAAGGAGACACCCACCCTCAGGAAGACATACTCGTCCGGAGCCACCATGGAACCACAACTAGACATATTCTTGCTGCTCCTGCTTACCCAACGACGTTGAAACCTGTGATGATGATGACATCAGCAACCAGAAGTACACACACTTACCTGTTACTGTTATATATTGTCAGTTTTTGTACACTCACACAACATACATTCAGTAAGGGGGTGAGAGGGTGACACTCACATGTAACAGCACACTAACATGCACAGTCTCATACAGCCACACACACACTCGCTTATACACAACAAACATGATACAGCCACCATACACACACACACACACACGTCACAAACACACACAGGTACACACAGAAACATTGTACAGGCCACACTCACACAGTATCACAAAACACCATAACATATTACAACCATAACACGACCACACCATCTCTAATCTCTTGGCAGGGACCCACATGGGACACTACCCAGGTACACATCATACATATATCAGAACATAACACCAACAGGCAAAAAAAACATATAAATGCACAACAATGCTACTTATTGATCGACTTACACAGAACATCGTACCTAACCTTTCATGAACACAACATGCACACAGTCAAAGCACACAAAGCCACACAACATACCAACAAACACATCTCAACACAAACAACACATAATACCAACGCAACAATAACTCTTGAACATCCAAATGCCCATCACACAACACACACCCTACCACTTTTAAAACTGCACACAATCTCACATACTGCCTCAGCAACACACGCAGCCCACGTAGAACACATAGACACACACATAGTGACACACAACTAATGTCAGAAAGGATTAACTCCGTACTAGGGCAAGAAATGCATGACAAAGAAGTAACCAGGAGATCAACAACATGTTGGTTTAAGTTATTATTCTTAGCAAATTTATTGTAAGATGCAAAGGTCATAGGCCAGTCCTTCATAGAAATAGTCTGTATGCACACAGTGCACAGATGTGTGCCCCGAACTTGACTGCCATGCACCCTCCACAGGTAGGGGCATCTATGGGGCAGACAGTCACCTCAAGGGTTATCTGGATGGGTGAGGGTGTATTTGGGTTTAGGTTTTGGCGGGGGCCTCTGGGATCCGGCTTGGGAGGAGGGGTTTGTGGCTTAGTCTTCAGCTTAGGGGAGTGTTGGCTTTTTTGTGGAGGGGTAGACTTCTTGACAGGGGGAGGGGCATGGGTACTTGCAGGGGAAGAAGGGGAGGTCTTGGAGGTGGTAGGGCTGGACTTGGGGAAGGCCACAGACCATTTAGGGGTATCACAGGGTGGAAGAGGAGTAGTGAAAAGGGCAAACTCAGAAAGGAAATACTTTTTACACACACAAGGACTGACATAGCAAAAGGGTTTGGGTGTGGAGGGAGATGGAGATGGAGTGGTTATCTGAGGTCTTGGTGTGGATGTCTTGGGTGCATGTTTGTTTGAGGTATGTTTGTGGGTAGTGGGTGTCAGTTGGGTGGATGAGTGAGAGCATTTATGTGTCTTGGGAGGAGAGGGTGTAGGTGCTGGGGGGTGCTGTGCTAGGTGGGTGTTAGAAATTGGGTCTTTGGTTGACAGTTAGGTTACCCCCTGTTCAAGAAAGGACCCTCACTCTAGTCAAGGTAAAAGAGACTCACCCTCAGCTAACCCCTGCTTACCCCCTTGGTAGCTAGGCAGAGCAGTAGGGTTAACTTCAGAGTGCTAGGTGTAAAGTATTTGTACCAACACACACAGTAACTTAGTGAAAACACTACAAAATGACACAACAACAGTTTAGAAAAATAGGAAATATTTATCTAAACAAAACAAGACCAAAATGACAAAAATCTGACATACACAAGTCAAGTTATGAACTTGTATAGATTAAACTCAAAAATAGCGATTAGAAACACAAAATGCTTCGAGCGTCGGAGACGGTACCTTGGTGAAGAAATTAAAACAAGCTGATGCACTAAGTCGGGGATCGCGGCCACAGTGAATCTGTGCACTTCGTGCAGCGTTGGTCACAACATGGGGCGTGACTTCCACGGAGTCACAGACTTCGGCGGTGCTGCAGCAATGTCGGGCCTGAGAAGGTCGTTGCGTTCCAGCGAAGATCACGGAGTCAGGTGCAGGCAGCGTCACCGGATTCAGCAGCGGCGTCCGTTCAAAGTCGTCCGGAGTCGATTTCCTTGGATTTTCACCAGCTTTCCTTTCAAGGGCCCAGGGACTGGATAGAGCACCACTTGTCAGAGCAGGAGTCTCTCCAGAGAATCCAGGTGCTGGTAGAGAGAAGTCGTTGCTGTCCCTGAGACTTCAAACAACAGGAGGCAAGCTCTAAATCAAGCCCTTGGAGATTTCTTCACAAGATGGAAGGCACACAAAGTCCAGTCTTTGCCATCCTACACTGGCAGAAGCAGCAACTGCAGGATAGCTTCACAAAGCACAGTCACAGGCAGGGCAGCTCTTCTTCCTCAGCTCTTCAGCTCTTCTCCAGGCAGAGTATCCTCTTGTTTACAGGAGTGTTCTAAAGTCTGTGGTTTTGGGTGCCTTTCTTATACCCAACTTATCTTTTGAAGTAGGCCTACTTCAAAGCAAAGTCTCTTGTGAATGTGAAATCCTGCCTTGCCCAGGCCATCCCCCAGGTACTCACCAGGGGGTTGGAGACTGCCTTGTGTGAGGGCAGGGCACAGCCCTTACAGGTGTGAGTGACCACTCCTCCCCTCCCTCCTAGCACATATAGCTCATCAGGATATGCAGGCTACACCCCAGCTCCCTTTGTGTCACTATCTATTGTGAGGTACAACCAGCCCAACTGTCAAACTGACCCAGACAGGGAATCCACAAACAGGCAAAGTCACAGAAATGGTATAAGCAAGAAAATGCTCACTTTCTAAAAGTGGCATTTTCAAACGCACAATCTTAAAATCAACTTTTCTTAAAGATGTATTTTTAAATTGTGAGCTCAGAGACCCCAAACTCCACATGTCCATCCGCTCCCAAAGGGAATCTACACTTTAATTAGATTTAAAGGTAGCCCCCATGTTAACCCAAGAGAGGGACAGGCCTTGCAACAGTGAAAAACTAATTTAGCAATATTTCACTGTCCAGGACATATAATACACATTACTATGGCCCTCATTACAGCCCTGGCGGTCGGTGTTAAAGCGGCGTTAAGACCGCCAACAGGCCGGCGGTAAAAAAAATTGAATCACGACCGTGGCGGAAACCGTCAACATAGACACCCACTTTAACACTCCGACCGCCAAGGCAGTACAAACAAACACTGCAGCGGTCACCGCCAACAGACAGGCAGAAGACAATGTACCGCCAACACTATTATGAGAGGCCAATCCGCCACGTTTTCCGGGGCGGAACCAACGCAAACAAAAACACGGTGGAACCAGGACTTGGAAGGGAAAACACTCACCTCTACACATTCCACGAGGAACCAGGACGCCATGGAGCCAGAACTCCAAATACTCCCTGCGATGGTATTCCTGCTCCTCTACCAGGAGCACGAAAGACGGCGACGACGACCACGGTGAGTACTGCACCTACAACACAGGGGAGGGGGGAGGAAAAAGAGAGTGACACACACATGCAACACGCAACACCCCCACCCCCAACCTCACCCACAACACCATACACACAAAAACATGCTGCAACATTACATTTACACCCCCCACTGGAAGAACACAAGGACAAAAGGAAATGAGCTGAACGATTGTAATAAATAAAAATCCATTAGTCAAAACTTGAAATACAGTATAAACAATTATGTACACCAACTACCAAGTCCGGATAGTGCACCATTCATAGTCTGTGGACCACTGGGCCCTAAATGCATGGGCGAGGCCCACACTCGATACCAGACTCCAAACAGAGAGAACACTGCAAGGGCATCAGATCGAAATGAAACAGGCACCTCAGGGGGAAGGGAAGGGGGGGCACCTCAGCTAGATGAGTGCACAACGCCAGCTCCACGAGGGGGCCCCATGCCCACTGCTCTATCCTGGAGAGTGCAAAGCCACAGTCTCTCAAGTCTCTCAAGTGGGTGGGTTGCCCACTGCTTTATCCTGGGGAGTGCAAAGCCACAGTCTCTCAAGTCTCTCAAATGGGTGGGTTGCCCACTGCTCCATCCTGGGGAGTGCAAAGCCACAGTCTCTCAAGTGGATAACATTCTCCAGTGGTTCTGGAGGGGGCTTTGTGCCCAGAGTGCTTCATCCTGCCAACGACTGAGGTAGGGGATGCCTTTCTCCACTGGTTCTGGAGGGGGCTTTGTGCCCAGAGTGCTTCATCCTGCCAAGGACTGAGGTAGTGGATGCCTTTCTCCACTGGTTCTGGAGGGGGCTTTGTGCCCAGAGTGCTTCTTCCTGCCAAGGACAGAGGTAGTGATTGCGATACTCCACTGATGGTAGTGAAACATGCAAGCTGCCCAAGCTCCTGGAACTGACCACCAGCCTCATACGACTGACCACTGGGGATGGCAGCCATGTCTGCGGTGGTGCCACTGGCTCAGGATGTCGCAGGGCCACTGGCAGTGCTGGCGGCGGTGTCAGAAGCATCAGTGCTTGCGGCGGACTCTGTGGCATCGGTGCTGGCGGCGGGCTCTGTGGCATCGGTGCTGGTGGCGGGCTCTGTGGCATCGGTGCTGGCGGTGGGCTCGGTGGCGGCAGTGCTGGCGGCAGTCTTTGTGCCAGCGGTGCTAGTGGCGGGCTCAGTGATTGCAGTGCTGGTGGTGGGCTCAGTAACTGCAGTGCTGGTGGCGGGCTCAGTGACTGCTGTGCTGGTGGCGGCCTCAGTGAATGTGGTGCTGATGGCGGTGCCGGTGGCGGTGCTGGTGGCAGTGCTGGTGGCGGTCTTGTCCGCCGTGCAGGTTGGCGTCGACATAGACCTGCCCTTGATTTTCTGGCTCTTCCCCACCTTGGATGGTGGTGCAGCTGTCTTGCCACTATCCACTTTTGTTTGCCTGAACCCTTGGTGGCAGGTGTTTTCGCCTTCTCCCTCCGGGATGTGGGCAACTTTTTTACTTTTGGAGGCGTAATGTTCTTGCCCCGCTCTGTGGAACACTGGCAGCCCTGTTGCTTGGCGCACTCCAAAAGCCTGCAGTTGCTGGCACCACTGTGCTGGGTGATGTGGTGGCTGAGGTGCTGGGTTGGGACCTGGAAAGGTGGGCCCTAGGGGACGGATGGTGGGGTAGGTGTGAGGAAGAGGTCAATATTAGACAGGAAAAGTTGTTTAGACACACTGGGATGGGTATATGGAGGGGGTTTGGGAGTGGAGGAAGAGGTAGTGGCTGTAGGAGGTGTACGTTTGCTGACTTTGGGTGAATGTGCATGGGCTGGAGGCTGTTGTGAGGTGGGTGGATGTTGGGTGGGTGTATTGCTGCGTTTGTGTAGTTTGGGAGGAGGGCTCACAGACACATTGGGAGAGGACACAGGGGATGTGTGAATGGTAGTGGGGTGGTTGAGTGCACGTGAGCGGTGTGTGGTGATGGGTGTGCTGGTGATGGAGGTAGAGGCTGAAGATATAGTGCATGCAGGTGTGAGTGGAGACAAGACAGGGAGGGAGGAGGGAGAAGTGGAGGACGGGGACACAGTGGAGGTAGTGGATGTTGGTATGTGTGCATTAGTATGATGCTTGTGTGAGTGCCTGTGGGATATGTGGTGCTTATGTTTGCCAGAGTCACCCTTGTGTGTTGAGGTGTGTGCATGCTGGTCTGATGGTGTGCTTGGGATAGGCTGAGGTACAGGGGATTGGGTCTGGGTGGAGGAAGTTGGAGGGGGGAGGCTGGACACAGGGACAATGGCTGCCATCAGTGCTGAGGCCAGAGCCTGAAATGCTCTCTGTTGGGCTGCCTGGGCAGAATGAATGCCCTCCAGGTATGCATTTGTTTGTTGCAAATGCCTCTCTACACCCTGGATGGCATTCAGAATGGTAGACTCTCCAACAGTGAGGGGCTCAGGAGGTCAATAGCCTCCTCACTGAGGGCAGCAGGGCTGACTGGGGCAGGGCCTGAGGTGCCTGGGGCAAAGGAGATGCCCACCCTCCTGGGTGAGCAGCCACGGGACACACGCTGAGGAGCTGCTGGGAGGGCGGTGCTGGTAGGGGGGTGGCGGTTGTACCTGTTGATGCGGGGGGCACAGAGGAGCCCGCCACCACAAGGGAGCTCCCATCAGAGGAGGAGTCGCTGTCGCTGATGTCACCTCCTGTCCCCGCCGCGGAGCTTCCCTCACCCTCCGTCCCACTGGTGGCTTCAGACTCTGTTGTCTTCCTCTCAAGGGCCATGTGGGATGCAGCTCCCTCCTGCTCTGGTGCCACAGCTCCTCCGCCTGATGATGCTAATGCACACAAGAACAGGGAGACCACAAAAAGGGGGGAGAGACAGAAGAAAGACATTTTCAGTGCATGCAATACCACTACACTTGGCGGACACTAAAGACACAACAGCCCTCAGCACTACACCATGCACTTAGAGTTCCCTAATTAATCACAGGGACATGGGGTACAAGGCCTATGCCTGATTGCTGCACGCATGGAAGTCACAGGAGCCTGACTAGGTATAGTTGGCTCTTACCACTGGTGGGGTTGGGGTGCCACATAGCCTGCCTCACGAAGGGACCTTGCCTACACAACTAGCCCTGACCTAGGGGAACCAACAGCCCACATCCCCCACCCAGACACCTCGTAATGCGTGCAGAGTCAGATGGATGTGACTGTACTCACTCCCTTGTGGCGGCTGTGATGCCCTCAAGCGCCCATCCAACTCCGGATAGGCCACCGCCAGGATCCGGAACATCAGGGGGGTCGTGGTGCGCCGCCGTCTTCTTGCTCCAGCGCCGAATGTCCTACCACCTTTTCCGGCAGTAGGTGCTCCGTCTGTGGTGGACCCCCAGGGTCCGGACATCCTTGACGCCAAATATCCTTCTTCTGGTGGGCGCTGACTTAGAGGAATAGTGCAAGGGAAAAGGAAAGACTTTAACCGTCCGGACTGTCACAGTCATTGACCCACGTTCCCATCCTTGCCCTGATGCACATACACTCACCGTCCACTCATGCAGGACTCAGTCCCCCCCGTATCTTCCATCCACACCACTCCAAACAGGCATTTCCCATACAGCATGCTCACAGTGTACTCACCTGTTCGTCTGGGGGACCGTAGAGTAGAATGTACTGGGGGAGGACCCCATCCACTAAATTCTCCAACTCATCCGAAGTGAAGGCAGGGGCCCTGTCCCCAGACACATGAGCCGTCGTCGCTTCCAGACTGAGGTCACAGCAGCACTTGCAGTTTAGGTCCTCTCCTGTCGAAGGTCAGTTATCAAGTGAGTGAACAGACAGAAAATGGAGGTCACGTTCACGGCGGTGCGTACCGTCACCGCCGGCGTGCATCAACAGTTGTCCCTCGACATTTGCAGGTGACTCTGTGTACCCCAACCTGTCATGGCTACTGACCCCGGTGAGAAATCCCAGGACAAGGGCAGAGGAACGCTACAATGAGGCACATTGGCGAACTAGGAGAGTGATTGAAAGGACATTCGGCCTACTGAAGGCCAGGTTCCGGTGCCTCCATATGACAGGTGGTTCTCTCTACTACTCGCCAAAGAAGGCGTGACAGATCATCGTGGCCTGCTGTATGCTGCACAACCTGGCTTTGCGACGACAGGTGCCTTTTCTGCAGGAGGATGGTCCAGAAGGAGGTCTTGTGGCAGCTGCGGAGCCTGTGGACAGTGAAGAAGAGGAGGCAGAAGAAGAGGATATTGACAACAGAAACAACGTTATTCAGCAATACTTCCAGTGAGACACAGGTAAGAAGATGTCACTGGCTCACACATCTCATACAATTGTTAGACCTATCATATGTCTCTCACTTTTACCCAGTGTATGGACCCTGACTTGTCACTTTGCCTTTCCATTTCACAGATGTGGGTCCCACTGTGTGACCTCTGCTATATTACCTCATGGACTAGAGCTGTGTGATATAGGTATGTTGACAATACAATCGGCATTGCTATTTTCCTTAGTTATTGCAAATACACATTTGTGAAAGCACAGACTGACTCCAGCTTGTTTTGTGATTCAAGGGTGTTTATTTCAGTGCAAGTTAGTGGAGGGGTTTGTAAAATGGGCAGGAGTGATGGTGGAGGATTGTCCATGGCAGAGTCCAGTCTATTTGTTTCACAGGTGTATTGTCCAAAGAGGCATAGGAAGTGGATCAAGGGAAGTTGATGGATGGACAGGGTGACAAAGTGGGACAGAAGGATGACATTCAGGGTGGTCTCATTTCCAGGTGGGGGTCTTGGCATTGTTCTCTGTCTTGTTCTTGGATTCCAGGGACCATTTGTGGGGAGGTTCTCCATCTGCAGGGGGTGGGGTGCTGGTGTAGTGGTCCTGTGGCGGTGCCTCCTGTCCACTAGCGCCGGCGGAGGTGGTGGGCTGTTCATCATCCAGGCTAGTGTCAGGGGCCCCTTGTTGTGCCGCAGTGTCCCTCCTGGTGTTCACAAGGTCCTTCAGCACCCTTACAATGGTGACCAGGGTGGTGTTCAAGGACTTGAGTTCCTCCCTGATCCCCAAATACTGTTCCTCCTGCAGCCGCTGGGTCTCATGAAATTTGGCCAGTACCGTTGCCATCGTCTCCTGGGAATGATGGTACGCTCCCATGATGTTGGAGAGTGCCTTGTGGAGAGTGGGTTCCCTGGACCTTTCCTCCCCCTGTCGCACAGCAGTCCTCCCAGTTCCCCTGTTTTCCTGTTCCTCTGTCCCCTGAACCGTGTGCCCACTGCCCCCAGGTCCCTGATTATCTTGGGGTGGTGGATTTGCCTGGGTTCCCTGTAGTGGTGGACACACTGCTGCTTGATGTGGCCTGGGGACAGAGGGATGGGCCCGCTGGGTGGGTGCTGTGCTCGTGTTTCCAGAGGGGGGAGGCTCTGTGGTGGCATGTGCAAGTGTCAGGGGAACCGACTGTCCAGAGGTCCCAAATGGGCTGGGCTGGTCATCTTGATCCAATTGGACAGAGCTGCTGTCATCACTGTGGGCATCTTCTGTGGGGGGGTGTACATGACTGGAACCTCCTGTCCGGTGACGTTGGGTAGGGGTCCTGTTGTGGTGTAAAGGCATGATTATTGCATCTGTGTGTGCCATCATGTGAAATGGGTGGGTGACCCTGTACTCCAGTGCTTGTATTCTTGTGTAGGACCTTGTGTGATATTTGGTTTGGGGATCTGTGTGGGTATCTGTAGTGGACATGCTTTGGTGATGGGGGTCCATGCTTTGTTGTTGCATGCAGGGCTTGGTATTGGGATGTGTGGGTTGTGATAGTGGGGCATATGTGTGGTGTTGGAGTGATGGGGTGAGGGTGAGGGTGGGCTATGTGATAGCATGCAGGTAGGGTGGTGGATGTAATAGTTAAGATTTGACTTACCAGAGTCGATTCCTCCTGCTACTCCTGTGAGGCTCTCAGGATGGAGTATAGCCAAGACCTGCTCCTCAAATGTTGTTAGTTGTGGGAGAGGAGGTGGGGGTCCGCCGCCAGTCCTCTGAACTGCAATCTGTGTCTTGAGACCACGGAAAGCACCTTCCCCCGTAGGTCGTCCACCTCTTCCTGATGTCATCCCATGTTCTTGTATGCTTTCCCACTGCGTTGACCCTGTCTATGATTCTGCGCCATAGCTTCATCTTCCTAGCAATGGAGGTGTGCTGCACCTGTGATCCGAATAGCTGTGGCTCTACCCGGACGATTTCCTCCACCATTGTTGTAATTTAATAGCGATTAGATTAAGCATTAGCAGAAGACTTCTTGTATTTAGCAACTATTGTGAACATTTGGCGGAATCCATTTTGTATTCATGGCAGCCATTTTCTCTGCCATGTGCTCGCCATGTGCTCTGTCCTACCTTTCTGTTAACTACTCTTGAAAATCTGTGACAAGTTATATTTAGCATCTCCCACTTTCGCACATGCCCAGTAAGATCTGCAGCTGTTAGTAATCAGTAACAGACAGTAATGTGTCAACTAGTCCTTGAAACTGTTAGCCCCTCCTACCTGTCGACTGTGCATTTCCATATGACCTTACATGTATGTAAGTCTTGCTTCTATAACTGTACCACCTCCTTTTAGCCCCTGCGTGGGTATAAAAGGACCATGCTCTCTCAGTTCAGTGTGCTACTTCAAACATTACCGAAGGGTGCTGTTTGAACTGTAGTACCACCTCATGAGGTTTAATAAACTTTGTCTTTTATTTCAGTTTCTGTGCCAACTTCTTCCTATATGGTCTGAGGACTTTGTGCAGAGAAGGGTGAACCCCTTGCACTAGTTGGCCTTGCTGAGGCTTACTTCAACAAATTGGCGCCCGAACAGGGACTCATCGGCGACTCGGACGCCCGACGGATTGGTCGCAACGAAGGATTGTGATCTCGCTGCAGACGATCAATGCCTGAGGAGACCCGAGTCTTGGCAACCACAGCGTTTTTCCCTTCCTTCTGACTTGACCATCCAGGTGGCGCAGGTCCTCGACTAAGATCCTTTTTGTTCATTTGTCGTGCAGTGACCATTTGGTCGATTTTAGAACTTGGCAGTTGGAACCTGGACACCCTGTGATTGGTAAGAGCCGTTTTATGGCCCTTGCTGTGGGTTTTGATGCCTTTGTTTGGTAATGAAGTTTAGCACTACTTACTGTGTCTCTCGTGTTTTGGGTGACTAGTCAATTTGTGTCCTTTGAATTAATATATAAATTGAAATTTATATAGGCAGGTAATGAGGAGAATTTTCTCCAATTTAACTTTGATTTGAACGGCACCTTAAGTGCTACTTTGATTATAATACTGTATATTCTGCACTATTTTTGGCATGCCTGTTTTTATCGTACTTCGTAGGATGTGTTGCTTTTGTTATGGTACCAATTTGAAACTGGAAGAATCGCAACTGGCACCCCCAGAGGGGACGCCCAATAGAGATATGTATGTTAAACATGGTCTTTCTTCTATAATGTACAGCACATTATGGAAAAAATACACTTGTGCGGATCCTGAGTTACGTTGGCCTATGCATGGGTCATTTGATTTGCGAAAGATTGAGTATGTGGAACAATGTATGTGGAAGCGAAGGTCTAGGCAAGATATGTTTGACTGTGTACGAATGTGGGAGAAAGAAGTGCGTGGATGAGTGAAGTGTGAGCAAGCCTTGCTTGAGAAAGAGCAGCGGAAGAATATATATTTGAAAGCATTGGAAATGAGAAAGAAAGACATAAATGACTTAAAGGCGATAGAAGAGAAAAAGCGTAAATTACAGGTAACTGGCCAATACACTGTTAGGCAACCTCTCTATCCTATCCTTAATAAACCGCACGATGATTTTTTATTACTAGATCGCCCTCCACCTCCGTATGTCGTTCCTTCTGCCCCTCATGAGTTAGCTGAGGTCTCCGGTTCGGAGCAACAGAAGATACGAGACAGTCGCTCTATGTTGCCTGCTGACCGGGCGTCCGAGCTTAGATCTATTGCTCGTAAATCAATTCGTAGCGATGTCTCTGCTTCTGAACTTTTAGATAACATGAAAGGGAGGACAGAAAAGGAGCAGCTATATTTTACTGATGCATTTGGCACAAAAGTTATTGAACTATTTCAGAAATATTCTCATGAGTTAGAGCCCGATAATGTAGCAGCTGATCATAAACAAATGCGTGATGGTCTTTTTGTTTTCTCCCAGGTGGCTGATGCAATCAGGCATTTGGTGAAATTATGTGTTGCAGCCGACCTTTTGCGAGAGGGGAAAAGGGCCGTGGACGTAGTTGCACGGACATCTCAGACTGGCGGGGTGCAAGCTTCCATCTTTGGGACAAATAAGATTATGATAGTTCACGCGAAACCAATGCGGGAGGCCGCGCCTTTGTATGTTCCTCCTAAAGGATCGGGTACAAGTGATGATAAAACTTCTGTTGATGCTAAGGGTTATTTTATTTATAATAGGGTGTATACTCTTTGGAATAGGGCAGATGTAATGGCACTTAAAATAGCATTACCTGACCTGCGGAAAAACACAGTAGCCTTTTATGAGGAAGTTGAGGGAGCAATTAGTTCTTGTACTATGACTTTGGACAACTTGGTTCTTTTGTTTTGCCTGAAGGTGTGGCTCTCATACAATATGTCGATGATATTTTGTTGGCAGCTGATACCCCTGAGCAATGTGAAAAGTGCACTTTGTCCTTACTTTCTTTTCTTGCTTCACACCATCATAAAGTGTCACGAAAGAAATTGCAATATTGTAGACCAAAGTTAACCTATTTAGGTCATCTTTTGTCTAAGGAGGGCCGTGCACTTACATCAGATTGTATTCAAGCAATTTTAGACACACCAGTACCCTCTACTCAGAAAGATGTTCATGCATTCCTTGGTCTTACTTCTTTTTGTAGGCAATGGATATTAGGGTTTTCACACATTGTCAAACCTTTGCTAGCACTTTTGACTAAAGATACTCCAATGCCCCTCCCATGGACAGATGAATGTGAGACTGCTTTCCGGCAGCTACGACAAACCCTTTGTTCAGCACCAGTGTTAGGTACTCCAGATTACACAAAGCCTTTTGCACTTTACGTACATGAGAAAGATGGATGTGCCTTGTCAGTTTTAGTACAGGCACATGGCGATAAGCAGCATCCCTGTGCATATTTTTCAGCAGTACTTGATCCTGTCGCTCGAGCGTTGCCTGGGTGTTTTATTTCAGTTGCCGCAACAGCTGTGCCAATACGTCAGAGTGAAGGGATAGTTTTGTCACATAAGCTGTTGGTGTTAGTACCCCATGCGGTTGATGCTCTTTTAAATCAAACAAAGACGCAACATTTAACTAGCGCTCGCGTGACAGGATATGAATTGACATTGCTGGCTCCTCACATTACACTGAAGAGATGTGCAACACTAAATCCAGCCACTTTGTTGCCATATCCGGTGACTCAGCCTCAGTCACAAGAAACACATGATTGTATATTCCTTACCGAAGAACAGACAAAGGGTCGTATTGATTTACAAGATACACCCCTTCCAGATGTAGACGGGGAATTGTGGGTTGATGGGTCTTGTTTGAAGTTGCCAGACGGTACGACCTCAGCTGCATATGCAATCACCACGATACACACGGTAGTGGAGATAGCTCGTATACCACAGAAGTCAGCTCAAGCAGCTGAACTAATAGCTTTGACACGAGCATGTGATCTTAGTACTGACTTATGTGTGAACATTTATACAGACAGCCGCTATGCTTTTGGAGTGGCTCATGATTTTGTTTTGCTTTGGAAGGAGAGAGGCTTTCTCACATCCCACGGGATGCAGATAATGCACGGAGAATTAGTGCATAACCTCTTGACTGCATTGACATATCCAAAAAAACTAGCTATTGTGAAATGTAGTGCACACAAGAAAGTGAACGATAAGATAGGGCAAGGTAATGCCCTTGCGGACCGCGTAGCATGTGAGACTGTGATGCAGCGAAGTACTACTTCTATGTATGTAGTGAAGTCCCAAGCTGACCGTTGGTATAATGCTAGACAAGACATATTAGATATACAGAAATCTGCTTCTGTGAAAGAACGTGAGCAATGGTCTGAAGAAGGAGAATTGGATGATGAGGGCTGTTGGCGGAATAAGCAGATGGATAAATGGAAATTGCCTATAGCTTTTGTACAACCTATGGTTCAGATGACACATGGGCTGGCACATGTTGGAGCTTCAACAATAACGAAGTTGCTTACGCAAGTTTGGGAGCATCCAGAAATTTCCAGTACAGCTAAGAGAGTAGTACAGTTTTATTTGATCTGTTTACAATACAATCCTGGAAAAGGGACACAAACTCCTGCAGGAGGGTTTGCTACACCAACTGCACCTTTCGAAGTTCTACAAATGGATTATATTCAGCTTGAACACTGCAACAATTTAAAGTATGTCTTGGTGGTGGTATGTGCCTTCAGTAAATGGATAGAGGCGTACCCCACAAAGGATAAATACTGCCATTACCACGGAGAAGGTGCTTTCTAAAATAATTTTTCCCTTGGTTTGGTGTTTGCAGACTTTTATGGAATGATAACTGACCTCATTTTGTTGGGGAAGTTATTAAGTGTGTCCTGAAAGGATGAGGGATCAAACAAAAGTTCCATGCGGTTTTCCACCCACAATCAGCAGGGTTGGTGGAAAGGTATAATGCTACTTTGAAGCTGAAGTTAGCGAAGATACAGGCTTCCACATCCTTAACTTGGCCGGATGCATTACCGTTGGCATTATTGTCTATTAGGTCAGTGCCACACTCTCGAATCGGCCTTACTCCCTAAGAAATAGTGTTTGGAAGGCCAATGAACATTTGGGGAGTTCCTAAGCCAAATTCTGTATATGATGTACCTTGTGTCCTGATGAATGATTATTTGGCACAGTTAACTGACAATTTTGTTTTTATTCATCAACAGGTTCGAGAAGCACTTCCTGACAGATCTACAGGTGAAGGCCATGAACTCCGACCTGGTGACCAGGTGATGATTAAGTCCTTTGAAAGATCAAGCAGCTTGGAACCAAGGTGGCGAGCCCCAGAGCAGGTGCTCCTTGCGACAAGGACAGCAGTTCGAGTGACGAACCGAAAGAATTGGGTCCATAGTATTCACTGCAAGAGAGTGCTACCTACCTTGGTGGAACCTGCTGTGCTGACCGATCATCAAGAGATTTTGACTACGGAGAAAGGTCGTGCTATACCACCTGACGAGTCTGCAGAGTTTTTCCCGGACCATACAATTTCTGGAGTATCGCAATATAATTTGAGACCGAGGAAAGACCTGGTAGTGCTGGAGAAAACTGGTTGAGCTACCGCCCTGGGTTAGTGAAACGGAGAGCCAATGTGGCAAGGGGGGGTATCAGCCATGCATTAGAGTATTGACACCCGTCTTGGCCCGTGGTGAAGAAATCAGCGGCTGCCCAGGGATAAGAGCTCCAACGATTGTTTTTAATTAATTTATGAAAGGGTCGATTATCACTGTTGCTAAAATGAATAACAAACTGATCTATGGGGTTTGTTGTTGTTTTGGTGGTTATAGCAATAATCACCTGGTTTGTTGAAAAGAAGGCTCCTGCTCGTGAGTTTTTTGTTGCCACTACTCCAGTACCAGAGGATCACTATTACTTTACGCTTCCCTATCAGGAGCAGAAGCACCGTCAATCGTACTTCAATAATACTTTCATTCAGATGTTGCATCATACTCATAATGCTACAAATACTACTAACTGTTGGGTATGTGGAATGATACCTGTGCATCAAAAGAAAGGAGGAACACCTTTCATTCCTCTTCCTTTTTCACACAATGACTTCTTTTTCGCCTTAATAAAGTATGCTACCAAGACAAAGATGGGTATCCCCAAGCCAAAGGAACTAAATGGGAATGGGAAGAGTATCAACCGTACAATGTTTCAATACCATATGTCTTCACAAATATAAGAGACTCTCACAAGAAAGAACAATTAGTGATTTCTGTTACAAAAACTAAAGCAGATTTATGTATACGTAGCATTAGGCGAATTCCAGTAGGAATAAACGATTGTACCTTGATTTTAACTATTGAGGGTGTAGTTTTACAACTTCACATAATACATATTTTGTTTGTGGTAACTATGGATTTTACCAACTACCTGTTGGGTGGTCAGGTGTGTGTTATGTTTCTTTTCTATTACCCCCTGTGTTTTTGGCCCCTGCATCATATCGTGGAGATTTTAAACTGTTCAATGACATCATTAAAAATAGATATAAAAGGACAATAAGTACAAATGAGGTAGACCAAACGGATACTAGCCTGCAACAATATGTTGATTTTAATTTAGGGTTGTTCTCCTTTGTGGGTGCTGCGTTGAACAGTATGAAAAGTGAAACGATTGACTAGGGTTGTGGAAGCTGTTACCAATCAGGCAGCTCTGGCACTTGGTAATATTACAGAGGAGCTCCAAATTGCGAGGATTGTAGTGCTCCAAAATCGTATGGTACTAGATTTAATATTAGCTGATCAAGGTGGTACATGTCGCATCATCGGTAGTAGTTGCTGTGTTTTTATTCCAGATCACTCACCTTCAGTATATGATGCAATATCTAAATTGTATAAAATTGCTGCAGAAATCCACACAGAGACTGGTACTTGGACTTTTTCTGGATGGTTTTGGGCTCTTGTTTCCGCTTGGGGACAACCCCTAAGGAGCTTCCCTGCCCCATAGATGCCCCTACCTGTGGAGTCAGCAGTTAAGTTTGGGTCACACATATGTGTACTGTGTGCACTGAGACTCTTATTTATGGACTTGCCTGCGGCTTTTGTTTTTCCAATTAATTGGAATTTAATAACAATTTGAGCCAACTTGTTGTTGGTTTCCTGCTTAAATCTTTGTTATACATTACATTCCCTAGTATGGAGTTGTTCCTGGCTGACATTAGTTGTGTGTCTGTATTTGTGTGTGTGCACGCGCTGCTTGGCCTACCTGTGTTGTTTGGCCAGTATGTGAGGTTGTGTGCAGTGCTTTTGTCTGAAAGTGGTAGGGTGTGTGTTGTATGAAGGACAATTGCGTATTCAAGATTTTTTGCGGCATTTGTATTGAGGGTTTGTGTTGAGATGTGCTTATTGGTGTGTTGTGTGGCTTTGTGTGCTTTGAATGTGTTGTGTGCGTGTTTTGTGCATGGTATGTTAGATTAGATGTTCTGTGTCAGTCGATTGGTAAGTAGTATGTTTGTGTATTTCCATGTATTTTTTATTTTGCCTCTTGATGTATGTCTGATGTGATGTATGTCTGATGTGTCCCTGGCTAGTGCCCCCTGTGGGTCCCTGCCAGGGGATTGGAGACGGTGTGGTTGTGCTGTGGTTGTGATGTGATGTGTTGTGGTGTTGTGGAGTACTGTGTGTGTGTGGGCCTGTGCAGTGTTTCCATGCGTACTTGTGTGTTTTTTTGACGTGTGTGTAGGTGAGTGTGTGTGTGGTAACCATAGTGTGGTTGTTGTAAATATGTAAGTGTGTGTGTAGCTGTATGTGAGTGTGCGTGTTAGTGCGCTGTTACGAGTGAAAGTATGTTGTGTGAGTGTATAAAAATTGACAATCTACAACTGTACCAGGTAAGAGTGTGTACTTACAGTTGTTGTTCTCGTCGCAGATTCTGGAGTTGTTGGGCAAGCAGGAGCTGTGGGAAGACATCTAGTTCAGGTTCCAATGCAGATACAGACGAGTATGGCTTCTTGTAGGTGACTCTCTCCTTTTATGCAATTGCTTTCCGCCTGAGTTTCAATTGTGGTGCAACTACGGCAGAAACCTTGGCAGTGTGTAACCTCGTAATCTCTCCGGCGGAATCATCGTCTCCGGCAACCTGCAGGTGGCTACCATTGTCCGGCGGTGCTTTGGCTGTGTTCTGTACTGAATGCCGCCAATGTCATAATTTGACGGTCTTCTCCGCCAGCCTATTGCTGGTACAACGCCACCACCAACATGGCGGTCCGGGGACCACCAAATTCATAATGAGGCCCTGCATGTGTGAGTATATATATATATATATAAATATATATGTATATATATATATTTTTTTTTTTCACTGAAAAGAAACAAAGGTTACAGGGATGCTATAGTTAGGTTCTGAATTGACTTGTGCAAAAATTATAGAAATTCAGCAGTTATAGTTAGAGTTCTTTGAAGTAACTCTAACTCATACCCTTGCCTTTCACAGTTTTTCAATGAATAATATTAAAACAAATATTACAGTGATATCATCAATGATTTTATAAAAGATGTCATGATTGCTGTAATATCTGTGGTAATTGGCAGTGCATGGTACAGGAATGAGTTATAGTTGTCCTCAAGTGCCTATGGCCAGGCCCAGCAGCCAACCCCAAAACCACCCAACCCCACACCATTCACAGCCGAACAGTCTGTCTCTCTTCTTGTGAGATTGGGTGTGAGAGGGTGTCTTTGGGTGTGAGAGTGTC
Organism: Pleurodeles waltl; assembly: GCF_031143425.1. Taxonomy (NCBI): domain Eukaryota; kingdom Metazoa; phylum Chordata; class Amphibia; order Caudata; family Salamandridae; genus Pleurodeles; species Pleurodeles waltl. The sequence goes on from NC_090437.1 coordinate 211,309,637, forward strand.
TGTAAAAGTGGGTTCATGAGGGACTAAGTGGTTTGTGAGTGAGTGCATGAGGGTCTGAGTGGGTCTGTGAGTGGGTGTGTCAGTGTGTGTGTGTGAGTGGGTTCATGAGTGTCTGAGTGGGTCTATGAGTGGGTGCATGAGGATCTGAGTGGGTTTGTGAGTGGGTCCATGAGTGCATGAGTGGGTCTGGGAGTGGGTGCATGAGGGTCTGAGTGAGTCTGTGAATGGGCGCATCAGTGTCTGAGTGGGTCTGTGATTGGGTGTGTCAGTGTCTGAGTGAGTTTGTGAGTGGGCGCATGAGTGTCTGAGTGGGTCTGAAAGAGTGTGTGGGAAAAGTCTATGAGTGAGTCTGAATGGGTGGATAAGTGTCTAAGTGAGTGTGAGAGTGGGTGCATGAGTCTCTGAGTTCATGTATAATTGAATGAATTGGTATATGAATAAGTCTGTGAATATTTTTATTTACTTTTTTTGGCTTATTTGTGATTAATTTCGATTAATCTTGACTAATCATAAATATGGCATCTGGTGGAGAAAAATCATTTTCAACCCACAAATTGACCCTCCAACACCCCTATATCACACTACTGGGGTCAAGGTACTGTCACCCTGACCCCTTATGCTACTTTTCATTTTATTTCTCAGCCCCAGAGTCCATATCCTGAGACCTTAAAGTTTCTTGTAAACTACTGAACGGATCAACACCAACTAACTAAAAGCATGATCTGCGTAGAGAAAGCTAGCTTTTTGCCAAATATGGTGTAATTCTGTCCAGGCTGCAGTTGTGTCTAAAGGTCATTTGGGAATTAACATGTGAAATGCAACTTTTTTGATCCCCCTTTCTCTCAGCCCCTGCTTGACGGATGACCCCAAAACCTTCCATGCCCAACAAGAATCACCAGGGCACTTTTTTATCTAGAAAATTTAGTGAAGATACATCAAAGGGGACCAAAGATATAGGCAAGTAAAAAAATGCTTTTTCTATGGAATCATGGTTCTAACTATAACTACCTAGTCGCAATCGTTACTAGGTAATATCTATCTATCTATCTATCTATCTATCTATCTATCTATCTATCTATCTATCTATCTATCTATCTATCTATCTATCTATCTATCTATCCATCTATCTATATATATATATATATATATATATATATATATATATATATATATATATATATAACATCTACCCATATCATCCAGGCCAGGGAAGCCTACGCCAGGGAAGATAAGGCTCAAGCCACACCGGCAAAGTGGTTTACAACTTTTCAAGGGAGTTTGTTTGGCATTACCCATTTCCACAGTAGTTCAGTCTTGGTCACATGAACTGTAGTTCCAAATGATGCTTTCTTAACAACTACACCTTGTATGAAAACACATTGCCCCTCACCCACCATGCCCCAGGCACCTCCTCCTCCCTGGGGCTCAAAATGAAATTTATGCCGGGGGTCCGCAGGGTCCCCTGCAGCCCCCCCATAGCTCCAGAGACCACCACCTCCCTTGGGATGAAATAACATGCTGAAGGGGGTCCATCGCCGACCCCCAGCCCCTGGGACCACCATCTCCCCCGGCTAAATTAAAGGTTGGAAGAGGGCTGTGAAGCCACTCTTGTGGAACAAATAATGGCCCTGGGGACCACCACCCCCAGGTCCGGGTCCTGCTATGTCCAAGCGTACACACCCTGGGACATAACTGTTTGGTCTGACTTGGGGGGAACTTTGACAACTCCTGCCAAGTCAGAGCCAACACTCTGCTTCCATCAGGCGAGAGCTGTCAAGGTGCTCTCACCTGCTGGAAGCAGAGGTTTCATCTCTTTCCCTGCCTACAGAGATGCAGGCAGGGAATGAGATGAAACAATTGTTCTTGCATACGGGGAGCTGTATGTTTAGCAGCTTCCTGTGTGCAAAAGCAATGCCCAGGGAGGGAGGTTGTGTACCCCCTTATCTATTAAATGAAGGCTGGGCCCCGGGAATGGGGTCGCAAGGGCCAAATTGGCCAGGGAGGGGTGCAAAGCTCCCCCTCCCCCAGACTCCATGGTTCTCCCTTTAAACTGCTACAAGTATGCAAATGTGCAAATCACCTGAAAGCTTCACCCACTTGGCCCGCGCTGTCCACCTTAGTGGTATGCAAAGGTCTTTCTGCCTTTTACTAGGAAGATGCACAGCTTACCAAGAGGCCCCCCAAAGCATTTACCATCAATTTTGATGGCTTGTTTTTGATGTCTAGGAATATGAGGACTTCACAAAACAAAGAAGCACTTGCATTAAATAGATTCGAGGAAGGGCCCTGGTTTGGTGGCGAGGTATGTCTTTGTAGTCTTGTTAGCCTGACTATAGAAGGATTCATGTAATCACAGAATAATGGAGAAAGACGCATGAGGAGAAATCACATTGCTAAACACCCACAAGGCCACCTGAAGCCCTTTCCTCATGGTCCATTATTCAGCTGTAGTCTAGAATATCCACTGGATAGTTAATTAACGAGGTAGAAAGTACTTCATTTAGGTAGACATTTTCTGCAAAACCGTAGACTCTTGTTGGATAAACAAGCAGATACGGTTCTTTTGTGGCCAAGTCACTCTCACAGCTACTGACACACCCACATAGACACTCACAGAGTCACTCTGGCTCATGCATCCACTCACAGACCCACTCAGAGACTCATGCAGTCACCCACAGAACTACACAGAAACTCATGCACTCACTCCGAGACGTACTCAGAAACTCATGCACTCACTCACGGAGCCACTCAGAAACTCATGCACTCACTCGCAGATACACTCATAGACTCATGTACTCACTCACAGCCTACTCAGACACTCATGCACCCACTCACAAACCCACTCAGAGATTCTCACACCCACTCACAGTCTCACTCAGACTGATGCACCCACTCACAGACCCACTCAGAGACCCACACACTCACTCACAGACCCACTCGGAAACTCAATAGACCCACTCACATAGCCGCTCACAGACCCACTCAGAGACTGACGCTCTCACTCAGACCCACTTAGACACTCATACACCCACTCACAGACCCACTCAGACATTCATGATCCCACTCACAGACTCACTTAGATTTTTCTTACTACACCCTCACAGAAACACTCTCACACCCACTGTCACGCCGAGAGACTCCCTCTCATACCTTCTCTCACACACAGATCCTCTCACACCTACATAGACCCTCTCACACCCACTCAGACACTGTCATACCCACTCTCACACCCAGTCACACCTATTCTCATATCCAGTGAGACAGTCCCTGCAGCCAACACCTGCTGCGCATGATTGAAGGCAATGCGCAGCACATGATTGGGTGGTAATGGGGGTTGACTGGCCTGTGGCCAATCCACACTGTGTACGGGCAAAGGCCGTGCACAGCAGTAGTTGGATTGATGCAAAGTAATTAAAATTACTTTAGTTAAAAAAAACATATACGTTATAGTTAAGAAAGGGAAACATAATTTCCAATGTAGCAAACACAATGCAATCATTTACCAAGCATATGTGTATAACATGCATAGCTTTACCATGGAAGTTTTCACCACAAAAATATCTTTACCATGCGCGCCTTTACAATGAATTTCATTGTAAATACATGAATGTTAAAGGTATATGCATGGTAAAGGGTTTAAAGGTACGTTTTTTTTTATTTTGTATTTGTAAAGGCATGAATGGTAAAGGTGTTTGTGTGGTAAAGGTTTATTTTAATATATATATATATATATATATATATATATATATATATATATATATATATATATTTATTAGATAGATAGATAGATAGATAGATAGATAGATAGATAGATAGATAGATAGATAGATAGATAGATAGATAGATAGATTTAAAAAACAATGAAATTCAAGGAAAAACCCAAACAGGGTCGTTATAGTTAGGTTCACATTTCACACGTATAAAACCATAGAAATTCAGCAGTTATAGTTACCTGAGCTGACTAGAACTTGCTCCCCGTAATGCACCGCTTATGACCTCACATATTACATCACTCATGACATGCTCAGTGACATCACAGATGACATATCAAACGACATTACTGATAACATCATCCAGTGACTGTTAGTGGTAGCATGGATGTGTCATGAGTCATGTTATAGATGAGGTCTGACAAAAAGATATATCCACACCAAATAATCATTTTGATTCATTATTGCCACTACATTTGCAACAATGAACTCACAGGCTAATCTTTTTCTGTTCCCTTCCCCTTCATGCTCCTGTAGATCTGTTACCCCGGTAACACAGTTTGCAACATTCTTCTGCAGCAGGTCACAAGTTCATAACACTTTCTGTGTAGAGCATGCTTACTTTTAAACCTATCACAGGTACTAACAATGTTTTCCAATTTTTCTAAAGCCAATCCAACATCCACTTACTATTCACATAACTTCACTACCTAGCTCCATCAACAATCTATAACACCCACTCAAATGGGTTCTTCCGGATTCTACCTTCTTCCCTCCCATTTAACTGAATTTCATTTAAAATATCCTTCCTTTGGTTGAATTTATTAATGATTGCCAACATCCAGATCTTTGATAGTGCACTGTGGTGGCAATGACGAAGGCACAATTACAGAGGTTGGTTAGGAAATGATGATGAAGGATACCTTTAGAAAATTAATACCACTTTCCCCACACACTGCCTTTGTTTTTCTAACATTTGCCAAAGACAGAAGTGGAACTGGTCAAATGAATTCTGTCCACAAATATACAAATCCAGGAAATATGTCAATAAAATTGTTTCTACATTCCTCAGAGACCATAGCATGCGCTCTATATACCACAACAACATACAATTTGATATGGATGGTATAAACGTAAATTATGGTGTCACCTAACAGACAAAGGCAACAGGGTGTTCCTGCATAACCTGAAAGTCTGCATCCTGTTTCATCTGTAGTAATCAGCTACACATCATAAACACAAATGCTCTTTTTAGAGCCAATCATTTAGCCATACACATATTTATTTTTAAATACTTAGGCCCTCATTACAACCCTGGCAATTGGTGTTAAAGTGGCGGTAATACAGCCAACAGGCTGGTGGTAATTACTGCCAAATTATGACCATAGCGGATAGATCTCAGATAGACAGCGACTTTACCACACCGATCGCCAGGGTGGAAACAACAGCCACCACGGCGGTAGCCGCCTACAGCCAGGCCAAAGTCAATGTTCTGCCCACCATATTAAGACCCTGCGAACCATCACCTTTTTAGGGGTGGTACCAACAACATCAAAAGCCTGGTGGAAACAGACCAGAGAAGTGAAAGGACTCACCATTGAAGACACAGGGAACAACCACGCCGCCCGAGCTGCATGTCTTCCCCAGGCTCTTCTACGTGCTGCTCCACCATGAACACCAACAACGGTAAAGACGATGACGGTCAGTACAGACGCCTAGCACACAAGGGAGAGGGGGAGGAAAAAGAGAGTGACTCACACCCCCAACACCATACACACAACCAAATGCACAAGAAAACAAGTTAACCCCCCTAAATCGGCCGAAAAATTCAAGGACACAACAAATTTATTAAAGTGAGTGTAATAAGATCAACACAGTATAAAAATAAAATTTTACAGATATTTACGATTGTACAATTCAAGGGACATTGCCCAGTCAGTTTGCGTGGTCCACATGGCCACAGGGCAAAGTCCAAGGCCCCACTTGTTACCTGCATCATCACAGAGAGAACACTGCAGGGGCATCAGTTGGTAAATAGGCAGGCACCTCAGGGGGACGGGAGATGGGGGGCACCTCAGCTGGGAGATGGAACAACACCACTGGTTCTGGAGGGGGCAACATGCCCTGTACTTGATCCTTGGTAGTGCAAGGCCACAGTCTCTCAAGTTGGTGACTTGCCCACATGCTCTGGAGGGGAAAACATGCCCTGTGCCTGAACCTGGGGAGTGGAAGGCCACAGTCTTTCAATTGGGTGACTTGCACACATGTTCTGGTGGGGGCAACATGCCCTGTGTTTGGTCCCGGGAAGTGTAAGGCCACAGTCTCTCAAGTGGGTGAATACCCCTCTGGTTCTGCAGGGGGCATTGTGCCCTGTGCTCTTGATCTGTGGAGGCTGGGATTGGTGGGTGTCTTACCCACTGGTTCTGGAGGGGACATCGTGCCCTGTGCTCTTGATCCTAGGGAGACTGGGGTTGGTGGGTGTCTTACCCACTGGTTCTGGAGGGGGCATCATGCCCTGTGCTCTTGATCCTGGGGAGGCTGGGGTTGGTGGGTGTCTTACCCACTGGTTATGGAGGGGGCATTGTGCCCTGTGTTCTTGATTTGGGAAGTGCAATGTCACAGTCTCTCAGGTGGGTATCATACCCACAGGATTTGCAGGGGGCAGGCTGCACAGCAGCCCATGGAGGCTGGACTATATACCGTCCGCCGGCGCTAACGGCTGCTCAGTGGTGGAAGTGGTGCTGCTTTAGCTGCTGCAGGGGGGGAGCTCCAGGCAATCCCCTGTAGCCTTGGATGGCTGCCTACTGCTGATGCTGTTGCTGGTGATGGGAGGCTCCAGCCCATCCCCTGCAGCCTCGGATGGCTGCCCACTGGTGGTGGTGGTGCTGCTGCTACTGGTGGGGGGAAACTCGGCCCATCCCCTGCAGCCTCAGATGGCTACCCACTGGTGGTGGTGCTGCTGCTGCTGGTAGGGGGAGGCTCCAGCCCATCCTCTGCAGCATCAGATGGCTGCCCACTGGTGGTGGTGGTGCTGCTGCTGCTGTTGAGGGGAGGCTCCAGCCCATCCCTTGCAGCCTTGAATGGCTGCATAACCATGGTTGGTTCCTTGCTCTTCCTGGCAGCAGCTGGGGCAGGCTCCTTGCTTTTCCTGGCAGCAGCTGGGGCAGGCTCCTTACCCTTGATGCTGCCTGGTGCAGGCTCCTTCACCCTCAGGACATGTGCCCTGGATCCTTTCCCACCACGAGTGGGTGTGGTGACTACTGGGCCTGTGGACTGGGTGGCTGAGGTGCTTGGCTGGGTTCGTGATAGCCTGGCCAGACGTGCAGAACGGGGGGGAGTAGAGAAGAGGTCAATGGTGGTAAGAAAAGCTTTTTAGGGACATTGGGGCGGGAAGAGGAAGAAGGAATGGGAGAGGAGGATGAGGGAGTAGGAGGTTTCTGTCTGTTGATTTTGGGTGCAGGTGCATGGGCTGGATGCTGTTGTGAGGTGGGGGGATGTTGGGTGTCTGAGTTCTTGCGTTTGTGTACTTTAGGAGGGGGAGATGGACACAATTGGGAGGCACAGGGGATGTGTGCATGGCTGTTGAGGAGGTGTCTGCCAGTGAGGTGTATGTTCTGCTAGGTGTGGTGGTAATGCTGTTAGTGGATGAGGATGTAGTGCATGCAGGTGTGAGTATAGACGGAACTGAGAGAGAGGTGGAGGAGGAGGAGGGGGAGACAGTGGAAATTGTGGATGTTGTTATGTCTGCATCTGGATGGTGTTTGTGTGAGTGCCTGTGGAATGAGGTGTGGTGCTTGTGTTTGCCTGTGCCGCTCTTCTGTGTTGTCTTGTGTGCATGCTTGTCTGCCTGTATGCTTGGGATAGGTTGGGGTTGAGGGGAATGGGATTGGGAAGAGGAAGTTGGAGGGTGGAAACAGGGACAATGGCTGCCATCAGAGAGGAGGCCAGAGCCTGGATTGATCTCTGTTGAGCCACCAAGCTAGTGTGAATGCCCTCCAGGAATGTATTAGTCTGTTGCATCTGGGCAGCCAGCTGCTGGATGGCATTCACAATGGTTGACTGCCCAACAGAGATGGATCTGAGGAGGTCAATAGCCTCCTCACTCAGGGCAGCAGAGCTAACTGGGGCTGGGCCTGAGGTGACTGGGACAAAGGAGATGCCCACCCTCCTGGGTGAGCGGGCACAGGCAACTCGATGAGGGGCTGCTGGGAGGGCGGTGCTGGTACAGGGGTGGCGGCTGTACCTTTAGCTGAGGTGAGCACAGAGGTGTCCACCAGCACCAGGGAGCTTCAATCGGAGCGGTATCTGTGTCTGAACTGTCCCCTCCGGCCTCCGCTGTGGTGCTCCCCTCTTCCTCAGTCCCACTGGTGCCCTAACCGTCAGTGGACTCTGCCTCCTGGGTCCTGTGGGATGAAGCTCCATCCGTCGCTGGTGCCTCTGCTCCTCCGCCAGATGATGCTAATGCACATAAGGACAGAGTGACACAACAAAAACGGGGGAAGAGACAAAGGATACACTTGGTCAATGGCTGCACCAAGACCACTATTGGCGTACACAGCACACTCACACACAGGGTATAGGCCTACGCACTATCCATTGCACTACCAGTGATAACAAGGCATGGGGAGGGGCATACACCGCCAAATCCAGCACACCTGGGTCCCACGCAGCCTTGACCAGTAGTGGATGCCCACAAGCTAGTTAGCTGGATTATCCTTTCTGGACCCTTGTCACCAGGGGACTGTAGTGAATCCTGGTTTATTTTAATTGGATAACAGGAATTAGCTTAGCCTTTGGCTTGCAGACTCGTGCCCCCGCCCCGTCACCTAGTAACCTACTTAGCTTGCTCTGTCTTAGCCCATTTAATTATTTAATTCTTTTAAGATGGCTGCCTTGTTTATAGTTAGGCCACTTGTTATGATTTGCATTATCAGTGCCACTGCATTAAGGCGTCAAGATCAAGTGACAAAGGAAAAACAAACAGTAGGTGTTCACACTTAGGAACTCTCTCTCTCCATGCTTTCGAGGGAATTGTTTATATTAATTGCCGCCCCAAGCATGCCTGTTATCTATTGTTTGGGAACACACCTATGTCAGGGGTCCAAGTAGATCTGTATAAATATATATCACTTTAGACAGACAATCAGAGGGATTCTGACAAGAGGGCATCACCACCATCGCTGATATCGATGCTGCACGTCGTCTTGACACTGACCCAGTCTTCGTGTCCCTATGAAGTCTGAGATAGAGACCTCATTCCAAAGTAATGAGGGGTGGCGGGCTCCTCTCATGGACATGGCATTAGCAGATTAGGTTTAACATACCCAGATCCTTTAGGTATGAGGTTAGGCCTATCATGATAGGGTGTTAGGACATATTACACACTTTGGTGGTCATTACAACCCTGGCGGTCGGTGTTAAAGCGGCGGTAAGACCGCCAACAGGCCGGCAGTAAAAAATTTGGAATCACGACCGTGGCGGAAACCGCCAACAAAGCCACGGCGGTACAAACAAACAGTGCAGCGGTCACCGCCAACAGACTGGCGGAAGACAATGTACCGCCCACAGTATCATGACAGGCCAATCCGCCACCTTTTCTGGGGCGGATTCATCGCGGATAAAAACATGGCGGAAACAGGAATTTCAAAGGGAAAACGCTCACCTCTACACACTCCACGAGGAACGAGGACATCATGGACCCGGAACTCCAAATCCTACCTGCGATAGTCTTCCTGCTCCTGAACCAGGAGCACGAACGCCGGCGGCGAAGAGCACGGTGAGTACTGCACCCACGACATAGGGAAGGCGGAGGGAAAAAACAGGGACACACACACGCAACAACCCCACCCTCACCCACTACAACACACACACTAATACATATCTATACATCATAGTTACACCCCCCAAACCCCCCCCGGAAGAATGCAAAGACCAAAGGACATGATTGTAACCATTGTAATCCATTAAAATACAGTATTATAAAATATATATACACTATAAACAAATATATACACCAATAATACAAGTCCAGGTATTGCACAATTTATAGTCTGTGGACCACTGGGCCCAAAATGCATGGGCGAGGCCCACACTCGATACCAGATCAAAACAGAAAGAACACTGCAGGGGAATCAGATAGAAATACAACAGGCACCTCAGGGGGAAGGGAAGGGGGCACCTCAGCCGGATGAGTGCACGACACCAGATCCACGAAGGGGCTCAATGCCCACTGTTCAATCCTGGGGAGTGCAAAGCCACAGTCTCTCAAGTCTCTACGGTGGGTGGGTTGCCCACTGTCATATCCTGGGGAGTGCAAAGCCACATTCTCTCAAGTCTCTGCAGTGGGTGGTTTGCCCACTGCCATATCCTGGGGAGTGCAAAGCCACAGTCTCTCAAGTCTCTCCAGTGGGTGGTTTGCCCACTGTTCCATCCTGGGGAGTGCAAAGCCACAGTCTCTCAAGTTGATAACAGTCTCCACTGGTTCTGGAGGGGGACTGGCGCCCAGAGTGCTTCATCCTGTGAAGGACAGAGGTAGTGGATGGATGTCTCCACTGGTTCTGGAGGAGGAATGGTGCCCAGAGTGCTTCATCCTGTGAAGGACAGAGGTAGTGGATGCATGTCTCCACTGGTTCTGGAGGGGGACTGGTGCCCAGAGTGCATCACTCACCCCGTGACGATCCCAGTTGCATCAGTGCCCCTGCCGCTCATGGGCTAGCCGTGCTTGATTTGGCGGTGCCCTGTTCAGCGGTGCATGAGTTAGCGGTGCCCTGTTCAGCGGTGCTTGAGTTGGCGGTGCCCTGTTCAGCGGTGCTTGCCCTGTTCAGCGGTGATTGGCCTGTTCAGCAGTGCTTGCCCTGTTCAGCGGTGCTTGAGTTGGCAGTGCCCTGTTCAGCGGTGCTTGCCCTGTTCAGCGGTGCTTGGCCTGTTCAGCGGTGCTTGCCCTGTTCAGCGGTGCTTGAGTTGGCGTTGCCCTGTTCAGCAGTGCTTGCCCTGTTCAGCGGTGCTTGCCCTGTTCAGCGGTGCTTGAGTTGGCGGTGCGCTGTTCAGCGGTGCTTGCCCTGTTCAGCGGTGCTTGAGTTGGCGGTGCCCTGTTCAGCTGTGCTTGCCCTGTTCAGCGCTGCTTGAGTTGGCGGTGCCCTGTTCAGCGCTGCTTACCCTGTTCAGCGCTGCTTGAGTTGGTGGTGCCCTGTTCAGCGGGGCTTGTGCTGGTGGTCCTTCATGGCCCAACGGGGCTTGTGCTGGCGGTCCTTCATGGCCCAGTGGGGCTTGTGCTGGCAGTCCTTCATGGCCCAACGGGTCTTGTGCTGGCGGTCCTTCATGGCCCAACAGGGCTTGTGCTGGCGGTCCTTCATCGCCCAACGGGGCTTGTGCTGGCGGTCCTTCATGGCCCAAAGGGGCTTGTGCTGGCAGTCCTTCATGGCCCAGCGGGGCTTGTGCTGGCAGTCCTTCATGGCCCAACTGGGCTGGGGCTGGCAGGGCCCTCCTGGACAGCTGGGCTGGGGCTGGCGGGCCCTCCTCAGCACCTGGGCTTGGGCTGGCGGTGTCCTCCTGGGCAGCTGGGCTGGGGCTGGCAGTGGCCTCCTGGGCAGCTGGGCTTGGGCTGGAGGGGCCCTCCTGGGCAGCTGGGATGGGGCTGGCGGTGGCCTCCTGGGCAGCTGGGATGGGGCTGGAGGGCCCTCCTGGGCAGCTGGGATGTGGCTGGCAGTGGCCTCCTGGGCAGCTGGGATGGGGTTGGCGGCGGCCTCCTGGGCAGCTAGGATGGGGCTGGCGAGGCCCTCCTGGGCAGCGGGTATGATGGCGGTCTTCTCCGCTGTGCTGCTCTTCCCAGACATGCCGGGTTTCTTGTGGCCCTTCCCCACCTTGGGAGGTGTCACATCTGAGTCCGCACTTCCACTGGGACCCCTGGGAGCGGCTTTGGTGGCTGGAGTCTTCCCCCTCTCCCGCCGGGCACTGGCCAACTTCTGATGCTTCACAGGGGGGGGACTGGCTGTGCTGTGGCTCCGTGCCACACTGGCTGTCCTGGTGGCCAGTGCACTTCACATACCTGTGACTACAGGCACCACTGGTCCGGGAGATGTTGTGGCTGAGGTGCTAGTTCGGGACCTATGAGATGGACGGGGTGGGGGAGGTGTGGGAAAAAGGTCAAGGCTGGACATGAAAAGTTTTTGGACACACTGGGACAAGTAGCTGGAGGGGGTTTGGGAGTGGAGGAAGAGGTGGTGGTAGTAGGAGGTGTATGTTTGGTGACTTTGGGTGCAGGTGTATGCACTGGAGGCTGTCGTGAGGTGGATGGCTGTTGGGTGGGTGTGTGGCTGCGTTTGTGTATCTTGGGATGGGGCGTCACAGACACACTGGGAGAGGACACGGGGACGTGTGAATGGTAGTGGGGGTGGTGGCTGCACGTGAGCGGGGTGTGCTGGTGGGTGTGCTGGTGAGGGACGTAGTGGCTGTAGAGGTAGTGCATGCAGGTGTGTGTGTAGACGAGACTGGGAGGGAGGAGGGAGACGACGAGGAGGGGGACACAGTGGAGGCAGTGGATGTTGGTGTGTCTGCATGTGTCTGATGCTTGTGTGAGTTCCTGTGGGATGTGTGGTGCTTATGTTTGCCTGAGCTTCCCTTGTGTGGTGAGGTGTGTGCAGGCTGGTCTGATGGTGTGCTTGCGATAGGCAGAGGTACAGGGGATTGGGTCTGGGTGGAGGAAGTTGGAGGGGGGAGGCTAGACACAGGGACAATGGCTGCCATCAGTGCTGAGGCCAGAGTTTGAAAGGCTCAGTGAAGGGCCGCCTGACCAGAATGAATGCCCTCCAGGAATGCATTAGTTTGTTGCAACTGCCTTTCTACACCCTGGATGGCATTCAAAATGGTAGACTGCCCAACAGTGAGTGACCTGAGGAGGTCAATGGCCTCCTCACTGAGGGCAGCAGGGGTGACTGGGGCAGGGCCTGAGGTGCCTGGAGTGAAGGTGATGCCCACCCTCCTGGGTGAGCGGGCACGGGCGAAGGCTGAGTGGCTGCTGGGAGGGCGGTGCTGGTAGGGGGGGTGGCGGCTGTACCTGTAGATGCGGGGGGCACAGATGTTACTGCCACCACAAGGGAGCTCCCATCAGAGGACGAGTCCGTGTCGCTGGTCTCAGCTCCTGTCCCCGCCATGGAGCTCCCCTCGCCCTCCGTCCCACTGGTGAATTCAGAGTCCGTAGTGTGGCCCTCCATGGCCATGTGGGATGCAGCTCCCTCGTGCTCCGGTGCCACTGCTCCTCCGCCTGATGATGCTAATGCACACAAGAACAGGGAAACCACAAAAAGGGGGGGAACAGAATAAAGACATGTTGAGTGCATGGATTACCGCTACCGTTGGCGGACAAGACAGTCACAGAAGCCCCCTGCACTACGCCGCGCACTTGAGCTCTACAGTGCAATTCCTGGGAAATGGCCTACAAGGCTATGGATGACATCTGCACACATAGATGACACAGGGGCATGAATAGCTGTACTTGGCACTCTACAGAGGTGGGGTGGGGGGGCCACAGGGCCATGCCTTACGGAGGAGCATAGCCTACGGAACTCGCCCTGGCCCAGGGAAACCCACAGCCCTCCTCCCCCACCCAGACAACTCCACTGCGCGCAATGTCAGCTGAATGAGAGTGTACTCACCCCCTTGTGTCTGCTGTGATGCCCTCAAGCGCCCATCCAACTCCAGGTAGGCCACCGCCAGTATCCTGAACATCAGGGGGGTCATGGTTCGACGGGCACCCCTCCCACGTTGGGAGGCCATCCCCAGCTGAGCCTCCGCCGTCTTCTTGCTCCAGCGGCAAATGTCCTCCCATCTTTTCCGGCAGTGGGTGCTCCATCTCTGGTAGACCCCCAGGGTCCAGACGTCTTTGGCGATGGCACGCCAAATATCTTTCTTCTGGTGGGCGCTGACCTACATGAAATGTACAGGGGAAGAAGAGAAATCATTACCAACTGCACCGTCAAAGTGAGTGGCCCCCATCCCTACCCTTGCCATGTGGCACATGCACTCACCGTCTTACATGCACGCAGCACTCAGCCCCCTTCCTTCTAACATCCAGCCCTCTCCACACAGGCATAGCCCATACAACATGCTCCCTGTGTACTTACCTGTTGGTCTGGAGGACCGTAGAGTAGCGTGTACTGGGGGAGGACCCCATCAACAAGCTTCTCCAACTCCTCCAATGTGAAGGCAGGGGCCCTTTCCCCAGACGCACGAGCCATTGTCTCTTCCAGACTGAGGTCACAGCAGCACTTGCAGTGCAGGTCCTCTCCTGTCGAAGATCAGGTATCGAGTGATTGAAGTGATAGAAAATGGCGGTCACGTCCGCGGCGGTGAGTACCATCACCGCCGGCGTACATCCTCATTGGCTCCTGGGACCCATAGGGTCCAATCTTTACCAATGCAACATTGCGCCGTGGTCTCCGACCGCCTACCCGCGCGGGTGTACAACGTCAGCGCAGTTACCTCACATCCCATTGTCCCACTTTACAGGTCAGGCAGCCGTCATTTCAGGGGCCCACATGGCCTCATTTTCAACTGCGTCACACATACCTAGGCGTAGCGTCAACACACATACAGGCCACATTTTGTGTATGATTGGTGTTCTGTGTAAACTGTGGGTACGTACCTCTGAGTTGTTTGACTCTGTGGTCGCTGTTGTCCTTCATAGGCACCGTCCGCTGGGACATGTGAGGAGATGGCGGCATCCTCCGGTGTATCGACCATTGGTGGACCTGTCGACAATGGAGGAGCGACATTTGATAATCACCTACAGGTTTGACCGTGCCACAATCCAGGAACTGTGTACCCAGTTGAAGCCAGACCTGATGTCAGCAATCCGCCATCCCACAGGAATCCCCCCTCAAGTGCAGGTGCTGTCAGTGCTCCATTTCCTTGCAAGCGGGTCATTTCAAACAACAGTGGCCATGGCATCAGGGATGTCCCAGCCTCTGTTTTCCAACGTGTTGTCCAGATTATTGTCTGCACTTCTGAAACAAATGTGGAGCTACATCGTTTTCCCTGAGGTGGAGGATTTGCCTACAGTGAAAGGTGATTTCTATGCCCTGGGACATTTCCCCAACATCATAGGTGCCATTGATGGGACTCATGTGGCTTTGGTACCCCCTCACAGGAGTGAACAGGTGTACAGAAACCGGAAGAGTTATAATTCCATGAATGTACAGATGGTATGTTTGGCCGACCAGTACATCTCCCATGTGAATGCCATGTTCCCTGGCTCAGTGCATGACGCCTACGTCCTGCAGAATAGCAGCATCCCTAATGTAAAGGGTCAACTCCAGAGGTACCGTGTGTGGCTATTAGGTGAGCCCCTGGAAGCAAGACAGTGGGAATGGTTGTCTGGGGTTTTCCCTACAGGTTAGTGTGTGTCTGACAGTTGTCCCTCGCCATTTGCAGGTGACTCTGGGTACCCCAACCTGTCATGGCTACTGACCCCAGTGAGGAATCCCAGGACCAGGGCAGAGGAACGCTACAATGAGGCCCATGGGCGAACTAGGAGGGTGATCGAGCGGACCTTCGTCCTCCTGAAGGCGAGGTTCAGGTGCCTCCACATGACAGGTGGATCCCTATTCTACTCACCAAAGAAGGTGTGCCAGATCATCGTGGCCTGCTGTATGCTTCACAACTTGGCTTTGCGACGACAGGTGCTTTTTCTGCAGGAGAATGGTCCAGATGTCAGTGTTGTTGCAGCTGTGGAGCCTGTGGACAGTGATGAGGATGAAGCAGAGGAAGAAGACATGCAGAACAGGGAGTCAGTGCTCCAGCCATATTTCCAGTGACACACAAGTGAGAATACAATCCTGCCTACTACATGTACTTTTACACTACTACCTCTATCCTGTCTGTCGTTTTCACCCATTGTATGGTCACTGAGTTGTCACTTTCCCTTACGGTTTCACAGATGTGGATCCCACTGTGTGTTATCTGCTTACATTCCTCATGGACTAGAGCTGTTTGACATAGGTATGTTGACATTACTATTTGAAACACAGTTTGTCACTGTAACTGCTAATACACTATTTTGAAATCACAGACAGACTCCAGATAATTTTGTGCTTTAGGTGTGTTTATTTCAATGCAAAATATTGGAGGGGGAAGCTAATTGGTGAGGGGTGATGGCGAAGGAGCGTCCATGTTAGAGTCCAGTCTATTAGTCTCACAGGTGCATTGCCCATATGGGCATAGGAAGTGGAGCTGGGGCAGTTTAATTATGGACAGGGTGACAAAGTGGGACAGTAGGATGACAATCAAGGTGGTCTCATTTCTTGGTGGGGGTCTTGGCATCGTTCTCTGTCTTGTTCCTGGATCTCAGGGACCATTTGCGGGGTGGTTCTCCGTCTGCAGGGGTGGGGTGCTGGTGTGGTGGTCCTGTGGTGGGGAGTCCTGTCCACTAGCGCCAGCGGAAGTGGTGGGCAGTTTATCGTCCATGCTAGTGTCAGGGGCCCCTTGTTGTGCCACAGTGTCCCTCCTGGTGTTGAGTACTTCCTTCAACACCCCTACAATGGTGCCCAGGGTGGAGCTGATGGTTCTGAGTTCCTCCCTGAAGCCCAAATACTGTTCCTCCTGCATGCACTGGGTCTCTTGGAACTTGGCCAGTACCGTTGCCATCGTCTCCTGGGAGTGGTGGTGTGCTCCCATGATGGAGGAGAGGGCCTCGTGGAGAGTGGGTTCCCTTGGCCTGTCCGCCCCCTGTTGCACGGCAGCCCTCCCAGTTCCCCTGTGTTCCTGGGCCTCCATCCCCTGGGCCGTGTGCCCATTGCCACTGCCCCCAGGTCCCTGTTGTTGTTGGGGTGGAGGGTTATCCTGGGTTCCCTGTAGTGGTTGACACACAGCTGATTGACGTGTCCTGGGGACGGAGGTATGGGCCCTGCTGGGTGGGTGCTGTGCTGGTGTTTCCAGAGGGGGAAAGGTCTGTGGTGGCCTGTGCCTGTGTGAGGGGAACCGACTATCCAGAGGTCCCCTATGGTCCGGGCTGGTCATCTAGATCCAGTTGGACAGAGGTGCTGTCATCACTGTGGGCCTTTTCTGGGGGTGGAGTGGACATGTCGGGACCCTCCTGTCTGGTGACGTTGGGTAGGGGTCCTGCAGGGGTGGAAAGGCATGATTATTGCATCTGTGTGTGGCATGGTGTGCAATGGGTGGGTGACCGTGTACCCCAGTGCTGGCATTCCTGTGTGGGAGCTTGTGTGATGATGGTTTAGGGGGGTGTATGGCTATGTGCAGTGTGCATGCTTTAGTGATGGGTGTCCATGCTTTGTAGTTGTCTATAGGGCTTGGTGTTGGGATGGGTGGGTTGTGATATTGGGACATTTGTGAGGAGTTGGTGTGATGGGGTGAGGGTGGGGGTATGTGATAGCATGCAGGTAGGGTGGGGGTTGTAATAGTTAAGATTTGACTTACCAGAGTCCATTCCTCTACCTACTCCTGCGAGGCCCTCAGGATGCAGAATCACCAAGACCTGCTCCTCCCATGTTGTTAGCTGTGGGGGAGGAGGTGGGGGGCCGCCGCCAGTCCGCTGAACCGCCAGGGGGTGTCTTTGCGGTGCCATGGGGTGGTGTAGGTGATGTGTGGAGTGGAGTGTGTGGTGATAAGTGTGGTGATATGTAGTGGTGTGTTTTGTGAGGTGCGTGGAAGTTGTGTGGGTGATGGTGTTATGTGGCTGTGGATGCTGTTGTACTTGCTGGTGGTGTCTCTCTCTGGCCTTCTTTCTGTATTTTTGGTCGTAGGGGTTTGTGGGTGATGTGGGTGTGTGTTTTATATTGTAATGGGTGTTTGGGAGTGGTGTGTGTATGTGTCTCAGGTGGGTGTATTTTGAATTGTCCAATGTGGCTGTGTTTTGTAAATGTGTGTGTATTTTGAGCACAGCAGTGTGTACAGCCAATGGAATACCGCGGTTGAAAGACCACCGCGTGGATTCATGTGTCGTGATAGTGTGGGCGTATTTCTGTTGGCGTGATGGTGGAGGTTTTGTTTTTGCCAGTTTATCACTGACCTTTGGTGTGGCGGACTTGTGTGGGTGTCTGAATTTTGTCGGATTCCGAGATGTGGGTCATAATAGCTGTGGTGGAATTCTGCGGCGGTGTGTTGGCGGTCTTCTGCACGGCGGTAAGCGGCTTTTACCGCCAATGTTGTAATGACCGCCTTTATGTCTTCTCATGTTATTGCAAGATGTGGGGTCTTTGTAATAATGACTCTTGTGTTTACAATTCTGTTTCTTGCACTGTTCATTATCCAAATCATTGTAGCCCATGCAACTTATCGCAGATGGCAGTTGTGTTAAATAAAAACCATTGAAACTTTACTGCATCTTCGTTATTGCCTGTGTTTGTTTGAGACATGATATATCTGTGAGAAAGGGGTAATCTCTGTTTAACAACAACACTCCATGAGATGTCATACTCTTGATTCCATGCGTAAAGGCTGCCACAAATCACCTTTTACTGTCTGGGTTTTTGGTGAGGTGCTGCTAGTGAGCAGGAAGGACTGGGACGACAGTTGCGACTTGTTGTAGGATAGGCATAGTCACCTACAAACATAAGTACTGTCATCCTTAAACCAGCAGTCTTGTCCAAAGCAAGAGCCCAAAGTACGACAGGACCTGTGCTGCAATGTCAGTCCTGGCCGAAGGGCAGGCACACACATCCCCCACCCAGATACCACCCTACCATGCTTAAGTTATAATGATGGGCACTGTACTCACCCCCTTGTGGCTGATGTGATCCTCTCAAGTGCCCATTCAGCTCAGGATAGGCCACCACCAGTATGTACCCCTTCCTCCTTGGGAGGCCATCCCCAGCTGGGCCTCCGCCATCTTCCATGCCCAGCGTCTCAGGTCCTCCCACCGTTTACGACAGTGGGTGCTTCACCTGCCATAGACCCCCAGGGTCCGCACTTCCTTGGCAATGGTACGGCATATAAACTTCTTTTGATGGGCGCGGACCTGCAGAGGGAATACACCCTGGAAAATGGTATTAGTCAGACAGCCCTGCCTGTTACACCTATGGACAACCATACCCCTTCACATCACCATTTACACACACATGGCCCAGCACACAACCTGTACGCCGCCCAGGGGACATCCACCCACCCCCCTTACACGATGCCTTCACACCCCACTCCATGCATTCATGCCAAATGTATTGTGCACACAGTGTACTCACCTGTTGGTCTGGAGTCTCAAACAGCAGTCCATACTGGGGTAGGACCCCATCCACCAGTCTCTCCAACTCCGCTGAGGTGAAGGCAAGGCCCTTTCCCCAGTCACACGGGCCATGGTAGGTTCCAGACACAGGTCACAGCAGCACATGCAGTGTAGGTCCTCTCCTGTTAAATGTCAGGTAGCAAGTGAGGAATCAGATAGAAAATGGCAGTCACATCCAAGGAGGTGCATACCGTCACCACCAGCATACAACACCATTGGCCTCTGTAACCCACAGGGCCCAATTATAACCAATGAGGAGTTGCATGGTGGTTCCTGACCGCCTCCCGCAATGGCGCACGTCAGCTGAATTACCTCACTTCCTCCTGTCCCTCCACACAGGACAGGCACACGCCATTTCAGGGGGAGGCGGGTAGGCCCTGGATAATTACTGCGTCTCAGTTTAATTTTGGAGAATTCTCACTGACCCATTACAATTTGACAGCATGCATTATACTGTTGTAGCCCCATTTTTCAGTTTGTGACCGGTTCCTCACTCTTTTGTCCCTTAGATTGCTACTGCTGCAGATGAATAGGAGATGGAGACATATCCTGTGTACATACCCCTGGTGGACTTGGCAAAAATGGAGGACAGGCACATCATCCTCACCTACAGACTTGACAGGGCCACATTCACTGAGCTGTGTGCCCAATTGGAGCCTGACCTGATATCTGCTATCCGTCACCTCACTGGAATCCCCCCTCTTGTGCAAGTTCTATCAGTTCCCCATTTCCTGGTAACTGGTTCTTTCCAAGTGACAGTGGGCTTGGCAGCAGGAATGTCACAGCCAATGTTCTCAATTGTGCTGACCAGAGTGTTGTCTGCACTGATTAAACACATGTGCAGCTACATTGTATTTCCCCAGGTGGAGGATTTGGCCACAGTGAAGGCTGACTTCTATGCAATGGGAAATATCCCCAACATAATTGGTACAATTGATGGAACCCATATTGCATTTGTCACCCCCCATCAAAATGTACAGTTGTACAGAAATTGCAAGAGTTTTCACTCAATGAATGTACAGATGGTGTGCTTGGCAGACCAGTACACCTCCCATGTCAATGCTAAGTATCCTGGGTCGGTGCATGATGCCTTTGTCCTGAGGAATAGCAGCATCCCAAATGTGATGGGCCAACTACAGGGGCATAGGTTGTGGCTAATAGATGAGCCCTGGATCCCACCCAGTAGATGTTGGGGTATGGGTATGGTGTTGGCCATATGGGACAGTGTGTGGCTAAATGTTGTCCCTCAGAATTTGCAGGTGACTCTGGTTACCCCAATCTATCATGGCTACTGACCCCTGTGAGGAATGCCAGGACAAGGGCAGAAGAATGTTATAATGAGGCACATGGGTGTACCAGAAGGATCATAGAAAGAACCTTTGGTCTCCTGAAGGCCAGGTTTCGGTGCCTCCTTCTGACAGCTGGATCCCTGTTCTACTCACCCAAGAAGGTCTGCCAGATAATAGTGGCATGCTGCATGTTGCAT
Organism: Pleurodeles waltl; assembly: GCF_031143425.1. Lineage (NCBI taxonomy): Eukaryota > Metazoa > Chordata > Amphibia > Caudata > Salamandridae > Pleurodeles > Pleurodeles waltl. The sequence goes on from NC_090437.1 coordinate 211,330,065, forward strand.
AACCTTGCCCTGAGATGCCATGCACCTTTTCCGCTGCAGGAGGAGGAGGCTGGAGATGCCTGTATGGCAGCAGTGGACCCTGTGGACAGTGAGGATGAGAAGGCAGAGGATGAGGATAAGGACAACAGAACAGCAGTGATCAGACAATATTTCATATGACACACAGGTAAGAGAGTGTTACTTCACATTTCATTGTCATTATTTTGAAATTCTGTGGCACTGGCATGCTGTTATTTCCCACTTCTATGCCCACTTACTGTACCCTTTGGCAATTAATTTTACAGATGTTGGTGCCTCACAATAGCTCCTGGTGTGATCACTGCAGCCAACTACAGGTCTTTCATATGTGCTCATTTACTATACAGTTGAATTGCAATGTTTGTACATGGTTAAACGTATACATACTTAAAAAATGTTACATACTCTATACTTCAATTTTTTTCATGGGTATTTATTTAAGTGCTAAGATATTGAGGGGCAAGTGCAATGGGATGGGGTGATGATGGAGGAAATTCCAAGGTATAGTTCCAGTCTGTAGCACATGTGCATTGTCCATGCGGACATAGGAATGGGAGCAATGGCAGTTCAAGGTGGACAGGGTGACAGAGTGGGAAACAAAGGTGACAATCAGGAGAGTCTCATTTCCTGGCAGGGGTCTTGGTAATAGTCTCTGGCTTCTGCCTGGATCACAGGGAGCTTTTGCGAGGTGGTTCTCCTTCTGCAGGGAGAGGGGTGCCGGTGGCTTGTGAGTCCTGTGGCAGGACCTCCTATCCACTAGCAGCAGCGGAGGTGGAAGGCAGTTCAGATGTCTGGCTATTGGCAGGGGCCCGCTGGTGTGACACTGCCTCCCTCATAATATTGGCCAGGTCTGCCAGCACCCCTGCTATGGAGACCAGGGTGGTGTTGATGACTTGCATGCCCTCCAGGATCCCCTGGTACTGTCCCTTCTGCAGCCACCTGTTCTCCTGCAGATTGTCCAGGATCTGGCCCATCATGTCCTGGGAATGTTGATATGCTCCCAGGATCTCTGCAAGTGCCTCCTGGAGAGTCAGTTCCCTGTGCCTGTCCTACCCCTGGCTCACAGCACTCTTCCCAGTTTCCCTGTTGTCCTCTGCCTCTGTCCCCTGAACCTAGTGCCCACTGCTACTGACCCCAGGTCCCTGATTGTTATGGGTTTGAGGTGTGCACTGGGGTCCCTGTAGCGATGGACACACTGCTGATTGACGTGTCCTGGCGACAGAGATGTGGGTACGCTAGGTGGGTGCTGTGGTGGTGTTTCCAGTTTGGGGAGGCTCTGTGGTTGTCAGTGACTGGGTTTGGGTAACCGACTTTCCAGAGGTCCCTGATGGGCCAGGTTGGTCATCCAGATCCAGGCGACCAGAGTTGCTGTCATCACTGTGAACCTCTTCAGTTGAGGAACTGGATAGTGCTGGCATCTCATCTCCAGTGACATTGGCTGGGATACCTGTGGGGATGTAAATGCTGTGTTATTGTTTCTGTCTCTGACATATTGTGCATCAGTGGCTTGCCCTCTTTGGTTGTATTTGCCCTTGCTGCTTTCACTTGTGTAAGTTGGTATGTGGTGGGCTAGCTGATTATCTCTCCAGTGTGCATGCTTTAGTGATAGGTGTCTATGCAGGTCTGTGAGTGGTGGCCATGTATTAGTATGACATGCAGGGCTTGGCATTGGGATAAGTGAGATGTTATATTGGGGTGTGTGGGAAGTGGTGGAGTGATGGGAGTGAGGGAGATGGTGGGGGTATGTGATGGCATGCAGGTAGAGGGGTAGTAATAGTAGAGAGTTGACTTACCAGAGTCCAGTCCTCTTCCTACTCTGGCCAGGCCCTCAGGATGCATAATTGCCAAGGCTTGCTCCTCCCCTTTGTTAGATGTGGGGGAGGAGGTGGGGGTCCACTGTCAGTCCTCTGTACAGCGAGTTGGTGTCTTGCTGCAATGGAACGTACCTTCCCCTGATGTCATCCTTGGTTCATGGGTGCTGTCCCACGGTATTGACCCTGTCCACGATTCTCCACCATACCTCCATCTTCCTAGCTATTGATATCTGCTGCACTTGTGCTCCAAATAGCTGTGGCTCTACCCGGATGATTTCCTCCACCATGACCCTTACATCCTCCTCTGAGAATCTGGGGTGTCTTTGTGGTGCCATGTGTGTTGTGTGAGTGGTGTAGGTGAGGGTGTGTAAGGTGATGTGTTGGGGTGTGTGATGTGGTGTGCATGGGCGGTGTATAGGTGTAGGTAGTGTGTGGGTCTCGTTTTTTTTGTGGTCGTGGTGTCTGTCTCGTGCCAATGGTGTGTAGTCATAAAGGGTTGTGGGTAATGTGGGTGTGTGCTTTATAGTGGAGTTGGTGTGTGGGTAGGGTGTGTGTATGGGTGTCCGGTGTGTGTTGTTTGAATTGTCCAATGTGGTGTTGTTTTTTTTTGTGTTTTGAGCGCAGCGGTATGTACCGCCAGTGGTTTACCGCCATTGAATGTCCGCCGTGGTGATTTGTGGGTCATAATGTGATGGGTGCTGTTCTGTTAGCATAACGGCGAGGGGTTTTGATACCGCCAGTTTATCACTGACCTTTGGTGTGGTGCATTTGTGTCTGTGGCTGAATAGTGACGGACTGGTGTGTGTGTGTCATAATATGGTGAATGGATATCCGCTGCGGCGGCGGTGTGTTGGTGGCAGTCAGCTTGGCAGTAAGTGACATTTACCGACAATGTCATAATGAGGGCCTTAATTTGGAAAATGTCATTCAAATCCATGGTTCCAACCGTTCTCATTATGCCATATTTCTTTAAATCCTTGAGGCCAGGAAACTTCTTCCTTGACCCCTTTAATATTCATCAGTGCTCACATATTAGCCTCAGGACCCTTTTCCAATACAACCCAAAAGCAGCAAAACTTTTCCCTCTCAGATCGTAGACACCCAAGACTATATGAGTATCTCTGTGAGTGTATAACTCCTGGTCTGGGTGTAAAAGTATGTGTGAGAGAATGTATGTGGAAGTGATAGTGGGCTTGAGTGTGTTGGTGTGAGAGTTGGTGTGTGAACATCTCTCTGGCTGTGGAAGGGTGTGTGTGTCCCTCTCCTCGAGTGTGAGAGTGGATAGGAGAGTAAATTTTGGGGTGTGATAGGGGGTGTGTGACTGTCTCTCTGGGTGTGTAAGTGGGTGTGAGCGTGTCTGTCTGGGTGTCAGAGTGAGTATGAGAGTGTGTCTAGTTGTGAGAGTGGGAGCATGAGTGTCTCTGTGGGTGTGGGAGTGTGTGTGAGAGTGTTTCTTAGTCTCAGAGTGAATATGAGAATGTGTCTAGTTGTGAGAGATCATGCGTAAGTGTCTCTGTGGGTGTAAGAGTGTGTGTGAGAGTGTGTCTCGGTGTCTCAGAGTGGGTGTGACAGTGTTTGTCTGGCTGTAAAACTCAGTATCACAGTGTTTGTCTGGGTGTGAAAGTGGGTGCCAGAATTTCTGTATGTGTGAGATTGTGTGTGAGTGTCTCTCTAGCTGTGACAGTGTGTGTAAGACTGTCTCTCTGAGTGTGAGTGTGTGTATGTGAATGTCTCCCTCGGTGTCAGAATGAGTATGAGAGTGTCTTTCTGAGTGTGAGAGTGGGTGTTAGACTGTCTTTCTGGTTGTCAGAGTGGGAGTAAGTATATCTATCAGGATTGAGAATGGGTATGTGAGAGGCACTCTGAGTCTCAGAATGAGTATGAGAGTGTCTCTTTGGGTGTGAGAGTGGCTTTTATAGTGTCTATCTGCATGTGAGAGTGTCTGCGAGATCGAGTGTGAGAAAGTGTCTCTTGGTGTGAGTCTAGCTGTGAGACTCTGGGTATGAGAGGGGATGTGAAAGTATACACATATGCGACCCCCACCCCCCCAAACTATGTACACACCAATGCAGAGCAACAAGTCACAGTGACACCACCCAAACCCCCCTGATAAATGCAAAGACATAATTAAATTGTGAATAAAAATTTATGTACAAAATAGGCTCTGAAAAGTTATGGTCAACTAGCCAAAAAATCAATATCAAAATAAGTCTATATACAGTGCAATGGATAACCGAGGCAATTAGTCCTGCACATCAAAAGAAAATCGAAGTGTCCATGGGCCAAAGTGTAACAACACAAGGGCAAAGCCCACACAGGAGACCTGAGTCCTCTGGAGAGAACACTGCAGGGGCATCTGATGAAAAAACTACCGGCACCTCAGGGGAAGGGAAGGGGGGGGCACCACAGCCACATGAGTCCACGACGCCAGAACCACGAAGGGGCCACCATGCCTACTGTGCCATCCTGGGGAGTGCAAAGCCACAGTCTCTCAAATCTCTACAGTAGGTGGGTTGCCCACTGTTCCATCCTGGGGAGTGCAAAGCCACAGTCTCTCAAGTCTCACAAGTGGGTGGGTTGCCCACTGTGCCATCCTGGGGAGTGCAAAGCCACAGTCTCTCAAGTCTCACAAGTGGGTGGGTTGCCCACTGTGCCATCCTGGGGAGTGCAAAGCCACAGTCTCTCAAGTCTCACAAGTGGGTGGGTTGCCCACTGTGCCATCCTGGGGAGTGCAAAGCCACAGTCTCTCAAGTGGATTACAGTCTCCACTGGTCAAGGAGGAGGCATGGTGGGCACAGTGAACCGTTAACAGTGCATGCAGGAAGGGCCCAGCTGAGCAGTGCTTGAGACGGCGGGGCCCAGCGGAGCGGTGCTTGAGACTGTGGGGCCCAGCAGAGCGGTGCTTGACAGGAAGGGCCCAGCGGAGCGGTGCTTGACAGGAAGGGTCCAGCGGAGCGGTGCTTGACAGGAAGGGCCCAGCGGAGCGGTGCTTGACAGGAAGGGCCCAGCGGAGCGGTGCTTGAGACGGCGGGGCCCAGCGGAGCGGTGCTTGACCGGAAGGGCCCAGCGGAGCGGTGCTTGACAGGAAAGGCCCAGCGGAGCGGTGCTTGACAGGAAGGGCCCAGCGGAGTGGTGCTTGACAGGAAGGGCCCAGCGGAGCGGTGCTTGAGACGGCGGGGCCCAGCGGAGCGGTGCTTGACAGTAAGGGCCCAGCGGAGTGGTGCTTGAGACGGCGGGGCCCAGCGGAGCGGTGCTTGACAGGAAGGGCCCAGCGGAGCGGTGCTTGACAGGAAGGGCCCAGCGGAGCGGTGCTTGAGACGGCGGGGCCCTGTTCAGCGGTGCTCTTCTGCACGGCGGGCCCTCTTCAGCGGTGCTCTTCTGCACAGCGGGCCCTGTTCAGCGGTGCTCTTCTGCACGGCGGGGCCCTGTTCAGCGGTGCTCTTCTGCACGGCGGGGCCCTGTTCAGCGGTGCTCTTCTGCACGGCGGGGCCCTGTTCAGCGGTGCTCTTCTGCACGGCGGGGCCCTGTTCAGCGGTGCGCTTCTGCACGGTGGGGCCCTCTTCAGCGGTGCTCTTCTGCACGGCGGGGCCCTCTTCAGCGGTGCTCGTCCAGTAAGTCAAGGGAGCCAGACCTGGCCTGGACTCCCTGCTCAGTCGCCCTCTGACCGTGCTGTTGCTGGACCCTTCGGTGATGGAGTCCTGGGCCCTTTGGTGTTCTCCTTAACACCCGGGATGGGGCTTGTGGGCCCCTCCTGCTCCGCGCTCCTGCTGGCTGACTTCTCCGCCCTGCTGCCCTTTCGCTCCTTAGATGGGGCTCTCGGGCCCTTGCCTCCCCTAGCTGTTGTGGCTGGTGAAGTGGGCGAACTTGGCTCCTTGGGGGCAGCCGTGTCAGTCCTCTCACGGCGGCCCTTTAGTTTCCGGGTCCTCTTGCCTGGGGGGGGGCTGGCTGTCCCCTTGCTGCTGATTGAAGTGTCACTGCTGGCAAAGGGTGGACTCCAGAACCCATGCACCACAGTGACACTCGAAGCTGGGCTGGTGGTGGCTGAGGTGCTCTTGGGACTCTTTGCAGATGGAGGGGGTGGGTCAGTGGAGGGAAAGAGGTCAAGATTAGCGAGGAAAACTTTCTTAGGACCAAGGTAAAAGGTAGGAGAAGTGGTGATGGGAGTGGAGGAAGAGGATGTGGTTGTAGGAGAGTCAGGTGTGCTGTCTTTGGGTGCAGGTGCTTGTGCTGGAGGCTGTCGTGAGGTGGATGGCTGTTGGGTGGGTGTCTGCCGGCATTTGTGTGTCTTGGAAGAGGGGGTGACAGACACAGTGGGAGAGGACACAGGGGACGTGTAAGTGGTAGTGGGGGTGGTGACTGCACGTGTGCGGACTGGACTGGAGGGTGTGCTGGTGATGGAAGCACTGGCTGATGGTGGTGTGCATGCAGGTGTGAGTGTAGACGTCACAGGGAGGGAGGAGGGAGACGAGGAGGAGGGGGACACAGAGGTGGTAGTGACTGTTGGAATGTCTGCATCTGGGTGTTGCTTGCGTGAATGCTTGTGGGTTCTGTGGTGCTTGTGTCTGGATGAGCTGCCCTTGGGTGTTGAGGTGTGTGCAGGCTGGTCTGATGGTGTGGATGGGATAGGCTGAGGAACAGGAGACAGAGACAGGCTGGAGGCAGTCAGAAGAGGGAGGCTGGAAACAGGGACAATGGCCGGGGCCTTGTGACTTGCAGCTCCCTCGTTCTCCGATGCCAATTCTCCTCCGCCTGATGATGCTAATGCACACATGTACAAGAAGATGAAGAAGAAGGGTGGGGGGAGAAAAACGAAGACCAGGTTGAGTGCATGCAATGTCAACACCGTTGGCGGAGAGGACAGACACAGGAGCCTCATGCACTAAGCCGCGCATTCGGGGTACACTACTCAGTACTTCTGACTAGGACAACAGGTCTAGAGACGACAAAGGCGCACATGTGTGATGCTGGACCATCGATAGCTGTACATGTCACCCTACAGAGGTGGGGGCCGGGAGCACAGGGCCATGCCTAAAGAAGAGGACTACACTACAGAAAGCGCCCTGGCCTAATGTCACCCACAACCCTCCTCCACCACCCAGACTCCTCCACTGCGCAGAGAGATAGCAGAATGTGCTGATACTCACCCCCTTGTGTCTGCTGTGATGTCCTCAAGCGCCCATCCAAATCAGGGTAGGCCACCGCCAGGATCCGGGACATCAGGGGGGTCAGGGTACGACTGGCACCCCTACTAGGTTGGGAGGCCATCCCCAGCAGTGTCTCGGCGGCCTTCCTTGTCCCCCGGCGGATGTCCTCCCACCTCTTGCGGCAGTGGGTGCCCCGTCTGACGTAAACCCCCAGGGCCCGGACTTCCTTGGCGATGGCACGCCAAATGTCCACTTTCTGATGGGCGCTGACCTATTTGACATGTACAGGGTGGGAAGGAAAAATCATAAATTTTCTGCATTTTAGATGCGATTGGCCCCCCCTCCCCAACCTTGCCATATGGCACATGCTCTCATCTGTCGTGCGTTGCACTCCTCATTCGCCCCCCACCCCACCAACTTACATCCACCCCACTCCACACAGGCATAGCCCATTCAATGTGCACCCAGTGTACTTACCGGTTGGTCTGGAGGACCGTAGAGTAACGCATACTGGGGGAGTACCCCATCCACAAGTTTCTCCAACTCCTCAGACGTGAAGGCAGGGGCCCTTTCCCTAGTCGCAGCAGCCATTGTCACTTCCAGACCGAGGTCACAGCAGCACTTGCAGTATAGGTCCTCTCCTGTGGATGATCAGGTCTCGAGTGATTAAGCAGATAGAAAATGGCGGTCACGCCCGCGGCGGTGCGTACCGCAGCGGTACGTACCGCGACCGCCGGCGCACCTCGTCATTGGCTCCTGAAACCCATAGGCTTCAATGTTAGCCAATGCGGCTTCGTATAGCGGTCTTCGACCGCCTACCGCCACGGTGTGCCACGCCAGCGCATTGACCTCACATCCCATTGTCCCACTTCACAGGTCAGGCAGCCGCCATTTCAAGGGCCCACATGGCATAATTTGTACTGCGTCACACAGGCCGAGGCCTTGCATTGCCACACATACACGCCTTTCAATACATAGATAATCGTGTGCTATGCATGCAGTGGTGAACGTACCTGTGCTTTGCTTGACTCTGTGCTCCATGTTGTCCTTCCTAGGCACCGTCCGCTGGGACTTGTGAGGAGAAGGATGAATCCTCGCGTGTACCGACCGCTGGTGGACCTGTCGAAAATGGAAGAACGCCATATCATACTACGATACCGACTTGACCAAAGCCACTATACATGAACTGTGTGCCCAGCTGGAGCCAGCCCTGATGTCCCCCATCCGCCAACCCACAGGAATTCCCCCTCTAGTGCAGGTTCTGTCAGTCCTCCATTTTTTGGCAAGTGGCTCATTCCAGACAACAGTGGCCATGTCATCTGGAATGTCTCAGCCTATGTTTTCAAAAATCTTATCTAGAGTGTTGTCTGCCCTGACGAAACACATGCAGCGCTACATTGTATTCCCTGAGGAGGTTGATTTGGCCACTGTGAAGGGTGATTTTTATGCCCTTGGACATATCCCCAACATAATTGGTGCCATTGATGGGACCCATGTGGCTTTAGTACCCCCAAAAGACGATGAGCAGGTGTACAGAAACAGGAAAAGTTACCATTCTATGAACGTCCAGGTGGTCTGTTTGGCTGACCAGTACATCTCCCATGTGAATGCCAAGTTCCCTGGGTCAGTGCATGACGCGTATGTGATGCGAAATAGCAGCATCCCTTATGTGATGGAACAGCTACAGAGACAACGTGTGTGGCTAATTGGTGACTCTGGTTACCCCAACCTGCCTTGGCTATTGACCCCAGTGAGGAATCCCCGGACCAGGGCAGAGGAACGGTACAATGAGGCCCATGGGCGAACTAGGAGGATCATTGAAAGAACCTTTGGCCTCCTGAAGGCCAGGTTTAGGTGCCTGCATATGATAGGAGGATCCCTGATGTACTCACCAAAGAAGGTGTGCCAGATCATCGTGGCCTGCTGTATGCTTCACAATCTGGCATTGCGACGTCAGGTGCCTTTCCTGCAGGAGGATGGTCCAGATGGTGGTGTTGAAGCAGCTGTGGAGCCTGCGGAGAGTGAAGAGGAGGAAGACGAAGAGGACGACCCAGACAACAGGGACAGAGTTATCCAACAGTATTTTCAGTAGCACACAGGTAGGAATCACCCACGCCATTTAACATTTACTGAAAGCCCCCTGCATCTTTACTTTGTGTATTTCCCCCCAGTTCTTTTAAACTGATGTTTGATTTTCCCTTCCCTTTTCAGTGCTGTATGACCCACTGCGTGACTTCTGCTTGGTTAGCCCATGGACTAATGCTTATTGACATCGGTATGTTATCATCACATAAATAACAGAACATTATTGATCAGTAATGTGTTATACATTTGTAAATAATACAGGCTGACTCCAGAATGATTTCAGTGCAATGAGTGATTTATTTTTAGTGCTAGATATTGGTACATGATATTAAAACGGTGATGGGTGAGGGTGGAGTTATGTCCATGGCAGAGTCCAGTTCTCGGTCGCACAGGTGCATTGTCCATATGCCTGTGGAAGGATGGAGCAGGGGCAGTTCAAGGTTGGACAGGGTGACACTGTGGGACAGTGGAATGACATCCGGGGGGATATTAGGCTGGCGGGGGTCTTGGCATCCTACTCTGTCTTACTTTGAGATCTCAGGTTCCTCTTGCGGAGTGGTTGTTCTTCAGCAGGAGGTGGGGTTCTGGTTGGCCGTCGTTCTGTGGGGGCCTCCTGACCACTAGCGCCGGCGGAGGTGGTAGGCTGTTCCTGGCTAGTGACAGGGGCCCTTTGTGGTGCCACATGGTCCCGCAATGTGGTTTCTATACGGTTGAGGGCCTGGACTATGGTCCCCATAGCGGTAGTGATGTTCCTCAGTTCATTGCTGAACCCCATGTACCGTTCCTCCTGCTGTGCCTGGATCTCGGTGAACCTGGCCAGTACCGTCGCCATCGTCTCCTGGGAGTGATGGTATCCTCCCATGATGGTGGTGAGGGCCTCTTGGAGAGTCGGTTCCCTGGGCCTGTCCTCCCCCCCCTGTCGCACAGCAGCCCTCCCAGTTGCCCTGTTTCCCCGGGCCTCTGTCCCCTGGACGGTGTGCCCACTACCACTGCCCCCAGATCCCTGTTGTTGTTGGGGTGTTGGGTCAGCCTGGGTGCCCTGTAGTGGCGGACACACCGCTGATTGACGCGTCCGCGAAACAGAGGCATGGGCCCGCTGGGTGGAAGCTGTGCTTGTGTTCCCAGAGGGGGTTGGGTCTGCTGTGGCCTGTGTCTGTGTGTGGGGAACCGACTGTCCAGAGGTCCCCGATGGTCCGGGCTGGTCATCAGGTTCTAGGTCGACAGAGCTGCTGTCCTCGCTGGGGGCCTGTTCTGGGGGTGGGATGGACAAATCTGGACCCTCCGTGGCGGTGTGTTGGCGTTCGGGCCCTGCAGGGGTAAAGGAGTATGGTTATTGTTTCGGTGTGTGCCATGGCGTGCATTTTGAGTGCCCTTGGCCCCCAGTGCTGGCATTCCCTTGTGGGAGGTGTTTTGAGGGTGGTGGGGGGGGGGTGTATGGGTATGTGCAATGGTCATGCTTTGGTGGTAGCTGTCTATGGTTTGTGTTGGCATTCAGGGGTTGGTGTTGTTTAGGGTGGGTTGTGCTGGTGAGACATTGGCAGGGAGGTTGTGTGCTGGGGGGTTGAGATTGGGGGTGAGGGGGGGGTTGGCATGCTGGTGGTTGGGGGGGGGTGAAGTAGTTGAGATTCGACTTACCAGAGTCCATTCCTCCTTGTACTCCAGCGAGGCCATCAGGATGCAGGATGTTTACCACCTCTTGCTCCCATGCTGTGAATTGGGGTGGAGTGGGTGGGGGTCCGCCGCCAGTCTTCTGCACAGCGATGTTGTGTCGCGACACAATCGAGCGCACCTTCCCCCGTAGGTCGTTCCATCGCTTTCTGATATCTTCCCGATTTCTGGGATGCTGTCCCACAGCGTTGACCCTGTCTACAATCCTTTGCCATAGCTCTGCCTTCCTTGCAATAGTGGTGTGCTGCACCTGTGTGCCGAAGAGCTGGGGCTCAACCCTTATAATTTCCTCCACCATGACCCTGAGTTCTTGGTCCGAGAACCTGGGGTGTCTTTGGGGTGCCATGGGGTGGTGTGGATGAGGTGTGGGGTGGTGTTTGTGGTGATGTGCGTGGTGATATGTGGTGATGTGTGCGTAGATGTGGTGTGGGTGATGAAGTTGGGTTCCTGTGTGTGTTGGGGTTTTCTATTGCTGTGCTCGCTCTCTCTATCTCTATCTCTCTCGCCTTCTCTCCGATTTCCAACTAGTGGGGGTTTGTGGGTGATGTGGGTGTGTGTTTTATAGTTGATTGGATGTGTGGGAGTGTTGTTTGTATGTGTGTCAGGTGTGTGTATTTCAAATTGTCCAATGTGGCTGTGTTTAGGAGCTGTGTGTGTATTTTGAGCGCGGCGGTGTGTACCGGCAATGGAATACGGCGGTTGAAAGACCGCCCGGTGGATTCGTGGGTCAGAATGGCATGGGCGTGTTTGTGTTGGCGTGACGGTGGAGGTTTGGTCATCTCCAGTTTTCCACGGCCCGCTGATGAGGCGGCCTTCCTTGGATGTCGGATTGTTGGCGGTTTCACAGTTGGTGTTAAGAATGACTGTGGCGTTTTACCGCGGCCGCGGCGGTAGAATGGCGGACTTCTGACCGGCGGTAAGGGCCTTTTACCGCCGAGGTCAGAAGGACCCCCTTAGTGTCTGTGTGAGTATGAGAGTAAATGTGACAGCGTCTCTTTGTGTGAGAGTATGTGTGACGGGGTTTTTCTGGGTGTTTGAGTGGGTACGTGAGAGTCTCTCTGAGTGTCAGAATGGGTACGAGAGTGTCTCTCTGGGTATGAGAGTGGCTGTTAGAGTGTCTCTCTGGCTGTGAGAGTGGCTGTGATAGTGTCTGGGTGTGAGAATGAGTGTAAGAAAGTGTATCTGTGCGTGAGTCTAGGTATCAGATCATCTCACTGGGTATGAGAGTGGGTGTGAAAGTTTCTGTCTGGGTGTAAGTGAGTGTGACACTGTCTGTCTAGATATGAGAGTGGGTGTGAAACTGCCTTTCTGAGTCTGAGAGTGAGCATAACAGTGTCTGTGTGGGTATGAGAGTGGATGCGACAGCATCTCCCTGGGTGTCAGAATGAGTGTTTGTCTGGGTGTTTGAGTGAGTATATATACTGAGCTACCATGTTTCTGAGCACTTTAAATTTAAATAAATGAAATAATAAGGATTTTGAATCTCATCCTGGTTGTGCTGCCTTATTTCTCCATCTTGGATAAGAATTTTCAACCAGCCGCGGGCAAGGAAGGCTCCTGGAGGGGAGAAACTAATGGTAATACATATATATATATATATATATATATAAATCTTCAACAGATGAACAATGGATCAACTGACGGCTGCACCAATCCCGTAAATATAGTCTCGATATCAAAGCAAAAACATATCCGGCAATCTCGAATTCAATTCAAAAATGTATTTTCTTTATGCAGGTGACACAGAGGGGGTCATTCTGACCCCTGCCGGCGGCGGAAGCCGCCCGCCTGGCGGGAACCGCCAGAAGACCGTACCGCGGTCAAAAGACCGCAGCAGTCATTCTGACTTTCCCGCTGGGCTGGTGGGCGACCGCCAAAAGGCCGCCGGCCCACCCAGCGGGAAAGCACCAGCAACGAGGAAGTCGGCTCCGAATGGAGCCGGCGGAGTTGCTGGTGTGCGACGGGGGCAGTTGCACCCGTCGCGATTTTCAGTGTCTGCTAGGCAGACACTGAAAATCAATGTGGGGCCCTGTTAGGGGGCCCCTGCAGGGGCCCCTGCAGTGCCCATGCCATTGGCAGTGCCCATTGGCATGGGCACTGCAGGGGCCCCCAGGGGCCACACGACACCCGTTCCCACCAGCCTGGTTCTGGCGGTGAAAACCGCCAGAACCAGGCAGGCGGGAAGGGGGTCGGAATCCCCATGGCGGCGCTGCTTGCAGCGCCGCCGTGGAGGATTCACAGGGGCAGGGGAAAACCGGCGGGAAACCGCTGGTTTCCCTTTTCTGACCGCGGCTTTACCGCCGCGGTCAGAATTGCCCTTGATGCACCGCCAGCCTGTTGGCGGTGCATCCTCCAACCCCGGCCCTGGCGGTCCATGACCGCCAGGGTCGGAATGACCCCCAGAGTCCTGAAATACAATGTCGACGCGTTTCGGCAGAACGCCTTCTACTGGACAATTCTGGTAACAAGACCAGCATTTTTTAAATACACATTGACAGTCCTTCATTTATTTCCATACTATTACAATATAAGCTAAAGCGGCGGCCATCTTAAAACATGCTTCAATCTGGAGTTATAACAGATTCCCATAATGAATAAACAGATCACCTAAAATCATTAAAATATTTAAAATGATTTAAATTAATGAGATATGGATATCTTCTAAATGTGATTTTGAAAACCCCCCCAATCAACAATATAATTGTAATTAGATCTGATATCGATCATAAGTCATATATATTTATATGCTTCATTTTTTTAAACATTTTGCAAGATCCACGGATCCACATACAGATTTACACCTGGGGACATGCTGAGCCCGAGGATAGATCCGTGGATCTTGCAAAACATTAAAAAAGGTTTTCATACATTTGAAGCACATTATTTACTGTTCTATAACACCTAGAGCACACCCATGGGATTAGGGAACCTCTACCTTGAAACCTATCATCCCCATTTCCCCCCCCTCAGATTTCAGCACCAGGGACCGTTTCCAGATAAAATAATATTGCTGCTGCAACATTCTTGTTAGGTTGCGGCCAGCCAATGCAATTTTTCCTGTGCTGTGTGGATCCACGCATTGACCTGCGGTGGATCAGCAGAGGAGCCACGTCCCTATATATCTTTATTTTTTTTACTTAAATCACTCCAAAACTACTGAATGGATTTACACCAAATTACAAATTCCCTTCAAAATTTGGTGCAATTCCATTTAGCAGTTAGGCTGTAGGCGTGTCTAAAGACCCTATTGAAAAATGAATGGAGAAAACATGTTTTGGAATTCCCCTTTTTTCTCAGCCATCACTTCACGGATCCCCCCGTAACTTTCAAGACCGCAGCAGAACTGACTAAAGTATACGTTTTGAACATTTTGTGATGATTCGTCAAGTGGCGCCAAAGTGATTGGCAAATCCAAAAAAAGCTCTGTCTATGGATACTAGGTCCTAACTAAAACTACCTAGTGGTGACCGCCACTAAGACATATATATATATATATATATATATATATATATAAAACTCGCACCCTCGCCATGCACCGCTAATTAACCCACAAATTACAGCACTAATACCATCTTTGAAAACATCATTGATAATATCATTGTAATATTTCAATAACATTTTTGATGAAAAAACTGTGCCTGGCATAGTTACCTTGGGGCATGAGTTATAGTTACATGAGGTAACTCTTACTATAACTGGTGAATTTCTATGGTTTTGTACATTTAAAATGTGAGCCTAACTGTAACGTCCCTGTAATCTTTGTTTTTTTTTAAGTGAATTTCTATGTCCAACCTGCAGCCTGTCCCTGCAGCCAACCTCACTAACAGCCCAACCCCATGGTGTGCACGGCGGTGCATGGTAGAAGTTGGCCACTGCTTCTCTGAGTGAGAGAATAGGTGTGAGAGGGTGTATCTGGGGGTGAGAGAGGCTGTCAGAGTGTCTCTCTGGGTGTAAAAGTGCATACACAGTGTTTTAGTGGGTGCGTCAGTATGTGTGCGGTTCTGTGAGAGTGTGCCTGAGGGTGCCAGAGGGTCTGTGAGTGGGTGTGTGAGTGTCTGACTGGGGTTTTGAGTGTGTGCAAGAGGGTCTCAGTTGGTCTGTGAATGTGTGCGTGAGTGTCTAAGTGGGTGTGTGAGTGGGTGTGTAAGTGTCTCAGTGGATGCATGAGTGGCAGAAAGAGATTGAAAGAGAGAGAAGGAAAGAGTGTGACAGGGAGACAGAGACTTTTTTAGGCTTTGATATATAAGTACTTAAAATGACATATTTTTGTTTAATTTAAAAATGAAATTTTGAAGAAATAAAATCACCTTTAGTTTTTTGCTTAAACATTTGTAATTTTTTTTTAAAAAAAGAGGGAAACAAGTCCATCTGGACTAGAACACTCAGTACTCAATGTGAAAATCCTTGACTTTCACGCTGAGCTAGCTTCATTTTTTTTCAGACGTATTTTTTGCCATGTTTAAGGACCATCTGGGACCATGATGGAGCCCAACAGGGCTCCCCCACAGTCCCTATATGATATGTTTTTTTTTTTAGAATAAAGTATTTCAAAACAAGCCCTTTACGGGCTATCTTAAGGCTTCCCTCGCGGTGCCAATGCTTCAGCAAGCAGGGAATTGCATAACTGATTTACAGGTCCCGTCGTCAAAACCAGAAGTGTTTGCTGTGGCTTGGCTGCAGCTGCAGAGCTGCAGCCAAGCCACAGGAAACAGCTATGTCCAGCATGAGCTGGCCCTGTGGGGTGGCGGTCCCCAGAGCTATATTTGGCTCCATAAGGGGGGGCCTAGCAGCCCTCCAACATAGAGATAGCACCAGGCGTGGTGTTTCCCGGGGCTAATGCAGGTACGAAACGGACCCCATTTCCATTGTTTTCTATTTGCCGGGGGGATGGTCCCTGGCGTGTGGGGTGTGCGGGCCTCCTTCTTACATAAAGAGGAAATTCCTGGGGAGTTGGAGGTCCCAGGGCAGCAGGGGGGCCCGTGGGCCCCCGTGCAATTTTATAAAAGAAAGCTCTGGGGAGGTGGCAGTCCCCATGGCGGTGTGGGGTCCCGGGCCCCGCCCCTGCATATACAAAGGTGAATTCCCTGGGGAGGTGGCGGTCCCCAGGCCATCCCCACATATTTAAAAATGAAAGACCTGGGAAGGTGGCGGTCTCCAGGGCAGCAGGGGGGCCACGGGACCCTCTCTTATAAAAAAATGAGCTAGCTTTCTGCCAAATTGTGTGTAAGTTCGTGGTTTGGCCTATAGTTGTGCCTAAAGAATCCTATTGAAATCAACATGGGAATTGCACGCTTTTTTGAGTCCCCTTTTTCTCTGCCCCTGCTTGACGGATCACCCCAAAACTTTACATCCACAACAACAATCACTGCAACACTTTTTTGGGAAAATTTCTTGCCGATATGTCCAATCGTGCCAAAGATATAGTCCAGTCAAAAAGCGCTTTTCCTATGGAAACATGAGCCTAACTATAACTACCTACTTCCGACTGCCAGAAGGTAATATATATATATATATATATATATATATATATATATATATATATATATAGAGAGAGAGAGAGAGAGAGAGAGATAGATATATATATATATCAATCTACAAAGTTTCCTCAGAGTGCGGCCGCTACATCACAGCGGTCCTGGTCGGGTCCGAGACGCCCAAATATATTAACTAAACCCGCTCTCCAAATCCGAAGTGAACCAGGACGCCTCCGTATGAAGATCCAAGATTTTGTTTACAGCAAACAAAACCACCGCAGCCCAGAAGTTTGCTTGGCAAAGGGGACATTACTAAATGTGAAGATGTGCGGTATGAAGCTAGCCTCTTGGGGCTATCTATAAGGGCATTAGCGGTAACAATGGGGTGCCTTATGCTCTAACCTTTAAACAGAAGATCATCTGTGTGGAGAAACTACAACGAATGCAAGACGGCATATCATAGAGAACTTTCTGTGTTTGAAGTATTCACTATGGTTTAAGAACTACTAACGTGAAGAAATGCACACAGCAATTGTTATTGAAAGGAATTGAGAACTATTCCTGATATGCAGGGATGATTATAGGCCAGCAAGGTGACTGAGAACTAATTATCCAATGAGAGAGTAGTACTTGGTTCAAAAATGGATGGCATGTGATTTATTTTTCACATTATTACCATTGAGAAAGACAGGTTATGCCAAAACATGTCTGGCTATTTGCAATGAAGTAATTTGCAACCTATCGTCAGTGCTCCGCTCCCTTGGGGATTTGCTGTCAAATTGATACCTGATGTATCACTATCCTGATGGAAGCACCCGCTAAAGATGTGACAGCTCCTGCCAAGTCAGAGAAAACACTATGCTTCCAGCAAGTGAGAGCTGTCAAACAGCTCTAACTCCCTGGAAGTGGAGGTTACCTCTGTTTCCCTGCCTGCAGACATGGTGGCAGGGAAACAGAGGAAACTATTGCTCTCACAGAGAGGGAGTGGCATCTTTAGCAGCTCCATCTCTGTGACAGCAGTGCTGGCTCCTGCAGAATGTGGAGAGCCGCTTGGAACTGTGGGAGCCTTCAGACTCCCTCCTTGGTCCCATTGCACAATGGGTGCCCTGTGGGACACCTAGGATAGATGGCTGGGCCCTGACGGATGGGGTCTCCAGGGCCAAAATCAGGAGGGGGAGCCATGTGCCCCCCCATTGAAACAATATGTCAGGGCTGAACCCCAGGGGATGTGGTCCTAGTGCTGAGATCAGCCTTGCGATAGACGACATGCAGCCAACCTCCCCCCCAAAACAAATAAAATGTTTAGGCTGGGCCCAGGGGATGATCGGCCGAAGGATGGGGGCCATGCAGCCACTCCCTCCCCAAAAATTCTTTTTACAAGGTCAGGCCTCGGGGGATGGGCTCTGCAAGGCCAAAATCAGCCAAGGGAGGAGGGCCGTGTGGCTCACGTCCTCCACTTAATGAACTCTCTGCACCCTCTCATTGCACTGTGGTGGACCACTGGGGATGGGGTCATCAGGGCCTAAATCGGCAGGGGGAGGGGGGCTTTGCAGCCCACCACCACCACCCTGGCCATTCACCCAATGAGGTAGCACTTGCTAACTGATCAGTGCAAAATTGTTTTCTCTTACACCCACATAGACCTTCTCACACTCAGTCTCACACCCAGACATTCTCACAGCCATTGTCACACCCAGAGACACCCTCTCACAGCTAATCTCACACCTAGAGAGACAGGTTCTCTGTCCACATCATATCCAAACACTGTGTTCAGCATGGGGTTGGGTGGTTGGTGGGGTTAGGCACAGGGACTGGGCGAAGGCCAGGTCCTGCAGCTGTGTGGGGCTTGGGGCTGGGTAGTTATAGGCAGTGGGATAGAGTGGTTATAGGGGTTCTATGGTTTTAGGGGGTTGGCCATGCCCCTGCAGCCAACCCCTGCTGCAGTGAAGACTGTGCATGATGGTGGCTGGATTCATGTTAAAAACATAGAAATTCACTGAACAAAGACAAAGGGTTACAGGGACATTATACTTAGGAAAGAAAATTAAGAAAAACTTTAGAAATTCATTTAAAAATCAAAGGTTACAGGTTCTGAATTTGCTCGCACGAAACCAGGGAAATTCAGCAGTTATAACTACAGTTATCTGACGTAACTAGTATTTGCGGCCTCAGTAAACTATAACTCGAGCCCTCACCATCCACTTCTAATTACCCCAGATATTACAGCACTCATGGCAACTTTTATATTGTCAAAAAATATCAATGAAACATTAGAAGTCAAATTATTAGAGGAAAAACTGTGCATGGCCGGCCGCAAGTTATAGTCACCTTATAGTCACCTTCAACATTTAAAAGCTGCAGCTATAACAAAACCACAAAACCTGAGCATAGCATTTTATTTGTCCTTTGTTATTTTTGTAACCAGTTAACCTGTTTATGTAAATAAATGTATCATATACTTTGGCATCTGCTGTACTGCTATAGAAATACGTATTTTTGCTGTTACAAAGTCTCCTTCGCTGGATGGCGGGGCTGGAGGATCATAAACCCAATAGTTCCATTACTGGGTGGGCCTTGCTGCAGAGACGGTTATGAGACTCATTCTCTTCTGAGTTAGATCCTCTTCCAAGAAAGTCTTCACACCCATTTTTATTAGCATATGTAACAGTAAAGCCCACACCATGTCAATGTATAAAGAACGGTTGGGCCCTGAAAGTACGTTTACACCTTTTTCACAGTATGACTTTTACACCTTTTTCACAGTGTGCAGCTACATACAGTCTGGGCATCTTTATGCTTTTTTGCCCACCTTATTGGGTGCTTTCAAATTCAGCAAGCAGAGAAAAAGAGATGCACTTTCAGTTAATAAACTAAGTATTATGACAGTTGCATTATACATTCATTACAATCACTGATACAGTAAGTATATCTGGCAAATTGTGAAAAGGCAGTGGCAGAACAAGTGTCCTCACAGCCCTCGCAGTGCAGGGGTTCCACGCTCCAAGGGGCCACCTCAGCCCAGCACCAAATCCTGTGGGCTCCTGAGTGAGCCTGGAGTGGGGCCCCTCCATTTTTCTGGCCACTTTGAAAAGGTTTTCTGTCTTGTGGCTATGCATGCCTTCACTTCTGATGCAAATAGACGGTATTTAATCACACTATCAATGCTTGATATACACTCATAAACTGAAAGATTTCACATACACATATGTTGCCTATGGAAAGCTACTGGATAGGAAATGTGCACCAACAGGTCATATAATCACTCTGCCATTTGGATTTAACTGTAAAAGCACTAAGGCTCTCTTTATATAGACCAGAGTTTAGTATATATCCAAAATGACATTTCTCTGTAAGACTGGTAAACATTTCCTGAGATGTGTGTCAGTATCCTGTGCATGATGTTGGTGCATTAATAAGACTCATCTCAATATATTTTGCTGATCCAGCCCATTTAAATACACAGTGCTAAGCCACGATCACACATTTTGGCATTATCATACCTTGTTGCCCCAGTATTACAAAGCACAGCCTCTTTGTGACGAAGTGACCATCCAATATACAGCGATGGCTCAACTTCACAAACCATACTACCAAGACTCAATATCCAACAGTGCTGGGACTATATAATGCTGACTTGCAACTCTGTGTAAATGTAACATTTCACACTGATGACCAATGTACACCATTCCTACTCTGTTGAATTTGTTTGAAGGATTCCTTGGCACGGTCTGGCGTGGCCAGTCTAGCCTATATAAATAGAACAGTCTCCATTAATATGCACAGTGTGTATAATAGAAACTGAGAAAGACACTTTTCAAATGAGCATTGCTTGAATACTGTGGTGCTGAAGGGGGTGTTACACAGGACTGCAATCTTTTTTTTTTTTTTTCCAGGTAGCTTTCATCAGAATGAAGGCAATACCATGAAGAAATGTAAGTATAATTGTAAGCTAAAAGTCACCTGCCTACATTGAGAGTTTTGGAATGCATGCCATTAAAAACTAAGGGCCTCATTACGAAGCTGGATCTGAGACCTCCATCCTTAGGAGATGCTCGCAATGCAGCAATCCAGGTGGTCTGACCACCACATTAAGACCCTGGAAGTCAGACTGCCAGGGGACCACTGTCCCCACCAGGAACATGGTTCCTGAAGGGCTAACAACGGTCAGAGTCGTGCTCAGCCATGGAGGGGCTGAGTTCAGCACCACTGCACTGATCAAAATTCCAGTTTCCACCAGCCTTTGCATGGCAGGGAACCTGCCTTGAAAAGGGTTGTGGAAACCCTGTGCTAGGGTCCACAGGGGGGTCCCTGCACTGCCCACGACCATGTTATGGGAAGTGCAGGGGCCCTCCGGTCCAGCACCCTCTGTGCGGTGACATTGATGTCGACTCCATGAGGAGCTGAGACAATGCCACTGCATAGTTTACACTGGACTGACTGGTGGGAACCTCTGATTTCAGAGGTTTCCGCTGGTCAGCCCAGTGGAAAACTTGTAATATGGCAAGGGGGAGACCACCAGCTCGGAAACGGTCTCCTCTTGACAGGTCTGGCGGTCTGCATTTCAGACCGCCAGACTTGTAACAAGGCTCTAAGTGCTACTTTTCCAGAGCTCACCCCGATCTTTTAACAATCTATATCGTCTATGGTGAACACAGACCCAAACCATCATCTGAAGTGACTGAGTCTAGATCAGTTAGGGCTGAGACAAGACCCCACAGCCCTATTAAAAAAGATAGCATATCTGTGGTCCACTGCCACACTGTGCGGCCTATATCAGTACAGTAGTTTAAGGTCAGGCAAACCTGGCTTAAGATCACATAGGGCCTCATTACGACTTTGGCGGTCTGATAGCCGTATTAAGAGTTACACCGTGAAGTCTGCCAAAAAACTGTCAATTTCCGAAACCACCAGGTCACTGGAGGACGGAAAAGAGGCAGTTCCACAACAAGCACTGCCAGGCCGACAGAAATCCTCCCATCATATTACGATCCACAAATAATGACATTGGTTCTTCCATAGCTAAAAACTATTGGCGGTCCGAACTGTGGCGGTCTCAACTCACATTATACTGAACACACCACCACGTTGGATAGTTTGAATATCCCACACTTGACACATATTCACAACCCTGACACACCTACACACTCTACTATATAGCACACCCCTACACAACCCACAATCCTTTGCAACCAGAATGCCACACACAACCTCAGAGGAGAAATTACCATCACAGATTTTCTAAGACAACTTTTGTCACCTATTCACATTTCACAATTCATACATCACACACCCGCACAACATACACAACACACAATTTACCTTCAGACACAACACAGAGCAACCGTCACCCACTCACGCCACAGCTCCTTCACCTCATCACTTAATTTTTGTTAAATATTTTTTTAAACTCTACCTCACTGTCTTGACCACCACGTTCATGTCCCCACAAAAACACCCACGTTTCTCTGATGAGGAGTTGAGGGTCATGGTGGACGAAATTGTCAGGGCAGAGCTACACCAATTTGGAGCACAGGTCCAGCAAACATCAAAAGCCAGGAAAATGGATTTATGGCAGAGGATCGTCAACAGGGTCAACTCAGTGGGCAACCATCTACGCATGAGGGAGGGCATCAGGAAGAGGTGGAACAACCTTTGGGGGAAAGTGCGTTCCATGGCATCAAAACATCAGATTGCCATCAACAAGACTGGCGGTAGGCCCCAATCTCCACCACCAGAGTTTGCATTGTGGCAGGGGAAGGGCTTGGACATCCTGCATCCTGAGGGCCTGACTGGAATAACCAGAGGACTGGACTCTGGTAAGTCACAAACACTCTTCTTGAACCAAGTACTCCTGTATAGCATGTATCCCTGTCACCCATCACTACCCAAGTCACCCTATCTCCCACTCCACCTTCCACCCAATCACCAAATGCCCCTCCCCTGCATGCCACACCACCACCCAGCCACTATCCCCACACAGTCCCTGCCCAGTGCACAGATACCACAACCAAGAACCATCACTACAACTCCCACAATGCGCCTGCTCAGCCACATGATGTCCTGAAATGTCAACATCACACTGCAATACCTGCATGGCTAACTATTGTACCCACTACACCTACTGCATGCTACGACAGACGACCAATACATGGCAATGGCAGCAGTGCAATCTTGATTCCTCAATTCGGAATGGAACATGGTACACATTTTTGTATTCATGACCCACACACTATATAAACAGTGCTGCATCTGTCATTGCCATAACTAAGATACAAGTCTAGCCACAGTATGCATCACACAATGACAATACCAATCACACTTCCTCTATGTAACTCTCTCTCTCACTCCATCCACAGGTAACCTGCCACTTCCACCATGCAGAGGATGCAAGAGACAGCCATCCCTACCCAGGATGAAAGCCCCAGTGAGGACTGAACCTCTGGATGTCTGGACAGTGACGACTTACCTGGCCCATCTGGGACAACAGGTCAGTCCACCACAACCAGCCTCACCCTGTTCACTTCAGAGCCCACCCACCCTGTGGCATCAACAGCACAGCCAACCCCTTGTCCCCAGACTTGTGCCCCAAGGACTGTACAATCAGCAGTATGCCTGACAATATATGGACCAGATTCAACCCCTCACACCCATGATGACGAGGGTCCTGGTGTAACTGAGATTGTGCACACCGTGCTAGAGACACAGACACAGGGGGGCAGGGTGTGTGGGAGGAATGCTGTGGGCCAGAGGATGGGGCCCTCAAAGGACTCAACTTACCAAGAAACCACCTCCCAAGTCCTGGGAGCATACAAGCAATCCCAGGACAAGATGGGCCAGATGCTCACCATCTTGCAGGAAAATCAGATGCTGCGGAGGGAAAATTGCCATGAGGCTATGCAGCAGTAGCAGGCTCACAATGCCACCATGGCCTCCATTGGAGGAGTGTTCAAGGGACTCATCACCATCCTGCGTGCGTCCTCCACCCACCCATCAGCAGACCCCTTCCACTAGCCTCATACCGACGGAGCCTTCAATATCAGCCGCAGCTAGGGGAATTGAGGCCCTGCCTGAGGAACCACAGGCTACTGGCATCCCTCCCTCTGTAGCTGAGGACCCCCTCCCCTGAAACGTGGTCATCCATCCAGACATCCTGCAGGAGCTGATGCCAAGACCAAACCCACTGCCAGGAAGTGAACCTTTCCTGAACATTCTTCCTTGTGTGCCACTGAGACACCTTGTTGACTGGGCAATGTCATGTCTCCATCATTCCATTGGCCTTTGGACACTGGACCTGTTCTACATACAACTAGTTCACAATCTCTGATGATTTCATCCAACATGTCCCCACTCATCACCTATTGGACAATATATGCACAATAAACACTATAGAACACAGGTACTGCATTTGTATCTTTACTGTAACATCTTCCTATGTGTGCTCACCAAAACGTAATGTGTCTCAATCCACATTCACCATAAGTCTGTTACATGGACAGGGGAGGGACGATTCACCAGCAGGTGACACAGTACCTCAGACATGTTCCAAATTTAATTTTTCAAGGGAGCAACCCTTCAGGCACAACACAGAGTAGCTTCACTAATCAAACCTGCAAATAGACCAAGACAGGGACAACCATCAGGATAGGAGTCATGGTGGCACACAAAACATATATGCAGTACAAGAATAGTCAACAGGGTCAATTCTATAGGCAGCTATCCAAACACATAGGCGGTCATTCCTACCTTGGCGGGCGGCGGTCACCGCCCGCCTGGCGGGAACCGCCAGAAGACCGTACCGCGGTCAAGAGACCGCAGCGGTCATTCTGACTTTCCCGCTGGGCCGGCGGGCGACCGCCAAAAGGCCGCCCGCCCGCCCAGCGGGAAAGCACCAGCAACGAGGAAGCCGGCTCCGAATGGAGCCGGCGGAGTTGCTGGTGTGCGACGGGTGCAGTTGCACCCGTCGCGATTTTCAGTGTCTGCCAAGCAGACGCTGAAAATCAATGTGGGGCCCTGTTAGGGGGCCCCTGCAGTGCCCATGCCAGCGGCATGGGCACTGCAGGGGCCCCCAGGGGCCCCACGACACCCGTTCCTGCCAGCCAGGTTCTGGCGGTGAAAACCGCTAGAACCAGGCTGGCGGGAAGGGGGTCGAAATCCCCATGGCGGTGCTGCTTGCAGCGCCGCCGTGGAGGATTCACAGGGGCAGCGGGAAGCCGGCGGGAAACCACCGGCTTCCCTTTTCTGACCGCGGCAGAATAGCCCCAGAAGCACCGCCAGCCTGTTGGCGGTGCTTCCTCCGTCCCCTACCCTGGCGGTCTCGGACCGCCAGGGTAGGAATGAGCCCCATAATGCTTACCTGCAACACTGTGTAAATGTAACATCTCACACTGATGACCAATGTATACCATTCCAACTCCACATGGTAGGACATCAGGAAGAGGTGGAAAGACCTAAGGGGGAAGGTACATTCAATGGCCACCAGGCACCAGCTGGCAGTCCTCAAGACTGGCGGTGGGCCCCCACCTTCTCCCCCGTCTTTCATATCTTGGGAGGAGAAGGCCTTGAACATCCTACATCCTGAGAGCCTGACAGGAATACCGAGGGGAGTGAAGTCTGGGAAGACACTATAACATACCTGTCACCCAATTATTTTTCCTGCATGCTCACTCACACCTTACCCCATGTCAATTAACAAACCACCCACCACCCTCCTGTCCAAGTGTACCAATACCCCTCACTGGCATGCCACATGTCCACTAAAATCACCTGGCTACACATCCCTTGGGAATGGCATGTGAAGTAATGGGAACTGATAGCACTACAGCTCCCAGAAAGCAATATTCCACCAGTAAGAAAACCTGAACAGGGCACCAAATGTGAGATGTCATGCATGTGAAAGTAACTACCTATCTACGACATCTCACTGCGAAACAGTCTATGGCAATGACTGCAATGCAATGGCCCACTTCCATTATTATTACAATCAAAACACAGTTACAGCTGAGTGCCCCATCAAACTGCCCCTAGAAAACAAATGCCAAAAATGGAATTGACTCACCTGGGGGGATATGTAGATGCCAAAGTGGATGCACGTGCAGTATATCCAGGTAGAGGTCAATATCAATTGCTTACTTCCATATCTTGTCCCTACTCTGATACTATTGAGCATTGTGCAGCTTGTTGTGCCGTGTATCATGCCAGACACTTCACTAGGCAACAAAGGATAACACCCATGTCAATAGTCACGCAATATAAGAGGGTATCAGCAGTCTAAAAACTACCAACACAGATTAACATCTTTGAGCATGGTGTATGGTATTGAAATTTCAGAGTCTCATGTTGTATTAAGTAAGATTTGGCAGCAGCTGTCATTGTCATTTCTGGGGATCATGTTAAGGCACTGTGTGCATCTCACATAACTTCACTATTGCTCAAACTGAAACATCACTTGTTGTATCACTTACAGCAACTCTATGTTCCTTTTCTCCCACAGGTACCCTTGCCATTGTCACCATGGGGAGTATACCAGAGACTGACACTACCTCTGTGGATGAAGGGCCCAGTGAGGACAACACGCTGGATTTGTGGACACAGAGGACGAAGCTGGCCTATCAGGGACACCTGATCAGTCAACAGCTGTCAGCCTCACACTGCCCACATTGACTCCTCCCAGCCCTGTTGCATCCACATCACATGCAACCATTCACTTCTAAACCTGTGCCCCAAGGACTGTTTCTAATATTGTGTGTTCCCCAGTACTGGTACCCGAGTCTCCTCATATCACCCCTGACAATGATGTTCCTGCCACCAGTGGGATTGAGCACACTGTGCCAGGTGATCAGGCACATGGGGGCAGGGTGCGTGGGAGGGATGGTGTGGGTCAGAGGGTGGGGGCTCAAAGGGATAAAACTGACCAGGAAACCATCTCCCAATTCTTGAGAGCCTACCAAAATTCCCAAGGTATGATGGGCCAGTAGTCATAATGATAGGGGAAATTCAACAGCTGCAGAGGGACAACTACCAGAAAGTCATGCAGCAGTGGCAGGCACAAAATGCCATCCTGTCTTCCATTGCTGGGGTGCAGAGGGACGTCAGCTTTACCCTGAGTAGGTCTGCCACACAACATCAGTCCTCTTCCACTAGTAATGACACTTCCGGCCCTTCAACATCTGCAGCTGGTAGTGGAATGGAGGCCCTGCAAAGAGAAGGACATGCCTCAGACACCCCACCCTCTGGTGCAGTGAAACTCCCACAAATGTAGACATCTACCCAGACATCCAGGAGGAACGGCTGCTAAGACCAAACCCACTGCCAGGAAGTGAACCTCTCCTGATTGGTTCCCCTTGTGTGCCACAGATACACCCTATTGACTGTTCTAAAACCTAACTCATTTTTCCTATGGGGCAAGGACACTGGACTTGTGTTTCCAAATGGTGTAGCAGCTACCCTGATGATTTCATCCACCATGACTGAACAATTCAATGTTTACTTTGTGTTATTTGTGTTTCAATTCCCACATATTGTTTTGCACTCCCCAACAAATACAACTTAAAAACAGGTTCTGTGTAAGTGTAATTGATCAACAATGTACAATTGTCATGTATGAAAACTCTGTCCCTCTATATTGTTCAACCTTTGTTATGGGCATGTGTACAGTATCACAAGGAGACTCTTTACATTGGGATTGTAACATAGAAATAAGCCAAAACAGCTGTATTGGACATCTCCACATATTTATTTCTAGATCTGTAAACAGCAGATAGATTAGTACTGCTAGTGAAAACAGCTTAGGTGTCATACACTACTAACTCACATGTTACATAAGTTAGGGACATGTCATTCTGCCTACAAGCAAGGAGCCATACAGATTGGTCCTTTGTATCACAAGGTAAAGCATTATCGCATACCCCTACCTTATCTCCCTAGTAATCATTCCCCATGATACAGGCAGAGATCAGTACTGATGTTCCCAGTCCTAGAACATCTCACTTACCATGGTCACATACCTGTAGCCTTGCCACTCACCTATGTCAGTCCACAGAGACATGCACATTGGTCTGCAAAGTAGTAACACAGTGACAGCTATGTTCAAGGTAGGTCACAGAGAACTGAAACCATTATGATGGTAGAGGCTTTGGTTCAACAATTTCACATGTGTCAGACACAAATGGACACACACATGACACTATTTGACCACCTTCAGTAGCAAAGAGTTCTTGTTGGTGGGAAAACACACTTTATCCCAGGGTACTGCCACTCTGACCATATTAATTACACTCCACATACTCATAACAATCAGTACCTGGCTTCATCCATGTCCACATCTCATGTCTGTGTGCAGTTCCCATCTGCCTCTGACACTGTCTGTGACTTGCCAATAAAAAGAGCCAAACAGAAACTCAGCAAATCTGTGATTGACAGAGATAAGGTATAGGACATATCTGTGAACAAACTTCAATCTGACAAGTCATTTTTACAAGTGTGACTTTGCTTGTGCAGTAACATCTCAGGACACTGTGTGCCAAAATGTATTGTACACAATACTAACTTGCAATCTGCATATATACCTGACTCATTGGCATTGGAGCTAACTAAGATCTCACAGATGATGGTAGATAGGAGGTGACATGCCAGCCATCAATTGTAGGTTACAACATGAAATCTCACTATTAAGAAGACATCACATACATTGAGTCAGTTGAAGTACTGATTGATGTGTTCTGCCCTGAAGTCTTCAGTTTCATCTTCATCTTGCTCATCCTCACTTGGCAAATCTGCATTTCCACCCACAGGTTCCGATGGCTCCCCCTCATCTTGTATGAATGGTATCTGATGTCTCAAGACAAGGTTGTAGAGCATGCAGCAGGCAACTATTATTTGACATTCTTTGTTGGCTGAGTGGAGGAGGACCGCTCCAGATATATCCAGGTAGTAAAATCATGCTTTCAGGAGCCAAAAGTCCTTTCAACAACATGTCTTGTCCTTCTGTGGGCCTCATTGTAGCGAACTTCCTCTGGCGTGGTTGGGCACATCATTGGCGTCAACAACAAAGGGCAGTTTGGGTAGCCAGAGTCCCCTGTAATTAATAGTTATAACAACACAAACATATATCTTGGACATGCACATGTGTGCTATCACAAGATAAAATCTGAAAAAAATGCATGTCAAATGTGACTTACCAACCAGCCAGGCCCTCTCTGTGTAGATTCATGTCATCAGCAGTGGGATATTGCTGTTCTGCATGACGAAGGAATAATGGACTGATCCTGGATACTTTGCACAGACTTGTGAAATGTACTCGTCTGCCAAATACACTACTTGGACGTTGATAGACTGGTAGCTTTTCTTGTTCCAGTATACCTGTTCATTGGTACTTAGGGGGAACCAAGGATGCATAGGTGCTATCTATGGCTCCAACCACATGTGGAATGTGTACCAAAGCATAAAGCTCTGCTTTCACATAGACGAAATCCACACGCTGGGGAAACCTGATGTAGTTGTCCAGGTATTTCCACAATACACACAGTACATCCTTCAAAACTAGACTGAACATGGGCTGAGACATCCCTGCAGATAGGGCCCCTGTATTTTGAAAGGACCCAATGGCCAAGAAGTGTAGCACTGACATGACTTGAAAGATGGGAGGTATGCTATTGGGATTATGAATGGCAGGCATCAGATCTGGCTTCAACTGATCACAAAGATCCATGATTGTATGCCTATTCAGGCAATAGATCTTTATAATGTTTCTCTCCTCCATGGTGTCCAGGTCTAGGAGTGGGTGGTGCACAGGAGGTTGTCTTCCTCCCCTCATGGTAGGGTAACTATGTGGGAAAAAATATGTTGCAGGTGACTTTTACAATGTACGCATTATGAAATGTTCAAATTGAAGTCACACATATCTCCATATTATGTCAGATACAAAATATGACATTAGAAGTACTGCATGTTGCTATTCATCCTACGACAGTTCCCTTGGTTCACATTCCCTGAATCCTCTGATGTACTGTACATGCATATTTATCCGTGACTGTCAGTGTTCGATAGTCCAACCTAGTTTACATGTGAAACATTTTTTGTACCTATACTCCATTGTCGTCGCAGATAGGATGTTGAGAAAAGGTTATCATTTCTATTATCACCAATTCCTCTGTTACCCAGACTTTACTACTCACATAAACATAAATGTGGCACTTACTACTTGTTAGCAAACTATAGAAAATCATCAATAACGCAGATTCCATTACTTTTCCATAGATATAAATGCCTCAAAATGGCAGCTGCCTGACCTACTGTACTGGACATGAGGAAGTGACCTGACTCTGCCAGCGATATCCTCATGGTGGTAGGCGGTCACAACCACAGTGGACATTGCCATTGGAACACATTGCTGCCTTTGGCTGACCTGTGCCGATGGTGATGTCTGCTGGCGGTGACGGTCATGTATGTGGCAGACGTAACCACCATCTTCTGCCACATTGCTCACTTGACTCCTTACACTGATGCCATCAATACCTCTGCTACCTGAGCTGCTGTGTACTGCCTCTAGGAGCTATCATGCCACCTCCTGCAGGTAATAGAGCCCGCCTTCACTCCAGAAGAGCTAGACAAGCTTGTGGATGAAGTCCTACCCCTGTATGACCAGCTTTATGTTGCACCAGAGAAGCAGGTGAGTCCAATGGTATACTAATGTGTAAAAGGTGGAGTGCATGATGGTGACCATGCAATGTAAGATAGTGAGGGATTGGGCAGTCATGTCTGGGTGTATGGAAATGTGTACATGTACATATGCAGACATACGGTAGTGATATAAGGTAGCTAGTGTGTACTCTATCTTCATTTATACACAACATAGATTGCAGCATGTACAACAATAATGGCGTGAGAAATTTTCATAGAGACATACCATGTTATGGATAATCATGTGGCCTGGTCATATGTGTCTAGCCAATACCATGTACTGTTCATGCATGTTGTTTGAGAGACTCCACTTCAAACATGGGCTGGCTGCAGATAGTAAATTGTGAATGAGTTTTGACTGAGAGGAAGGATGTGTTTGCCTACTTGCTGTAACTGAAGTGTTCTGACCACTTGAGTTGGGATGGTGCATGTGGACATAACTTTCTCCTTTTGTCTGTGTCATCCATGGAGGTCAACAACCATCAAAAGAAGGGACTCTGGTGTGCTATTGCCAAGCAAGTGTAGACCCTCGGGGTCCACGGCTGGCGGAGCACCTATTTTAGGAAGTGGTGGGAGGACCTGAGATGCCTGGCCCGGAAGATCGCAGAGGCCCAGCTGGGGATGTCCCTCCAATGAGGGAGGGGTGCTTATCGGACCTTGAACCCCCTAAGCGCTCGCATTTTGGCGGTGACCTACCCTGAGTTGGATGGGCATTTGAGAGCAGCACAGCAGCCACAAGGGGGTAAGTGCTGACTACACACATGTGCATCCCTCTGCCAGTTCAGTGTATAATGTGTAAGTATTTAAGCTGTGACAATGTGGTAAGTGCTAAAGGCCAAGGGTCCCCTGCGTAAACCTAGGTATACAGGTTATAACATTGACACACAGGTGTGGCCATTCTATTGTGTATAGGGACATCAAACTCAGCAATGTGAACCATATTTTATTGAAACATGTAGTAATCCACATGTGACAGTGTCATATGTATACCACTACACTGCTCTACAAATAACCTGCTCAGTCATCCTTACCACCTACTGACCAATACTCCATATACCCTGTTGGTAAGTTGTTCAGGTCTTTGGTGTCTGTCCATTCCTATGCCACTGAATCTAGCTCCGTATGCTAAAATGTCAAATTAAATGTGGCTTTCATGCACATGACAGGTGTCCATTGTATTGAAGGTGTTGGCATGGTCCCTGGGAGTGTGTGTGGGTAAATCATGTGTGCTGAGGAGGCCCCTATTGCTGTGCATGACTTTGTTTACTATGTGAGAATTACTAAGATGAGTAAGTCCACAAAGTATGTATCAACGTTTGCAAAACCACTATTGATACATGAGTTGTTGAAATGGATTTTAAATCGATTATACTTCCATTTCAGATGTGCCAAATGGAGTAGGTACATGTGTTGTTTTTGCCTTTGTGAATGATATAGACACAGTTACAAGTTATGAATATGATTGCTAGGCAACATGCTGTGTTGTAAGTGGAATGTGATGAGGTAACTTTGATGGGACATGACATCTGGTAAAGGACTGAGCAAATGTAGAGTTGGAGTATGTATGAATGTGATATCAAAGTCAGCACTAATTCCCATTGATGGAATGTTATTTCATAGTGCTGATATGTATAGGGACAAACTGTTAATGTTGACAAATCATCTTGTGCAAGTATAGTTTGTATTTTAACCATACTGATAGGATGGTGATGTAGTGGTCAGAAAGTTAGCTTATGTTATTTGTGAAATTGTTGTCATATAGAGTTGTGGAAAGTATGTTGTAGTGACATGATGTTGACTCAAAATGGTTTCTACCTGTGGGTGTTTTACACATATATGTGATGTTACTGTTATGTATGGTTTAATGTATGTGTGTGTAAAGAAAGTGATGACCCTACCTCTCTCTCTGTTTCTCAGCATCAGCATTGGCAGGTGAAGGAGACACAGTACAGCTGAGTGGGGAAGCTGCTGGCCACAGGGCCCAAAGTCATGATACCACTGACACCCTGGGACCTAGTGGCCCAGGGGATGAGGGGAGTGCCAAGGGGGTGACAGGACCTAGTTCTTCATCTTTGGAATCCTCCTCCAGTGGACACTCCCTGGTGGTGGTAGACCCATCTGGGACCACCCCAGCATCATTTATGGCTGCCACCCCCTAACTACCACCACCCTCCCTGTAGCTCTCCAGACAGTTGGCCGTGCCTGCTCACCCAAGAGGGTGGGCATCTCCTTTGCTGCAGGCACCTCTACCCCTGTCAGCCTTGCCGCCCTGAGTGAGGAAGCTATTGACCTCCTGAGGTCGATCTCTGTGGTCAGTCAACTATCGTGAATACCATCCAGGGACAGCCAACTCAGATACAACAGAGTAATGAGTCCCTGGAGGACATTCACTGTGCACAGGCTCTGACCTCCACACTGACCCCAGCCAGTCACCCTTTGTCTCCCATCCCCTTGCACCTTTTTCTTTCCAAACCCAAACCCCTCCTCCCCGACCCAGCCAAAGCACACAGACAGGCATGCACCCAGCTCAACATTCAAGGGTATCTCAGACAAACATAGGCACTACAAGACACACCACCAGCATGCACACAAGTAACATACAGATGCAGACACAGCAACAGTCGCTACCTGCCCTGACACCCCCAACGACCCCCAGCATCACTGACACTACACCTGAAACACCAGATGCAGACACACCAACATTCACAGATCCAGCCACACACCTATCCTAACCGCAGTCAGCAAAATAGCAGACCTTAAGACATGCACCCCAGTCACCAGACCCGCAGACACCATAACCACTGATCACATACATGCAGTAAATCTTCCATACCTGCAATCACCACCCCACGAGACAGTCACCCACCCACCAGAGCATCTTCCAGCACCTCAACCTCCCTCAGTCCCATACAAATAAATGCCCTCACTCACCCGCCCAACAGATACCTCCAAGCGTACCTCTCACAAACACACACCCACGACACCCACACATATATGTCAGATAACCACTCCCTCACCCTCCACACCCAAACCATCTTCTGATGAATATCCTGAGTCAAAAAAAGTGTTCCTTTCATGTTTTGACCTTTTCCCTACTCCTCCTTCCCCTGTGAGACCCCTAAACACTCAGTTTCCCTCCATAGGCCTGTCCCTTCCACCTCCAAGATCTCTCCTACCCTCTGCAAGTATGCATGCCCCTCCCTCACCAAGAAGTCTATCCCCCCTTCCCAAGCCCAATCCCAAAGAACCCCCTACAAAGCCCAGGCCCAACCCCCTCTAGACCCATCTGCCTGCCCCCTTAATGCCCCTACCTGAAGGAGAGTGTCTCTTTTTATGCAGTCAGTTTCCACCTAGGTTTCCATGGTCCTGCGACCATGGAGGAAACCAGTGGTTACCATCGTCCATGGTTGGCCATACCGCTGTGACAGTGCCGGCGGTGCTTTGGCTGTTCTCTCTTGGGAATACCACCATGGTCATAATTTGGTGGTCTTCTCTGCCAGCCTTTGGCGGTACAACTGCCACTGCCAACACGGCGATCTGAGACCGCCAAACTCATAATGAGGCCCATAGTGCTCAGGCAAAAGCATACATTACTGCTAAAAGGCAACACACAGTGGGTCAAGATCAAACAACAGATAGGCCCAGGCTCATGCAATGCTAGATCAACATCACACAGAGCTTAGCTTAGGCATAATGGTGGGTCAAAATCACAGTCACGATTACGCATGACTGAGTCAAAGTTGCACAGCTCTGAAACAAGACAATACAGTGCTGGCTAAGAAGTGCCTATTGCTGACCCAACATTACTGAGCACAAATGCCAAATAGCCCTGCAGCCCCAGGGACCTCCACCTCTCTGGGGCAATTTATATAATTAATGAGGGGCCAAGTGACCCCCGGGACCCTGGGGACCATGACCTCCCCAGGCCCAAAGTTTATATATTAATGCAGGGGGAGTGCGTGCCCCCTGCCTCCCTGGGGACCCCCACCTCCCGGGTCACTGAATATTATGTATGTGGATGGTCCCAGGACCACCACTCTCACAGGGCAAAGGGTCTCCAAAGAACGCAAGGGGCCCACGTGCCCTACCACAGCACCAGGGCCCACCATCTCCACAAGACAATTGATATAATTAATGTGGGGACTGTCACCTTTGTTTTGTTCAGTGAATATATATCTATATATCTATCTATATCTATATATATTATTATCTCTCTCTCGCTCTCTCTCTCTCTCTATATATATACATATATATATATATATATATAATCATATATATATATATATATATATATATTCACTGAAATAAACCAAGGATTACAGGGACATTCTAGTTAGGCTCTGAACTTACACACACAAAGCCAAAGAAATTCAGCTGTTACAGCTAGACTCTTGCCCTAAGGATACCAAAACTCAAGACCCTGCCGTGCACTGCTTATTACTCCAGAAATGACATCACTAATGACATCTCCTATGACATCATTGAGAATATCACTGTAACATTTTCAGTGAAAGTTATTGATTAAAAAAACTGTACATGGTGAGGTTGCAAGTTATAGTTCCTTTAGGGCATGGCTCACAGTTGATTGAGGGGACTTGATGTTTGCTCTTGTGTGGTGGGAGATTTCAAAATGCTGCCACCAAGCAAGAGCAAACACAGGTTTCCCTGTCTATTGTGCTGTAAGCAGAGAAACCACTATGTCCTGGGGGTGGGCTCCATAGGACATAGCATCTGAGTCTGCCCTATGGGATGGGGTCCCTGAGGTCATAAATGACTCAAGTAATTGTCCCCTGGGTGGGTTCCCTTTTCCTAAATTTTGACCTCACAGATGGGTCCCCAGCTTACTCTCGAGGCTCGCTGATCAGTGCTGCCGCAGTTTCCATCGGCACAGACAAAACTAGATACAAGGGGCAAACAACTGGTAGAGGCCCTGGAGCATCTGAGCATGAGAGTACTAAATGGCAGGGTGAAAGACGATCTCCCGCCAAGGCCCACTTATTACAGTGCAAAATAAGCGACCATAATAGATCACACGGTCGTCTCTCTTCCCCTACTAGCGCATGTCAGTAAATTCTAAATCAAACTGACTCTCCACAGTGACCATTCATTTCAACACATAGAATTGGTTTGGAATGCTCTATGCTTTCTTTCAGCTACAAATGAATTGGGAATATTAACCTCCGTCAACCTAAATCGCCTGATCTGGACGGAGTCCTCACTACCACGGCTGTGCAAAAATATAAAAACTCTGCTTCAATCTACAGCGTGTCAAGATTAGTCAACCGTGAATGTGTGGACTAGCTTTCTACGGTCAATACCTTCACTTGAGATGGCCAGGCGTCATGCTCCAAATAATAATCGGAAGTCACTAAGCATGCCATCAGAAATCCTAGAATTAAGAAAGGAACTAAGGCTCAACCTTAGATCTATAAAAGATAGACCTCTTACAGAATCTTTATGCGCACAAATAAAAACCTTACGAAAAAACTATAAGAAACAGGTATGGCAAATACAAACAAAAAAGAAGGATGAATTCTGGCTCTAATTACTTGATAATTCAAGAAAGGCTAACTCTAGAGCATTTTGGGCGTCAGTGAATGAAATTGGCCGAAAGGTAAGGATAATAAATTGTACATCAATTCCAGAAGACAAATGGGTGGATCACTTGACTGACATCTTCTTCAAGCCACTCTCTCCTGAAGAAAACCAGCAACTAAAGGTTGCGGTAAAACCCACAGACTTTAGGCTTACTGAGGCAGAATTCAGTGCCAAGGATATTGCCCAAGTCATCAGAAGGGCCCACAGGGATGGTGCGCCCGGCCCTAATGGCCTCCCGCAAGCCATATTCAAGGCGGATCTGGACTATTGGTCAGCAACACTGTCAATATTATATACTGAAGTCGAGCGCAATGGAATCATTCCAGACAGTTGGAAAGGATCCATTATTAATCCAATATATAAAGGGGGTAATCGAGCCAACCCAGCCAGTTACAGACTGATAGCACTAATTGACAGTGAGGCCAAATACTTCGCCTCCCTAATTTTAGCAGACCTGCATAACTGGTCCAATCTAAACAACCTGGTCCCCATGAATCAAACTGGTTTCCGGAAGGGCTACGGCACAGTGATCAACATTGTTATGCTAGGTGACATTGCCAATCGAGAAAAGTGCTTAAAGAAAAATCTATATTTATGCTTTGTGGACTTCAAAAGTGCGTTCGATCGAGTGGACAGAGCAATTCTCTGGAGTAAACTGTGAAGCTGGGGTTTGCATGAACGTATTCTGAGGTGTATTAAATTATTGTATAACAAAACTTGGGTGCAGGTCAGGGTAGCAGAATATCAACAAATATAGGACTAAAGCAAGGCTGCGTCTTAGCCCTGCATCTTTTTAATCTCTTTATGGCTGATCTTTCAGCTATGCTGGATGCAACCAACTTGCATTCTCCCAGGATGGGAAGTCTGTCCATATCACATCTATCATATGCTGATGATATTGTTCTGCTAAGCCACACGAAAATAGTGCTCCAACGGCTGGTTAGTACTTTGGGCGATTTCGCAAAGACAAACACACTAGAAGTTAATATTTCAAAAACTAAAATCATGTTCATAGGATGCCCTGTGCATTCTGCAAATAAAATAAAGTTGAGCGATATTGCACTTGACGCGACTTGCAGTTACAAATATCTTGGTTTTACTATAGACAATAAGACCAGTCTTGTACCACAAAAGCAGTATATTGCACAGAAGTGCAAATCCTTGGCGGTTGCTTTCTGCACCTTAGCTAAAAGACTAAAGGGTCCATCATACAAACCATTACTGTCTCTTATGTCGGCCAAGTTCCTCCCAGCCACTACATATGGAAGTGCGGTTCTACATGGGAAAGATGCTTTTCTATTGGATCGGCAACAAATACAAATCTATAAGCAAGTTTTCAATCTTCCTCATTCTGCATCCCCATCACAGGTTAGGCTGGAATTCGGTCTAATACAACAGCAGTTGGACAGGAAAGCCCACACAATAAAAACTTGGTACAAAAAAGGTAAAAATACTGTCAGCCCTCTAGTCATGGCTCTATGGAATTCAGTGAATAACAATGCAACCTCAGTATACAACAGGTACTTGTATAACTCCTTGCAAGAAACACAAAGTACCTATGGGATTCCAACATTTCATATCCTCTTTTGTGTCGAGCGATAAAAAAGGAAATAGGCTTCCAATCATTTTTAGATGATAAAGTTAAATTTGTGCAGCGCTCACACACTTGGTCATTAATGCATACTTATACCATCTTTGCGCCATCACATTATCTGTCCGCAACTTTTGCATTTCATATCAAGCATCGTTTCCTGGCGCTTCGCTTAGGAGCTTCACCAGCCAGAACGAACCAACCATCGTGGAAGAACAGGGGAGAAATTTCCTGCAGGCTATGCAATGGCCCTAAGGAACATATGGTCCACCTGATTTGTGTCTGTCCGGCCTTAAAAGAAGCGCACCAACAACTATTAAAACCACTCTTTGTGAGAAATGGGACTCGCTCCTGTCGACCAGCAGTGATGTCAATGTTTGACCCTTGTGATGTACAGTCAATATGCAGATTTATAAAATTTCTGACCGTACATACCAAAGATGTGAACCAGCTTCTTGGGACACAGCCTTAATTAATTAATCTTAATTCTTCTAGAACTGAAAGCTGGCACTCTGCACCTTAGACTTATAAAATAGATTTGTTATCATACAAAAGGATTTTTATGGTAAAGGAGCTTATGGAATTTTAACAGAATTTTATATGGTATATTATGAGCTGATTGTTATGGTTTTTATTAACTAAACAATAAAGATACTACATCATTCATTCTACTCTTGAGGCTCGAGGAGGGGGTCATGCAGCCCTCCCTGTCATCTTCTTAGGTTTATGCCCTGACAGTTTTCTCCCTTGGTCCTCTCAAGGCTTAGCAGGGGGGCTGTGTGGGCCACTCTCCATAAAAAGCAATATTGGCCTTAGGGGTCAGCTCCTCAGGGCCTTTGGTTGCACAGAAAGGATGGCCATGTGGCTCTGCTTCCCATTTAAGCCAACTTCAGTCCCAGGAGTGGACTCCTGTTGGCATCTTTTGGCACAGGAGTGAAGGCAGAGCATTCCTCTTCCCCATATAACCAATTTGGCCCAGAGGGTTCCATCTAGGTCACCCCGGGGAGTCCCTGTGGGTTACCTCATATGGCCTATGGGGTCTGGGTACTCCTACCCTGTTGGCTTATACTATTTTTTCACATTTCAGGACAGAGGTCTAAGGGCCTGAATACAAGTTTGACAGTCTGACCACTGGCCCGCAATGGTGGTGGGACAGTAAAGGCTGTCAATCCCACAGCCTCCCGCCCGCCATATTAAGATGTTTCTGTTGTGCTGGTGGTCTTGAGGCAACGGTCTTCCAACGAAGGTGGACCCTTGTGCTAGGAACCTCATGTTTTATAGGTTTTGTTCCAGAGTACAAATACATATGTGTGTGTATGCCCGAAGCAAGTCTGAAAATACACACTTATTTATTACACCTTTGGAAAGCATACCTTGTACAGCAGTATGAATCCACAGTCATTGTAACAGCGAAGAGATGTATGAGTGGCTTACCTTAGGAGTTTATGCCAACGGTGTGTATTTTCTTTGTGGGCAAGTGTCTGCAGCAGAGGGAGGACCTTAACAAGTGCCTCTGTGACATCGGGAGAAGAGGAAACTGGATATACGGTGAGTTCTTACCTAACATCTTGCGTTCCTGCCAGGTCAAGTGTGGAGTTCTTTCCCCACAGTCGGCTTGGCTTGAGCCACATCCTAGTCCCACCTGTGGAATCAGGGGTGGACTCTAGTTGTCAGCCACTGTAGCCTGTGACCACCATCAATGAGGGAGGGAAGAACCAGTGAAGGCTGCGAGACAAAGGTGGGACCACTAATATCATAATTCAGCTGGTGGACCACATAGACAGGGGTCAGTGATTCTAATGCACCATGATGGCGGTACCAAGACTGCCAATGTCGTAATCAGGCTCTAAGTGCCTGAGCCCTGTAATGGGTGACAGCAACATTTTTCTCACTATAACTTAATAATAGAAGCCATTTCTACCAACACAATGAAGACAAACTAAGGCCCATATTTATACTCTGTTTGCACCGGATTTGCGTCATTTTTTTCAACGCAAATTTGGCGCAAACTTAACTCCATATTTATAATTTGGCGCTAGACCCATCCAGCGCCAAAGTTATGGAGTTTGACTCATTTTTTGTACGTGAAAACCTACCTTGCGCTAATGACATGCAAGGTAGGCATTCCTGTGCAAAAAATTACTCTAAGGCATGTGCACCATATTAATCCTCCCGCGTCATTTTGACACACAGGAGGAGGCGGGCCTTAAAAAATGGCGCCCAGATGGATTTGCGCTGTTTTTTAACCCCTGGGTCAGGGCAGGCGTTAAGGGACCTGTGGGCTCATTTCCATGGTCTCTGGCCATTGAAGCCGTCCACAGGTGTCCTTCCCTTCCCCCAGGGACACCCCCTGTCACCCTCGCCCAGCCCTGGAGGACACCCATGGATGGGGGGACCCATCTACGGTAAGTAGAGGAAAGTATTTTTTTTTTTTTTACCATGCCATAGGGGGGCCTAACATGGGCCCCCCTACATGTCACTGTGCCCAATGGCCATGCCCAGGGGACAAAAGTCCCCTGGACATGGCCATTGGGCAGGGGGGCATGACTCCTGTCTGTGCTATGACAGGAGTCATTTCCATGGGGGTTGTGCGTCAAAAAATGACGCTAGTCAGGTTACAGTGATTTTTTATTACTCTAACCTGACCATTCTTTGACAGACAACCCCCAGTCTTCCTTACGCCTCCGCTGCCTGGTTAGAGTAATTTATTTTGACGATAACCAGGCCGCAGTGCTGGCTACCGTCATTCCTTAAATATGATGCCCGGCTGGCGCGTTGGAATGGCGGTAGCTGGCGCTAAACTTTTTGATGCAACCCTGCGCTGGTGCAGGTTTGCGCCAAAAAGTATAAATATGGGCCTAAGGGCCTAATTATGCGTTTGGTGGTCTTCAGATAACAAAAACACGCAGTGGCGGTCTGACCATCACACTCCTGG
This sequence comes from Pleurodeles waltl, assembly GCF_031143425.1. Lineage (NCBI taxonomy): Eukaryota > Metazoa > Chordata > Amphibia > Caudata > Salamandridae > Pleurodeles > Pleurodeles waltl. The sequence goes on from NC_090437.1 coordinate 211,370,069, forward strand.
TGGTCCGATCACAAGATTACGATCCTAGCAGTTGGAGCGCTAGGAGACTGCTACCTATGCTTGTACCATGGATCCTGATGAGCAGAGGTTGGCAGGAAGATAGTGCTGGGGGGCCCCCTGCAAGCAACTTTGGAATACACACTGTCTGCTATGGCAGACAGTCCACATTCCAAGGGTGCTATCTGCGATGGCATTGGACTTGGCTCCCTGAGGGGGTCAGGGCCAATGCTGCTGCACTGTTTCTACCGGGCTGACTAGCGGAGATGTTGTAATATGATTGTTCTGATGGTCGACCAGATGGAAACATTATAATACAACGGTGGTGAGGCTGCTGGCTTGACAGCCGCCTCACCAATGCAATATTGAAGTTGTGGCGGTTTGACTGCCCTATCGTAATTGGGTCCTTAATCCCCTACTGTACTATATTGAAGACACATGGGCTGACAGACTGCATAGGTCAGGGCACAGATGCCAAGCAGAATTCCAGCTACTATTGTGGAATGTCTTTGGTAGCACCCTGACAAAGGAAGACAAAACAAAAAATGCAGTGGAAGGATGGGACAATGCCTTCCAATCCAATAGGCAGAACTCAACCTGCATTATACAAATGTCCCTAAACGTAGCACACAAACTAAAAGAATTTGGATGGCACAATGCCTTCCAATCCAATAGGCAGAACTCAACCTGCATTATACTAATGTCCCTAAACGTAACACACAAACTAAAAGAAGTTACGACATGCTGCAATTTAAAGTCAAATTTTTCCTAAATAATAAAGAAGTAGACTCCTTAAAAATTACAGGCAAATCCATACTCTCAAATACATATTAAATTATCAAGAACCTCAAAAACAATGACAAACTGTAAACCAACAAACCAATTTTTTGAAAAATAATAATATAAATGTTTTATTACATCAGTGAAACAGTTATATTAAATCACAAAGTTAATACACACTGATATAATAAAAATAGACTTTGAAAATAAATAAAAATATATAAATTATAAATATAAATAAAAATAACAATAATCAACCAAAAAATTGAAAAACAAATACAACCCATCCAGCAGAAGGGTGAAGCAGAATTTAAACCATCATTTCTGTATGTTACTAAATGGTAGTTAGCGATTTGTCATCTCTTCTGTCTTATTGAAGCTGCTATTCTCGTATGCGCATTTTGCACATTTTATTTGCATTGTTTACATCGGCCTCCTTTGGAGGAATATTTGTATTGCCAGAAAATAACTATACAATGTGATGATGATTTGCACTGCTGAGTTTTTTACCTCCTAATTTTAAAATGTTATTGCATGTCATACTTTTTAAGCAATCACTGCTGCCTTGATGTAGGTTAATCTCAAAAGTAATTATGAATCATTGTATATGCTCTTTATTGGGAATGATTTTGTTTGTGTGTAAAGATTTTAAAGTTTTTAAATGGTAAAAAATGGTAAAGGGTGCATTCCGTCATATCAAATAAATACATTACATAATGTAAACAATTACCCACAATAATAACATAAGCATACCATAAACAAAATAAATTCCAACCAACAGCAAAAGTTAAAAATAAAACATTTTAATTGCAGCTCTTTCTCCATCTCCATTTAACAAAAATAGTAAGCCAAAAAAATGAAGAAAACAAAGCAATCCAAAGTCTTTAGGTTCCTTAAAGAAAACTGAAAAGTTTTTTAAAAAAAGAACCACTCTAAAAAACCTGGAAAAACAAAATCTAAGTAAAAAAACATTGGTTTATAATAAAGTAAAACAGAAAAATTGTAAGCTCCAAATTCCAATAGAAATCTTTTGTATACAAAAACCTGTAAGTGAAATGTTAAAAACGCATCAACATAATACATTACAGTCTCAAACATACACATACATAACATTTAATCATCAAAACATAAGCAAAATCACATACTTTAACATAACAGATTCATACATTAATATAACAATTGAAAGAAAGCAATGTGACAAAATTGTGCAAAAGGTAAACAAAAACACATATAAATATTCTAAAAACTCTTAAACAACGCTATGCCCAAGTTTTAAAGATGCACCCTAAATCCCCACTCTCCTCAAAACCCTTTACAAATGTGTAAAAAATGACTTACCTGTTCCAATGAACAGCAGCACTGAACCTCAACTTGGTTCCTGGAAAATACACCCACAGTAGCACCAATAGATTACAAAATAGAAGGCAGCCATAAAAAATGGCTAACAAATTAAAACTAAAAAAACATAGTAATCAATGGAAAATATAATAGCAATATTTAGTAAAAAGATGTGAACAAATTATTAAAACATTAAACATGTCAAACAATATTGTAAACAATGTTCAAAGCATGTTAAAGTATAAATTAAATAATAATATAAAATATATAGTTATTTAATATGCTAATAAAGATTATGATGAAAAACTTATTTAAATACAAATTTAAAAATGCTTCAGAATTATAACCACTGAATATAACATAGAAAATCTGACTTACTTCTGTTTTTTTACAGTTAACAAAAAATATTTTATTTACTTCACTTAGTAATTGCTTTTATTTTTCCTTTAGAGTATGTAAGACCTTATTCGGCATGAAATAATTCAGCCCTTAGATTACATAGACAACAATAAATAGACCATAATATTGATAAAACAATAAAATAACAACAATCATATTATTAAAAACGAATAAAACCTCGTTACCAAGGATAATAGTCTAAAAAAATTCTTTGAAAAACTCTGCATTACTCCACCAAGTAATGGCTCCCCTCAAGAACAATCCCAACCCCCTCCACACCAATGGATCTGAAGTCATTTGCAGCCACATAAAAGCAGGACGATATTGCACAAAACCCTTTGGCCTCAGCAGGGGTAGTAAAAAATGACTTCTAAAAGGTGCATAAAAGGCACAGAATAATGTAAAATGGGACAAGGTCTGCAGGGACACCCTGTCACAAGGACAAGGTCTGATAGATTTTTCACCATACTGGCCTAACGGAAAACAGAGATTACTTCTAATGATCCCCAAGCGAAATCGAGTGATGAGAGTCCTTTCCATCGGATCATTTATCGTTAAGAGATAGGGCTCAGGACCCGCCCCCATCTTTAACATAACAAAATCCCTGACCGAATGTTTCCCTAGTTTCTACCCCTCTCTTTCAGCCCCCCGGATTCTTAAAAAATTCTCCTTTACCCAATTTTTATCCTGGCTAGTCAGACCCTCAGGAGTGTCAAACAAGTCCGGCCACCCCAAATCCTATGTTACCTTCCTTATATACGTCAGCCAGGGAATATATTTTACATTATCACAGGCCAAACAGTCCCTTAAGATCTCTCTATTAAAAGTGGCATATTCATTACTCCAAATCGAAATCCATAACAAAAGGGAGCCAACTGAATAGTGTCTTGCGCACACTCGAAATCTAGTTCTAGATGCAGGCAAAAACCTGAGGTATTTTGACCAACACCCAATAACCTTCTACAGAAACAATTTTCTTCAACTTTGGGCGCTCGGGTGTCCATATACCCCCAGAGTGCTGCACCTTACAACAGAACAGGGAGACATTTTCGCCTGTAGATTTCAAGCAGAGGCTTAATTGGTTTACTTCCTACTCTTACAGCAAAATCAAAAGTGCCACCAACTGACGCATGGAAGAGCATACTCCTTCTGGCAATACAGGGTTTCCATGAACCTTTATCATCAAAGATCACCCCTAAATATGGGAATTCATTGACCCTACTAATAATTTGATCATCAACCTTTAGCTCCCCCACCCTACTCAAAGGTCTACCACATACCATAACATGCGATTTCTTATAATTGATCTTTAGACCCAAGCCTGACATGTAAGAGGCATAAGCTCTAACTACTTGACGTAGGCCATTAGTAGTGCGGGCCATAAGGACCGCATCATCCGCGTACATCAACAAAGGGACATTAGTGTCATTCACCTTAGGGACATCCCTACAGTGTTCCACCAAAAAATTTGACAATCCACTTGTATATAAAAGGAACAGAGTGGGGGCCAACACACACCCCTGGCAAACGCCCTTTGTGAGCTTAAAAGCCTCTGAACATTCCCCATTTATCCCCACCCTCACATTAGCAACTGATCCTGAGTGGAGGTACCGGAGCAGCTCTACAATATTAGGATCCATCCCTAACTGACTTATCCTTTCCCACAATATGGACTGATTTACCTTGTCAAAGGCACAACTAAGGTCCATAAAGGCAAGATAAAGGGTGCCCTTCCTGGCTTGCGTATATTTCCCAATCATCATCAGAAGATTAAGACACTGTTCACGCGTGCCAAGCCCTTCCCTAAAACCGTACTGGTCCCGGCTCAAAATGTCCTTTTCTGCCATCCAAGCCTCAATACGCCTTAAGATGATACGTCCCAAAATCTTCACAGAAGTGTCAAGTAGGGAAATGGGGTGATACGTCTTAGGGTCATTCCGATCCCCCTTTTTAAAAACTGGGATAATACAAGCCCCTCTCCAAGAGGCAAGAATTCCCACGGTAACTGCAGCATTAAGAACATTTAAGAGAACAGGTGCCCATAGCTGAGGACAAGATTTGTACAAATCTATGGGGATGGAATCCAGGCCCGGGGCTTTATTACTAGCACTACCCTGGAGTGCATCAATAACTTCCTGGAGCGAAAATCTGATCGCTAGATTGGGAACCACAACACACTCTTTTTCCCAATTATTTCTTAGTGGGATTCCCTCAAAGATTCTACAGAAATAATTTACCCAAGCCTCCGGGGCAATATTACAGCCCAAACCCTCAGATGTCTCTGTTGCAAAAGAACCTCTATTCTCCACCTTCCAAAACAAACCAGGATCCCTCAAGACTGTAGCGCGCTCCAACTCTTCCCAAGCCTCTTCTTTAAATTTTTACTTACTCTCCCTCAATGGCCTTTTATAATTAATCCTTGCTGCTTTCACCGCGGGCCTATCTCTGGGGTATTCCTTGAGGGCCATTTTCATGTTTGCCCTAGCATCGTAACAGGCCCTATCAAACCACCCACCTCTGAACTTGTTGGGACTATCTATTGAAAATAAACAGTCTCTAACTACTATGTTTACTTCAGCTATTGCATCTATCACTTCCTGAGGGCTCGGAGTCTCTCTCAAAAGTGTATCCATAAACAAGGGTAGGTTGCCCCCCAAACACCCTCTCTGTAACTTGTTGGGCATCTACCTGTTTCCAGCCAAGTCGCCTACCCTGGTCTCTTATCTTCACTGTTGCGGGTCCACCCCGTCCTGATTTACTTGGAGCCCCTGGGAGTTTAAAACACACTGTAAGGGGGTTATGGTCGCTTATACATTCCCCAAGCACCTCTCCTCCAGTTATCAAATCTTTCAATAGTGGAGACACGAAAATGTAGTCAATTGAGGTGCCGATCCCTCTACCCACAAACGTTGGGAGCTGATGAATATCTAGTACTTCAATGTCCCGGAAGTTCAGAAGGTCCAACTTCCTAAGTTCCTTAATCAGAACCCTGCCTCTAGCATCCTGAATATCTTCCGCGAGTAGGCCACACAGTCGTACTCGAAGGGATTTACCACTGTACTAAGTCGACCCAGCTTGGTATTAAAATCTCCCGACACAGTGGCACAGAATTCCAGCCCCACCTCTTCCATTCTACACTTCATCACCTGAAGAACGGAGGAGAGAATCTCAATTTGACACCCCCCATCCCATACAGCATTATAAAAATTAACCAACAAAACATTAAAATTGTTGGAAAAAATTACCCATACAGGCAATACACCCTGGTGGTTACAACTGATTTGAAAAGCAGCTACTATCATAGAAAAACGGATTAAGGTAACCAGGCCCCCTTTCGAACGACCTCCAAGGGACTGAACAGCTGGGATAGTAAATCTATCATACCCATCCCAAGCAGCCAGCCCATCAGACCAGGTTTCCTGTAGCATAATAATATCATAATCAGCCACACACCTAACCCAAGCCTGGTCAGATAACTTGGCATCATACCCCGCAAATAAGATCACACTTCGAGCCCACCCCCTCCAACGCAGTCAAAGTCTTGGTGCCTTGTCAATCCACCCCTGCCAAGTCAGAGTTTATATTGTAATCTGTTCTCCTGCAAATTGGCCACAGGGCATTCTGGCCTGGGGGGGGATCCTGCCAAAGCCAAGAGAGGGATCAGCACCCAGTCGCATATGATTTGTAGAAATATCCCAGGGGGGCCATACTAATTGTTTCTACCCATGAAAAAGCAGGACTATATTAGGAGAGAAGCCGTTGAGCCAGGCCCGGGAATCTAACATTTATAATAACACAATCCTCATTCCCCTCTTTTTTCCTAGGCCCAACCCAGTCAATTCTTCTAACAAACAAAACATCTTTGAGATCCTTACATGAAAAATTGCAGTTTTTGCTCAGTAAAATATCCAGTTTTATTTTTTAATTGAGCCATAGATTCAATTACCCCAGGGGCCAAAGCAGGGACATTTGTCAGCACCACCACATAAGGGGCACATGCCGGGGGGAGATCCAGACGGACCAATGAATACTTTTTACTCAGCGGTTTCTGATTAGACTTCCCAACCGGCTGTTGGCAAGCCCCCCCACCCACCACAGAAACATAGTCAGGTTGCCTGCCAAGGCTGGTTCCATTCAAGGCCCCCCTGCCCATTGGTGGGGCGGTAGTTGAAACCAACACAGACTAAGCACAGGCACCTTGGCCCCCAGAATTTGACGGACTATCTATCCAGTTGCTGTGGCATGTTCCCCAGGGACCCAGCACCTTCCTCCTATAGATTCACCTCCTCTCTTGGTTGAGACAGACAACACAGGGCCTCACAACCCCCCATAGATTGGCTCCCTTGGCTTCTTAGTTCACATAGCGGAGAAACTGCTTTTTCTATCACTGATAGTTTTGCCATCACAGGAGACAGAATACCCTCAATCATCTCCTTAAACTTTGACAATAAATTGGTTGCATCACAGCCCATTGGCTCGCTAGATTCAGTGGCGCCATACAACTCCTTGGAATTAACCACAAGAGAAGCTTTCGTTTTGGGGACCGTTTTCTTCAGTATCTTTTTCTTCCTCGGCGGAGGACTGCACTTATCCATAGGGCAGGCCACGGGAGAAGACAGCAAGAGCCTTTTAGTTCTACTCGAAGGCCCTGGGTCACCGGAGTCCCCTAATTTCTCAGCATGGTTGCGCTCTGAAACCACACATAGCTCTTCTCCAGATGAGCCACCACCCCCTCCTCCTCCAAGGCCACTGAGGGATCACTGACTACTGAGACATGATGCCAATCTTCCATCTTCATAGATAGCCTCCTCTCCGCCAGATCAATTTCCTTAGTCACAACCCCAACAGCTCTAGCGAGAAAGGAGTCCAATGTGGTATTTACGCTACCCTGCCTGCCACCACCACCACTCATAGCTCCAGATAGCTGGCCCTTTTTCCGCCCCACTTAAGCAAGCGGTGGCACCTCACTAAGCGGAGCAATGGGAATCACAGTTTAAAACACAGTCTCTCAAGGCAGAAAAGTCTCCAGTCACTTATAAAAAATAATAAACACAAAACTCACCATCCACTGCAAGATGAAAGGGAGGTGGCCCAGCCCAGCCTCTGGTGGTCAATGACGGGTGCAAGACGGGCCCGCCCTTGGCGTCCCGCAGGAAAAGCAGAATGTGATATGAGTGCTACTGACCCGGCGACTCCCCCAGCTCCTGCTGCGAGGGAGTACCACAGGGTCCTGGTGCCGCCTCCTCTCAGTCCCGCGCCGCGGGAAAAGCAGAATGCGCTATGAGCACTACTGACCCAGCGACTCCCACAGCTCCTGCTGCGAGGGAGTCCCACAGGATCCCGGTGCCGCCTCCTCTCAGTCCTGCGCCCCGGGAAAAGCAGAATGCGCTATGAGCGCTACTGACTCGGCGACTCCCCCAGCTCCTGCTGCGAGGGAGTCCCACAGGGTCCTGGTGCCGCCTCCTCTCAGTTTTCTTTTCCTTAAGAATGCATTTATCAATATGTAAAACTGTACAATAAAATTCAATAAAAGAGAGACATTTACTATTATCGCTTTACTCTTAATCAAATGGGGAGGTGTTGGACACTAAAGGGGTGACATTTACTATTCCCAATCCACCCTAAACCAAATTAGGGAAGGTGTTGGACACAGAAAGGGATGAAATTTACTATTCACGCTAGTCTAAACCAACTTGGGGAAGGTGTTGAAAAATAAAAACTTTACATTTCATAAATCAGGTTCAAAATTAATACCTAGAATATTATAAAATGAAAAGGTAAAATACACAATTGAATTAATATTACACATTCTCAAACTTCAATAAATCATAAAACTTAAAAAAACGTTATTTTAAAGCATATTAATTTAAACTACTAACCTTTATATAAATATTTAACTTTCAAAATTTAAAATGTATATTTCAATTATTTGAAAACAAGTGTTTTAAAATATTTTCTATAATCCATAACACTTGTTTTCAATACAAAAACAATATTTTCAATATTTGCTTTAAATATTTCTTATTTGTTTAGATTGTTAAGCTTTCTAAAATAAAATGTGTTTAAAAACAAGTATTTTTCTTTTCTATGCACTTATAACAATTTCAATAAAAAATTGCAATATTATTACTCACAAAAAGTTACACTCCAGGCAGCAATGAGACATGCACTCCATTACAGAAATCCAAATAGAAATCCAAATAGGCTTGAATTACCAAAATATTATTGAAGTGCAATCACAAAAACACCCAATGCTTTTGGGAGTGACATGCTTACCACTCAGGGGTGAAACGCCGTTGAAACCGGCACTAATAAAATGAGATTGCAAACAAAATAGAAAATGGTTTAAAGGCACCCTGTAACAAAAATAAATGATTGCCGTCTTAACATGGTCCTCATCAAGTGTCCTGACTATGAAATACACAGGAATATATATATATATATATATATATATATATATATATATATTGCAAGTGCTTATCCATAATCAACATTTCAACCAAAACAATTTTTTTCAAGAGAATAATACTGAAATGTGCTTTTGTAAAAACCAGATATGGACAGTCTACTGGAAAATTTATTTTGATATGTTTCCAGAAATGAGAGGAGAGCTTGAAAGGGATTGAACAACTGAAACTGGAAATAAAGACAAGTCATAGCAGTGAAGTCTTTGATAAGAAAATGGAGGACATTGTAAAAAGAGTAAGCAAACATGAAGAAAATATTCAATTAAAAAAAGCAAAAAACTGTTTTTACGTGACCAGATGGATTACCAAAATGGCAGAATACTGACTTTATCTGTAAGGATGATGATCCCAGAAAAAATGTAAAATCTTCCCAGATTCTAGCCGTTTAGATACTTAAAACTGTTCCTTAATTGGTAGAGTCGGCCAGTGACCAGAGCAAAAGTGATGTATCCGAAGAGGGTAAAAGTGGACACCCAGATACCAACCTATCCAGACCAGTACATTTTTGGGAACTGAAAGAAGTATTGGAGCAAAGAGAGAGGAAAAGGAAGAAGAGGAAAAGGCTGAGACAGGAGGAAAATACAACAAAGATACAAACAACTCCCTTGGGGAATAACAAGGGAACGAAAAATAGGACAATGATGGAGCCATCTAGTATTGTGGTAAATTTATCCAATCAATCTCTTTCCCTAAATGACATTGAGGTTTAATGATTGGGAGTGTTGCTTTGTCCTGTGAATTAATTTAACTATTCCCACAGCAGGATTGACCTGTTTCAATTCATAAGGAAATTGAAATTGCACAACACAATTTCATGTTGAAAGGTGATAATAGATCCATGGCAAAGGAAAAGGTTGCATACAGTAACCTTGACAGCGGTGATGCAGAGCTGCTTTTTACTCTTGTTGAGCTGGATCTGGACAGTGAGAGCACTGGGGAAAAGTTTTTGAACCTTGAGAAAATGGGAACTGACCTAGGTTTTAGCTAACCAAGTGATTTCAAACCAAAATCTACTTTTAACCCTACTCTTCTCCATGGTGCAATAGACATGTCTGAAACTTTTATTTTTCTTGACCTGAAAAAAGCTGGCTAAGAGATAGAGATGTAAATTTGACAATCTTAACAAGATTGAAAGACTGGCAGTTGTGGCTCTGCAGAATGGCCACAATATTGTCATCCAGCAGTCTGACAAGAGTGGCAATGTTGTGGTCCTGTCTGCAGATGCCTATCTTATAGAAAGGCTGCACCAGTTCAGTAATAAGGAGAGCTATGAGATTTTCTCCAGAAAAGAAATAAAACAAATTCAGTGCTGAATACAATGCTTTGCCCATGGATTGGAGAGATCAAGGTTTAATAGGGTGGGAGGAGTACCAATGTCTACTTAACACATTTCGAAAGGTTCCATTCCTGTATCTAGTATCCAAGATCCATGAAGACCCCAACAATCCTTCAAGGGGGGCCGTAATATTTTCTCAGAGCTTCCTGTTGGAGAATACCTCCAGATATATTGACTTTTTCCTAAGATTGTTTGTCTCTGCCTTTCCTTCTGACATCCAAGCCAGCAATGACTATCTGTGGAGGATTTATGATATCCCTTTTTGGAGAAAGATTTTCTGTTAATCACCTTAGATGTCAGCAGTCTCTATAGAAGCATTGGCCATGCAGGCTGGGTTCTAGCCTGTAGATACTTTCTCAGGGCAATATCATTACCTTTACTGCCTTCATAACAACTTATTTTGGTTTAATAACAAATTGTACAGACAATGGACACCTGCATTACTCCCAGTTATGTTAACATCTTGATGGGGTGGTGTGAGCAGCAGGTGTGGGTTTGTTATTTTAATGACCTGTTTCTAATTTGGAAGGGTAACAAAGAACAGGCATTACATTTTATTGACAACTTGAATGTCGACCATCAGAACCTTAAACATGATGAGGTAATTAGCAGTGAGAGTGTGGAATTTTTAGATATCAAAATGGAGGAGACATGGGTCCACTGCTTGCTATCCCACCAGATTCAAGCTAGTGTGGCTGATGATCCATCCCAGGATGCCTGTTTCTGGTCTATGGAGGACCTGGCCTGGCATTTTGGGCTGGACTGTTCCCATGGGGAGTAGGGTCAAGACTGTTTGAAATATAGCTTAGTCCAAATTGGAATGGCATGGTGAGCAAAAGAAAACTGCTGAATTAAACCCAGATCTGTAACTGGGGGTGAAAGTTTGATTAATTCGGCATTCTGTCCATCATCTGTTTTTTTTTCCATTTGCATTTGTCACCCTAAGTGGGTAGGGTATGCCCAGATGTGGGCCCAGTGCTCACTATGCCACCAGATTCAAGCTAGTCTGGCTGGTGAGGTGGTAATACCCAGAAACCGGTCCCAGAATGCTTGTTTATGGTTAGGTAGAGCTGGGCGTGGCTGTTCCTCCTGGACTGTTCCCACAGGGATCAGGGTCAAGACTGATTTGCCTATGGCTGAGTCCAAACTGGAATGGCATGGTGAGCAAAAAAATTGATGGATTAAACCCAGATCTTTGACTGGGGGTGAATGTTTGATTTGTTCTGTATTCTGTCCATCATCTGTTCTTTTTGCATTTGTCACCTTAAATGGGAAGGGTATGCCCATACGTGGGTCTCCAAATCGCTATGCCACTAGATTCAAGCTTGCCTGGCTGATGAGACAGTGATACCCCAAAAACAGTCCCAGGGTGCTTGTGTCTTCTCTAGGGAGGACCTCGCTTGGCAGGTCGGGCTGGACTGTTCCCATGGGGAGCAGGGTGAAGACTGATTTGCATTATGCTTCGTCCAAACTGAAATGGCATGGTGAGCAAAAAATCTGATGGATTAAACCCAGATCTTTGACTGGGGTGAATGTTTGCTTTGTTCGGCATTCGTCCATCATCTGTTCTTTTATCATTTGTCAATCTAAGAGGGAAGGGTATACCCAGACATGGGTCCTGTGCTCACTATAACACCAGATTCAAGCTAGCCTGATTGGTGAGGGGTGTGATACACCAACACCAATTCCAGGATGCTTGTTTCTGGTCTAGGGAGTATTTGGCCTGGTAGTTTAGGCTGGACTGTTTCAATGGGAAGCAGGGTCGACTGATTTGTATGTGGCTGGGACCAAATTAGAATGCCAGGCAAGTTAAAAAAAACTGATGTATTAAACCCATATCGGTGACTGGGGTGCATGTTTGATTTGTTCCACATTCCATCCATCATATGTTCTTTGCACATAGGTAGCACCATCCATCCCATTAAAAAATTAATGTTGGAACACCTGCACGCAATAAAAAAATTCAAATGCACAATACCCTGTAGTGCATCATTATTCCACGCTGCATAATGTTGCTAGAGATATTCTGAGATTCTTTGCCATTTTTAGGGTTCCAGTTTTGCTCAGAGGTCGAAATCACACGTGTCTGAGAAAATTCTAATCTAGGTGTATTTTGGAACTGAATACCAAAACCCTGAGTGAATTGAATACAGATAAAGAAATATCTGTACATTTAGGTGATTCATTTCCACATACTGTGCCTTAAGTTTTGTTTCTGTGGGATTTTGGGTTGTGGCCTGTCTTGTTGTGTCTTTCTTGAGTTTTAATCAATGGATCACACTTGATTAGCATTTATCCCTTTTTTGATTATCTATATTTCAAATCCTGTATATTGGTTTTAATTGTGGTTTTGTATGTGTTTTCTTTCCACACAGGGTGTAGGCCTCTGTCCTAATTCGGCAGGATTACTAACTGTTATCCTTCCCACTGGGCTGTTCTAAAATAAAGGCCTCATTATGAGGGTGGCGGTCTAAGAACCATCAGCCTCGCGGTGACGATTGGACCGCTCCAACTGTGGTGGCCTGACTGCCACATTACAACCCTGGCAGGCGGACCTGCCAAGGCACTGCCGTCTCCACCAGGATGGTTCAACGGTTGTCTGAGTTGTACTCACCCAGGGCGGCCCGAGCTTAGCTCCTCCTAGCTGATTACAATTCTACTTACCGCCAGCCTTCTCATGGTGAGGTCCGCACCATGAGAAAGCGGGTGGGAAGCCAGTGCCAGGGACACTACCTGCTTTTCAAGGGTGCTGTGTGCTACGGTATTGGCCTCAGCTCTCTTAAGGGAGCTAAGACCAACATCGTAGCACTGCTCCCACCGGGCAGACTGGCAGGAACTGCATACTAAAATGTTCCCACCAGTCAGCCCGGTGGGAACATTGTAATTCACTTGGGGGTTGCTAACACTATGGTGGGGATGTCCTCGCTGTGATTTTGTCGGTCCCTTGGTGGGATAGCAAAACTCATAATAAGATCCTAACTCTACCATGCTGTCTTGTGCCCAAGGAGCTTTGAGACAAAAGAGCTAAGATATCTACATTTTATTATTATCTGTTCTTTCTTTGTGCTATTTCTCATCCTTTTATTGTATTTTCGTAAGTGACAATGATGCAAATTATTTTGACATTTATTAGAGATTGGGATATCTATGTCAAGAAGATCAGGTACTCAAGAACCTCTTAAGGGTCCTTACCTTAGGTTCTTCACAATCTTGACCCACTAGAATCTCATGTTCATGAAGATGTATGGCTCATGCATTTACATGTGAAGAAGATAAGACTACTTGGGCATTATGTTTGGTTCAAACATTTGTAAACATATAGATTTAGTCCATTAGGACCTAGGGCCAGATTATGATTTTGGCAGATGGAAACACCCGTCTGCCAAACTGCCAACGGGGTGGTTGCCACTGTGATGGCTACCTCCACGCCAGCCCCATTAAGACTTTTCTTCTGGGCTGACCTTCGTTTCTGCTTGCCAGCCCAGCAGTAAAGTGGCGGCTGCATTGTTGCCAGCTTGTAATCGAGCTGGTGGCAATGCTGCCACCCGGAGGGGGCACCAGCACCCTTGTTATGCACACTGTCTGCACGGCAGACTGAGTGCATTACGAGGGGCCCCTATGTGCCCTCCTGCACCTATTCTCGCCAGCCTTATCATGGAAGTCAAACCACCATATAAAGGCTGGCTGAGAACCAGGTTGTAATCAGCAGGGAGGCGCTAAATTCAGAGCTGCCCTGGGTGATTCCAACCTGCACCACTGTCAGCCCATCAGGATTTTCGATCATGGTGGAGACAGCAGTAGGTTGGCGGGCCTGTCTGCCATCCTCGTAATGTGGTGGTAGGACTGCCACAAAAAAGCTCAGAGCAGGACAAATTATGGTTCCTTAGTTGCCCAGGTCACTACACTACTGGGATATATTTGCTAATTTGCCTCTGCCCGAGGTTTTACCTTGGGATTTAGGATCTCATTATGACTTTGGCAGACGCCACCACCATGGTCAGCTGGAATGGATGATTGCAATATGCATTCCCGTCGGTTTTACCAGCAGGAACCATGCTAGGATATTGGCCTCAGTTCCTGTAAGGGAGCTGAGGCCGATATCCTAGCTCTCCAGCACCCTCAGAATATGCACTGTCTGAAAAGCAAACAGTGTGCATTGAAACAGTGCTGGGCACTTGGGCCCCTGCACTGCCCATGCCATGAAAAGGAACATAGCTGGTTACAGGAGGTTACAAGCCCTTTGGGATCTATGTTCCTGGAGGGGACGACTGACTATAGATGGATCTGCCCACCAAAGTTGTTAATGGGCAGTTGGACCACCTGGAGTGTAGCGATCTGACGTTCAACATGTATGGCGGTCCTCAGATCGCCACACTTGTAACGAGGCTCTTAATGACTGAGTTGGAGATTGGTGGAAGGGTTACCTGTGACAAACATAACAGTTGCCACCTTATTACAAGTGCCAGAGCACATAATGCATATCAGGTATCAGTCAGGTTTGTGACAGAATAAACCATCGAACAAACTCTAAATCTAGCTCTCAGTCACTTGTTTTATTCTCAAAATAATCCTGTAGGGGGTGGGTGGAAGCTGTAGGTAAGTAGGGCCACATAAATGTGGTTATCGTCCCTGCAAGTTCCCACTGAACCTGTGTTCAGCACAGCAAAAAGCTTTGAGTACAACAAACCTAGGTTTGTTTTCCACCTTGAGTGTAATGTATTTGGGCATGCCTCAACACCTTCCCACAGTGCTCCAGAGGTGGGCACAAATGACAAAGTTCCACTTTTCTCCAAAGGGAATTTCTTTTTGGTCAATTGTGACACCCTTCATGTTCATGCCATGCTTCTAGGCACCAGGTGTCTCATAGTTAGGGATTCTGCAGAGTCAACTATTCTGTCAATAGCTGGACCTCATCCTTCTTCTTTTTGTGTCCCTGCAACAGGTAAAGTGTAACCTGACCTTTTGAGGAAGATCCCAGTCCATTGGTCTAAGGCTAAAGTCAGGAATCTTTTTTGTTCCAGCATGGCCTTTTTTTTATCAGGTACGATCTTCCAGGTCCAGAAATGTTCTGAGGATTTAATTGTGACATGCCAGGCTTATCCTTTGCACTATTGTTTTTGTAAATTGTATTTATGTTGCTCTGTTTCATTCTCGTTTGCAAAGTCTCTAATGACCATACCATCTACATACTTAACATAGGTTTCTTCACAGTATTTACTTTTATGGCAACGGCTGTGAAAAGGTTATGGGATCTATTCACATAACTATTTTCAGCTGTAAGCATACATTTATAGGAGAAAACCCCTCCTTTATTCCTGCCAGGAATTCCCAAAAGGATTCTTGGCTTCTGTAACTGAATTTACCATTACAGATTTAATCAACAGGAGTGTGGAAATATCCACAGTAGTAAATCCCACAGAAGGGGAGGGGGAATTCGATGTTAAATG
Source organism: Pleurodeles waltl (assembly GCF_031143425.1). Lineage (NCBI taxonomy): Eukaryota > Metazoa > Chordata > Amphibia > Caudata > Salamandridae > Pleurodeles > Pleurodeles waltl. The sequence goes on from NC_090437.1 coordinate 211,385,833, forward strand.
CTCTAGTTTGGCTTGTAAGTTTGTTCACTCCCGCAAGCATATACATTTGTGAGCATTAACAAACAAAAATGTGAGCCCTTACCATCCTGGAATGGTTGGAAAGTCATTCCCAGTCAGGGACTGGAGTAATTCTGGTGGCTCAATGGGAAAAGCAATCGAAAGGCTATATCCCTGAAGAAAACAGTTTTCTGCGCAGAGACAAATTAGGTGCATTTGCACAGTAGACTCCATTCCTGCATGTGGGAATCTACACTATGCTGAAAACGAAACCAAGGAACATATCACATTATGGGCCGTATTTATACTCCGTTTGCGCCGAATTTGCGTCGTTTTTTTCGACGCAAATTCGACGCTAAACTAACGCCAACTAACGCCATATTTATACTATGGCGTTAGAGGCGTATAGCGCCAAAGTTCCCGGAATGTGCGTCATTTTTTAGCGTGAACCCCTTCCTTGCGTTAATGATATGCAAGGGAGGCGTTCCCGTCTAAAAAATGACTCCCAGGCCTTTACGTGGTATTTATACTCCCGGGCAAAAGAGACGCCCGGGAGTGGGCGTGGCTAAAAACGGCGCATTTGCGCCGCTTTTTAACGCCTGGGTCAGGCATGGCGTTAAGGGACAAGTGGGCTCAAAATGAGCCCAGAGTGCCCTCCCCTGCCCCCAGGGACCCCCCCTACCACCCTTGCCCACCCCAGGAGGACACCCAAGGCTGGAGGGACCCACCCCAGGGACATTCAGGTAAGTTCAGGTAAGTATTTTTTTTTTTTTTTAATAATTTTTTTTGGCATAGGGGGGCCTGATTTGTGCCCCCCTACATGCCACTATGCCCAATGACCATGCCCAGGGGACAGAAGTCCCCTGGGCATGGCCATTGGGCAAGGGGGCATGACTCCTATCTATACAATGATAGGAGTCATGTTGATGGGGGATGGGCGTCGTTAAAAAATGGCGCAAGTCGGGTTAAGACGATTTTTTTGCCTCAACCTGACTTGCCCCATTTTAAGACGCCCTAACGTCATTTTTGCCCAACGCCGGCGCTGCCTGGTCTACGTGGTTTTTTTCCACGCACACCAGGCAGCGCCGGTCTGCTTGCGCCGGCTAACGCCATTCCATAAATACGGCGCCCGCATGGCGCTTCAGAATGGCGTTAGACGGCGCAAATTTTTTTGACGCTAAACTGCGTTAGCGCAGTTTAGCGTCAAAAAGTATAAATATGGGCCTATATTCCTAGAAGTATGTCAGGTAACATGCACCTAGTGCAGCTTTTGAGGCACACTCTTGGGAATGTTTTCGAATAAAAAAGTAAATGTACATTCAGGTGCAGGTGCACATCCCTTCCAATACATTCTTGTTTCCTTTGTGAATAAAGCACGTCTATTGGCATAAATGAGGTGACAGTTGCTACTGTCTCATTTGGCACTCAATCATTAAATGGTCTAATGGAGGGTCTCCAAGGCATATATCTTTTTTCCGACTGGATGATTTTCTTTTGCCAAAAGAGAATACCAAGTCTGCTTCTTGGACTTTCCTTACAACTAAGATTTTAATTTGACTGAAAATTAAAACCAAACATTTAATTCTCACTCAATACCATAAAAGGAGATAATATTAAAGAAGCAGACAGGCTTTGTCTCACTATTGGCATCCCTTATTCTTTTGACTATTAGGGACCACATTTTGACCTGTGAAACTAGCATTATTGCACTCATAGTTACCAAAACTGCATGTATCTCCAATTTTGCAGTGCCATAGTAACTAGTGATAATGGGTAATCATATATAGGGCACTTATCAAGTGAGGAAATGGGGGTTACAACACCAATTCTGACTTATATTTGGGCCTTTTTTTTTTTTTAGAAAAACTCTACAGGGTTGATGTTGGATTTGACCCCCTCTGCATGGTCACCCCTAAACATTTTGCTTTCACCTCTCCTTTTTTCTAAATGCGTGTGCTCTGGCATTAGGGATCCGTGTAGTGTACCACTGCTAACTAGTGCTATAGTGCTTGTTCTCTCTCCCTAAAACATGGTAAATTGGCCTACACCTGATTGGCACATTTACTTTGGTTGTACGTCCCTTGTATATGGCACTACGTGGTACTCAGTGCTTATAAAATAAATGCTGCTAGTGGGCCTGTAGCACTCATTGTGCCACTCACTAAAGCAGCACTTTAAAACTTGTCTCAGTACTAACACTGAAGCCTTTAGTACAGATTTAAACTGCCATTTCAACCTGGAAAAGAAACCTTGTGCCAAGCTTGAACCTTCTTTTTAATATTTATAAGTCACACCTAGGGAGGGCCTTAAGGTCCCATAGGGCAGGGTGCATTGTATTAAAAAGTAAGATAAATTGGTTTATGTTTTACATGTGCTGCGGTGAAAGAACTCCTGAAGTTGTCAGGCCTATCTATCTCACTGCCTACATTGGGTTTCCTTACCACATTTAATAAATATCCTGCCAGGGTGGTTGGAGGTGGGGCTGTACTCTGCCCTATTTACATTTCAAACAGCTTGCCCCAGGCATACACACACAAAAAACAGACAATAGTCTTTTCCCACCTCAGACTTCTTGTCTTGGAGATTTGGCAGGGAAAGGGAAGATATTTAAAAGACCAGATTTGAGGGTAGCTCAGGATGTGCTCCACTTCAAAGGCTGGCACCAGGTATAAATATTGTACCCTCAAAACAACTCTTCAGTACTCTCTAGGACCTGTAGACATTAAAGAAGAAGGACTGCCTTGTTCCCTGGAGGACAGCCTTGCTGCTTAAGCCTTTCCTTGCTCCCTACAGGGCTGTACTGCTGCTACCAGAGGACTGACTTGCTGCTTAATGTCTGCCTTGTTCTCCACAGGACTGCCCTGCTGCTTGAGGCCCAACCTGCTCTCTGAGAAAGAGGAATGGAACTGCTCCCTTCATCCTTAGTTAAACTAATTGACCTCCTTCTCTGAGCTACAGGGACACAACAAGCTTCAGAGACCTGTCTACAACCACCTAGCCGGCTTGCTGCAACTGGACCTGCCTGGACATACAACTGGACCTGCCTAAATCCTGCTAGCCCCTGCTAGAATGAGTCCCTGATCCTCATGAGGTGCTTTCCAAGAATGTGGACCCTTCGCTGACATCAGAGTGCACACCTTTCAAAAAAAGGAGAAATCCTGAAGTTTTGGGCTCTTTGACAAAGAATGGGCCCATCCACGTTGAGTCTCTGCTACCAGTGTTCGTGTTCACACTACCAGTGACAACTGCCAAAGTGAAGGTCCAGTAAACCTGTCGCTTCAAGCTGCAGTGACCACCAGCGATGAACAACAATGCGAGATCTGCACTTTGTGTTACAGTAAAGACAGTCTGCGGTGACCACCAATACAAAGCTTCAACAATGACCAACTGTGATCCTAACCAGATTTTCCTGTCTCAGTGACAACAATCTATGATTACGTGCTTGCTCTTCGTGCGACAGTGATGACCATCCACACGTTTGAGACTGCCTCACTTTTTCAGCAGGACTAACCTGGTCCCTGTGTCTCGCAGTTACCATCCACTTGAAGTGGATGGTAACTCATTCGCAAACGGGAAGGGGTCCCCATGGGACCCCTTCCCCTTTGTGAATGCTCACAAAATTATTTTTTCAGAGCAGGCAGTGGTCCTATGGACCACTGCCTACTCTGAAAAAAAACTAAACAAATGGTTTCGGTATTTTTTTCTATTTGCAGCTCGTTTTCCTTTAAGGAAAACGGGCTGCAAATAGAAGAAAAAAAAAATGCTTTATTTAAAAGCAATCACGGACATGGTGCTCTGCTGTCTTCAGCAGGCCACCATCCCCGTGAGTGCCTAGACTCGCTATTGGGTTGCAAACTGCGACCCACCTCATAAGTATTTATGAGGTGGGTCTTTGCGACCCCATAGCGAGTCGCAGAAGGTGTCTGAGACACCTTTCGCATACCAATTTGCGAGTTGCAAATTGCGAGTCGGAAGGACTCGCAATTTTCAACTCGCAAATTGCTTTCTACCTACATCTGGCCCCTAGTTCTGAGCTTTTTATTGGGGCTTGGGCATATTAATGCGATAGCAGGAGTGTAGTTGCCTCCTACCCTGTCAATTGCCTAAAGATGCAGCATTGTGGGTCACATACTTGTATTCAGCCCGTCGTAACTTATTTTTTATCAAGGAAAGTTAATGACTGTTATTCTTAGACATAAGTCATATTACATTTAATCAAACTTAATGTATTTCATTTAAACAAATAGTTATTAAAGTGATTATTCACATACTAGCAATGTGAAGCAAATATTCCTTGCATAAAAGATTAAAGGGCAGGGAGAGCAAGATTAGGAGACAGATAGAAAACATGTAAAAGCAGAGGATACTTTATACTATGTGTATTTTATTTACAATCTGCATAGCTAATATAACTACGGCTATTTTTGTTAGGAAAAGATTTTCTCATTTTCCAAGGGATCCAGCATTATTAAACTACATTATATTGTCCCAATGTGCCGCCATTGTTCCAGCGCAAGAACATCATGGGCCCAACATCACATGCACCATTTGTTTACATAGACTTCAGTCATAAATGTAGTAAATATAAAACCTGTCATTTGCACCCTGGCAGGTCGTTCACTAGTCTGTGAAGTCATGGCCTCCCTCACCCAGTGGCATAAAAAAGGCCCCCGCAAACTCTGCGGTGTGGGATGAGCTCCAAGGGACCCCCTAGCACAGTACACTGTACATGGATGGCAGGCCCCTGACTGGGTCCAGGTTTGAGGGGGCTCCCTACAGGTACTTTGAGGGGGGGTCTTAAGTTTCATTACGTCACTGCTGTCACCCTAATGGAGGACCATCTGCCATGACAGCTAACTTTGTCATGCTTAAACCACCCACTAAGCGGAACATTTTTGATTGGATAAAAGAAAATCCTAAAGTGAGAATTAGTGTTTGCTGAATGTGATAAATGGCCTCTTTTTGACATGGTTAGCCCCCACTATTTGCCTTATGTATGATGTAGCCTAGAAATTGATAGTGCCCAGGGCCTATGCTAGCCAGGTTCCCTGGGCCGGAGCTCTTTCCATAAAACTGTTGTGATGCATTGGCACAGTTGGATATACCTTTAGCTGCCACTATACGTCCCTAGTAAAAGATACTCAGGTACCCAGGGCATGGGGTACTCTGGGTAGGCTCCTCAGGGCAGCAGCACTGATTGTGCCACTGTCACTGCGGGCTGAGGGTCCTAGTGCAAACCAAAACACAAACTCAACATGGCACATTGCCTGTGTACCCTGTCCACGATACACTGCATATACTATGGGTAAGACACCCTTTTGGTAGGCCTTGCAGCCCTAAGGTAGGGTGCACCATATTATATGTGAGGACATAGCTCATGAGCAATATGCCCCCACTGTGTCCTTACCAAACCTAGGACATAGTGAGTGAAGAGAGCAGCCATTGTAATACATGTGCTGGACACTGGTTAAAATGAGTTTCCCAGCTACATGATGGCCACTCTAAACCCTGGGTTTGTTTGGTATCAAACCACTCCGAAAGATAAATCCAACCTGGTACCAGTATTGAATTCTTATCCCTGAAAGAACCCAGGGATCACCTTAGAGGTGTCCCCTGCAAAAGCTGACTACTCTGGCATGGTTGCTTACTGGTCCTATCCAATCTGCCACCTCCAAACACCTATTTTTCAAACCTTGGGGGATACATCAGTCTCTCTGGTTTGTAAAACAATGCCCTTCCTGGGTGGAGGTACTAACTCCTCCTCCCTCACAAATCTGCACTGCCCTGGTAGTTAGCTTCAAAGGGCTTACCACCTTTAAAACTCGATCCCCAGGACAGCTACTAGCAGCAGATGGTCAACCCCTTTGCAAACCCGCACTTTTGGTGGAAGCAAACATGGGAAACTACACAAAGGGTAGGAGGAGTGGCCGCAGCTCGCATGCACCACCTTTAAGGTGTTTCCTGAAAGCTGGACACTCCATTTAATTTTCCTCCATCTTAGATGGAAGGAAAATAGCTAATCAGGGATAGGGAAGTGACCCTTCCCACAGTAAGTGGTCACTGTAATGGGTGTCGTCACCCAAAGGTAGGTGCCCCACTGGTCACTATCAGGTTCCCCCTAAGACGCCCACTAAATTCAGTATTTAGTGAGCATTGCCAGATCAGATAATCACATTAGATGGACAAAAGAAGACCAGTGCCAAGAATATCCAAGGCACGAGAACTTTGGACCTGCTGCACAAAGGAAAAGTGCCCAACCCTACCTGCTGCACCCAGGACCCAGCAATCGCCACTGAGGAGCTGCTGGGCAACTGGAAAAACTCTAAAGAACCCCAGAGGACCTCCAGGCTATGAAAATTGCCCAAGGACTCCCTCCAGAGTGGAGGTACCACTCTGCAACATGAAGAAACCTTCAAACCAGTGAGGATCACTTCACTGACCATCCTCTAACTCCTGAACCAGAAGTCACAGCTGGATCCAATGAAACACCAAAGACCGCGAGGACAACCCCTGCAAGTGTGCCACATTTTGGTGGCACTGCACCGTCCAGTGGTCAAACTATACCCTGGGTATAGGTCAGCTGATGTCAGACACCAGGAAAACCAACCTGCCTTGGACTGAAAAAGGACCAGGAGGAAGCCCTAGTTGAGGGGCTTCAGGAACATCCCGAACTTCTGCCTGAGTGCCCCCAGTTGTCCTGCAAACGGCCCTTGAACCAACTTGCCTCCAGATCCAAAGGGCATATTTGCGCACAGCTCATGGCTCTGCACCTGACTGCCCTGTGCCCTGCAATGAACAACTTGCTGTGCCGTAAGGGTCCCTCACCCCTTGCAACCTCAACCCTCCAAGGGGACCCCAAAGAACCACCTCTAAACTTACCTGCACAGATCTTTTCCAAGCGGTACCCCGCAGTCCCCCTGCACCAGCTCCAGAGAACCTTCACCGCTTCTCCCGTCAGAAACTGGACCCTTCTGAACTTCTCCAGCTGGCACAGTTTGCCCACTGACAACCTCGATCTGCAAAAAATTTAACATGAGATGACATATTAAGACAACGTAGTGGCAACCTTTGAGAAAACATTTCAAATTTTCTATGAAAGTGTTTCAGACTTTGGATTTCGACAGTAGTTATTGTGCAACAACCACTTAAAGCAAATTGTTACTTTGGGTCAAGGTACCTGATGAAACAACTTTCCTCCTTCTCTCCTTCCAAATGCCATTTAAGTGGTATGTCGAAAACCACTAAAAACCTTCCTCTTTGGGAATCAGCGCAGCATCTTCAAGCTGGTTAAATGCTTCGATGCCACATTAGTGGCAGCTGGTCGTTACAAGAAAATAAATATAAGATAACATGCCTCAACATAGCACAACAGACACTTAAAAAAACTATGGGAACCGCCAAGCGGCCGCCATGCGGTCACAATAACGCAGCCCACATTCCAACATTCCCGCTGGGCCGGCGGGCGCTAACCATGTTAGCGCCCGCCCACCCAGCGGGAATAAGGCCGCAACACAGGAGCCGGCTCCAAATGGAGCCGGCGGTGTTGCGGCCGTGCGGTGTTGCAGTTGCACCCGTCGCGCTTTTCACTGTCTGCCATGCAGACAGTGAAAAGCAGGCCGGGGCCCTATTAGGGGGCCCCTGCACTGCCCATGCCACTGGCCCCAGGACACCCTTTACCGCCAGCCTCTTCCTGGCGGTGTAAACTGCCAGAAACAGGCTGGCGGTAAGAGGGTCATAAATGCCCTGGCGGATTATCACCGCCGGGGGAAAATCGGCGGGACACCGCCGGCCCCGGCGGTGCGACCGCGGCTTTACCGCCGCGGTCAGAATGGGAGATGAAGCACCGCCAGCCTGTTGGCGGTGCTTCCGTCATTCTTGCCCTGGCGGTCCAAGACCGCCAGGGTCAGAATGACCCCCTATATGTTAGGACACGGGTCTGGCTCTTTTCTAAACGGGTAATTAAAGCATCTTAATGATTTAAAGACATTCATGGAACTACAAGCGATATTTAAAATGTAATCTTCGTTCGGTAAAAAAGTCTAACTCAAAGAAGACTTTGTTCCCCAGACATCCTATTTAGACCAAGAAATTGACTGCATTTTGTAAATATGCCAGCTTTTGAAGCATTAGTCTTCCATCCCACGTGGGCCCTCCTCCAGAAGGCATCTGTTACTTTCAGGCTCATCATCGTGTTGACGTAGGATCACTGCAAAGAGCACCAGGCTTATGTAGAAAAAAAAGCTATTTGCAAAATAATTTTTCATCATATGGGCAATTAGCTAAATGAGACTGCAATTAGCACGGTGCTGGATAAGCTCCGTGTCTTTTGAATGTTGTCCTCAGAATGGAACATTGAACTGATGATGTAGGTTAAGTACGAAAAATTATGTTTATAAAAATACATTTGTCCAGTTGGTGATCCATATAAGATCATTTTCTATTGTATATCTGAACTATCATTGTAAAATATAAATTAGGATCAAGTTTAATCAAGAATGTAAAAACTTGGGTACCTTCTGAATTCCTGCCCTTGGACAAAATTAGAATAATTACTAAAACATTTTTCTATATATTGATTTTTGCCGTATTTTCCATTAAACTGTAAATGTAGGTACTTTGGGTAATTAACGTAATGGTTCTCAACGTACTGATCTCGGAAAGATGGAGGTCTAAGCTGGTCTCTCTGGGTTTCAAAATTGTCAACTGAGGAACACAGCATTAACTGTATAACTCACAGAGCTATCTTCACGGAACATGTGATGTTTGTAGATGTCTTTACAATGTATTTATTTATTATTTCATGGTGCAGTGCATGGATAAAGTAGGCGGTGAAAGCAAGTCATTTACAACAAATGTTTAACACATTGATGAATAGTAAAAGCCATCTCGTACAATTCACTGGACTCCTTTGAAATATAATTATGATAGAAGACCCTTTGTGACAAAGCGGTTGTCACATATATATAAACAATTGCTGATTAATAGGGTTTACTGATATAACGGCCTTTTCATAATCTGCATTTATAGCACTTCTACCAGTACTACATTAACAGTACTCATGCACTACAAAATGGAGATCACTGAGCAAGTAACCCAACGTTTTCAGGAATAAATGTGGAAGAGACAGGGAGTGTTTGGAAAATAAGGAATACTTACAACTAAATGGAAACTGTTTACAAAGGAGTAAGTATGGGTTCAGTGAGGTCAAGGTCGGGCTTAAGAGGGACAGGCAAAAACCCACCTACCCAAAAGCACTGAGGGGCAAATATATACTTGTTTTGCCCCGAATTTGCATAATTCTTTTACGCAAATTCAGTGCAAAATTAACTCCATATTTATACTTTGGTGCTGGACCTGTCTAGAACCAAATTTATGGAGTTAAAGTCATTTTATTTTATTTATTTATCCTACCATGCAAAAATCACGCACAGGAGAAGGAGGGGTAAAAAAATAGTGCAAAGCTTGCTTTGCACCATTTTTAACGTTTGGGTCAGGGCAGGCGTTAGGGGACCTGTGGGCCTATTTCCATGGTGGAACAGGTGCCCTCCCCAGTACCCAGGGACACACCACCCACACCAGAGGGACAGCGAAGGATGGGGGACCTCATCCCAGGTAAGTATAGATAAGTACTGGTAAGTTTTTCATTGTTTTTTTTAAAGTGCCACTGGGGGCCCTGAAATGGCACTGGGTGCAATGGTCATGCCCAGGGGACCCTGGTCCCCTGTGCTGGCCATTGATGTGGTGGGCATAAATCCTGTCTTTCCTAAGACAGGAGTCATGTGGTATGGATGGTTTTGCTTCAGAAAATGACTGTAGGCAGGTTAGAATCATTTTCTTTACTCTAACCTGCCTAACGTCATTTTTTGGTGCAAAACCCCCTTCTTCCATACCGCCAGCCCCACCTGACTAATGTTATTTGTTTTTTACGCTAGCCTACCCTTTGCACCCGCTTGCACCATTCCATAAATATAGTGCCCGGCTGATGCACAGAAAGGGTGCAAGCAGGTGCTAAACATTTTGGTGCAAAACTGCGTTAATGCAGTTTTACACCAAAAATATAAATCATGCCTAAGAAAATTACTATTCACTGCATTGTACTTCTAAAACTACTACACAAAAAGGTGCCAAAACAGTGGTAAATATATTCCAGATCAGCTCATGAGTAAATCGAGCACCACACATGGTCAATCACTGGAAGTACAACACACTTCCTAAGAGTAAATAACTTTATTTTGAGTTTTAAAATATATACATAAACTTTATTTAGCTTACAAAAGTTATATAATTAAAAATGAATTATAATTTACTGTATAATTTGAATAACTTTAAAAATGTAAAATAGTTGTCACTTTTACTTTTTTGTAAAAACCATTAAAATTTATCCTATACATAGCTTTTGACCATTTTTAATACATAATACATACAGATCAACATTTTACTGGAAGAGGTATTTTTTAAATCTTTAAATAAACAATGGTACATTAATTATGTCTTTAAGGACCTTATTTTAATACACCTTTAAGATAATAGTAAATAAGATATTGGTAATTTTTTTATTTGTTCAATATTTAAAATAAAATCTAAAATTATTTCCATTACCATTTAAAATTGAAATATTTTAACTTTTTTTTAAGTTTAATAAAGTTTTTTTTCTTTTCCCTGTAATCCCCAAGGCAAATCTCCATCCTAATGGAAGACACTTCCACTATATCTGAAACGTGGCTAGAGGTAACTTTACCCTCGTAAATTTGGCCCCACCTTCCATTTACAAATGGTGGGAAGATGTGAATCTACACTTTGAAGTAAATGTACACTCTGAAATGGTGAATAGTCAAAAGTAGTACATTTACTCTAAAGCAGTGGTTCCCTACCTTTTGACGTCTGTGGACCCCCCACTTTATCACTACTGGACCCCAGGTACCCACACTGAATCATTATTGGAATCCGGGGACCTCTCACTGAGTCAGTACTGAAGCTGGGGACCCCAGCCTAAACAATGTTGATGATTCGAACTGCATAACAATACACAAAAAATATAAAAATAAGTATTCATCAAACAGATACACAAATGATAACACACTTTATTTAATTTGCAAACAAATATAAATAAAACAACTAAACAAATGTTAAAAGGAAGGTTGGAGCTTTTCTAAATTTAATTGAATACACACATCGTCCATACTATATTCTATCAGATGCACCTGCACTGTTCACACAAGTCAATCTGAGGATACTTATTTAATTTTTAACCTCCAATTTCAAATTCCTTCACATTTACAGTACCTTTGAAAATGTTCAATTGTACATTTAGACACTTTATTTATATACACTTTATTAATCTGTTAATATTATTTAATTTTCTAAGCAGCCGCGGACTCCCTGAGGAGGCTTTGGGGACCCCCAGGTTCCCCTGACTACAGGTTGGGAACCAATGCTCTAAAATGTAAAAGTAAATTTACACATGAGTGCACCTACATGTATACATTTACCTTTGTGAAAAGAGAATATTGTTTTTGGTCATAGTTAGAATCTGGGTTTCTGATAGAAGAGGTATGCACCCAGTCCATGCAGGAACCACAGTCCTATTCAGGGTAAGTCAGATACATACCATAAATTAACTTGTTCTCACCCTCTGGTAACTTGGCACAGAGCAGGCAGGTTTAACTTAAGAGGCAATGTGTAAAGTATTTGTGAAACACGTCAAACAGTAACACAGTGAAAATACCACAAAAAGACTCCACACTGGGTTAGAAAAATAGACTAGGGGGGTCATTCCAACCCTGGCGGTCGGTGATAAAGCGGCGGCCAACCCGCCAACAGGCAGGCGGTCAAAAAAAAGGTATTCTGACCCTGGCGGGAACCGCCAACACAGCCCGCCACTTTAACACTCCGACCGCCACGGCGGGACAGACAAACAGCGCGGCGGTCACCGCCAACAGCCAGGCGGCAGACAATGTACTGCCCACCCTATCACAACTCACCAATCCGCCACCTTTTCCGGGGCGGGAGCCCCACCGATAAAAACACAGCGGAAACAGACTACGAACGGGAAAACGCTCACCTATACACACTCCACGAGGAAGGAGGACAGCATGGAGCCCGAATTACACATCCTACCAGCTATTGTCTACCTGCTCATCTACCACGAGTACGAACGCCGGCGCAGACGACAACAGTGAGTACTGCACCTACGACACAGGGGAGGGGGGAGGAGGAAAGCTTACGGGCACAAACATATGCGACCCCCCCCCCCAACTATCTACAAACCAATGCAGACCACCAAGTCACAGTGACACCACCCAAACCCCCCGGAATAATACAAAGACAGAATTAAAGTGAGAAACAACATTTATGTATATAAGAGGTTCTTTGAAGTCATGGTAAAATAGCAATATGAATTGTAAAAAATCAAGTAAGAACATTGCGAAACCGATAAACATAGGCAATAAGTCCTGCACAGTCACTTAAATTTCCACTGTCCGTGGGCCAAAGTGTATCAACACATGGGCAAAGCCCACACAGGAGACCTGAGTCCGTTGGAGAGAACACTGCTGGGGCATCAGATGACAAAACTACAGGCACCTCAGGGGGAAGGGAAGGGGGGGCACCTCAGCCACATGAGTCCACGACGCCAGATCCACGAAGGGTCCACCATGCCCACTGTGCCATCCTGGGGAGTGCAAAGCCACAGTCTCACAAGTCTCTACAGTGGGTGGATTGCCCACTGTGTCATCCTGGGGAGTGCAAAGCCACAGTCTCACAAGTCTCTACATTGGGTGGATTGCCCACTGTTACATCCTGGGGAGTGCAAAGCCACAGTCCATCAGGTGGATTACAGAGACCACTGGTCATGGAGGAGGCATGGTGGGCAGAGTGCGTCGTGAAGGCCTGCCCGACACAGAACCGGGACTGCCAATGGGCCAGCGGTGCTTGACAGGAAGGGCCCAGCGGAGCGGTGCTTGACAGGAAGGGGCCCAGCGGAGCGGTGTTTGAGACGGCGGGGCCCAGCGGAGCGGTGCTTGAGACGGCGGGGCCCAGCGAAGCGGTGCTTGACAGGAAGGGCCCAGCAGAGCGGTGCTTGAGACGGCGGGGCCCAGCGGAGCGGTGCTTGAGACGGTGGGGCCCAGCGGAGCGGTGCTTGAGACGGCGGGGTCCAGCGGAGCGGTGCTTGACAGGAAGGGCCCAGCGGAGCGGTGCTTGACAGGAAGGGCCCAGCAGAGCGGTGCTTGAGACGGCGGGCCCAGCGGAGCGGTGCTTGACAGGAAGGGGCCCAGCGGAGCGGTGCTTGAGACGGCGGGGTCCAGCGGAGCGGTGCTTGACAGGAAGGGCCCAGCGGAGCGGTGCTTGACAGGAAGGGCCCAGCGGAGCGGTGCTTGAGACGGCGGGGCCCAGCGGAGTGGTGCTTGACAGGAAGGGGCCCAGCGGAGCGGTGCTTGAGACGGCGGGGCCCAGCGGAGCGGTGCTTGACAGGAAGGGGCCCCACAGAGCGGTGCTTGAGACGGCGGGGCCCAGCGGAGCGGTGCTTGACAGGAAGGGCCCAGCGGAGCGGTGCTTGACAGGAAGGGCCCAGCGGAGCAGTGCTTGAGACAGCGGGGCCCAGCGGAGCGGTGCTTGAGACAGCGGGGCCCAGCGGAGCGGTGCTTGAGACGGCGGGCCCAGCGGAGCGGTGCTTGAGATGGCGGGGCCCAGCGGAGCGGTGCTTGAGACGGCGGGGCCCAGCGGAGCGGTGCTTGAGACAGCTGGGTCCAGCGGAGCGGTGCTTGACAGGAAGGGCCCAGCGGAGCGGTGCTTGACAGGAAGGGGCCCAGCGGAGCGGTGCTTGAGACGGCGGGGCCCAGCGGAGCGGTGCCTTTCTGCACGGCGGGGCCCTCTTCAGCGGTGTCTTTCTGCACGGCGGGGCCCTCTTCAGCGGTGTCTTTCTGCACGCCGGGGCCCTCTTCAGCGGTGTCTTTCTGCACGGCGGGGCCCTCTTCAGCGGTGCCTTTCTGCACGGCGGGGCCCTCTTCAGCGGTGTCTTTCTGCACGAGTGTGGTGTGTGTGGTGGTGTGTGGTGTTTTGTGCGTGGATGTAGTGTAGGTGATGATGTTGTGTTCCTCTGTGTGTTGGGGTTTGCGATAGCTGTGCTCTCTCTCTCTCTCTCTCGCCTTCTCTCCGAATTTCTAGTAGTGGGGGTTTGTGGGTGATGTGGGTGTGTGTTTTATAGTTGATTGGATGTGTGGGTGTGGTGTGTGTATGTGTATCAGGTGTGTGTATTTTGAATTGTCCAATGTGGCTGTGTTTTGTAAAGGTGTGTGTATTTTGACCGCAGCGGTGTGTACCGCCAATGGAATACCGCGGTTGAAAGACCGCCGCGTGGATTCGTGGGTCGTAATGGCATGGGCGTGCTTGTGTTGGCGTGACGGTGGAGGTTTGGTCATCTCCAGTTTATCGCTGACCGCTGATGAGGCGGCCTTCCGTGGATGTCGGGTTTTTGGCGGTTTGGCAGTTGTGGGTCAGAATGACCGTGGCGGTTTACCGCGGCCGCGGCGGTAGAATAGCGGACTTCTGACCGGCGGTAAGAGCCTTTTACCGCCGAGGTCAGAATGACCCCCTATATTTTTATGAACAAAACAAACCAAAACAACAAAAATCCAATAAGTAGAAGTTGAAATATGAATTTTTGAAGAATACATTTAGTTGTAGTGTTTAGACACATAAAGTTCCAACCGGGGCTAACTGGTTGCTCCAGACTGGATCAAATGAGAACAGTCAGGCCGACCACGATGGAGTGTAGTTTGGGAAGAGTGACCAACCTTGGTCCATTGAAACAGTACCTTTATTCAGAGTTCTGGTGATGTCGAGAACAAGATGCAAGGAGCAAAGAAGGCATTGCATTGGTGTTGATTCTGGAGATGTAGATGATGTATCTGCTCTGAGCTGCCCAAAGTTGGAGATGCGTCGGCAATGGAGGTGAAGGGTTGCGCAGTTGGCAATGGTGTGTTCTTGACCCTCACAGCAGCAGCAATGTGCTGGCATCAACATCAATGCACTATCCTTGATCCTCACAGCATCAGCGGTGTGTTGGTAATGATGGAGATGTGCCGGGACATGGCACAGTAACTGCACCCTGAGGCACTGCAATGGCAGGCATGAGGCATGTTTAAAGGCTACTTGAGTGGAGGCACAAGCAGTGCTGCAGTCCAACCATGTAGCACTTCATTTACAAACCCTGGGCAATGGTAGTGCTCTTTACTAGGGAATTACACGTACATTAAGTATGTCAATTGTGGATGTGCCAGTCAAACAATGGTTAGGGGAGAGAGCACATGCAGTTTAACACTGGTCAGCAGTGGTAAAGTGCTCTGAGTCCTAATGCCAACAAAATGAAATCAGCAAAATATGAGGCAAGCAAGCAAAAGGTTTGGGGGAACACCACCCTAAGGCTGACAGGTCTAACGTGTGAAGGTGGGGAAAAGTACCCAACCTCATGGGAGTTCTCATCACTAAGACAGAAGACCCTAGAGAGACCATTAACATTGGTGTGGTCTGACCCATGTTTGTGTTTCACTGTAAAATCTATACCCTGTAGGGAGATGGACCACCTCAACAATTTTGTATTCTAACCCCTTGTTTGCATGAGCCACCTGAGGGTCATGTTGTTTGTCTGAATCCGGAAGTCATTCTCAAATAGGTATGGTCTCAACTTCTTCAGTGCCCAGAACAAATAAAAGGCTTCCATTTCAATAACACTCCGCTTGTGTTCCCTGGGAAGTAATCTCTTAGAGATGAATGCTACAGGTTGGTCCAGGTCCTAATTATTTAGCTGTGACATTATTGCCCGTACTCAATGCTCTGAGGCATCAGTTTGTACAATGAATTCCCTGGAAAATGGCATGCCTCTGTCCAAATAACATTCCTGGGCTGCTTCTTCGAAGTCAGCTCTGTTAAGGGGCCACAATGTTGACTTATCCCCTAGCAAACCTCCTGTAGTACCATGTGATGCCTAGGAATGCTCTCACTTCAGTTTGGTTGTTTTGGGGGCTCCCAGTCCATGATAGTCTCTATCTTGGCCTAGAGGGGCTACACCTAATCCCTGCTCACCAGGTGTCCCAAGTACACCACATACCCTTGCCCTATGTGGCACTTACTGGCCTTGATAGTCAGGCCTGCTTTTGCATGGTCTAGAGCACTTCCTGCAGGTGAAACAGGTGGTTCTTCCATCTGATACTGAAGACAGCCATGTCATCCAAGTGAGCTGCACTGAAGGCCGAAACACACATATCCCAATATTAAAGAATAATGCCCAGGCTTAGTCCCAAATCACACAATCAGTAAATTGTGCAAAGTAAAGGGGTATTATGGACAATAGCATGGATGAGATTGAAGGAGTCAAAAAATTAAAGGTAGGTGAGGTTTCTAGGTGTATCATGGACAGTAGTTTAACTGATATATTCATCTGTTCAGTTGAGGAGTGCACTTAGGGATGAACCAGCACACAGGCTGTAGTAGTGGTGTTCAGGGGAGTTCACTCAGCTATACACAATAATTTGGGAGTGCTAAACAGTTACCCTTTACCTTCTAATTTAGCAGGTGAGGATGGAAAATAACTGATAATCAGACAAAGGTTCAATGTTGAGGCCTGCCTTTAGACATGGTTCTGTGAAGTAGGGGCTCTGGCATGGACAATGCTTTTGAACCAGAGATACATTAAAGACATTCATCTCTGCTTCCAGCTTGGGGAAGGGACACTGTTACACACAATCAGAGGGTGTGGACCATTATTTACATAGCGTACTACCTCAGAGGAGACAGGAAGCTCTGAACACAGAAGCCATATAGATGAAATGTGTCTTGGATAATTTGATTTCAGGCAGACTTGAGTGACTGTAAACTTATGCTGCCTGGACAGTGGAAATTCTTCAGTGAGCAGGTAAAGGAATTTTGGCTAGTGTACGGGATAAAAACGAGCACCATTCCATCACCTCATCAAAATAATTCTGGTCTTAGTGAAAACTCAGAAGAAGCATGATTCTGTCTGGACATGCCTATGAAGAATTCTGAGGTGTATCCTGCTTGACACGTGTAACTAGTGGCTCAAAGTGCTCTTCAAGAATCAGTAGTCTGCCCTCCTGTGCTTCAGGGACACCAAAGACTGCAGATCAGCTCTATCTGTGTGGTAGAGTCTGGTGAGAGCTCTGCTTAAAGAAATAGCTAGACCTGAAGAATCTTCTGAGGAAGCATTGTGTGGTAATGTGCTGATGTAATATGTTATTTCCCTTGGTATGCCCTCCCCTCTTTTTGCCTCATCGCAATGCTAAATGTAGAATGTTTACGTTGAAAGGTTGGAACTGTGATAGGCCAGTTGCCTGGAGATGAGTCATTGGTATGCTGTGGCTGAAGTTTCTTCTATCCAACAATTAACTTCATTTTTCAAGTACACCTACTATCCTGATTCATCGGTCAGGATTTAATGACCATCTGAATGTTGAACTTCACATTGGCCGGCTTCCATGTGGACTCAAGAAGAAATTTCAATACATACTTAATTTGAGCTTTCTGGATACCGTCTCACTTAAACATGTATGTACTTTGGCCCATATTTATACTTTTTGACGCTAAACTGCGCTAACGCAGTTTAGCGTCAAAAAGTTTTGCGCCGTCTAACGCCATTCTGAAGCGCCATGCGGGCGCCGTATTTATGGAATGGCGTTAGACGGCGCAATCAGACCGGCGCTGCCTGGTTTGCGTGGGAAAAAACCACGTAGACCAGACAGCGCCGGCGTAGGGGGAAAATGGCGCATGGGCGTCTTAAAATGGGGCAAGTCAGGTTACGTCGAAAAAATCGTCTTAACCCGACTTGCGCCATTTTTTAACGACGCCCATCCCCCATCAACATGACTCCTATCATTGTAAAGATAGGAGTCATGCCCCCTTGCCCAATGGCCATGCCCAGGGGACTTCTGTCCCCTGGGCATGGTCATTGGGCATAGTGGCATGTAGGGGGGCACAAATCAGGCCCCCCTATGCCACAAAATATTATAAAAAAAAAAAAAAAAAAAACTTACCTGAACTTACCTGAATGTCCCTGGGGTGGGTCCCTCCAGCCTTGGGTTTCCTCCTGGGGTGGGCAAGGGTGGCAGGGGGGGTCCCTGGGGGCAGGGGAGGGCACTCTGGGCTCATTTTGAGCCCACTTGTCCCTTAACGCCATGCCTGACCCAGGCGTTAAAAAGCGGCGCAAATGCGCCGTTTTTAGCCACGCCAACTCCCGGGCGTCTCTTTTGCCCGGGAGTATAAATACCACGTAAAGGCCTGGGAGTCATTTTTTAGACGGGAACGCCTCCCTTGCATATCATTAACGCAAGGAAGGGGTTCACGCTAAAAAATGACGCACATTCCGGGAACTTTGGCGCTATTCGCCTCTAACGCCATAGTATAAATATGGCGTTAGTTGGCGTTAGTTTTGCGTCGAAATTGCGTCAAAAAAAACGACGCAATTTCGGCGCAAACGGAGTATAAATATGGCCCTTTATATCTTTTGATTGGTATTTCCTCCTAACTGGACTTTAAAGATTAGTAAAGATACAGGAGCCAGTCTACTGCTGCATTTGCTTTGTATGCCTTAAAGTTTGATCATTATATGGAGTGTTGCCGGATTGGTCGGGAACTTTATGGTTATTAATTGCATTCAACCTAATAAGCTTTAAGTAAACCTTCTTCTAGATCTCATTTGGAGTTGCTTGGCTTATCTGGATTTATTTTATACCCTGACCAGTGCTTTCCTTGAAATTGAATGGATTTGCTCATATTGACTCCCTGAATCACTTTGGCAGTGAGTCCAAGCTGATTTATCAGCTCTAATTTCTAATGTATAGTCTGTGGGTGTGAGATCAGTCCTGAGCAACATTTGGATTCATTTGGCTGTTCGGCTGTGAGCACGAGAAATCAGTGCTCCTCGCGCATTTGGATTTTTGTGTCTGCCTAATCACGTGGCTTCCCCACTCAGTGGGTTTGAGTAAACAGTGCTCCATATGGATTTGGATCTGATTAGTTGCTTGCTCCTGTGGCCTTTTAGAGATGCTGCGGGCATGAGAGCCAAATTCTATAACTACTCGTGCTTGTGTGATTTCCTATGCCACTTTAAATTAAAGACAGCACAAAACCCTATCAGTTTTTTTACACAGCCAGGAATCCCCTCATTGCCAGAATCAGCGACATTTAACATTTCTGCGTATTTTAGTATTGGGCTCTCATTTGCTCATTCTGGGACATAATTGGCTGGAAACTAAGGAAAGACTGCATTTTCTCCCTGAATTCAGTGAAACATAAATTGGACTATTGTCTAGGCAAAATACATAATGAGCTTCATCACTAATATTTTATATTTGCAGGAGAACTCAAGTACCTTGTGAATCTAGTGTTAGAATATTCTATGTATTCTTTGTTGTTAGTCTTCTTATGTCCTGTCTATGTATTTATTATACTCACACTTAATTCATTAAAAAGTCATAATTTTCTCCTGGATTATTTTATTCTTATTAGTTTTTTTCCTTCCCTTTTTTCCTTGCTGTTTCTATGCTTGCTCTTTTTTATAGCATTTGCATTTGTTCTCTAGTCATGATGCAGCATATAATGCCACCTCCGTTCTTGTAGCCAGTGGTCTAAGTGGAAAAAGTCTTTATAAATTATTTAAAAGTTTGTGGAGCAAATGTATCTCCTGAAAAGGAGGTGTCTATGCTGGAACATTGATTAGGTGCAGAAGGTCGGAATTTTAGAGAACGTACCTGGTCTTGACTCAGAAGGGGATGGTGACTGTCTTAATGATTTTGACCTTAGTGATTAAGAAGTTAGATTTAAAACCATACAGTTATGCAGGCAAACCCATTCAACTAGTAGGTTACCCTAAAGCTGAATTAGAATTTAATGGAAATAAGGTACATGGGCAGGTCTATGTTCCAGTAAAAGGTGACACCATTCTAAGCTGGCCACACCAAAAGTTTTTGGGTATATTCCTTAACCAAACTTATCTCCCAAAGGTGCAAGAAAGCAACATTGATACTCTGCGATCAGGTTCTTAATGACTTTTCTCTGGTATTCACAAACGAAGTGGGGGGGTGTCAACAGGTATGTTCATCATATCAAAATTAATGAAGGGGCTGTACCAGTGGTGTTCAAAGTGAGAAGTCTTCCCTTAAGCATGCATGGTGCTGTGAAAGAGGAGGGGCTGTACCAGTGGTGTTCAAAGTGAGAAGTCTTCCCTTAAGCATGCATGGTGCTGTGAAAGAGGAACTTATCAGACTTATGAAGGAAAGCATTATAGAAACAGTGAAGGCATCACCCTGGATTACACCCATAGGTGTTGCTACCAAACCCTCAGGTGATATGCGTCTGTGTGTTCGTCTTAGGCATTTGAATAAGAAGTGATTGAATGTAAATTTCTATTGCCTAACTGTGATGATCCCTTCACCACTGAAGAAAATACAACACCGTCTTCAGGCAAAAATCGCTCAAGTTTATTTTTGATGGAGCTGCCACACGAGCAATGTCATACAGCCAAACCACTGTTCCTCTAACTGACTTAGACTACTCAGTGAGTATTCTACATTTTACATATAGAGGTTCTATTGCAATGACACCACACTGTGAAAACAGGCAGCATGTGTCAAGAGCACTACATTTACGTTTCAATTTGGGAAA
The DNA here is from genome assembly GCF_031143425.1 of Pleurodeles waltl. Taxonomy (NCBI): domain Eukaryota; kingdom Metazoa; phylum Chordata; class Amphibia; order Caudata; family Salamandridae; genus Pleurodeles; species Pleurodeles waltl. Next base: position 211,406,503 of record NC_090437.1, read on the forward strand.
AACTATAAATAACTTGACAAAACAAAAATATAAAAAAAACTACTACAAAGTACCAAAACAAATTCTGAATAAAGAACAGCATTATATTATACAAATTATACTTCTGGAATTTGGAATACAAATCCATTGCTGCTAATGCAACACAAAATTGACTAGGTAACCTATTGAACAGACCAACCACGTCAATACCTACTTTTTTCCAAGCTCTAGATGGGCAGTCAATAGGCTGCAACAGTGAATTCCTAACTACAAAACTGATCTATCACAAATGCACACTCTCTAACAAAGCTATCAACTTCCCTGCCCATTGAAGATGACCACAATGTTTATATCAAATGTCTTTTGGTAAAGGAGGCACTCAGATGTCCCTCGTGAGCCATCCTTATGAACTTGAACCTCAATTCCATCAGAGGTACCAACCTTTCTACCCTTAGAAGAAGACCATCATCCACTGACAAGTCATCAGATACCTTCAAAAATGGTTCACATGGACTAGGGAGTGATTTCTCTGTAGGCCAGCCATTGGAGGTGTAATAAACTATTACTTTCATAACCTCATACAATTCCATTTCATTCTTCCATTCATAGTCTGACACCGCACACATTTCTCCTTGATTCAATGTGGTAATCAACAGTTTTTATCAATAGAATCTTCAGCATCATCCACAGTGTCAGCTTCTACAGCAAACCTAGACAAAAAATGTGCATGATCATTTTCCCCCCTTGGAAGTGCACAATGACCAAATGGTACTGCAACAATTCTGGGAGTCCATTTTCTAATCTTCTACCTATTAGATTAATCATCAGACATTTGTGATCCATTTTCACAGTGGACTTAGCACCCCAAAAATATGGTTTGAATTTCTGTATAGTCCATCAACATGCCAGCAACGCTTTTCCTATAGTTGAAAAATGGGTTTCAGCATAGTGTTTTCTGTTCTAACACATTCCTGGGTAAGGATCACACCCAGCTCATGGTTACAGGCTTCAACAGTAATGCAACATGAAAACTTAGGGTTAAATGGTTTGAGAATTTTTGAACTGGCCAATTGTTTTTTACCTACTCTAAAGAATCCTGACATGTGGCATTCCATTTGAAACATCCTGTCCATCTTATTACGATCCCATAATAGCCTACAGAGATCCTAATATGGCGGGTGGGATATCCGTCACCTTTGTGACAGAATAACTCATCTGTCAAACTCTAAATCAGGCCCTAGATTCCCTATTTAAAATGGGTGTGCATGTTGTGACTAAGGGTCACATGTTTGATCATTTGTTTTGTGACTCCCAATTTTCTATTTCTTTGCAAATCGCTAATTGTGAGTTGAAAACTAAATGTACCGCAGTGTCTAAGACACTGTTAGCGATTCCCAGATGAGTCACAAGGGACCTGCCTCATTAATATTCATGAGGCAGGTCAGAATTTGAGACCCATTTTGGGAATGGCCTGCACCCACAGGGATGGTGGCCTGCTAAAAATGCAGTCCGTTTTGCCTAAATGAAAACGGTATTCATTTCAAATATAAAAATGAAAGAATTCTGTTCCATTTTTTCAAAGTAGGCAGTGGTCTGTGGGACCACTGCCTGCTCTGAAAAAATGTTTGCGCTCCTATTCACAAAGGGTAAGGAATCCTTTGGGACCCCTCTCCATTTGCAAATGGGTTATCACCAATTTGAAATTGGTGTTAACTGCAAATGTTTTGCAACCACATTCATGGTCACAGTACAAGAGGGAGGGACGCCCGTGGCACACCCCTTCCTAATTGCATCCCGCAAAGCTATTTTGCAATTCCTTAAATTGATAGCTGAATCACAAAATAGCATTGGTACATACCAAAAGGCTTTTTTTTGTGCGTGAACTGCCCGTTTCTGCAAATCAGGCCATTTGTGCACAGAAAAAAACTTTTTACATCTGGCCCTAAATATTTTTAATGTTGGTTCTGATGCTGCTTCAGTGTTGGAAGTCACAAACAAAAGACTTAAGATGCAGACGATGGTGTGACATTTGAAGCTCCCTTGGTGTGCACATGCTAGCAGTCGGCCCTGTAAGTGCTCCCAAACAAGTTATGTGCCTAACCCATGGCAATCAGATTTGCTTTAGTAGTACCTATTAATATCCTGTGCTAAGTGTCAAATGTAAAAAAAAAAAATAGTCTGGCTTGAGGTTAAGCTACGTCAGCCTTCCAAGATTTTCGAAGCAGGTGTCTGGCTCACTGGTTAATGTGAGGGTCTTGTGGCAGTTCCAACAGCTCATTGCCAAGATAAGTGTGCTGTTCCCTTCAAATCTGACGAAAATGCAGCGCTGCTTTCAGGTAGAAATTGCTCAGGTTTATTTTCTATAGAGCTGCAACACCATCAACATCGTACAGCCAAACCACTGTTCCTCCAACTGACTTAGAATACTCAACCAGTATTCTAAGTTGTACATATAGAAGTTCTATAGCAATGACATCACACTGTGAAAACATGAAGCATGTGTCAAGAACACCACACTTACATACTGGAGATAATATCTGTGCTCAGCAGAGCCAAATTCTTTACCACCTTGGATTTGACATCTGCATATCACCAGGTGTGTTTAACTAAAGACTAAGGGGCATATTTAAAGGAGCTGGCGCATCGGCTCCAATATGCAAGTTTCCTTCCGTCACCCCGCGCACCCCTAATGACACCATGGTAGCACTGTATTTGCTATACAGCGCACCAACGGTGCACGCTAGGACAATAGCATAAACATTTTTTACACTGTTGTAGAGTTTTGCTGTACTAGCACCACAAATGTTGGCGCTAGTCCAGCAAAGCACGGGGAGGCAAATAGGCTAATGCACTAGCATCACTTTGACGCCTGCCCTGAGCAGGCCTTTAAAAATTATGCTAGAATGGTGCAGTGAAGCCTTGTAAATTTCACTGCACCATTTCTTTGGACCTCCCTGCAGTGAAACACCCCCTTACATACATTGTACCTGGCACAGGTATAATGTGGCAGGAGGAGTTACAAAGTGGCGCAGTGCTTGCATTGCACCACTTTGTCAATATAGCACAGGCTAAGGGACTGGTAAGCTCCGCATTAGCATCAACAAAAATGATGGTAAGGTGGCGCTAGGGTTTTTTAAAAATGCCCCTTCGGGGTATATCTACAAGATGTTTGTGTAGTCATTGTGCAATTTCTTTGGCGCAATGGCGTCGCTAATGCAGTGCTAGTTTCACAAAGTGGTGATAGATCTCTCTAATGCCACTTTTACTAGTGGTGCATCATTTTTCCGGAGTGCCGCTTCACCCTGCGCTGCCTACCGACAACTGTATGCAGGGTAGACATAGCCTCCTAAGAAATGAAGCTAGTCCACTACCATCTTATTTGCAAGCCTCACAAAACAAAGCACATGCCTACGAAAAATGATGCAAGCTCCAACTAGGTTCAACATTTTAACACCTGGTCAGACCATGCGTTAAAATGACGCACAGGTATACGAGGGAAACACACACAAAACACTCTGGCACCTCATAGGACAACATGTGCCTGCTCCTGCTGAAGCTAGGCACACAGAGACAATGATAACAGTGACACAAAGCAACACCAGCACCACTGCATCACCCACCATCACCACAGCAGCAACCACAAAGGCAGCGCAGGAGAAGAGAGCAAATCCATCGCCAACAGATGTCCATCCTTGGTCTCATTGAGGAAGAGGTCATCAAATATTACCATTACATTTATGGAAAACCATAAACCTGAAGCTGCACCAAAAATTAACGTCTCCCTAGGAGTAACATTACCATGGTGCAGCCAGGAGAAATACTTAAATTCTCTCATTTGCTTTGCACACATAGAAAGAGTAAATTGCCATCATTGATTGGTTATATGCAGGAAGGGACACATAAGCAATCACCCACCCAAACACAAGTATCTGTGCATCATGGCACAAGGGTGTCTATGTTGGAGCTCAGCAGCTGGCTCAGTGCCAGTGCAGGGGGTGAGGATAGAAATTAATATGGCACATTGCAGCCTTTCCCAGTGGTGCAGGACAGTTCAGCAAGACAATTCCTGCCCTGTCCTGTGCCAAAGGAGCTTGAAAATTAGTCACATACACGGCAATATATCTTGAGCTGCTATGTCACACTTTGCATGATGTCTATACATACACATGCATACCAGCCAGGAAATATGGATAACAGCTCTGTGTGCAAGAAAGGCTACCATGTCCATTATGAGGGGTCACATACAACACACAGGGAATAAGACCCATCTAATGGCACACACAACACAAACTAGGTGAAAACTCACACAACATGGCTTATCGGCAGGTCACATCGGCAGGTCACATGTTACAGAACACATGTACAATAATCTGCAACATCACACACATCCTGCATGGGTGAGCTGTCATACCACATAAATGACACAATAATAATGTCCTGTGAAGGTGCACCATCACACATGAGTACAATCATGCATGCAAAAAGGGAAATCACACAACGCTAGATGCAAGTCTGAATCTCTACTTCATAGACAAATAGGGGGTCATTCTGACCCCGGCGGGCGGCGGGAGCCGCCCGCCTGGAGGGAACCGCCAGAATACCGCTGCGCGGTCAAAAGTCCGCCGCGGTTATTCTGGGTTTCCCACTGGGCTGGCGGGCGACCGCCAAAAGGCCGCCCGCAAGCCCAGTGGGAAACAGCCCTCCATGAGGATGCCGGCTCCGAATGGAGCCGGCGGAGTGGAGGATGTGCGACGGGTGCAGTAGCACCCGTCGCAAATTTCAGTGTCTGCCTCTTACGCCATTGGCATGGGCACTGCAGGGGCCCCCAGGGGCCCCACGACACCCCTCACCGCCATCCTGTTCCTGGCGGGCGGAACCGCCAGGAACAGGATGGCGGTGAGGGGGTCGGAATCCCCATGGCGGCGCAGCAAGCTGCGCCGCCATGGCGGATTCCCATGGGCAGCGGAAAGTCGGCGGTAAACCGCCGACTTTCCGTTTCTGGCCGCGGCTGTACCGCCGCGGTCAGAATGCCCGGCAGAGCACCGCCAGCCTGTTGGCGGTGCTACCGCCGACCCCGGCGGTCCTTGACCGCCGGGGTCAGAATGACCCCCATACTGTGCAAGGAAAGAAACACAAGGGCAAGTCTGACACTGTCTCTCCTCTTTCATTGTACAGGACTAAGGCTATGGTATCCAGCCATGGGTTTCGACACTATGGGGGTCATCCTGACCCCGGCGGTCATGGACCGCCGGGGCCAGGGTTGGCGGGAGCACCGCCAACAGGCTGGCGGTGCCCCGCAGGGCATTCTGACCGCGGCGCTTTGGCCGCGGTCAGAAGAGGAAAACCGGCGGTCTCCCGCCGGTTTTCCGCTGCCCATAAGAATCCTCCATGGCGGCGCAGCCATGGGGACTCTGACACCCCATACCGCCATCCTGTTCCTGGCGGCTCTGCCGCCAGGAACAGGATGGCGGTATGGGGTGTCGTGGGGCCCCCGTAAGAGGGCCCCACTTTGTATTTCAGTGTCTGCTTTGCAGACACTGAAATACGCGACGGGTGCAACAGCACCCGTCGCACCTTCCCACTCCGCCGGCTCCATTCAGAGCCGGCGTCCTCGTGGGAAGGTTGATTTCCACTGGGCTGGCGGGCGGCCTTTTGGCGGTCGCCCGCCAGCCCAGTGGAAATCCCAGAATCACCGCAGCGGTCTGACGACCGTGGTGCGGTGTTCTGGCGGGGTACGTCCGCCGCCCGCCAAGGTAAGAATCAGGGCCTATATGTAAACCCACGGAGCAACACAGAGAAGACATACAATTAGGCACATATGCAGCCCCAGAATGTTATCCAGGAACGCAATGCTATGCCACAACAGTCAGAAAAGAAGAACTACACATAAAGCACTGATAAAGGAATGTGGGTGTGTGATGTATGCATTGCCTATATAACATACATTTTATATAGCAACACATCTCACACAGGTCTGTCCGATTGAAATTTGATGGGCAGCCAAATTGGAATTCCATGTGATGAATGTTGTCCATATGTCATGCCTTGTTAGGAAAAGAGTAGTCAGTACCTACAACAGTAGTTCAGTGTTAGCTATGTGACAAGTCAATGACTTCATATCACAATCACAGGTGACAACTCATAATTTACCCCTCAGTGCCACTCACATGTATGACAAATAGTGTGTGACATACAGAGGACACAACACCAGTATGACTGCGCCTGTCTTACTCAAATCATTTGTCACCTTGCATGTATGTCAAACAATGTCATAGCATGCCTTATACCTTTGGCAAACTCCATGTGTCATTTGGGACACAGGCATATTTCCACATGCATGTTATACCCATTGCTATTTGGGCTATTAATACAATGCAATACACACACACTTATTGTGCATCTGACAGAGGATGTTGGCAATAGCAGTGTGTGAGTGCCCATGTAGAACACACACATATTGAAGTACGCCTGAGACACTCTGTTGGAAAATGGGTTATTGGTAGGGCAGGTAGGTACCTACACCTAGCAACAAGCCACTAACATCCACATAGGTACAGTTAGGTCTCAGTAAATTAATCCCAGCTCAACCCTTGGTAGCTTGGCAACGAGCGTCAAGGCTTAACTTAGGAGACAAAGTGTAAAGCATTCAAATATCACAAAACAGTAATTAAATAAAACACAGGAAACAGTTTAAAAATCCAAAACCAATTTATAAAAATAGTTTATATTTTTATCTTTAAAATGACACAAAAACGATTAAAATCGGTTCAGGGGAACCGGAGAAATGAATTTTTAAAGAATTATTACTTTTCTAGCGCTTAGAAACAAAAAGCGCCAATCGGGTCATCTGGTTGCACCTCGACCGGGGCAAAGTCAAACTTTCAGGCCGACCGCGATGGAGCCCTGCTCGGCTACAGGTCGCGGGAGGCCTCGGTTAAAAAGTTACCTTCTGACTTAGTCTTTATTTTGAAGTTTTTCTTCACCGGGACGAACCTGCCAGTTGAATCCGACCTCCTGGAGCCCTTGTCCGGATACGCGATGTGTGTTTCCTCGGTGGAGACTTTTACCTTCGGACTTAGTCGTTTTTTCGAGATGAAAATCCTTCGACCGGGGTAAACCTGGATCTTGATCCGACGTCCATGGAGCCTTTCTCGGATACGATGGCTGGGAGGTCCCGGTCAACTTTTTACGTTCGGACTTAGTCTCTTTTTTGGATGTTTTCTTTACCGGGACGAACCACGAAGTCAGGCCGGGTCGCGGTTGAGGCAAGCCGGCTAGAATTTCCACGGCGGGTCGGTCCCTCTTTGGAGCTTTTTTCCAAAAATTCTCAAATCTTTTCCAAACTTCTGGGGCTTCACCCAGATGTTCTTTTAAGGTTCTTTTGGGGTCCACAGCTCACCCCAAGGGTCCAGAAGTTCTGTGATGGTCCTTGGGGGGTGCGGACTTCAACTCCCAGAATGCACCTGGCGCAAACTCCTTTTTGGCCACTGGACAGTGGTCAGCTGGTCGCTTTCTTCAGGAGTTGGTGCAGGGGACTCTGGTTTAGCAATTTTTCACCTGTAGCAAACAGGGAGTCCCTCCTTGAACCAGTTGAAGCCAGGCAAAGTCCTTCTTGTGGTGAAGCCCAAGTGTGCAGCTGGTGCAGTCCTTCTGAGTGCAGGGTCCAGGTGCAGGCCAGGGGTCCAGCAGGGCAGTCCTTCTTCTTCTTTAGTTCCTTTCTTGTTGAATTCTGGAGGGGATCTGAGGCGTGGGTGCAGGTCCGCCAGTTTTATCCTTGCTCCTGGGTGAAAAGCAGGGGGGCCCTGGTTCTCCAATCAGGGACAGGGTCGTCCCCCTGTGATGACCACTTCCTGGGAAGTGCGGCAAAAATCCATCCCAGAAGACAACAGTCTCTAAAAATCCAACATGGATGAATCTGATTTTTGGAGGTTACATCTGGCTGAGCCCACCCACTGGTGTGGCTAAAAATCATAAACACACCCCTCTCCTGCCCTCTCCTAATCTAATCAAGGGGGCACCTAATTGTCTGGGGTTGCAGGATGTGGGGGTGTTGCTGGGTGCTGCAAATGACCTTCTCTGCCTTTGAAGACCAGTTTGGCAGCCCTCCCCCTTCCTGCCTCACCATCTGCTGAGGGGAGATTCTCTCCCCCAAGCACATTCCTTTGTGTGAAGCCTGGCCACTTCACACCTCATCAAGGCAGCCTGGCAGAAGCTGCTGCAGGCTGGCCAATCAGAGCACAGCAGCAAAAACAATGCAGAGCTGAAATTGGCAACTTTTTAGGTAAAGTCTAAACTTTTTACCTGAACAAGTTATATTAAATCCCACAACTGGAAGTTGTGGGATTTATTACAACAATTAATTTGATACCAAATTCTTGGTATGTAACATTTAAGGAGACTTTAAAATTTAAAATAAAGTCTGCCCATTCTAGCCTATGAAGGCCATTTACTTCAATGAGGGAAAAACGAATTTGGCTGTTTTTACCTCACCAGGGCTTATAAATCTATTTTTATAAAGTCCCTGCTTATAGTTACATGGCAACCAGCCCTAGGGGCACATAGGGCACACCTTAGGGGTGACTTATATGTAAAAATAAGGTAGTTTAAGACTTTGGAAGTACCTTTAATTCCAAAGTCGAATTTGCATATAACTTTAATTTAAAAGCAGCCGGCAAGGCTGGCTTGCTTTTAAAATGACACTGGGCACCTCAGCAGTGCACCTAGGTGTGCACCACCTATGCTGTGGTCCCTAAACCTACATGCCCTACCATATACTAGGGACTTATAGGTAGGTTAACTTAGCCAATTATAATTAGCCTAATTTGCATATCCATTTTACACAGAGCACAGGCCCTGGGACTGGTTAGCAGTACCCAGGGCACCATCAAAGTCAGGAAAACACCAGCAAAAAGAGGAAAATGGGGGCAAAAAGTTATGGGGCCTCTGCAATCAGCCCTGTTTTCTCACACACTCCTGTACTGACCTGGCACAGCCACTTTGTAGAGGTGACTCACAGTGTCACGTAGGCTCTCATTATTCTAATGAAACTACTGGATTTTGAGTGGCAGAGTCACCTGCGGTGTGGGAGACTGAGTATGACCCACTACAGGTGGTACCTGTCGCTCCAATCCGGGTTCTGCTCCAGCTAACTAGCAGTGCCTCATCTCTACCCAACGGCAGGGATAATTGGGCAGCCGAGCGCATGACATAACTGGTTTCTCAGGGAAGCCGTGGTCACTCAGGTCTCATCCGTTTCTCTCAGTTACATTAGTCTCATATATACAATGACAAACAGAGGAAGTATATGTTTCAATAATGCTTTAAATGAAGCGACTGCATCTTAGATAGCAAAGAGTGGGCTGCAATAACCAGGACGATACAGCACGACAAGATTACATTTGTGACAAGGAGAGTAAATCATAGAAATAACGCTACCATATTGTCACTACAGTCAATAGACTAATTCCTACCTAGGCTATAATAGAGCACAGCGTGTTAAGCTCTAATTTTGCCCTTCAGATTCCCCTAGGAAGACATCATTCCCCATACCTGAGCAAAGGCCTGAAGTCTGCATAAGCAGCTGTAGAGAAGCATTTAGCATTCAGGATACAGTTGGGGTTCTCTGGCTGGAATCTCCCTCTAACGTGTATGGGACAGGGAAGTGTTTTTATAATAAAACAGCTGATGTTCTCCGAAAATGTCCCTATGTAAGGATGTCTATTTTCTATGAATGTCAGAGACTAAACTTATACCACGTTCACCGGCAACCTATATTGCTGCAGCCTTGGAAGAAGCACAGAGTGAGCAAGAATGTCTAATTTGAGAACAGAGTACTGGCCTAAGCAAAAACAGTTAGACAGAGAAATAAAACAAGGCTGAAAAGGTTGCTATTATAACAATAATAAAGCAAAGCCCAATAAACTATATCTAGGTTAAAGTGCACAGCGGCAGGCCTAGTATGTTAAAATAACATGCATGGAGCTATGACTAAAATGGCTACACAACCTCCTCCCCTTGTCGGTTGAAGGTGGTTCAAAGCCTAAATATACATAAAAGCTACTAAGCTCAACCTAAGCTATACATGTAAAAATGTCAATAATGACAAGTTAAAAGGACACGTGAGCGTATAAAAGGACATGTGGCATAAAATGGACTGAATTTCAAGAGACAGTGTTATTTTTAGAATTTCCAATCTATTCCGGGACAATGGAGGACAGGAAATCTTCCACTTCAGCAGGTGTTAAAGTTGAAAGGCATCGCCGAGAAGGACCAAGGAGCAGTCATGTTCATTAGCCTGAGCCTCAGCCAAGGCTGCATTCTGTGGTGTGGCCAATGATGAGTTAAGAGCCACATCCTTCAGGAAGGGCAACTCATAAGTAGCTTCCTGTAGCAAACACACCCTCAACGCGCATGTCTGGTAATGAGCCCTCAACGGGAACATCAGCAGATCAGCGTCCAATGAAGGCAAGCGCTGTGTAGAAAGACAAACTTCCATTGCATATTCTAAAGAGTACCAGAGGCACCGAAACACAGGCTGCACATAATGTAAAACCGGTCTGAATGACAGGGACCAGTCACACTCCAATTGCTCCAGGAGTGTTGCTCCAAAATACTGCATCATGCGTTCACGACACAGCTGCGCTGATGGGAGCGCTTTCATTCCTCCGTGTTGTAGCCGGACAGCCATTGCCAGAAAAATAGCAACAGCAAAACGCCAACTATTGTAGCCAAAGTTATTTGAAATCCCCCCGAAAATACTGGAGAATACTGAGTGGATGGCTGATGGTATTAAACCAAATATGGAGGAGAAGGTGTAAACGAAACCAGAACCAACAACCTTAAAGAAATTTGCGATTCCAGTAGTACTGGACACATTAAACATCCGTCCCACAAATTCATCAAAGTGTCTTGGAAAGTTGGTACTTAAAAGGGACTATGGGGGTAATTCCGACCCTGGCGGTCCATGACCGCCAGGGCCGGGGACCACGGAAGCACCGCCAACAGGCTGGCGGTGCTTTCTGGGCTATTCTTACTGTGGCGGTAAAGCCGCGGTCAGAAAAGGGGAACCTACGGTTTCCCGCCGGTTTTCCCCTGGCCCAGGGAATCCTCCATGCCGGCGCTGCTTGCAGCGTCGCCATGGGGATTCCGACCCCCTACCCGCCAGCCTGTTTCTGGCGGTTTTCACCGCCAGAACCAGGAAGGCGGGAACGGGTGTCGTGGGGCCCCTGGGGGCCCCTGCACTGCCCATGCCACTGGCATGGGCAGTGCAGGGGCCCCCTCACAGGGCCCCATACAGATTTTCACTGTCTGCTTTGCAGACAGTGAAGATCACGACGGGTGCCACTGCACCCGTCGCACCCCTGCAACTCCTCCGGCTCCATTCCTCGTTGCAGGGGCTTTCCCGCTGGGCCGGCGGGCGGCCTTTTGGCGGTCGCCCGCCGGCCCAGCGGGAAAGTTGGAATGGCCGCCGCGGTCTTTTGACCGCGGGCGGTCATTCGGTGGTAACCGCATGGCGGGCGGCCAGAATGACCACCTATATCTCTGCTGACGACCTTGCCACCTGAAGTGCATCGGTCTGGGATGCAGATGTAAGAGTCATATGTTTTTGAAAAAATAAAGCCTTGAATCTGCTCAACTTGTCAAAATTCACATTAGAAGTAGCAATATGAGGCCAAATGTCCACTACCTCTTTTATTTTAGTGGGAGTAAAAGGTATGTTCCCGCAGCATGTAACAATCTTAGAGACGGAAACAACATAAACTATTCCGTCTCGCTTCCCAGAACAGTCTTCACCATTGAGAAGGACATAGCTGCCGTTTGAAAGCATCTTTTCAGCCACAGTAAAAGGCAACTTTTCAAATTTTTTTATGGTTAGCATGACATAAGTCGCTTCTTTCTTAGACATTAGTTGTTGTTGTCGCGTTAAATTAAAAGAAGAAAATATTTCCCTTGCGCTGACATATTGCCAGGGAACGCAACCCACCTTCAGTGTCTGAAGTTTCCAACCCAACGGCATAATGGACCTTAGCTGACTCTGTCCATGATGTAAGGAAGACATACTTGTTTGTATGATGTCTATAGCAGAAGAGACGATGTTATTTAAGGTGTATATCCGGTGGGACAGGGTATTAATCCCATTATCTACAACAGCTAATGCCTTTTTTAAATTTTCATGGTCTTTTTGCCTTAACCGGGCAGCAGCTTCTTGTTGGGAAAGCTTCCAGATTTCATTATATACTTCACATAAGAAGCATTTTCTGCGTTGTTTTCTGGGGCCTAACAGGAAGTCCTGTAAGTTGGTGTTATTAGACAGGAGACTGAGGTGTTCTCTAACCGTGTCTAGTGAGGAAGTCTTTAACCGTTGCTGGCATAGTTTACCTACACTGTATGTTTTTACTATACCCGCATGTTCGGACGATATATAGTAAGGGTCCAGCCTACTAGTTCCAAAACCCACCGAGGAGTTGATAAAACGTTTGTGACACCCATTGGTATCTATTGGTTCCAATAACCACCCACCAGGAAGTGTCAGTGAAACATTAAATGTGCCATTCTGGACCCATTCATCGAGCTGATCTTCAGTTGCATTTATATATTTGTGCCATTTATAAAATGTTGCAGGGGCAGGTATACTGGGCGTGTTCAATTCCTTAATCTTTGCTAAGCCTAAACAACTTATTTGTTGTACAGTTTCATTTTAAAATATCATTTGAACAGGTATCATCAGGCATGTTCTAAATAAAGCTTCCTTCCCCCGAATTTGCTAATGTCTAGTTCCCCACACACTTTTTAAATCAATTGACTGCATTACACTGCATGCAGTTGTGTGCCCTGGGCGTTGCTGGGGTGTTACCATGCAACACCCATGGAAGTGTACAGAATCTGTTGCAGTGCAGATCTATAAGTTGGGGTATGTGTCAAATTCCTCTGCCAGCCCACATGTGTTGTAAAAGTGATGCAAAAAGGAAATTTGCCCACATACATCCTCTTTGTCACCTCTTGTTATATGTGCTGTATCCTGCACCACACATAGTAAGATGCAACCACCTTTTGTATTTGTGTTTGAGCAGCCTGGGTGCAAGGGTGCCTGCATTTCAGGGTTGAGTGTTGTTGTGCAGGAAGGGACACCTTCCTGTACAATCACATACACAAGAGGTGATTGCATCTTACTGTGAGTGGTGCTGGATACAGCACACATAACACGAGGTGACAAGGAGTATACATGTGGACAATTATCCTCCTTGCATCACTCTTACAACACATGTGGGGTGACATAAGGATCTGACACAATCCAAAACTTGTCAATATGTGAATCCAGCAGGTTGCTGCACTGCCTCAGGAATGGCATTATAGTGGTGGTACATATGACTAACATAGTTGTGGGCCTATTTTTGCATGTGTGTTGCAGTTAGCAACAGGCATTGGGAATGGTAGACATAATTCCTGATTGTTGATGTTGCAGGATGTGTCCCTTCCTGCACATGTGCAATCAGACCTGCAATAGAGGTACCCCTACACCATGCTCAATGTGTGCCTGTGTTGGTGTTAGGCAGACGTTTGTGCCAAATCACCAAGGGTAGTACAGAGACGCATTGCATGTTAGTGACAAGTGACAAGTCAATTCAAGATGATGCAGCATAGCATACATGGTTAACAAAGGGACACATTTCTCAGACACTTACATCACACTGCCCTACCACAGCATGATGAATATGTTACACTTCAGTGGTTCAGTGTGCCAGGCCATATTTACCAGGCCAAGGGAGGTACCTTGTGTGCCTTTTCATGGTCTAATTATGCACCCCTTTCAGACCTCAAACTGCATGTAGGTGGTATTTCATGTGTGTTGCTGAGGGTGTTCTCAAACAATATGCATATAACCCACCCAATTTCTGAAGCTTTCCCAAATGTGCATGTCTGGAAATGTTGCAGTTTGATATGCCACCTCAGAGTTGGCATAGAAGTGACAAAAGGGTGAGTGTCATCTTTGTTCCAGTAATATCATGTTTCTATGAGTGCTGCTTTCTGCATTACACCTAGTAAGATGAAGTCACCAGTTGTGCCTGATGTTGTGCACGACGATGTCCCTTCATGCACAACAGCAATCATCCCCAAAACACAGGCACCTTTACAGCATGGTGCAGGTGTGCTTGCGCAGGCACATGGCAGCAAATTGTGCACCACTACAGATGGCAATGACAGAAATGCCCTGTATGTTGTGTGTATGTTACATTTGTGCACTTTCCCAGTGGTGCAGGAAGGCGTATTCAAGCCCTTGCTACCCAACCCTGCACAACAGGCCTCGTACATGATGCCCAATGAGAGTTAAACATAACCAGATGGTAAAGTGAAGGGAGTGTTGTGAGGGTTGTGAAGTGGCCTGTGAATATAGTGGGGGTGTCAGTGAAATTACATGTGTTTGGTGTTTTGCCATTATTGTGCTCCATGCAACCCTTTCACATGCATACAGTGCCTCCTATGTGCCTCCCCCTTATGCCATTTGTTAGTTACATTAGCCCCGCTGCAACTTACCCTGTATTTGTTGTTGTTCATCATATGCTACAGTGTCCTGTCCCTGGACTCTGGCCACCAACTCCTCAGAGATGACCGCTGCTTCCAGCTCCTCCGCTCATACAGCAGCTCCTGGGGTGCAGGACTTCCACCACGGGTCTGCAATGTTGCCTTTCAGTTGCTGGCCAGTTTCTCTTTTGTTCTGTGCTCACAATCGAGCAAGAGCTTCTTACAATCTGTCAGTCCTCTTCACCTCTGCCACACTGTTGACTTTATGAACTGTGGACTGCCATATGGCCTCCTTCCTACCTATTGGCAATTTGGAGGTTACAAAGAGCTGGTGTTGGTGCTCCATCACCTCTGTGATCAAGATCCTGTTCTCGTCCTCACTGAACCTATACTTTCTCTTCCTTTTCCTCTTCTCCAGGGAGGCTTTCTGGACATTTTGGCTTGTAATGGGCTCATTGGTGTCTCTCTGGGGTCTCTCCTGTCTTAACGTCTACATTATATTGCCTCGTCATTTCTGTTTGTCATTTTTGTTGGCTTTTTATGAATATTTTTAGCCCAAAAGTGATGCTAGCCTGACTAGTGTCAAAAGACGTGCCGCTAATCAGGCTAGAGCCAATTTTGCACCACTAGTGTAATTTTCTTTGCGACATGTTGCAAAGTTGAGGTCTTTTTTTATGTTTGCCTTTTCTTACCACCATGGTTCGCCATTTTGTAAATATGGCGCACTCATGGTGGTAAGAAACAATGTTAGCCGGCATTACAAATTTTGACACACAAATTCACTAATGCAGTTGTGTGTCAAGTCTTGTAAATATGCCCCTAAAGATTTAACAGCATTTACCATGTCCATTGGGGTCTTCTGTTTCAATTATATGCCATTTTGTCTGCATTCTGTAGCGTCAGCCTTTCAGTATCTCATGTCGAGTCTGTTGAAGGGCCTCTCTGATATAAAAGGTTTACAGGGCAACATGTTTATTTTCAGCAAGAACATGCAAGATCATGTGCAAAAAGTTAGAGGGGATCAGAACTTTTTAACAGGAAGGTATTATGCTCAAATTCAGTAATTGCAAATTTTGTCGAACTGAGATCTCATACCTCATGATCTTAGGTGAGAGCATGAGACCAAAAGAGGAGCTGGTCAAAACTATTTTAGCTAACGCCCTCCAAGAAAGATGAAGTGCAGTCTTTGTTAGGTATGGGTAAATATTACTCAAGGTTCATCCCATATTTTGCCAGTAAAACAGTAGGGGGTGGGTGAAAATTTCAACTCCACCCGCAGAGTTCACTGAATTCAGGAACTCCACTATACACGTGTATCGTGGAGTTCCTGCTAAATTCCACCATCCAGCGCATCAGAATTTCTTTCCATGAGCACTCACAAGAGTTGTTTTGCCGATTTGTTGCCCGCTCACATGGCTTTCACTCACCACTGAGCCTTCTGGCACCATTTTCGTGATGCTGGTGAGTGCAAGCAGCGGTGGTTGCTCCTCTAGCAGATTTCCTACTCAAGAAGCAGCAAAATCTACTTGAAAAGGCAATTTTGAGTTAACATTCTTCTCCAACGGACTGTTGTTTTGCAGTGCGAAAATACTTTTTTATTTTACTTTTTTGCAACAGAAAGGAAGTGTCCAGAGGCTCCAACTTCCTGTTCCTGTGCAGCAAACTTATCCCAGTGCGGTGCCCATCTCCTGGTCTCCTTTCACTTGTAGTTTGAGGTAGAAGGATCACTCTCTCTGTCTGAAATTCCTGCTGCATATATACAATTGGATTTTAAGTACTTTGTTTTTGTGACATCACTAGTAAGTTGAAAAAAAGTGTATGATAGAGGGCATGCACCAGTATTTAGTTGTACTTTTTCTTTGATTTTTAAATTTGATTGTGGGTATGGTGAGTGGCCTGGAGTTTCAGGAGGGGCCTAGTTAATAATTTGTATTTTTTTTAAAAATATTTTATAAGGGAAAAAGGTTACATAGTTCAGTACATTTTTTCTATGTTTGTGAAATTTGCACTATTTGTTTATTTTACTGTGGATTGTAGACTAGTCTGCCCAGGGCACATCCAGCCAGTACTAGTCATGGGTACATGAAGCAACTGTTTCTGTGGTATATATTGTTTTCAAACATCATTTAAGCAAGGGATCCCATTGTATTGAATTAAAAATTTGTTTTTTTTTTAATTTCACATTTTTTTCTGCAAAATAGTATGTTGGTAGGGTACTGTTTGATGCTTTGGAGGATGTGTGTTGTTGTAAAAGTTGTATAGCTCACTTAATTTTTATTTTTGGCATTGCTGCACTTAAGGGCAGTGTTTTCTTCATTGTTACAATGCTTCATTTCTCCAGTGTGTATGTGTGTGTTTTCCTTTGTTTGTTCTCCATGCCATGTGGCCAGGGGACCTGTTGTGTAGTCAGTGTCCATAGACCTGCATGTGTGATTTGTTGTTAATGCCTCCTTACTTGCTGTTTTTGACTATATTGCTAGAAGCCATTTTGTGAAGGCAGTCGGTGTGCTTTTGCCATAGACCTGCAAGTGTTCTTTAGTCTCCAATGCCTCTTTGCTTGCTGCTGTTGTTGTATAACCATGTAGCCGGCAGCCGTTTTGTGCAGGCAGTCAGTGTGCTTTTGTCATAGGCCTGCATGTGTTCTTCTCCAATGCCTCCTTGCATGTTGTTGTTGATGTGGTTTTACCATGTGGCCAGAGGCCATTTTGTGCAGCCAGACGGTTTGCTTTGCTTTTGCCATAGACCTGCATGTATTCTTTGTTCCCCAATGCTTCCTTGTTTGCTGTAGTTATTGGACCATTTGATCAGCGGCCATTTTTTTGCAGGAAGTCCGTGTGCTTTTGTCATGGGCCTGCATGTGTTCTTTGTTCTCCAACGTCTTCTTGCTTGCTTTTGTTGTTGTTTGTCCATATGGTCAGTGGCCATTTTGTGCAGACAGTCAGTGTGCTTTTGCCATAGGCTTGCATGTGTTCTTGTTCTCCAATGCCTCCTTGCTGTTTATGTTATTTGACTATGTGGCTGCAATCACTTTGTGCACCCAGTTAGTGTGTTTTGCTTTGACAATAGGCCTATATGTGTGCTTTGTTCTCCAATTCCTCCTTGCTTGATGTTGCTGTTGTTATTTTTTTACTATCCAATTAATTTTTTATTTTTTATATTGATTAAATTATTTTTTTTGTAATTATTTATTTTTTGAATTGTTGAAATTATTAGTTTTTTTTATTTCCCCTCAATCCACTCCCTGCCTGTCATAGTCACCTGTTGGTCACAAGCATTCATTTTTTTAAGGAATGTCATTACTCATTTTGCCCTGAACCACCATGCTTGCCAGAGGCGCACAGCCACACACACACCAGCATTCATACGTTAAGGATTATTCACATTTTTCCTGGTCCCCCTGCCTGCCAGAGTTGCACACCAGCATTTAGTTATTATTTTAAGGATTATTCCATTTCCCGCTGCCTGCCATAGGCACATTCATTGTTTTAAATATTAACTTTTCCCTGGACCACCCTGCCTGCCACAGGTGTCTCCCCATAGATCCACCTAAAGAAAAACATTACATCTGTATGTTGTTATCCTGACTGAAAACAAAATATTATGTTATGGTGGGGTCGTTTCACTTTGGAATGGAGACACAACCCACACTAAATTATCTTGTCTGTATATATAATTAAAAAAAATCTGCAAAAGTGCCATGTTTCACCAATTGATTGTCTTGCTTGTTTGCCATTAGGAGCACAAGACCCACAGAGCAGTGTCAGACAGAAGGCCAGCACAAAGTGGTGTGACCACAACAAGCGAGTCCCCCAATCTCTTCCGCTTATACAGCTAAAATGAAAGGTCCTGCCAAGAAAGTGGCCTATGAGGAGGAGAAAAAGAATCAGATTTCCACAGCTAACATGACGCGCCAAGCCTTTTCAGGAAATGTGTGCCTGCTTTTCCCTCCTCGGGCCAGCAAGCTGCAAACAGCTCTCCCGCATCAATGGAACCACCCCAACCTAAACCCAAAGCCATGTCTCTCAGTGAGGCAGCCACTGCAATCATGGTGATGAGCAGTGAGTCTGAAATGAAGTTGTATCAGCCGCAAACTAGTAACCAATTGTCACTGGAAACTGAGCAAAGTGGACACAAGGTGGAGCAGCAGGCAGCAACAGTAGATTATCCAGAAGTAGGAGAAGAACAGGAGTTGAGCTTCCTGTTTAGCAAGATGTACCTGTTCTTGAACCATTGGCTTCCTCATTTCCAGCAAGACAAAGGAATGGTACTCCACCAACTTCTCATCTGGATGATCTGGGACCAGATGTAGGAAAGTCCTGAATTGCGACATGCAAATTGCGAGTCTGAGCGACTCGCAATTTGCGAGTCGCAATTCAGGATGCAGGATGGTGTCCCTGACACCATCTGCGACTCATAAGGGGGTCGCAAAGGCCCACCTCATTAATATTAATGACCATGTCTGTGACTGCTTTTAAATAAAGCATTTTTTTTTTTTTTGTAATGCAGCCCGTTTTGCTTAAAGGAAAACAAGATGCATTACAAAATGAAACAATAAAACATGTCAGTTTCATTTTGCATTCACAAAGGGGTCCCCTGGGGCCCCCTTCCCTTTTGCAAATGGGTTACCACCAGTGTGACACTGGTGGTAACTGCGATTGCTTTACGACCGCATTCGCAGTCACAAAGCAATCCTGCATCACGCTGCGACTCGCAAATAACCAGGTTACCGACTCGCAAAACGGGAATAGGGCATCGCAATGTGGGTTTTGCGAAAATCGCTCTTTGCGCCACGTAAAACCGTTGCTACATCTGACCCCTGGACTCAAATTGGATCCCGGCTGAGTACAAGACCTGGCACGAGAGACAAGTGAAAAGGAAAGTTCCTGAAACCCTTAGAATTATGGGAGGTGAAGAGGAAGACAAGCCAGTTATTGTCATGGAAGCTGGCTCAGAGGGCACCAACATTACCCATCCTATTTAACCTGCTTCCAGGGATGTGGTACTGGTACCATAACTGCCACCACTACCAGTTTCCACATTTGTAAGGCCCCTGCTGAGACCTGTATCCAATCCTACCTTAGTTGAAGTATGCACTGCAGAGGCAATCATGAACACACCCACCTACCTTCAGTTCCTTGGGCATTGGCAAGAGGCACCACTAAGAAAGTTCTCCTCTCAAGTTTGGGACTTCTTTATAATCAGCAAGCAGGAGGATAACACTGCAATATGCTCTATTTGCCGAGCAAGTGTCCATCAAGGTAAGCCTGGTTCACACTATGATACTGGAGGCCAAATGACACACATGAAAAAAACCATAATGCAAATAGGTGGGAGGAGCACCTTTAAAAATTGCTGGTGGTGGTGATGGGAGAGGGGAATCAGTTCTGATCATGTTGGGAGATGAATGTGATGAGCAAAAAGAGGTTGACAGCTTTACGCAAAGCAACCCTGTCCCCAGCAGTGTGTCAGTATCAGCAGCTTCAGCTACCTCAAAAAAGCACAAGAGTCAGATGGAGACACCACAGCATATAGTGACTGCCCAAAGATGCATATGACTCTACCTTCTCCTAGTTATGGTATGTTGCCTGCATCAGTGGCACCAGAAAAGACAAAAATCCAGGCTTCCCTTAAGGGCATGTTTAGGCAGGAGCGGCACTAGGAACACAACCATCCAACTGCATGTTTGCACAATGTGATGCTGGCTAGAATGACAGCATTGGACCTCCTCTCTTTTTATTTTTGAAGAAGAGAGGATTTTTAGAATTTTTGGTGGCCATCTGCCCGAAATGGAAGGTTCCCAGTTGGACTTATTTTGACAGAGTTGCTCTTCCAGCACTCCATCATGATGTGCTGCAATTGGTTGGTTCACTTTATCCACCTAATGACAGACATATAGACCAGTTGTCAAGCAACTGATTACATATGTATCACTGCAAACTGGATCTCTTCTGTGGGGGTTAGGCAACAGCTTTACATGGGCCTCAGAGCTGAAAAAACATTTAAGGGCATTCAGCGGTATGCAACATTAACCATGTTCACCATACATCTGCAAACATCTTGGAAGACTTTAACAGCAAGGTGTTTGAATGGCTGCTACCCAGAGGTCTGGCAATTGGATTTGTTGCCATGGGCAATATAGTCAAGGTCATTGAAAAAGGTGGCTATTTCAGTGTCCTGTGTTTGGCACATTGCATCAACCAGGTTGTGCAAGACTTTCTCTAAAAACAAGACAAAGGGGCATATTTACAAGGAAGTTGCGCAGCGCGACGCTGTGCCAAAATTGGTAGTGCTGCACTGCGGCACTTCAGAAACACAGGGATAAATCATATCTATAAAAATGCAGTGCACCCCTGTGTTTTCTCTCATCCTGGTGCTAAATTTAACCACCTAGTGCCAAAGCAGGCACCCTTGCACAATAGTGCAAGGGTGCCTGCATTGCCTGCGTTGTGTGAATGATTGTCCATGCCATTAATGGGTATGTCAATAATGGTGATTTGCTAGCCCTATGTGTGCTGCACAGCGCAGCACACATAGAAGTAGCAAATCATCATTATTTAATGATTGTTTATGTGCAGGAAGGGACATCTTCTGCATATAGACAATCATTAATGGCCTTTTGCTTTTTCTATGCGTGCTACAGACTGCAGCACACTTAGGAAAAGCCAAAACAAAAAAGAGATCAAAAATATTTCTCCTTGTTGTGTCATGCTAATGCCACCCCTTCGGTAGAGTTTGTTTTTGGTGCGGCCTCAGATTTATGTATCATTGTAAATCTGGGGCAGTGTCAAAAAACAATGGGTGATGCAGGGGTACCCCCATAATGGACAATAGAGTTACAGAGGGTAGGAGGACAAGGGTATAACTAACTCTAACTAACTGGTATAAATATTGATAAGCAGATTAAAAAAACAATCTGAGCTAAAAGGCAGCATTGCAAAATAAAAGTAAAATATACAAACACTGGAATGCTTGTAGTGTTGTTTAATGCACTCTGTACAGTGTCCTATATAAGGTGCTACAATCTCAAGGCCGATCATCCCAAGAAAAGCCCCAAAAAATACAACCAACACAAATTAGAGTAAAACACTCTCAGTGGTAGTCCAGTTTAGATTATAAAAAAAGATGGGGGTACTATTCACTCCCCCTAGGATTGTTTTGAGAGTTACAAACCACTATATTAGTATCCTGTGCATATGTTCAACAGTTGAATTCAAATCAGTTGATCATTCTATATTTCTTGATTGAAAATGTACAAGGACACAGCCAACGCTTTTTGCCCCATGACAACAGGACTTCTTCAGGGCCAATGTTGTAGTAAAAGCAAAGTAAACAATCACTGGATTGAGTTGTTGTCTTGTTCACCATAAGACCCAATAGTATTGATCAAAAGGAAAATCCTTAATCTCTGCGCAAGGAAAATTCTCTTTGAAAATCCTGCCAACAAGAGTCCCTTAATCTGGTCACCATATGACCCTAAGACATCCATACATAACCTTTTTTATTGAAGAGATGAAACACGTTGGCTGTGTCCTTGTCCTTGTAAATTTTCAATCAACAAATAAAGAATGATCAACTGAATCAGATTTGCCTGTTGAATCTATGTACAAGAAACTTACACATTGTTATGTAACTCTAGAAACAATTTATGGGGAGTACAGCCATCTTTTGTTTATAATGTAACTTAGACTGCTACTGAGAGTGCTTCTCCCTAGTTTGTGTTCAAAGTAAAAGTAAAACACAAAATAATACTTCAGGCATAAAGAAATAATTTTTCCATTTACTCTTCAACAACAATACCCATCCTGTCCACCCACAACAAGCCCGTCCTTCTCCCTAAGTAAATAAATATCACCATAACCAAGAGTCTATAACAAAACCCAAGATTGCCCCACTATCCTTCCCAATTCCCATACTCTCTGCCCTAAGCAAAAGTCCCTCCCACCAAAACAAAAAAAAAAGGGCTCAGAAAAGGGCATTATCGATGAGGGCCTGGAGTTCTTCCAGTCATTCCCGCAGGTGGCATTGAAGCTGGTAGTCTGGGTGGGAGGGGATAGCAGTGGTAGTTTGGGCTGTTGCTGATGTTGTTGCTGGGAGGATGGAGGTTTGGCGGCTGGCTGGAGGAATTTGGGACCTGCCTCAGTCTCTGTGTAGTTGGTGGAGCAGCAGGAATATCTATATCAAGAAAGAAAAATAATAAAAAGACACATTTAAAAAAATGCTCTGTGAAAACACTTGTTCAAAACTGTATAGTGGCACAGTAGCAATAAATTGCCAGTCCCTTAGGGCCACAAGAATTTGATGTGATTAGGAGAGTCACAGGGCCCTTTATTAGCCATACATGCCTCACATAAAAGTGCTGGCTGGCTGAAAGGTATTGAGGCAGAATAACACTAGATTTAAAAAAAGAGGGCCTGATTTAGGGGGTCATTCCGACCCCGGCGGGCGGCGGAAGCCGCCCGCCTGGCGGGAACCGCCAAAAGACCGATGACCGCGGCGGTCATTCTGACTTTCCCGCTGGGCCGGTGGGCGACCGCCAGAAGGCCGCCCGCCGGCCCAGCGGGAAAGCCCCTTCAACAATGAAGCCGGCTCTGAATGGAGCTGGCGGAGTTGAAGGGGTGCGACGGGTGCAGTGGCACCCGTCGCGATTTTCAGTGTCTGCTTTGAAGACACTGAAAATCATTATGGGGCACTGTGTGGGGGCCCCTGTACTGCCCACGACACCCGTTCCCGCCATCCTGTTCCTGGCGGTATTTACCTACAGGACCAGGATGGCGGGAAGGGGGTCGGAATCCCCATGGCGGTGCTGCAAGCAGCGCCGCCATGGCGGATTCCTTGGCTTTACCACCGCGGTCAGAATGGCCCAGGAAGCACCGCCAGCCTGTTGGCGGTGCTTCCGCGGTCCCCGGCCCTGGCGGTCATGGACCGCCAGGGTCGGAATGACCCCCTTAGAGTCTGGTGGAGGGGGTTACTCCATCACAAATGTGACGGATATCCAGTTTACCATATTACAATTTCATTATAATGGAACTTGTAGTATGGCAAAAGGGATGTCTGTTACTTTTGAAATGGAGTAACCCATCCGCCAAACTGTAAATCAGGTCCAGATTGTTTTTTTTTTCTTTTCAGGGATTTCCTATTAAAAAAAAGATTAAACAAACACATTGGCCCTCATTACAACCGTGGCGGTCGGTGTTAAAGCGGCGGTAATACCGCCAACAGGGCGGCGTAAAAAGAAAATGGGATCACGACCACGGCACAAACCGCCAACACAGGCAGCCACTTTAACACTCCAACCACCACGGTGGTAGCAACAAACAGCGCAGCGGTAACCACCAACTGACAAGTGGAAGACAATGTACCTCCCACCCCATCACAACCTGCCAATCCACCAGCTTTTCTGGGGCAGTATCAACGCCATCAAAAGCACAGCAGAAACAGAACACTGAAGGGAAACCACTCACCTCTAGACACTCAACGAAGAACCAGGATGCCATGGAGCCTGAGTTACAGATCCTGCCAATGCTGGTCTACCTCCTCATCTACCAGGAATATGACAGGTGGCGGCAACGACCACGGTGAGTACTGCACCTAGTACACAGGGGAGATGGGGAGGAAAAAGAGAGTGACACCCCCACGCAACACGCAACACCCCCACCCCACCCTCACCCACAACACCATACACACAAACATATGCAACAACATTACATTTACACCCCGTAACCCCCTGGACAAATGCAAGGACAAAAGGAATTGAGTTAAATCAGTGATATATTAGAAATAAGCAGATATACATAATGAATAGAAAAACAGTATTTACAAAAATATAAAATATGTACATAAGGCCGTACATTGTCTCTTCCAAATGTCCGTGGGCCACTGGGCCAAAAATCATGGGCCAAGCCCACACTTGACTCCTGCATCAATATGGAGAGAACACTGCAGGGGCAACAGGTCAAAAAACACAGGCACCTCAGGGGGATGGGGAAGGAGGGGGCACCTCAGCTGGAAGATGGAATAATGCCACTGCTCCTCAAGGGGGCTCCATGCCCCCAGCAATGTCCTGGGGAGTGCAAGGCCACAGTCTCTCAAGTGGGTGCTTTGCTCACTGCTTGCTCCTGGAGAGTGCAAAGCCACAGTCTCTCAAGTGGGTTTGTTGCCCACTGCTTGGTCCTGGGGAGTGCAAAGCCGCAGTCTCTCTAGTGGATAACTTCTCCACTGGTTCTGGAGGGGGCCTTGTGCCCAGTGTGCTTCATCCTGCCAAGGAGGGGGTGAGTGGATCCATATCTCCACTGGTTCTGGAGGGGGCCTTGTGCCCAGTGTGCTTCATCCTGCCAAGGAGGGGGAGAGTGGATGCATATCTCCACTGGTTCTGGAGGGGGCCTTGTGCCCAGTGATGCAGCACTTGGGGTGTGGCAGTTCACATTCCCACACCTGGGTGTCTGAGGCACGAGATTTGCAGGGACCAGGTTGCATGATAGTCCATGGAGGCAGGGCTAGACTCCATCCTGCGGCGGCTAAGGCTGCAAACTGGTGGTAGTGCCAGTGCTGGTGGGGGTGCTGCCAGTGGTGGAGGGAGGCTCCAGCCCATCTCTTACAGCCTTGGACGGCTGCCCACTGAGGCTGGGGCTGCTGCTGCTGGCAGTGGTCCTACTGTCAGCGTTGCAGGTGGTGGTGCAGGTGACGGTGCTTGCGGCAGGGTTGCTGGCGGTGCTGGTGGTGGTGCACGTGCCGGTGCTGCCAGGGTTGGAGAGAGGCTTCAGCCCTCCTCCTGCAGCTTCGGACGGCGGCCCACTGGGGATGCTGCTGCTGACGATAGTGGTGCTAGCGCCGGTGCAGGTTGTGGTGCAGGTGGTGGAGCTTGCAGCAGGGCTGCTGGCGGTGCTGGCCGTAGTGTAGGTGCCGGTGCTGCCAGTGGTAGAGGGAGGCTCTAGCCCTTCTCCTGCAGCCTCGAATGGCTGCCCACTGGGGATGCTGCTGCTGACAGTAGTGGTGCTAGCCGCGGTGCAGGTTGCGGTGCAGATGGCGGTGCTTGCGGCGGGGCTGCTGGCTGGGTGGACCATGGGGCAGGTGCCGGTGCTGCCAGTGATGGAGGGAGGCTCCAACCCTTCTCTTGCAGCCTCAGACGGCTGCCCACTGGGGATGCTGCTGCTGACAGTGGTAGTGCTAGTGGCGGTGGAGGTTGCGGTGCAGGTGGCGGTGGCGGTGCTTGCGGCGGCGGGCTGGTGGTTGTGCTGGTGGGCACTAGGCCTTCACCTGCAGCCTCCGACGGCTGAAGTGCCTTGCCTGGTGTTTTCTGCCCCTTCCTCACCTTGGCAGATGCTGTTGTGACCTTGGCTCTGGCAGCTGGAGTTTTGGAGGAGTCCTTGCTGGGTGGTTTGTGCTCCTTGCCCTTGCTGCATGCTGTCCCCTTCTTCACCTTGGCAGGTGGCGGAATGTTTTTGCCCTTTGCAAGGGTTGGTGGCACACTGGCTGGGCTGACGGTTGCCCCCTTTGAGCCTCTGTGAGTTGCAGGTACCACAGCAGAGGCCAACTTGGTGGCTGAGGTGCTGGCCTGGGTTTTGGACACCCTGGCCCAAGGGGCTGGGGGAGGGGTAGAGAAGAGGTCAATGTTTGCCAGGAAAAGCTTTTTAGACACACTGGGGCGGGAAGAGGGAGAGGGTTTGGGATTGGAGGAAGAGGGAGTGGTTGTAGGAGGTGTCTGTCTGCTGAGTTTGGGTGAAGGTGCATGGGCCCAATGCTGTTGTGATGTGGATGACTGTTGGGTGGGTGGGTGGTTGCGTTTGTGAACTTTGGGAGGAGGGGTCACAGACACACTGGGAGAGGACACAGGGGATGTGTGCATGGATGTGGGGGTGGTGACTGCCAGTGAGGGGTGAGTAGTGATGGGCGTGCTGGTGATGGAGGTAGTGGATGAGGATGTAGTGCAAGCAGGTGTGAGTAGAGATGCTACTGGGAGGTAGGTGGATGAGGAGGAGAAAGGGGACACATTGGAGGCAGTGGATGTTGGTGGGTCTGCATGGTGATGGTGTTTGTGTGAGTGTCTGTGGGATGAGGTGTGGTGCTTGTGTTTGCCTGAGCCACTTTTGTGTGTTGATTTGGGTGTATGCTGGTCTGAAGGTGTGCTTGGGATAGGCTGGGGTTGAGGGGATTGGGACTGGGTAGAGGAAGTTGGAGGGGTGTAGGAGGCTGGCCTGGCTTATAGTTGGTACCTTGTGGTACTTAAACCTTGTGCCAGGTCCAGTTATCCCTTATTAGTAGAACAGAGGTGTTCTAGCAGCTTAGGCTGATAGAGGTAGCTATAGCAGAGCAGCTAAGGCTGAACTAGGAGACATGCAAAGCTCCTACTATACCACTTAAATCATAAAGCACTATATCACAAGAAAGCACAATACTCAGAGTTACTAAAAATAAAGGTACTTTATTTTAGTGACAATGGGGGTCATTCTGACTCCCGCCGGCCGCGGTAACCGCAGGGCCGGCGGGAGCCGCCAGAATACCGCTGCGCGGTCAGAAGACCGCCGCGGTTATTCTGAGTTTCCCGCCCACTTTCACGAGGATGCCGGCCAAAACCGCCAGGAACAGGATGGCGGTAAGGGGGTCGGAATCCCCATGGCGGCGCAGCAAGCTGCGCCGGCGTGGAGGATTCCAAAAGGCAGCGGGAAACCGGAGGTACACCGCTGGTTTCCCGTTTCTGACCGCGGCTGTACCGCCGCGGTCAGAATGCCCAGGGATGCACCGCCAGCCTGTTGGCGGTGCATCCGCGGTCCCCGGCCCTGGCGGATTTTACCGCCAGGGTCGGAATGACCCCCAATATGCCAAAAGTATCTCAGAAGAAGCCAAAGATTCTGCAACAACGGAAGGTGCCAGTAACTTCTCCTTTGGTCAGAAGATGTCCCGTGGCGTGCTGGAGGATGCAGAGTTGTTTCCATGCAGAAAGACCGCAAACAAGCCTTGCTAGCTGCAAAAGTCACGGTTGAGGACTTTGGGTGATGCTGGGGCCAAGGAAGGACCAGAGGTCGCCCCTTGGAGGAAAAGACAGAAGGGGCGCTCAGCAACTCAGAGAGCCCCCATAGAAGCAGGCAGCACCCACAGAAGTACTGGAATAGGCACTTAGAAGATCTGAGGACAGCAGTCGACTCAGTCACAAAGGAGGGTCCCACGACGTCAGAGTCCAACTCAGCGAGTTGGGCAATGCAGGATGGAGTGCTGGGGACCTGGGCTGGGCTGTGCACAAAGGAAGTCTTGGAAAAGTGCAGAGAAGCCCGAGCAGCTGCAGTTCACGCAGTACACAGGATTACTGTCTGACGTGGGGAGGCAAGGACTTCCCTTCACCAAATTTGGACAGAAGGGCCACTGGACTGAGGGAAACACTTGGACCCAGCTCCTGTGTTCCAGGGACCACGCTCGTGAGGATGAAAGGGGACCCAGAGGACCGGTGATGCAGAAGTTTGGTGCCTGTGTTAGCAGGGGGAAGATTCCGTCGACCCACAGGAGATTTCTACTTGGCTTCCAGTGCAGGGTGAAGGCAGACAGCCCTAAGAGCATGCACCACCAGGAAACAGTCGAGAAAGCCAGCAGGATGAGGCGCTACAATGTTACTGGTAGTCGTCTTGCTACTTTGTTGCAGTTTGGCAGGCGTCCTGGAGCAGTCAGCAGTCGATCCTTGGCAGAAGTCGAAGATGGAAGTGCAGAGGAGCTCTGGTGAGCTCTTGCATTCATTATCTGAGGAATAGCCCAGAGGAGAGACCCTAAATAGCCCACAGAGGAGGATTGGCTACTGAAAAAGGTAAGCACCTATCAGGAGGGGTCTCCGACGTCACCTGCTGGCACTGGCCACTCAGAGCTGTCCATTGTGCCTCAACACTTCTGCATCCAAGATGGCAGAGGTCTGGGACACACTGGTGAAGCTCTGGGCACCTCCCCTGGGAGGTGCTGGTCATGGGAGTGGTCACTCCCCTTTCCTTTGTGCAGTTTCGTGCCAGAGCAGGCCTGGGGGATCCCTGAACCGGTGTAGACTGGCTTTTGCAGACAGGGCACAATCTGTGCCTTTCCAGAGGCTGGGGGAGGCTACTCTTCCCCAGCCCTTCACACCTATTTCCAACGAGAGATGGTGTAACACCTTTTTAGGCATCTTTTTGCTAGTGAGATCATTAAGAGGGCCTGCTATGAAGCCATAATTCTTGATGAATCTCCTATAGTACCCTGTGAGGCCTAAAAAGGTTCTCACCTGGGTTTGAATTGTAGGGGGAGTCCATGCCATAATGGTCTGGATCTTCCCCTCCAGTGGTGCAATCTGTTTCCCACCTACCAGGTGGCCCGGATAAACCACGTTCCCTGCCCTATCTGGCACTTTGAGGCCTTGATAGTGAGGCCTGCCTTTTGAAGGGCCTCCAAAACGTTCCATAGGTGGACCAGGTGATCATCCCAGGTTGAGCTATTGACAGCTATATCATCTAGATATGCTGCACTGAAAGCTTCTAACCCTTGAAGGACTGTGTTCACCAACCCTTAAAAAGTGGCAGGTGCATTTTTCAAACCAACCATCTGCCAATACCCTGCAGTTAGATCAAAAGTACTTAAATACTTGGCAGAAGCCAGTGTATCTATGAGCTCATCTGCCCTGGCTATAGGTTGAACATCTGTCTTGGTTACTTGGTTGAGCCCTCTATAATCAACTCAAAACCTCATCTCTCTTTTTCCATCTTTACTGTGAGATTTTGGGACAAGCACAACTGGGCTAGCCCAGGGGCTTTCTGAAGGCTCAATCACCCCTAAGTCTAACATTTTCTGCACCTCTTGATTAATGCAGTCTCTGACATGGTCAGGCTGCCTATATATCTTACTTTTGACAGGTAAACTGTTGCCAGTATTGATAGTGTGTTCACACCAAGTAGTAGTACCTGGTATCAGTGAAAAGAGTTCAGAAAACTGACTTAAGAGATTAACACAGGTGTCTTTCTGTTCAGCAGTAAGACTATCTGCTAAGACCACTCCCTCCACTAAGCCATCAGCTTCAGTGGTGGAGAAGAGATCAGGGAGAGGGTCACTCTCTTCTTCCTGTCCCTCATCAGTTGCCATGAGCAGGGTGAGATCAACCCTGTCATAGTAGGGATTTAGGCAGTTGACATGGATCACCCTAAGGGGACTCCTGGCAGTGCCTAGGTCTACCAAATAGGTAAACTCACCCTTCTTTTCAACAATTAGATGGAGTCCACTCCATTTGTCCTGGAGTGCTCTTGGGGCCACAGGCTCCAACACCCACACCTTCTGTTATGGGTGGCACTGAGTCAGGACAGCCTTCTGGTCATGCCATTGCTTTTGCAGCTCCTGGCTGGCCTGAAGGTTTTTAATGTCCTTTTTCATATACTCAGCCATTCTGGATCTTAGGCCAAGTACATAGACCACAATGTCCTGTTTAGGAGCTTTTAAAGGTTGTTCCCAACCCTCCTTAACAAGAGCAAGGGGACCTCTCACAGGGTGCCCAAAGAGGAGTTCAAAGGGGCTGAAGCCCACTCCTTTTTGGGGTACCTCCCTGTAAGTAAAAAGGAGGCAAGGTAACAGGACATCCCATCTCCTTCTGAGTTTTTCATGGAGTCCCATTATCATACCTTTGAGAGTTTTATTAAACCTCTCAACCAGACCATTTGTTTGTGGATGGTAAGGAGTTGTGAACTTGTAAGTTACACCACACTCCTTCCACATTGCTTTAAGGTATGCAGACATGAAGTTACTACCTCTGTCTGACACCACTTCCTTAAGGAAACACACTCTGGAAAAGATTCCCAGGAGGGCCTTTCCCACTGCAGTCGCTTTAGTGGTCCTTAAGGGGATGGTTTCAGGATACCTAGTGGCATGGTCCACTACCACCAGGATAAATCTATTGCCTGAAGCTGTTGGAGGGTCAAGGGGGCCAACTATATCAGCCCCTACCCTTTCAAAGGGCATCCCAACCACTGGAAGTGGAATTAAGGGGGCATTTGGAGTGCACCAGTCTTGCCACTGGCTTGGCAAGTCACACAAGAGCGACAAAACTCTTTAGTATCATCTGACATATGAGGCCAGGGAAACGGGGGACAAGTCTCTCCCACGTTTTCGTCTGGCCCAAATGCCCAGCCAAAGGAATGTCATGTGCCAAGGTAAGAAGAAACTCTCTGTACTGCAAGAGAATAACCAATCTCCTGGCAGCTCCAGGTTAAGGGTCCCTTGACTCAGTGTACAAGAGGTTGTCTTCCCAATACACCTTATAGTTATCACTGACATCCCCATTCTGCTGTGTGACAGCTTGCTGTCTTAAAACCTCTAGTGTGGGACAGGTCTGCTGTGCCACACTCAGCTCTTCCCTGGCAGGCCCCCTGCACCCAAAAGCTCAGCAGTGTCTGCTGCCAGCTCCTCTGGTGTAGGTTCTGCACAGGGAGAGGATTCCTCTTCCTCAAAAGGGGAATCTTCTGGAGAGGGAGGGATAGTGGGCAAGGATTTCCCCTTTCTACCCCTAGCTTTTGGGAGCACTTGGGCCCGTATTTATACTTTTTTTAGCGCCGCATTTGCGCCGCTTTTTGGCACAAAACGGCGCAAACCTACAAAATGCAATGGCATTTTGCAAGTTTGCGCCGTTTTTGCGTCAAAAAACGACGCAAATGCGGCGCAAAAAAAGTATAAATACGGGCCTTGGTCCATTGTTCCAGGATCCAAGTTTCCCTGTCCTTTTTGCTTTTTGGCCTGAGCCCTTGTCAAAGCAAAAATATGCCCAGGAATGCCCAGCTTTGCTGCATGAGCCTCCAACTCCACTTCTGCCCAAGCTGCTGTTTCCAAATCATTTCCTAGTAAGCAATCTACAGGTAATTCAGTGGCTACCACAACTTTCTTTGGACCAGTAACACCCCCTTCCCCACCCCCAGTTGAGATTCACAACAGCCATGGGGTAGCTAAGAGTGTTGTTATGAGCATCACTCACTTGGTACTGCTGACCAAGTAGGTGTTGATCAGGGTGGACCAGTTTTTCTATCACCATAGATACACTGGCTCCTGTGTCCCTGTAGGCCTCAACCTCAACACCATTGATTAGGGGTAGTTGCTTGTACTTATTCATATTAAGGGGACAAGCAACCAAGGTGGCAAAGTCAATGCCACCATCAGAGACTAAAACAGCCTCTGTGGTCTCCCTAACAAGACCAACCCCAACTACACTGTCAATAGTGAGCCCAGCTACACCCTTGGATTGGCTATTTGTAGTATATTTCCCACCACCACTGCTCTTACTAGGGGCACTAGAGGTTGCAGTTGGGGTTGTGGTGGTGGGAGGCTTGGTGTTTTTCTTTGGACAAATGGAATCACTTGCCCAATGGTTTTTTACTTTACATAAATAACACCAAGGGTTTTATTAATTGTTTGAACAGGATTTGGACCCACCACCCCCAGAGGACTTTTTGGGGCCTGATGAAGACTCAAAATGTTTTTTATCTTTGTCCCCACCCTTGTCAGAAGACTTACCCCATTCTCTGTCTTTCCCTCTCTATATTTAAGGATTCCCTGTCTAAGGCCAGATGATGCTGTTTAAGATTCAGGGGGTCATTCTGACCTTGGCGGTCCATGACCGCCATGGCGGAGTGTGGCGGAAGCACCGCCAACAGGCTGGCGGTGCTTCCTGGGCGATTCCGACTGCGGCGGTAAAGCCGCGGTCGGAAAAGGGGAGCCGGCGGTTTCCCGCTGGCCCAGGGAACCCTCCATGGCGGCGCTGCTTGCAGCACTGCCATGGGGATTCCAAGCGCCTTCCCGCCAGCCTGTTTCTGGTGGTGTCCACCGCCAGAACCAGGATGGCGGGAACGGGTGCCGTGGGGCCCCTGGGGGCCCCTGCACTGCCCATGCCACTGGCATGGGCAGTGCAGGGGCCCCCTAACAGGGCCCCACAAAGATTTTCACTGTCTGCTGTGCAGACGGTGAAAATCGCGACGGGTGCCACTGCACCCGTCGCACCCCTTCAACTCCGCCGGCTCCATTCCGAGCCGGCTTCATTGTTGAAGGGGCTGTCCCGCTGGGCCGGCCGGCGGTCTTCTGGCGGTCGCCCGCCGGCCCAGCGGGAAAGCCGGAATGGCCGCCGCGGCCTTTTGACCGCAGAGCGGTCTTTCGGCGGGAACCGCTTGGCGGGCGGCGACCGCCGACCGCCGCGGTCAGAATGACCGCCTCAGTCTGGTCTCTTCCAACTTCAGTTTTCTGAGTTTTCTTTCCATTACGTTATCCTCAGGGTGGGAGGCTTGGCAATGTTTGGATCAGAGGAATTGTGGGAATTGGCAGAGAGAGACCTGTCCCTAACTGGCTGGACCGTAGTTACCTGCTCTTTAGGAGTGAAAGATGCCCTACTAATGTGTGAACCTCTCCCACTACCAGTGTCACCAGGAGGCCTGCTAGAGGGCAGGTCTTTGTAAGAACCCTCCTGTAGGAGGCTGAACTGGCTTGTAGTGAGCACCTAGGGGTACTTACACCTTGCACCAGGCCCAGGTATCCCTTATTAGTGTAGAGGGATGTCTAGCAGCTTAGGCTGATAGAAAAGGTAGCTTAGCAGAGCAGCTTAGGCTGAACTAGGAGACGAGTGAAGCTCCTACAGTACCACTAGTGTCATATGCACAATATCATAAGAAAACACAATACACAGATATACTAAAAATAAAGGTACTTTATTTTTATGACAATATGCCAAAAGTATCTCAGTGAGTACCCTCAGTATGAGGATAGCAAATATACACAAGATACATGTACACAATACCAAAATATGCAGTAATAGCAATAGAAAACAGTGCAAAACAATGTATAGTCACAATAGAATGCAATGGGGGCACATAGGGATAGGGGCAACACAAACCATATACTCTAGAAGTGGAATGCGAATCACGAATGGAGCCCAAACCTATGTGACCTTGTAGAGGGTCGCTGGGACTGTAAGAAAACAGTGAGGGTTAGAAAAATAGCCCACCCCAAGACCCTGAAAAGTGGGTGCAAAGTGCACCTAAGTTCCCCAAAGAGCACAGAAGTCGTGATAGGGGAATTCTGCAGGAAAGACCAACACCAGCAATGCAACAACAATGGATTTCCAGACGAGAGTACCTGTGGAACAAGGGGACCAAGTCCAAAAGTCACGATCAAGTCGGGAGTGGGCAGATGCCCAGGAAATGCCAGCTGTGGACGCAAAGAAGCTGCCACTGGATGGTAGAAGCTGAGGATTCTGCATGAACGACAAGGGCTAGAAACTTCCCCTTTGGAGGATGAATGTCCCACGTCGTGAAGAGTCGTACAGAAGTGTTTTCCCACAGAAAGACTGCAAACAAGCCTTGCTAGCTGCAAGGGTCGCGGTTAGGGTTTTTGGATGCTGCTGTGGCCCAGGAGGGACCAGGATGTCACCAATTGCGTGAGGGGACAGAGGGGGCGTCCAGCAAGACAAAGAGCCCACTCAGAAGCAAGCAGCACCCGCAAAAGTGCTGGAACAGGCACTACAAAGTGGAGTGAATCGGTGCTCACCCGAAGTTGCACAAGAGAGTCCCACGCCGCCGGAGGACAACTCAGGAAGTCGTACAATGCAGGTTAGAGTGCCGGGGACCCAGACTTGGCTGTGCACAAAGGAAATCCTCGGTGAGTGCACAGGGGCCAGAGTAGCTGCAAAACACGCGGTTCCCAGCAATGCAGTCTGGCGTGGGGAGGCAAGGACTTACCTCCAACAAACTTGGACTGGAGAGTCACTGGACTGTGGGAGTCACTTGGACAGAGTTGCTGAGTTCAAGGGACCTCACTCGTCGTGCTGAGAGGAGACCCAGAGGACCGGTGATGCAGTTCTTTGGTGCCTGCGGTTGCAGGAGGAAGATGTCGTCGACCCACGGGAGATTTCTTCGGAGCTTCTAGTGCAGAGAGGAGGCAGACTACCCCCACAGCATGCACCACCAGGAAAACAGTCGAGAAGGCGGCAGGATCAGCGTTACAGTGAAGCAGTAGTCGTCTTTGCTACTTTGTTGCAGTTTTGCAGGCTTCCAGCGAGGTCGGCAGTCGATTCCTTGGCAGAAGGTGAAGAAAGAGATGCAGAGGAACTCTGATGAGCTCTTGCATTCGTTATCTAAGGAATTCCCCAAAGCAGAGACCCTAAATAGCCAGAAAAGGAGGTTTGGCTACCTAGGAGAGAGGATAGGCTAGCAAAACCTGAAGGAGCCTATCAGAAGGAGTCTCTGACGTCAGCTGCTGGCCCTGGCCACTCAGAGCAGTCCAGTGTGCCAGCAGCACCTCTGTTTCCAAGATGGCAGAGGTCTGGAGCACACTGGAGGAGCTCTGGGCACCTCCCAGGGGAGGTGCAGGTCAGGGCAGTGGTCACTCCCCTTTCCTTTGCCCAGTTTCGCGCCAGAGCAGGGCTGAGGGATCCCTGAACCGGTGCAGACTGGCTTATGCAGAGATGGGCACCATCTGTGCCCATCAAAGCATTTCCAGAGGCTGGGGGAGGCTACTCCTCCCCAGCCCTGACACCTTTTTCCAAAGGGAGAGGGTGTAACACCCTCTCTCTGAGGAAGTCCTTTGTTCTGCCTTCCTGGGCCAGGCCTGGCTGGACCCCAGGAGGGCAGAAACCTGTCTGAGGGGTTGGCAGCAGCAGCAGCTGCAGTGAAACCCCGGGAAAGGTAGTTTGGCAGTACCCGGGTCTAAGCTAGAGACTCGGGGGATCATGGAATTCTCTCCCCAATACCAGGATGGCATTGGTGTGGCAATTCCATGATCTTAGACATGTTACGTGGCCATATTCGGAGTTACCATTGTGAAGCTATACATAGGTAGTGACCTATGTATAGTGCACACGTGTAATGGTGTCCCGCACTCACAAAGTCCGGGGAATTGGCCCTGAACAATGTGGGGGCACCTTGGCTAGTGCGAGGGTGCCCACACACTAAGTAACTTAGCACCCAACCTTTACCAGGTAAAGGTTAGACATATAGGTGACTTATAAGTTACTTAAGTGCAGTGTAAAATGGCTGTGAAATAACGTGGACGTTATTTCACTCAGGCTGCAGTGGCAGGCCTGTGTAAGAATTGTCAGAGCTCCCTATGGGTGGCAAAAGAAATGCTGCAGCCCATAGGGATCTCCTGGAACCCCAATACCCTGGGTACCTCAGTACCATATACTAGGGAATTATAAGGGTGTTCAGTATGCCAATGTAAATTGGTAAAATTGGTCACTAGCCTGTTAGTGACAATTTGGAAAGAAATGAGAGAGCATAACCACTGAGGTTCTGATTAGCAGAGCCTCAGTGAGACAGTTAGTCATAACACAGGTAACACATACAGGGCACACTTATGAGCACTAGGGCCCTGGCTGGCAGGGTCCCAGTGACACATACAACTAAAACAACATATATACAGTGAAATATGGGGGTAACATGCCAGGCAAGATGGTACTTTCCTACACCTCCCCAATCTCTTCACTTCCTCTGACTCTGACTGTGTACCTTCCCCTCCTACCTCTTCTTCCTGAGATGGGCCAGACTGGTTCTGGTCACTTTCTAGGAGCAGGTTAAAGAGAAATTCTTTTGTAGGATTCTTACAAATGCTTAATCCTCTTTCTAGGCAGAGACCCCTCAAACTTGTATAGTTTAAACTCTCACAGGTTGCTTGAACAATTTTGGGAGTGGGCTCTACTGCAGACATGATAGAAAAGGTTTGAGACAGAGAGAGAAAAAGTTTTAGAACTTTTGAAAGCACAGAGAGAAAACTTTTTCAAACTTTTTGAACATTTTTAAAAGTTTCCAGAACTTTTCAGAAACTTAGTAGAAAGTTTTAGAGCAGAACAGTAAACTGTTTTGGTTCAATGTACATATATTGAAACATTTGGTATATGTTTTTCTTATGAAAAGCACCAAATGACAAAGTGGTAAAGCAGTTACAAGTACTTATCCCACCACTGCACCACCAATGTAGGAGGCTGGCCTGGCTTATAGTGGGTACCTTGTGGTACTTACACCTTGTGCCAGGTCCAGTTATCCCTTATTAGTAAAATAGAGGTGTTCTAGCAGCTTAGGCTGATAGAGGTAGCTATAGCAGAGCAGCTTAGGCTGAACTAGAAGACATGCAAAGCTCCTACTATACCACTTATATCATATAGCACTATGTCACAAGAAAGCACAATACTCAGAGTTACTAAAAATAAAGGTAATTATTTTAGTGACAATGGCCCTCATTATGACCTTGGCGCCAAGATCTGACCACCGGGCGGCCGCCAATGCGGCTGCACTCCCGCCACGGTCATCATGAGATCCCCGCTGGGCCGGCAGGCGAAAACCCGGTTTCCGCCCAGCGGGGATCTTGGCTACAACACAGGAGCCGGCTCCAAATGGAGCCGGCGGTATTGCGGCCGTGCGACGGGTGCTATGCAGACAGTGAAAAGCTGCATGGGGCCCTCAGGGGCCCCGCGACTCCCCGTACCGCCAGCCTTTTCCTGGCGGTTCAAACCACCAGGAAAAGGCTGGCGGTCGGGGACTCGTAATCCCCTGGGCAGCGCTGCAAGCAGTGCTGCCCAGGCGAATTATCACCGCCGGTGCAAATGTGGCAGAAAACCGCCGGCCCCGGCGGCGCGACCGCAGCACTTCCGCTGCGCTTGAAATACCCTGGATTGCACCGCCAGCCTGCTGACCGCCAGTGCTGTAATGACCCCCAATATGCAAAAAGTATCTCAGAGGATACACTCCCTTAGGAGGTAAGTAATATACACAAATGATATGTACACAAACCAAAATCAGGTAAGTAACAGTAAGAAAAGTAGTGCAAACAATGTAGAATCATAATAGAATGCAATAGGTAGAAATAGGCCTAGGGGCAACACAAACCATGTACTCCATAAGAGGAATGCGAACCACGAATGGACCCCAGGCCTACTGTAGGTTATAGAGGGTCTCTGGGAGTGTCAGAAAACACTAAGGGTGTCCAAGCTACGCCACCCGAGACCCTGAAAAGTAGGAGTAAAGTTACCCTACTACCCCAGAAAGACAGTAAAGTCGAGATAAGGGATTCTGCAAGGACAACAACTGCAAGCAAAACACTGAAGACAGATTCCTGACCTGAGTACCTGTAAAGGAAGGGGATCAAGTCCAAGAGTCATGCAAGTGTCCAGGGGGGACAGGATCCCACTAAACCCCGGATGAAGGGGCAAAAGGGCTGCCTCCGGGTGGAAGAAGCCAAAGATTCTGCAACAACGGATGGTGCCAGGAACTTCTCCTTTGTTCAGAAGATGTCCCATGGCATGCTAGAGGATGTAGAGTTGTTTCCACACAGAAATACCACAAACAAGCCTTGCTAGGTGCAAGAGTCACGGTTAAGTATTTTGCGTGCTGCTGGGGCCCAGGAAGGACCAGAAGGTCGCCCCTTGATGGAGGAGACAGAGGGGGCACTCAGCAACTGAGAGAGCCCCCATAGAAGCAGGCAGCACCCGCAGAAGTACCAGAACAGGCACTTAGAAGATCTGAGGAGAGTGGTCTACTCTGAGTCACAAAGGAGGGTCCCGCAACGTCAGAGTCCAACTCAGCGAGTTGGGCAATGCAGGACGGAGTGCTGGGGACCTGGGCTAGGCTGTGCACAAAGGAAGTCTTGGAAAAGTGCACAGAAGCCAGAGCAGCTGCAGATCACGCAGTACACAGGATTACTGTCTGGCGTGGGGAGGCAAGGACTTACCTCCACCAAATTTGGACAGAAGGGCCACTGGACTGAGGGAGACACTTGGCCCCAGCTCCTGTGTTCCCGGGACAACGCTCGTGAGGATGAGAGGGGACCCAGAGGACCAGTGATGCAGATGTTTGGTGCCTGCATTGGCAGGGGGAAGATTCTGTCGATCCACAGGAGATTTCTTCTTGGCTTCCAGTGCAGGGTGAAGGCAGACAGCCCTCAGAGCATGCAACACCAGGAAACAGTCGAGAAAGCCGGCAGGATGAGGCGCTACAATGTTGTTGGTAGTCGTCTTGCTACTTTGTTGTGGTTTTGCAGGCGTCCTGGTGCAGTCAGCAGTCGATCCTTGGCAGAAGTTGAAGAGGGAAATGCAGAGTAACTCTGGTGAGCTCTTGCATTCGTTATCTGAGGAATAGCCCAGAGGAGAGACCCTAAATAGCCCACAGAGGATTGGCTACTGAGAAAGGCAAGCACCTATCAGGAGGGGTCTCCAATTTCACCTGCTGTCACTGGCCACTCAGTGCTGTCCATTGTGCCCCAACACCTCTGCATCCAAGATGACAGAGGTCTAGGACACACTGGAGGAGCTCTGGGCACCTCCCCAGGGAGATGCTGGTCAGGGGAGTGGTCACTCCCCTTTCCTTTGTCCAGTTTCATGCCAGAGCAGGGCTGGGGGAACCCTGAACTGTTGTAGACTGCCTTATGCAGAGAGGGCACCATCTGTGCCCATCAAAGTATTTCCAGAGGTTGGGGGAGGCTACTCCTTCCCAGCCCTTCACACCTATTTCCTAAGGGAGAGGGTGTAACACCCTCTCTCAGAGGAAATTCTTTGTTCTACCTGCCTGGGACCAGGCTGCCCAGGCCCCAGGGGGGCAGAAACCTGTCTGAGGGGTTGGCAGCAGCAGTAGCTGCAGTGGAGACCCCGGAAAGCAAGTTTGGCAGTAACCGGATTCTGTGCTAGAGACCCGGGGATGCATGGAATTGTCACCCCAATACCAGAATGGTATTGGGGTGACAATTCCATGATCCTAGACATGTTACATGGCCATGTTCGGAGTTACCATGGTGACGCTACATATAGGTATTGACCTATATGTAGTGCACGCGTGCAATGGTGTCCCCGCACTCACAAAGTCTGGGGAATTTGCCCTGAACAATGTGGGGGCACCTTGGCTAGAGCCAGGGTGCCCACACACTAAGTAACTTGGAACCCAACCTTCACTAAGTGAGGGTTAGACACATATGTGACTTATAAGTTACTTATGTGCAGTGAAAAATGGCTGTGAAATAACGTGGACGTTATTTCACTCAGGCTGCAGTGGCAGTCCTGTGTAATAATTGTCTGAGCTCCCTATGGGTGGCAAAAGAAATGCTGCAGCCCATAGGGATCTCCTGGAACCCCAATATCCTGGGTCCCTAGGTACCATATACAAGGGAATTATAAGGCTGTTCCAGTGTACCAATGAGAATTGGTAAAATTAGTCACTAGCCTGCAGTGACAATTTTAAAAGCAGAGAGAGCATAAACACTGAGGTTCTGGTTAGCAGAGCCTCAGTGATACAGTTAGGCACCACACTGGGAACACATACAGGGCATACATTATGAGCACTGGGGTCCTGACTAGCAGGATCCCAGTGTCACATAGGCAAAAACAAACATACATACAGTAAAAATGGGGGTAACATGCCAGGCAAGATGGTACTTTCCTACAGGGGGGAGGCTAGAGACAGGGACAAGGGCTGCCATCAGTGTTGAGGCCAAAGCCTGAAATTATCTCTGTTTGGCAGCCACGCCAGAGTAAATGCCCTCCAGGTATGCACTTGTTTGTTGCAAATGCCTCTCAACAGTCTGGATGGCATTCAGAATGGTTGAAGGCCCAACAGTGAGGGCTCTCAGGAGGTCAATAGCCTCCTCACTGAGGGCATCAGGGCTGACTGGGGCAGGGCCTGGGGTGCCTGGGGTGAAGGAGATTCCCACCCTCATGGGTGAGCGGGCACAGGAGACACGCTGCTGTGACGGCGGTGCCGGTAGGGTGGGTGGTGGCTATACTGTACTTGGGGTGGGCACAGGGATGTCTGCCACTGCCAGGGAGCTTCCATCAGAGAAGGAGTCGTTGTCTGTGGTCTCCCCTCCTGTCCCAGTCATGGTGCTCCCCTCGCCCTCCATCCCACTGGTGCCCTCACCCTCTGTGGATTCGGCCTCCAGGTCCATGTGGCACGCAGCTCCCTCCATTGCTGTGGCTCTGCTCCTCCGCCAGATGATGTTAATGCACACAAGGACGGGGTGACAAAACAAAAAGGGGGGGAGAGACAGATGATACACTTGGTCAATGCCAGCAACACCACTACCATTGCCGTACACAACACACAGGGAGCAGCCCTATGCACTAGGCCATGCACTACCAGTTACTGAGACAGTCACCAGCCCATGGGGTACAATGCCTAACGCCATTAGCTGCACTCCTGAAACCCACAGGACCCTGCCCAGTAGTAGATGCCCACTAATACTATTGGGGTAGGAGTGCTTCAGAGCCTGCCCAACAAGGGACCTACCTGCCATCTTCGCCGTGGCCTAGCGGCACACATAGCCCACATCCCCCACCCAGTTACCTCTTAACACGTGCAAAGTCATGATTCAGAATCTGTAATCACCCCCTTATGGCTGCTGTGATGCCTTCAAGCATCCATCCAACTCTGGATAGGCCACCTCCAGGATGCGGAACACCAGGGGGGTCATGGTGCGACGGGCTCCCCTTTCTCATTGGGAGGCCAGCACTAGCTGGGCCCGTGCCATCTTCTTTGCCCAGCAGCTCAGGTCCTCCCACCTTTTGCAGCAGTGGGTGCTCTGCCTGTCATAGACCCCAGGGTCCGCATCTCCTTGGGGATGGCATGCCAAATACCCTTTTTCTGGTGGGCGCTGACCTGCATGGAAAAGACAGCAGAAAAGTGAATTAGTGAACCATCCGAACTGTCACACTCATGGCCCACCATATCCCTCCCATCCCCAGATGCATATACATTGACCACCTTACATGCAGCACTCTGGCCAGGACGCCTCTGCGCCCCCACATGTGGCTTACACAAACAGCAATCCATACATCAATGGCCCACGCATCATGCTCACAGTGTACTCACCTATTTGTCTGGAGAATCGTAGAGTAACATGTACTGGGGAAACACCCCATCCCCCTGTTTCTCCAACTCCTCCGCAATAAAGGCAGGGGCCCTTTCCCCAGACACATGAGCCATTTTCGCTTCCAGACACAGGTCACAGTAGCACTTGCAGTGTAGGTCCTCTCCTATTGAAGGTTAGGAAGCAAGTGAGTGAACAGATAGAAAATGGCAGTGACGTCCACGGAGGTGCGTACAGTCACTGCCGGCGTACATCGCCATTGGCTCCTTGAACCCATAGGGCCCAATGATAACCAATGCGAAGTTGTGTGGCAGTCATCGACCACCTACCGCGAAGGCGCAAAGCGCCAGCGGAACTACCTCATTTCCACAGGTGAGGCAGCTGCCATTTCAGGGGGACACGGGGCATGGCACCTAACTGCATCACAGCAGACATTGGCACAGCAACTGATTGTTGGATTCACATCTTGTTTCTGTAAAGTAAACAAATCATCATTAGTGCAATAGATGTTTGAATATAACCCTCTGCTCACTGTTTTCTTCCATAGGCTCCAACCGCTGAGGCTGAATATGAGATGGCGGTATCCTCCGGTATACAGACCCCTAGTGGACCTTGAGACAATGGAGAACAGACACATTATCATAACCTACAGACTTGATTGTGCCACAGTCCTAGAACTGTGTGTCCAATTGGAGCCAG
Source organism: Pleurodeles waltl (assembly GCF_031143425.1). Taxonomy (NCBI): domain Eukaryota; kingdom Metazoa; phylum Chordata; class Amphibia; order Caudata; family Salamandridae; genus Pleurodeles; species Pleurodeles waltl. The sequence goes on from NC_090437.1 coordinate 211,448,503, forward strand.
ACCTGATGTCAGCTATCCGCCAGCCCACAGGTATCCGCCCTCTAGTGCAGGTCCTGTCAGTGCTCCATTTCCTGGCAAGTGTTTCATTCCAAACAACAGTGGCCATGGCATCAGGGATGTCCCAGCCAATGTTCTCCAACATGTTGTCCAGAGTGTTGCCAGCCCTGCTGAAACACAAGCGCAGCTACAGTGTGTTCCCCTAGGTGGAGGATTTTGCCACAGTGAAAGCTGACTTTTATGCCCTGGGACATATCCCCAACATCATTGGTGCCATTGATGTTACACATGTGGCATTTGTCCCCCTCCCCCCCCAGAGAAATGAAGAGGTTTTCAGGAATAGAAAAAACTATCACTCTATGAATGTGCAGATGGTGTGTTTGATGACCAGTTCATCTCCCATGTGAATGCCAAATATCCTGGGTCTGTGCATGATGCCTTTATCTTGAGGAATAGCAGCATCCCATATGTGATGGGCCAACTCCAGAGGCACCGGCTGTGGCTAATAGGTGAGCCCAAGGTCCCCACACAGTATGAGTAGGTGTCTGGGTATGGGTTGTCCCTAAGAGTTAGTGTGTGGCTAACAGTTGTCCCTCGATATTTGCAGTTGACCTTTGTTACCCCAACCTCTCATAGCTACTGACCCCAGTGAGGAATGCCAGGACAAGTGCAGAGGAACATTACAATGAGGCACATGGGCGTACAAGGAGTATTATTGAAAGGACCTTTGGCCTCCTGAAGGCCAGCTTCCGGTGCCTCTATCTGACAGGTAGCTCCCTCTATTCCTCACCCAAGAAGGTGTGCCAGATCATCATTGCATGTTGCATGTTGCACAACTTGGCCTCGAGACGCTAGGTGCCTTTTCTGCAGGAGGATGTGCCTGGAGATGGTCTTGTGGCAATGGTGGAGCCTGTGGACATTGATGAAGAGGAGGCAGAGGATGAAAATGTTGACAACAAAGGCAATCTAATTCAGCAGTACTTCCAGTGACACAAAGGTAAGAGACTGTAAGCTCACTTAACTTTTCAGTTTGGGTGACAATCAGGAGAGTCTTATTTCATGGCAGGGGTCTTGGCAATGTTTTCTGGCTTCTGCCTGGATCGCAGGGACCGTTTGTGGGGTGGTTCTCCTTCTGCAGGGGGTGGGGTGCTAGTGGCCTGTTGTTCCTGTGGCGGGGCCTCCTGTCCACAAGCGCCGGCGGAGGTGGAAGGCTGTTCATTGGTTTGGCTAGCGTCAGGGGCCCGTTTTCGTGCCACTGCCTCCCTCATGATCTTGCCCATGCCAGCCAGCACCCCTGCAATGGTGACCAGGATGGTGTAGATGTTTTTTAGGTCATCCCTGATTCCCAGGTACTGTCCTCCTGCAGCCGCTGAGTCTGATGCAACTTGGCCAGTATCTGGCCCATGGTCTCCTTAGAATGGTGGTATCCTCCCAGGATGTTGGAGAGTGCCTCGTGGAGAGTGGGTTCCCTGGGCCTGTCCTCCCCCGTCACACAGCACTCCTCCCAGCTTTCCTGTTGTCCTGTGCCTCTGTCCCATGAACCGTGTGCCCACTGCCACTAACCCTAGGTCCCTGATCGTCCTGTGTTTGTGGGGTTGCCTGGGGTCCCTGTAGTGGTGGACACACTGCTGATTGACATGTCCTGGGGACACTGCCGTGGGCCCGCTGGGTGGGTGCTGTGCTGGTGTTTCTTGTGGGGGGAGGATCTGTGGTGTGTTTGGACTGTGGCAGGGGAACAGACTGTCCAGAGGTCCCGGATGGGCCAGGTTGGTCATTCTGATCCAGGCATGCAGAGCTGCTGTCGTCACTGTGGGCCTCTTCAGGGAGGTACTGGATGTAGCTGGCACCTCCTCTCCAGTGAGGATGAACATGGGTCCCGTGGGGATGCAAATGCAGTGTTAGTGTATCTGCGTGTGCCATCTTGTGCATGGGTGTGTTTCCCTGTATGATTGTGATTTCCCTGTCAGCTTGGCCTTGTGTGAGTGGTGATTTTGTGGGCTGGGTGAGTCTCTCTACTGGGCATGCTGTGGTGATGGGTGTCCACGCAGATCTGTTCTGAGGGTCCATGCATTGGTGTTACATGCAGGCCTTGGTATTGGGATGGGTGGGTCGTGATGGTGGGGTATGTGTGAGGTGGTGGAGTGATGAGGGTGAGGGTAGTGGTAGGAGTTTGTGATGGCATGCAGGTAGGGTGGGGGATAAAGTAGTAAAGATTTGACTTACCAGAGTCCAGACCTCCTGCTACTCCTGCAAGGCCCTCAGGATGCATTATTGCCAAGACTTGCTCCTTCCATGTTGTTAGTTGTGGGGGAGGAGGTGGGGGTCCACCGCCATTCCTCTGTATGGCTACCTGGTGTCTTGCAACCACGGAACGCACCTTCCCCCATAGGTCATTCCACCTCTTCCTGATGTCATCCCTTGTGCTTGGATGCTGTCCCACGGCGTTGACCCTGTTCACGATCCTCCGCCATAGCTCCATTTTCCTTGCAATGGATGTCTGCTGCACCTGTAATCCGAATAGCTGTAGCTCTACCCGGATGATTTCCTCCACCATGGCCCTTAGCTCCTCCTCTGAAAACCTGGGGTGTCTTTGGGGTGTCATGGATGTGGTGTGAGTGATATGTGTGAGGATGTGTGGGGTGATGTGTAGGGTGATGTGTTGGAGTGTATGCTGTGATGTGCGTGGATGGTGTATGGGTGATGGTGTTCTGCGGCTCTTATTGAGTGGGCGCTCCTAGCTTGTGTCTCTCTCTGATGGCAATCTTGTTTTTCGTTGAAAGGGTTGTGGGTAATGTGGGTTTGTGTTTTATAGTGTGCTTTTTATAGTGGTGTGTGGATATGGTGTGTGAATATGTGTCAGGTGTGTGTAGTTTGAATTGTCCAATGTGGTGATGTTTTGTAAATGTGTGTGTATTTTGAGTGCGGCGGTGTGTACCGCCAATGGTTTACAGCGGTTGAAAGACCGCTGCAGTGATTCGTAGGTCGTGATACTGTGGTAGTATTCCTGTTGGTGTAACTGTGTAGGTTCTGCTATCGCCAGTTTATCACTGACCTTTGGTGTGGTGGAGATGTGTGGGTGTCTGTAGAGTGGCGGTTTTCTCAGTGTGGGTCATAATACCCGTAGCGGAATACCGCTGTGGTCCTGGTATGTTGGCGACCATCAGCACAGCGGTAGGCCGCATTTACCGCCAAGGTTGTAATGAGGGCCATTATGTGGAAAAAATAAAGTACGTCTCATTAATGAATAAGGCATTATGTACCATGGATTACAAGTATTCTAGTTGTGCTAAATTAATGGAGGCATGCTAGCTAGCGTGTTGGGTAGTTTGCTACTCTCTGCAGTCTGCACCACGGGTGGCTGTCATGGACAATTATCTTACTTTATTTCCAATTATCCTGCTCTTCTCCAAATGCCTTTAAATTCTACCCTGACTCCAAAGATGAAGATGAAGATGAAGATGAATAAGAATGACACTACGTCACACATGTCATGCATACAATTCTGCTATCCTGTCTGCTGTAAGTAGATGGTGGGAAAAATGATGCACTGCAGTACATGGAAAAGAACAGAATATAGATTTTATCTGCCACATTCATCACAGAGTATTCCATCTGCAAAACACGAAATCAGGTAGTTACTCTCACTTTACTCCCTGGCCTAGCCCTCCATCACAAACAAATAGATTCACTTGGTAGTAAGAGAAGAAAAGGTAACTTACTCTACTGCAGGATAGATTAGAGAGGTTTAGGCCAGGTAAGCAGAGATTTTGCTATAGAATATTGAGTGTCATGTATCATCATCATGTGCCGGTGCTTTGGCTCAGTCAGTCACAGTAGTTGACAAATGTCGAAAGGGAAACATTTGAACAGGCGTAAAACTGTTATTGAAGCCCTGAAATATATAAATCTCTAGGCCAGAAAAATGTGGCACATGCAATGAATGGATTTCTCCATTTTTTGGTAGTCTGGGGCAAAACCTAGGAAAGAATAAAAGAGTGAAAGATTAAGAGGTGACTGAGTGGGCACTGGGAGGGAGGGAAATACACCTTGTTTTTGGTTTGCAATGCACTGAAAACTTTGTAATGCTGCATTAACTGAAGCACTGCAGTGCTGAATTGAACCATGCTACAGTAGGTCATGGGTGGTAAAATGCCATGGGCAAGGAGGCGATGAATGGTGATGGATGTGTGCTTCATGTCTGCCTCGCTTAACAAATACAGTGTGTTTGCTCTTAATTTGTCAATAAGCAGGCAATGTGACTTACCACCACCCGTTCCTGCAACCGCTGGTACTCCCCTCCAACCACCTCCTCTTCTGGCGCACTGGCACTGCCACTAGGCCCAGCACTGGTGATCTGTGGGGTTAAAACAATTAAACACTTTAGATACCAGATACAACTCCTCTTATTATTTGTTTTTTAACAAAATACAGCCACAATACAACCCTACGGCCCTCATTATGACATTGGCAGTAAATCCCACTTACCACCATGCTGACTGCCTCTAACATACCGCAGCGGCAGCGGATAACTGCTAACCATATTATGACACAAACATACCAATCCGTCATTATTCAGCCACATATACAAGTCCACCAGCCCAAAGGTCAGTGATAAACTGGCGGTATCAAAACCCACACCGTTACACCAACAGAACAACGCCCACAACATTATGACCCCCGAATCACCATGGCGGATATTCAATGGTGGTAAACCATTGGCGGTACATACCGCTGCGCTCAAAATACACACACACATACAAAACAACACCACATTTGACAATTTAAATAACACACACCTGACACCCATACAAACACCGCACCCACACACCCACACCAATATAAACACACACACACTACCCACAACCCTTTACGAATACAAACAATTGCCACCAGAGAAAGACAGCAAGAGCACTCACAAAACCAGAGCCACATACCACCATCACCTATACACCACCCACGCACTGTACATCACACACTGCAACACATCACCGTATACATTCTCACCAACACCACTCACAATACACCCATGGCACCACAACAACACCCTGATTCGCTGAGGAGGAGCTAAGGGTCATGGTGGAGGAAATCATCCGGATAGAGCCACATCTATTTGGATCACAGGTGCAGCTGATATCCATTGCTAGGACCATGGAGCTATGGTGGAGGATCGTGGAAAGGGTCAACGACCTGTGACAGCATCCCACTACAAGGGATGACATCAGGAAGAGGTGGAATGACCTACGGGGGAAGGTACATTCCATTGCAGCAAGACACCAACTTGCTGTACAGAGGACTGGTGGTGGATCCCCACCTTCTCCCCCACAACTAACAACCCCAGGGACCCCAGGCCACCCCACAAACCCAGGACAACCAGAGACCTGGAGTCAGTGGCAGCAGGCACACGGTTCAGGGGACAGAGGCATAGGACAACAGGGAATCTGGGAGGACTGCTGTGATCCAGGGGGGAGGACAGGCCCAGGTAACCGACTCTCCAGGAGGCGCTCACCGTGATCCTGGAAGCATACCAGCATTCCCACGATACGCTGGGCCAGATTGCGGCTGCAGGAGGGACAGTACCTGGGGATCAGGGAGGACTTGAAGTCCATCAACACCACCCTGGTCTCCATTGCAGGGGTGCTGGCAGACATGGCCAACAGTATGAGGGTGGCAGTGGCAAACCAGCGGGCCCCTGCCACTAGCCAGGCTACTGAACAGCCCTCCACCTCCACTGCCGCTAGTGGACAGGAGGCCCCGCCATAGGACCAACAGGCCACCAGCACCCCTCCCCCTGCAGAAGGAGAACCAACCTGCAAACGTTCCCTGCGATCCTATTGCCAAGACCCCCACCAGGAAATAACACTCTCCTGATTGTCACCCTTGTGTCCCACTCTGTCTCCCTGTCCACCTTGACCTGCCATTGCTCACCTTCCTATGCCCCGCTGGAAAATGCACCTGTGCTACAAATAGACTGGACTCTAACCCAGACTTTCCTCCATCATCACACCAGCCCATTGCACTTCCCTCTTTTCATCAGTGCACTGCAATAAACACATTTTGAAAAAATACAAGTATGGAGTATGTCAAATAATTTAAGTATGTATTCCTTTAACAAGGTTTCAACATTGCAATTCAGCTGTACAGTAATGTATGCATAGAAAAGACCCGTAGATGGCTGCAGTGACCACACGAGGAGCAATAGTAGGGAACTAATATCTGCAAAAATAGATGCCAAAGGGTACAGTGAGTGGGCATAGAAGTGGGAATTCACAGCCTGTCTGTGACAATGTCAAACATGAAACGGTCAATTAAATGTGAAATAACACTGTCTCGCCTGTGTGTCATTGGACGTATTGATGAATCACTGCAGTTCTGTTGTCCTCATCCTCTGCCTCCTCGTCTTCACTATCCACAGGGTCCACTGCTGCCACACGGCCATCTCCAGCCTCCTCATCCTGCAGAAAAGGCACATGGCGTCTCAAGGCAAGGTTGTGCAACATACAGCAAGCCACAATGATCTGACAGACCTTCTTGGGTGGGTAGCACAGGGATCCACCTGTTAGATCATTCGTGTTTGCCCATGTGCCTCATTGTAACGTTCCTCTGCCCTTGTCCTGGCATTCCTCACAGGGGTCAGTAGCCATGATTGGTTGGGGTAACCTGAGTCACCTGCAAATATCGAGGGACAACTGTTAGCCACACACTAACCCTTATGGCCCACACCATACCCATACAAAAACCTCCACTGGGTGGGAACCAAGGCTCACCTATTAGCCACACCCTGTGCCTCTGGAGTTGGGTGATCACATTTGGGATGCTGCTATTCCTCAGGATGAAAGCGTCATGCACCGAGCCTGTATACTTAGCATTGACATGGGAGATGTACTGGTCTGCCAAACACACCATCTGCACATTCATCGAGTGAAAACTTTTTCGATTTCTGAAAACCTGTTAATTTTGCCACAGAGGGGGCAAAGCCAATATGTGTTCCGTCAATAGCCCCAATGATGTTGGGGATATGTTCTATTTCATAGAAAGTCAGCCTTCACTGTGGCCAAATCCTCCACCAGGGGGAAAACGATGTAGCTGCACATGTGTTTAATCAGGGCAGACAACACTCACTATTGGGAACATTGGCTGTGACAGTCCTGCTGCCAAGCCCATTGTCACTTGGAAAGAACCTGTTGCCACTGATAGTACTTGCACAAGAGAGGGGATCCCAGTCGGGTGACGGATAGCAGATATCAGGTCAGGCTCCAATTGGGCACACAGCTCTGTGATTGTGTCCCTATCAAGTAAGTAGGTGATGATGATGTGCCTGTCCTCCATTGTTGCCACGTCCACCAGATGTCTGTACACGGGGGGATGTCTCCATCTCCTATTCATCCGCAGTAGTTGAAATCTATGGGGCAAAAGAGCGAGCAGCTGGTCAGAATCTAAACTAAAGTTCAATGCATATTGTGACTTTTACAATTTATTGGTGGCATATGTCAAGAATGTGAAATTGTGAACTGTGATGCAGTTATGATCCATGGCCTGCCCCCCTGAAATGGCGTCTGCCTGTTCTGTATGGAGGGAAAGGTGGAAGTGAGGTAGTTCCGCAGATGTTGTGCGCTGTTGCGGGAGGCGGTCGTGAACTGCTGTGCAACTCCTCATTGGTTAACATTGGGCCCTATGGGGTACAGTGGCCGTGATGGTATGCACCGCCGTGGACTTCACCGCCATTTTGTATCTGTTCACTCACTTGCTACCTGATCTTCAACAGGAGAGGACCTACACTGCATGTGATTCCGTGACCTGTGTCTGGATCCTACCATGGCTCGTGTGACTGGGGAAAGGGCCCCTGCCTTCACTTCAGCAGAGTTGGAGAGACTGGTGGATGGGGTCCTACCCCAGTACCGACTGCTGTATGGGCCTCCAGACCAATAGGTGAGTAAACTGTGAGTACGATGCATGGGGCATGAATGCATGGAAAGGTATGTGTGAAGGCCTTGTGTGGGGGGTTGGTGGATGGGCCCTGGGCAAAATGCACCATGCATGCTGGTCCATGTCTGTGCAAATGGGGATGGGAAGGGGTATGGTGGGCCATGAGTGTAACAGGCAGGACGGTCTGACTAATATCTTTCCCTGTGTGTATTTTCTCTGCAGGTCAGCCCCCATCAAAAGAAGGGTATATGATGTGCCATTGCCAAGAATGATCGGACCCTGGGGGTCTACGGCAGGAAGAGCACCTACTGTCGGAAACAGTGGGAAGACTTGAGATGCTGGGCACGGAAGACGGGGGAGGCCCAGCTGGGGATGGCCTCCCAATGAGGAAGGGGTGCCTGTCAAACCCTGACTCCCCTGATGTCCCGCATAATGGCGGTGGCCTATCCGGAGCTGGATGGGCACTTGGGGGCATCACAGTAGCAACAAGGGGGTGAGTACAGTGCCCTTCATCACTACATACGCCTGGTGGGGTGGTATCCGGGTGGGGATGTGTGCTTATGGGTGCCTCTAGTCCAGGCCTGACATTGTAGAGTAGGTCCCATGTTGGGCAGGGCTCTGATGTGAAATTCCTCCAACCTAGCTGGTAGGCATCCACTACTGGGCAGAGGTGTGTGGGTCCCAGGTATGCTGCAGTTGGCGGTATGTGTTCCTCCTCATGCCCTGGTGACTAGCATTGTTACTTGTATTGCATTGCCTAGTGCATAGGGCTGTTCCCTGTGTGTCAGTGTGTTGTGTATGCCACTGACCAAGTGTATCCTTTGTTTCTCCCCCCTTTCTTGTTTTGTCACCCTGTCCTTATGTTCATTAGCATAATCTGGTGGAGGAGCAGAGGCACTGGCGACGGAGGGAGCTGCATCCCACAGGACCCAGGAGGCAGAGTCTACCGATGGTGAGGGCACCAGTTGGACAGAGGGCGAGGAGAGCACCACAGCGGAGACTGGAGGGGACAGTTCGGGCACAGATACCTCCTCCGATGGAAGCTCCCTGGTGGTGGCGGACACCTCTGTGCTCACCCCAACTACAGGTACAGCCGCCACCCCCCTACCAGCACTGCCCCCCCAGCATCCCCTCATTGAGTTGCTGGTGCCCATTCACCCAGGAGGGTGGGCATCTCTTTCCCCCCGGCACCTCAGGCCCTGCCCCCGTTAGCCCTCCTGCCCTGAGTGAGGAGGCTATTGACCTCCTGAGATCCATCTCTATAGGGAAGTCAACCATTGTGAATGCCATCCAGGGGCTGGCAGCCCCAATGCAACAGTCCAAGGCATTTCTGGAGGGCATTCACACTGGCTTGGCGGCCCAACAGAGATCAATCCAGGCTCTGGCCTCATCTCTGATGGCAGCCATTGACCCTGTTTCCACCCGCCCCCCTCCAACTTCCTCTACCCAATCCCATTCCCCTCAAACCCAACCTATCCCAAGCATACAGGCAGACGAGCATGCACACAGGACAACACACAAGAATGGCACAGGCAAACACAAGCACCACACTTCATCCCACAGGCACTCATTCAAACACCATCCAGATGCAGACATTCCAACATCCACTGCCTCCACTGTGTCCCCGTCCTCCTCATCCTCCACCTCCCTCCCGGTTGCATCTGCACTCACACCTGCATGCACTACATCTTCATCCACTACATCCATCACCAACACACCTATCAGAACACACACCTCACTGGCAGTCACCACCCCAACTGCCATGTACACCTTCCCTGTGTCCTCTCCCACTGTGTCTGTGCCCCCTCCTCCCAAAGTACACAAACGCAAACACTCAGACACCCAACAGCCATCTACCTCACAACAGCATCCAGCCCATGCACCAGAACCTAAACACAGCAGACCGACACCTCCAACAACCACTCCCTCTTCCATTACTCCCAAACCTTCTCCCTCTTCCCACCCCAATGTCCCTAAGAAGCTTTTCCTCTCCACCATTGACCTCTTCTCTATCCCTCCTCCCCCATCCTTCACATCAGCCCAGGGTGGTCAAAACCCAGGCAAACACCTCAGCCACCCAGTCCATGGGCCCAGTAGTGTCCCCAGCAACTCCAGGTAGGAAAGGATCCCGGGCACCAGGCAGCCAGACGGAAAGGGTGCCTGCCCCAAGTGCTGCAAGCAAGGTCATATAGCCACCCCCAGCTGCTGCCAAAAGGAGCAAGGAGCCATTCCCAGCTGCTGACAAAAGGAGCAAGGAGCCATCCCCAGATGCTGGCAGGAAGGGCAAGGGGTCTGCACCAGCAACCAGTAAGGGCAAGGGGCCTGGGCTTCGGACTCTGGCGGAGCCCACACCACAAACCTTGGTGGTGCAGCCGTCCGAGGCTGCAGGGGATGGGCAGGAACTTCCCCCCACCACCACCAGCTGCAGCAGCAGCACCAGTGGGCAGCCGTCTGAGGCATCAGGGGATGGACAGGATCTTCCCCTATCACCACCACCAGCTCCGCCACCAGCACCGCCACCAGCACCACAAGCAGCAGCACCAGTGGGCAGCTGTCCGAGGCTGCAGGGGATGGGCATGAGCTTCCCCCCACAACTAGCTCTGCCAGCAGCACGGCCACCAGCACCACCAGCAGCAGCACCAGTGGGCAGCCTTCCGAGGCTTCAGGGGATGGGCAGGAGCTTCCCCCATCACCACCACCAGCTCCGCCACCAGCACCTCAAGCAGCAGCACCAGTGGGCAGCCGTCCGAGGCTGCAGGGGATGGGCATGGGCTTCCCCCCACAACTACCACCAGCAGCAGCAGCACCACCAGCACCACCAGCACCACCAGTGAACAGCCGTCACCGCCGGCAGACATTGTGCAGTCCTTCCTCTATGGGCTGTTGTCTGGCCTGCCCCATGGAAATCCTGTGGGTATAACACCCAGCTGAGAGACTGTGACCTTGCACTCCCCAGGATCTGAAGCACAGGGCATGATGCCCCCTCCAGAACCAGGGGGTAGGGCACCAACTCACCCCATCCTCCCCAGGATGAAGATCACAGGGCACGATGCCCCCTCCAAAACCAGTGAAGGAGCTATCTACTTGAGAGACTGTGGCCTTCCACTCCTCAGGACCAAGCAGAGGGCATGTAGCCTCCGCCAGAGCATGTGGGCATGTCACCCACTTGAGAGACTTTGGCCTTGCACTCCCCAGGACAGCGCACAGGGCATATTGCCCCCTCCAAGACCAGTGGCATTGTTCCATCTGCCGGATGAGGTGGCCCCCGTTCCCCGTCCCCCTGATATGACTGCCTATTTTCTGACTGATGCCCCTGCAGTGTTCTCTCCGTGTTGTTGAAGGAGTCAAGTGGGGCCTTGGACTTTGTTATGTGGCCCTGTGGGCCACGAACATTGAGGACTGGGCTGTGTCCCTTCATTTGTAAATATGTATATACTTTTTGATGTGAATGCATGTATTGCTACTATATTTATCTTATTACACTCACTTTGATCTATTGGAGTTATTCCTGAGGGGTATGGGGTAAATATGTTATTTTACTGCATCTGGTTGTGTGTAAGGTGTTGGGGGTGGGGATGTTGTGTGTTGTGTGTGTGTGTCACTGTTGTTTTCCTCCCTGTCTCCCCTGTGTGCTAGGCAGCTGTACTCACAGTTTTTGTCTTTGCCATCGTTGATGTTCGTGGTGGAGTAGCATGTAGAAGATCATGACGAAGACATGCAGCTCGGGCTCCATGGCGGCGTGGTTGTTCACTGAGTCTCCACAGGTGAGTCCCTTGACTTCTGAGCTCAGTTTCTGCCAGGCTTTTGATGTCGTTGGTACCGCCCCGGAAAAGGTGGTGGATTAGACTGTCATAATACAGTGGGCGGAACATTGTCTTCCGCCTGGCTGTTGGCAGTTACTGCGGTGGTGCCTGTTGATTCCGCCGTGGCAGTCGGTTTGTTAAAGTGGCTCTCTGTCAGAGCTCTTTTCACCATGGTCATAATTTGGTGGTATATACCGCCAGCCCGTTAGTGGTATTGCCGCCACTTTATCACCAACCGCCAGGGTTGTAATGAGGGTCTACATTTTGTTTAACAGTATCTACTATCGAAAATATTACTTTGGTAATTTTGTTGGTTGACAATGTTAGAATAGCCAGGTAGTCAAACCAACCAAAAAATATTTTCATAATGGTGAGGAAGAGCTATGATGACTCTGACTCACAGAAGCGCAATGAAGCGGTGGAATAAACAGATCAATGAAGGATATATGGTTGTGGTTGACAAATGCAATGGGACCTCATACTACTTTCCTGCCATGCTGTACTGTCATGGAAACTGCTGGTATAAAATGAATGATAACATAACACAACTTTAGGGGATCCACCATGACTATTTGCACTCTCTCGTTTTACTGTTTCAGCATGAGCGAGAAAAAGGAATCCTTCTCAACAAACATGCATAGAGAAAAATAGCTTACATGGACTTGCAATCTTCATAGCAGAGTACCTGAAACCTGTTGTCTTAGTCTTACAGCACCAGTCCAAAAGACATATGAGGGGACAGGGAAAGCTTACTAACAAGCAGAAGAAAGCTACAGACAGGGAAAAGTCAGATACAGAAACAAGAAATATAGAAAAAAAGGATAATGCAGGCATAACAAGAATTTAACAAACATTAGATAGGAGAGGAGTTGCAAAAATGGAGACAGTATAAAAAAGAATGAACAAGGCAAATTTATGTTATTAGTGGGGAGAGGTAAAAAATAGGAAAATAATAATAATGATATTAATGTTTATAATAATAATAATGATAATACTAGTTTATTATTATTGGTATTATTATTATTAGTAGTAGTAATAATAATAACAATAATAATAATAATAATATTAATAACAATAGTAATTATAACAGGACTTACTGAGGCCAGCAGATCCACCGGCTGTGGCACTGGTGGTTGTGGTACTTCCATCTGCCTCATCACTAGTGGTGGCAGCCCTGCCCTGACGTGCCGTAGATGATCTCTTCTTCCTGCCCTTGGGTGCTGAGTCAAAAAATAAAGAAGTTAAAAAAATGGATTAGTGGTATAGTTATTGTCCCAAATAATATTTTGACAGGTAAACTCAGTAACATTGTACTTTTTTAAATCAGTTCACTTATAATACTAGATTTGAGTTGACCTTCTCCTAATTTCCTAAACTACGTTTGGAACTACTAATGCATTGCGTTTGCAACAAATGATGTTTGGTTCTCAACCCCCTTAGATGGGCCAGCTCAGTCTCCCTTTTCAATGCATAGATGCATATTAGACATCAGTGGGAGATGAGGATGTATGAGCTATAAAGAAAGGCACAGAGAACGCTAACTCACTTATAGTACTACTACCACTATCTTAGTGACTGGACAGAGTCTGCATGACTTCTTAAATAATTAGCCCAATCGAGCTCCACCACCATTAACTATGATTATGTAGTGGCAAGGACCAAGCTAGCTCAAACTGGCTCACATAATATTCGTAATGTAAACTTAGCTTACCTCTGAGTATGAGTAGCATGCTATTTGAAAAAACATATTAGCATTGTAGAATACAACAAATATTTACTCACGAGCCCGCAACCTTGATGTCCTGGACGTCCTGCTCTGGGTGTGTTATGTATGTCCAACGGTGCATCAGCTGCTGCACCATTCACTGCACCCCAGTGCACCAGCACATGCACTTTCACAGTGTACCCCACGTTAGACAACGCTCCCGCAAAGCATACCCACTCTAAGGCCTGCCACCTGCTACCGACATGGAGGGGAGATGGCGCTGCACATGAAAAATAAGTGTGGCTACATTCACCTCAGAAAAAATGGGGGGACGCACCTCTTGGTGATGCCAGCAACCGCAGGTTTTGCAGTGCGCTGTCGCACTTCGTTGCTGCTTCAACTCTCTTGCTGCTTTGGCATAGCGCTGGGTGGGAACAAAACTTGAATAGGAAAAGTAGGAAGAGAGTAGGACAAGAAGAAAGGAAGAACTAAGGAAGTAAAGAGAAACTCCTCAAAAAAGTACAACAAATGATGTGAAATAAAAAATAGACAAAAACATAAAATACAGAAACACAAAGACACACACTAATAAATGAGGGATGGATGAGTGAGATAGAAGAAGGAATTTAATAGATTACATTGGATTGAAAAAACAGGCCCAGCACCATGCACAGACAGAAAACAGGTAAAACATGCAGACCATGTAGTGCCATTTGCACACATTTTTCAATGTGGAATGCAGAACTGGCACAAAAAAGCAGCACAAACTGGCAGCCAAGCGTTCTTCTGCCTGCTTGCAGAGTTACACGGAATCTTGTCGAGTTTTTTTGGACAGCCACAGAACTCCACAGATTTTCTGCAGAGAAAAACTCTATGAGTTTGGGTCAGGCCTAAAAAACAGCAGCCACTTGCTGATTATTCCTTAACCCCTTCGCTGCCAGGCCTTTTCCCCTTCTGTGCCGAGCCTTTTATTGGCTATTTGGGGCAGTTCGCACTTAGGCCCTCATAACATTTTCTCCACATAAGCTACCCATGCCAAATTTGCGTCCTTTTTTTCCAACATCCTAGGGATTCTAGAGGTACCCAGACTTTGCGGCTTCCCCTGAAGGAGACCAACAAGTAGCCAAAATACAGCAAAAATTTAGTTTTTTTCAAAAGAAATGGGAAAAAGGGCTGCAGAAGAAGGCTTGTGGTTTTTCCCTGAAAATGGCATCAACAAAGGGTTTATGGTGATAGAATCACCATCTTCCCAGCTTTCAGGAACAGGCAGACTTGAATCACAAAACCCCATTTTTCAACGCAATTTTGGCAGTTTACTTGGACATACCCCATTTTTACTATTTTTTGTGCTTTCAGCCTCCTTCCAGTTAGTGACAGAAATGGGTGTGAAACCATTGCTGGATCCCAGAAACCTAAACATTTCTGAAAAGTAGACACAATTCTGAATTCAGCAAGGGGTCATTTGTGTAGATCCTACAAGGGTTTCCTACCGGAAATAACAGCTGAAATAAAAATAAAAAATTGAAATTGAGGTGAAAAAAAATGCAATTTTTCTCCACGTTTTACTCTGTAACTTTTTCCTGCAATGTCAGATTTTCAAAAGCAATATACTGTTACGTCTGTTAGACTCTTCTGGTTGCAGGGATATATAGGGCTTGTAGGTTCATCAAGAACTCTAGGTACCCAGAGCCAATAAAGGAGATGCACCTTGCAATGGGTTTTCATTGTATACCGGGCACACAGCAATTAATTTGGTGAAATATAAAAAGTGAGAAATAGGTATCAAGAAAACCTTTGTATTTCTAAAATGGGCACAAGATAAGTTGTTGAGAAGCAGTGGTTATTTGCACATCTCTGAATTCCGGGGTGCCCATACTAGCATGTGAATTACAGGGCATTTCTCAAATAGACTTTTTTTTACACACTGTCTCACGTTTGGAAGGAAAAAATGTAGAGAAAGACAAGGGGCAATAACATTTGTTTTGCTATTCTGTGTTCCCCCAAGTCTCCTGATAAAAATGGTACCTCACTTACGTGGGTAGGCCTAATTCTCGCGACAGGAAAAGCAACATGGACACATCACATTTTTACTCTGAAAACTGATGTGTTTCTTGCTAAATGCCTAGCTGTAGATTTTGGTCTCTAGCTCAGCCGGAACCTAGGGAAACCTAGCAAACCTGCGCATTTTTGAAAACTAGACACCTAGGGGAATCCAAGATAGGGTAACTTGTGGGGCTCTCACCAGGTTCTGTTACCCAGAATCCTTTGCAAACCTCAAAATTTGGGCAAAAAAAAACTTTTTCCTCACATTTCGATGACAGAAAGTTCTGGAATGTGAGAGGAGCCACAAATTTCCTTCCACCCAGCATTCCCCCAAGTCTCCCGATAAAAATGGTACCTCACTTGTGTGGGTAGGCCTAGCGCCCAAGACAGGATATGGCCTAAAACACAACGTGGACACATCACATTTTCCCAAAGAAAACAGACAGTTTTTTTACAAAGTGCCTAGCTATGGATTTTGGCTTCTAGCTCAGCCGGCACCTAGGAAAACCTACCAAACCTGTGCATTTCTGAAAACTAGACACCTAGGGGAATCCAAGATGGGGTAAGTCACCCCATCTATGATTCCCCTAGGTGTCTAGTGGGGCTCTCTCTAGGTTCTGTTACCCAGAATCCTTTGCAGACCTCAAAATTTGGCCAAAAAAGCACCTTTTTCTCACATTTCGGCGACTGAAAGTTCTGTAATCTGAGAGGAGCCACAAATTTCCTTCCACCCAGCGTTCCCCCAAGTCTCCCGATAAAAATGGTACCTCACTTGTGTGGGTAGGCCTAGCGTCCGCGAAAGGAAATGCCCCAAAACACAACGTGGACACATCACATTTTCTCAAAGAAATCAGAGCTGTTTTTACAAAGTGCCTAGCTGTGGATTTTGGCCTCTAGCTCAGCTGCCACCTGAGGAAACCTACCAAACCTGTGCATTTTTTAAAACTAGACACCTAGGGGAATCCAAGATGGGGTGACTTGTGGGGCTCTCCCCAGGTTCTGTTACCCAGAATCCTTTGCAAACCTCAAAATTTGGCCAAAAAAGCACTTTTTCCTCACATTTCGGCAAAAGAAAGTTCTTGAATCGGAGAGGAGCCACAAGTTCCTTCTACCCAGCGTTCCCCCAAGTCTCCCGATGACAATGGTACCTCACTTGTGTAGGTGGGCCAAGTGCTTGTGACAGGGAAGAGCCAAAAACATGTTGAAATTGAGGGGGGACGAAAGCGGGTCCAAAAGGGCAGTTTGTAAAAAAAAACATTTTTAGGCTGACAAGCGCAGCAGAATTTTTATCAGTATGGATAAGACAATGCTGAGTGGTAGGAATTTTGTGGATTCCTGCAGATTCCCGAAGGTTCAATCACAAAAATGTAGGAAAAAATGTGTGATTTCCAGCAAAGTTGGAGGTTTGCAGGGCATTGTGGGTAAGAAAATGGTGCAGGGTGCTTGTGAAGCACACCACCCTGGAATCACCCAGATGCTTAGTTTTCAGATGTGTCTAGGTCTTGTGGATTTTTCTACATGGCAGAGTCCCAAAGTCCATAAAGTGCAGCCTTCACCATTCTAAGTGGGACGATTTTGAGAGATAGCCAAGCTCTCATGGCCCAAATGTAAAACGAAAACCCAAAATAATCAAATGTCCTCTTGCTTGCCATGGGATAAGATGTTTTAGTTTGCGGGGGAGAGCTGAAAGACTGTTATCCCCTTCAGTTGGGGTGGGGGCATAACCAGGCCCATACTGGTTTTTAGCCACCACCCCACTTTTTTTTTCATTCCCTGGCATCTAGTAGACTTTCTGCCTCTCCAGGGTGTGGATCGGGGGTAATTGTCCCATCTGCCCACTGGTGGGCAGAACAACTTTGTCCCTATTTATTTGGGGTGGGGGTATTGCCATACTGCCACCCTTTTATTTTGAAAACAAATCTTCCCTGGTCCCTGGGGGGCTTTCTGCCCCCCTTGGGGCCAGATGGGCCTTCCAAAAATAAGCCAATCTGCCCGCATGGGGGCAGATATGGCCAACAGTAATGTGCCCCCATGGGGAGCGACCCTTGCCCAAGGGGCTGCCCCCAAACAAAACACACACATACACACCAATCCTGGTGCCTAAGTGGTTTCTGCCCCCCCGGGCAGATCGGCCTAATAGAAATAGGCCGATCTGCCCCCAAAGGGAGGAGAAACAGCCTAAAATATACCCCCCCAGGGGAGCGACCCTTGACTAAGGGGTCGCTCCCCTTGCTTGAAATTGGCGCAAAAAAAAAATCCCCGGTGTCTAGTGGTTTCTGCACCCCTTGGGGGCAGATCGGCCTAATACAAATAGGCTGATCTACCCCCAAGAGAGGCAGAAATGGCCTAAAATACATTTGCCCCCCCAGGGGAATGACCCTTGATCCCTGGTGTCTAGTGGTTTCTGCCCCCCTTGGGGGCAGATTGGCATAGCATAAATCGGCCGATCTGCCCCCAAAGGGGGCAGAAATGGCCTAAATACAATTTCCCCCCCCCCCCAGGGTAGTGACCCTTGCCTAAGGGGTCGCTCCCCATCTGTAAAACAACAAAAATAAAAATCCCTGGCGCTTAGTGGTTTCTTCCCCCCTTGGGGGCAGATTGGCCTCATAAAAATAGGCCAATCTGCCCCGAAGGGGGGCAGAAATGGCTTAAATATAATTTGCCCCCCAGGGGAGCGACCCTTGCACAAGGGGTCGCTCCCCTTGCGTGAAATTTGTGTTAAAACAAAACCTCCCTGGTGTCTAGTGGTTTCTGCCCCCCTTGGGGGCAGCTTGGCCTCATAAAAATAGGCCAGTCTGCCCCTTGATCCCTGGTGTCTAGTGGTTTCTGCCCCCCTTGGGGGCAGATTGGCGTAGCAAAAATCGGCCGATCTGCCCCCAAAGGGGGCAGAAATGGCCTAAATACAATTTGGCCCCCCAGGGGAGTGGCCCTTGCCTAAGGGGTCGCTCCCCATCTGTAAAACAACAAAAAACTAAATCCCTGGTGCTTAGTGGTTTCTGCCCCCCTTGGGGGTAGATTGGCCTCATAAAAATAGGCCAATCTGCCCCCAACGGGGGCAGAAATGGCCTAAATATAATTTGCCCCCTAGGGGAACGACCCTCCCCACCTCAAAAAAAAAAAAAAAAAAAAGATCCCTGGCACCTGGGTGGGGGGCGAAAAGGCCTTGAAAAAAAATGCCCCGCTGGGGAACAACCCTTGCCCAAGGGGTCGCTCCCCTTATGCGAATTTCCTAAATTAAAATAATCCCTGGTGTCTAGTGGCCATTTTAGCAGCCAGATCGCTTCACGATCCCGCTGCTAATATGCTCTGAGAGACTTCAAAGGAAAGGAAATTCATTTCCTTCCCTTTGGAGCCTCTCAGGCCCCCACCACATGATCGGAAGAGAATTGCAAAGGCATTTCTCTTCCGATCGTGCTGGAAGCTGAGCTTCCTGGGAAGGGGCCTCTGTGAGGTCAGCGCGCAATCACGCGCTTACGTCACAGGGGAGGTGGGGAGGGTCAGGGTTGGGAGGGGAAGGGCTTCTCCTTCCATCCCTGCCTTGGAGGGGGGTGGGAGGGAAGCCCACAGAGGAAGTGCTAGCGCTCCCTCTGACCTCAGTGCCGAGGGCGTAATGGTTACGTTCTCGGCACATGAGCACTGTGCCGCAGGACGTAACCATTACGTCCGCGGCACAGAAGCGGTTAGTAAAGATGACAACTTCTTGTGGTCAGATGCCTCTCAGATTAAGTTTATTGGAGTGAAAGTAGAGATATCCTGTGCACAATCCTTGAAAAGTTTGGTACCAGGATGAGTGTGTTTAATTGTGATGAATGCCAGTAAAAACGACTAGCGGCAGCGCTTAAGCAGAAACATGAAGTGAATGAGGTTACTATCGCCTTTTGCTTCTCGTTTCCTCAGGGGAGCAGAATGAGTATAATCTACTATAAGGAGGCCATGGAGGTGTACTGCTGGGCGATTTGGAAGTTCAGACGCGTTGTGTGGGGAGTGAAAGTTTTTGTGAATACCAATCATAAACCTTTGCAGGAAGTGTTTTGGAGAGGAGGGTTGGACTGCATTTTGACTCACATCTTGAAATGGCTAGTAGCCCTTCAAGATTTTCAATTTAAGGTGTCTTATACTTCTGGTATGAATCATGAGGAAGAAAGTACTTGGTGGACAGAAGAAGAGGTAAAGGTGTGCAGTGTAACATCAGGTTGTATATCTAAAGAAGAGTGGTTATTTGAGTTAGCCAAGGAGGCAGTTTTGTGTACACTTCATCAAAATGTTATGGCAGTGCAAAGTTAATGGAAAAAGGAGGAAAGATTTTGTGGATTTGCCAAAGTTTATGACGGATTATTAGACTTTGATAATGCTGTAGTAGGAAGGAGCAGATTGGTTTCCCCTGTACTGGTAAGGAAGCATCTTCTTAATCTAGCACATGAAGGTCATCATGGTATACGCAAGACAAAAGAGAGAATCAATTGTTGGTGGCCTGGGATAGATAATATGATGGTGAGAGAATGCCATCAGTGCAGAGTGGAGGATAAAGGATTGAAGGGGAGGATTCCTTCCATGGTGGTCAGAATGGCTCCTAAGGAAGTGTGGAATGAGATTGGCTTAGACATACTTTGCCCTGTCACTGGAGGTGCATCTTTAAGTATTTACTGGTGTCAATTCATATGTTATTCAGATGGCCTGAAGTTTGTGTGGTGGATGAAATCAAATCCCATACTGTCAATAAGTTCCTAAGAGATGTGTTTGTATTAGAGGGAAATCCTAAGGCCAGCCTGATAAGATGCAGTTCACATCGAAAGAAATTGAAACGTTTCTCAAGGGAAGGGGTGTTGGCCACAAACAATGTGTTCACTACCATCCAGAGACGCTCTCTACCATCCAGAGACTAATGGGATGGTAGAGAGATTTAACTGCCCACTTAAGGAAACTATAAAGATTGTGAAGTGTAGTGGAGGGAGCTGGGTGCAAAAAGTTATGAAGAAAGTAGAAGAGAACAGGTTCACTCTCCACTCCACTATAGGATTGAGTCCTTTATTGTTGTTCTAAAAACACAGGCCTCCTACAATGATGGATCCTCCTTGGATGGGGAATACAGAGGAGGCAATGTACATTTTGATGAGCTAAGAGACTGTGCAAAAGAAAGAGAAAAACATTTGTGTGTGACAAGGAAAGAGAACTTTGATATCTGCACAGCAATGAAACCATCGCCAGTGTGTGTGGGAGATGTGGTAAAGATTAATTTGCCTACAAGATTAAATGGAACATTTAAGATTTGGTAAAATGTATAAATTGACAAAAGTGTTCAGAGGAACTGCAAGGATAGACCATGGGTGCATTTGGAATTTTACCAGAATTGTTGTTGTGAATCATTTAGCCAATGTGTGAAATATTTTAATTTGTAATTGGGGTTTTCACATTACTACCATCTTGAAAGAATTATGTTGGGAAGGTGTGTGGTAATGTGGTGATGTAATATATGTTATTTCCCCCCTTTCCTTCATTGTGGTTTGCCCTTTTCTACCCTCCTCTCTCTTTATTCCTCATTGCAATGTTCCATGTAGAATTTTTACTCTGAAAGGATGGAACTGCAATAGGGTGGTTACCTGGAATGGCTGGAGTTTCTTCTAACCAACAATAAACTTCATTTTTCAAGTACATCTGCTACCTTGATTCATCATTTTCGATTTCAGTTTTTTCAAGAAAATAGGAGTTTGTAATTTTTTCAGTCTTGACAACCGTACAAGCCACCAAGGCTGCCAAAAGGCATTGCCTAGCCAACTATGAATTGCCCTTCAAGGCTACCACAGGACTGCCAATCAGAAGTATCCAAAAGTCTTGCAGTTGTTTGGTTGGGTATTTATGAGAACCAAAAAAACTACTAAGTCCAAATGTAAAACTTTAAATTAGGACAGGCCAGCAAAATCTTACCAGAAATAAAGCAAACTTGACGCTATATAATCAACCTTTATCCCACTTGGATTTTTTGGCATCAACAATTAATACTTGTGCTGGATCCTAAACTCAATGTATCCACCTTCAAAGGACCCTAGTACAGGGTGGGCTTCAGCATCCTACTTTGCACTGCTGGAGGAGTCCTACTTCCAGGTAAATGTAAGACCCTAAATCCAAGTTGTGCAGAATAAGGTCAATATTTTCCACACCTGACACATAACATTACTTTGGGGTGGGATGCTTAGCAGGTGTCGAAAAGTCTTTTTTATTTTGCATTTTAAAATTCAAACGAGACATAACAGGCAGAATTGGCATTTTACACACTTAATCCATCATTACGAGTGTGGCAGTCTTAAGACTGATGTCTTACGACTGTGGTGGAGTCACCACAGTCGGACCGCCAGCACTTTCAGATTGCTGCAATTCAACAGCCTGGTGGTCTCGGTGGTCATAATCCGCGAGGGCAGCCTCCGGATTAGGAGTCCTCTTTCCGCCATCTTTTGCATGGTGGTCAGACCCTCCTGTGTTGCTGGGCTGGACAGAGCCTACTGTGCATGCATGTTTCGCCGGCCCGAGACGGCCAGCCAAACATCATGTGCAGTGAGAGGGATTGCTGTGCACTTCCTCTCAGTGCTCATAACAGCCTGTGGCCCCGCCGCCCTTACGAAAAATTAGAACAAACATAGTTTATCATTTTTAGTAAAAGGTTTTGCAGCAGCAGCTGCTGCTGGCGGGTGTTTTGCTCCTCCACCCTAGTAGAGGAACCACACCTGTGAAAATGCTTCAATTAATATTAACCATCTGTAATTATTCATGATTCATTCCTTACCATTGTATTTAGCTCGGTTGTGCCACCTTAGAAGACCAATCATAATAAAAGTATTCCTCATCCTGCTGCAGTGGGAACACTACTGTCCAAACTGATAAGCTGGATACCTATTGAATGGGGCTACAAGCAACCAGACTGACAGATTAATTCTGGAACAGATTTCATGCGACCCAAGGGAACTTGAATCATTATTAGATAGGTTCAATTGAGCCCAGGGACAACATCAAAATGTCAGATTGCATATAGGCCATGGAATCTGTCTAGGAGTTTCCAGAGCCCGAAATGAGGAATGATATATCTTGAAAAGCAATATATGGTAAAATTTAAATAGCATGTAAATGTAAACTATAATTATTGTAAATTACTCCACTTTTGTACACTGACACCATACTTTGCCTGGGTGTGCAAAATTAGCAAAGTGAGATATGTGTTTGAACAGCCTAAAACCAATATTTTGAAATGTAAATGGGGGTGAACAAAGGGTGGTTGTAATGCAACCAATTTGTGGAAGCAGGCAAAACAGGAATATCCAATGAACTGAGGATATAATTTGAACTATTTGCTAGTGTAATTCAAACCTACATGCTAAAAATACTCTGACTTTTGGGGACAAATTCATTTTTCCAATTCCAAAAATTTGTTCCACACATTAATCGATTGAATTACACAGAGGTTTCTGTGTGAGAAAAGGGCAGCTGGCCCTGCTTCTTTCATTGGGGACATTTTTATTGTTATATGTTCTGCGATTTTGGGAGATTGGTGAAATTTTGTTGGAGGAGCATTCTGGTTTTAGGGAAGCATTGTTTTTACTTGGACCCTTTGTGTTCATTTGATCTTATTTGATCTACTTTAATTCTGCTTGCTGTTAGAAAACGCCATGTTCAGTGTGTTTCTGTGCTACTTTAAACTTTACTGCCGCCATTTCGGAAACACATGGTCTAGTTGCCATAACTCAAGGCTGCCAGGGATATCAGGGGGCAGGTGCGCGAACGCGCTTCTAGGTTAGTTGGCCATGCTTCGCACATTGGGGGCATTTTTATTTTTATATAGTGGGTGAGTTTGGGTGATGTGTGACATTTTGTTGGGGAGCATTCTGTTTTTTGGGGAGCATTCTGTTTTTACTTGGGTCCTTTCTGTTAAATTGATCTTATTTTCCCCATTTTCTTTGTGCTGGGTCTTAGAAAATGCAGTGTATAGTGCGTTTCTTTGTTGCATTAAGCTTTACGGCCACCATCTTGGAAACACGTGGTCTATTTGCTGCATTACATTGCTGCCAGGGATATAAGAGGGCCCGGTGCACTGAAGTGTAGCAGATGAGCAAAGCAGGTGCACCCTAAGGCATGCCTATCTGCACCCGATCACGCTCGGCCCGTGATCAGGCCCAGCCAGGCTTTTCAAATGAACTCTCATCAGAGTTCTAGTTGAATGCATTCCTCTGATGAGCTTCTTGCCTTAAATTTGGGGGCAGTGTGCTCCTGCCAGTTTTAGTTGTCCATCTCTTCACTGCCGCTGTCTTTTCATTTATGTTCCTTTGGAATTCTGGGCGCTCAGGTTTCTCAGGCATCTTTGAATACTGATATCCAGGATGATAATAACCCTTGATAAGCCCCTGATATGTTTTCCTCCCTTTTGAACATTAGTGCCCTCCATACTGGGTACCATCTCACTAATACTCTGATGAGTAATGCAGCACTAGTAAATGTTTGGTCTCTTCCAGTGCTTTAAATGGAAAAATAGAAGTGCAGGTACTCTGTAATAGAGTACCTGCTTGTTTCTGAGAAGTGCCGGTACTCTCCAATTGAAAGTATTACGATTTTCTTGAGATATGCCAGTACTCTCCCTGTCAAAATAAAAAAGTGCTGGTACTCAGTACCGGAGAGTACCGGCCCATTTAAAGCACTGGTCTCTTCACAAAAATTCACAGCACATTTTTTAACTTCTTAGAGGGGAAAATTTAGACATTTTGTTTCTCACTGGAAACTTGGATAAGCAACGGTACAGCACCAGATACTGCTTTTGTGAATCCAGCATGTTACTCCATTGTTCATCAGGATAGGGTGGGTTAGAAATGTGGGGGAACTGCCATGGTTAAAAACGCTCTTTTAAGCTCATTCTTTTTCAGATCCATGAGCGAGCTCTGGGGGGACTGAATTGGTGAGCTTTTCCCTTTCCCCCCCAGTTAATAAGTTGGTAGCAAGTGTGTAAATGTATCATACACCTGGTCCGGCTGCTAAAGTTTTGTCCTCACTGGATGAATGTTTGACCAATTACCTTTTAAAATATCCCAACTTTGCTGTTTTAGGCAATCTCAATTTTAATCTTGACACTTCAGAGGACCATCAGGCTTGCTTTCTTCTAGACATTATGGGCCTCATAAAAGTACCGCCGTCAGAATACCGGTGCGCGGTCAAAAGACCGCCGCGGTAATTCTGAGTTTCCCGCTGGGCTGGCGGGTGACCGCCAGAAGGCCGCCCGCCAGCCCAGCGGGAAACCCCCTTCCACGAGGATGCCAGCTCCGAATGGAGCCGGCGGAGTGGAAAGGGTGCGACGGGTGCAGTTGCACCCGTCGCGATTTTCAGTGTCTGCTATGCAGACACTGAAAATCTTGGTGGGGCCCTGTTAGGGGGCCCCTGCAGTGCCCATGCCATTGGCATGGGCACTGCAGGGGCCCCCAGGGGCCCCACGACACCCGTTACTGCCAACCAGGTTCTGGCGGTCAAAACCGCCAGAACCAGGCTGGCGGTAAGGGGGTCGGAATCCCCATGGCGGCGCTGCCTGCAGCGCCGCCATGGAGGATTCCTCAGGCCAGGGGAAAACCGGCGGGAAACCGCCGGTTTCCCTTTTCTGACCGCGGCTTTACCGCCGCGGTCTGAATAGGCCTGGATGCACCGCCAGCCTGTTGGCGGTGCATCCGCGGTCCCTGGCCCTGGCGGTCCATGACCGCCAGGGTCGTAATGACCCCCTATGGGTGTCATCATGACCCTGGCGGTCACTAGACTGCCAGGGTTACGGTTGAGGGCGGACCGCTGCCAAAGTGGCGGTCAGGCTGCAACATTATGACCGTGGCCGCCAACACCGCCATGCTGCCGCCAGCCGGCAGCCTGGCGGTCCCAGCAGTTGTAATTCACCTGCCTGTCCATGGCAGTAAACACCGCCATGGAAAGGCTGGCGGAATGTGGGAATCGGGGGGCCCTTGGGGCCCCTGCACTGCTCAGGCACTTGACATGGGAAGTACAGGGGCCCCCATGCACAGCCCCATCGTGCATTCCACTGCCTGAATTACGGGCAGTGGAATGCACGACAGGTGCTACTGCACCCGCCGCACTGCCACCTTGCCGCCGGCTCCATTAGGAAAGCTATAATTGGGCCGGTGAGATTCAGGCCTGATGGCGGAATGGCATTGGCGGCCAGCCTCTTCTGTCCGCCAATGTCATAATGAGGGCCTATCTCTCCCTGTAATGTAAATTTTTTTAACAATTTGTGTAGAAGCCCACACATTCTGCTGGTCATCTACTTGATCCTGTTTTTTCGAACCGCTGAATCAAGGTTGCAGAAGTTCTAAGCAACACCTAGATGGATCATTCTACAATTCATTTCCATTGATCTCTGGAATATGGCCCCATAGGTAGATGGCCTACCTCTTCTTTGCCTTATCACAATTGGACCAAGGCTAGTATGGAGGAAATCACTCGTACCCTCATGGATAGTGCCCGGTGTTATCAGATAGGGTGAAACTAGACACTTTGGCAATCAATGCCTAGCTTGGAAGGATTGCTGATCAGGTGGCCTCCATCAAGTCTGGGTCTGCTGATACATAGGCATCTGTACAGTCATTTGTTCCTAGAGCCTTTAAGGTCTCAACAATGCTTAGAATCTTATGCTAAAAAAGTTAAAGAGTTGAGAACAAAGTTTCAGAGTGGGTGTCACAGAATGAGAAACAGCTGAAAAGGGTGAGGGACAAACAATCTTTTTTAATTAAGAAACCTCTTTAGATTTCTTATTGGAATTAGTGATTCCTTAGCAAAGTACTTTGATTGAGCCTTTTTTATTTCTCGATTGTAGGGGCCCAGCTCCCTTCATTCTGATCCTTGCCTGGTTGTCTTTAATCCACTACCAGGCACTCCTTACCCTTATTTCCCTGTACTTGCAGTTTCCTGCTTTCTGTTTGTGACAGTTTTGCTGTCTGTTTCTTCCTCCATCCTCCTGATCTGTGTGTTTTTCTCCCTTGCAATTGGTATATATCTGATAGGAGAAAATAGATGTAAGCTCCCAAAAATAAGTGCTGGCGCCCTTCACCAGCAGCCACTGGCTCAAATTAAGCACTGGATTTACTCTTGTCAATGGCATGAATAAATGTTTTCTAGGGTGGCAAGGACACACCCCTTAAATTTGGCAGGATATAGGTGAACATATGGAAAATTGTTTTATCATAGGGAAAGCATTTTAAAGGACTAAACATGTGCATTTTGTAATAACTCTGGAACACCCCACCATTCTACATTTCCTCTCTCCTACCATACAACAAAGCTTATGTAAAAACAAACACTCTAATATTTACAAGATATCACACACCTTTCTCTTATACAATCAAGAAAAAAAATGAATACTGTAAAACCTTACATAGTCAGAAAAACTTCACTTAATAAGAAGTAAACAATGTAGAACAAATATGTTATACTGCTTCACGTGTTTTGAATCTCACAACTCTATTAAGATTCCAGATTCTCCCATCTTCCACCTTTATACCATTGCAGAAAAGGTTAGTTACTCTTTGTGGAACCATAACTTCTGATTCATATTTTGATGACACAGGTTTATCAATACCAAATCACCAATTAAGAGTGTTGCGTAGGCTCTCATTATTCTACTAAAGACTGCTTTAAATCACAGTTTGGTCGCTCCACAACACTATTTCACTCAGGATGAAATGGAGACGAGTAATGGAGTTGAACCCCTAATGAAGCCATGGCATTCCTGAATGCCATTCAGGCAAAAGCAGGGCCCTAGTCCGAGTGGAAAGCCGCAACTGCATATGTGCCGAGAAAGACTTGCACATCTTTAATAACAGTCCGAGTGTCAGCCGAGCATTGTGGCCACACCCATAGAAATCTGGAGCAAGAGTCAACAGCGACTAAAATGTATTTGTATGCACTGTCCAGTGTTAGGGGACCACAATGGTCCAAGTACACACATTGTAATGGTTTGTTGTAAATTAGGAGGGGTGTCTACGGTGGGCGTTTGATGGTGGAACCCTTAATTTGTTGGCAGATGTCACAACAAAAGACATGCTGCTTGCAATAATGCTATTGTAGCTGACACACCAGTATGGGTAAATGCAGCTCCTCATTCGCTGCTTTAATGAACTCTGATCTCATGTATTTGTTTGGAATAACTCGAACGCCCAACCCTGGTATTTTTACTTTGGCGTCAAGGCAGCCTCCAATTCAGTAGGAATATTTAGCAGGAAATGCTTTTGGATAGGGCGTACCTTCAGCCATGTCTTTCACTGCAGCCAATATGTCATTGTCTGGTTTCATTCCCGAATGGTTTACTGCAGCAACAGCAGCCGTAGCTACTGCTGATTTGGCTGCTTCCTCAGCCAGTGAATTTCCAGCAACGTGTATTCCAACACGCTGGTGTCCAAGTGTATGTACAACATGGACGTTTGATAGTGTTTCCTTCATATCCGCTACTTTCCCCCACAGAAGTCTGTGTTTGATGGTGTTGCCTTTAGAATCTCTGAACCCATTCTGGCACCAGTAATGCAGGTATTCATTGAAAGACTGGACACAATAGTATGAATCCTTGTTAACTGTGCAGGATCAGTTTGTTCCAGTGCCATTACCAGAGCCTTTAGCTCTGCCAGTTGTGCTGTGCAATCTTCTAGCGTGTATGTATGCTAGGGACAAAATGTATTAACCTCCATGTAGCAGCTTACAACTGCACAAGCAGTGGAGTATTGATGTTTTGTCCCTATTGCAGGTTGTGCTGAGCCATTGCTGTACATGACTCTTTGATATTGATCCATAGGCTGTGCATTTGCCGGAACTGGGTATTCTAGTTCATATTGCAAAATCGGAATCTATTGACAGATACATAACGTCCCTTGGCATACATCGGGGGGGCATGGTGGCCAGCTGATCGGACCGGCCATGAGCTCACAGAGCCCGGGTTGCTATTCTTTTGGGCCTAACACTTACTGCAAATGTGAGGCGACATCGAGGGACCCCTCTTTTTGTAGGGCTGGGGCTGGTTAGGGCTTCGGTCCGAGGCTGGCGACCGTGCTAAGTAGTGCGAAGTGGGGGACGCAGCTTGCCGGGAAGCGGAGACTGTTAGCCCCACCCGAGTGAGAAGGCAGGCACAGCCAGGACTCGGAGTGTATGCCGATGCAGGGAGCTCGGATCAAGAATCTGTCAGCGGGTTCGCAGGACAAAGCGAACGTTGACAACATTGTTGGAATCTGGGGCAGAGGCGGAGGGGGGCATAGAAAGAGGTAGGCGTTTTCTGGTCCGAGTAAATTTTAGGAGCCCTGGAGGCACCGTTAGAGGGGTTAGGCTTGGTGAAGGCAGGATTGGACATATGGATGTTGTGTATGATGATTGGTTGGGGGGTACATTATATGACGCCCACCCGTCGCTCCACACTGGCATTCTTGCCCCCACTTTCTATTGTGGCTCGTGGTAAACAACTTAGAGCAACTGAGGGATACCAAAATACCTCGGTTGGGGGGCAGGCAAGAAGAGGCTCCCCAGCTGAGTTGCAGGGATTGGTAAGAAAAAATAAAAAACTTTGGTTTGGTCTTACAGGGCGCCGCACAAACAAAAGGGCTTGGCGCTGCTAGAAGAAGGCAGGGCCATAAAGGGCATGGAATGAATAATTCTTCCCCTGCTAGGCCTTTGAAACTGATTAGCAAGAATCAAGGGGAAAAAGGTATAACTCATCCCCTCACTGACAAAGCTTCTGCTCAGAGAGATTTCAAGACTCCTAAGTCTCCTCTCCTATTTCATTCCTTCTTTAAGCTCCCTACTTCTAAGGTTGAAACTTTGTAAATATCCCCGGTCAGAAGGGGGAGCTCTGTCTGTAGGATGTCGGACAAAATAATTATTAAAGGAGCTACAGAGGAAACTACAGAAGGAAAGGGTGGGCCATTTCAAGAGGGCAACAAGACAGCACACATTGAGCCCACAATGTCTACTGGGGAGTAACCAGTGCCTGTGCTATCAATGCCTCAGCCTATAAGTCAGGAGTCCCAAACAGACATGAGGCGTCTTCTCCTATCATTAAAATTAAAGGAAGATATAAAAGAGAGATTTGAGACGTCTGAGAGCAACCAGGAAAAAATTAAGCAAACCTGTATGACAATGGAAAATAAGATAAGCATTTTAATGGAGAAAGTAGGAAATATGGTTATCTCGATTAAACAAGAAATACTACAGTAAAGAATAGGTGAGAAGGCTATACAAGAGAAGCTTGAGACTCTGAAAAATAACATTTTTGGAAAATATCCAAGAAAAAGTCTGTTTAATTTTGGCTCCCCCGCTATCAAGGAGAAGATTTTGCTTGAGGCTCTCAAAGCGAACAGCTTTTGTAAGGGCGATTGGACTTTTCGCATTAGATCAGATATCTCAATGGTAACACAGGAAAGGCAGTGGGAGCTGGGAAAATATATGTTTGAGCTGAGGGCTATGGGGGCGAGTGTACAGCTTCGTTTCCCAGCAGCGCTTAGAATCATGTGGCAAAACAAGATGCATAATATCAGAGACCCAAATGATGACCGCACCTCTTTGGAGCAAATGAAAGCAGGGCGCTAGATATATATTTGTTTTCATAGCCGTCCGGAGCCGAGTGGGCTCACCTGGGCTAATCATAGGGATATCCCAATTAGAATAGGAAGCGTTCACCAGGGAGGTATGGGGTTTGGGGCACTAGTGGGAGGTTGTCATATCACAGGGCGTGGGTGTGGGAGCAGGTGAGAAAAAATCATAAAAAAAGACCTCATAGATTTTAATTTTCGACATAACTTTTTTAGGGCGTTGAGGTACAGGTTCTTTGAATCTATAGAACGGCCCCAGTTCAGTTGAACATTTTAACTTGGAACGTGAATGGTCTTAGGGTCAGGGGACGTAGACAAAAATGTTTTGAATATTTGAGGTTGCTGGAAGAAGAGATAGTGATCCTTCAGGAGACCCACCTAACACAAGAGGAATGGAGTAGTACCTTAAAGCTGGTACCATTGGTGGATCATTAGGTTAGGCCCAACCAGCCCTTTACAGTTAAAGGGGTTGTGATTCTTTTTTAAAAAATCACTAAAAGTAAAGTTGGGTATGGTTAGGGTAGACCAGAGAGGATGGTTGTTAGTGGTGGAAGCTAATGTATATGGATCTTGGTTGGCATTTGCAGGATATTATGGCCCCAATATAGATGATCCAGTCCCTTTCCAGGAGCTCTATAATCAGCTTTTAAATTCTAAATATCTGATTGTTATGGGGGATAATTTTAATGTCCTTTTGGTTTCAATTTGGGATAAATCAATAATGAGGAATACAGCAAACACCCCAAACCCAAGAATTTGGGTAAGGCAGGTGATGGGGGATCTGGATTTAGTGGATATTCAGAGATGGAAGGGTAGCATTGGATCAGTATTCACTTTTCCTAACAAAAAATATGTGTAGTACTCAAGAATTGACTTTTTTTTAGTGAGAAGTAGTGTATGTGAGAAAGTGATTGAGGTGAAACATGCCCCTGAACATCTATCTGATCATACGGCGGTGAGGCTCTATTTGTTGATGGATAAACCTTTGGTTAACGTAAGATGGACGGTAAATCGTGCCTTGTTTTTGGAGGAATGGCCCGCTGAGAAGTTAAAAAAGAATACTAAGGGCCTGATTCCAACTTTGGAGGACGGTGTTAAACCGGCCCAAAAGTGGCGGATATACCACCTACCGTATTACGAGTCCATTATATCCTATGGAACTCGTAATACGGTAGGTGGTATATCCGTCGCTTTTGGGACGGTTTAACACCGTCCTCCAAAGTTGGAATCAGGCCCTAAGACTTTTATTGATTTAAACTATGGGTCTACCACTATCCATAAAGTATTGGATACCTATAAAGCAAATATAAGAGAGTGCCCAATGATAAGTCGGTTTTGGCAAGATGTGGGTAAAGAAATTAAGCAGGTAATAAGTGCGGGTGTTTAGGTTTGCTTGCCACTGATAATATTTGGAGTAATATGCAAAGAAGCATTGATCCAAAAGGAAATATCACACCGAAAAAAAGTGTTATTATTCCTGATAATTCTTTTAGCATGTTGTGAGATTTGTTTAAAATGGATTTCCTCCTTGGCCCCTACAGTACACGAATGGAAGAACTCAGTTACAAATTTGTGTCTCCTAGAACAGGGGTATTCAGCTAAGAAGAGAGATAGATTTTTGGTGCATTGGGCAAAGAGAAAGGTAATCTCAGATGCTTGTATGTAGGTTTGTCCGATGAATACAAGTGGTATAACCCCCCTTTTGAGTCCAATCAATGACTTTAGAAGAAAGGAGATGTTGGTTATGATCTCTTTTGGAGCGGCTCGGGCGTAGAGGAAGGGTCTCTACCTTAACCCCGTATGATCAGAGGGGGATTGTTAGACCTGACAGCCTAACAATGGTCATACCTAACTTTTTGCCTGCCTACCTCCACTTTTTATATACTGTTTTTGCTGGTTTTTATACTCTACGCACCTTACCACTGCTAACCAGTGCTAAAGTGCATATGTTCTCTCCCTCAAAACATGGTAACATTGGATCTTACCCAATTGGACTATTTAATTTACTGATAAGTCCTTAGTAGAGTGAACTATGTGTACCCAGGGCCTGTAGATTAAATGCTACTAGTGTGCCTGCAGCACTGATTGTGCCACCCACTTAAGTAGCCCCTTAACCTTGTCTGAGGCCTGTCATGGCAAGGCCTGTGTGTGCAGTTTCACTGCCAATTCGACTTGGCATTTAAAAATACTTGCCAAGCCTAAAACTTCCCTTTTTCTACATGGTATGGCCTAGGCAGGGTGCTGTGTAGGCAAAAGGCAGGACATGTACCTATGTAGTTTACATATTCTTGTAGTGTAAAACTCCTACATTTGTTTTTACACTGCTGTGAGGCCTGCTCCCTTCATAGGCTAACATTGGGGCTGCCCTCATACATTGTTTGAGTGGTAGCTGCTGATCTGAAAGGAGTAGGAAGGTAATATTTATTATGGCCATAATGGTGATATAAAATCCTGCTAACTGGTGAAGCTGGATTTAATATTACTATTTTAGAAATGCCACTTTTACAAAGTGGGCATTTCTCTGCACTTAAATCTTTCTGTGCCTCACAATCCAAGTCTGGCTGGGTTTAGTTGACAGCTCCTTGTGCATTCACTCAGACACACCTCAAACACAGGATACTCATCCTCACTTGCATACATCTGCATTTTGAAGGGGTCTTCCTGGGCTAGGAGGGTGGAGGGCCTGCTCTCACACAAAGGACTGCCACATCCCCCACTGAGACCCTTGCAGACAGAATTGAACTGAAAGGGGGCCTGGTGCACTTCTAAGACACTCTTTGAAGTCTCCCCCACTTCGAGGGCACATTTGGGTATATAAACAGAGCCTCTGCCCCTACCAACTCAGACACTTCCTGGAGAAGAAAACTAGAATCAGAACATGCATCCTGCGAAGAAGAATTGCCTGGTTGCCCAAAGGACTCACCTGACTGCTTTATGTGAAGGACTGCTGCCTTGCTGTTGCCCTGCTGCCTTACTGCTGTGGTGAAGAAGTGATCTCCAAGGGCTTGGATAGAGCTTGTCTCCTGTTCCCTGAAGTCTCAGGACCAAAAAGACTTTGGCGGTCATTCTGACCGCGGCGGGCGGCGGTCGCCGCCTGCCATGCGGTTACCGCCGAATGACCGCACCGCGGTCAAAAGACCACAGCGGTCATTCCAAAAGGCCGTCCGCCAGCCCAGCGGGAAAGCCCCTGCAACGAGGAAGCTGGCTCCGAATGGAGCCGGCGGAGTTGCAGGGGTGCGACGGGTGCAGTGGCACCCATCGCGATTTTCACTGTCTGCAAAGCAGACAGTGAAAATCTTTGTGGGGCCCTGTTAGGGGGCCCCTGCACTGCCCATGCCAGTGGCACCCGTTCCCGCCATCCTGGTTCTGGCGGTGGACACCGCCAGAAACAGGCTGGCGGGAAGGGGGTCGGAATCCCCATGGCGGTGCTGCAAGCAGCGCCGCCATGGCGGATTCCCTGGGCCAGGGGAAAACCGGCGGGAAACCGCCGGTTCCCCTTTTCTGACCGCGGCTTTACCGCCGCGGTCAGAATAGCCCAGGAAGCACCGCCAGCCTGTTGGCGGTGCTTCTGCCGCCCTCCGCCATGGCGGTCATGGACCACCAGGGTCAGAAAGACCCCCTTTATCTCTACAAGAAGGACTCCGTGTGTGGTGAAATTCAACGCACTGCCTGCCAGAAACGATGCACAGCCTGCACTGCGGTGAAACTTTCACCGCACGCCGATCTCGAACGACGCAGCCCGACTTCGCAATGAGAAGATCGACGCAGTGCCACGGTAGCGACCCAAAATTTGACTCTCGGCCCACCAGAACGACGCACAGCTGAACCGGAATGACGCAGCCTGACTTTCAGTGAGGAATCGACGCAGCGCCTGCCGTGCGGTAGAAAAATAAACGCCCACCGAATCAAGGCAGCTCCTATGACTTCGTCCTGCCAGTGAAGAAAATCCATGCATCGTCCCTGGGGCATCTGAAAACCCTGCAACCCGAAGAGGATTCACGACCGAGCACTGGAAATCGACGCACAGCCATCTCTGTGCGAAAACGAAATGACGCATCGCCATGTGCGGCCCGAGAAATCGACGCACACCCCTTTGTTTCCGCACATCTCCTCCTCTGCAGCCCTTTGCAGAGGTTTTTCACGCGAACCAGGTACTTTGTGCTTGAAAGAGACTTTGGGGGGTCATTCTGACCCTGGTGGCCGGTGACCGCCAGGGTCACCGACCACGGGAGCACCGCCAACAGGCTGGCGGTGCTCCCAAGGGCACTCTGACCGCGGCGGTTCAGCCGCGGTCAGAAAGGGTAAACCGGCGGTCTCCCGCCGGTTTACCGCTGCCCCATTGAATCCTCCATGGCGGCGGAGCGTGCTCCGCCGCCATGGGGATTCAGACACCCCCTACCGCCATCCTGTTCATGGCGGGAAACCCGCCATGAACAGGATGGCGGTAGGGGGTGCCGCGGGGCCCCTGGGGGCCCCTGCAGTGCCCATGCCAATGGCATGGGCACTGCAGGGGCCCCCGTAAGAGGGCCCCACAAAGTATTTCAGTGTCTGCTTTGCAGACACTGAAATACGCGACGGGTGCAACTGCACCCGTCGCACCCCTGCAACTACGCCGGCTCAATTCTGAGCCGGCATCCACGTTGCAGGGGCATTTCCGCTGGGCCGGCGGGCGCTCTTTTGGAGAGCGCCCGTCGGCCCAGCGGAAATGTTTGAATGGCCGCCGCGGTCTTTTGACCGCTGTGCGGTCATTTGTCGGCGGTACCTTGGCGGACGGCGGTCTGAATGACCCCCTTTGTTTGCTTTTAAAAGACTTAAGACACTTTGGGAATCATTACAACATTGGCAGTATAAGGCACTTACCGCCGTGCAGAAGACCGCCAATACACCGCCGCGGCCGCAGTAGACCGCCACAGATATTATGACACACATCACGGAATCTGCCGAAATTCAGACACCCACACAACACCGCCACACCAAAGGTCAGTGATAAACTGGCGGAAATCCTCCACCTCCACACCAACAGAAACACGCCCATGCTATTATGACACACAAATCCATGCAGCGGTCTTTCAACCGCGGTATTCCATTGGCGGTACACACCGCTGCGCTCAAAATACACACACATATACAAAACACCGCCACATTGGACAATTACAAATACACACACCTGAGACACATACACACACCACTCCCACACACCCAACACAATATAAAATACACACCCACATCACCCACAAACCCCTACAACCAGAAATTCTGAGAGAAGGCCAGAGAGAGAGCACAGCTATTGACAACCCCATCACACAGAGGCAAACAACACCATCACCCACACAACATCCACACACAAAACACCACATACCACTACACTCACCACACCCATCAACACATACACCACCCCCCACATCACACACACACCACCCCATGTCACGCCAAAGACACCCCCGCTTCTCCGAGGAGGAGCTCAGGGTCATGGTGGAGGAAATCGTACGGGGAGAGCCACAGCTATTTGGCTCACCGGTACAGCACACATCAATAGTCAGGAAAATGGAGCTATGGCGCAGAATAGTGGACAGGGTCAAAGCCGTGGGACAGCACCCAAGAAATAGGGAGGACATCAGGAAGAGGTGGAACGACCTACGGGGGAAGGTGCGTTCCACGGTATCCAGGCACAACATCACGGTACAGCGTACTGGCGGCGGACCCCCACCTCCTCCCCCACAACTAACAACATGGGAGGAGCAAGTCTTGACCATCTTGCATCCAGAGTGCCACGGAGGAGTCAGTGGAGGATGGGACACTGGTAAGTCACATCTTAACTATCACATCCCCCACCCTACCTGCATGCTATCACACACCCCCACGCTCACACCCTCCCCTATCACCTCAAATCCTCACTAATCTACCCATGACACCAACCACCCATCCCAACACCAAGCCCTGCATGACACAACTAAGCATGGACACCCCTCACTAAAGCATGGCCACTGCACATACCCAGAACACCCCCCCAACCATCACCACACAAGCCCCCACACAGGAATGCCTGCAC
Source organism: Pleurodeles waltl (assembly GCF_031143425.1). Classification (NCBI taxonomy): domain Eukaryota; kingdom Metazoa; phylum Chordata; class Amphibia; order Caudata; family Salamandridae; genus Pleurodeles; species Pleurodeles waltl. Next base: position 211,484,611 of record NC_090437.1, read on the forward strand.
TGGGGTTCACGCACACCCAACCATTTCACACCATGAAACACACACATGCAATAATAATGTTCTTATACCCCTGCAGGAACCCGAAGGAACGTCACCACACCAGAGGGTCCAGACAACACCACTCCACCCCCAGAAGAGGCCCACAGTGACAACAGCAGCTCTGCCCCACTGGATCTTGATGACCAGCCCAGACCATCGTGGGCCTCAGGACAGTCGGTTCCCCTTGCCCAGCCACAGCCCAACACCAAGCTTACACCCTCTGGTAACACCAGCACAGCACCCACCCAGCGGGCCCAAACCTCCCTACCCAGGACAGGTCAATCAGTGGTGTGTCCACCACTACAGGGCACCCAGGCTAACCGACCACCCCAACAACAACAGGGACCTGGGGGCAGTGGTAGTGGGCACACGGTCCAGGGGACGGAGGCACACGAACACCGGGGAACTGGGAGGGCTGCTGTGCGACAGAGGGAGGACAGGCCAAGGGAACCAACTCTCCACGAGGCCCTCTCCTCCATCATGGGAGCATACCACCACTCCCAGGAGACGATGGCAACGGTCCTGGACAAGTTGCAGGAGACCCTGCGCCTGCAGGACAAACTGTATTTGGGGTTCAGGGAGGAGCTCAGGACCATCGGCTCCGCCCTGGGCACCATCGTAGGGGTGCTGACGGAAATTCAAAAGACCTTGATGGACACCGTGGCACTCCAAGGGGCCCCTGACACTAGCCAGGATGACGAACTGCCCACCACCTCCACCAGCGCTAGTGGACAGGACGCCCCGCCACAGGACCACCACACCAGCACCCCACCCCCTGCAGACGGACAACCACCACGCAAGCGGGCCCTGGGATCCAGGAACAGGACAGAGCAAGATGGCAAGACCCCGCCAGGAAATGAGACCACCCTGATTGTCCACCCACTGTCCCACCTTGTCACCCTGTCCAGATTGGAACTGCCCCAGCTCCACTTCCAGTGACCAGATGGGCAGTGCACATGTGAGACTAATAGACTGGACTCTGCCATGGACATTCCTCCACCATTACCCATCCCCATTTTACAACCCCCCTTCATTTTTTGAGTACTTAAATAAACACCCTTGAAACACAAAAAAATCTGGAGTCAGTCTATGATTTGGAACTTTGTATTATCAATTACAGTGTCATAATGGGTTACCCATTGTAAGACTAACATACCAATGTCACACATCACAAGCCCTTCAAGGATGCAAGCTTGGGAAACTGAAATGGAAGGGTACAACTCAATTAACAAATAGTGAGTGAAATGTGGGTACAGAATAGAGGTAGACGTGTGAAAGTTAATGTAATGTTAAACCAGAAAATGTTCTCACCTGTGTGTCACTGGAAATATTGCTGTATGACTGACTCCCTGTTGTCGTTTTCTTCATCCTCAGCTTCATCCTCATCACTGTCCACAACCTCCACAGGCTCCACAGGCTCCACAGCTGCCACAACACCGTCATCTGGATCATCCTCCTGCAGAAAAGGCACCTGGCGTCGCAATGCCAAATTATGGAGCATGGAGCAGGCGACGATGATGTCGCGCACCTTCTTCGGTGAGTAGAATAGGGATCCACCTGTCATATGAAGGCACCTGAACCTGGCCTTAAGAAGGCCGAAGGTGCGTTCGATTACCCTCCTAGTCCGCTCATGGGCATCATTGTACCGTTTCTCTGCCCTGGTTCTGGGATTCCTCACTGGGGTCAATAGCCAGGAAAGGGTGGAGTAACCAGAGTCCCCCAATAGCTATACACGGTGCCTCTGGAGTTGACCCATCATATCAGGGATGCTGCTATTCCGCAGGATGTAGGCGTCATGCACAGAGCCAGGGAACATTGCATTTACCTGCGAGATGTACTGGTCTGCCAAACAGACCATCTGGACATTCATCGAATAATAACTCTTCCTGTTCCTGCACACCTGTTCACTCCTGCGGTGGGGGACCAGAGCTACATGGGTCCCATCAATGGCACCTATGATGTTGGGGATATGTCCAAGGGCATAGAAGTCACCTTTCACTGTAGCAAATCCTCCACCTGAGGGAATATGATGTATCTCCTTACGTGTTTCAGCAGGGCAGACAACACTCTGGACAAGACGTTGGAAAACATAGGCTGGGACATCCCTGATACCATGGCCACTGTTGTCTGAAAAGAGCCACTTGCAAGGAAATGGAGCACTGACAGCACCTGCACGTCAGGGGGGATTCCAGTCGGATGGCGGATTGGTGACATCAGGTCTGGCTCCAACTGGGGACATAGTTCCTGGATTGTGGCACGGTCAAACCTGTAGGTGACGATGACAAGTCTTTCTTCCATTGTCAACAGGTCCACCAGCGGTCGGTACACCGGAGGATTCCGCCATCTTCTCATATGTCCCAGCTGACGGTGCCTGAGAAGGACAACAGAGAAGAACCAGTCACTATTCCTCCAGGTATGTACCCACAGTTACACACAAGACTACACCAGACAAAAAACCCTTCCTGTATGTGTGTTGAGTGTAGGCCTAGGTATGTGTGACGCAGTAGTAAATTAATTCATGTGGGCCCCTGAAATGGCGGCTGCCTGACCTCTAAACTGGGACAATGGGATTGTGGGGTAACTGCGCTGGCGTTGCACACCGTTGCGGTAGGCAGTCGTAGACCGCGGCGCAATGCTGCATTGGTTAACATTGGACCCTATGGGTCCCAGGAGCCAATGAACAGGTGCGCCGGCGGTGATGATGCACACCGCCGCGGACGTCACCGCCTTTTTCTATCAGTTCAATCACTAGATACCTGACCTTCGACAGGAGAGGACCTACACTGCTAGTGCTGCTGTGACCTCGGTCTGGAAGCGACGATGGCTGCTGCGTCTGGGGAAAGGGCCCCTGCCTTCACTGCACAGGAGTTGGAGAAACTTGTGGATGTGGTCCTCCCCCAGTACATGCTACTCTACGGTCCTCCAGACCAACAGGTTAGTACACAGGGAGCACGTTGTGTGGACTAGGCCTGGGTGGAGAGGGCTGGGTAGAAGAGGAAAGGGGCCAGAGTTCATAGAACATTAATGCATGGGAATGAATGGGCCACATGGCCAGAGTAGGGAGGGGGCCACTCACATTGACGGTGCAGTTGGTAATGACTGTTCCTCTTCCCTTGTGCATGTCATGTAGGTCAGCGCCCACCACAAGAGGGACATTTGGCGTGCCATCGCCAAGGAGGTCCGGACCCTGGGGGCCCACCAGAGACGGGGCACCCACTGCCGTAAGAGATGGGAGGACATTCGCCGCTGCAGCAAGAAGACGGCGGAGGCTCAGCTGGGGATGGCCTCCCAACGTGGGAGGGGTGCCCGTCACACCATGACCCCCCTGATGTTCCGGATCCTGGCAGTGGCCTACCCGGAGTTGGATGGGCGCTTGAGGACATCACAGCAGACACAAGGGGGTGAGTACAACCTCATTCTGCGGACTTTGCGTGCAGTGGAGGGGTCTGGGTGGGGGAGGTGGGCTGTAGGTGTCCCTAGGCCAGGGCGAGTTAGGTAGGCAAGGCCCCTCCGTAATGTAGGCCATGTGGCACTCAACCACATCTCAGCAGAATGCCAAGTTGAGGTATAGTTGCCCCTGTGGCATCCATGTGCGCAGATTTCCACCATTGCCATGTAGGCCATATCCCAGAAATTGCATGTGCAGAGGTCAGGAGCACGGCGTAATGCAGGGGGCTGCTGCGTCTGTCTTGTCCGCCAACGGTAGCGGCATGCCATGCACTAAAACTCTCTTTGTTCTGTCTCCCCCACTTTTCCTGCTCTCCCTGTCCTTTTGTACATCAGCATCATCAGGCGGAGGTACAGTGGCACCGGAGCACGAGGGTGCTGCATCCCACATGGCCATGGAGGGCCACACCACAGACTCTGAATGCACCAGTGGGACGGAGGGTGAGGGGAGCTTCACGTCGGCCACCGGATCACAAACCAGCGACACGGACTCGTCTGCCGATTGGAGCTCCCCTGTGGTGGCGGCACCATCTGTGCGCCCCACTTCTACAGGTACAGCCGCCACCTCCCCTACCAGCACCGCCCTCCCAGCAGCCCCTCAGCATTCGACCCGTGCACGCTCACCCAGGAGGGTGGGCATCACCTTCGCCCCAGGCACCTCAGGCCCTGCCCCAGTCACCTCTGCTGCCCTCAGTGAGGAGGCCATTGACCACCTCAGGTCACTCACTGTTGGGCAGTCTACCATTGTGAATGCCATCCAGGGTGTAGAAAGGGAGTTGCAACACGGTAATGCATTCCTGGAGGGCATTCATTCTGGTTAGGCTGTCCTTCAGCGAACCCTGCAATCTCTGGCCTCAGCACTGATGGCAGCCATTGTCCCTGTGTCTAGCCTCCCCTCTCCAAGTTCCTCCACCCAGACCCAATCTCCTGTACCCCAGCCCATCCCAAGCACACCTACAGACCAGCATGCACACAAGTCAGCACACACAAGTAGCTCAAGCAAACATAGGCACCACACACACCACAGGCACTCACGCAAGCCTCACCCACATACAGACACAGCAACATCCACTGTCTCCACTGTGTCCCCCTCCTCCTCTTCACCCTTCTCCCTCCCAGTCTCGTCTACACACACACCTGCATGCACCACATCTACAGGCACTAGGACTCGCACCAGGACACCCAGCACCACAAGCTGCTCACCTGCACTCACCACCTCCACTGCCATTTACACGTCCCCTGTGTCCTCTCCCAATGTGTCTGTGATGCCCCCTCCCAAAGTACACAAACGCCGGCAATCACTCACCCAACATCCATCCACCTCACAACAGCCTCCAGTACCTGCACCTGCACCCAAAACACCTAAAGTGACACCTCCGACAACCACCTCCTCTTCCTCCACTCCCAGACCCCCTCCAGCTACCCATCCCAGTGTCCATCAGAAACTGTCCCTATGTCAAATTGACCTTTTTGCCCCCACCCCCCACCTCCAATTCATCAGCCCCCTCGTAGCCCCTTTGCCAAAAAGCCTCCAGTACCAGTGGTGCGTGTTTCAGGTTTTTGGAGTGCACCGGCCACCAGGGCAGGCAGTAGGACCCGGAGCCAAGGCACTGGCAGCCCACCCCCTGTAAAGGCTCTGAAATTGGAGAGTGGACCGTCTTAAGACTCCTGGTGGGACAACAAGTGACATGGGATCGAAGGCGATTGGTGAGTCAGCTGTAACTCCAAAAAAGGGGGGGAAGGTCCAGAGGAAGTCTGCCCAGCCTGTTGTGAGTGTCACGGCGGAGAAGTGTGCCATCATTTCCGGCGGTCCAGACACAACCGCCAGCACCGTCGTCACTGGTCCTGAGACCACCGCCAGAGTCACAGCCCAGGAGGGCCCAAGTATCGTCACTGGTCCTGAAACCACCACCAGAGTCACAGCCCAGGAGGGCACAAGTATCGTTACTGGTCAGGAGACCACCGCCAGAGTCACAGCCCAGGAGGGCACAAGTATCGTTACTGGTCCAGAAACCACCACCAGAGTCACAGCCCAGGAGGGCACAAGTATCATTACTGGTCAGGAGACCACCGCCGGAGTCACAGCCCAGGAGGGCCCATGTATCGTTACTGGTCAGGAGACCACCGCCGGAGTCACAGCCCAGGAGGGCCCAAGTATCGTCACTGGTCCAGAGACCACCGCCGGAGTCACAGCCCATGAGGGGCCAGGATGCCACAGCCCTGCTGGGCAATGATGGAACGTCATGCCACACACCAATGCCCATTGTAGAGATCGTCATGCCACACACCAATGCCCAGTGTAGAGATCGTCATGTCACACACCAATGGCCAGTGTAGAGATCGTCATGCCACACACCAATGTCCATATCAGAACCGCCATGGCAAAGCACCGCTGAACAGTCCATAGACCGCCATGTCAAAGCACCGCTGAACAGGGCAAAGACCGCCATCGCAAAGCACCGCTGAGCAGGGCAAAGACCGCCATGGCAAAGCACCGCTGAACAGGGCAAAGAGAGCCATGGCAAAGCACCGCTGAACAGTCCATAGACCGCCATGTCAAAGCACGGCTGAACAAGGCAAAGACTGCCATGGCAAAGCACCGCTGAACAGGGCAAAGACCGCCATGGCAAAGCACAGCTGAACAGGGCAAAGACCGCCATGGCAAAGCACCGCTGAACAGGGCATAGACAGCCATGGCAAAGCACCGCTGAACAGTCCATAGACCACCATGGCAAAGCACCGCTGAACAGTCCATAGACCGCCATGTCAAAGCACTGCTGAACAGTCCAGAACCGCCATGTCAAAGCACCGCTGAACAGGGCAAAGACCGCCATGGCAAAGCACCGCTGAACAGGGCAAAGACCGCCATGGCAAAGCATCGCTGAATAGGGCAAAGACCGCCTTGGCAAAGCACCGCTGAACAGGGCAAAGACCGCCATGGCAAAGCACTGCTGAACAGGGCTAAGACCGCCATGGCAAAGCACCGCTGAACAGTCCATAGACCGCCATGGCAAAGCACCGCTGAACAGTCCATAGACCGCCATGTCAAAGCACCGCTGAACAGTCCAGAACCGCCATGTCAAAGCACCGCTGAACAGGGCAAAGACCGCCATGGCAAAGCACCGCTGAACAGGGCAAAGACCGCCATGGCAAAGCACCGCCTTCTAAGTTAAGCCTGACTGCTCAGTGCCAAGCTACCAGAGGGTGGGCACAGGATAATTTGGATTGTGTGTGACTTACCCAGACTAAAGTGAGGGTTCTTGCTTGGACAGGGGGTAACCTGACTGCCAACCAACGACCCCATTTCTAACAGGGATGGTTTGAGACACTACCTCGTACTATTGTTACCTGACTGGAAATCACTTTGAGGACAAAAAAAAATGTAGTCAACATTAGTGGCTGTCAAAGACATTGCCCATTGAATCCACCGTGGATGTAATGCTTAAGTGTTTTGAACACTAGATTTGGAAACAGCCTCAAGGGCTGGAATTGGACATATGGTAATAATGTGTTTCCCCTGGGCTAGTGGTCTTTCTTTAATGACAACCATCTGAACAGCAGTGAGAATTTTCTCAGTGGGAGCAAAGCGTTGTTCTGCTGCTGAATTCAAATGTGATTTGTATGTAATCAGGACTGTGTCACCCTCATTGAAAGTTACATAGGTGAAACCAATGGCACCAGCAATTACTCAGATGACCAGATGTTTTTTGTTGTCCCTTGTGTGTATGTGATGTGCTGAAAGCATGTCTGTTTGCAAAGCTCTAAGAATGCGTGTGTGTCCGACTGTCCAAAATGTACTTAAAAAGTCAGGACGTATTAAGTCTTATAAAGGTTTTATGCTTGATGCGTAATCAGTAATGTAAGTTCTGCCAAAATTTAGAAAACCCAATAGGGATTTGAGTTTTTTAATTGTATTTAGAGGTTGTAACTGTGAGCATTTTTCCAAGCAATGTGGTGCTAGGCTCTTTCCTTCACTTGAAAGTTCATATCCAAGAAATGGGACGCTAAGGAAGGCTATTTATTTTTTTTTTTTATTAAGTTTGTAGCTGAACTTGGCAAATCCTACAACAATGTGGGCTACCCATCTTAAAAGTTGCAATAATTCCCCACCCGTAAGATAAATATCATCTACATAGGACGATGCTTCAGGGTCAATGTTGTGCAATATTGAAGTCACAGAGCCGCAAACAGTCCTGGACTGCTAATGTACCCCTGGGGTAAACGACAGAATTTTTTCTGGGAGCCTGAAACTTGTTAAGTCTTTACTCTCAGGCGCTATATTTTGTCAGAAGAAACCATTGAAAATGTCCAGTGTTGTTTTGTATATTTGCGCTCTATGTTGTTCATGAGTGCTGTGCTATGTGAGTTTTGTATAGCGTATGTGCATGTATGACTGTTTAAATGTCCGTAGTCCAAGACTAATCTGTACGAATAGTCCATTTTAGCTTCTGGGAATAAGGGATTATTCATTGGCGAGACACAGGGTTCAGTTACGTGCTGATACTCCAGTTGTGTGAGGATTTCCCTCACGGGTGCGTAAGCATCATGTTTTATTAGATATTGGGGTTGTGGATTGGGTTGATTTTTTATTGGAATTGCATGATAGGGGGAATCTTTATCCCATCCTATGTGGTTGCCATTTAACACGGATGCCTGTGCCAGTGCCCAATTGATGGCGTAGGATTCTGCGAGCTCCTTTGGAAGAAGAGGCGAGAAAGAAGGTTTGATAACATCTTCCCCAAATGGGCAAGGAGAAATTCAGGAGGCCAATCCCTTTCAGCCAGTATAATATCATATATATTTACAATGTGGTCCCAAAAGATTGTGTTGATTGTGCGCTCCTTGTCTCCTTCTAACTGTAACGTTACTTTGTACACCCTATCAGGTGTGGAGACACGCATGTCCGCAGTTTCTACTTGTAGGAAGTCATCAGTTGCTTTTACCTCCAGATGCTCTAGAAGATTCCGGTGAACTATCATGACCTCTGCTGCGCTTCCTTATAGCTCTAATACCCACTTCTTGTTCTTCATTACAGCCCTCTTTTTGAGTGGCATGTCAGACTGCAACTGCTGCCACCTTTTTCTTTTTGAAATGGGGTTTTGTTGGCGAAGTTTCTCTTCTTTTTTAACAAAAACGTCTGTTGAGCGTTGTGATTCCTGTCTCGGTTTCACGTACTCAGTTCTTTGCTCTGGCTGCCCACCTCTCTCATGGTTTCACGTACTCACTTCTTTGCTCTGCTTGCCACCTCTCTCACTGAGTTTTTCTGGTGAGTCCTGAAATGAATGAGATTGGCGTATAACAGTATATTGATATCTGTCAGGTATTTTATTATTATCTCTGTTTCTGAGTTTATATCTCTTTTGTGGGCTCTCCGTATGCAGAGATTCTCCCCTTTCTTTTTAGGTGTTTGTTGTTTTTTATGCCAGCATTTCTTAGTACCCTCGGGAGCTTACTTGGTGGAATCTTTATTAGATTTACCCTGAAATTGTGGTTTTGTTGGTCTGGCCCCCAGACTATCTCGAACAATGCTAGAGTAGTTTTCTGCGATAATCTTTGGCAGCTTTCGTTCTTGATCCTGTGGATGAACGTCCGAGAGCTGCATGTTCACCGCTAGTGCGACCGCTTCCACTTTAAGGTAACTTAATAGAATTGAGGATACTGTGGCAAAATTGCCCATTAGTTGCATCCCAAAGCCCAGGGCTGGGACAGCTCTGTATTCATCTTGAATTTGTTTCAACACTTACTGTAAATTGCCAAGTGTCGGTGTACAACGTGCGGCAGTATAGAGCATGGCAAATACCGTGCTGCAAGTATTACAGTTATCTGTCGTGGGAACCATCCCAAATAGCAAGCGCATAGTTAATATTCTATGCTTATCCTGAGGTCCTGTACGGGGAAATACTGCTTCCAGTGCATTTATTTTTTGAGCTAACCAAAATGAAATTTCTTCTCGTTTGGCGGGTACCTTACCCATGATCAAATGTACAGTTGAAGGATTAATGTCTGGCTTTACTGCATCTTGTTGCACTGGAGCAGCACGTGCTGGGTTTGTATTCAATATTTGCATTACAAACTGTACTGATCTTCTGTATACTGCTGTCAGCTCAGCATATAAGAGACAGACTTCAGCTGCCGTTAAGTTCGCTGCAGCAGGGTGAGGTGTATAAGTGGCCAAAAAAGGCCAGGTAGGACCATCATTACTTGGAGGACCTAACCAAACATGTAAAATTGTATGGGGTATGGTGCCATCAAGCCAATTATTATATTCTTGATAAGATAGAGGTATTTCTAGATATGCACATTCTCTGTGTTGTGCAAGTATATTTGCAGGTGTATAGTGATGAAATGTATTTGTGTTCCCATCAGCTGCTGGAAATGTGACCCAAGAACAAAGAATGTCTGTTCTATAGGCTCAACAACAAATATGACTGAAACCTCCTGGGCCATTAGGCTATGTGCTAATAGATGTGCAGTAAGGGATGGTCGCATATTGACTGCGATTGCTACCTGTTGTGGGTTTGCCATAACGAATGGTAAATTTTGTTCAGAGATAAGCACACCAAATGGGGATCATCCTTTTAAAGTTCAAGCTTGAACAACCTACAGCATTAGTCAGGTACTCCCTACTGAGCTGAGGAGGAAAATCCTCAATACCACAGACTTCTCCGTATACAGTATTGAGGTGTTTTTGTATGTAGTGAGACAGAGAGCCTGACCAAATGTTGGCGGCGCCATGTCGCATAGGCTCTCATTATTCTAATGAGACTACTGGATTTGAGCAGCAGAATCACTTGCACTGTGGGGTCCGAGTCTAACCCACTACAGGTGACACCTGTCAGCCTAAGCCAGGTTTTGCTCTGGCTAACTAGAAGTGTCTCATCTCCACCCAAGATCAGGGATGATTGGGCAGCCGAGCGCATGACACAATTGATTCCTCAAGGAAATCGTGGTCACTCATATCACATCCTTTTCTCTCATTTACATTAGTCTCACATATACAAGGACAATCAGAGGCTGTATATGTTTCAGTAGGTTTTAATGAAGCAACTGCATCTTAGATAATAAAGCATGCACTGCAATAACCAGGACAATAAAGCAGGACGGGATTAAAATTGTGACAAGGAGAGTAAAGCATAAAAATAACGCTACTGTATCATCACTAGAGTCATTAAAATAATTCAGAGCTAGGCTATGTTAGAGTACAGCATGTTAAGCTCTAGTTCTGCTCTTCAAGTTCCCCTGGGAAGACATCATCCCTCATACCTGAGCAAGAGGCCTGTTGTCTACATAAGCAGCTGTAGCAAAGCGGTCAGCAATCAGCATACAGTTGTGGTCATCTGGATGGAATCTCCCTCTAACGTGTATGGAACAGAGAAGTGTTTTTATAATAAAACAGCTGATGTTCTTAGAAAAGATCCCTCCGCAAAAGTGTGTATGTTTCTATGAACACTAGAGACAAAGCGTTACCACGTTTACTGGCAACCTATCTTACTGCAGCCTTGAGAAAAGCACAGAGTGAAAGAAATGTATTTTTTAAGAATGCGGTGCTCACCTAGGCAAAGAACAGCTAGATATGGAGAAATAAAACAAGACCGCAAATGTGGCTATTGTTAAAATAATAAACAAAATTAATAAAATATATATAGGTTAAAGTGCACAGAGACAGGCCTGGTTTGCTAAAGTAATGTGTATGGAGCTATAATTAAAATGGCTACGCAACAAGACATTCATATTTAGATTCATATTTTGATGATACAGGTTTGTTTATCAATACCAAATCACCAATTGAGACATTCACTCCTTTCATGCCTTTGCTAGAATCATAATAGTTTTTCCTTTTTTCAACACTCTTCTTTTCTTTCTCATTCCTGCCTCTCATTGAGTCCAGAGACACTCCTCAATTTTTACCCCAAATTTTTACAATTGCCAGGACCAAACCTTCCCTTTTTATACATGTAAGGTACCTCTAAGGTAGGCCCTAGGTAGCTCCATGGGCAGGGTGCAGTGTATGTTAAAGGAGCGACATGTGCTGATGTTTTTTTACGTGTCCTAACAGTGAAATACTGCCAAATTCAGTTACCATTGTTGCACAGCCTTTCTCTCTCATAGGTTAACATGGGGGCTGCCTTTAAATATCTTTTAAGTGTAGTTCACTTTTGGGAGCAGATAGAGTGTTGCAGTCTGGGGTCTCCGAACTCACAATTTAAAAATACATTGTTTGGTAAAGTTGGTTTGTCAGTTTGAAAATGCCACTTTTTGAAAGCGGACATTTTCCTGCTTAAACCATTCTGTGACTCTACCTGCTTGTGTATTCCCTGTTTGAGTCAGGCTGACAGTTGGGCTCTTTTTGAATCTCCACTAGACAGTGACACAAAGGGGGCTGGGGTGTAGCCTGCATATCCTGATGGGCCATCTGGGTTAGAGTGGATGGAGGAGTGGTCACTTACACCTGAATGGTTCGTGCCTGCCCTCACACACTGCAGTCTACAACCTCCTGCTCTGGGTGTGGGGCCAGGCCTGGGCAAGGCAAGATCTTGTGGACAACAGAGACTTTCCTTTGATAATTGCCTACTTCAAAGGCAGAAAGGGGTATAAGTAGTGGACCCAAAACCCCAGAATGTTAGATTACTTCTGGAACCAAGAGGAACCTCTGCCAAGGAGAAGAGCTGAAGAGCTGGAGGAGGAGTACTGCCCCTTCGCCTGTGATTGTGCTTTGCTTGGTTGGCCTGTAGATGCTACTTCTGCCTCAAAGAGGACAAAGACTGGACTTTGTGGTATATTCCTGCTTGTGAAGAATCTCCAAGGGCTTGGACTGAGCTTGCCTCCTGTTTTGAAGTCTCAGGGCCATCAAAGACTTCCTCTGCCAGCACTTTGACTCTCTGATGAAACTCCTGCTCTGCCAAGTGGTGCCTTATCCAGTCTCAGGGCCCTTGAAAGGTGAAGCTGATAGAACAAGGACTGAAATCCACGCACAAAGGAGCTGTGCAAGCAGAATTTCAACGCACCATCTGCAACGCGGCTGCCACCCACCTCAAAGCTGAAATTGATGCACCACCAGTATCGAGGCTGGGAGATTGATGCATCACCTGCATTGTGGCTGGAGAAATGACGCAACACCCACTTGGGGCTGCTTAAACGGAACTAACCACATACAGTGCCATTTTCCATCACCGTGCAACCGGATTTCTCACTTATCATCGCCGGACGTCAAACTCAACTTAAACCGGCACTGACCTGAGATCCCCTATCTGGAAAACGATGCACAGCCTCATTTGTGACTGAGAAAATGACACATAGCAGACTTTTTTCAATGCACACTCACCCGTGCAGCTTCATTTTTGACACAAACAAGATACTTTGTGTAACAACAACGTTTCAATTGTTTTCTATGGGGTAATAATCTATTATTATGAAAATTCATAACTTTATTTGTGTATGATGGATTTTTGTAGTTTTGGTCTTGTTTGATTTAGACAAATATTTGCTAAACTGGTCTGGTGTCCATTTTGTAGTGTTTTCACAGTATTGCTGTGTGTTTTGTTACTAATAATTTACACATTGCCTTTGAGATGAGCCTGACTGCTTGTGCCAAGCTACCAAGGGGGTGAGCAGGGATTATCTAAGTGTGTTTTTCCATTGCCCACCTGCTTGGACAAAGTGCAAACTGACTGCCAAGCAGAGCCCCAATTTCTAACACTGTTTAAAACAGAATCATTCACAACAGTTCTAACCCATTCCTCTTGAGATACACATCCTTCAGTGACACTACAAACTTTCACCTCATAATCTTGTAGTTTCATATTCTATTACAGTGCTAAGTCTCGACAGACAACCCACAACGTTATTACGTGGTCCAGGGACAGAGTGCACCTTAAAACAAAAATCCTGAAGCCCTATAATCCGTTTGCAAATGTGCATGGAAACCATGTCAAGCCCTTTCTTGGTGAAAACTCCCACTAAGGGTTTATGGTTGATATAAATAGTAAACTCTGTACCTCAAAGAAAATTCTTAAGTTTCTTGACAGACCAAAAAATCCCTCAAGACTTTTCTCTGGATCGTAGAATACTTTTCCTCAACTCCACATAATGATCTAGAAATATATACACAACAGGCCTAAGTTCAGATTTTTCTTCTTCTCCCTGTATCAAAACGGCACCTAGCCCCTCTGTGCTGGCATCTATTATCATAATGCAATCTCTTTCACACTCCTTATTCCACACAAACTCAACTTTCCTTTTGAGTAACTTTCGCATGCTGAGGGTTTTGGAAGCTAGGATAGGCAAGAATTTCACACCAAATTCCACCATTCCCAAGAATGAGAGTAGATCATCCTTTGTCTCTGGACTATGCAGTTGTAATATACCATCAACTAATTCCTCCTTCGGGAAGATTCCTTCAGCATTTACTTTGTGACCAAAATATTCAATTTCAATCTATCTGAAAGAGCACTTATTAAGCTTGCTAGAGAAGCCACTATCCCTTAGTTTGCTTAAGACCTGTCTGATTCGATCATCATGTATTTGTTTTGTGTCAACATAAATAAGGATGTCGCCTTGAAAGTTTTTGACTTCTGACATGCTTCCAAACAGTTGATACATAATGCGCTGAGAAACAGAAGCCGCAGACACCAGTTCAAAAGGCGTATGCACAAAATGCCAGGTTCTTTAAGAAGACACAAACATAGTATAGTCTTTGAATTCAGGATGTAGTCTGATTTAATGATAAGCAGGAGTTAAGTCTAGGGTGGTGAACTATTTACCACCATGTAACAGAGAGACCATCTCAAATATGTTGGACAGAGGAAAATGGTCACTTATAACACACCTGATGAAAGCTCTCAGGTCAACACACAATCTGATCTCGCCTGAATGTTTCTGCATGACCACGATTGATGTCGCCCACTGCGAACTCTCCAAAGTTTCAATGACCCTAAGTTTACATAATTTTTTAACCTTAGCTTCTAGAGCATCTCTCATAGATATGGGAACAGGGCGAACTTTTGCAAGAACTGGTATAGGTCATTGCTTTAGTTTAATGTGAACATAACCTTTCAGACAACACATTTCTCGACTTAACACCTAAGGCAATTCTTTGCAAAATCCTGAAGGGTCATCTTCTTGTTGGATCTTGAGTTCTTGCACACAACTCAACTACAAACCCCTTATGTAATCTTCTTTGAGCATTACAGGAGTAGGCAAATTAGGATCTAGTATGACACCAAGATCCTTCTGATGAGGCCAACTTATTACACCATCTCCTTTCACAGGAACATATATCTTCCCTTCAATAGCCTTGTTTCTGAACCTTATTTCTGACTCAAAGTATCCTCTGTGATCCATTGTCTGTTCACCCAAGGAATAACACCAGGATCTTTCCCATCCTCATTTTTGTTTTTTTCTAATTCTTCTACACTTGTTAATGTATGTTCAATCCTCTCAGCAATGAAAATCAACTCATGTAAGAGTGGGCCATCTTTGGTTCACAGCGCATGTCTGATTTTGTCACTGTGACACCTGAACATGAACTGATCCCTAATCTGCTCTTCCAAAGTAGTACCAAATCTGCAGGTAGATGCTAACTTTCTCAAGCACGTAACATACTCTTCTACACTCTCCTCAGGTTTTTGATCTCTCACACCAAAATGATATAATTCGAGTATAGTATTGACCTTTGGAAGATATTTCAAATCTAGTTTTTTTAAACCCATCACAAATTCATTCAGATGTGCACCATCATTCCCCAGATCTGGAAGATTTTCAAACACATCCTGACCTTCACTCCCCAGATAATATAACAACAGTGAAATTGTCCTTTCGCTAGAAATACATGTCCCACAAACTCTTGCGTGATGCAAACATTTTTTTTCCATTTTGTCCATCTAATAGGAGGGTCACCAGGAGAAGTAAGAAAGAAAGGAGGAATTGTTACATTTTGCATGGCTCAGCTTAATATAAAGATGTTAAACACCAAAAAATAGACTTAAAGGCAATACTGTCAATGGGCAAGCACAGCTGAAAGGTATAGAGTAGGAGAGTGCTTGTCACTGCTCTAGTTGAAAGTGCTAACTGTGAAAGATAAACACAGCTGAATCCAACACCTGGAAGAAAAAACTGATACAAAATTTCTCTAAGTGTGCTTATCGTTTCCGGAATCAGTTGTTCGCTGTTATAAATCATTAAGTTAGTCAATTGAGCGCTGATGTGTTCTTCGCCATAGTGGTAGAGGTTGAGCAATTTTGGACTCGCCGAGATATTAGTGAAGTGTTGGTCACCATAGAACTTACAAATGTTGTTGGTGATCTTAAAGATAAACACAGGCATGTCTATTGCTGCAGGTGGTGATCTTAAAGATAAACACAGGCGTGTTTATCCCGCAGAAGTCGCACTTCAGAAAGTACCCTAAAAGGCAGGGCATAGATGGAGAGCCAAAGAAAGCCACAGAAGCGTGTTGCACGTTGTTTCGATGTATCATTGGCCTTGTTACAATAAAGTGAAAGGTCAAAGTAAAATTTTCAGGTAAGGTTGCTCAGCAATGACAGGGCTTACAGGAGATCACTCAGCACCAGTGACGTTGCAGCCAGTGACAGGGCTGATAAGGAAGCCCTAATGTCAAAGTTAGGTTGAGCGCATAGTGGACAATGTCAGCATCAGAAGAATGTTATCACAAGGGTGGACACAAGCAAAAGACAGTGAGTTTCAAGTAATGCAGTGCTGGCAAAGTTAGGCTTCAGACATCGAAATGACTATAATTGCACAAGTATAAAATCAATAAGGAGCATATTTATAATGCCCTTGCACCACCTTGTGCCACATTAACTTCATAATTTTTTTTATGTTAATGAGGCCCAACAAGGACAAAATCCCCAAGCTGTATTTACAGGGTGGCGCAATGCATGCATTGTGCCACTCTGTAACCCTTTGCGCTACATTATGCCTGTGCCAGGCATAATGTATGCAAAAGGGGCGTTCCCCCATTAGGGGAGCCAGAAAAATGCAGTAAGGAAATCTCTAAGATTTCCTTGCACCATTTTTTATGGCACTTTTAAAGCCTACTCAAGAGCAGGCATTTAAAGGGGGCTTCCATTCTTTAGAATGGGGCTCTATGTACTCTGCAGTAGTAGCGCCAATATTTTGGCACTACTACTGCAGAGTACATCTATAGCAACATGAGAAATGATGCTATTGCCTCCTACCCTGCACCATGGTGCGCCATATTTTGAATATGGCGCACATATGGTGGCGGTAGGGGGGTGCTAAGGGGCGCAGGGAAAGTGGCACTGCACTTGGTGCAGCGCCACTTTCCATAAACTGCCCCTAAACCTCTTACTTTGTTGGAAGATAACAACTAAGGCTGCATATAGAAGGAATGTCCATAAAGATGCTGTAGGAACTACACAGTTCAGGCTTGTAGCTGATTTTCGTATGCTTGGAGTATAGAATACTGTAGAATCACGATATGGCGATCTTGAGATGGTCTTCTAAAATCACATCCTCATCTCCAGTGTAATAATGAAACAATTTTCATGTATTTGTGCAGGTCCTTTATTAGAGAGCATCTCATCCATGTGTGTTAAGCTTCCCAGCCTAAGGGCAACTGTTCAGGAATCTTCAATAGAACTTCCAGGCTCTGGAACACTAGTATACACCCCCTCTCTCCTACCATACAAAAAAGCTTATGTAAAAACAAGAACTGTAATATTTACAAGATACCACAACTTTGCACTGGCACTGCAGATTTTGTGTAATGCAAAAATTAGATTTGTATATTTTGCATGAGAAAATGGAAATCACGTATATTTTCCCGGATTACTTATGGATAGCTGCAACTTCTGTAGTTTTCCAGCCTTACCTTTGAAGAGTTTTGTGAATTCCTTTAATTTTTAAATCTACATTTTGAGAAATTGTGTGCTTCTCTATCCAGATTTACTAGTTTTATTACGAATGCTGCACCTAATGCTGGAGTTTTTGTGTCAATGATGTAAATCTCTACAAACTTACACCTAAGTGTGTTTCTGATATTTAAAGTTAATCATGTCCCTAATGAACTATGTGAACAATTGTAATTATTTTCTCATTTCCACCGATAACAATCCTTTTCAGATAGCTTTAATCTCAAGAGTTAATGTCAAAAAATATTCAACCGGAAAGTAACACATATTTACAAATCATAATAAATTCTGTAAATAAATCATGTTCGGGCCACATGCTAAGCCCTGTGCATCATTAAGTTACAGTCTAAACCAAATATTCAGTTTTGTGCAGATTAAAACAATTGTGAAGTTTTGAATCCATCTGCCTCCTTTGACCTAATTAGGGTGGATTAGCCTGTACATTCAAGCAAGCATTAAAAAAAAATGTATATTGAATTCTTCCAATTAGCATTTCCCACAAAATATCAATGTATTTAATGAGTAGGGACATATATTGTAAAACAACTTTGACATCCTCCTCATTCATTCATTTTAATTTGTCCAGATTTTTTTTTTTCCTTTTAAACTGTTCTGCTTGTAATAGATTTTAATAATGAAAAGGCATCGCTTGAACAAATAACTTATTTAGTTGCTTAAAAAGGTAACATTCGCTCTCAGCTGATGGATCACTCACCCTTCTATTAATCATTCTTGGCCACAAGTACGAACCATTTTACCGATGCCGTTTGCGACTGGTAAAACGCATTTTGGCTTGTACAAAAGGTGAAATGTGATTCAGTAGCTTGCCACCAAATCGCATTTTGCTTTTGCGATTCAGTAGTGGGAAGGGGTGTGTTTAGGGCGTCTCTTCCTAAAACCGAATAACACTGGCTTGTATGAATGTTTTGCGAAAGTGAATGTGGTCGCAAAACATTCGCAGTTACCACCAACTTCAAGTTGGTGATAAACATTCGCAGAGGGGAAGTGATCCCCAAGGGCCCCAGTTCCTCTTTGTGAATGGAGGCGCAAATATTTTTCAGAGCTCCTATTTTGAAAAAATGTAAAGTAAACTTTTCTTTTTTTTTGTAATGCATCCCGTTTTCCTGAAGAAACCTGCTTTATTTAAAAAGCAGTCACAGGCATGGTGGTCTGCTATCCCCAGCAGGCAACCATTGCTGTGAGTGCCGCCATTCCCTAAGGGGTCGCACATTGCAACCTACCTCATGAATATTGATAAGGTAGGTCATTTGCAACCCCATTGGGAATCGCAAACAGTGTGCTCTACACTTTTGTACATTTTGTTTTGCGACTATCAATTTGCGATTCCCAAAAGGATTGCAAATTGCAAGTCACAAAGCAAAATGTCATATATCTGGTCCTATATGTCCTTTGACTAAGCCCATGAGAGTTTGCACCTCACGTGGTACTACAGTTTGTGCAGCAATATCACACTAACTCCTAATATCATCCTCTTGAGAAAATTTGCTAAATTCAACCTCTGTTTGGAACAGGGTACATTCAGCGTTTCACCCGAAGTGCAATAGTTCTCTATGACACAAAATTAACTAAATAGTTTTTTTAT
Source organism: Pleurodeles waltl (assembly GCF_031143425.1). Taxonomy (NCBI): domain Eukaryota; kingdom Metazoa; phylum Chordata; class Amphibia; order Caudata; family Salamandridae; genus Pleurodeles; species Pleurodeles waltl. Next base: position 211,503,589 of record NC_090437.1, read on the forward strand.
GTGTAGTTTTACATTTGGAGGACATTAGGGTAATCAAACATGTTATAGTTCATGCAAGCCACATCAATGTTCTTCCTGAGTGATGAGTAAGGGATTGGTTTGCACTAATATTTATTAGATTTGGCACTAGGTTGCTCTTCGGGCAACAGATAATCACTATAAGCTTACATAACATAACATAACATGCTTGGCACCCCTTCTATGCTCAGGATACACAGAGGAAGTTGAGGGGGGTCAAGGCCTTGGAATATTGTATTTCTGTGCACGAGGAACTGGCAAGTTTGGGGGGGGAATTGCTAAAAGTCTGAAAGGTGTCATGTTCAGATATTTTTCTTGGCCAGTCAATCAGGGCAAAGAAGGTCTGACTTGCAACAATAGATTACATAGGAGTACACTTGATAGTTATAGTTACAACCATGTTTCCATAGAAAAAGCATTTTTTGACTTGCCTATATCTTTGATGCCGCTTGATGAATCTTCACAAAGTTTTCCAAACAAACGTGTTGCAGTGATTCTTATTGTGTATGGAAAGTGTCGGGGTGATTCAATAAAGCAAGGGACGAGAAAAAGGGGGTGTCAAAAAAGTAGCATTTCCCATGTTAATTCCCATAGTGTTCCGTTGATCTTTTGCTTTCGTAAACCTAAGTGGAAAGGGTATGCCCAGACGTAGGTCCTGTGCTCTCTGCACCATTGGATTCAAGCTAGCCTGGCTGATGAGGGGTGATACCCCAAAACCTGTCCCAGGGTGCTTGCTTCCGGTCCAGGGAGGACCTGGGTTGGCAGTTCAGACTGGACTGATCACATGGGGAGTAGGGTCAAGACTGATTTGCATATGGATAGGTTCGAACTGTGGTGGCGTAGTGGGCAAAAAACAATGGATTAAGCCCAGATCTTTGTGACTGGGGGGTAAATGTTTGCATGGTTCAGCATTCCGTCCATCATCTGTTCACTTTTGCTCATGTAGTTCTTCAAACATTCGATGAGCCCTGGGAAACATCCAAGGGTGGTATTTTATTCAATATTGACTTCTTGTGGCCAGAAGTGTTATTGCACTGTATTTGTGTGGCCAAATTGTACACTTGACTCTCCAAGGATATTGAGGATGAGCTGACATGGCATACTCAACAAAGTGGTAAATAGTTTTACAGGTAAGGTTGTAGAAAAATGAATATATATCCATCTTCACTACAAACATAAAAGGTCCTAGCATCTTCTGGGCCTAAACGTTTGCCCCAAACACAATTAAAGTTCTTACCCATTAAAATACTACCAGACAAGTAACACGGGGTGCTGTGGCTGGTTTTATCCCCTAAGAAAGGATTAGGTATCCTTATAAACCTTTAGGACCTTTTGTGCTTACTTCTGCATATGCTTACCACAGTTGTATAGAGGAGTCAGAAAGATGAATGCAACATATAAAATTGGCCATAGCGGGTCTGCCTTATGACTTAGTTTGTGGGTAGTCTTTTGTTTCAATGCTGGACAGCCTAATGTGATTGAGTTCAGGTGTCTGACAGTCAGGTATAACGGTTAAAACAACTAAGTAACCCAAACAGACACTATCCAAAATGAACCTGGCCCCACTAAAGTCTTTGGTGATGATTTAGGATATCAGTAGGCCACGTCACAAAGTAGCAGTGAACAGCTAAGAGGCTTTTGGGAATATGGTAGTAGCTATAAACAATTGACACAGTCCTAGGGGGAGACATTTTTTTACAAACTGGTATTATAGTCTCACTGATAAGTAAGGTATATGAAGGTTAATAATTGTGCTAGAGTTGAGCTGGCATTCAAAGTGCATCCACCTGGAATTTCCTGTAAAAGGGTATTGGTGGTCAAGAGTTTTGGATGATGGGAGATCCACTGAATCAGGGTAAGCACTTGACACTTTGACCTCTAGATAGGAGTGTGGAACTTGGATATAGGGCTAGCTTCTAACTGTGATTTCAAATAAATAATTATATTTTTAGAATTGTAAGGCCTAGAGACATCATCCAAATGGATATGTATTTGAGGAGACCAGACACAGATGAAGGAAAACCACCTTAAGGCTGGGCATGATAATAAAAAGCTCAGAGTCCCTTACAGGCTGGCGTGGGTGAACATAATGCCCCACAAAACCATAGTGAATCTGGAGTGTCAGTGATGCAGGTTTAGAAATATTTTCTATTTACCTCAGTGTGTGATATGTTACAGTCATTTTGGGTCACATGTGGCACAATGGCCTACAAGTTCCTTGTGGAACTTTGTGGCTCAGGTCCTCAGGATATCCTCCAAGCAGACTTTAATCAGTCGTGCATTGCTGTTTATCCTGTTGGTCAGGATCCTACACCTATCAAGGTCCCATCAAAATAAATTCTACATATTCAATGGTAGGCCACAGCAGCAGGGGGTATAAGATTCTTTCCTGGTCTCAGGATAGGAAATTGCAACAACCATAGTCCTAACCTCTGCAATGACTCTCAGAGCTAGTGTACTGAGTCACCAACTGAAATCTAGACTAAGGACTACTATTGGACAGATTATATTTATTCTGCTTTGAAGGCACTGTCAAGAAGCCAACACCCACCAACTCTTTCTGTCATTTCTCTGGGCTTGTGCACAGTACAGGCAATGGCCTAACACCTAATGGCCCATGAAATATGGACTTGTGAAAGCTACAATGTTGGCAGGGTTTGCCTTAACTTGGAGATGAGAATTGACAATTGTGAATGACACGGAATGGAGGGCATGTGAGGGAGCAGAGGAAGCATTGCAAGACTCTTGGATTATACATTGAGATCCAGCTGACTCAGGAGGCCAAATTTACCAGGTCCTATCGGCACTCTGCATCACCGGAGCATCATTTTTCATTATGCTCCAGTGGCATAGTATGCCATCCCATATTTTCAAGGTCATACAAAGCCATCTAGCATGACTTTTCATGGCCTTGCAAATATGGGCCACGACAATACTTGGCTACAGTGAAATGTGACCAGAGACCAACGGAGTAGGAAATTTAGTAGGCACAAGAAGAAAAACAAAGGGCCTCATTTACAAGAATATGACGCATCAAACTCCAATGCGTCAGATTTCTTGCGCTGCCCTGTGCTCCCTTAACTATGCCATGAATGCACTGTATTTACAATACAGAGCTCCATGGTTGATGTATTCACAGATGCATTCTGATTCATCTGTGTAGCTAAATGGACTCACTGCTACACTAGTCTAAAAAAAATGACACTACTCCAGCAATGCCAGTATGGCTCCCATTGACAAAAGCCCGGCATAAGTTTAATACCTGCTCTGAGCAGGCATCAACTTTTTGATGCAGGGAAGGCACAGAACGACGCAGTGAAATCTTGCAAATGTCACTGCACCAGTTCTGCGTAGCTTTTAATGGGGGAATGCCTGCCTTGCATACATTATACCTAGTGCAAGTATAATGTAGAGCAATGTTTTACAAACTGGCAAAATGGTCCTATTCCACCAGTTTGTAAATACGGTGCACTGGAGGGGACTGCTTTGCGCCACCACTGCAACAAAAAAAAGATGCAACGATGACGTAAGGGGTTTGTAAATAAGCCCCAAAATATTTCAGTCAGGAAGAGAGAAAAAACATTTCTACTGTGCGTTGTGTTCAGCTTCTGACCTCAATAAAACGGGCGAGGGTTAAGAAGAATAAAAAGAGATGTCAGAACTGCCGCACAGTATCTAAACCAGTGGCAAGAACATGTAAACAATGGGGTGTAAAATGATAACATGTGTATATATTGGTAACGAAGTGGCATTCCTGTATGTACACTGGTGCATACCGTTTTCATTCTGCTGGGGAATGGACAAAATAAATTGGAAACTTGTTATTCTCAGAAACCTATACAAAAAGTAACCAAAAAGGGACCATACAGTAAAGGCAAGTAACTGTAATGTAACCAAAGACAAAGAATACATTTAACTGTTGTATTACTCATAACTTAAAACCCTAGGGATAAATGGAACATACTTAACTTGTTTGAACTCATCGCTTCATTGTTGTTAGGATTGCACCCGAGCTCCAACAACCATGGAGCTCTGGTTGCTAGGCCAGGCTGAGTAGAGGGGACGTAAAAGTTTGCTTGGCATGGAAAGGATGTTTATTACCTGGCCTTATTGGCAGTGCTTCAAATGGATTGGTACTGTACTGTACTGAGTACCAGCACTTTAGACCAGATGTATGAAAGCCTTTTCCCCAAGTAACAATCCTACCCTGTGAGTTGGTAACTTGTTAACGACTCAAAAAATAGGTTTGCAAGTTGCTATTAGGAAGGGGCATGCCAAGGGTGTCCCTTCCTCATAGCGAGTCACATAGGGATGTAAGATTGTTTTGCGAGTGTGCCTGTGGTTGCAAAACAATCACAGTAACCACCACTTTCAAGTTGGTGGTAACCCGTTTGCAAACAGGATGGGGTCCCGTAGTTAGTGAATGGAAGCAAAAATATTTTTTCAGAGCAGGTAGTGGTCCCATGGACACTGCCTACTCTGATAAAATGAAAACAAAATGTTTTTTTTTTTTAAATTGTTTGACAGGCATCCCCTTTGCCTTTAAGAAAAACAGGCTGTATTTAAAAAATAAATAAAAACATGCTAAATTTAAAAAACAGTCATAGGCATGTTGGTCTGCTGGCCCCAGCAGGCCACTATTCCTGTGAGTGTAGCCATTCCCAATGGGGTCGCAAATTGCAACCTACCTCATGAATATTGATGAGGTAGGTCATTTGCGACCCCATTGGGAATCACAAACAGTGTTAAACACACGTTTATACATCCCAGTTTGTGATTTCCTAATAGCAAATTGCTAAGATTCCTACAATTCTCAGCTGAGGTGCATCCTTTCAATTGGAGAGTACAAGCACTTCTCAGAAGCAATAAGGTATTCTTGATTAGGGTACCTGTACTTCTGTTTTTTTCGCTTCAAGCGCTGCTCATTTAATAGATACAGAGTTTCTGGCACAGACCCCAAGGGATAACGTAATTCAGGTGGTCACATCCACAAAGGGGAAGAAAGCTACTCATAGAGGAATCACCTATTTTTACAGCCATCCTGCTGTCTCCAATCGGATACCATTTGCTCGACATGCAGTCCCAACTATGTGTAACAGTGGTAACACGTCACAAAAAGCACACCACACTCCATGCAGGAAGGTGACTACCACATTTATGGATTATATTAAAGAGGATTAGCTGGAAGGTTCTTTCAACCTCCAGAGGTAAAGTGTGTCCCTGAGCAGAAATCAGTTAGCAGGAGGAATCCATTAGTTTACCCTTAACCTTGCTGGAGAACACTTTAGGTACACATACTTATCTGCATATCCGTGTGCGTGACTGGAAAATGTTATCAAAACAAGGAGAAAATGCAAAACCCCTTTGATTGCTGATTCCACAATTAGTTCAAGATAACGCCTGCACGAAAATTTCAAACAAATATGAGTGGTGTCACCAGCTATACCATTCCGGGATGGGTTAACCCGCCCCCCATACGTATCCATATGCAGTACAGGCAGGATGTAGGTCTTGATTACCTCCGTGATATAAGGAGTAAGTATATAGGTTATGTGATTGTCCTGGTCATTTCCCTGTTAATGCTTTGAGTTGCAAGTCTTCTGTTTTTAATATAAGCATCATTCTTTTGATACCATGCTCTAATGAGTAAGAAAGTTACAGCTGAGCCTGTTTTACCAATACCCTACCAGGAAATGTTTTATACTTTTTGGAGTTTGTACAGTTCTAGCAGTGCTTAATTTGTGAAAAAATAAGTGCCAGGCCCCTTGTCAGGAGGCCACTGAAGCTTGCGCCGCCAATCTCCCTGCCAGCGCTGCCAATGATACCGACACACCTACTAACCATCACACTACTACAAGAGTGGCGATTCCGATTTTAAATATACATGAACATGACTATTACCTGGCGCCCAAGCTATTCTTACAGCTTTTGGTGGCAGGTATTAGTCCATTTTAATGTATATTGAATTATTAAATAATTGTGGTTGCGCTCCTCACAAAATTAGACAAGCAGCACCGCCATGTTAGGCTGTCACAGGTGCTGGTGTTGACGAAAAGGTGCCGGTACCGAGCAGTGGGAACCACTTGCACAAATTAGGTACTATGTACTGGGTATCAAATCTGAAACTTACAAAGTGGAATGATTTTTCAATAATAGTTGTCCATGAGACCAGGATTGAAGCGAAATGCTTAAAAAATGAAACATTTCCAATGCATATTGAAAACTGTGAAACATGCAAGATGTCATTCTGTGCCTTCTGTTCACGTGTTTGTCAAGCACTCACTGGACATGAGCATGAAATAATACCTGTCAACCTCTCTAACATGCATGATCATTTCTTGTAGTATTACAATTGTGCAAATATGTATAATTACACTTTGTATATTTTGTGTCGCATAAGAAAAGTTAATCAAGTAAATGCAATAGTTTGTTTTCCATTTTCATTGGATGCGTAATAACGAAATAAACATATATACAAGAGGTACTTTGATATGTTTAAATATGAAGGACTATTACAAAAGCTTTTTGAGCTTCCTGGTCTCACTTTTCTACATTAACATTCACACTATTTCAGAAGAGGAGCACATTTCTTGGAAAACTAACAAGAACGTTTCCTCCTCTCATGTCATTACTTCACAAGACCTTGAATGCTAAAAACACATAAGATGATGTAATACTTGGAGAATTCTCAGCAACTAGCAATTACTCAGGGCCTTATTCCAGACCATCATTTTTCATTCACTATGGTACTCCAGGCAGAGACCAGCTATATGCAAATTAGTCTGGGTCCTGCTCTAGTTGGAACCATGTATGAAAACATAATGATGCTTGTAGATGGGTTAACCTTAAACTGACACAGAAAGAAGAGTTTTCACAAGATGTGCCCCTGGTAAACCTCAGTCGGCTGTCATGTGAATTTGGCTTAACATTGCATATTTCACATACAGGTGAATGAGGTTTAAGTTTCCACTAAAAGCAGTTTAATAGGAGTATAATATAGTCAACATGTTCAGAACACTGGTGTTGCATCCTTGGGTGTTCTGGACCAACCTTTGAGGTCCACTGGTGTTTTAGCAATTATTTGACATTTTCATTTGTACCTATATTTTCATAGAATGTGTAAAACAAGTCAGGTAGTACCGTGTGAACCATCTTTAGTAGTTTTGAATGAATTTACACCAACCCAAAACAAGTCAAGGAGCTACCATCCAAAACAGAAGAAATTAAAGATCAAGTACTTGAATCCATGTTCTCATGGCCGAGCACAGTCGGGGTTGGGAAGTAAGTGCTTCATACAACAAATAAAGAAAATCACTGAAGAAAAATCAGTTAAAACCTGGGGGTTCAATTCACAAAGGCAAACTTGCACCTGAAGTTTAAGTTTAGACCCAAAGTCCAAGTTAAGCCTTCAACTTAGAACGGAAGCTTAGGTTTAGACCTGAAGTTTAAGTTTAGATGTGAAGTATAAACTTAGACTTCAGATTTAAAGGTAGACTTCAAGTCTAAACTTAGATTTCAAGTCTAACACTATGCTTTAGGTCTAAACTTTGACTTGTGTAAGGTTAGACTGCAGGTCTAATCTTAGACTTCAAGGGGCATATTTATACTCTGTTTGTGCCGCATGTGCATCCAAAATTTTGACGCACATTCAGCGCAAACCCTGCACCATATTTAAACTTTGACGCCCGAGCCAACGGATGTCAAAATTCCTCTGTGTGCATCATTTTTGGGATGCGGGAAACTGCCTTCCTTACTGACATGCAAGGTAGGCGTTCCCGCCCCAAAAATTACTTTAAGGCCTGTGCGCCTTATTCATACTCCTGCGTCATTTTGACGCACAAGAGGGGGGGGGCCTTAAAAAACGGTGCACAGCCTGATGTACGCCGTTTTTTATGCCTGGGTGAGGGCAGGCGTTAAGGGACCCGTGGGCTCACTTCCATGGTCTCTGACCATGGAAGGAGTCCAGAGGTGCCCTTCCCTGCCCCCAGGGACACCCCTGCCACCCTTGCCCACCCCTGGAGGACACGCATGGTTGTGGGGGACCCATCCCAGGTAAGTAAAGGTAAGTTGAGGTAAGTATTTGTTTTAAAAAAAATTAAAGTGCCATGGGGTGCCTAATTTGGGCTATGGTTTGCGTTGAAAAGTATAAATATGGGCCCAAGTCTAAAGTTATTTTTCTTGTCTAAAGTTAGAACTTAAGGTCTAAGTTTACCTTTGTGAATCAGGCCCAATATTTTGTTTTGGCTCAAACATGCAAAACAGTGAAATTTACCCATTTTTTTTATTCTAATGCACTCAACACATGCAATAACTCATGCTGACCACTATGCCCAGGACACCAATTTGCTAATGGTAACTAAACAAAGAAAAGAGCTATCAATTTAACATTATTTCCTATGATGTCTTATTTTCTGTGTCTTCCACGAGTATTTGATATGGGAGAGTGCTTTGGTTCCCGTGAGTGGCCACATGTGGTGCTTGATTTAGTCCAAACTTTAGCTGGAGTCCAGTTGAAACTGTTTGGACACCTTTCACGCTGTAGTAATTTTAGATGTGTTGTTTCTGAAAAACATAGGGGGTCATTCTGACCCCCGCCGGCGGCGGATGCCGCCGGCCTGGCGGGAACCGCCAGAAGACCGTACCGCGGTCAAAAGACCGCGGCGGTCATTCTGAGTTTCCCGCTGGGCTGGCGGGCGACCGCCAGAAGGCCGCCCGCCCGCCCAGTGGGAAACCCCCTTCCACGAGGATGCCAGCTCCGAATGGAGCCGGCGGAGTGGAAGGGGTGCTACGGGTGCAGTTGCACCCGTCGCGATTTTCAGTGTCTGCCACGCAGACACTGAAAATCTATGTGGGGCCCTGTTAGGGGGCCCCTGAACTGCCCATGCCAGTGGCATGGGCACTGCAGGGGCCCCCAGGGGCCCCACAACACCCATTCCCGCCAGCCAGGTTCTGGCGGTGAAAACCGCCAGAACCAGGCTGGCGGGAAGGGGGTCGGAATCTCCATGGCGGCGCTGCTTGCAGCGCCGCCGTGGAGGATTCCCTGGGGCAGCGGGAAGGCTTCCCTTTTCTGACCGCGGCTTTACCGCCGCGGTCAGAATGCCCCCGGAAGCACCGCCAGCCTGTTGGCGGTGCTTCCGCGGTCGTTGGCCCTGACGGTCCATGACCGCCAGGGTCAGAATGACCCCCATAGTCTTACTCTTTCGTGGCTGTGGGATTGCTTTATCATGTCCCTCTTTAAAACTATTGTTACATTTCCAATTACCCCATCCCATTTAGTAGTAAGCATTCCCCATTTTCAAGCCATTCTCCTTTGTCCTTTTCTCCACATGGGAAAGATAGGTGAGACAGAGGTCTACAGCTTTAGGTTTATAAATAGCATTGTGTAGTATGTAAGCAGTACCACTGGGCTGCTAATTACGTAATATAATATACGGTTTGTGAACAGACTCTCGTTTGTTGTGATTGAGGTGTAGAAATGTGAATGGAGAGAGCAATGGGGGTGGTAAATTACTTTAGCAATTCTGTCCCCTATTGCTGAAAAGTTGGAATATTGAAAATATGAGAGATTCTGAAAGCCTTGTTTAATAGCCAGCCTGATTGACTTTTTTTATCTCCACATCTTCCTAGTTGGATTAGTTATATCAAGGTGCATTACTGCAGAGTTAGAAAAAGTAAATCTATTCTTGCATACTTTACTTGCCTCCAAAATATTGCTGGTAGTTGATATTCTGACTACAACTTGCAGTCAATATGCTGGATGCAATATATTTATTAGGCAATTTTTTGTTGTTGACATTCTGACACATAGCCAAAGTTTCCCTTCTGCTAATGTACTTCATTATATACTCTCTGTATATTTTTCACAGTCCATATAATTTTTTGACATGGTTTATGCCGGGGGCTCCTAAAGATAAATACTGCACTTGGCTTACCAGAATTTCCGTCGATTGTTAAGCAATCTGTTTGACATTTCTGCATTCTCTGGACAGAGAACTGGGTGTGAATCATGTATAACCCTGGAGTGCTACATGATGAAAAACTGCATCATCAGGCTGCCAACACATCCTACATTAGTTTACAAGAAGCATAAATGCCTTCTCCTTGATTATCACAGGCTAAAAACTCAATCGCACTGGCAACTCTTGCACTGCAGCACTCTTTGAATATGCTGTACTCGTTGAAGGACTGATCCCCAGGCAGAGATTATATAGGGTCCGAATTTGAGTTTGTGGGAAATTCTCCAGTGAGATCAGGAAAGTGTGGAAATTAAAAGGAAATGAGGCTTTAATATAGAAATAAGGTGGAAAAAAAATTATGAAGAGAGAATGAAAGAGTAGGAGGAAGTGCAAAGAAACTGATAGAAAAGTGAAAAGAAAGAAGCATTGAGATATTTAGGGGAACAGAGAGATACATGAACATTTAATGATAGGGGAGACATGGAGAAAGAAGAGGTAAATAGTTAACAGAGAAGAAGAGAGAAGAAGGAAAAGACAGGGACAAGAGTAAGGCAGTGTACTGCAAAAGACAGTGGAAGTGTGAGAAAAAACACATGTATTTTGGAAAGGAAAGCCAGATGCAAGAGAGGGTGAGGATATAGGAAGGAAGAAGCAAGAGAGAGAAATCCAGAGGGACAGAAGGATAGTATGAAAGGAGGGAGAAGGAAGAAGGAGAAGACAAGATCAAGAAAGATGTTGAGAGATGTATTAACATAGGAGAAGCAACAAAGATATAGAGAAAAATGTATCAACAGAGGACATGAAACAAATGGAAGAGAGAACAGGGAGAAGATAGAAAATGCGAGTGATTAATGAGGTCAATGTGGATAACAGGACAAGCAGCAGAGATAAAGAGAGGCAACATTATGGGGAGAGACAGAAGAGAGAAACAGACTACTAAAAGAGGGGTGGTCAGGAGAGAGAGAGAAAGAAAGAGGGAGAAGGAGAGGGAGAGAGGGAGACAAAGAGAGAGATAAGAGAAAATATTGTGAGAGATAGTCAAAAAGTGAAAGAAATTCATAAATGAAAGAGGCGAAAAGGGGGTTGTATACTATTGTGATCACTGTTACTGGCATAAACTAATTTCAGATATACACTTTTGCACCAATTTACTCAAAATGTGTAGGTAGTCCATTGAACCCTTGCCTCATTCAATAACCTTGACCACAAGGAATACTGATGTTTATGCAGTATTAACTAAGGCTAGGACCCCAATATCAAAATGTCTTGTAAAAAAATACTGCATAGATGTAAGCTCCAACATGACATTACAAGCAGGCAACATTTTATTAATGGATGCATATTTTAGGGATTTACTGTTGAAAACATTGTTTCTGCTGGTCACTACTAAAAGCTTTGCATGAAGGTCCAAGTCATCTGAAACATTTTCAGAACTTCTCATAAGATTCGAAGAATTAATGGCATATCTTCTGATAATTTTCGAAAACGTTTGTAAACTTACCAAAAGAGAGAAACACTCTGTAACCTTATTAGCTGAAATTTGTCATTTCCGGAACATTACCAGCATACCAGCAGGTTTACATGACCACCAATATTGTTACTTAAACATAGCTGGGCCTATTCACAAAGGTAAATCCACATATGTAGATTTACTACAAGTACATTTACACTTACACTTTTGAATAACTTTACTACTTTTGATGATTCACCTTTTATACATTTAAAGCTACTCAAAATTGTAGGCTTACATGGTCACACACCTCACAATAGTGGGTGGAGTCAGTAAAACATCAAATAGAACCATAAAGTTACTACTAGTAATGACTTTATGATTGTATTTAGCATTCCACCCTCCTTTGCAATTGTGACAGAGATCTCCATATGGTAAAGTATGGGGAAACATTTAAAGGTCTATTAATATTTGAAATAAAGTAGACAAAATATCTAAAAGAATAATGCTAATGTTATATATGTAAATTAAATGAGGAATAATATATTAAAACATAACAGCATTAGTACTGAGAGAGCGTAGCTTATATAGTCTTTATTAACATGAAATGTTTATGAACTAATGTATAATAATGCTGCACAGAAACTGTATTAACATGTTTTGCTAAAAACGTGCACTTGAAATGTGCCCACGGGGAGTAGCCACCAATGTTTACGGGTGTTGGAAAATGGGCTATTGGTAAGGGCAGATAGCTACCTACACTTAGCAACAGGCCACTAACCTCCACTTAGGTCCAGTTTGGTCTCAGTAAATTAAACCCAGCTCAACCCTTGGTAGCTTGGCAACGAGTGTTAAGGCTTAACTTAGGAGACAGAGTGTAAAGCATTCAAATATCACAAAACAGTAATTAAATAAAACACAGGAAACAGTTTAAAAATCCAAAACCACGTTATAAAAATAGATTATATTTTTATCTTTAATATGACACAAAAACGAATAAAATCGGATAAGGGGAACCGGAGATATGAATTTTTAAAGAATTATTGTTTTTTAGTGCCTAGAAACAAAAAAGCGCCAATCGGGTCATCTGGTTGCACCTCGACCGGGGCAAAGTCAAAGTTTAAGGCTGACCGTGATGGAACCCTGCTCGGCTACAGGCCGCGGGAGGCCTTGGTTAAAAGTTTACCTTCACACTTAGGGGGTCATTCCGACCCTGGCTTCCAGGGCTATTCTGACCGCGACGGTAAAGCCGCGGTCAGAAAAGGGGAACTGGCGGTTTCCCGCCGGTTTTCCCCTGGCCCAGGGAATCCTCCATGGCGGCGCTGCTTGCAGCGCCGCCATGGGGATTCCGACCCCATTCCCGCCACCCTGTTTCTGGCGTTTTTCACCGCCAGAACCAGGATGGCGGGAACAGGTGTCGTGGGGCACCTGGGGGCCCCTGCACTGCCCATGCCACTGGCATGGGCAGTGCAGGGGCCCCCTAACAGGGCCCCACAAAGATTTTCACTGTCTGCTTAGCAGACAGTGAAAATGGCGACGGGTGCCACTGCACCCGTCGCACCCCTTCCACTCCGCCGGCTCCATTCGGAGCCCGCTTCCTCGTTGCAGGGGCTTTCCCGCTGGGCCGGCGGGCGGCCTTTTGGCGGTCGCCCGCCGGCCCAGCGGGAAAGTTGGAATGACCGCCGTGGTCTTTTGACCGCCGGGCGGTCATTCGGCGGTGACCGCATGGCGGGCGGCGACCGCCACCCACCGCGGTCAGAATAACCACCTTAGTCACTTTTACGAAGATTTTCTTCAGCGGGACTAACCTGCCAGTCCAATCCGACCTCCTAGAGCCCTTCTCCGGATACGCGCCGCGGGAATCCTCGGTGGAGATTTTTACCTTCTGACTTAGTCGTTTTTTCGAGGTGAAAATCCTTCGACCGGGGTAAACCTGGATCTTGATCCAACGTCCATGGAGCCCTCCTCGGATACACTGGCTGGGAGGTCCGGGTCAACTTTTTACCTTCGGACTTAGGGGGTCCTTACAACCCTGGCGGACGGTGTTAAAGATGCGGTAATACCGCAAACAGGCCGGCGGAGAAAAAAAGGGAATTATGACCATGGCGGAAACCGCCAATATAGACAGCCACTTTAACACTCCGACTGCCACGGCAGTACAGACAAACAGCGCGGCGGTCACCGCCAATAGACAGGCGGGAGACAATGTACTGCCCACACTATTACAACAGGCCAATCCGCCACCTTTTCCGGGGCGGATTCACCGTGGATAAAAACACGGCAGAAACAGCTTTTGCAATGGGAAAACGCTCATCTTAACACATGCCACGAGGAAGGAGGCCACCATGGAGCCCGAACTCCAAATACTCCCTGCGCTTGTCTACCTGCTCTTCTACGAACACCAGCAATGGCGGCGCCGAAGACAACGGTGAGTATTGCACCTACGAAATAGGGGAGGGGGTAGGCAAAATTCAGGGAGACACAAACGCAACACCCCCACCCCCACCCCGAACCTCACCCACTACATCACACACATGAATGCATATCCAAACATCACAGTAACAACCCACAACCTCCCCGGAAGAATGCAAAGACAAAAGGGAATCAGTATAACTATTGTAATGAATAAAAATACAGTAAGCTCATATATACAGAAATATATACACATTCCAAATATATACATCACGATTACTAGTGCAGGTATGCACAATTCAATGTCCGTGGACCACTGGGCCCAAAATGCATGGGCGAGGCCCACACTAGATACCTGTCCACAAACGGAGAGAACACTGCAGGGGCATCAGATAGAAATACAACAGGCACCTCAGGGGGAAGGGAAGGGGGTCACCTCAGCCGGATGACTGCACCACGTCAGATCCACGACGGGGCTCCATGCCCATTGATGTATCCTGGGGAGTGCAAAGTCACAGTCTCTCAAGTCTCTACAGTGGGTGGGTTGCCCACTGTACCATCCTGGGGAGTGCAAAGCCACAGTCTCTCAAGTCTCTACAGTGGGTGGGTTGCCCACTGTACCATCCTGGGGAGTGCAAAGCCACAGTCTCTCAAGTCTCTACAGTGGGTGGTTTGCCCACTGTACCATCCTGGGGAGTGCAAAGCCACAGTCTCTCAAGTCTCTACAGTGGGTGGTTTGCCCACTGTACCATCCTGGGGAGTGAAAAGCCACAGTCTCTCAAGTCCCTACAGTGGGTGGATTTCCCACTGTTCCATCCTGGGGAGTGCAGCGCCACAGTCTCTCAAGTCTCTGCAATGGGTGGATTGCCCACTTTTCCATCCTGGGGAGTGCAAAGCCACAGTCTCTCAAGTCTCTACAGTGGTTGGTTTGCCCACTGTACCATCCTGGGGAGTGCAAAGCCACAGTCTCTCAAGTCTCTACAGTGGGTGGGTTGCCCACTGCTTTATCCTGGGGAGTGCAAAGCCACAGTCTCTCAAGTCTCTACAGTGGGTGGGTTGCCCACTGTACCATCCTGGGGAGTGCAAAGCCACAGTCTCTCAAGTGGATAACAGTCTCCACTGGTTCTGGAGGGGGACTGGTGCCCAGAGTGCTTCATCCTGTGAAGGACAGACAGAGTGGATGCAGGTCTCCACTGGTTCTGGAGGGGGACTGGTGCCCAGAGTGCTTCATCCTGTGAAGGACAGAGTGGATGCAGGTCTCCACTGGTTCTGGAGGGGGACCGGTGCCCAGAGTGCTTCATCCTGTGAAGGATTCAGGTAGTGGATGCAGTTCTCCACTGGTTCTGGAGGGGGACTGGTGCCCAGAGTGCACCATGCTCCTCGTGACGGTCCCAGTTCCGTCACTGTCCCAGCCGCACATGGGCTAACGATGCTTGCCATGGCGGTCTTTGCCCTGTTCAGCGGTGCTTGACTTAGCCGTTTCTGACCTGTTCAGCGGTGCTTGCCCTGTTCAGCGGTGCTTGCCATGGTGGTCTTTGCCCTGTTCAGCGGTGCTTGACTTTGCTGTCTGTGACCTGTGCAGCTGTGCTTGCCCTGTTCAGCGGTGCCTGCCATGGCGGTCTTTGCCCTGTTCAGCGGTGCTTGAGGTGGCAGTCTCTGCACTGTTCAGCGGTGCTTGCCATGGCAGTCTTTGCCCTGTTCAGCGGTGCTTGACTTTGCTGTCTGTGACCTGTGCAGCGGTGCTTGCCCTGTTCAGCGGTGCCTGCCATGGCGGTCTTTGCCCTGTTCAGCGGTGCTTGACTTAGCCGTTTCTGACCTGTTTAGCGGTGCTTGCCCTGTTCAGCGGTGCCTACCATGGCGGTCTTTGCCCTGTTCAGCGGTGCTTGAGTTGGCAGTTTCTGCCCTGTTCAGCGGTGCTTGCCTTGTTCAGCGGTGCCTGCCATGGCGGTCTTTGCCCTCTTCAGCGGTGCTTGAGTTGGCAGTCTCTGCCCTGTTCAGCGGGGCTTGCCTTGTTCAGCGGTGCTTGCCATGGCGGTCTTTGCCCTGTTCAGGGGTGCTTGACTTTGCTGTCTGTGACCTGTGCAGCGGTGTTTGCCCTGTTCAGCGGTGCCTGCCATGGCAGTCTTTGCCCTGTTCAGCGGTGCTTGACTTAGCCGTTTCTGACCTGTTCAGCGGTGCTTGCCCTGTTCAGCAGTGCCTGCCATGGCGGTCTTTGCCCTGTTCAGCGGTGCTTGAGTTGGCAGTCTCTGCCCTGTTCAGTGGTGCTTGCCTTGTTCAGCGGTGCTTGCCATGGCGGTCTTTGCCCTGTTCATCGGTGCTTGACTTTGCTGTCTGTGACCTGTGCAGCGGTGTGTGGCATGACGGTCCCTCAGTGTCCAGCGGGGCTGTGGGTGCTGGGGCCCTCCAGGGCACTGGCGGTGGTCTCCGGACCAGTGACGACAGTGCTGCCCTCCAGGGTACTGACTCTGGCGGTGGTCTCCGGACCAGTGACGATAGTGCTGCCCTCCAGGGCACTGACTCTGGCGGTGGTCTCCGGACCAGTGAAGATAGTGCTGCCCTCCAGGGCTCTGACTCTGGTGGTGGTCTCCGGACCAGTGATGATGGGGCTGGCGGTGGCGTCCTGGCCAGCGGGGAGGATGGCGGCCTTCTCCGCTGTGCTGCTCCTCCCAGATTTTGGAGACTTCTTCTGTCCCTTCACCACCTTGGGAGGGGTAACAGCTGACTCGACACTCCCCCCGGGACCCTTGTGGGCGGCTTTGCTGGCAGGAGTCTTCACCCTCTCCCCTCGGGCACTGTCCAACTTCTGGTGCTTTACAGGGGGTGGACTGGCAGTGCTTTGGCTCCGTGTCACACTGGCTGCCCTGGTGGCCGATGCACTCCACATACCTCTAACACGCACCACTGGTACCGGACTTTTTTGGCTGAGGTGCTAGCACAGGACCTATGAATTGGAGGGGTGGGGGTGGTGGGACAGAGGTCAAGGTTGCTCAGGAAAAGTTTCTGACGAACACTGGGCTGGGTAGCTGGAGGGGGGTCTGGGAGTGGAGGAAGAGGAGGTGGTTGTAGGAGGTATAACTTTAAATGATTTGGGTGCAGGTACAGGTTCTGGAGGCTGTCCTGAGGTGGATGGATGTTGGGTGTGTGGGTGTCCGCGTTTGTGTACTTTGGTAGGGGGCGTCACAGACACACTGGGAGAGGACACAGGGGACGTGTAAATGGTTGTGGGGGTGGTGAGTGCAGGTGAGCGGGGTGTGGTACTGGGTGTTCTGGTGCGAGTTCTAGTGGCTGTAGTGGTAGTGCATGCAGGTGAGAGTGTAGACGACACTGGGAGGGAGGAGGGAGATGACGAGGAGGGGGACACAGTGTAGGCAGTGGATGTTGCTGTGTCTGTATGTGGGTGATGCTTGTGTGAGTGCCTGTGGGATGTGTGGTGCCTATGATTGCCTGAGCTGCCCTTGTGTGTTGAGGTGTGTGCAGGCTGGTCTGATGGTGTGCTTGGGATAGGCTGGGGTACAGGGGATTGGGTCTGGGTGGAGGAAGTTGGAGGGGAAGGCTAGACACAGGGACAATGGCTACCATCAGTGCTGAGGCCAGAGATTGCAGGGTTCGATGATGGGCAGCCTGACCAGAATGAATGTCCTCCAGGAATGCATTAGTGTGTTGCAACTACCTTTCTACACCCTGGATGGCATTCACAATGGTAGACTGCCCAACAGTGAGTGACCTGAGGAGGTCAATGGCCTCCTCACTGAGGGCGGCAGGGGTGACTGGGGCAGGGGCTGAGGTGCCTGGGGCGAAGGTGATGCCCACCCTCCTGGGTGAGCAGGCACGGAGCGAAGGCTGAGGGGCTGCTGGGAGGGCGGTGCTGGTAGGGGGGTGGCTGCTGTACCTGTAGAAGTGGGGGGCACAGATGGTGCCGCCACCACAAGGGAGCTCCCATCGGAGGACAAGTCCGTGTCGCTGGTTGCTGATCCGGTCACCGTCGTGAAGCTCCCCTCGCCCTCCGTCCCACTGGT
The DNA here is from genome assembly GCF_031143425.1 of Pleurodeles waltl. Taxonomy (NCBI): domain Eukaryota; kingdom Metazoa; phylum Chordata; class Amphibia; order Caudata; family Salamandridae; genus Pleurodeles; species Pleurodeles waltl. Next base: position 211,521,441 of record NC_090437.1, read on the forward strand.
ATATTCTGTGTCCGTGGTGTGGCCCTCCATGGCCATGTGGGACGCAGCCCCCTAGTGCTCCGGTGCCACTGTACCTCCACCTGATGATGCTGATGCACAACAGAACAGGGAGACCACAAAAAAGGGGTGGGGAAACAGAAGAAAGACAGGTTGAGTACATGGCTTACCGCTACCATTGCGGACAATACAGACACAGCAGCCCACTGCACTACGCCGTGCTCTTGGCCTCTACAGATGCAATTCCTGGGATATGGCCTACATGGCTATGAGTGTCATCTACCAATATAGATGACACAGGGGCATGTATACCTGTACTTGGCACTCTACAGAGGTGGGGTGGAGTGGCACATGACCTGGATTCCGGAGGGGCCTATCCTACGGAACTCGCCCTGGCCTAGGGAAACCCACAGCCCTCCTCCCCCACCCAGACACCTCCACTGCGCGCAAAGTCATGAGAATGTGAGTGTACTCACCCCCTTTTGTCTGCTGTGATGCCCTCATGCGCCCATCCAACTCAGGGTAGGCCACCGCCAGGATCCGGAACATCAGGGGGGTCATGGTGCGACGGGCACCCCTCCCACATTGGGAGGCCACCCCCAGCTGAGCCTCCGCTGTCTTCTTGCTCCAGCGGCGAATGTCCTTCTATCTTTTCCGGCAGTGGGTGCTCCGTCTCTGGTGGACCCCCAGGGTCCAGACGTCCTTGGCGATGGCACGCCAAATATCCTTCTTCTGGTGGGCACTGACCTACATGACATGTACAGGGGAAGAAGAGAAGTCATTAGCAACAGCACCATCAAAGTGAGTGGCCCACATCCCTGCCCTTGCCATGTGGCACATGCAATCACACTTCTACATGCTCGCAGGACTCTGCCCCCTTCCTACTGACATCCAGCCCTCTCCACCCAGGCATAGCCCATACAACGTGCTCCCTGTGTACTTACCTGTTGGTCTGGAGGACCGTAGAGTAGCGTGTACTGGGGGAGGACCCCCTCCACGAGCTTCTCCAACTCCTGTGCAGTGAAGGCAGGGGCCCTTTCACCAGACGCACGAGCCATTGTCTCTTCCAGACCGAGGTCACAGCAGCACTTGCACTGTAGGTCCTCTCCTGTCGAAGATCAGGTATCTAGTGATTGAACAGATAGAAAATGGCGGTCACGTCCGCGGCGGTGCGTATCATCACCGCCGGCGTACTTCGTTATTGGCCCCTGGGACCCATAGGGTCCAATGTTAACCAATGCAGCATTGCGCCGCGGTCTTTGAACGCCTACCGCAACGGTGTACAACGCCAGCGCAGTTACCTCACATCCCATTGTCCCACATTAGAGGTCAGGCAGCCGCCATTTCAGGGGCCCACATGGCTTCATTTACAACTGCGTCACACATACCTAGGCCTACACTCAACACACATACAGGAAAGATATTGTATTTAGTGTCGTGTCCTGTGTAGCTGTGGGTACATACCTCAGGATTTGTTGTCATTTCAAACAACAGTGGCCATGGCATCAGGGATGTCCCAGCCTATGTTTTCCAACGTGTTGTCCAGAGTGTTGTCTGCCCTGCTGAAACACGTGAGGAGCTACATCGTTTTCCCTCAGGTGGAGGATTTGGCGACAGTTATAGGTGACTTCTATGCCCTGGGACATATCCCTAACATCATAGGTGCCATTGCTGGGACCCATGTGGCTCTGGTCCCCCCCCACAGGAGTGAACAGGTGTACAGGAACCGGAAGAGTTATCATTCCATGAATGTACAGATGGTATGTTTGGCAGACCAGTACATCTCCAAGGTAAATGCTATGTTCCCTGGCTCAGTGCATGACGCCTACATCCTGCGGAACAGCAGCATCCCGTATGTGATGGGTCAACTCCAGAGGCACCGTGTGTGGCTATTAGGGGACTCTGGTTACCCCAACCTGTCATGGCTATTTACCCCAGTGAGGAATCCCAGGACCAGGGCAGAGGTACTCTACAATGAGGCCCATGGGCGGACTAGGAGGGCGATCGAACGCACCTTCGGCCTCCTGAAGGCTAGGTTCAGGTGCCTCCATATGACAGGTGGTTCCCTATTCTACTCACCAAGGAAGGTGTGCCAGATCATCATCGCCTGCTCCATGCTTCACAATCTTGCTTTGCGACGCCAGGTGCCTTTTCAGCAGGAGGATGGTCCAGATGACGGTGTTGTGGCAGCTGTGGAGCCTGTGGACAGTGATGAGGAGGAAGCAGAGGAAGAAGACATTGATAACAGGGACTCTGTCATACAGCAATATTTCCAGTGACACACAGGTGAGAATTATTTTTTTACTAATACATTCACTTTCACACTTCTACCTCTATCCTGTCTGTCAATTTGAAGTAGTATCTGCTAACTGAGTGATGCATTTCCATTACGGTTTCACAGGTGTGGTTACTAACGTGTGTCATCTGCTTGCATCCTTCATGGACTTGTGATGTGTGACATAGGTATGTTGACATTACTATTGAGAACGGATTTTGTCACTGTCATAGCTAATACACATTTTCAAAATCACAGACTGACTCCAGATTGTTTTGTGGTTCAAGGGTGTTTATTGAAGTGCTAATTATTGGAGGGGGTGGCAAAATGGTGATGGGTGATGGTGGAGGAATGTCCATGGCAGAGTCCAGTCTATAAATCTCACAGGTGCACTGCCCATATGGGCATAGGAAGTGGAGCTGGGGCAGTTCCAGTCTGGACAGGGTAACAAAGTGGGACAGTGGGAGGACAATCAGGGTGGCCTCATTTCCTGGCGGGGGTCTTGCCATCTTGCTGTGTCCTGTTCTTGGATCTCAGGGACCGCTTGCGGGGTGGTTCTCCGTCTGCAGGGGGTGGGTGCTGGTGTGGTGGTCCTGTGGCGGGGCGTCCTGTCCACTAGCGCCGGTGGAGGTGGTGGGCAGTTCATCATCCATGCTAGTGTCAGGGGCTCCTTGGAGTGCCACGGTGTCCCTCATGGTCTTTTGTATGTCCTTCAGCACCCCTACGATGGTGGCCAGGGCGGTGCTGATGGTTCTGAGCTCCTCCCTGAACCCCAAATACTGTTTGTCCTGCATGCGCTGGGTCTCCTGAAACTTGGCCAGGACCGTAGCCATCATCTCCTGAGAGTGGTGGTATGCTCCCATGATGGAGGAGAGGGCCTCGTGGAGAGTGGGTTCCCTTGGCCTGTCTGCCCCCTGTCGCACAGCAGCCCTCCCAGTTCCCCTGTGTTCCTGTGCCTCCGTCCCCTGGACCGTGTACCCACTACCACTGCCCCCAGGTCCCTGTTGTTGTTGGGGTGGTGGGTTATCCTGGGTTCCCTGTAGTGGTGTGCACACAGCTGACTGACGTGTCCTGGGTACAGAGGTATGGGCCCGCTGGGTGGGTGCTGTGCTGGTGTTACCCGAGGGTGGAAGGTCTGTGTTGGGATGTGCCTGTGCGAGGGGAACCGACTGTCCCGAGGCCCACGATGGTCCAGGCTGGTCATCTGGATCCAGTTGGCCAGAGCTGCTGTCATCACTGCGTGCCTCTTCTGTGGGTGGAGTGGACGTGTCTGGACCTTCCTGTGTGGTGACGTTACGTAGTGGTCCTGCAGGGGTATAAAAGCATGATTATTGCATGTGTGTGTGTCATGGTGTGCAATGGGTGGGTGTGCGTGTACCCCAGTGCAAGCATTTCTGTGTGGGGGCTTGTGTGATGATGGTTGGGGGGTGTTATGGGTATGTGCAGTGGGCATGCTTTAGTGATGGGTGTCCATGCTTAGTTGTGTCATGCAGGGCTTTGTGTTGGGATGGGTGGTTTGTGTTATAAGTACATTAGTGAGGAGTTGGAGTGATAGGGGAGGGGGTGAGGGTGGGGGTGTGTGATAGCATGCAGGTAGGGTGGGGGATATGATAGTTAAGATTTGACTTACCAGTGTCCATTCCTCCACCGACTCCTCCAAGGCCCTCAGGATGCATAATGGTCAAGACCTGCTCCTTCCATGTTGTTAGTTGTGGGGGAGGAGGTGGGGGTCCGCCGCCAGTCCGCTGAATCGCGTGGAGACCACTGAACGCACCTTCCCCCGTAGGTCGTTCCACCTCTTCCTGATGTCCTCCCGATTTCTTGGGTGCTGTCCCACTGCGTTTACCCTGTTGACGATTCTTCACCTTAGCTCCATCTTCCTGGCTATGGAGGTGTGCTGCACCTGTGATCCAAATAGCTGTGGCTCTACCCGTACGATTTCCTCCACCATGACCCTGAGCTCCTCCTCAGAAAACCTGGGGTGTCTTTGGCGTGCCATGGGGTGGTGTAGGTGATGTGTGGGGTGGTGTATGTGGTGATGAGTGTGGTGATGTGTTGTGGTGTGTGGAATTTTGTGCGTGGATGTTGTGTGGGTGATGGAGTTTTGTGCCTCTGTGTGGTGGGGTTCTCTATTGCTGTGCTCTCTCTCTGTCGCCTTTGTCTCTGATTTGTGGTCGTAGGGGTTTGTGGGTGATGTGGGTGTGTGTTTTATATTGTGTTGGGTGTGTGGAAGTGTTGTTTGTATGTGTATTTTGAATTGTCCAATGTGGCGGTGTTTTGGAGATGTGTGTGTATTTTGAATTGTCCAATGTAGCGGTGTTTTGGAGATGTGTGTGTATTTTGAGCGCGGCGGTGTGTACCACCAATGGAATACCGCGGTTGAAAGACCGCCGCGTGGATTCGTGGGTCATAATACAATGGGCGTCTTTCTGTTGGCGTGACGGTAGAGGTTTTGTTTTTGCCAGTTTATCACTGACCTTTGGTGTGGCGGACTTGTGTGGGTGTCTGAATTTCGGCGGATTCTGAGATGGGGGTCAAAATAGCTGTGGCGGATTTCCGCGGCCGCGGCAGTATATTAGCGGTCTTCTGCACGGCGGTAAGCGGCTTTTACCGCCAATGTTGTAAGGACCCCCTTAGTCTCTTTTTCTGAGATTTTCTTTACCGGGACGAACCAGCAAATCAGGCCGGGTCGCGGTTGAGGCAAGCCGGCTAGAGTTGCTGCGGCGGGTTTGTCCCTCTATGGAGCTTTTTTTCAAAAGTTCTCCAAACTTATCCAAACTTCTGGGGCTTTTCCCAGATGTCCTTTTAAGTTTCTTTTGAGCTCCACAGCTCACCCCAAGGGTCCAGAAGTTCTGAGATGGCCCTTGGGGGTGCAGACTACAACTCCCAGAATGCACCTGACACAAACTCCTTTTTGGCCACTGGACAGTGGTCAGCTGGTCGCTTTCTTCAGGAGTTGGTGCAGGGGACTCTGGTTAGCAATTTTTCACCTGTAGCAAACTGGGAGTCCCTCCTTGAACCAGTTGAAGCCAGGCAAAGTCCTTCTTGTGGAGAAGCCCAGGTGTGCAGCTGGTGCAGTCCTCCTGAGTGCAGGTTCCAGGTGCAGGCTAGGGGTCCAGGAGGGCAGTCCTTCTTCTTCTGTTGTTCTTCCTTGTTGGATGTGGTAGCGAACTGAGGTGTGGGTGCAGGTCTGCCAGTTGTATCCTTGCTCCTGGGTGAAAAACAGGGGGGTCCTGTTTCTCCAATCAGGTGCAGGGTCCTTCCCCCTGTGATGACCACTTCCTGGGAAGTGTGGCAAAAATCAATCCCAGGAGGCAACATTCTCCAAAAATCCATCATGGCTGAATCTGATTTTTGGAGGTTACATCTGGCTGAGCCCACCCACTGGTGTGGCTAAAAATCATAAACACACCTGTCCTGCCCTCTCCTAATCTAATCAAGGGGGCACCTAGTTGTCTGGGGTTGCAGGATGTGGGGGTGTTGTTGGTTGCTCCAAATGTCCTTCTCTGCCTTTGAAGACCAGTTTGGCAGCCCTCTCCCTTCCTGCCTCACCATCTGCTGAGGGGAGATTCCCTCCCACAGGCACATTCCTTTGTGTGAAGCCAGGCCACTTCACACCTCATCAAGGCAGCCTGGCCAGGCTGTAGAGGCTGGCCAATCAGAGCGCAGCAGGAAAAACAATGCAGGGCTGAAATTGGCAACCTTTCAGGTAAAGTTTAAAAATCTTTACCTGAACAACTGGAAGTTGTGGGATGTATTACAACAATTAATTTGATACCAAACTCTTGGTATCCATCATTTAAGGAAACATTAAAAATTAAAATAAAGTCTCCCCATTCTAGCCTATGAAGGCCATTTACTACAATGAGGGAAAAACAAATTTGGCTGTTTTACCTCACCAGGCTTATAAAACTATTTTTATAAGGTCCCTGCTTATAGTTACATGGCACCCAGCCCTAGGGGTACATAGGGCACACTTAGGGGTGACATATATGTACAAATAAGGTAGTTTAAGACTTTGGAACTACTTTTAATTCCAAAGTTGAATATGTATATAACTTTAATTTAAAAGCAGCCAGCAAGGCAGGCCTGCCTTTAAAATGACACTGGGCACCTCAGCAGTGCACCTATGGATGCACTACCTATGCTGTGGTCCCTAAACCTACATGCCCTACCATATACTAGGGACTTATAGGTAGGTTAACTTAGCCACTTATAATTAGCCTAATTTGCATATTGATTGTACACAGAGCACAGGCCCTGGGACTGGTTAGCAGTACCCAGGGCACCATCAGAGTTAGGAAAACACCAGCAAAAAGTGAAAAATGGGGGCAAAAAGTTAGGGGGCCTCTGCAATCAGCCCTGTTTTCTCACAACGGGGACTAATAAAACTGACTAATAATGTTGAAATCACATGTAATGTTATGATTTTACACTAATAATAATAAGTATATGTTAAGATTTTGCTAATAAATTATTAGGCCTTTAGTTAGCATTAGTCGAGGCCTAGCTGCCTGACTCTCATTTTAAATGTATTTCTCTAACGTGCAGTGTGCTGACTTGTTAAAGGACATGAACTCTTGTTTTTTCCAAAAGCTAGAAGCTGAATGTAACTGTAGTAGATCCGTTCTCATGAAATTCATCCTGCCTGTAGGAACATTTTTAGCTGAATGCAACAGTGTTGATTAATGCTATGTACAAGGTCGCCTAAACCGGTACGGACAATGGAGCCACTGACCGAAGATGTGCAAAGGACCTCAAGACGATGAAATCATACCGGACATTCCACCCACTAAAGACGTCAATCATAAGCACCAATAAAATACGTGAGAACTGTTATGGGGTAACAAATTTGATGAGCTAATTTGATTTTAATTGGTCAAAGATAGTGGGGTGCAACCCCTTGTCCAATTAAATTTTAGGGGAAAGTACCACGAAAAGGGGATAAAAACCCTTGACACCAGGAAGTAAATCAGAACAGGAGGGATAGGAGAGAGACTAGGGGAGATGCTGATGCGATTTGCCATGATCCAGACACTTTGGGCCTCATTCCAACCCTGGCGGTCTATGACCGCCAGGTTGGAGGATGCCGGAAGCACCCCCAACAGGCTGGCGGTGCTTCAGATGGCATTCTGACCGCGGCTGTAAAGCCGCGGTCTCCCAGCCGGGTCCGGCGGTTTCCTGCCGGATTTCCCCCGGCTGGGGGAATCCTCCATGGCGGCGCTGCTTGCAGAAACAGGATGGCGGGAACAGGTGTTGTGGGGCCCCTGGGGGCCCCTGCACTGCCCATGCCACTGGCTTTGCAGACAGTGAAAATCGCGACGGGTGCCACTGCACCCGTCGCACCCCTGCAACTCCGCCGGCTCCATTCGGAGCCGGCTTCCTTGTTGCAGGGTCTTTCCTGCTGGGCCGGCGGGCGCCCTTTTGACGGTCGCCCGCCGGCCCAGCGGGAAAGTCGGAATGACCCCCGCGGTCTCTTGACCGCGGAGCGGTCTTCCGACGGGGTTACTTTGGCGGGCGGCCTCCGCCGCCCGCCAAAGTCGGAATGACCCCCTTTATCACTTTGCTTAGTGACTTGATAAATTTTAGATTAGAACCATCTTTGTCCTTAGAGTGCCCATTTGCACTTTACCTCCTTATGAGGGAAGTGCCCCTTTTACCTGAGCTGAGTTCCTGACAGATGGTGAATCAACTGATGTCCTGAAGACGAAGACCGAACCTGAGTGCTGACCCAAACTTGGAGGGTAACTATATGACAATGAAATTGTGATTGTCTGTTTGCTTTTCCTTTCTAAGTACCAACTGCTTTTCTTTTGATAGAGACCATAGTTAGATGTCTTTCCAAATTGGTGTTACTACATTGTTTTGCATGAAGCCCAACATGCCAATGCTAATTCGAGGTTAGGAAAGGGATTCACTAAACTGACGCAAATAGACAAATAACTAAATCTATGCTTTGTTGAATAACGTGCTAAATGATACTCTGCTAAGGATAGCCTATGTTCACGCCTTGTTATGTTCTGATGTTCGTGATTCTTGCTTTGATGAAATCTTATCAGAGTTGCCATATTGTGACTATGCTAATGTGTTTTCTGGTTTTGAGATTAATAAACTTATTAGTGGAATTGTAACCAATAGGGAATAAATATCATAAAATTCTTACTAGACTGGTGTGGTTATTCATGACTGAAAGGTCATGGTGGTGTTTTGAGTTAAACTAAATGTCATTGATTAAGGAGAAATGCATTGTGGTAATAAATATTGATGATATTATTGACGTATTGATTGACATGTTGATTAGCTATCTCGTCCTAAGGTGTCTTCCAACAGGGTCAAAAGATTCCTTGGCCTAAAACGAGTTCTAATGTGTAATAATTAGTCATAAAGGGACGCGTTAACAGTACCATAATTAAAAATTAAAAATGAATTATATTTTGTATATTAATTAAAATCAAATTATTTTTCTAAAGTTGAAACTAAGAACTCTTGCCACCTAAAGTAAAAAAATATGTAATTTCATTATGTATTACAAATTATAATAATGATGTATTCGATTAATTAAAAATAATACATTTTCTGATTAAAGCAATGCTAAAGAAATGTTATTACACATTAAAAGATAATATAATAAATATGTTTTATATATAGATACATTTTTCACTACAATAAATGCAATTATAATTTAAATATTTTAATAGTTTAATTAAGTTAATTTGTTTAAACATTTCTTCCTATGTGGTTGCAATTTTAAGTCCCTACCTCCTTTAGTTTCTGTGGGAGGAAGCTGAAGTACCAATTGTTGGCCATGTGTAGTGCTGGACTTACTCTAACTCTGAGCTGGAGTACATTTACAACTGTTTAAGGTCCTTATAGGCTGTAGTAATTAAAGAATGCCAGCTTGTTAATAGCCGTGGATGTATTCTTCTGTTGGTTGGTGCATGTCACTCCCAAAACCGCTGCTTAGCTCTTGATACACACATTTTTACTCCTCCCTTAATCCCTCCCCTTTAGTTGTAAGTATTCTCCACTTTTCAGCCACTCCCCTCTTCTTCCTTCCCTTATTATCCAATACAACATATACATACATATGTGGAGATCTTCGCAGAGATCTCTCCGCAAGTAAAAGACAGGAGAGGCAGAGGTATAGACCTCCACAGGTAGATATGTGAACAGCATTTTGTTGTACATTAGTAACACAATTGTAGCATTACTGAATGTACTACTGTAGGAAAGTCCTCCTTTTTGCCCTGGTCCCCCCCACACTTTTTGGACAGGTACTGGTGGTTGCTGACTCTTGGCTGTGCACCTGGGTACTGCTTACCAGTCCCAGGGCCAGTGCTCTGTTTAAACTGGATATGCAAATTAGGTTAATTAGAATTGGCAATGTTAACCTACCTTTAAGTCCATAGTATATGGTAGGGCATGGATGTTTAGAGACCCTAGCATAGGTAGTGCCCCCATAGGTGCACGGCTGAGGTGCCCAGTGTCACTTTAAAGGCAGGCCTGCCTTCCTGGCTGCTTTTAAACTTACAGCAAATTCGACTTTGGAATTAAAAGTAGTTCCAAAGTCTTAAACTACCTTATTTTTACATATAAGTCACCCCTAAGGTGTGCCCTATGTGGCCCTAGTGCTGAGTGCCATGTAACTATAAGCAGGGACCTTGTAAAAATGGTTTTATAAGCCCTGGTGAGGTAAAACAGCCAAATTTGTTTTTCCCCTCATTGTAGTGAATGGCCTCCATAGGCTAGAATGGGGGGTCTTTATTTTTATTTTAAAAGTCCCCTTAAATGACAGTTACCAAAAGCAACATGGTTGCCGTGTAATTGCGAGGCTTCCTGCCCCGCCCACTTGGGATCCCGAAGCCGCCGCAGTTGGTGCCGCGTTTGCGGCCGGGCAGGATCGGGAGTGGAGAAGAATCGCCGGCAAACCTTCGGCGTCCCAAGGGATTCTGTCGCGGAAAGGAGGAGAGAGTTGCGGCAGAGGCGGCGGTTTTCAAATAACGGCATTCGCAGGTAACAGCGCGAATTAATGAGCCGTTACGGAGCAGGGCGGCTCAAGCCTGATCGCGGGCTGAAATTTCACTAACTCATGGCCGGGCTCAACAATGAAGACACAACACGAGGGGATTGTTTTGTAGCAATAAGATGAAGGCGCAAAATGCAAGGTATACAGCTTGTGTTTACTGGAGCTTCGCGCCGTGTCTGACTGCTGTTGTAGCTGCAGTATACATCAAGATAGCTACAAGTAGCGCTGACTGTATCCCCTCCGGACACCAGCGTTTCAGTGACAATTGTCTGTTATTCATTAAGCAGTCGCGCTTTCTCTCGCCGCAATAGCCACCATTAAGGATTCTGCGCTTACCTGCACCCGTTTTTGCTGTCATTTATGTCATAACATGACAACGATTAAGGACGTGGAAGGAAAATAGAGGAGAAATGATCTGGCAAAAGTGTTGAAAGACTCTATTTTTAGGGGAGGGAAGAGGAAGAACCCTAGGAAGTGTCAATGCTTCCGACTACGCACAGTAATATATTATGGTATATGTCTACCCCCGTACGGCCATTAAGGAGCGTGATTAAACAAACAATAACAGAGGTATTGGCGGCAGCGGTGGGCATAACAAGACTTATTCGATTACTATCTCAGACTATAACAATAAATATGGCACCCAAAGTCAATAGGTATCTGGGGAATAAAAGCGAGGGCGCTAAGATCGTACGCTCTGGCAGGGGAAAAGGAGAGTCTGCAGGAGTAAATAAACATTTAATGTCTACAACCGGTAAAGTGGGGGGGGAAAATACTTCTACCTCAGGATTGATGAAAGACTCCAAGATGAGTGCTAAGATAAGCAACAGCCCTATCTCCCTGTTGGAAAACAAATTGAAAGATAAAAATCAATCAACTATAATGGCTTTTCTGGCCAGTGGAGTACAAGATGCCCCTGCTGCAAATGCAACCCCCCCCCCGAAAAATAACTGGCCAGGAATAGGATCAACCCCTCCTGACTCAAGCGTGGGAAATCAAGATCAATGTGACAAATCTATAATAAGCCTATCAGGCAATCAAGACAACAGCCGGGCAGCAATCGGAAAAGTGCTCAGTACCCCCGGAAATGAACAGCTACAAACCCAACAAATGGTGCAAGGCGAACAGCTGGATCTTCAGAATGAGGGGAGAATTGGAAGTCCATCAGGATACACAGTGGAGGAGAACAATTATACTAACCCCTTAGGCAGCCCTAAAAAACGGGATAACATTATGGGGGGGAAAAATTCTCAATTAACTGACTGGGGCAGAGAAAGCAGTGACAAGTTTTACTCTCTGACAGAGGAGTCTGATCTTGGCAGCGCCGACTGCAGTTTTAGTGAAACTGATGAGAGTGAGACCTCTGAAACGGGCAACAAATCTCCAAGTGGGGAACATACAGTGCGTAAGGCTCGTCAACGGAAATCTGTTAAATCACGTTCTGGTTTACAAGAGGGCTCAGAAACTACGGCACCTATGAGTGGTAGGACTTTAAGGTGGGACTATTCGGGGATAAGCCTGGCAGATACTTTTACCGGTGGCAACCAAAACCCCACCAAAGATAAAACTGATCCAGGAGCCGCAGCCGGGAGTATTGGTAATTCTGGTGATGCTCACGCGATGGGCACCGAGACGGGGATCCTACAGTCAATTTACAGTTCAATCAAAGAGCTACAAACGGAGACTAGGATTGAAAGCCGTCGGGCTAGGGTCGCCACAAAGAGGCTGCAAGGATCTGTACGTAAGGTAGTGAAATCATGCATGGAAATTGAAGCCAAGTTATGCTCTATGGAAGATCGGATAGTGGCAGTCGAGGATGACATTGATACTCTCAAAGAGCAGAACACTGCCCGAGAAGGACAACTGACCGATGTGATGTGGAAGATAGAAGATTTGGAAAACAGACAAAGAAGGAACAATCTACGATTTCTGGGTATACCAGAAGGACTAGAAGGGGACAATATACAGGCATATATGGTTGTTCTTTTGCGTGGGGCCTTTCCAGAACTGGGAAATCGGGATTGGGACAATGAGGTGCAGAGGGTTCACAGGTTCCCGATAAACCGTCGGGAGGGGGGACATCGGGCAGACTCTAAATACCCAAGAGCGATTCTGGTTTATTTCGGGAGCTATTTGGTACGTCAAGAGGTAGCCGATAAGACTCCTCCCAATACTCCACGCTCCTGCAATGGGGTTACCTTCTTTACCCGCCCCGACTTCTGTCACGCTACAGTGGAGCGGAGATGGCGGCTTCGGCAGCTCATTAAACCGTTCTTTGAGAAAGGAGGGGAGGCTTATCTGTTGGCCCCTGCTAGGCTAAAAACAATAATGAGTGGAAAAGTAAGAATCTTTACATCAGAAATTAAGGCAAAAGAATACTTGATGGGGGTGAATGTATAGCGTATAGAAGAACTAGTGAAGACATAGGCACTCGGGGCACCGGTGGGTGGGGTAGGTCGATGCATGCACGGCACCAACATTCAGGCCATTCGGGGTCTGATTGCTCAACAGAATGGGGGGCCAGTATCAGGAGGGGAGGGAGGGGATCAGGGAGGGGGTAAGGGGCGACTGGCCCTGGGGGAGGGAAGGGGGGGTGGGAAGGGGAAGGGGAAAGTAGGAGGGGTTGGGGGAGGAGCGATAGGGGTAAATCAGGGGGAGAAAATGGAAAGGAAACGATCAATGGAGGTGAGAGATAGGGGGCAAAGAAGTGGAAAAGGAAGGAAAGGGAACTCAAGAGATGGTGTAGTCAGAAATGGTAACTTGAGGGATTTCAAAGGGAAAGGTTTTGAATTTACAAAAAGGAAGGGGTATGGCCAGACTCAGAATTGTTTCAATCAATATATGTGGATTGAACGATCCTCATAAAAGAAGGAGAGTGGCCGAAGAACTTAAAACTTTTAAGGCAGATATTTTCTGCCTGCAAGAAACACACGTGGAATATAAAAACTCCGGGATCCTCGGCTCACTTGGTTTGAAGGCAATTGCCTGGTCTAAACAAGAAGCTAGAACTAAAGGAGTGGCGATTTTAGACCAGACTGGTAAATTAAAATTTACTCGGCAAAAGGCCGATACCGGTGGAAGATGGGTAATAGTAGAATGTAGCTATGGCCATAATAGCTTTACATTATGTTCCATATATGGGGTAGTTACGGATGACCCAATTGTAATTGACACCCTCGCTATGGAGCTCACAGGATGGGCCCCTCCCTATATCATTTGTGGTGATTTTAACTTTAATGGCTCGTGGGAGGGACTACAGGATTTATTAGCACCCACAACTGAGAAGTATCAAGGGCGCAAACCTCGGGTGTACAAGGCAATGGGTGCTATTCAGCAAGAATTAGGGCTGGTGGATGCTTGGGTTAAGCAGCGCAAACCTGATCCCGGATATAGTTATTACTCGGCTCCACATGTGAAATTAGCACGGCTTGATTATTTTCTAATCTCCCCTGTATTCTTAAAACAAGCCAGGATTGAGTTATACTCACGGATGGTGTCAGATCATAACCCTTTAGTACTTGATGTGGAACTGGATGGGTTAGAACCAAAAGTCAGCAGATGGACATTTGAAAGGGGACTTTTAAAAAATCCAGAATATTGTGAGCATATGAGTAAGTGGATAACTGAATTTTTGGGGTTCAATCAGGGGTCAGCCCCAGTAGAGATTGTCTGGGACACTCTGAAAGCTGGTATTCGTGGAGAAACATTAAGCTTTAGTATTAAAAGACAGAAGGAGGCTCAAGGGAAAATAATAGAGTCTCAAGCAAAGCTGCGGTCTGCAGAAAGACAGTTGGCTATAGCTATAGAAACCGGCGTAGATATAAAGAAAGCACAGGAAGAGGTTGCCATAATAAAAGCAACAGCAAATGAGGTTATAGCCCAAAAAATAGCAGAGAAATATTTAACGCAGCACGCGCAAGGGTTTGAGTTTGGAGAAAAAGTCGGACGGCTGCTAGCGATTCGGGCAACCCAGAAAACAGCGGAAGGGGTAATTAGGGAGATCACAGATCGGCAAGGATGGGTAACATCAGAAGTGGGCGGGATCAGAAAGGTGTTCCACGGATATTATCAGGAACTTTATGATGAAACATCAGTATATTCGGATGAAGATGCTTTAGAATTCTGGTACCCCATTAAGTTGGGAAAGCTAGATAAGGAAGACAAGGCACGCCTTGGAGAACAGATAGATGTCTCAGTAATAGAAACGGCAATAAACAATCTGCCCACAGCGAAGGCTACTGGTCCTGATCTGATCCCTCTAGAATTTTATAAAGTTTTTAAACTACCTCTGCTTCCGGTTATGTTGGAGTTGTATACTCAGGTACAAAATGGAGGGAAAATCCCCCCATCTTGGGATCTAGCTAATATAGTTATATTTCATAAGAAGGGAAAACCCCCGTTAGATCCAGCCTCATATCGCCCGATCACATTAATAAATAGTGATGCCAAGATATATTCAAAGATCTTGGCAGTCCGATTGGCATTGGTGATTAAAAAACTGGTCTCTCCACGGCAACATGGGTTTGTCCCAGGAAGAGATACAACCAATCATATCCAGAGAGTTCTAGCACTCTTTGATTCTACGGAAGTAGCAAAAGAGCCTATGGCGGCTGTTTTTTTGGATGCAGAGAAGGCATTCGATCGGGTGAATTGGAAGTATTTATGGCACGTTATGGAATATTATGGGCTAGGGAAGAAATTTATTACAGCAGTAAGGGCTCTATATAGATCCCCGACTGCGCAAATACAACTAATGGGAGGACAATCTGAGACTATACTAATTAGGAGAGGCACCAGGCAGGGGTGCCCTTGCTCTCCTCTTCTGTTTGCTTTGTATATAGATGCTCTGCTGAGACAATTGGAAGAAAATAGTAAGATTCCACCAATCCATAGGCAGGGATGGGATACCAAAGTCTTAGCATATGCAGATGATATAGCCATACTAACACCCTCTCCTGATTCAGCACTGAGAGAGATTGAAGTGGTGACGAAAAAATTCGGAAGGTTTTCCGGGTATCTGTTAAATGGAGCTAAGACACAGCTGTTGGCTAATCAATACACAAATATCAAAGATCCACGGAGGGTGGACCATGCAGTATATTTAGGTATTAATATTACACCAAATGTAGATGAAGTCGTAAACCTAAATATAGATCCTATACTCGCCAAATTTAGAGATGATACATGCAGATGGAATAATCTACATTTAACCATTGTAGGGCGATGTAATATGATAAAGATGATCTTCCTCCCAAAGTTGTTGTATCTTTTTCGTGCTATACCATTGAACTTTGCTAACGTAAAATTTAAAGAGATTGATAGAATAATTATGAGATTTATATGGGCGTATGGCAAGTGTAGGAGATCGAGTAAATTTTTGTCTCTTCCCCGTGAAAGGGGTGGGTGGTCCCTGCCGAATGTAAAACTATATCAAATGGCAGCAGCCTTTCAGCATATGCGTCCGCTACTGGGATCTGACACAGAAGGCGCTATAAAGGCAGATAGCCCCAATATATATGAGCTGCAGATAGGAGCTGCAGCCAATGGGTGTTTGGTAACATTCCATGAGCCTGGATATTATAAGAAAACTAGGTATAAAGTCCTAGGAGCGGCTCACAAGTGCTGGCGATTATGGTATAAAAAGAAAGGATTCGGTAGATACAACTATTATACCATGATCGAGAAGAATCCATTACTTCCTGAAATATTTCATGATAGGTATATGGCAAAGTGGTGTACATCAGGTATTACCAGGCTAGGAAACTTTTTCGACAACTCGGGGGTCAAGACGTTTCGAGATCTACAGGAGCAATATGGTCTACAGAAAAGGGACTTCTTCAAATATCTACAGATAAGGAACTTTTTAGCGAAAAAAACAGGGGGGGTCCAGGGATTTAAAAGTAATCAACTGTTGAACGATATTCTGGCTAAGCCCAGCATAACTATTAGGACAATTTACCCTATTTTAATGGTAGAAGAAGCAGATGATTTAGAAAAGAACAAGGAGAGGTGGAGTAAGAAGCTGGCGGATGGTAGTAATAATTTTTTGAGATCACTGGAATTGGGATATACTATTCTATTATCATCTTCCCTACAAGCACAGCATTACAAGACTTTGTTTGATCTGTATCATACACCAGCCCATCTTGCCAAATGGGGATGTGTGTCAGGAACAAACTGTCCAAGATGTGGGATGCATGGTGCAGATATTATACATATGATGGCAACATGTGGGGAGTTAAAAGCCTTAAGGGAAGGTATTCAATCTGTGTTGAAGGAGGTAGTGGGCTATGATCTTGTCCTCACGCCTGAGATTATGGTCTTTGGGACTGATGGCGAAATCGCTGGACCTCACAGAGCATTTATCTTTGTAGCTATGGCGGTGTTTCGAATCTGTTTATCAACAGCATGGCTGGATCTACGACCCCCGTCCTGGCAACAATGGCTGGCTAGGCTGCTGTCTGTATATCACTTGGAGATGTCACTGTATGAACGGAAGGGGAGACAAGCCAGGAGGAAAGGGAAGATAATATGGGGTCTGTTTCAGGCTTGGATACAGGCCCATAATGATCGGGCCACTCCCTTTTGAATAAATCAATGGGTACCACTTCTAGATAGAGCTTGAGGGGTGGCTAGGTTTTGTGTTTTGTAGTACGTATGATATAACTTGGTAATATTTTTTTTTCCTTTTTTTTTTAAAGCCTTCAGTGTATAATGACATAAGAATATATGTGTTATGTGTTTCCTTCCAATAAAAAAAAAAAAAAATGACAGTTACAAAGAGTTTGGTATCAAATTAATTTTTATAATAAATCCCACAACTACCAGTTGTTGGATTTAATATAACTTATTCAGTTAAAGAGTTTTAAACTTTACCTAAAAAGTTGTCAACTTCAGCCCTGCAGTGTTTTTGCTGCTGTGCTCTGATTGGCCAGCCTCTGCCTTGATGAGGTGTGAAGTGACCTGGCTTCACACAAAGAGATGTGCCTGTTGGAGGAGATCTCCCCTCAGCAGATGGTGAGGCAGGAAGGGGGAGGCCTTCCAAACTGGTCTTCAAAGGCAGAGGACATTTGGAGCAACCCAGCAACACCCCCACATCCTGCAAACCCAGACAGTTATGTGTCCCCTCGATTAGATTAGGAGAGGGCAGGAGAGGGGTCTATTTAGGATTTTTTGCCACACCAGTGGGTGGGCTCAGCCAGATGCAACCTCCAAAAATCACTTTCAGCCATGATGGATTTTTGAGGAATGTTGCCTCCTGGGATTGATTTTTGCCACACTTCCCAGGAAGTGGTCATCACAGGGGGACGGACCCTGCACCTGATTGGAGAACCAGGACCCCCTGTTTTTCACCCAGGAGCAAGGATAAAACTGGCAGACCTGCGCCCACACCTCAGATCCCCATCAGATTCCAACAAGGAAGAACCACAGGAGAAGAAGGACTGCCCTGCTGGACCCCTGGCCTGCACTTGAACCCTGCACTCTGAAGGACTGCACCAGCTGCACACTTGGGCTTCACCACAAGAAGGACTTTGCCTGGCTTCAACTGGTTCAAGAAGGGTACTCCCTGTTTGCTACAGGTGAAAAATTGCTAACCAGAGTCCCCTGCACCAACTCCTGAAGAAACCAACAAGCTGACCACTGTCCAGTGGCCAAAAAGAAGTCTACACCAGGTGCATTCTGGGAGTTGTAGTCCACCCCCCTAAAGATCATCTCAGAGCTTCTGGAACCTTGGGGTGGGCTGTGGACCCCATAAGAACCTTAAAGGAACATCTGGAAGAAGATCCAGAAGTTTGGAGAAGTTTGGAGAACTTTTGAAAAAAAGCTCCATAGTGAGACCGACCTGCCGCTGCAACTCTAGCCGGTTTGCCTCAACTGAGACCCGGCCTGACTTGCAGGTTCGTCCCGGTGAAGAAAATCTCCAAAAAAGGGACTAAGGGGCATATTTATACTCTGTTTGCGCTGAATGTGCGTCAAAATTTTTGACGCACAATCGGCGCAAACCCTGCCCCATATTTATACTTTGATGTCCGACCCCGCAGGCGTCAAAGTTCCACCATGTGCGTCATTTTTTGGAAGGGGGAACCAGCCTTGCGTTAATTATATGCAAGGTAGGCGTTCCCTTCCAAAAAATGACTTTAAGGCCTGTGCCCCATATTTATACTCTGATGTCATTTTGACGCACAGGAGGGGGCAGACCTTAAAAAACGGCGCCCAGCCTGATGGGTGCCGTTTTTTAACGCCTGGGTCAGGGCAGGCGTTAAGGGACCTGTGGGCTCAGAAGGAGCCCAGAGGTGCCCTCCCATGCCCCCAGGGACACGCCCTGCCACCCTTGCCCACCCCAGGAGGACACCCAAGGATGGAGGGACCCATCCCATGGAAGTTGAGGTAAGTTGGGGTATTTTTTTTCGTGTTTTTTTGTGGCATAGGGGGGCCTGATTTGGGCCCCCCTACATGCCACTATGCCCAATGACGGTGCCCAGGGGACATATGTCCCCTGGGCATGGCCATTGGGCAAGGGGGCATGACTCCTGTCTTTGCTAAGACAGGAGTCATGTCAATGGAGGTTGGGCGTCCAAAAAAATGGCGCAAATCGGGTGTGAGGCCTGAATTTTGCCTCAGACCTGACTTGCCCCATTTTTTGACGCCCAACCTCCATTTTCCCCTACGCCGGCGCTGCCTGGTGTGAGTTTTTGTTTTTGTTTAGGCACACCAGTCCGAAGCGCCGGCTAACGTCATTCAATAAATAAGGCGCCCGCATGGTGCTTTGGAATGGCGTTAGCCGGCTGTAAAAATTTTGACGCACAACTGCGTTGGCGCAGTTGTGCGTCAAAAAGTATAAATATGGGCCTAAGTCTGAACGTAGAAAGTTGACCGGGACCTCCCAGCCAGCGTATCCGAGGAGGGCTCCAAGGACATCGGATCAAGATCCAGGTTTGCCCCGGTCCAATAATTTTCACCTTGAAATATGACTAAGTCCGAAGCTAAAAATCTCTACGAGGGCTCCCGCGACGCATATCCGGAGAAGAGTTCCAGGAGATCGGATTGCACTGGCAGATTCGTCCCGCTGAAGAAAATCTTCAGAAAAGGGACTAAGTCCGAAGGTAATCTTTTGACCGATGCCTCCCGCGGGCTGTAGCCGAGCCGGGCTCAATCACAGTCGGCCTTAAACTTTGACTTTGCTTCTAGGCGTTAGAAAACAATAATTCTTTAACAATTCATATCTCCGGTTCCCCTTATCCTATTTTATTTGTTTTTGTGTCATTTTAAAGATACAAATATAATCTATTGTTATAAATTGGTTTTGGATTTTTAAACTGTTTCCTGTGTTTTATTTAATTACTGTTTTGTGATATTTGAATGCTTTACACTCTGTCTCCTAAGTTAAGCCTTGTCGCTCGTTGCCAAGCTACCAAGGGTTGAGCTGGGTTTAATATACTGAGACCTAACTGGACATGAGCGGAGGTTAGTGGCCTATTGCTAAGTGTAGGTACCTACCTGCCCTTATCAACAAGCCATTTTCCAACAACTACAAAATCAAACTTCAGTTTGAGAATAGGCTCCAGTACTATTAGACAATGCCTCTTTATAGAGGGCAAACTAGAATTGCTTGCCTTTATCAAAACTAGTCTCCACTTAGTCACATAATTCTGTTCCTCCCCAGCTTCTCAAGCTTTATGAAAAACTATTCAAACATCAAATAAGAAATATGCTCACAGTGAGAGAGGAAATCTTTAGCATTTAAAGGGATATCAAATCTTAGCTACTTGCAAACCAGTGTTGCTCCTCTTGGTTGTGTCAAGAATAATCTGACCTATTTTTCCCAAAATGTAATAAAATCATTAAATCTCTTGTGGCTAGTGCTTTGACTATTACGGTTACATCTTCCTTTTCCCATACCTCTGATAGTAAACAAGTGCTAGATTTCTTCTCTTCTGCTCTCTTACTGCTAAAAGTTATGAGAGGTATATCATTGCCTTGTAATTCTTAAACTTTGTTTCTTTTTCAACCCTTGTCCAATAAGACATCTGAAAACAGTTGGTAATGTCTTAGCAATTTTTCAACACTACCTGAATATTCAGTTCTTTACTAGTGCTGCTTTTCCTGTGACAGTTTAACAAACCATTGTTTCTCCCATCTCGAAAAAGTTTTCTTCTTTAGACTCTAAAGGTCTTAGAACTTTGATCTCATTTTATTTCTTATTATTCCTGCACAAATTATGGAAAAGCCACAAATGTCCAATTCTCTCACTTCCCAGAAGCGTCTCATGCAATGGACTGGCCCAGTCAAGCTTTCGCTCATCATGCTGTAGACAGTGCTGGAGGTCTTTTGTGAAACTCATGACTTCAGAGGGGTCATGGCCTGATCCTTTAGAATTTTGTGGCAAAAAGCACAGTCACCCAATACATTTTCTTTTCAGATTCCCTGAGAAGCATGTTCTGTCTATAATTTGCTCTTTCCTGTAAGACTAGTCCAAGATGGGCCTCTTGTTTCCTTCCTCCTTTTGATGACTTGTCTTTTGTAGTGATGCAGGGCTCTTTTCTGATCCTGGCTCCTTTTAATGCTTATCTTACCCCAATGGCTTTGCATGTCAATTTTGACTGGCTCAGTGGCGGCAGCTGTCACTATATAAAGTGCATTATCTCTGTCTCTTCTTGGATGGCCACCAGTAACTTAAAACTCACCTGCCTTTTCATGGAGGTTCTGATTCTGTAATGCCCTGCAGTGTGGGTCTCTGTCGGGCGGCTATCTGAACTTGGTTACCCATCTATGTTAGCTACCTAGATTTGGAACATTAGAATTGTTTGTTTAAGTTTCTTCTGATTATCCAGAGCTCTGTTGCATGGCTGGTTATTGTGAACATATATTTCTGAACATCTTGTTTGGTTACATTGGTGCCCTGTGTCCAAACTAATTATATGAAAACCACTATGGGCCTGATTTAGTACTTGGCACGCTGGTTACTTCCAAAAGGGGCAAATATCCCATCCATCTCATTCCAAGTAGGGGTGGACAGGGAGCTCTGCTCTGCCGGCAGAGCTAACACAGTTTTTGGCACTCATTGCTCTGCTTGTAGCGTGGAGTTTGTCCAAACATTCCGCTAGCCCCGCCAGCAAAGCAGAGCCCACAGTCTTCACTTGCGCAGTGTAGCCCATACCTGGGCTGCAATGTGCACCGGCAACAGATCCAGAGCCAGGCCTCCCTCTGCCATCAGCCCGGGAGCAGGGGGCAGAGGGGGGCAGAGAGCCAGGCTACTGCAGAGTACAACAAGGATTCAACCCCCTGGAGCACCCAGGTAAGTCCTCGTCTCTTTTCTTTTTCCTTGTGTGTGCACACTGTTGCACAAACAGGGACTGAAACGGCTTGAATTCAGGCCAGGGCCGTAGGCAGTGAAAGCTGCTGTTTCAGGCCTCTTGTGCACCGGCCGTACCTGTGCGTAGTGCAAACAGGACAGGCAGGTGCAAAAGAGGCCTGAAATGGCAGCTTACACAGCATACGGCCCTCTCCTGAATTCTTCTGATATCGGAAGTGCTAAGCAGGGTCAGGCCTGGCTAACGAGGCCAGACCCTGCTTAGCAATTCTGAGATTGGGCACATTCAGGACTCCGTGAGTCACAGAACTCCGACAGGAATTCTGTGGAGTGGAACTCCGTGACCTCTGGTCAGGCCTAATAACAAGTGCCATAGGAACTAATACATTTGTAATGGGGAGACAGGATATCGGTCATGTTTGTGATGGAGTAACCCATCCACCAGTCTTTAAATCAGGCCTTCAATCTGACTTTCAAACTATTCATGGTAGGGACCTGGTTTCTTTATTAACGTTTCCAGTCATATTTTCTTGCTTATTTACTCTGTCCAGCTCCCTTGTCTTTTCTTTCTCTTCTATAAATCAGGGAAGTCTTGGTGATACATCTTTTTCAATACTGGGCTTAAACA
Source organism: Pleurodeles waltl (assembly GCF_031143425.1). Classification (NCBI taxonomy): domain Eukaryota; kingdom Metazoa; phylum Chordata; class Amphibia; order Caudata; family Salamandridae; genus Pleurodeles; species Pleurodeles waltl. Next base: position 211,543,678 of record NC_090437.1, read on the forward strand.
TGTGCATGTCACCCATATCCAGGAAAACTTTGTTCATTTTTGTAAAGCCCTTAAAATATGTGTTTTGAAAAAAATGTCTCTAGGCATTGAGAATAGCACCACCATAGTCATTGGAATGGTCACATGACCTTTCACTTCCTTATTTAAACTCACCGGCAAGGCCAGCAATGTTTGGTTCTGACTTGCATGTGTTGAGCGGATGCGGATGGAAACAGACGTTAGCAGTCCCATGTTTAAAAGGTATGAGTACGCTGCAATGGAGGTAGCATTTTTCTAGAGTTTATGTTGTATGACAGTTAAGCAATTTAAATATTTTAATCTTTGTGGATTTGTTTACTTGGGCTTTTAGTTTGAAGTCCCCTTGTGTGTTGCTACAGAGTCTATTTTTGCAACCTTTTGTAAGCAGTAGAATATAGCTATTGTGGTTCAGAGCCTGACACAGTGTAGTTTATGGTGCACGTTTGCTATGCTTTTAATGTATTTTTTTAACTTTCCTTGTCATATAGGTGGTGGCTTGTACTAGTATCCATACCTGTGTTTATTGTATTTTCTTGGGTTCAACAGGCAGTACACATGGTATGATTTGATAGATTGCACGTACTGTTTTATAATAAATTTTCCTTATTTGTAGGTATTATTTAACAACACTGAGTGCTGATGACGGTCTGACAGACCTCTGATTGCCACCACAGGCCGAAACGTCGACGTTACCTTCTCTTTTGACAAGTTGAATTCAAACTCCATAATATTGCTTGAACTGGGACTGAAAACCAGGCAATTATTGTGCAGGACTGTGTTATGATTAGGTTTATAACCCCTTCCTGGATCTTTTGTTGGGATTCAATCTTGTGACCTAGGCGGGTTACATACAGTGTTGTCGTTTATGAGTTAGACATTTGCTGGGTTTGTTGTACATTGTTTTGAGCTTCCTAAATCCTATTGAGTAATATATTGGATTTTAAGAGTATGGAATTGTCTTATTCATTAATAGAAGCCTGGACCATCTGTACACATACTATATCTAAACAATTCCTCTAGGAGCATTTTTAAGTGAGACACTGTTATCTATGGCACATCATGAAATGTACCCCCAATGTCAATGTCCTATTCCACTCACAGGTTGCCATGCAAACATATGTGAGGAAATACAGACATTTTTCCTTCAATACAGGTAGACGATGCATTAAACAGCAGCTTACAAATGCTTTTCAAAAGAGAAAGGGACATGTGTTGAAATGTATGCGCAAGCAATGTTGGCAACAGTGATGGCACATAAATCATGTCAATGGACATTCCCCACTTACCAAGAGAACACATAGGTTTAGGGTCCATTTGTGGTTCGCATTCCACTTTTGGAGTATATGGTTTGTGTTGCCCCTATACCTATGTGTACCTATTGCAATCTACTGTAACTTTACATTGCTTGCATTACTTCCTTTTGCTATTATCTGCATAATTTTGGTTTGTGTACATATATCTTGTGTATATAACTTATCCTCATACTGAGGGTACTCACTGAGATACTTTTAGCATATTGTCATAAAAATAAAGTAGCTTTATTTTTAGTATATCTGTGTATTGTGTTTTCTTATGATATTGTGCATATGACACCAGTGGTATAGTAGGAGCTTTACATGTCTCCTAGTTCAGCCTAAGCTGCTTTGCCATAGCTACCGTCTATCAGTCTAAGCTGCTAGAAACACCTCTTCTACACTAATAAGGGATAACTGGACCTGGCACAAGATGTAAGTACCTCTGGTACCCACTACAAGCCAGGACAGCCTCCTACAGGGTCACACCAAACTTTTTGTGTTCCTCCTCCTTTTTCTGACCTCATTTTTGCTGGATTTAGGACTAGCCAGTGCTTGTGCTCGCTTCTTAAAATATGGTAATATTCACTCATACCCACTGGGCATATTTACTTGTTAGTCCCTAGTAAAGTGCACTACATGTGCTTAAGGCCTGTAAATTAAATGCTACTAGTGTGCCTGCAGCACTGATTGTGCCACCCACATAGGCAGTCCCTTGCCGTTGCAGGGACTGTGTGTGCAGTTTACTGCCACTTCAACTTGGCATTTAAAGCCACTTGCCAAGCCTTACACTCCCCTTTTCTTACATATAGGTCACCCTTGGGGGGGTTATCAGTCCTTTGTGTGAGACTAGGACACTGCCCTTTGAAGTGTGTGAGCCCCGCCACCTTTCCTGCCCAGAAAGACCATCAGTATGCAGATGCAGTTGAGTGCCCTCTGCTTGTGGATATCTGGATGAAAGGCATTAAGGTAGCTGTCACCCAGCACAGACCAGATGTGTATTGGAGACAGGCTGTAAGGCACATAGAGCAGTAAAAGCAGATAAATGTCCACTTTCTAGAAGTGGCATTTCTAAAATGGTAATGTTAAATCCGACTTGGCCAGTCAAGAGGATTTATCATTACCATTCCAAAGATATAAAACATGATGTAGCTACTCCTTTCTGATCAGGAATAACCACTTTAAAGTGTATAAGGGAATTGTATCACCCACAAAGCTATACATGGAACAGGACCGCTTTTTATCAGAAAGAAAATTACCAAATACATCCAACAAAGAACCCTCCGCTCAAGACTGGCACCCAGCCTTAGAACACCACCATACAAGAAAAAGACTGTAGGTGGTACATCCTTCTCCGTCCAAGCAGCCAAACTATGGAATTCATTACCCCCAACTATAAGAGCCACAGATAACTTTCTTGTCTTCAGAAAACTACTCAAGAGTTGGCTCTTTCCTTCATAACCACCTTTTTCAAACACCTATGAACTGCATATGCCTATGTGGATAAATATTTTTTTCAGATTATATGTATATTTCTATTTATTTATAGTTTTTTTGGAAAATATGTATTGCTACTGTCATAACAATAAAATACACACACACTCTTTTAAACCTGTCTGACTAAGTATTTTTTACCCATGATTCTAATTATGTATTGTATGTGCATATGTGTGTGTATTCATGCGTGTGTGTGTGTGTGTGTATAAATATATATATATATATATATATATATATATATATATATATATATATATATATATATATATATATATATATGTTGTTTCTGTGCTTGGCATGTTCGTGGATCATTGCATGGCTCCTGGTTTTTGGGTTGTTATACTAGATATCTATGAATTTCTGCTCTCATCTTATCACACTTATCTACTCATCACTCTTATGTCATGTCTCTATCAAACTATCCTCCATTCTCACTCTGACACATCCCAAATCCCTTCTACCACTTTCATCTCCTAAATATCTCTGCCTAAGCTCTTCCCTCCACCTCCACATCTAACTCACCAAACCTCAGTTTACCTCTGTGACCTCCCACACAGCCCTACTAAATTCTCCTGCATTCATCTCACCCTGCTACTATGCTCTCCCTAACCCTTCCACATACTCTTCCCCCTCCGCCCCCCTTTATTCATCCCAAGCCTTTGGGTTGAGTAAATGAGGGATACACTCCCAATTAACATTTCTGGATTTCTTTCCTCCTCCACCCCTCCATTACTCCAGTCAATCTAACTAACAAACTCTCATATCCGCGGCTCAAATTAACTCATAATAATACTAAAACTGTACTCATTATTAAATGATACTAATCCATCACTAATTCTTGTTGGGTTCCGGAGTAGCGTGCTACTCATCGAAAAGCGCTTCGGCGCCTCGTCAGGGGTAGTAAGCGCTATATAAATACGATTACAATACAATACAATACAATTTGTAGCTGCACCCAAAGTACAATGTAGGCTCTATCAAATGTATGATGGCCATCTTCACATTACAGACTGCAGTGAAGCAAGAGCACACGTCATAGTTTGAAGGCAACTAGCCCCTAGGTGGCAAATTACAATATACTAATTTATCCAAATACAAGGCTGAGGACAGTGATCCATCACTCACTTACCTTTAGCCTGTAACATTGAGAAGTACGGGTATGTTGCATAGAATTTACACACACTACAATAACAAACAGTACTTGATTGATCACTGTACACATCCATATGTCATCCCTGGAGAGCAAGTGGTTTGTGGATTGTACACAGTTGTATCCTAGGTCCCTGGGCCAATAGGCAAGGTACATCAGTATACAACACATGACATGTCCATACAAACAATCACTCATCTACTGTGTGCCATGTGGCTCATCCCTAATTGTCAGGGGAAACTGTCAGAAACCAACACATTCACTTGGTAATGTGACAAGCAGGAATGTACCCTGTACTCACCCCCGTAGTTGCTGTGCTGCCCTCAAAAGCCCATCAAGCTCTGGATAAGCCACTGCCAGAATGTGGGCCATTATGAGGGTCATGGTACAATGGGCACCTTGCCCACATTGGGAGGACATCCCCAGCTGGACCTCAGTGATCTTCAAGGCCCAGCATCTCAAGCCCTCCCACCTTTTCCTGCAGTGGGTGCTCCACCGGCTCTGGGTCCACAGGGTCCGCACCTTCTGGGCAATTGCTCTCCATAGAGTCTTCTTTAGGTGGGTGTTGACCTGCATGGATTCAAAAGACAAATCAAGAGGTCATGATCACAAGTTTCATCACAAATAGTTGAGTCACATGCATGTCAGTAACATCAAGCTAGGACTTTAATATTTATCAGTTTTCCCCAAGTGTGACACACACAAGCCAATAAGTATAGAGACATGACTACACACATATATTTCCATCTGCAGACTAACCCACTACCCTGCTCATGGCCTATATTGACTAAGCAAGCTTACTGACATCAGGTAGACCATGCCCTTGCAACCTGTACTCTGATGTGAGCCACTATGATACATCACACACCTATGTGGTTTCTGAAGGGCAAACTCATCAGGCATAAATGGACCAACACATTCACATTCTGTGAGAATGACTCACTGCCTGCATCCCTTACGGGGAACTGCCAGAGTACAAAGTCCAACATTACACATGAGTAACAATCAAGGGGCTGGCTTGAGAAAGTGTATTTCCTGTTCACGTGTGGACATGTGGAATAACAAATGCAGACTCATGGCTCTTCATGGGATGGGGATCTGTGCGATGTACCTGTACCATAGAACACTTCTTTGGCATATGTGTCCATCTTACACAGTTTGCTTCCAGCCTACAAAGTCATGCATTGCACAGTTTCTGCTATGGGACCAAGAAACGGAGTCACATATCATGGCCTCCCAGGAATCAACACACCGTCTGCACTATGGGACTGTTAGTTATGCAATAAGCCTGTACAGGACAAATGTGACCTGTGTGAAGGTGACAACAGAGCTGTGGGAGTAATGGACCTGTTATGAGTTAAGACACACACTGAAAATTATGCTGTGCACATATGGTCTAGCTTAACGATTTAACTCTGTACACATTCCTAATCTAGTCAAATGAATGAGGTAGTCAGGGCAGGTTTTGCCACCAGAGCCGCATATTGGCCATGACAGGATCTACTTAGGTACAGGGAGGGGGCACAGTACCACAGTTCCATAGCTACAGTGACTCTCCCACAGGCTGGAATAGGTCCCATACTTGGAGATACATTTGGCAGGCTCTGGACTCTGCAGACTGAGTTGACAGAACATACATGACACTCCTTTCCTATTACTTCCATGCATGACAATACATCATGTAGCCAACAGCAAATTGGCATGTGGTGTGTGTGGCAACCTGAAGGGCCCAGTGAGTCATGATATGCCTTCCAAACAACAGTTTAGCAAGGGCAGATGCAGTTTGCAATATATTTTAATTTTCTCTCCTAGATTTTCACAAAGGCTGCCATAAGCCATCCCCCTATTTTCTTTTACAAAAGGCTGCATACACCTCTGTGGCTAGCCAGAGTATAACAAGGAGACTCCTTAATCTGCTCTGTTGTTTAAACTGTGTTTAGAAAGTGTATGCACCACTTATTTGTGCCTTGAAAAAGTCATACATTTGAGTGTGCGACAAGCAGTATTTCAGTGGTTTCAAATGTGTCCCTTATCTGAAAAGTAGAATCTGCTAGCTTGGAAGTGTGGATGGTGCTTGTCTGTATACAATGAGATTCTGAAGAGAGGAGCACCTCCCTCCTCCCTTCCACAGTGGCCTGGGGTTAAGGTAACTTGGGTCGTATATAAGTTTCTATTGGTTGTTGCATTTGTTGTTGTGATTGATTTTTGGGACTGGTATTTATATTGCCTTAAGGGTCTAGGGTTCCTGTTCGGATTAGCTCTAGGGCTAGTGTTTTCTAATGGAGTCTAGAGTTTGCATTCTGATTGGTACTAGGATTAGGGTTCCTATTGGACTAAGAGTGTAGAGCTACTGTTCTGATTGGCTGTCAGGACTAGGTTTCTAGGGCTAGGGTTCCTATTGGACTAATGGTTTTGGGTTACTGTTCTGCTTGACTGTCGTGGCTACGGTTATGATCGGTTAATAGGGTCAGGTCTCCTATTGGATCTTGGGTTTAGGGTTAGTATTCTGATTGCTTAGGGCTAAGGTCCCATCAGCCAATAAGGGTATTTAAGCCTAGGTCTCAGGGCCTCTCAACCGGGGCGTTGAGGTTAAGGGAGAAAAAGGTAAGGACAGCTGCCTGTTTGGGCCAGTTTGGGCCAGGTTGGCCAGAGATGCTGCCCAATTTTCAATTTTTCTAAAAAGACCTTAATCCCTCCACATCTTTCAACATGAAACACAATATCAGCAAATGCATTCTACACATATACCACAAAAAACCTCATACAGATCTCAATCTCTCAATAACCACTACAAACTCACACAAACTACACCTATACTCTGTTCTACCACACTACAACATTAGGGCGGCAACTTCATTCTCACACAAAATGCAACTCTGTCCTATACCACTAACACATCCGCACATTACAAACACAACACAGCCATATTATGCAAAACTTTAATGCAACCAGACACATGCTCCATGTTCATACAAAACACAACCTCTTCCCTCTACGCACTCATAACAGACCCCTTTTTATAATGACAAAACCTATACTCAGCCTTCCATCACACCATCTTCAAACACCCTCTTCCTCCTTGTACCAATTACACACAACTATAGATTTCACACACTCTAATCCGCCGCACATCTTACATCTTCCAATGATCAAATCTAACAAAAACTGTTTCCCATCCCCTCTTACACACAACAAACACTCTTCTCCAAAACACATCACCACCCTTACTGTTTTCAAACACAAATCACCAGCCGTAACTCACATAGAAATTCTTGACAAAAAACACTAAATCCATAACCTCCCTTACTACTCCACAAAAACAAAACAACACTCACACACAAGCATATTAAAATCACAAACACTTTCAAAATACTTTCCATCACACCCACTACCACCCTTCTGGCTAAACAAATAATGCAAATCCAAAGCCAAATTTACTTCCACTTTCACCTTCCTTTCATCCATTATATATTAGAGCTTTAAAATATGACCCACATGCTCCACCACCACCCTTAACCCATACTCCTTCCACCTTAGACAGACTCAAACAAATGAAACAACATGCCAGTCTTCACAATTTCGCATCCCCAAGTCTATTACACAGCAAGGACACTCTACAAAAACAACACAACTCATCATCTCGCTCACAACCACCATCTCCACCATGAACACAAGCAGACCAATCAAAATGCCTTGCAAGCCTGCTGGACGAGGAACATAATATAGAAAAACACAATTGTGGACCTCATACAGCTAATATCAACACCAATTACATACGTGCTACAAGTTCAAAATGTACTGATAACTCCTCTACAAAACAAAATCACAACACACCACCAATATATAATCTCTAAACTGCATACTCATTAATGCTAGATCAATCTCTAAAAAACAAGTACCACATCTACGACCTACTCACTGACACACAACCTGACTTACTCTTCATAACTGAATCATGGATGGGAGATGACATGGAATCATTGTTTCATGAAGCCGTTTCTCCAGGAAATCAAACCATCACTCAAAACACTATAGGTAAAAAAGGAGATAAGCTAGCTGTTATATTCAAACAAGCAATACATTTCAGCAAAACAAACATCTCCATACAAGGTTGTGAGGTTGTCCTCACCAGATGCAACCCTAGACCAACTTCCTCCTCCTTTGAAAACTATTACCTACCAGATCTACATTCCCAGACACATTTCTAAACACAGTTTCAAACCTTTTAATGCTATACTCCAACCTATGCATTCTTGGGGACCCAAAAAAACTAAAAATGTGGTTTGACAAACTCAATGTGCCCCATCCAAAACCTATCATCACTGCCCTAGTCAAATTCAACCTACATCAGATTGTACACAATCCCACACACATTGCTGGACACATCCTAGATTCATTTCTGCAAACCCAGAACTAGTTACCATTTAAAGCATCACACCAGTCACATGGTCAGACCACCATTTTGTTACTTTCTAACATAAAACATCCCACATCAATACACTCAAGACCACCTTACATACATCCACCTATCGACCATGGAACAAACTCAATTCTGAACACTTAGAATCACAACTAAAAGCCAACACAGATACATAAACAATAAATTCTGTTTAAAAACTTTATTAGTGGGTACAGGAAGCTTTCAATATCCTAACAGCAAGAAGAAAAACTAAACAGCATAAAAGAAAAGAAGCACCTTGGATAAATACAGAACTACAAAAGATAAAACAGAAGGCTGCAGTGAACCTGGCTCAGATAAAAAAAAAACATTAAAGACAAACTTCAGCTATGCAAACTTAATCAATTATCAAAAAGATAAACAAAAGGTACTACTCAGACATAATTCAAAATGCTATATTTGTAGATAAAGAATTTTATAAGGTTCTCAACAAATTTCACAAACCTAAATGCATGGAAGGAACTCATCCCATTACTCAAGATTTTGCAGACAAACTGGTAAATCATTATACAAGCAAGGCATACACATTGGACTCCTATTTAAAACAAAGGAAAACGACCAGAACTAACCCATTTCCAAAAATATCCTCCAAGAGTAAGCCAACCTGGCCTCTGTACTCCTTCAAACATAAATATCACAAAGTGAATTTATAGATCTGGTCAAAGCAAGTAGGACTTCCTGCTGCCCTTCTGAACCTTGTCCAACTGACATCTTCAGGAATATTCTTTTATCTGCCTCTGCTGCCACATCAATAAGAAGAATCATCAATACTTCTATAACTACGGGAATCTTTTCTGAATATCTTTTTTTTAAAAACTTTATTTATTAATATAATAACAACACGTGAACTGCACCGTTCATGGAGTATACTACACCAGTACAGCATTACATTCCAAATCGACCGTCATGATGCCTGCATCACGTCCGCAGCAGAGTCTCTAGCAATACATAAGGTGTTACCCACACACGTGAGGTGAGATCCAAACTAACCAATGTGGCTGCAGAAACAATTGCCATCGGACATGCAATATGTGGGCAACAGAGAAATATTCAACCTTCACCATAAGTGTTACAACGTGGAAAACATTTCAGAACCAACCAGTGTGCGTTACTGTCACCGAGCTGATGTATTAAATCTAATTCTGGAGGGAAAACTACAGACACAAGCCAGACAGACCAAACTGACGGAGCACACTGAGATGCAACTATCTGGGCCCACACAGACTCACCCAGGCCCCAGGCAGAGCCATCCATACAAGCAGGAGAAAGGTTGGGCCACCCACCTCACAGTGGCAAACTAACAGGTGGGGGAAGGGGAGAGAGGGGGAGGGGGGAGGCAAGGATGCACCCCATCCCCCAATCATCTCCAACCATTCAGACACAACCCACTCATGCGTTGCCCGCCTGGGTTGGCATCATCTATGCTCAGAAAGTGGAAGCACCTTCCGAGGAGTCCTCTACAACCCCCATAGAGTCTCCTAATAGGCCATTGATCATACCTCCCCACCTTTCCAGATCACGCTCAGTGTGCTTATCCAAGTGCACTTTACGTGGCCGACATTCCTCCACAGTCGCCCACTCAACAAGATCAGCCAACCATGTATCATGTAATGGAGGGGCCGGGTTTGCCCAGTGTATCACAATGCGTCGCTTGTCCAAGATAAGCCCCAACTGTGCAAATCTGTAAGTCATTTTGCGTCCTTTTATGGGGTGGGGGGTTAAGCCCAGCAGGCAGTGTTTCATGGTTCCTTTATGTTAACTGCTGACACTTCCCTAAGTGTCTGCACTATTTGAAGCCAAAAGGGTTGAATTATGCTATAAACCCATGTTATGTGGTCAAAAGTAGCCGAGGCCCCACCACAGCGAGCACATCTGTCTGGGCATGTTGGGAATATTCTATGTAGGTGGTGTGGCGTCAGGTAAGCCCTATGCCTGTAATAAAAATGTGTCAATTTAAATCTTGCATTGCTAGTTGCATCCTGCACCAGTGAACAGGTTCTAGTCCATTCAGCATCTGTAAGCGGGGCATCCAGATCAGCATCCCAACCATCTCTAGCCCCATTTATGCTTATCTGCCTATCTTGTTTTAGAGCCTTGTAGAGCCGGAAGATGAGACCGTGGTCACAATGAGAGTCGGTGTAAGGTGGGATTCAACCAGTTCTGTGGGAAAGGAGGTCCAAATCTCATGCGCTGTCTCCGATAGGCTTGCGTATTGCAGAAATTTACCTTGGTCAATTCCAAAAAGGGACTCTGCTTCCTCTCAGGTAATAACTGTATTGTTTTGATATAGATCACCTGCAGTATTACATCCGCCGTCCCGCCACTTCCCAAAGTCCAGTGTCTCTGCAGCGCTAGCGAAGGGGCGCAGCCACCAAAGCGGAAGCAAGCGTGCACATGGTGTTCTACGTAACACCCTCACAACAGCCTGTTCCCAAACTTGCGACACCAGGGCGACTAGGCAGGGGACCTCAGGGGGGAGCCTGGAGCCACCCATCAACAAGTACAGTGAGCGAGATAAACAAACAGAGCCTTCCAATAGTTCTTTATCCCAACTGGGGCCGTCGTCACACCACATGGCAGCATATTGTAACCAGCCCGCTGCATAGGATAGGTACAAATCGGGTAGGCCCAGCCCTCCGTCAACCAGGTCAAGCTTCAGCACATCCATGTGGACTCTGGACCGCTTACCCGCCCAGACCAGGGACAGAAGTAGTTTTCAAACTGTCAAAAAAGAGGAAGTGGTATTTCACAGAATGAGTTCTGTAGCATGTACAGGCATCTCAGGAGAAATATCATCTTGCAGAGTGCAACTCTGCCCATAACTGACAGTGGGACGGAAGTCCAAAATTGGACCGAGGATTGGAGGCTATCTATCACTCTACCCATATTTAAGTCATATTGTAGTTGAGGGGAATGTGTCACCCGAATGCCTAGATACTGAAACGACTCCGTCTCCCACTCTAGATCCATCCGCAGCAGCTCCGACTTCGCTACCGCCGACAGACCCGCCATAGGAAATAATACTGTGTTCCATCGATTTATTCGGAGTCCTGATACCTTACCAAAATTGTCCATCAACATTAATAAGAGTGGGACAGAGCTCTCCGGATCGGTAACATACACCAGGGCATCATCAGCATATAGTGATATAGTGTGTGTCGTTGCCCCAACCTGTATGCCCCAATTATGCAGCCGTGTTTTCAGCTGTATAGCTAGGGGTTCTATTGCCAGAGCGAACAGTAGCGGGAATAGGGGGCAGCCCTGTCGTATGCCCCGCTCAATATCAAATGCCTCAGACACAAGTGTCCCAGTGCGAACCCGGGCCCGCGGTGACAAGTAGAGTAGACGTACCCATGACAAAAAGTAACGTCCCAAGCCCATCCTGTACAGAACTGCCCATAAGTATTCCCAGGACAAGGTGTCAAATGCCTTCTCTATATCTAAGGCAACCAAAGCAGCGTGGTGAGTAAGTTTAAGTGTCTCGTGCATGACATGTGATAGCCTCCGCAAGTTCATGTGAGTCCCTCTCCCAGGTACAAATCCACATTGATCCTTTCCCACTAAGTAGGTCACCACACATCCTAATCACATTGCTAGGACTTTGGAGAGGAGTTTCACATCCACATTTAACATAGAAAGCGGCCTATAGGAGCCCGGGTCCGCAGCGTCCCTCCCTGCCTTAGGTAGCATAACAATCAATGCTTCCCTCATCTGTTGTGGCAAAAGGCCCCCTCTGCGCGACTCATGAAGCGTTTTCAGTAGTCTGGGAATAATCGTTGTGGAGTATATGCGATAAAACTAGACCGGGATGCCATTGGGCCCAGGCGCCTTCCCAGAGGCCATACCTCCCAAGGACTCCTGGAGTTCCTCCAGGGACCACTCACCCTCTAGCTCTTCCACCTGAACGTCCATAAGCCTGGGCAACCAAAGGCTGTCCAGGTATTCCAATATTTGAGGACTCTCGCCACACTGCGGAGAAGTGTATATGGCTTTGAGGTGCTCCCGTAAATGGGTATTCACATGTGTTTGACCTAAAAGTTAATCTCCATTTGGACCCCGGAGAGGTAGGATTATGGGGGTGAGGCATTCACGTTGAAGCAGCCAAGCAAGCATGCGCCCTGAGCGATCCCCTTCACGATACAACCTCTGTCTGAAGTCCTTACGGACATAATTATCTAGCCTACTTCACAGGGCACTTATGCGACCATGCACCACTCGACTCTCAGCCTCCGATGCAACACCGTTATCAATTTGACGCTGCAGGGTATTTAGGGCGTCCTCCTGCTGCACCAATTCATGATCTAACTGATACGAATAACGTATGTTTTAGTAAAACATTCACCTCATATAACAACTTTAAGGGCCACCCATTCTATGCCACGGCTCTGGGCTGTGGTCCACTTCTCACTAAAATAACCATTTAACGCCTCCTGAACATCACGCCTATACTCGTGGTCGCCCAATAGCTCTGGCCTCATGCGCCAAAGGGGGATCGCCAGTCTAGGCATATGGGTACCGCATTCTAACAGAAGAGGGGCATGATCTGACAGAAATCTGACCTGGTAGACAGCCTGACGAACATCTAGGGTCTTGTCGTTCGCAAGGAAAATTCTGTCTAATCGGCTATATGCCCCATGTGTGGGAGTGTCACATGAAAATGCTGTGGAGGTGGGGTGCATCTCCCTCCATATATCCACTAAGTGTAGGTTATCCATGATCCTGCAGAGCATGGCAGTCATATTAGGCTTAGTGCCCATCCTTGGCGGACTTCTATCCAAGGCCCCATCCAAAACACAATTAAAGTTGCCCGCCCAAATGATGGGCATCCCCGTATAGGGTACTGATTCACACTGGAGCCTCTGGAAGAACTCCGCATCGTCTGAGTTGGGGGTGTATATATTTAGAATGCAGACCTCACGGCCGTCCAAAATCTCCATGTAGAAAGACATAGCGGTCCTGCACATCTGCCCTAAAGCTTTTGAGCTGAAAAGGTGTCCCAGTGGTCACCCAAACTGACACACCCCTGGCGTAGAATGAGTATGTCGCTGAGTATAATTGGCCCTGCCACTTCTTCTGTAGTTTTTGCACTTCATTTTCTAACAAGTGTGTCTCCTGTCTCATAAGATAAGTATGCACTCTATAGCGTTTTACAAAAGAGTTCAACCCCCTCACATTCCATGTAACCATTCTGATCAATGTACCTGCCATGCTCTATACCAAGTCACGATCACCACCCCAACCCCACCCAACACACCCCCAACCCACAGGCCCACTGATCCAACCCTCCAGCCAGTCGCATTTCCAACAATGGAGGCTCAAACCTCCCCTCCGTCTCAGGAAATACGGGGCATTCAGTGCATGATACAAAAGACAAACAATAACTAGAATTAGAATCCATAAATAACATCCCCATCGCACCCCGGGTAAACACCACCCTCAACTAGTGTCTGCCCACTCCGTGTGTGCACCCCACTATCCACCCTAGGGTCCAGAAGATAGACGCAGCCACCAACCCTGTAGGACAGCGAGGAACTGGCCTGGACAGAGTCACTACTATACTCCCATGCCCCTCACCTGACTACCCAGACCTCACACACAGAGTACCCAAATCACAGTGTTGATCTTTGCAATGATTAGTATAAGCCACAATGGGTGACTCTCCCTGCTAGAAGGGGGGGGAAAGAAACAATGTTAGCCTTGGTCAGGCTGGGGGGGGAAGGGGAAAGGTAACAAATGTACCCCATATTGGCCCCGCCCCGTGTCCAGTAGCCGCTCGAGCCTCCATTAACCCACAACAAGTAGGAGCTTAACAGAAAGGAGGAAGGGTGGGGAAGGGAAGAAGTGGGGAAAAAGGAGGAGAGAGGGAAGGAGAGCAGAAAGAGGGAAAAGCATCTCAGGTCTGGTAGTAGTCCCAGCTCCACTCATCCAGTTCTGGTACGTATTCACAACAACCCTTCAGGTGGTGCCATCTGAGTCCTGGGCCAGTCCACCATCCTCACGGGGGAACCGGAACGAGGGGACGCTTCCGCAGTGATTGACTGCACCAAAAGTCTTGCTTCCTCCCACTCCTGACGTCTCCGTTCCACACTCAAGATGCCATCTGGGCATACTATCACTCTGACTCTTCGGATAGCACAGCGCCGCCTACTGGTACGGCGCATAGTGGATTGTAGGTTACCCATTTTAATGGGCTTCTCTCAGACTCCTCCGGTCGGGGACCCCGGGATTCTGCCCCCATCACCGAGTTCCAACCAGTCCATCACTGCCTCAGGTGACTGAAAAAAGTGGGAGCGGCCTGCATGGAGTACTTTCAACTTTCCTGGAAATAGCAACATATAGGTATACCGAAGTTCTTTCAATTTTCGCTTAACACACATGAAGGACTGTCTTTGTAGCTGCACCTCCCTAGTTTAGTCAGGAAAAAAGCAGTCTTATACGTAGGGTCTCCATGTTTGCGCACCTCCAAAAGGACTGTGTCACGGTCCCTATAGTTGAGAATCTTGGCGATGATCTATCAAAGAGGGGCACCCGCCGGCAGCGGAGGGGCCAGTGCCCTGTGCGCATGTTCCACCATAAACACGGCTGACAGGGAGGCAATAGGCAATGATTTTTTATTCCAGTCCTCCAAGAAGGCCTCCGGGTTCGCAACTTCTGCACCTTCAGGGAAACCCACCATATGGAGGTTGTACCTGCACGCTCTTCCCTCTGCATCCTCAGCTCTCAGTTCGAGTCTGCATTCTTTAACCTCCAGAGCAGCCAGCGAGCTCTTTAGGGTATCAATGTCAGCTTGCGCTGACAGCTACCACTGAGCGCTCAGCTACCACTCTCAGATCTGCTCTCAACAAGTTCACGTCAACCGCCATGGCAGCAATTTGCGATTTTACTGCCTGTCCTCCACGTCCGGCGCTGTATTAGTTCCAGTGGGCCATTAGTCCCCAGAGCGCTATCGTCAGCTCAGTCCGCACCTCGTGTAAAGACGAGGCGGGGGGGATCTGCTTACCACATGTGCCGACTGACGTAGGCCAGATCGCCACCACCGGGGTGCCCCCCAACAAGAACGCAGGGTGGCACAACTCAGCTCCTCCGGCATCGGGTTAACGGACGGCCAGCTGTTAGGGTCAGGCAGTCTCTCTGAGTTCGGCAACGTGGCCTGAACCCTTCAAAATCACTGACTCTCACACCTCACCCCCATCTCCTGGTCCCCAATGGCTATTTTGCAGGGTCTTCTGGGACTCAGGGTGGCAGGATGATGCAGGATCTTGAGCACAGGTCGTGAGCACTCTCCTAGTGTGGCCGAGCAGCCATCTTACCGGCCATGCCCCCCCATCTTTCCTGAATATCTTAAAAAGGCATACATATGCCCATTATAAAAGAAAACAAACCTGGACCCACAGTACCCCAACAATTACATACTGATTACAAATGTTCCTTTCCTGGGCAAACTGATAGAAAGAACAGCTTTCTCCCAGATGTCACAATTCATTGAAGATAACTCCATACTTTCAGACTACCAAACTAGATTCCGTCCAAGAGGCACTGAATCTGCCCTCATCTCTAGCTGGGGTAATTTAAAAAAAACACAATAGACTGCAAAAGAGTTTCTCCACTACTTCTCCTGGACCTCTCAGCTGCCTTTGACACAGTTAACCATGACACTCCAATACAAAGACTTTGTGAAGCCGACATTGAGGGGACTGCTCTCGACTGGATCGCATCCTACCTTCAAAACAAAATTAATGTCATCCATACTCTCCCTTTCTCAGCCAAACCCTACTTCACAAAAGCAGAGGTACCTCAAGGTTCAATCATCTCACCCATGCTTTTCAACATCTCCATGATATCATTATCAACAATGATCAATGAATTTCAACTCACATGCTACAACTAGGCAGATGACACCCAAATAGACTATGAACTGGAATGCCCCAAAGACATTGCAAACTCGCAGATCGTCAGTTGCCTCAGAGCCGTTGATCAGTAAATGACATAGAGCCATCTCAAACTGAATACTTCCAAAATAGAAATACTCATGTGGTGATTGGAAAAATTATGACTCACTCTACACCTGGCCTGATGATCTGGGGGCTAGCTCCTAAATTATCTAAGGACTAAAAAAACTTGAAATTACCACGGAGTCCAAGTTAACAATAAATGCTCAAGTGGACAAATTACTAAGATCTAGCTACATCACCATGAAAACTCTGTGAAGCATCTTCCCCCACCTCGGATTTCCACACAAGGTCCAGGATGCTATCTCTCTTGTACTATCTAAACTGGATTATGCCAGTGGCCTCTACCATGGATCATCTCTATCTACTATGAAAAAACTACAACACATTCAGAACTGCTACGAGGCTACTCCTACATGTAAAGCCACTAGCCCACATCTCCCCTGCCTTGAGGGCCCCACATTAGTTACCGGTTGCCAGAAAAGCCACATTCATTCTGTTCTGTACAACCCACAAAGCAATACATGGAACAGGACTGCTTTCCATCAGGAATAAAATCACCAAATACATTCAACAAAGAAACCCCCACTTCAAAACACCACCATACAAGAAAAAGACAATAGATGGTATATCTTTCTTTGTTCAAGCTGCCAAGCTATGGAATTCATTACCCCCAAATATAAGATCCACAGATAACTAACCTATATTCAGAAGACTACTCAAGAGTTGGCTCTTTCCTACATAACTACCATACTCAAATAGCAATGACTGTATTTCTCTGTGTATGTAAACAAATTATAATTTGATTATTTGTATATTTCTAGATATGTGTATTTCTTTTTACAAATATGTATAATAACTATTTCATCTTAAAATATATACCTACTCTTTAGACCTGTTTAAGAAATGTATATTTTACTACAATTAAATGTATATATGTACGTGTTTCTATGTGTGTGTATATATATATCATCATCTTGGAGTGTACTATAATAATGAATATAACATGATATGTTGCTAAGTACTATTCATAGAAACTATACATGAATATGTATATTCAATTACTACATAATGTTTCCTTTTTCTTTTTTCAAAGCCAATCAAAATTAAAATTAAAATGTCATACTGAGTAATATTAACAGAAGATATACCTGCTCATATATATTAAAGCTTACCAAAGTACATCAGTGATGACCCACAATGAGTCTCACTGATAGGAAAAGGTCTACTTTAGCTCCCTAGTTCATTCATCTAAACTCGGATTGAAGTGAATAGTGCTACATTTAAACCAAAGATTACATGCTCATACAAAATGACAAAATATCCGTATTTTTTCCTCCCAAAATTAATAAGAGTTAAATAAATATGCAATTATATCATGATTGGATAAAAGTACAAATTTCAAAACCAATTAAAGAGATTGAATCAAGGTGATCCACCATGATATGTCTCTCTCTCTCTCTCTATATATATATATATATATATATATATATATATATATATATATATATTATTCTACACTTGACATGTTCATAGATCATTGCATAGTTTCTATATAAGTTGCTTGATTAGATGCTTATAAGTATCTGTTTTTATTTTATCTATCACAATAGGTATTTATTATTTTAGATATTTATCTACAAGAAGTTCATTTTTGAAATACTATGGAAATATAAAATACTGTTATCAAAGTACACACATAAATCAACTTCATATACTGTAACTCTTGAAAGCCTTTCTTTATCTGATACAACTTCAAATCATAATATATTATATTCCTCGCACATTTATTCCCTTGATTACGTAATCATGTAACTATATATTTGCTACTCTAATCCTACTGTACAAGAGAAAAAAAAGAAAAAAAGAAAAAAATGTTACTCTCTCAAAAGCTTTATTCTTTCTGACCATCACCCTATACCTATATCAATCTATCCTATTTCTCCACTCTCTGACTCATCCCAGACCCATTCTAATACTATGATCTTCAAATAACCCTTCTCAGACTCTTCCCTCCTCTACTCCTCCTGGCTTACCTCAAGCCTCAGTTTGCGACTATGAACTCCCAAATAACCCTACTAAATTCTCCTTCATTTAACTCTCCTTTGACTCATCCCAAACCCCATTTAACTACTATGAATTCCCTAATTCCTTTCTACAGACTCTTACATCCTCCACCTCTTTTTTACTCATCCCAAACCTCATCTTACTATTATGAGCTCCCAATTCACACTTCTGGATTCTTCCCTCCTCTATCCCTCCAATATTCTATTCAAATCAACTATCAGACTCACATGTCCTCTGCTCAAATTAACTCATACTCCCTATACTAATACTAATACTGTACTCATATTTTCCTATACTAATCCACCACTAATCCTTTTGGGTTTCGAAGTAGCATGCTACTCACCGAAAAGCACTTTGACGCCTGATCAGGGGTGATAAACACTATGGCCCTCATTCTGACCCTGGCGGTCTTTGACCGCCAGGGCGGAGGACCGCGGGAGCACCGCCGACAAGCCGGCGGTGCTCCAATGGGGATTCCGACCGCGGCGGTAAAGCCGCGGTCGGACCGGCACCACTGGCGGGGTCCCGCCAGTGTACCGCGGCCCCATTGAATCCTCCGCGGCGGCGCAGCTTGCTGCACCGCCGCGGGGATTCTGACCCCCCCTACCGCCATCCAGATCCCGGCGGTCGGACCGCCGAGATCCGGATGGCGGTAGGGGGGGTCGCGGGGCCCCTGGGGGCCCCTGCAGTGCCCATGCCACTGGCATGGGCATTGCAGGGGCCCCCGTAAGAGGGCCCCTACATGTATTTCACTGTCTGCTGCGCAGACAGTGAAATACGCGACGGGTGCAACTGCACCCGTCGCACAGCTTCCACTCCGCCGGCTCGATTCCGAGCCGGCTTCATCGTGGAAGCCTCTTTCCCGCTGGGCTGGCTGGCGGTCTGAAGGAGACCGCCCGCCAGCCCAGCGGGAAAGTCAGAATTACCGCCGCGGTCTTTCGACCGCGGAACGGTAACCTGACGGCGGGACTTTGGCGGGCGGCCTCCGCCGCCCGCCAAGGTCAGAATGAGGGCCTATATAACTAAAATCACAATTACAATCTCTGGAACTACCTACATTGCTTTCATAACAGTCAACTAACTCATAAAACATGCATACACAGCACATGCTGTTGCACACATACATTTTCTCTGACATTTACAACAATCATGAGAAAAAAGATGTCAGTGGATGTCAGTAACGTCTCCTCACCTAGTTACGTGCATCCAACACAAGGAGGATCTAGGACCCCTAAACCTTCACTTACCACAATGTGACTGAACTTAACATATGGCTTAGGCCACCAATACCTACACATTGTTCCTCCCATTGATGCCACACAGACTGCAACATCAGGCATATGAGTAGTCAAACTGGCACACATGGGCACGTTCTAACCTGTGAGGAGGGAAAGGATAGTGAAATACAGAAACATTTGTGCACTTGAGGTACTTACCTGCTCCTTTGGTGAGCCATAGAGCTGGTCATACAGGGGTAGGTCCTCAGTCTCTAGCCTCTCCAGCTCCTCTGGAGAGAAGGCATGGGCCCCATTACCTGCTGGTCATGGCAGAATTGCTCCCAGAGGCGGTACACAGTACCTCAGGTCATGGAGGTCTTAATGGAAGCAGTGTCATGAGTCAAGTGAGTAAATCTGCAGAACATGGCAGTCACTTCCACCACATATGCAGTTGTCACCGGTGCCGTACACAGCCATTGACACGCAACCACCATTAGCAACAACGTTAGCATATGTCTGTGTCAGCTGTGGTTGCAAGACAGCTTCTGCCTACAGTCACGTATGGTTCCTAATGTCCAGGGGCTTCAGTCATGCAGCCGCCAATTTGGTGGCCTGAAATACTGCACTGGGCTGTAGAAACTGTATCACACGTGTAAAAATGTATTTTGCAGCTCACAATCATGCGTATCCTGGCTTGTCATATAGGTCCTACTACTCAAAAAACATTGTAGTATGTTGCAGGGCACAGATGGCATTTAACAGTGGGGCACAGTCAACCACCGCCAATGGTCATTTTGGCAGTAGGGATACCCAGTCACATTTTGAAGGGCAATAGTGCTGCACATCTCAGAGTTAGGTCCAAATACATGTTGTGACCACATGTGTGTAAAACCATGCTGGCTACATGTGACCACTATGCTATATGCAGCTGTGATGTGTACTGCTCACCATGTCAATCCAGAAATGCCTTGTTACATGATATGATTGACATGCATCATGTATGTTGCTGTGAACATACTGACTAATGTTGCAAATCATGTTTTGTCATACATAGGTACCCAGAGAGAGGGAGGAGGGAGGATGCACAACTTCCTGTCTACCATCCACTGCCAGACAATGGAAAAACACCAAATTATCCTGCTATGTTGTCTGAATAGGCAAATAATAGTTGAATTATGTCATCAGCTGGAGCCAGATCTGATGCCAGCTCTTAGTTATCCAAAGAGCAAACCACCTATTGTACAAGTCATATCAGTATTACACTTTCTAGCCACAGGGTCTTTCCAGCATACAGTCGCCCTTACAGCTGGCATGTCTCAACCTATATTCAGTCTTGTGTTGAAGGATGTCCACTCAGCTATGTTGAAACACCTGGACAGCTATATCCAGTTTCCCCGATGTGAGGATTTAGCTCATGTGAACCCTCACTTTTATGGTTTTGCATGCATTCCACATGTGATAGGGGACATTGATAGCACACATGTTAGTTTGGTCACACTGCAGGCCAATGAACAAGTATATCGTAACAGAAAGAACTTCCATTTTATCAATGTGCAAGTTGTGTGTTTGGTGGATCTCTACATTTCACAGGTCTGTTATCCGGGTTCAGTTCATGATTCCTTTATAATGCAGAACAGTACCATACCCCAGCTGATGTCACAACTGTACCCAGAGAGGGCCTGGCTGGTTGTTAAGTCACATATGTCCTGTTTGTGTGAGTGCAATGTCTGGTGCTACAATCAAGAAGTGAGTAACTCATTGCTGCACATATGTCCCATGCCTTAACAGGAGACTCCACATATCCAAACTGTCCTTTGTTATTGAAGCCAATAAGGTATCCAACTAATCCAGGGGAAGTCTACCTCAATGAGGCCCAAGGGAGAACAAGGCAGGTAGTGAAGTGGGTTCTTGGGCTCCTGAAGGCCAGATATCACTGTCTGGACTGGACTGGTAGAGCCCTCCTCTACTCAACTGGGAAAGTGTCAGTTCACTGTGGCATGCTACATGCTCCACAAATGTGCCCTGCTAGGGGTATATCTCATACATCCAGAGAGTGTAAGTATTTCATGTGATGTCATGACTGACTGTACATTGTACTGCAAGTCTGAGAATATGTGGAGTTGAGTGTTTAGGCAACAACTAGGGAGCTGATATGCCACAATATTCAGCCAAAGGGTTCTTGAAGAGTTAGCCTTTGACATATCCACACATTGATGATGTGACTTTGTTTGCGCCAGTCTCATTGCAATGTAATTTCTTTTCCAGATTCTTGCTATGTGATTTGTGTAATAGGTATGTTTTCAAGCCTATACTCCTTGCTTTTTCTTTGTATAGGTATCTTCTGTTGTGGGTACACTAGCATGTCCAAGAGCTTGATTACAGTAAGGTACTGCTGCTTGCAACATTCAGACTTATTTGGGTGTATTCATTACATCCTTGAATATCAAGCTTGTGATTAACCAATGCTTGTTAAATGTCTCATTTATTATAACCAATGCTTGTCAGTTATGCACATTGTATCCCACCTGCTAAACTCATGCAAACTGTAACTGCCAAAACATGTGCTCGTCACAATTTGATCTGTATTGAACATGTGCCACGATCAGGAGGATAATTGCTCATTTCCTTAACAAGCAATCAACTGCCAAAAGGCACATGTGCACATTTGATCATTTAAGGATGCTCGTGAGTCTGAGGGCTTGCTTGGCTTCGAACCTATTGCTCCGCTCACCTGTCTCTAGTCAAGTCAAGTTCCTTGTACTTCAGCCTGTCTCCAGATGAGTTCCAGTGTTCATCATTCTCGACCAGCTTCCAGTCGAGTTCAAGCAAGTCTTGTCCTCTGGACAGCCTCCAATTGAGTTCTGGCAATCTTCGCCTTCTGGTCGGCTTCTTGAGGAGTACGGGCTCTTCTCTTCTTTCTTCTGCAAATGATCCAGTATTTCCTGTAAAAGAGAGAAAATAAGAAAAGTAAAAAAAAACAAGTTTTGGTTCTTCTGAAGTTTGCAAGCAAGTAGCTTCATTTTAAGGTAAAGAAAGATTAATTTCTTATTGTGCGCTGCACTAAAATCAATGAAACAGAACAGAGCTTTGACCTTTTAATAATTTATGACAATAAGAACTAGTGTGATTTATTGTATGGATGGAGATCCAAGATACCGCCAAACAGACATTAAGGAACAACGTATTTCCTGTAACAAGCACTACCTTGAGAATTAGGAGATCGGAAATACAGCAAGTTTATCAAAACTAATATTGATAAGAGATTATGCCAGACCACAAAGAAGT
The DNA here is from genome assembly GCF_031143425.1 of Pleurodeles waltl. Lineage (NCBI taxonomy): Eukaryota > Metazoa > Chordata > Amphibia > Caudata > Salamandridae > Pleurodeles > Pleurodeles waltl. Next base: position 211,566,612 of record NC_090437.1, read on the forward strand.
CCTTTAGTCAAATTGATTGTTTTTGAGTTTGGACATTGCTTCCGGAACTCTGTGAAAGTATTGTAAAAAGAGAAAGAGACTAGTTCAGCCTTATAGAAACACACAATGTATCGACAATAACTGACATTATGCAATGTATAATTCCACAATAAATACTGTAAGTTCAATGTATTAATGAAGTCATTCTTTTGCAGCCCAGAATCCTAAAAATCAGTACCCAGTATTTTGAGAAATCAGAAGACCTGACGCCCAACACGACACGCAAGCCATGGTCCATCAGTCCAATTCTGAAGTCCACGAAGCAGAAGCTGGTATTTTCTCTTTTTCTCTTCCCAATCCCCTTTCCCCTTGAGGACTAGTGGGAGGCAAAGTACTCCTCACCGCGGTTACCTTAGGCCTCCCTGGGATTGGGAAATTGTCATCACCCCATCGGAATGCCTAGAATTCAGGTAAGTGGCTCGCACAGAACACCTTCACCATGAAATCCTCATGTGGGCATTTCAGAGTTTTAACATTGGCATGTATCTGATGCTGTTTTGACAGACAACGTGATCATGGATTGTCCCAGGCAATGTAGGTCACAGATTTGGGATGTATGAGACCTATGCCAAGGCAGCTTGAGCAGTGTTTGGGTAGAAGGTCTGATGTTACCTTTGAACTTGTTTAGTATGCTATGTTGGTCCAATTGCATCATGGGTGCCATCATGTGGGCATAAAATATGTAGTCATCAAATATGAGCAAGGCATTCACCCTTCACATTGGCTAAATACTCTTCTTGTATGACCTGTATGGATGTGTACATTTGTTTCATCATTGCAGACCACAGTGCCTGTGCCATAACACTGACATAGTTTTGAGTCATACCACCAGATGCATGGTGATTGGATTATGATGGGCCTGTGATAAGGGACTGTTGTACTGCTCTCTGTCCGTACCTTGGTTTATGTGATGGTAGATTGCTCTAGTGTGGTATCTGATAAGGCTCAAGCTGGTGGTACCATCCACTTTTCTGTTTGCCTATTGTACAGGACAATGTCTGGCAAAGCCCTTCCTTCTGTGGTCTGGGAGACTGTACCTTGGTATATCTTGACTCAACATGAGTCAGCCGTTCTTGGCAATGACAGTTCAGACATTTCAACAGCCTATGTGCTGTACAGTAGAATAAAATGTTTTTGTGACCAAAAACTTGCAGCAATGTGTTTGTGTGTGTTGGTAGTAATCCTTAGCAGGACATTGTACCTATAATATGTCCCTTCTTGCATTAGTATCTTGTGTCTTCCTCATTGGCTTCACGTGGTCTTTGATCTCTAAATAGCCAAATGTGGAACAGAAGCAAGCAGACAATGCCTTTGCGATGGGTGAATTTACTGGACATTTGTGCAGAATATGAATTGGGGCATGCTGGAACAGAAGGGATCAGTCATTGTGGTTGAAATCATTGGAGTAGATGCCACACCATTGGAAGTCCAAGGTCCAGTGAGCTCCTCCCATTGGAAATGGAAGGTGGTTTAAGAACAGTCAACAGAGTGAATATGTGGCACACAAAAAAGGTCATTTTGGAAGAGGTGACTTGCTGGCAGTGGTGGGTGTCTTGTCATCTGCACCCAGTGAGTTCTTAGCTGAATGTCTCTACTTGTGTTGGGGGAGGATATGCTGCTACAGAGGCAGGGGTGCCTGGGGCAGATCCTTCCCCCTGACAGGGCCTCTCTTCCAGTAGTTGGCACCTTTGAAGGGCCTGCTGTGAATGCATCAAAGGAAGGGGAAGAGTGTTGTTGTCAATCACTGCTCTGGATGGTATTAATGTCCCTTAGAACCCCTGTTAGGGAGGCCGTGTTGGTATTGTGAGCCTCCCACTGTTCATGAATTTCCTGATAGAAGTATCTCTGCAGCTGCTTCATTTCCTGGAGTTCAGAAAGTACCTTGCCATTCATGCTTTGGGACTCCTGATAGACCCCCATGATGTAGCTGATGATTTCCTAGCCAAGAACAGAAACTCAGTGGCCTCATCCCACTAGCCCACAGCATCCCTCCCACACACCCTACCCCCCATGGACCTCTCCCCTTGCCACAGGGTGCTTTCTCCCACTGGCCCCTGACCATCATTTCCAGAGGTATTGTGCTGCGACTCAGAATCCTGGACTGGGGGCCACAAGATGGTTGACACTGTGCTAGGGACACAGGTTGGGGGGTTGCATGATTACCTGTGATGCAGAGGCAACCGGGCTGGGAGGTGTTGAGTCGGTCATAGTGAGACTCACTGTTGGTGTCTGACCAGGTTGCCCAGATAGGCCAGAATCGTCCTCCATGTCCAGATGTCCAGGAGTGTCTTCATCGCTGAGGGTTTCATCCACAGGGATAGCGGCAGTCTCTTCAGTGGCCTCTGTGTGGCCAGTGGCAGCTTGACCTGTTGATGTGAAAGACACAATTGTATTACTTGTATTGTGACATTTATCTCTGAAACTTCACAGTGACATTTTAGAAAGACTTTGTACATATTTGATTTGCAGGTAATCCTATTATGACAGGTACACATTGTTTTGGCTATACTGACATGAGATTTGTGGAGCATACCAGATCTCCTTGTCTGAAACAGCTGCTGAGATGAGCAAAACATTGTCCCTTGGGGGGATAGCCTGAGAATGTCATCTTTGCTATCAGTGCAGGCTAAACAGTGGCTTGGCCCATTTTGAGGCCTAGATGGATGTGATGCAGGCAGACCAAGGAGTTTGTTGTATAGGTGACAGGAGTCATCATGTGGTTAGTGCAGTGCTAGTGTGTCTGCTGCCAATACCATTCTGGTGATGCTTTTTTGTGGCATTTGGGATCATTGTTTTGTACACTGGGTAATCTGTCCTACCTGTCCTCAATAGTTCCATCTTGGTTGAGCAGGTCAAGATGAAGCTATGTAGCCAGACACATCTCTGAGTTGGGCATAATCTGTTTCCTGGTCAGTCCCAGATGATGATGATGTTTTTCATCATCATCACTTTATTTTGGTAAAAACATACTATAAAAGTACGATACAAAGCGATCCATAAAATGAGATTAAGAGTAAGAATAATACAATTTGGAGTCAGTCCCAGATGAGTAAACCGCAAATCTTTCTCAGCAGGCAGGGGTATTTAATCAAATGACCACTGGTGTGGTGTTTTGAGCTGGGGAAACAGTGCCACCTGGGAGTTAGTCATGTCACTCTGTCTGCTACACACACCTGACAATTTTTATCCTCCTAGGTATGTAGAGTTATTTGGGAGTTCTCTATTAGATGGATTTGGACAAGTGAAACTGGTTTTGTTGTTGGAGTTAGGGAAAGAGGGCCTGTTGGATTTGCATTCTGGTCACTCCCTCTACTTCCCAGCATGTTCCATGTGGTATTCTCCCAGATGAGTGAACTTCAATTGGGATTCATAGACATAGCTATTTGGGCATATGGACCCTGGTCTGGAGTGAGAGATACAAGCCTCCTGGCCTTAGCAGCCAGGTCATTCTCTCTACTACACACATTTTACAAATGGTATTCTCACATCTAAGTAAACCTAAGTTGTGATTTACCAAACTTGGCTCTTTGATCTAATGTACACTGTTCTAGTATTTGGAGTCAGAAAAACAGTGCCTCATGTGACTTGCTCTCAGGTTATTCTATCTACTTCACACTTGATTAATGTCATTCCCCAGATGAGTAAACATCATTTGTGTGTTGAGAAACAGGGGTATTTGGACAAGGGAACACTATGCTGTTGTTTGGGGTTATGGAAACAGTGCCTCCTGGGATTTGCAGTAATGTTACTCCCTCTACTACACACACTATACATATATCGTCACCCCAGGTGAGTAAACTTCATTTGGGAGTTACCAAACAAGGATATTTGAAGAGGAGGACATTGTGCTAGTGGTTGGGGTAACAGAATCAGAGTTTCCTGGGAGTTGCATTCATGTCAATCCCTTTAATACACACACAATCCATATGTTGTCCCCCCAAGTGAACACACTTCATTTGTGAGTTGCAAACAAGGTTATTTGGAGAAGGAAACACTGGGATGGTGTTTGTACTTGGAGTAACAGTGCCTATTGGGCTTTGCAGTCAGGTCACTCCTTCTACTTCCCACATTTGAGAAATGTTATTATCCCAGGCAGCTGAAGGGCATTAGAGAGTTGACAAACAGGGGTATATGGGCAAGTGTACACTGGGCTGGTGCTTGGTTTTGGAGAAACTTCTTAACAGTTATCTCATGGTATCCTCCCAGGTGAGGACACTTCAATTGGGAGTTCCCAATCAGAGGTATTTGGAGAAGAGGACACTGTGCTTGTGTTTGCAATACTTAAAAAGTGCTTTCTGTGGGTTGCAGTCATGTCAGCCCCTGAACTACATACACATGACCAATATTATTCCCTCAGGTGAGTGAACTTCATTTGAGAGTTGACAAACAGACATATTCTGGCATGTGACCACTGTGCTGGTGGTTGGAGTCATAGAAACAGGGCCTGCTGGGAGTTGCAAACAGGTCGCTACGTGTACTACACCCACTTGACCAATGTTCTCCCCCAGGTGAGTACACTTCAATTGGGAGTTCACAAACAGGAGTATTTGGAGAAGAAGACACTGTGCTGGTGTTTGGAGCTATCAAAACAGTGCCTCCTGGGGGTTGCAGTCATGTCAGTCCCTGTACTAAGCATTCTATACAAATGTTGAACCCCCCCAGGTGTGTACACTTAGGGGCATATTTATACTCCGTTTGCGCCGAATTAGCGTCGTTTTTTTCGACGCAAATTCGGCGCAAAACTAACGCCATATTTATACTTTGGCGTTAGACGCGTCTAGCGCCAAAGTATTGGCAAATAGCGTCATTTTTTGGCGTGAACGCCTTCCTTGCGTTAATGAGATGCAAGGAAGGCGTTCCCGTCTAAAAAAATGACGGCGACGCAAATGCGTCGTAATTATACTCCCGGGCAAAAATCACGCCCGGGAGTTGGCGGGTCAAAAAACCCCGCATTTGCGCCACTATTTAACGCCTGGGTCAGGGTAGGCGTTAAGGGGCCTGTGGGCTCAAAATGAGCCCACAGGTGCCCTCCCCTGCCCCCAGGGACCCCCCCTGCCACCCCTGCCTACCCCAGGAGGACACCCAAGGATGGAGGGACCCACCCCAGGGACATTCAGGTAAGTTCAGGTAAGTATAATTTTTTATATTTTTTAATTTTTTTTGGGTGGCATAGGGGGGCCTTATTTGTGCCCCCCTACATGCCACTATGCCCAATGACCATGCCCAGGGGACACAAGTCCCCTGGGCATGGCCATTGGGCAAGGGGGCATGACTCCTGTCTTTACTAAGACAGGAGTCATGAAATGGCGTCTGGGCGTCGTAAAAAAATGGCGCAAATCGGGTTGAGGCGATTTTTTTGCCTCAACCTGACTTGCCCCATTTTAAGACGCCCTAACGTCATTTTTTCCCAACGCCGGCGCTGCCTGGTCTATGTGGTTTTTTTCCACGCACACCAGGCAGCGCCGGTCTGCTTGCGCCGGCTAACGCCATTCCATAAATACGGCGCCCGCATGGCGCTTCAGAATGGCGTTAGACGGCGCTACATTTTTTGACGCTAAACTGCGTTAGCGCAGTTTAGCGTCAAAAAGTATAAATATGGGCCTTAATTTGGGAGTTAACAAACAAGGGTACTTGGAGAAGGAAAGGCTGGGCTTGTGGTTTGTGTAACAGTAGCAGTGCCTGCTGGGAGTTTTACTCATGTCAGTCTCTATATTACACACACTATACAAATGTTCTCCCCCAGGTGAGTACACTTCAATTGGGAGTTCACAAACAGGGGTCTTTTGACAACTGAACACTGGGCTAGTGAGTGGAGTAACTGTAAACGTGGCACAAGGTGAGCTATAAGCGTGCATGCCAAGGCATTTTGCTAACATTTTTACTGGTGTGACTTACCAGACTCCACTCCCCTAGGTATTCCTGTCAAGCCCTCAGGATGCAGCATGGCCAAGACCTTCTCCTCCCATGGAAAGAGATGTAATGGGACACTGTAAGGGCCACCATCAGTCTTCTTGGCCTGCAGCTGGTGCCTGGAGACCAGGGAACTGACTTTGCCCCTGAGGTGATTCCATCTCTTCCTGATGTCCTCCTTTGTGCACATGGTGGTGCCTTCAGTTGGGAGTTCACAAACAGGGGTCTTTGGACAACTGAACACTGGGCTGGTGAGTGGAGTAACTGTAAATGTGGCACAATGTGAGCTATGAGCATGCATGTCATGGCATTTTGCTGACATTTTTTGTGTTGTAACGTACCAGACTCCACTACCCCAGGTATTCCTGTCAAGCCCTCAGGATGCAGGATGGCCAAGACCTTCTCCTCCCATAGAAAGAGATGTAATGGGACACTGTAAGGGCCACTGTCAGTCTTCTTGGCCTGCAGCTGGTGCCTGGAGACCAGGGAACGGACTTTGCACCTGAGGTCATTCCACCTCTTCCTGATGCCCTCCCTTGTGCACAGGGTGGTGCCTACAGCATTGACTCTGTCGACTATCCTGTCTCACAGTTCAATTTCCCTGCTGAGAGGAGTGTGCTGGATTTGTGCACCAAACAATTGTGGCTCTACTTTTAGGATTTCATTCACCATGACTTTCAACTAATTTTCGGAAAAAAAGGGATTTTTTTAACGTGACATGGTGGAAAAACAAAATAAATATGGAAATTGGAGAAAGTGACTTACTAAACAGTGGTAGTGCAACAGCGTGTGAATGGAGTGAAGTGTGTGCAGGGTACTGTATAAGATATTGAAACAGGGGGTTCCTAGTTTATGGTGTGTGGATTAGTAAATTCGCTGTGTCTTGTTGAGTCTTGCTGTGAAAATGAAGAGGATTGTGGTGTGTGAAGGGGTGTGTTTTATAGTGTGATTTGCAGGTGTGTCCAGTGTGGCAATGTGTGTCAGCGGTGATGTTTTCCAATCCATCCAATGCCATTGTGTATTACTTTGGTGACCTGAACCTCCGTGGTTCGGACTGCCATTAGCAGACCGCCACGAATGTCTGTCACAGTGACTTTGTGCTTATGATGAAGTCAGTGATTAGTCGCTGTGCTGTTGGTGCTGGAGGTCAGACCGCCTATTTCCAAGCCATCGTACCACTGGCAGTCTGCCTTTTTTGGTTGGTGGTCCTGCCTGTATAACTCGTAATATGGCCGTCTGAAAGACCGCCAAATGCCAGTCTTTTTGGACCCACCAAACTCATAATCAGGCCCTTAGACAGTGGTGCTGCTTTTGACTTGAAATGTGACATACTTAATTTGTTGACATCTCTAAATAATCTACCCAACACAATCTAATAATACAAAACTAAAAAAACAACTAAATAACAACAAAACAAAATGGGACTTAACAAAACTTTGTAATATCACAACTATACTATAATACAACAATGCAATACATATTCAACACAAAAGCAAAAGAGCATAACCACAGCTCAACATATCAATTCTGCACCAAAATGCAGCACAATTACACAAAACAACAATCCCCCACACCAACACAAACTAAAAAAAACGCACAAGATGAAATCACAGGAATGCAAATCAACAACATAATGGCAAATACAGTAGCTAACTTAAACAATACAATAATGTCATAACATAGCACAGTGCAACATCAATTACACCACAGCTACCCAATAACACAGAGCATGTTTCTAAACATCAGCAATGTGCCAAAAAGCATCAGAACTACAGCAGTGCACAGAAACACTTCATCACAAAACTAAAACAAAAAAACACAGAATCATCGCAAATGTGTGCTTTTGTGCTGTGTTACTGTATTATTGAACAGTGTTACTGTTTTAAATGTGTTGTATTGGTATGTTGTTTATGTGTGCCACTGTGTTATATTGTTGAGTTGTGCTTTATGACATGTCGTTTTTCCTGTATTTTGTAGTGTATTGTATTGTGTTGTTTTTGTATTGTTGCATTACTGAGTTGGTATGCTGTTCTGTATTCCTGCAGTTGTAGTGTTCTATTGTAATATGGCAGTATAATTTTGCTGTACCTCAATGGCAGTCTGTGTCTGCAGTCCGATGCACACATATTTTTGTCACTGATTACCACCTCTGCAAGTCTGCTTTCATAATAAGGTGGTAAAAGGTGTTTACAATGATCACTGTCTTTCTTCCCAGCAAGGACATGTAACAACAGCAGACCAAAATGTTTTCCAATCAGGTCCTTTGATACTAGCCTTGTAGCTGCGCCAGTTTCAAATGTTGAGAACAACCAGTTGCCATATAGACGTAACTTCCTTTTTTTGTGAGGCGCACTAGTTTCCTTCTCATGCCGGAGTGTTCTATCGGTTTTAACCATGTAATAGAGTTAAATAAATGAAAATGAAATTATAAGTTCTGCTTGGTTTAGTGTGCGAGCTTGACAGCACATGGCCTCCGCCTCTATAGAAGTATAAACTGCTATGTTCAGCAGACATTATCACATGAAGTAAGCAAAGGGAGAACTAAGTAAACGTAGTCTCAAACCGCTCAATACCGCTGACTGGAATTGAGGTATGCCAGCTCTATTTTACCACCTTAGACAGTTGTAAATAGTTACCTGTCACAGCAACCTTCAAGGCATGTGCTGCTTTGCCTGGAAATATACCAGCAGGGTCGGATTGGTAACGCGGGCATTTGGAAATCAGCCGGTGGGCCACTGCCTGAGGCCTACTTCTGGGCCGATTTTTTTGGTGCAATGATGATGTCCGTTTTGAAGGGTTTGGGGATTAGCTATGTTGTCTGGCATTGCCGAGGCTGTGACTCTAGGGGGGCTAAGTGCCCTCTCTGGAAGTCTGCAGCAGGGACAGACGGTCTCCTCCCCACCCCCTGGGGCATTGCCCCTACCTGTCCCTTGCTGGGCTGGTTTGGTCTGACTATGGCCACACTTGATTAATGCAGATCGAATCCTGTGACAGAAGAGCAGAAAGAAAGAGCCACCTCACTGGAGCACAGGTGTGAAGAGCTATTGTCACCCCTCACCTGTCTGTAGGAGGCCGACAGTGCCCTACATCTGACCTCTCCTTTGCCTAGCTCCACATGAAGGGCGTTGTGGTGGAGGGGCAGGCGGACCTGAGCATCCTCCCTGGAGCCTAGGTGAGGTGGGACATTTCACCCACCCAAATTTCCCTAGGAGATTGGTTTGTACTTCCCTGATCCCTGTCCTGCCAGGCTCTGTACACTTGCACCATGGAGGGAGAGTGATGGCAGGCAGCATTGTTTGTCCCTGCAAAGCTGCGCACATTGGGACTTCCTGGATGAAGGCAGATAGGCAGAAGAAGGGTGATGTTTACGAGTGAGAGGGTGAAGAAAGGGCACAGGACAAGCTGAAGACAGAGAGATAGACAGGCAGAGGGGGTGAGCTATGGAATAGATGTGAAAGAGACAGAGCAATGGAAAGAGTAAGAGAGGCAAAGAAAGACAGGAAGATCGAAGAGGAGAAAAAGAAAGTGCTGTGTGGGGAGATAGTACAGCTGTACTGCAGAAGAGAGCAAGAAAGTTACAGAAGAAAGAGAAACAAAAGTGAGTGGAAGAGAGATTGAAAGATTAGAGGCAGTGAAAGAGAAGAATGAGTATAGAGATAAAGAGTGTGTGAGAGGTAAAGAATTCTATGTGCATAAAAAAAGGAGAGTGAGAGATCAGACAAAAATGAAGCAGGCCATATGCCTCACTGATGTCGCTCATTGGGGTATACGATTGTTGTACATTCATTTTCTGTGATGCAAAAGCTGCAGCTGCATGTCTAGACATGGTATGACTACCTGTTTATCTGTAGTGTGTGTTTGTAGAGGGTGGCCGAGTTCATTCATACAGCGCTTCACTTTGCATTTTGCTAAGCACTATCTGGACAAGTGTCACTTTTACCCCATTTAAAAGTACTCAATAGTCCTAGGATCAAGTTTGTTTGTCCTTTATTTGGACACTTGACCTGCCCGTCGCAAGAGATGTCAGCAAGAGTCACAACTCCTTGAGCCCTCTAGAGTACATTACTAATAACAGCAGCCACCATACCCTTGGCGCCTTTGTGAGGCAGTTCACAAGACCTCTACACAAACTGCTGCTTATGTCCTAAAGCTCAGCAGTGTAGCAAGTTAAATATACTCATTCCCCATCGATAAGGGTGTGCGAGGGCACTTATAATGGGCTCAGTACATTCAGTGAGTACTGCCATATTTAAGCAGGTACCACTGACTGCCACTTCAAAGAGGTTTGTAATAGGACAGTAAGAGAACTTCTAAACACATTGGTAATACTTCAGTGAGGCAATACCTGGATTTTTAATAAGGCTCTTAAACATTTTGCGTGATGTTCTTCTCCTCTCCAGCAGTAAGGCGACATTTAAGCTTCCCTCCTCACCTATCGATGGCTGGGCACGCTCCGCACTCTCCTCCCTATAACTGGGCACCTACCTCTCTCTCATCTCCATAGCTGGGCACCTTCCTCTCTCTCCTCCCTATAGGTGGGCACATTCCTCTCTCTCTTCCCTATACCTGGGCACCCTCCTCTCTCTCCTCCCTATAACTGCACACCTTCCTCTCTCCCCTCCCTATAGCTGGGCACCTTCCTCTCTCTCCTCCCTATATCTGGGCACCTTCCACTCTCTCCTCCCTATAGCTGGGCACCTTCCTCTAATTCCTCCCTATGGCTGGGCACCTTCCTCTCTCTCCTCCCTATATCTGGGCACCTTCCACTCTCTCCTCCCTATAGCTGGGCACCTTCCTCTCATTCCTCCCTATGGCAGGGCACCTTCCTCTCTCTCCTCCCTATAGCTGGGCACCTTCCTCTCATTCCTCCCTATGGCTGGGCACCTTCCTCTCTCTCCTCCCTATATCTGGGCACCTTCCACTCTCTCCTCCCTATAGCTGGGCACCTTCCTCTCATTCCTCCCTATGGCTGGGCACCTTCCTCTCTCTCCTCCCAATAGCTGGGCACCTTCCTCTCACTCCTTCCTATGGCTGGGCACCTTCCTCTCTCCCCTCCCCATAGCTGGACACCATCTGCACTCTGCTCCCTATGGCTGGGCACCAGTGCTTGATTTGTAAATAAAAATGTGCCGGTGTCCAAAGCCTCCCTCTTAAACACATGGCTGCTGTAATTAAATGTGTGCACACAGAATACTGAGGCATCGTAATCCTGAAGCCATCTTGGGCCTCTTCAATCCATTTAAAGCCACTCCCTGCCCTTTCAGCTCACTCTTGAAGTGTTCTGCTTCCTCCCATTGTGACACTTTTTCGTTTTTCTCTTCCTCCTTCTTTCCCATATAAGTGTTTTGCTTGAGGTAAATACTTGAGGCAGAAAAATAAGTGCTGGCCCTCAAAAATAAGTGCTGGTGCTCCGCACCGGAAACAACAAGCACAAATTAGACACTGCTGGGCACCTTCCTCACTGCATTGCATCTTCATTGTGGACAATTGCAAAGGCCCAAACCTCCCAAAGTCCTCCTAATAAAATGAATTCTTGCTCTCTTTTCTCACACCTTTCACTCCCTATGTCAGTCTGTAACTGTGTCTCTCTAATTTTCTATATCTCACCATTTGCTACCTTTCTCTCTGACTCTCTTTCTCCCTCACCCATCACCTGTTCTAGCATCTCTCACTATCTGACATCATCCTTCTTTACAGAGCTCTCTTCTTTTTTATCTACTTCCTTCTCACGCTTCACCTCACCTCCCTCTATTTACCTCACCTCTCTCTACCTCTCCCTTCTCATTGCACTACACCTTTGCTACTTCATCTCTTTCTACCTATATTTTTTTGCCTCATTTCTTCCTACCTCACCGGTCACCAAATCCCTGCTAAAAATCACCCAGTCTCTCTGCCTACCCAATCACTTTTTTATGACTGCCTCTTTCTCTGCCTCACATATCTTTCTGTTTTAGATCTCTTCCCTAACTCTTCTACCTAAAACCTTTACTTCCCCTCTCTCTTCACTGATATCTAGAATTGATGTACCTACCCGTAATCTCTATTTCAGCTCTTTCTACCACATTTCTGTCCACCACACCTTTCTTCCAAATACACCTCCCTGAGTCCCACCTATCTCTACCTTTTTGTCCTCTACTCTGTGTCTAACTCGACACCCTCCCTACCCTGACACTACCTCACCCTTTCTCAGCACCTGGTGGTCCTTTTCATATTACCTCACTGTCTTTCTCCTCCGCCTGCTTTGCCACACTCACTCTCTCTGCCTCATCTGTTTCATCTATTTACCTCACCACTCTATCTGTATGTCTCGGCTCTCTCTACCTTTCTCACCTATCTCTCTCCCTCATTTCTCTCTCTACTTCACATTTCATATACTACCTCATCTTTCTCCTATCACATTTCTCCCTCTCTCACACTTCCCAGCCTCTCAATTTCTCTATCATTAGAACACTCCCTCACCTCACCTCTCCACGCCTTTCTAGTTCTAATCCCATTGTGTTGCTTCTCTCACAACCGTACTTTTTTTATCACTAATTCATTCACTATCTCTAGCCATCTTTTAAAACTAACATTGCTTTTCTTTCTGCCTTCCATCTCTTTCTCTCAAGTCCACCTTTAAAAACACCTTCTGTGCTTCACATTGTTGGCTCTTTCATTTTATATTCATCTACTTCACCTCTCTGGCTCTTCTTCACACTTTCACTCTTTATCTATCTTAATTCCCACTCTTTTTCTCCACCTCACCTCTGTCTCCACTTCTTTTTATTACAAATAATCTATTTTTCTTACGTTCACTCTTCTCAACCTACCTTTCTCTCTACCTAACAGCACACCTTACCTAACCAATCTTTCTGTACCTTAATTTTCATTTTGCCCCTCTCTCTACCTCACAGCTGTCTCTATATTGCATTTCCGTCTATATCTGCCTCATATTTTTGTCTGGGTACTCCTGCAGCAACCCTCTACTTCACCCCTCTGTGTCCCCCACCCTCTTACTTACATGTTTTTATTATTAGCTCCTTCTATATGTATCTACCTCTCTGTCTCACTCCAAAATCGTATCTATCACTCTACATCCCTTTTCCTATCTAACTCTTCCTACATCTCCATATCTTTTTTCTGGCCTCCTAATCATTCCCTTCCTACCTGTGTGTCCTCATCTCTCTATATCATCTCAGTTTTACCTCCCTTGTCCCTCTACATCTCACTAGAACATTCTCATTACCTCTCTGTCCTTTCAGTTTTGCTTACTCAGCAGAGGAGATTACTGTCAAACCAGCTAAAGAAAGGAGGGTCAGGGCAGGGGAAGAGAATTAAGCAGAACATTATTTTATTTCACCCAATATAACAGGGAAAATCCTTGGAGTAGTACTTTGATTTTCATGACTGCAGCAAGAGGGAAAGTGGAGAAGAGAGATTTATGTAGGATTGTAGATATTCATCAATCAAAGCTACAATCTGAAGCACTATGTGCATATGTTTAAATGTTATCCCCTGGTCCACCAAGCCGCCTTACTGTGTCATTCCTAGAATGGGAGGAACTGCTGAATTAGATAGCGATTTGCAGATAAAGAATTGTTTTTGCATGACAAAACCTTTTCTTTTTGCAGTTGAGTCTAAATGTTTTATCAATGCTTGCTCAAGCTTTATTTTGGTACTATTTGGCTGGCAGATGCAAGATACCTCCAGCTTTTGGCCGTTTTTGTGTGCCCCCATTTCTGTAAGATTATCATGTAATATAGGGTTGATTGAGATGATGAAGGCTTACATTAACTGAACATTGAGTTAAAAAAATCACAACTCTTCTGAATAGGTGCCCCAAAATAGGTTCTGCCTGGGCTCCTATAAATCCTAAAGATGGCACTCAAAATACAAGACCTGAAAGGGGTTTGTGCGTCCAGGCTGTCCCCCTCACTCCTTTCTTATCCAGTCAGCAAAGTGGGGTTGAGGGAAGGAAAGGGATAATTATAGATTTCCTTTCTGCCTCCTAATTTCCATGCCTATTTTTTCCAGGCAAGAGCAATAAAGCACCTGGATTCTACAATTCCCACTACCAGCAGCATTTAATCAAAACTTTGCAGGAGGAGGACTAGAAAAGAGCTAATCAGCCCTGCAGGTCGACATGAGAACCTGCTTCAATAGACGGTTTTTCTGACCATTTCTTCAACTTGGTATGCCCAGTCATCTCCTCCCTCTGAGAAAGGAATCCTGGCCTGATCCAAGGCCTTCAATGGCCTACGCCAGTTCCTGAGGCCCAGGCAGAAAGCAGGCCACAACTAACACCTCCAAAACTAAATAGGCTTACCTAGCCCTTTGTTTTCGGTAACTCTGTCAGGCCAGAAGGACCACAGGTCACCGAACCCAGAGGACAATCACATTCACCTACCGCCCCTACTCCCGTACCCAAGGGACTGACCAATACAAGCTGTCCTCAACCCTTACATCTTGGGTTTGAGCTAGATTTCTATGATTGACACTGCAAGAATGTATTCAGCTTTTAAAGGTACAGTATTTCTTGTCTTGACCAATGTTACTACACACTATAAGCTTCAAATGCTTTATTTACCACACATATTTGCAAAAATGACCCCCCCCCCCCTAATAATCCAGCATTATTTCATGCAACACTGTGAGCCGCGAATGTGAACCACTATTTTTGGGGTGCCGGCCCGTTTTTTTACCCCAATCCGACCCTGTATACCAGCATATGTTGACATATCTAAGATATGCAACATATTACAATACGATATGCAGAGCAATAAAACAACACAATTAAAACATTACTAAGCATATTGCAACAAAATAGTCAAAACAGAACTCAAAGCAATAACCACAGCACAACCCAAGACAATGACATGCAATAATGCAGCACAACTCCGCAGCACAAAAAACAGAACATCACCACCACACCAAAATTGCACACAGCAAATGTGGAAAAAAAGTTCTTATCACGCATTACCACTTCCAAAATCCTGCTTTCGTAATTCGGCGGCAAAAGTTGTGTGGGACAAGAACCGATATGTATTAGTTATCCTTTATCACCAAAGACACGGAATAGAGCCAGTCAAAGATGTTTTCTGAACTGGCCCTGCACGCGTTTCCCAGCAACTAGCAACTGCATATACACAGAATGGAACAAACACATTGCTCTGTGAAACACTTGATACCTTAATAAAGAATGATGCTCGGTATGCAGGTTCCCTCGTTACACTGAATTTACAGAATTATTGTGAGCAATTTGTACAGTTAACTCTAACGCCTGAAATATATATCGGTCCGTTATATCCAGCAAGGTTGCAGTATCAATTGTTTTTCCAAATGAAAAACCTTATCTCTTTTCTTCTTCCCAGTGATAAAAGGCCAATCCAAGAATAAAATGTGAAAGGGGAGCAAAGGTGCCCGGTACTTGTCAGCGCCTGATTTATTCACAAATTGTGATGAAATGGAGGGCGCTTGGTGAGGAGCGTGGGGGAGTAAATAGTCTCAGTGCTTGGAGATGTTTCACTCGGAGCTGTGAAACGAGGCTGGAATGTGCTATCAGGTTGCGCAGCTCTCTGAATTTTTGAAGGCCCTGATCAGCTAAAACGATGCCTCGCTCATGCGTCACTTCACATATTTCTGCCTTCGTTTCCACTTAGAAAATCCATTTCTCTGCTGTCAGCGTCGAACTTGCAGATTGGCTCGCCCCTCCTTACCATGGGCTAGAGATCATGTAAAAGTGTAAGCTCTACTGACTGACTGTCATGCACGTTGCCATTTTCGTCCTAGTACTTAAATGATATTTCTTGACTGCATACTTTTGTCTAGCCCCTTCTGGTTAGCCTTCTGTCACGAAATTTAAAGGGACAATCCAGTAAATTCATTATCATAGGTCTCAAAACCAAAGCAAATTTATTCAAATAAAGGAACAGTCTGGATGGTCTGTTGTTGGAGAATGCTAGAGATGCTGGACTGGCTACAAAGAACGCGTTTTTAGGTCAAGTATTGCAGCGCTCAAGCACTACTTTTCCGACGTGTTGGTATCTATGTGGACTTTTAACCACGGCCATCTCACGCCCATAACGTTTACACATGCGTGGGCTTGCCTTTCAAAAATCATTTGACATTGGTAAATGCTTTACATATGTCCCTCCCTGGGGTGGTTTGGTTACCGCCTTGGGTACCGACCCTGTTACATAGATAATTGCACGTATGTCGATATGTTTGACTGCGAGCAAACTTCTTTTTCCTTTTGGGTCTCTCCTTCGCACTCACAGCGGCCATGGCGCTTTGAATTGACTTGCTTATGTCAACTGTTTTACTTTTCATTTTCAATTTATGCGGCAAGGAAAGTCGAGTTAGGAATTTACAATGCTAAGAGCTCTAACTCAAGCAAACACGAGACCCATTGCATTGCAAATGCTTGGATTTCTTATCTATCCCATCTGTTCCCTCCCTCTCTTATTACTTTCTTCCAGTGCTCATTTCACTCTTCCATATCCTCAATACACCTTCTCTGCCTGTCCTCTAAACCCCCTCCACCACTCCACGTGCTCTCACTCACATATTTCACCTACGCTTTTGCCTCCTTCTTCCCCACACTGCTTTTCTACTACTACTTTTCTTTCACCCTATTCTGGGCTCTGTCATTCATTCCCTTCTTAGCTCGTTTCCCCTTCCCCTCTCTTATTTTCTGCTCTCCTACCTCCTCCTTTTTTTGCCATCGCTCCCTGCTGTCTCTGCACTGTGCTGCTAGTAATGCCCGATGCAGGAATTCCCCACCCCCATCACTTTACCTCCCACCTCAATGGCTGTGATTCATGATTCCAGTGCTGTCTGCCCTTGCTACATAATCACCTTTCCCATTGATGCAGGAGATGCCCCCGCCCGTCCCTCACCCATTGCTGCAGGTAGTGGCCAGAGTGGCCAATTGTGTCCCCTTCCCCGCTGCTACAGGTAATATACCCCGCCTCTTTCCTCCATTTGTCCCTCCCCATTGCTGTCTGTGCTCTGATGCTAATCTCCAAGCAAGAACATTGTGCTCTTCTCCTGCCCTCACATGTCCTGGAAGCAGAGCCCAGTGTTCAGGAGCAGCGTGCCCTCCCTGCATGCCCCAAAACCTCCCCCCCACCATTCCTGCTTCTCTTTTTGCTGCAGAAGACATTGGTGGTCATTCTGACCTCGGCGGTAAAAGGCGCCTACCGCCGGTCAGAAATCCTCCATAATTCCGCTGCGGTCGCGGTAACCCGCCACGGTCATTCTGACCCGCAGCAGCCAAACCTCCGAAAATCCGACAGCCACAACAGACCGCCAGACCAGCGGTCGGCGGAAAAGTGGAGGTGACCAAACCTCCACCGTCACGCCAACAGAAATACGCCCATGCCATTACGACCCACGAATCCACGCGGCGGTCTTTCAAACGCGGTTTTCCATTGGCGGTACACACCGCCGCGGTCAGAATACACACAAACGAACAAAACTCAGCCACATTGGCCGATTTGAATTCCACACACCTGATACACATACACACACCACTCCCACACACACAATACAATATAAAACACACACCCACATCACCCACAAACCCCTACGACAAAAAATTCAGAAAGAAGCACTGAGAGACACATCAGCGATCACAGAATACCATCACACAGAGGCACACTACACCATCACCCACACAATATCCACACACAAAACAACACACACCACCACACTCAACACACTTAACTACACATACTCCACCCCACACATCATACACACCACTCCATGGCACCCCAAAGACAGCCCCGCTTCTCAGACGAAGAACTCAGGGTCATGGTGGAGGAAATCGTTCGGGTGGAGCCCCAGCTCTTCGGCACACAGGTCCAATACACCAGCATTGCCCGGAGGACGGAGCTATTGCAGAGGATTGTCGACAGGGTCAACGCTGTGGGACAGCACCCCAGAAATCGGGAAGACATCAGGAAGCGATGGAACGACCTACGGGGGAAGGTGCGTTCCATGGTATCCAGGCACAACATCGCCGTGCAGAAGACTGGCGGAGGACCCCCACCTCAACCCCCACAATTTACAACATGGGAGGAGGAAGTCTTGAACATCCTGCATCCTGACGGCCTCGCAGGAGTCGGCGGAGGAATGGACACTGGTAAGTTGAAGCTTCACTACTGCTTCCCCCCCACCTGCATGCCAAATCATACCCCAACCCTCACCCCCATCCACGAACCCCACCCTCACCCCCACCCCCATCCTCACCCCCACCCTCACCCTCACCCCCACCACCATCCTCACCCCCACCACCATCCTCACCCCCACCCCCAGCACACCTATTCCCTGCCAATGTCTCACCATCACAACCCACACATCCCAAAACCTAGGCCTGCATGCGTCCACTAAGCATGGACACCCATCACCAAAGCATGCCCAATGCATATACACATCCCCCCCACAAGCCACCCTCACCAAAGCCCCCACACACGAATGCCAGCACTTGGGGACACGGGAACCCACAGATACACCCATATGGCACACATTGAAACTATAACCATACCTCTATACCCCTGCAGGACCCGACCGCCAACACACCGCCACGGAGGGCCCAGAATTCTCCACACCCCCCACCCAAGAGGCCGTCAGCGATGACAGCAGCTCTGTCGACCTGGACACCAATGACCAGCCCGGACCATCGGGGACCTCTGGACAGTCGGTTCCCCTCAGACAGCCACAGGCCACTACAGACCCAAACCCCTCTGGGAACACCAGCACAGCTCCCACCCAGCGGGCCCATGCCTCTGTCTCCAGGGCGCGTCAATCTGCGGTGTGTCTACCACTACAGGGCACCCAGGATAACCCACCACCCCAACAACAACAGGGACCTGGGGGCAGTGGTAGTGGGCACACCGGCCAGGGGGCAGAGGCCCAGGGAAACAGGGCAACTCGGAGGGCAGCTGTGCGACAGGGGGGGGACGGGCCCAGGGAACCCACTCTCCACGAGGCCCTCACCACCATCATGGGAGCATACAACCGCTCCCAGGAGACGATGGCGACGGTACTGGCCCGGTTCCAGGAGATCCAGGTACTGCAGGAGGAACACTATCGGGGGTACAGGGAGGACATCAGAGCCCTCACCTCCACCCTGGTTACCATGGTCGGGCTGCTGCAGGACCTCATCAACACCAGGACGGACACTCAACAACAACAAAGGGCCCCTGCCACTAGCCTGGACCAAGAACAGCCAACCACCTCTGCCGGCGCTAGTGGTCAGGAGGCCCCCGCACAACAGCAGCCCACCAGACCCCCACCTCCTGCAGGAGAAGAACCACCCCGCAAGAGGGCCCTGAGATCTCGCAAGAAGACAGAGTAGGATGTCAAGACCCCCGCCAGCAAAGGATACCACCTGATGTCATCCCACTGTCCCACATTGTCACCCTGTCCATCCTTGAACTGCCCATGCTCCATCTCTCCACAGGCCTCTGGACAATGCACCTGTGTGACTGTTACTCTGGACTCTGCCATGGACATTCCTTCACCATGGCCCCCACCCACTTGAAACCACCCATCCCATTTTGAGCACTGAAATAAACACCCATTTAGCACACAACTATCTGGAGTCTGGCTGTGATTTCAAAATATTGTAATTGACATGACAGTGCAAATATGTCCTTGTACATAGTGAAGTCAACAAACAGCTGCCACAAAGCTGTAGTCCATGGGGAAACGAAGCACAGGACTCGTAGTGGGGACCCCAGATCTGAAATAGGGAGGGAAAAGCCACAACTCAGTCATCATACACTGGGGCAAATAGACAGGCAGCAGAGATGCAGGAGAGTAGTTCACATTCACTAAATTATGTTTGAATTGTTACCTGTGTCCTATTGGAAGTACTGTTCAATGATTCTGTCCCTGTTGTCTGTTTCAGCCCCGTCGTCTTCCTCCTCGTCACTCTCCACAGGTTCCACAGCTGCCACTACACCACCGTCTCGACCATCCTCCTGCAGGAAAGGCACCTGGCGGCGCAAAGCCAGGTTGTGAAGCATGCAGCAGGCCACGATGATGTGACACACCTTCTTAGGTGAGTACATTAGGGATCCACCTGTCATATGCAGGCACCTAAACCTGGTCTTTAGGAGGCCAAAGGTGCGTTCGATCACCCTCCTAGTACGCCCATGGGCCTCATTGTACCGTTCCTCTGCCCTGGTCCGGGGATTCCTTACTGGGGTCAGTAGCCACGACAGGTTGGGGTACCCAGAGTCCCCCAATAGCCATACACGGTGTCTCTCTAGCTGTTCCATCACGTAAGGGATGCTGCTATTCCTCAGGATGTAGGCGTCATGCACTGACCCAGGGAACTTGGCATTTACATGCGAGATGTACTGGTCAGCCAAACACACCACCTGGATGTTCATGGAATGGTAACTTTTTCTGTTCCTGTACACCTGCTCCCTGTCTCTTGGGGGAACCAAAGCCACATGGGTCCCATCAATGGCACCAATGACGTTGGGAATATGTCCAAGGGCGTAGAAATCACCCTTCACTGTAGCCAATTCGCCCACCTCAGGGAAAATGATGTAGCTCCTCACGTATTTCATCAGGGCAGACAACACTCTGGATAACACCTTCGAAAACATGGGCTGAGACATCCCAGAAGCAATTCCCACTGTTGTCTGAAATGACCCACTTGCCAGGAAATGGAGTACTGACAGGACCTGCACCAGAGGGGGAATCCCTGTGGGTTGGCGGATGGGGGACATCAGGTCGGGCTCCAGCTGGGCACACAGTTCATGTATAGTGGCACGGTCAAGCCGGTAGGTCAGGATAATGTGGCGTTCTTCCATTGTCAACAGGTCCACCAGCGGTCGGTACACGCGAGGATTCATCCGTCTCCTCGCCAAACCCAGCGGACGGTGCCTAGGAAGGACAACATGGAGCACAGAGTCAAGCAACCCACAGGTACGTACTCACAGCTTGCACAGTAAACGATTCTCTATGCAGTGAATGGCGTGTCTGAGTGGCTATGCAAGGCCTAGGCCTGTGTGACGCAGTTGAAATTGAGCCATGGGGACCCTCGAAATGGCGGCTGCCTGACCTGTGAAGTGTGACAATGGGATGTGAGGTCAATGCGCTGGCGTGGCACACCGCGGCGGTCGGCGGGCGAAGACCGCGGCGCGAAGCCGCATTGGTTAACATTGAAGCCTATGGGTTTCAGGAGCCAATGGCGAAGGGCGCCGGCGGTGGCGGTACGCCCCGCCGCGGTACGCCCCGCCGTGGACGTGACCGCCATTTCCTATCTACTTATCCACTTGCGACTTGAACTTTCACAGGAGAGGACCTATACTGCAAGTGTTGCTGTGACCTCGGTCTGGAAGGGACAATGGCTGCTGCGACTGGGGAAAGGGCCCCTGCGTTCACTGGAGAGGAGTTGGAGAAACTTGTGGATGGGGTCCTCCCCCATTATGCGCTACTCTACGGTCCTCCAGACCAACAAGTGAGTTTAATTCAATATGGATTTGGGGCCACTGGCTGGCTTGGGGGCCTGGCGGGGGGCCTGGCGGGGATGGGGGGCATGTTGGGGCTGGCGGGGGGCCTGGTGGGGGGCCTTGCGGGGATGGGGGGCATGTTGGGGCTGGCGGGGGGCCTGGCGGGGGGCCTGGTGGGGATGGGGGGCATGTTGGGCCTGGAGGGGGGCCTGGCGGGGGGCCTGGCGGGGATGGGGGGCATGTTGGGCCTGGCGGGGGGCCTGGTGGGGATGGGGGGCATGTTGGGCCTGGCGGGGGGCCTGGCGGGGGGCCTGGCGGGGATGGGGGGCATGTTGGGCCTGGCGGGGGGCCTGGCGGGGATGGGGGGCATGTTGGGCCTGGCGGGGGGCCTGGCGGGGGGCCTGGCGGGGAAGGGGGGCATGTTGGGCCTGGCGAGGGGCCTGGCGGGGGGCCTGGCGGGGATGGGGGGCGTTGGACCACTGGCAACGAAAATGCAGACAAACTTGAACGTGGTATTTCTCCCTCCCTGTACGTGTCACATAGGTCCGCGCCCATGAGAAGATCGGGATTTGGCGTGCCATCGCCAAGGAAGTCCGGACCCTGGGGGTCCACCATCGACGGGGCACCCACTGCCGCAAGAGGTGGGAGGACATCCGCCGCGGGACCAAGAAGACCGCCGAGTCTCTGCTGGGGATGGCCTCCCAACGTAGGCGGGGTGCCTGCCGTCAACTGACCCCCCTGATGTTCCGGATCCTGGCGGTGGCCTACCCTGATTTGGATGGGCGCGTGAGGGCAGCACAGCAGACACAAGGGGGTGAGTACAAGCATCATCTACTCTGTTGTCACGCAGTGGAGGTGTCTGGGTGGGGGAGGAGGGCTGTGGGTCCCCCTAGGCCAGGGCAAAATCTGTAGGCTGGGCACCCCCCGTAAGCCCCTGTGTCCCCAGCCACCACCCTCAGTAGTGTGTCAGTACAGCCATCCCTGGGCCGTGTCATCCATGGGTGCAGTTGTCAACTCTAGGCGTGTAGGGCATGTTCCACGGAATGCGTAGCGGACCCCAAGTGCGCAACTTAGTGCAGGGGGCATCTGTGTCTGTCATGTCCGCTAACTGTACCGGTGATCCATGTACTCAAAATCTCTTTATTTCTCTCTCCCCCCCCCCTTTTTGTTTGTGTTTCTGTGCTTGTGTGCATCAGCATCATCAGGCGGAGGAGAAGTGGCATCGGGGCAGGAGGGAGCTGCATCTCACATGGCCCAGGAGGGCCATGCCACAGAGTCTGACTGGACCAGTGAGACGGAGGGCGAGGGGAGCTCCACAACGGGGATACTGGACCTTGCAGCGACACAGACACGTCCTCGGAAGGGAGCTCCCTTGCGGGGGTGGCACCATCCGTGCCCCCCGCCATTACAGGTACAGCCGCCACCCAGCGCACCATCTCCGCCCTCCCAGCAGCCCCTCAGCGTTCGCCCGGTGCCCGCTCTGCCAGGAAGCCGGGCATCTCCTTCGCCCCAGGCACCTCAGGCCCTGCCCCTGTTACCCCCGCTGCCCTCAGTGAGGAGGTCATTGACCTCCTCCGAACGCTCATTGTTGGGCAGACTACCCTTTTGAATGCCATCCAGGGGGTGGAGAGGGAGGTTCATCGCAGCAATGCGTACCTGGAGGGCATTCATTCGGGTCAGGCTGCCCATCAGCGATCGTTCCAGGCTCTGGCCTCAGCACTGACGGCAGCCATTGTCCCTGTCTCCTGCCTCCCTCTACTAACTCCCTCCTCCCAGTCTCCTGTTCCTCTGCCTGTCCCACCCACACCAGCAGACCAGCCTGCACACACCTCAACACCCAAGAGCAGCTCATCCAAACATAAGCACCACAGATCACGCAGACATTCACACAAGCAAAATTCCGATGCAGACATGCCTACAGTCACAACCACCTCTGTGACCCCCACCTCCTCGTCTCCCTCCTCCCTCCCTGTGACGTCTACACTCACACCTTCATTCACCTCACCATCAGCCAGTGTTTCCATCACCAGCATACCCTCCACTCCAGTCCGCAAACGTGCAGTCACCACCCCCACTGCCATTTACACGTCCCCTGTGTCCTCTCCCACTGTGTCTGTCACCCCCTCTTCCACACCACACAAACGCAGCCACCCACCCACCCAACAGCCATCCACCTCACGACAGCCTCCCGCTCCTGCACCTGCACCCAAAGACAGCAAACTTGTCTCGCCTACAACCACATCCTCTCCCTCCACTCCCATACCCACTGTACCTACCACTCTCCATTGTCCCAAGAAAATCTATCTCTCTACTGCTACCTTCTTTCCTGACCCTGAGCCCCCTCCTCCTTCTCGTCGGGGTAAAAAGAGCACCTCAGCCACCACCAGCCCTGCAGCCCCCTTGACAAGGGTGCAGGGGTATTGGAGCCCACCAGCCCGCAGGTCTGGATCTTCGCCCAGCAGCAAGGGGACAGCCAGCCCACCCCCTGGGAAGAGGAGCAGAAGGCGGAAGGGCCGCCGCCGGAGCCCGGATTCGATATCCCCCAGGACACTAGCCAGCCACCGTCAACAGCCACAACTCCAAAGGGAGGAAAGGGCCACAGACTCCCGACTAAGGAGGGCAAGGGCAGCAAGGCGGAGAAGTCAGGCAGCAGGCCTGCTGCCCATGGAGGACCCGTCACAGCTGCCCAGGAGGAGCCCGCAACCCCCATAGCCACTGCCCCGGGAGGAACCGGCACAGCTGCCCCGGGAGAGCCCACCACCCCCATAGCCGCTGCCCAGGGAGGACCCAGCCCAGCTGGCCAGGAGGGCCCCACCACCCACAGCCCAGTTGGGCATTGAAGGAGCACCATCCCCGCTGCCCAGGAGGGCACCACCAGGCAATGAGCAGTTGGCCATAGAATGGCCGCCGTCTCCAGCACCGCTCCGCTGGGGACCGCCGTCTCAAGAACCGCTGAACTGGGCCCTTCAAGGCAAGAACCGCTGAACTGGGCCCTTCAAGGCAAGAACCACTGAACTGGGCCCTTCAAGGCAAGAACCGCTGAACTGGGCCCCGCCGTCTCCAGCACCGCTCCGCTGGGGACCGCCGTCTCAAGAACCGCTGAACTGGGCCCTTCAAGGCAAGAACCGCTGAACTGGGCCCCGCCGTCTCCAGCACCGCTCCGCTGTGGCCCGCTGTCTCAAGAACCGCTGAACTGGGCCCTTCAAGGCAAGAACCGCTGAACTGGGCCCTTCAAGGCAAGAACCGCTGAACTGGGCCCTTCAAGGCAAGAACCGCTGAACTGGGCCCTTCAAGGCAAGAACCGCTGAACTGGGCCCCGCCGTCTCCAGCACCGCTCCGCTGGGGACCGCCGTCTCAAGAACCGCTGAACTGGGCCCTTCAAGGCAAGAACCACTGAACTGGGCCCTTCAAGGCAAGAACCACTGAACTGGGCCCTTCAAGGCAAGAACCGCTGAACTGGGCCCTTCAAGGCAAGAACCGCTGAACTGGGCCCTTCAAGGCAAGAACCGCTGAACTGGGCACCGCCGTCTCAAGCACCGCTCCACTGGGGACCGCCGTCTCAAGAACCGCTGAACTGGGCCCTTCAAGGCAAGAACCGCTGAACTGGGCCCTTCAAGGCAAGAACCGCTGAACTGGGCCCTTCAAGGCAAGAACCGCTGAACTGGGCCCTTCAAGGCAAGAACCGCTGAACTGGGCCCTTCAAGGCAAGAACCGCTGAACTGGGCCCTTCCAGGCAGGAATCGCTGGCCCTTTGGCAGGCGTGGCAGGGCAGGATCTGTCTCGGGCAGGGCTGCAGGATGTCCTCTGGCCAACATGCCTCCTCCAGTGGCAGTGGAGTCTGTTATGGACTGTTTGGACTGTGGCTTTGCTCTCCCCAGGATGGCCCAGTGGGCAGGCCACCCACTGTATGGACTGTATGGACTGTGGCTTTGCTCTCCCCAGGTTGGCCCAGTGGGCAGGCCACCCACTGTATGGACTGTATGGACTGTGGCTTTGCTCTCCCCAGGATGGCCCAGTGGGCAGGCCACCCACTGTATGGACTGTTTGGACTGTGGCTTTGCTCTCCCCAGGATGGCCCAGTGGGCAGGCCACCCACTGTATGGACTGTTTGGACTGTGGCTTGGCTCTCCTCAGGATGGCCCAGTGGGCAGGCCACCCACTGTATGGACTGTTTGGACTGTGGCTTTGCTCTCCCCAGGATGGGCCAGTGGTCATGGAGTCCCCTCGTGGATCTTGCGTCGTGTACTCAAGTGGCTGAGGTGCCCCCCCTTCCCTTCCCCCTGAGGTGCCTGTCCTTTTTTCTTTCTGATGCCCCTGCAGTGTTCTCTCCGTGGAGTTCTTGTCGTGGGACTGGGCCTTGCCCCTTTGCTCAGGACCCCTGTTGTCCACGGACAGTGGTTGGACTACATTTAGTAGCTGTATATATTTTGTACATAGTTTATTTATTTATTTGGATTACTGCTGTCCATTTTTCAATATATCTGCCCGTTTGAGATCTCTTCTTTTGGTCTTTGCATTATTTCGGAAGGGGGGGGTTTGTGGGTTGTGACAGTGATCTGTGGGAATGCATTGATGTGTGTGTTGTAGTGGGTGTGGGTGGGTGGGTGTGTGCCGGTAATCTTTTCCCTCCCCTGTGTCGTAGGTGCAGTACTCACCGATGTCTTCCGCGCCGCCGGGCGTGCTCCTGGTACAGGAGCAGGTATAGGAGTGCGGGGATGACCTGCAACTCGGGTTCCATACTGCCGGAATCTCGCGTGGTGTATGTGGAGGTGAGCGTTTTCCCGTTCGTAGTCTGTTTCCGCCGTGTTTTTATCGGCGGTGCTCCCGCCCCGGAAAAGGTGGCGGATTGGTGGGTCGTGATAGGGTGGGCGGTACATTGTCTGCCGCCTGGCTGTTGGCGGGGACCGCCGCGCTGTTTGTTTGTTCCGCCGTGGCGGGCGGAGTGTTAATGCGGCGGGCTGTGTTGGCGGTTCCCGCCAGGGTCAGAATTGCATATTTTGGACCGCCGGCCTGTTGGCGGGTTGGCCGCCGCTTTATCACCGACCGCCAGGGTCAGAATGAGGGCCATTGTGTGGACATGACTGACATTGCCACATTAAATACATAGGATGCATGGAATGTTTGTCTCCTCAGCGATCAGTATCTTAGTGCCCAGGATATGTAAATCTGCGTGTTGTAAGGCTCACTGTTTCTCACCCAGTATGAGGGGCAGCCTTTCTTTGAGTTTACTCCATCGAACGTGGTCCACTGGGAGTGCGAATGCTGCACATCACCTTGGGTTTCTCTTTGGCTTACTACTCTTCTTACCTCCAACCTTGACTCCATCCTTGGGCTCCTTTCCTCCATTCCTGTAGTTTGTCCATAGCTCCCTCTCTTCAAACCCCCAACCCCATCCTTTACACCCACTCTGCCTTCTTACCTCACAACGTGCTGTCAGACCGCCTCACCTGCCACTGATCTCACAACCTGGTGACAGTGCCACTCACCTCACAGCCTGCTGTCAGACCTCCCCACCTGCCACTCACCTCGCAACCTGCCTCCAGACCTACTCAACTGCAACCCACCTCACAATCTGCTTCCAGACCTCTTCAACTGCTAGTCACCCCACAATCTGCCACCATACCTCCTCACCACACAACCTGCTGCCCATGCCACTCACCTCACAGCCTGCTGTCAGACCTCCTCGCCTGCTACTTACCTCACAACCTGCTGTCAGGCTTCCTCACCTGCCCCCTACCTCATTAACTGTGTCAGACCTTCTCATCTGTCACTCACCTCACAATTTGCCACCAGACCTCCTCATCTGCCACTCACCTCACACCCTGCTGCCAGACCTCCTCACCTGCCACTCGCAGGACAACCTGCTGCCAGACCTCACCTGCCACTCACCTCACAGCCTGCTGCCAGACCTCACCTGCCATTCACCTCACAACCTGTTGGCAGTGCCACTCACCTACACTGCTGCCAGACCTCCTCACCTTCCTCTCACCTCACAACCTGATGGCAGTGCCACTCGCCTACATTGCTACCAGACCTCCTCACCTGCCATTTACCTCACAATCTGCGCCAGACCTCCTCACCTGCCACTCACCTCACAACCTCCTGCCAGTGCCATTCACCTCACAACCTGCTGCCAGACCTCCACATCTGCCACTCACTTTTTTCAAACCCTACTACTCAAATTCCTGTGTCTCCTTTATATTGCCCTATGACTTAAACGGCCTTGGCCCTTCCTCCCCCTCACATTCTCTGCCATCTTTGCCTACATCATTTGGTGGCCCTACTGAATTATCTTTCCCTTGCCTCTCACTATGTGTCCTTCCATTCTTCCTGTTCTTTCATTTCCAATACCTCTACTGGCCACTTCTCATCGGGCAGGCAACAGTGATCGATACTGCATGATCTCCAGTTTTACTGACTATGATAGTGTGACTTTGATACATAGTAGAATGAACGAGCAAAAAACATGCAGCAAGCTCATAGGTAACGCACAAATCCCTATAGGTGCCTAACTGTCCACAATAATGAGTAAGAGAGTAATTATTTCTGGTATCAAAAAGCGTGCAGCTCCACCAAGTCCCTGCTGCATAGGGAGCCTAATAGGCAAGACAAACCTCCATGAAATAAACTCAAAAAGGCGGTGCACCACTAGGAAAGCAACTATTTAGGTACAGTAAATAAAGAGAGCCCAATTCTACGGTAGTGGTGGTGAAGCAAATCTTCCATTTATTTCTTTTCATTTCCAATACTTGATATTCGCACAGTAGTCTTATTACGGCATGAGGTACATAGAAATGACAGCCAAAGCATTTCGCCCATCAACATAGGGCTTCTTCAGGGCGGGAAGTTTGCTGATAATATAAATTAGGCGGGGTCCTTGGCCAGTAATACGGTCAGAACGACCGTTTTTGCTGTTGCGGGGCCGGGAAGGAAAACGCCGGTCCCGCTACGGCAAAAACAGTCGTTCTGACCGTGTTACTGGCCATGGACCCTGCCTAATTTATATTATCAGGTTCAGGTCAAGAAGTGTTTGAGTTGGTGGGGTCAGAGACCCAGTTTATATAACCAAAATGCCCTTAAAGTATGAGACTTTAAAGAACATTCAAGATGCCGATGACAGCAGGTGTGACTGAGTGTCCTGTGTTTTGTGGTTGCCTGGGTGAAATACACAAGGAAGCTATTAACCAGCCCAGTCCAGACGTTGATTGGAGACAGGTTGGAAGGCACAGATGGATTTCAAGTGCAGAGAAATGCTCACTTTCTAAAAGTACCATTTCCAAAATAGTAATATAAAATCCAACTTCACCAATAAGTAGGATTTTCTATTACCATTCTGGCCATCCTAAATCTGACCTAGTTACCCCTTTCTGATCAGAATCTAACACTCTAAAGTATATGAGGGTAGTCCGAATGCTAGCCTATGGAAGGATCAGGTCTCACAGTAGTGGAAAACAAATTTAAGAGTTTTCCACTACCAGGAGATATAAAAAACACATGCCCATGTCCTGCCTTTTACCTACATAGCACCCTGCCCTATGGGTTACCTAGGGCCTACCTTAGGGGTGATGCATATGTAGAAAAAGGGGAGTTAAGGACTTGGCAAGTAGTTTTAAATACCAAGTCAAAGTGGCAGTAAAACTGCACACACAGACCTGGCAATGGCAGGCCTGAGACATGGTTAAGGGGCTACTTATTTGGGTGACATGATCAGTGCTGAAGGCCCACTAGTAACATTCAGTTTACAGGCCCTGGGAACATGTAGTGCACTTTACTAGGGACTTACAATTAAATCAAATATGCCAATTAGGAATGTTACCATGTTTAAGGAGAGAGCATATGCACTTTAGCACTGGTTAGCAGTGGCAAAGTGTGCAGAGTCCTAAAACCAACAAAAACAGTGTCAAAAACGTGGACGTAGGCAGGCACAATTTGGGGGATGACCACCCTTAGGCTGACAGGTCTAACATGCACTTGAAGAAATGTCAAATGAAAATAACTAAAATGAAAATAACAATCAAAATTGCCCATCCATACAATAAATTCAAGTAACACTGACACATTTTACTGAAGACAGATTCTAATGCTACTCACACAGAAATGTTTGTGTGATACAGCCAATAACAGCAGCAAATTCAATAACTACCAAAAACAGCTCTTTACCTCATAAGTCCATTCATCAATAATAAATTGTAGTGCTGACAGCTTAGTTGACATTATGATACACAATATCACAACCCGAGAACACCAAATAGTAATACCAATCAATCATAGATATGTAGAGTGCAGCTAATCACCCATAGGGTCTCAAGGCGCTGATTTGGGGTGTGCTGCTCAGTTGAAGAGCCAGGTCTTGAGGTCCTTTTTGAACTGCTTCAGTGATGCTGTCTACCTGAGCTTGAGAGGTAGCATGTTCCATGTCCATGCTGCCAGGTAGGAGAAGGATCTTCTTCCTGGTGTGCTTTTTCTGGCTCGTGGGGACAGATGAACGAGCGAGCTGGGAGGAAGGGAGATGTCTGTTGGGTATGTAAAAAGGCGAAGCGATGATTGACGTATGCTGGTCCAATGTTGTGCAGTGCCTTGTAGGGTGGATCAGGAGTTTGCATGTGATGCGCTTGTTGACTGGGAGACAGTGTAAGTCTCTGAGGTGGGAGGAGATGCAGCTGTGTCAGGGGATGTACAGGATGTCTGGCTGCTGCATTCTGTACTCTTTGTGGTCTTGATTGAAGTTTTTTGGTGATGCCGGCATAGAGTGTGTTGCCATAGTCAAGTATGCTGGTGACGAGTCCGTGGGTCACTGTCTTCTCTTTGTCAGATGGAATCCACTTGAAAATCTTCCACAGGAGTCAGAGGGTGTGAAAGCATCATAAAAGGGACAGCATTGACTTGGCGGGACATGGATAGAGAGAAGTCCAGGGTGATGCCCAGGTTGTATGCATGGTCTGTGGGGGGAGGGGCGTCACCCAGAGCAGTGGGCCACCAGGAATCATTCCAGGCAGAAGGGGTGAAGCTGATTACAAGGATCTCTGTATTGTCTGAGTTGAGTTTGAGGCAGCTGGATTCCATCCAGGTGGCTAATACTCTCATTCCATTGTGGAAATTTCTCTTGGCCTTTGCAGAGTCCTCGGACAGGGAGAGAATCAGTTGGGTGTTGTCAGAGTTGGAGACTATGTTTAGTCTGTGTTGTTTGATGATCTTGGCAAGCGGGCCCTGTAGATGTTGAAAAGCGTCGGGCGGAGTGAAGAGCCTTCGGGCACTCTGCAGCATGTGTCTTTGGGTTCTGATGTGAACGGCGGTAGTCTGACACTCTGTTCTTTTGGTGAGGAAGGAACTGATCCAATCCAGTGCTTTCTCTCAGAAGCCAGTGTCTTGAGGTCTGTCGCAGAGGGTAGAGTGGGAGAAGGTGACAAACACAGCAGCGAGATCGAGGATGATGAGTGGGGCCGTGCCTCTGCGGTCCAGTATGATGCATATGTCATCAGTTGCTGCTAGAAGTGTGGTTTCAGTGCTGTGGTTGCTTCTGAATCTGTATTAGAATGGGTCCAGGATATGGTGTATCTCTAGGCATTCGGTGAGTTGCTGGTTGACAGCCTTCTCCGTTATATTGACTGGAGAATGGAGCAGAGAGATGGGCCTGCAGTTATTCAGCTCCCTTGGATCAGCGGTGGGTTTCTTGAGTAGTGAGTTGATTTCAGCGTGCTTCCAGTCTGAAAGGAAATGTGGCAGTCCCGAAGGATCGATTGATAGTTCGGCAGAGCTCCGGTGCTATGGTGAAGATGGCCAGGTTGAAGATATGATGAGGGCACGGATCTGAGTGTGCTCCAGAGTGGATGGAGTTCATCAGTCTTTGGGTGTCCTTTTTATTGATGGGGTCCAGGAGTTCAGTATCTGGTGAGGTGATAGGCCCATGGTGGTGAGCGATGCTGGCAGGATTTAGTTCCTAAAGCCTTCATAGATGTCCTGGATTTTTAGTTGAAAGAAGGTGGCAAGGTCATTGCAGAGGTCTTTGGGAGGGAGGGATGAATGAGGTGTCTGTCCCGGGGTTCATGAACTTTTTGACAATGGCGAAGAGCTCTTTGCTGTTGTGAGTGCTGATGCTGAGACGTGCTTGAAAGGCAGCTTTTTTGGTGGCTCTGATGTTCTGGTGGACATATGATATCTCAAAGTTTACATGTGGGCAATGTATAAACTACATTTGAGATGTATGGCTATGTAAATCTAATTTTGAACAGGAAACCTTAGTTGAAGAAGTAGAAAATGTTGGGTGGATTATATACACTCAAAGTAATTAGGTTGGGAAAACACATTTAGGGCAACTGTGCACTATAAGATAAAAATGCTTCTTAGCAAAATGTAATGAGAAACTTTAATCATAAACCATATGTTTTATATACAGCATCAGACTAGGCTTTCAGGACACTGACGAATCCCCAAAAAGGTTGGACTGCACTGCAGCTGGGTTTTTAATGCATTCCCATGCATGGGAGTCCTAGGATTGAAGTTAAGCTAAGTCCACACTGATGAGAAGTAATACAAATAATACTTACAGTGAACTTCATTACTCTGATCTCTGGTTTTCCCTGTCATAGCAGAACCAGGTGTGCCACTGGTCTCATCTAGTAGGTGAGAACTACCAAAACTAAAGGCCTGATTTAGATGTTGGTGGTAATGGTCCCACTGTGAATGTTTCAACTGAAAACCCATCTGCTGCAATGGCGGTCTGCCCACTGGAATTAGATGTTGGCAGTCCTATAGGCAAGCGCCTGCATTTGTCCCCCATCCCTGTCAAGAAACACCCCCCTCATCAATTACATCATAAGGGAAAAGTGACTCCAGCCACTTTTATACCAAGCAGATTTGGATGAGCCTTACCGCCAAGCAAAAAGTGGCGGCTCAACCTCCATACTTGAGTTGGAGGATTGGGGAGGGGGAATGAGATAAAAACGTACCTTTTCCCCAGATTCCACTTTCATTTTCAACTGGACATGACCTGCTGCCACTGACTCACAGACAAAATTCAACCCCCCGTCACCGGAATAGAAGGTGGTGAAGCCACATTGCCAGGGTAAGTTGGGCCGGCACTGCACATGAGGTCAGGACCACTACAGGTGTATATATGTCACAGTATGTTTTCAAATTGCTGTGACATGCATATGTTGGATACTCAAGTAGGTCAGACATGGATGGGGACACACTGGCACAACACAAATATCGCACACATTCACAACTGTCATTGAGGTGTTATCATTCATTACCAAATGAATGATGGCATCACAATGACGGTGCAATCACGGTACAATCACACAATGGTGTCCATCTATGGGCATTGCAAGGGGACCCGTATTGGCCAGTTTGTGCTACCTGATGTGTATGCGAGTCAGTAAATGTATATGTGTGTGATTGGATTGGCTGGTTGAGGTGGAGGGAGCTGGAGTGGGTGATGTGGTTGTGTCAGAATGTGTGACACTTGCATGTGGGGTTGATGAGGTTGTGTATGTTGTGTTGTCGTGTGACACATTTAGGTGAGTGTTGTTGTGTGGTAGACGTTACCATGATGCGTGTAGTTGTGCTTCATGTGAGTGTTTTTGTGCAGATGGGTGTGTAGTTGTGTTGGGTGTTGTGGTTGTGTCGTGTGCTGGTGCAGTGTCCATAGTGTGTGTGGGGGGCTCAGGGAAGTATGGCAATGTGTGTTTTCAGAATGCCTGTGTTGTGAGATGTTGGAATGGCAATGGATAAAGGTGTGTATATGGGGTGTTGTATTGGTTGTTATGCAGGGTACACATATGTCAAGGGAGAGTCTGTGTGTCTTATCTGTATTCCATAGCCAGTGCCATTGTACGATGTCCATTCGGTCTAGCGACAATGTCCTTTTATCAGCAATCTGCAGATATGACACTGCCAGCACAGCTGAAACATCTAAATATGGTCAGCGGGAACCCGCCTGCCTATCGGCTAGGAAGGGCACTCCATCGTGGCGGTCTTCGGCTCATACATTTAAATACTGCAGGTGGAGCACTGTCTACTTAACGGTCTTTTCAGCTCTGCTGCTGATGCGGCTACACCATCAAGATCTAAATCAGGCCCTAAGTTTTTCTTTTGTTCTTTTCTTACCCAAACACCCTGCCATTCCCATGGAAATAGGCACTCGCTCTCTGGTTCCCCTTGCTCAGTTAACAAGTTTGAGGTATAAACACAAAGAAATGTCGGTGGGAGGGAACTAGCACTGTGACAAAGAGGACTAAAGATCATGGCAATAAAGATAATCGGTAAGTAATATGTTCATTACCCCTTCACCAGACCTATCCATCACAGTTAGAACTACCTGTGGACATACCAAAGATCTACTTTTTTTGCACCCCCCCACACACACACACACAACACCCCCCCATCCCCTGGCGGAAACCCGACTTACCTGGATCCAGGGGGTCTTCCGGCAGGAGACAGAAAGGGGTGCTGCTACCGCCAGCAGGGCCCACCAGCAGAACACCACCAGACTATATTATTTGTCATAATACAACCAGCGGCGTTCTACTGACGTGGCGCTGCTGGTCGCAGCAGCGCCACATTACCGCCTTCCGCCAGTATGGCCACAGCCAGATTTTCACCCTTCTTGTGGCGGAAATCCAGCTGTAGTCATATTATGGCAGACGGATGGTAGCCTCGGTGACGGTCTTTTGGCGGCTGTTGCAGCGGCGGTAGGCGTTTTTTACCGCTAATGTCAAAATGAGGGCCTGTGGCTGAGAGATGGAGGAGTCAGTGAAAATAAATATATTATTCCTCGGCTAGTTGAATTAGAGTTGGAAACCATATTCTGCTGAGCTAAACCAGGCTTATAAGAACTACCGTAAACTATGGGAATGGGATCAAAGGTGTACAGCAGGACCATTAGCCACCTGAAAGAAATAGCATCTGACTCCCAGTTTTGATTGCTCCACATCCTCTAGCAGAAACTAGAGGGGGGAGTGGAGGGAGTGGATTGGATGGGGATGCAAAGAGTTCCAACCACGGGACACAAATGTCTACACAGCTGGAAATTCTGTTCCAGCTGGAAATTCCTCCCCAGCTGGAAATTCAGTGTAGGTCTGACATCTCTGCTTAAGCAGTCTTCTTGAAAGTTGTCCTTCCCTGGCATACACTTTGCAGTTAGGAAAAAGATGTGCATCTCCACACATACACCAATAGCTTGCACTGCTTCTACTGGAGTTCTGACGCTGGTTCTTTGTCAGTTGATGTAGCTCTTGGCTATCTGGTTGTCTGTCCTGACCACCACTGCTTTTGGCTGAATGGGGAAAAGAATAAAAATAAAGTGTGTTCCATACTGCTGGCAGGTCCATCCAATTTGAGTATTAAGGAATTCCTTCCTGTGACCCGCTGCCATCTCCCTCAAATTGCCACAGCTCTGAACCCCAAGCCCATAGACTTGCATCGGTTGTCAACGTTACTGGAATTGCCTGAACCAGCGACACCCCCTTAGAGAAGGTTTTCTCTTGGTGTCAGTTAGAGCCCCAATGAATAGCCTCTCTTGAACGGTAACAGATTAGACTTTTTTAGATTCAGCACAAGTCCTAGATTGCACAGACTCACAGAGACCCTCTCCATGTCGACTTGTGCTGATGAAAAAACTAGACAATCATCCATGTGTGGCATGATTTGAATACCTTCTATACGAAAAAACGTCACCACTAGTGCCAGTGCCCTTGTGAAAATTGTCAGAGATGGGAAGAGGCCAAACAGAAGGACTTTAAACTGAAAATATTGACCTCCTGTCACACACCTCAGAGGAGATTTACTTTTCTGATCGACTGGCACATGAAAATATGCATCCCGGAGAGTCATCAAATAATGCCTTTCCAGAATAAGAGGAATCACTCTTTGCAGAGTCATCATTCTGAATGGGGATGTAGTGAAAAATCTGGTTTACCCACTTCAGGACTAGTACATGTCGTAGGTGCATCCGGTTTTGGGAACAATAATAATACACTCTTTGATTTATTTAGGGTGAGTCTACATCCGAGATTGCTCCCTCACCCAGAAGATTTGCAATGGCGTTTAGAAGTGGGTATTTCTTAACTGATGCTCTTAGCATCTGTGTTTCTCAAAATATTTGTTTTAGTTGCTCTCTTAGCTCTAAAGGATTAGCATCTTTTAGCAATGATAGAGACCACTGGTCCTTTATCAACTGCTCTCATATGTCGTAAAGTGTTGTACCTATTACCTCTCCTTGATAGTGTTGCCCTAGAAGTAAGCATGTGCTAAATTGGTGCAGTTTTCTTTTGCATTACTATGCAAAAGTTGATAATGTTGCACGTAGCAACATACTATTACATTAAATGCAAATCTGTCATTTTGTGCTATTTTTAGCACGTAATGGATGCTCACATCAATCTTTCATGTGAGGGCACATTTTGCACTAATTAAATTGTGCAAAAAGAAACAAAAGCACTTTGAAAACAGCTGCTTTCTACTAAT
Organism: Pleurodeles waltl; assembly: GCF_031143425.1. Taxonomy (NCBI): domain Eukaryota; kingdom Metazoa; phylum Chordata; class Amphibia; order Caudata; family Salamandridae; genus Pleurodeles; species Pleurodeles waltl. The sequence continues at coordinate 211,602,479 of NC_090437.1, forward strand.
AATCAGGTGAGTTCACTGTAAGTTTTTATAGCGAACGGCATGTACTTATGCAAAGTGTCGTAAGGCATAATTTTAGGAATTTTGCGAAACATGCGTAGCCTGAACTTCCTGAAAATTGTGAACTATGCTGGTGTCAATTCCATTTTATACATATCTACTCAGGAGGTTGAGATTGAGGTAGGTGGGGCTGGGACTTTTCTCTTAGTGCAGCAAATGGCCACATGCATGTCCCTGGAAGAGACAGTGGCCCATATTTATACTTTTTTAGCACCGCATTCGAGTCATTTTTTGACAAAAGTGGCACAAACTTACAAAATATAATTGTATTTTGTAAATTTGTGCCACTTTTGCGTCAAAGAATTACGCAAATGCAGCACTAAAAAAGTATAAATATGGGCCAGTGTGTTTGCTGAGCCAACTGCATCACTTTCGTTTGATAAAACGACTACTTTGCAGAAGACAATCTGAAAGGTTTTAAAATGTTCTTTCCCTCAGCCCTTTTCTGAATCAGCTCATTAAGGACTCACCCTAAATCCTTCTGGTCTGGAAAAAGAAGTCAGTGAACTACGGAACGGTGACCCACTTCAAGGTTCGATGATTTCAGCCATAACAAACTCCTGGCTGCTATCAAAGCACCGTCTGCTGTTGCAGAAGGCCATAGAAAATCAAATGCTACATCAATAAAGAGTTTGCAAGCACTTTCATGCTCTCCAGGGTTACTGTAGCCCCTCCCCACCATGCAAGCAGTGAAATAAGGACTGAAAATGCTTTAACAAAGTTTGTGCTGCATATGACGTTGTTTCATAGCAAATTTGAGACCGCATAGTTGCCTTTCAGGGGACTTTCCACTTTTCTATCTCATGGATTAGTCAATAAAGACTCTTCTGAGGTGAAGGATGAGAGGATAAGGGAACCATGATGGACAGGATAGAGTTCACTGTCTGGACTTGAGAAAAATGTTTATGAAAATTCTTCAAAGGATATCTTTTGTTCAAGAAACAAGGAAACTTGGTCTTATCTATATGCTTCCTCTTGATGATGCTCGGTGCTCATATTATTGCTTCTCTTCCAACAATGGACCTCTTTTGGGGTACCTGGGGGGTAAAAGAGAATTAACTAACCCTCAAATCAATTAACAGTGTAACCTATTTGGTCACACATGTAAATCCGGGAGATGGAGGATAAAGTTCAAAGATTTACTACAAATTTAAAGCCAAACTGATGTAAATGTTTCTCAAAAAACATGCTGTATATGCACAGAACAACCGAAGGTCAAGTAAAGCATTGGTTGAGTTGATATAGTATAAGCATAAGGCATAAGAGAATCTCAGTTGAAGCAATACAAAACATGAGAAATAGAATCTGATGATCTGTACATAAGTCACAGTCCTCTTGTCTTTGTCATTTACTCCTGTAGTTTTCCACTTTCCATGCGCAGTTGAAATTGGCAACTACCATCGAACCCCACATCCCACGAATAGAACATCAGGACGCCTAGCGTGTCTCTTGGTGTCTGGTACACAAACAGGAGTCTTTTCTTATTAGTTTGTTGTCTCTCCTTTGTCCTTGCAATGAATCCTTTCGTACCCCACTATCTTCAATACACGCAACATGCCATTCATTAACTGTAGACTCTCAGAAATGCACCTGCAAAGAAGGGATATTGCAACACGAGCAAAACTCCACGTTGAAGGTTAGACACAGGAAATCAAATGATTCAGGCCTTTGGTTATGCTAACTTAATATGGCATTCATTGCACATTCGAAATACATGAGGATAAGTGCTTTTTGCAATTATAAATGGAAAACAAGAATTATAAATGAATCATTATTTTTGCAGCTTCACCATAATAGCATAATCAGAGTACACGCACATGAAGGAGCATGAGTAATACATTGTAGAAGTTAAAATCAAACATTAGTACAAACATATATATGAATTTCTATTCCTTTCCTGTGAAATCACCTTCAGTAATACAATTTATGTGCTCCACTTTACATTAGTAATGTTAAAGCTCACAATACATGTATTGTCAATTACATTATTATGTCACTTCTGTAATGCATGATGGTGCAGGCACAATTATATGCCAATCCCCCCTCTGATGATGAATTAAGTCATCACAATCATGATAAAACTCTTTAATGAGAATGACTAAAACCTTGTAGTTCTCATTAACTTCTATCTAGACTCCTCCAGACGCTTCATGTCATCTTAATATTTACACTGATTCTCTTCCAGCTCCACATCCACTCTCTTTTCCTTTCACTGCCTGTTTAGCTTTCAACCTCTAAAAAATTCTGAAACCAGCAACTAAAACTACTGGACAAATGGCAAAACCAACAACCGCCTCATAACTAAACACACAATTCCACTTCCTAAGTTCCCATACTATCTGCCTACAGCAGCACACCCATTTCCAATAGCATACCATGCACCTGTTGCTTCCATCCTTTCCAAATCCTCATCGAGCCAGTAATATTCTGAACATGTTTCTCGAAATCCTTACTTTTGTCTGGGATGCAAGAACAGCATTGCTAAACCTTTAACATCTGGCAGACTCTGCCTTCTTTTGCGAGAAGAATATCTAACTCAACTCTGTGCTTATCGCTACCATCTCAGTATTCACAAAGAGTAAGGAAATGTTGTACTCGTTGCCAGTTTATCCACTATCGCAGATAACTGCCTAATTTTCAAAGTATTCAGAAACAAACCTACAGACAGGATCAATGTATTAAAAATGTCTCCTACCAGATCTCCAGCACTAAAACGTCTCCTAGTTATAGGTTTTGTTTCCCATATAGGATCATTAACATGCTCGACATGATAAATCTTATGGAATACTGTACCTAAAAAACATCCATTGAGCAATTTGAAATAAGCTTTCTTTCCAAAAATAAAGTAGACTCCTGGAGTCACAGGATCCTTTCCATCTAAATAGACTTCATTCTTTCCCCTAACTTCAGAGGTGTGTTCACATTCATTCTTCCCAATAAATAATGGATCCAGATAACTTTGGTTGATTTGAATGCACAACTTTCCCTTATTCTGCCAATCTAAAGCTAATGCTGGTTAGTTTCCCTGCATCTGATGTTCAATTTATTCTGTATTCGAACTGGGCTGCTGTTAAGGTCTTTATCTGTTTCAGATTTAGGGCCTGATTCTGATGATGGTGGGAAATTGGCCCACAGTTCAGTTTTTGGCAGTCCGACCACCACCTCCTCGGTAGTCCCACTGGTAGATTATGAGCAGTGTGACAACTGCCAATAATCCAGCTCCCACTGCGGTGGCGGAAAAGAAAAAGGCGGCCCTTTGAGGGGTTCCTGCTAGGATTCCCACAGGGGTCCTTTCAATCCACCTTTCCGCTATCCCTTTCCTGGAGGCTAAACCGCCATGTGCAAGTCAGCAGAAAGGCAGTAAGGTAATGATAATTAAGGGATTCTGTTGTATGTATGACACACGCCAGCCAAGCAAAATGAAAAATGTAGCTACCTAATGGTGATCTATGGGATATGTTCTGTTTGTTCTTCAAGACCATTGAACCTGCTCACAAATTCACTGACCACACCCCATAACATGCAGCATCCCAATTCACATATTTGTCCAAATGCACTGCAACCGCTGCTTCCGGGTCCTTCGCAGTGGGAACACATACCACCATTATGACTTCCTCGCTCCCAGCTCACCAGCATAGTGGAAAACACAAAATACGGTTGGTGGGGTGGCTAGCTGCTCGGCATGGGACTCAGACCCACCACCACAGCACACTGGTGGTGAGACAGCCAAAGTCAGAATTGGGGCCTTAGAATCTAGGGGCCAAATTTATGAAAAGTGGTGCTACACTATATGTAGTACCACTTTTCGTGTGGCCCCCTTGTGCCCCCTTCCACCACTATGTGTGTGACATACAAAAATACAGCACACCATGGCGCAGAGTAGGGGGGCAATAGCATCAGAATTTCTGACGCTATTGATGTACTGTTCAGGGTTAGGGCCAACATTTTGGTGCTAACCCTGAACAGTACATAATGGCCCATTGAAAACAATGGCATGCCCCCTTACATGCTTGCACTAAGCAGGCATTGAAAATGCCAGAAAAAACTACGCAAAGAAATCTCTTAGATTTCGTTGTGCCATTTTTGCAGCCCCCTAACTGAGGAATGCAGCCCTTGCATACCTATTCTTGGTGAAAGCAGAATGTGGCACAAGGGGTTACAAGGTGGAGCAATGCATGCATTTCTCCAGTTTGTAAATATGGTGCAGCATTTTTGCCCATCTAACGCCACATTAGTGTAAACAAAATGAAGCTAATGTGCTGTTAGATGGTGCTAGGCCCTCCTAAATCTGGGCCTAGATCCCTTCTTCTGTCTTCCACTTTATTAAAAAACTTCTCTACTTCTGTCTTGTCACAAGCCAAATTATGTCTGTGTGCATATGCAGTGTCTAGTGTCGTGACACATATCAAATATTAACCTGCTATTTCCACATCTTTAAAATAAGGATTTTTATTCAGATGTTTAAACAAAGGAACATCTGGAAGAACTAAATCATGATTCAACAAATAATATTGAAAACTACTCTGTCTATAAAATATTCTCCAGTAAACAAACTACAGGAAACTTCATAGGTCAAAGCAATATGATGATAAGTGATGCCTTATGAAACAGAAACAGGTAATTGCTTACAAATGTCCCAATCATTGGCATCCACAGTGTCAATGTACTCAGAAAGCAATTTATAAAAAACATTTACTGAAAGATCTCCTCTAGAAGTATCTATGTGCAAATCTTTCTCATCTAATGAGTACATTCCATCATCGTTAAGGAATGGATTCTTAGGGGCATTTGTAGCTCTAACATCTTCTATACTAGACTGGGTAGACAAGCTAAATCCTATAATCAAAGTGATTATTACTATAAAAGCTACATCTAACACTAGGTAAGTATGTATCTACATCTACTGGTATTATTGTTTCCAGGTTCCATGATTTCTCTAAATTCAAACCCCTTTAATAAAATGCTGCAGTAATGGTTCACTTAAATTTCACTTGTGCCAAGGGGCAAAACAAAGTCCATGTGATAAATTGCAATGGATTTATTTACAAAAGTCTTCGTAAGTCTTCCTAAGCCCTACTCCGTGTTCTTCTCAAGGACAACCCTGTCTTCTTCTGAGGACTCGGGCCTTAGTACTCTTCATAATTCCCTAACAAAGTCAATGCAAAGTCTCTAAATCAGGTACAGTTCAAATTCACTAATAATCACATCCAGAGTGAAATGTCTCTCTATCCAACAACACAGAAAACGTAAATTTTTAGCATAATGTCAATTCAAACGGAGGTGTAGTTAGATCTGCAAACCAAACCTTACTCTCTCCGTCATTTGTAGCAAAGTATGTCCACTCAGATAAAGAGTACCTTTGACAGGGCAGTCTAGTTCTTGAAGATCTCCCCAGTGCCGATCCTTCATTTTCACTTTCATTAAGATCAGAGTTTTCAGTGTTCTCTGGTATTGTTTCAGGCACACACTCCTTGGGTAAATTCAGTTTCCCTCCTTCTTACCTCCTGGGCCAACGGTCTCCTGCTTCCACTTACTTTCTCACAGCACTTGGGGCCAGATGTATCAAATGATTTTGCACTCGCAAACTGCGAAATCGGCCGTTTGCGAGTTCAAAATCGTGGTCTGCAATGCATCAAAGGCATTCGCAGACCACAAAATGAAAATCACAAAAATTGCGATTTTCTGTGTTGCGACCTGGATTTTGTGAATCGCAATTTGCGATTCGCAAAATCCAGGTCGCAAGGCAATTCTGCAAAAAATCGCAAATTGCGATTTTTCGCAGAATGGTATTTTGCACATGCAAAATACCATTGTCTGCAACCAGGTGGTAACCTGGTGCAAAATTAAAAAATGCAGTAAAACTGCATTTTTAAATATAATATGTAAAGCACACATGCCCTTTTGGCATGTGTGTACTTTACATGGACAAAAACACAATTTGGGGGTGCAGGAGAGGGGGCCTTAGGCCCCCAGCACCCTGGCCTTTTGCATTTCCCAAATTGCAATTTCTGTTTCAGAAATCGCAATTTAGGAAATGCAAAAAATTTGCAGCTATGGGCCAACAGGCCCATAGCTGCGAATGGGGCCAGTATCGCAATTTGCAATTCGGTAATTGCATTTGCGATTTTTAAGAAATCGCAATTACCGAATCGCAAATGTGATACATGGCCCTTTGCGAGTCAGTAATTGCGATTTCTTAAAAATCGCAATTACCGAATCGCAATGGGCCAGATTCATACATCTGGCCCTTGGTCCTTTATCAGATTCTGAATCTGAGGTTGACTAATTCACCACTACAGGATGAAACTCTTCCATCTCAGCTTCAACTGTAGATCTCTCCAGACCCCCCTCAAACCGAGCATGTCCTATCTCAGCCTCTATTTGCTCTCTCTAATTTACAATAGCTTGATTAACCTTCTCCTGTTGTCTCTCTGTCACCACTGGTACTTCTGAGATAGGTGCTCTGTCATATCAAGGTGATGCTGAACTCTGTGACTATAGGAAGCATGTATCCAGTTAACGAGTCCTCCACATTTAACAGCTGTCGGTGTCCCCAAGATGACTTGATACAACCACACCAATGAGGCTCCAAGCATGCATTCCTAATGTCTTTCTTCACCAGGACCCAGTTGCCGAGACTGAGGTCATGGCACTGTTGGTGATGTGGAACGATGTGGCTGCTTTGACCTAATGAGACACAGAACGCAGTAATCAAGGATCATATCATCTGTAATATTCACAAGTGCATTCACAGGAATAGCTGGAAAATATATAGCTCTTCCTATGATTATCTCAAGGAGAGACAGTCCTTTCTTCTGTTCAGGTACACTGAAAAGACTCATCAGCACAAGTGGCAAAGCATAAGCCATTTCAAAGATGTTAAATCACACACTATCGCCAATCTGAATTTCAGTGTCCCACTAGCCTCTTTGACAAGACCCAAAGCCTCAAATCTATAGTTGCTATGTAGTCTCTACTCCACTGCACACAACAATATCAGAACCTCATTATTAAATTGAGTCCCTCTGTCTAATTCTAGAGAAGTCGGGAAACCGAACGTGGGAAACATTACTCTTAACAACAATTTTGCTACAGTGAGGCTCTCATTTCGTCTGGTTGGGTAAGCTTCTACCCAATGCAAGAAGATATACACGACTACCATGACATGCCTAAGCCCATAACACACAGGCTTCTCGATGAAGTCCAACTGCATCATGTTAAAGAGAAATCCTGATCTTCCTATGTGACCTAGTGCTACTCAGTTCTCTTTCTATCATTGTTCTGCTGGCACAAAACACATCCATGGCATAATTCTTCAGCCATAACTCTGAACTTGGGGTTAAACCACGTTTGCCTTAACAATTACTCCATGGAATCTCTACCAACATGAGCTGGACCATGAAATTAATTGGCAACACAGGTCTTTCATTCGATGAAATCCACATGTCATCATCCTCCCTCTTGACACAACCTTGATGTTCTTCCTATGAAACCTCTTCTTGAAGCCTCTTTCCCTCTTTCCATGTGTCTGCAGTTGTTAACAAACGGTTGTAATTTGTCTCATCCATTACCTCATTGGTAAATTCTCCATTACAGGTACAGACATTGTGAGTGTTGTGGGTTACCCTTATTACCTAGGCTTGACATCCTTATTTTAGCTTTAGGCCACAGTCTGAGTCTTTAAATGCATACGCACATTTTTTTCATTTTAATTATTTTAATATTTTTTAGCACAGCCAGCTTTTTAGCCCGTAGCTTTTATATTTTACTTAGCTGCCTTTTCTGAGAAGGCATAGTTGTTCATGTTGTACATTTTATCAGCACATCCACACACATTTCACTATGTGCCCTGCTCAAGGCTGTCATGCTTGGTACATGATGTTCTAATGATGATTGGCACTCCAGGAGGTAGGAGACAATCCTCAACCTCAGAGATATTAAAATGCCAGGCCTGTTTGTAGAACACTGTTCTATTTGTTATAAAAATGCTATGTTGGCCTAAGGAGGTCAGAGGACATTGAAGTCATGGCCTTCCGGGTATGTACACCATTCCATTGACAGCTTTGCTCTATCCTGGCACTGACTTTTCAGCCAACTGGGAGGATTACTAGCAGACAACAGACAGACCTTTGCCCACCATTCAGGTATGAAGCCCGGGTTCCTTTCATAGACCAGGATAGGCAGAGGAGCTAACAACATTATGCTCTCAGGTTTTAGACATTGGGAAGTAGGTAGGAATCATTAGATTTTGTAATCATACCAAGATGGTGGGATTGTTCATCTTCTTAACTTTACTGGTAATCATAATCACTGTATTATGCTTCATCTGCCTAATTATCACAGCCCGTGTTTTTTTATAATCAAATGCAGATGCTTCAATAAATATATTGATACCTCTCTTGCATCCCTTTGTTTGCCTTGGTATATGTGAGACTTTGTATAACTGAGAGAAAGGGTACAATCTGTTCACCTCTTCCCTGAGGAGTCAGAGTGTCATGTATTTAGGCTGCATAAAACTTTACTTTCTAGGTTTCGGTGAGGTGCTGTGAGCTAGCCGATGAATTCAGGCTGACCCAGTCACCCACATTCAGCGATGTTGCAGCTCTGACTCTTATCACCAAGGCAAGAGTCCTACGACATGGTGCACCAACGTTTGGTCAAGCACAAATTTAACGGATCTCATCATTACCTCTCTCTTACATTCCAAAGGTATCCTAATTGCCTTCATATGGAGCACTCCCTGGTATTAGGGAACAATCTTCCTCGGCTAGATAGGTAGTACTTATCTTAATCTGTAGATTGTTCAAGCTTGAACCTTAAAAGGATTTCCCAAATTGGTGTTTCTATCTCTGAATTTTACTGTTTTAAACTATGGCAGACCCTCAAAGGGTATTCATTGCAGTAAATGTGAGACTTTCTCTAAAAATGTATTAATACAGGGGCTCACTGATGAGGGTGGGTATGTAACTTCTGTGGTAGGGGCACACAAAGTATTTAGAATGGAAGTATTTTATTCATGGGTCACCTTTCAGGCAGCAGCTGCAGACACATACCATTTTCATAATTACACTATCGCGAAAGCACCTGCCCAATACTGATTATATGCATACTTAGAAATACCCCTCTCTTATTAAGGACACAAAAATTAGTTTCAGTGCACCCTTACACAAGTTATTTAAAATGCTACATTAGGTCCCCTAAGTAATGATGGACTTACATGGCCAGAATTGGCATCATACACACCACATCCCAATACACAAGATATACCAGTACTGGTTGTGCGTTGCTTATGCAATATGCTAGCAGATGTACACAGACGCTTAATACAATTTGTAATGCGGACCTTAAATACCCTCCTAGCAAGGGCTGCTCCAGCAGTACCACAATTGACTACACTTGGGATAAGCCCAGTGACTGTGCACTCAATAATGGGTAAGGTTCCCTCCAAACGCAATAAATTTCCATTCTGGATAGCACAGAAAACAAATGTGCTGGAAGCAGTGACTCTGCTAGACAGTACAGCAAAGGTCACAATAGTTCGCCACAAACTTTGAGAGCTTCTGAATATGAGAGCAACTAACGGCTTCCTTAAATTTCAAACTGAGGACAGGTTAGTGTCTCCCTACCGAACAGAGTACAAACTAAAAATTCAAGTTGAGGGAGACATTGAGCACACCATTAAAATAATGTTCTGGGGAAGATTAACACTAAATTATGGAAAGGGATAAGGATTCTCCTTACCATGTGATGCCAATATGGTCCAACCCACAAATACAACCTCACTATCCTATTAAACATGAAGCTAAAGCCCCTGTGAGGAAAATTATCCCAAAACTTCAATACCTGGGAGTAATTGAACCCTGTGTATTTCCCACGAATATCCGTTTGCTTCCCGTAGCTGAGCTGGACCATTCATATAGAATAGTCTTGGGTTACAGAAAGTAAACAGTCACACATGCACATTTGCCATATAAAACTCAAACAGTATTGCACTAATCAATACCATACTGCATGAAAAATAGAAAACAACCTTGGATATTTCAAATTTTTTTCTGCTAAAATCTAGTGTCTGAAAGTGGGGATCTAAACGCATTTTCCATGTTGGGTTCCCAACCCAGAATTTGTTATCTCCATCAAGAGTATAAGAAGAGTTCAGGATTGTTCTCTGTCCATGTGATAGCAATAGTGCATGATATTGATCCTGAGGGATTCTCCTATGTAGATGACATCTATCTGACAGACAATGACCTCAACACACATTTAGTCAGGGTAGATCGCATTGTTTTGGGATTTGTCAAACATAGCTATGAATTCCATTTCAAGAAGACAAAATTTGCTTTTCTCCCTGTTCTATTTTTAGGATAGGAATAATGAAAAGAGGGTAGAATCCTGGCACCACAATTTCTAGAAAAATGTGCACAATTACAACCATCAAATATCATCAAGAAACGGCAATCATTGTTTGGTTTCTTTAACTTTGGCATACATTCCAGACTATGCACAATGCATCAAACCTCTTTATGACTCAACACATCCTGATTTTTCAAGTAAACACTGCACACCACAGCACACACAGATTCTCAGATAATTATGCATTGACCTGCTGGAAGCAAAACATTTGGTGACATGTGAAAACAAATCAAAATGGGTAATCTGGGTCATTCCTGGTGCAATCGGATTCAGATATGTCACACTCCATGAAGGTGTCACTTTACTGTTATAAATTGGGTCTCTAATTGGCAGAGGTATACACCCTTATCCAAGTAGGGTCCACAATCCTAGTCAGGGTAAGTCACAACACAATCCAAATTATCCTGTGCTCACCCTCTAGTAGGTTGGCACAGAGCAGGCAGGCTTAACTTAGATGGCAATTTGTAAAGTATTTGTACAATAACTCATACAGTAACACAGTGCAAACACCACACAAAAATACTCCAAACCAGTTTAGGAAAATGGCTAATATTTACCTGAGTAAAATAAGACCAAAACAACAAAAATGTATTATGGACAAGTCAGGATATTATTTTTTGAAGTTTTAAATGAGTCTCAATCCTTAAGAATCAGAGGTTGTATCCTATTACCTGGTATGTGTCAAAAATAATGATGCAAGGGGACCGCAGAGGAGGAGATGCATTGAAAAATAAGGCACTGTGTTGGATTTTCCAGCGCAGCACATATGATACATAGGCCCATATTTATACTTTTTAGTGCCACATTTGCGCCGCTTTTTAACGCAAAAGCGGCGCAAACTTACAAAATACAATTGTATTTTGGAAGATAGCGCCGCTTTTGCATCAAAAAAATGACGTTAATGCGACGCTAAAAAAGTATAAATATGGACCATAGTTTCTTCCCACACTGCAAGGTGATGTGCAATTTCCAGGAGCACTGCCTTGGTTCCTCAATGCAATGCGGGTATATTTTGACATCCAGGAATGATGTGTTGAGCTAGTAAGAAGGAGCAGGCACTGCGTCGATCTGGTATGTGATGCAGCGACCTTTCTGCAGCACGGCAGGAGCTGAGTCGATATCTGCAGATGTTGCACCAATATTCCGATGCACAGGGATTGTCTCCTGTTTGGTGAAGTGTTTGTGGCCCTGAGACTTCAGAACAAGTGGCAAGCTCAATCTAAGCCCTTGGAGAGCACTTGTGGGGAAGGCAGAGTCCTTCCAACAGAGTAAGCGGCGAGCAGGGTAACAAGCAGGGCAGCAGTCCTTCCAGAACAGCAGTCCAGATGAGTTCTTCGGGTAGCCAGGTAGTCACTCTGATAGATTCCAGTTGTAGATCCAGAAGTGTCTGATTTTGGAGGGTCACATACCCACTATATATACCTACAACTGCCTTTGAAGTGGGGGAAACTCCAAAAGTGGTTTTGAAGTGTTCAAGGTCCACCTTTCACCCCAGCCCAGTCTGACAGGATCTCCCTCGGAGGTTATCAGTCCTTTGTGTAGGTCAGGCTTCTGGCCTTTGAAGATTAAGGGGGTCATTCCGACCCTGGCGGTCGGTGTTAAAGCGGCGGCCAACCCGCCAACAGGCAGGCGATAAAAAAAATTGAATTCAGACCCTGGTGGGAACCGCCAACACAGCCCGCCACTTTAACACTCCGACCGCCACGGCGGGGCAAACAAACAGCGCGGCGGTCACCGCCAACAGACAGGCGGCAGACAATGTACCGCCCACCCTATCACGACCCACCAATCCGCCACCTTTTCCGGGGCGGGAGCCCCGCCGATAAAAACACGGCGGAAACAGATCACGAACGGGAAAACGCTCACCTCTATACACTCCACGAGGAATCTGGACAGCATGGAACCCGAATTAAACATCCTACCAGCGATTGTCTACCTGCTCCTCTACCAGGAGCACGAACGCCGCCGCAGGAGACGACTGTGAGTACTGCACCTACGACACAGGGGAGGGGGGAGGAGAAAAGATTACGGGCACACACATACGCGACACCCCCCCTCCCAAATCCCCACACACCAATGCAGAGCAACAAGTCAGATTTACACCCCCCAAACCCCCTGGAATAATTCAAAGACAAAATAAAATGATCATTAAAATAGAAGTATATTAAAGCATATTTGAACTTAAGTGAAATATTAGATTATTAAAACAAATAAATCACAACATGAAGAATATGAACATAGTCCAAAAGTCCGGCACATATTGGCTACATGCCATTGTCCGTGGGCCAATGTGCATAAACACATGGGCAAAGCCCACACACGAAACCCGATTCCATTGGAGAGAACACTGTTGGGGAATCAGATAATAAAACCACAGGCACCTCAGGGGGAAGGGAAGGGGGGGCACCTCAGCCACATGAGTCCACGACGCCAGATCCACGAGGGGCCTCCATGCCCACTGTACCATCCTGGGGAGTGCAAAGCCACAGTCTCACAAGTCTCTACAGTGGGTGGATTGCCCACTGTACCATCCTGGGGAGTGCAAAGCCACAGTCTCACAAGTCTCTACAGTGGGTGGAGTGCCCACTGTACCATCCTGGGGAGTGCAAAGCCACAGTCTCACAAGTCTTTTCAGTGGGTGGATTGCCCACTGTACCATCCTGGGGAGTGCAAAGCCACAGTCCATCTGGTGGATTACAGACTCCATTGGTTATGGAGGAGGCATGGTGCCCAGAGTGCTTCGTGAAGCCCTGCCCGACACAGATCCGGCCCTGCCAATGGGCAAGCGGTGCTTGAGATGAAGGCCCCAGCGGAGCGGTGCTTGAGAGGAAGGGCCCAGCGGAGCGGTGCTTGAGATGAAGGCCCCAGCGGAGCGGTGCTTGACAGGAAGGGCCCAGCGGAGCGGTGCTTGAGAGGAAGGGCCCAGCTGAGCGGTGCTTGACAGGAAGGGCCCAGCGGAGCGGTGCTTGAGATGAAGGCCCCAGCGGAGCGGTGCTTGACAGGAAGGGCCTAGCGGAGCGGTGCCTGACAGGAGACGGCGGTGTAGTGTGGTTAGTTTTACGTATATTTTGCGCATTAGCTTCAGGCTTTAGGCCTTTGTGCACTTTGCCCTAAATGTATTTTATTCATTTTCTGACAGCTTAGAGCCTCTGTGCACTTTGCTCTAAATGCTTTTTATTAGGCTTCGTACTGTTATTTTACAAAATAGCCAGTTCTACGGTATTGTTTTTTATTCATATCACACTGTTTTGCCTACTTCAGCACTGGAGTTCTTCATAACATATTCACTATGTGCTTCAGTCAAGGATACAGTCTGGTACATTGCCGATAGACGTGGTAGGAGTTTAGATTTGGCATTCCTGCGTAGGGACATTTTGTGATCACGATGACATGTTAGTTATAAAATCACTTCCTTGTCCCAATACATGCAAGAGGGAGATTCCGACCAGGGAACCACAACTAGACGCTGACTGTCTCGTTGCAGATGCTGAACCAGATCACAGGCCTTTGCTCAGGTATGAGGGCGTATGTTCCCTAGTGATTCAGAAAGGCAAGCTAGAAGCTTAACATGCTGTGCTCTAAATAGAACAAGCAGAGGGAGAGTAGAAACTGTTAGGAATTATGATAGCTTTATTCTTATGTTTTACTCTCCTGGTGACTATCTCAATCCTACTATGTTGTATTGTTCTGGTTATTGCGGCTCACCCCTTATTTTCTAAAATACAGTCGTTTTATTAAAACATAATATAAAACTTATACTGTCTTTGTCATTTGTATGAGACCATATTGTAAATGAGAGAGTTGGTTTGGATCTGAGTGACCACAACTTCCCTGAGAAGTTCCAAAGATGTCATGCGCTCGGCTGCCCAATCATCTCTTCCCCATGGGAGAAATGAGGCACTGCTAGTTAGCCGGAGCAACAACCGGATTTATGGTGACAGAGTTCCTTACACGTGGGTCAGACTCAGTCCCCCACACCGTTATCGATCCTGCTGCCTAGAAATCCAGTAGTCTCATTTAGGATAATGAGAGCCCACGCGACAGCGGGGCCCAGCGGAGCAGTGCTTGAGATGAAGGGCCCAGCGGAGCGGTGCTTGAGAGGAAGGGCCCAGCGGAGCGGTGCTTGACAGGAAGGGCCCAGCGGAGCGGTGCTTGACAGGAAGGGCCCAGCGGAGCGGTGCAGAGACGGCGGGGCCCAGCGGAGCGGTGCTTGAGAGGAAGGCCCCAGCGGAGCGGTGCTTGAGAGGAAGGGCCCAGCAGAGCGGTGCTTGACAGGAAGGAAGGGCCCAGCGGAGCGGTGCAGAGACGGCGGGGCCTAGCGGAGGGGTGCTTGAGAGGAAGGGCCCAGCGGAGCAGTGCTTGACAGGAAGGGCCCAGCGGAGCGGTGCTTCAGATGAAGGGCCCAGCGGAGCGGTGCTTGACAGGAAGGACCCAGTGGAGCAGTGCCTGACAGGAGACGGCGGGGCCCAGCGGAGCGGTGCTTGACAGGAAGGGCCCAGTGGAGCGGTGCTTGAGATGAAGGGCCCAGCGGAGCGGTGCTTGACAGGAAGGGCCCAGTGGAGCGGTGCTTGAGATGAAGGGCCCAGCAGAGCGGTGCTTGACAGGAAGGGCCCAGCGGAGCGGTGCTTGAGATGAAGGGCCCAGCGGAGCGGTGCTTGACAGAAAGGGCCCAGCGGAGCGGTGCTTGACAGGAAGGGCCCAGCGGAGCGGTGCTTGACAGGAAGGGCCCTGTTCAGCGGTTCTTCTCACGGCGGGGCCCAGCGGAGCGGTGCCTCTCACGGCGGGGCCCTGTTCAGCGGTTCTTCTCACGGCGGGGCCCTGTTCAGCGGTTCTTCTCACGGCGGGGCCCTGTTCAGCGGTGCTTCTCACGGCGGGGCCCTGTTCAGCGGTCCTTCTCACGGCGGGGCCCTGTTCAGCGGTTCTTCTCACGGCGGGGCCCAGCGGAGCGGTGCCTCTCACGGCGGGGCCCTGTTCAGCGGTTCTTCTCACGGCGGGGCCCTGTTCAGCGGTTCTTCTCACGGCGGGGCCCAGCGGAGCGGTGCTTCTCACGGCGGGACCCTGTTCAGCGGTTCTTCTCACGGCGGGGCCCTGTTCAACGGTTCTTCTCACGGCGGGGCCCAGCGGAGCGGGGCTTCTCACGGCGGGGCCCTGTTCAGCGGTGCTTGTCTTGTGTTCCTAGGGAACCAGATCTGGGCAATCATTCCCGCTCAGTCGCCATCCGACCTATCGCTTGCGGGGCCCTCCTGTGTTGGACTCCTGGGCCTGTGGGTGTCCTCCGTCACACCCCAAATGGGGCTGGTGGGGCCCTCCTGGGCAGCTCGCCTGCTGCCGGACTTCTTCGCCCTGCTGCCCTTGCCCTCCTTGGACGAATCTCTGGGGCCCTTGCCTCCCTTGGAAGTATCTCTGGGGCCCTTGCCCTCCTTGGATGAATCTCTGGGGCCCTTGCCTCCCTTGGAAGTATCTCTGGGGCCCTTGCCCTCCTTGGAAGAATCTCTGGGGCCCTTGCCTCCCTTGGTGGATGGGCCAGGTGACGGTGCAAGGCTGGTGTCCTTGGGGGCAGCCGTCTCAGGCCTATGGCGCCGGCCCTTCACTTTTTTGCTTCTTTTCCCAGGGGGTGGGCTGGCTGTCCCCTTGCTGCTGGCCGATGTTCCTGCCCTAGGAGCTGGTAGACTCCAATAGCCCTGAACGATGGTCCTAGTAGGTGCAGGGCTTGTGGTGGCTGAGGTGCTGGTTGGACTCTTACGTGATGGAGGGGGTGGGCCAGTTGTTGGAAAGAGGTCAAGGTTGGAAAGGAAAATCAATTTCGAAAGACAGGGACGGGTAGTTGTAGTGGGTATGGGAGTGGAGGAAGAGAATGTGGTTGTAGGAGAGTCAAGTGTGCTGTATTTGGGTGCAGGTGCTTGTGACGGAGGCTGTTGTGAGGTGGATGGCTGTTGGGTGGGTGGCTGCCTGCGTTTGTGTGGTTTGGAAGAGGGGGTGACAGACACACTGGGAGAGGACACAGGGGACGTGTAAATGGTAGTGGGGGTGGTGAGTGCATGTGTGCGGACTGTTCTGGTGGGTGTGGTGGTGATGGACGTACTCGATGATGGTGGTGTGCATGCAGGTGTGAGTGGAGACGTCACAAGGAGGGAGGAGGGAGACGAGGAGGAGGGGGACACAGTGGAGGCAGTGGGTGTTGCTGTGTCTGCATGTGGATGTTGCTTGGGTGAATGCTTGTGTGATCTGTGGTGCTTATGTCTGGATGAGCTGCCCTTGGGTATTGATGTGTGTGCAGGCTGGTCTGTAGGTGTGTCTGGGATAGGCAGAGGAACAGGGGAGTGGGACTGGGTTGAGGAAGTTGGAGGGGGGAGGCTAGACACAGGGACAATTGCTGCCGTCAGTGCTGAGGCCAGAGCGTTGAACGATCGCTGATGGGCAGCCTGACCCGAATGAATGCCCTCCAGGTATGCATTGCTCCGATGCACCTCCCTTTCCACCCCCTGGATGGCATTCAAAAGGGTAGACTGCCCAACAATGAGCGTCCGGAGGAGGTCAATGACCTCCTCACTGAGGGCAGCAGGGGTAACTGGGGCAGGACCTGAGGTGCCAGGAGCGAATGAGATGCCCGGCTTCCTGGTCGAGCGGGCACGGGGCGAAAGCTGAGGGGCTGCTGGAAGGGCGGAGCTGGTGCGCTGGGTGGCGGCTGTACCTGTTTTTGCGGTGGGCACAGATGGTGCCGCCACCACAAGGGAGCTCCCTTCCGAGGACGTGTCGGTGTCGATGACGTCTCCACGGGTCCCCGTTGTGGAGCCCCCCTCGCCCTCCGTCTCACTGGTTAAGTCCGAGTCGGTTGCAGGGCCCTCCGGGCCCATGTGAGATGCAGCTAACTCGTGCGCCGATGCCACTTCTCCTCCGCCTGATGATGCTAATGCACACATGAGCAGGAAAACCAAAAAATAAGGGGGGGAGAGAAGAAGGAAAGACATGTTGAGTGCATGCATTGGCGGCACCGTTGGCGGAGAGGACAGACACAGAAGCCCCCTGCACTACGCCGCGCACTCGGGGTACACTACTCAATTATTGGGACTTGGCCTACAAGTCTATGGACGACAAATGCACACATAGGTGAGCCCGGGCCATGGATAGCTGTACTTAGCACCCTACAGAGGTGGGGGGCGGGGGCACAGGGCCATGTCTAACGGAGGGGCCTAGCCTACAGAAACCACCCTGGCCTAGAGAAAGCCACAGCCCTCCTCCCCCACCCAGACGCCTCCACTGTGCGCCAATATAGCAGAATGTGCTGATACTCACCCCCTTGTGTCTGCTGTGATGTCCTCACGCGCCCATCCAACTCGGGCCACTGCCAGGATCCGGGACATCAGGGGGGTCAATTGACGACTGGCACCCCTCCTACGTTGGGAGGCCATCCCCAGCAGAGCCTCGGCGGTCTTTCTGCTCCCGCAGCGGATGTCCTCCCACCTCTTGCGGCAGTGGGTGCCCCGTCTGTTGTGGACCCCCAGGGCCCGGACGTCCTTGGCGATGGCACGCCAAATGTCGATTTTCTGATGGGCGCTGACCTATGTGACATGGACAGGGTGGAAAAAGAAATATCATCACTTTTCTGCATGGTCGATGTGAGTGCCCCCCCCTCCCCAACCTTGCCATATGACACATGCTCTCATCTGTCGTGCGTTGCTATCCTCATATGCTCCCCTCCCCACCATCTTACATCCACCCCACTCAACACAGGCATAGCCCATACTACGTGCTCCCAGTGTACTTACCTGTTGGTCTGGAGGACCGTAGAGTAGCGCATACTGGGGGAGGACCCCATCAACGAGTTTATTCAATTCCTCAGATGTGAAGGCAGGGGCCCTTTCCCCAGTCGCAGCAGCCATTGTCTCTTCCAGACCGAGTTCACAGCAGCACTTGCAGTATAGGTCCTCTCCTGTGGATGATCAGGTCTCGAGTGATTAAACAGTTAGAAAATGGCGGTCACGCCCGCGGCGGTGCGTACCGCGGCGGTGCGTACCGCGGCGGTGCGTACCGTGACCGCCGGCGCACATCGTCATTGGCTCCTGAGACCCATAGGGTTCTATGTTAACCAATGCTGCTTTGCGCCGCGGTCTTCGACTGCCTACCGCCACGGTGTGCCACGCCAGCGCATTGACCTCACATCCCATTGTCACACTTCACAGGTCAGGCAGCCGCCATTTCAAGGGCCCACATGGCTGAACTTCTACGGCGTCACACAGGCCTAGGCCTTGCATTGCCACTCATACAAGCCATTCAATGCATAGCGAATCGTGTACTGTGCAAGCTGTGGTTACGTACCTGTGGGTTGCTTGACTCTGTGCTCCATGTTGTCCTTCCTAGGCACCGTCCGCTGGGACTTGCGAGGAGATGGAGGAATCCTCCCGTGTACAGACCGCTGGTGGACCTGTCGACAAT
This sequence comes from Pleurodeles waltl, assembly GCF_031143425.1. Taxonomy (NCBI): domain Eukaryota; kingdom Metazoa; phylum Chordata; class Amphibia; order Caudata; family Salamandridae; genus Pleurodeles; species Pleurodeles waltl. The sequence goes on from NC_090437.1 coordinate 211,621,379, forward strand.
GGAAGAACGACATGTCATACTGACATACAGACTTGACCGAGCCACTATACATGAACTGTGTGCCCAGCTGGAGCCAGACCTGATGTCCCCCATTCGCCAACCCACAGGGATTCCCCCTCTGGTGCAGGTTCTGTCAGTACTCCATTTTTTGGCAAGTGTATCATTCCAAACAACAGTGGACATATCATCAGGGATGTCTCAGCCTATGTTTTCTAAGGTTTTGTCCAGAGTGTTGTCTGCCCTGATGAAACACATGCAGAGCTACATTGTTTTCCCTGAGGTGGCCAATTTGGCTACAGTGAAGGGTGATTTCTATGCCCTTGGACATATCCCCAACATCATTGGGGCCATTGATGGGACACATGTGGCCTTGGTTCCCCCCAGTGGCAGTGAGCAGGTGTACAGGAACAGAAAAAGTTATCATTCTATGAATGCCCAGGTGGTCTGTTTGGCTGACCAGTACATCTCCAATGTAAATGCCAAGTTCCCTGGGTCAGTGCATGACGCGTACATCATGCGAAATAGCAGCATCCCTTATGTGATGGAACAGCTACAGAGACACCGTGTGTGGCTAATAGGTGACTCTGGTTACCCCAACCTGTCGTGGCTACTTACCCCAGTGAGGAATCCCAGGACAAGGGCAGAGGAACGCTACAATGAGGCCCATGGGCGAACTAGGAGGATTATAGAAAGAACCTTCGGCCTCCTGAAGGCCAGGTTTAGGTGCCTGCATATGACAGGGGGATCCCTAAAGTACTCACCAAAGAAGGTGTGCCATATCATCGTGGCCGACTTGACTGAGCCACTATACATGAACTGTGTGCCCAGCTGGAGCCAGACCTGATGTCCCCCATCCGCCAACCCACAGGGATTCCCCCTCTGGTGCAGGTTCTGTCAGTACTCCATTTTTTGGCAAGTGGGTCTTTTCAGACAACAGTGGCCATGTCATCAGGGATGTCTCAGCCTATGTTTTCTAAGGTTTTGTCCAGAGTGTTGTCTGCCCTGATGAAATACATGCGGAGATACATTGTTTTCCCTGAGGAGGGTGATTTGGCCACTGTGAAGGGTGATTTCTATGCCCTTGGACATATCCCCAACATCATTGGTGCCATTGATGGGACCCATGTGGCTTTAGTACCCCCAAAAGACAATGAGCAGGTGCACAGAAAAAGAAAAAATTACCATTCGATGAATGTCCAGGTGGTCTGTTTGGCTGACCAGTACATCTCCCATCTAAATGCCATGTTCCCTGGGTCAGTGCATGACGCGTATGTCATGCGAAATAGCAGCATCCCTTATGTGATGGAACAGCTACAGAGACACCGTGTGTGGCTAATAGGTGACTCTGGTTACCCCAACCTGCCTTGACTATTGACCCCAGTGAGGAATCCCCGGACCAGGGCAGAGGAACGGTACAATGAGGCACATGGGCGAACTAGGAGGATTATAGAACGGACCTTCGGGGTCCTGAAGGCCAGGTTTAGGTGCCTGCATATGACAGGGGGATCCCTCATGTACTCACCAAAGAAGGTGTGCCATATCATCGTGGCCTGCTGTATGCTTCACAACCTGGCTTTGCGACGCCAGGTGCCTTCCCTGCAGGAGGATGGTCCAGATGGTGGTGTTGTAGCAGCTGTGGAGCCTGTGGAGAGTGAAGAGGAGGAGGACGACGGGGACGACACAGACAACAGGGACACAGTGATACAACAGTATTTTCAGTAGCACACAGGTACGAATCAACCACGCCATTTTACATTTACTTAAAGTCTCCTGCCTCTCTACTGTCTGAGTCCCCCCCCAGGTCCTGTTAACTGAGTTGTGACTTTCCCTTCCGTTTTCAGAGCTGTGGGCCCCACTGCGTGACCTCTGCTTTGTTTGCCCATGTACTACAGCTGTGTGACAGTGGTATGTTGTCATCACAATGTAACTGAACATTTTGGCACCGTTATGTCTAATACATTTGTTCAAATTACATGCAGACTCCAGATTTTTTTAGTGCAAAAAGTGATTTAATTCAAGTGCTAAATTTATGGAACATGATTGTACAACGGGGATGGGTGATGGTGGAGTAATGGCCATGGCAGAGTCCAGTTCTCAGTCGCACAGGTGCATTGTCCATATGCCTGTGGAAGGATGGAGCAGGGGCAGTTCAAGGTTGGACAGGGTGACAATGTGGGACAGTGGGATTACATCAGGGGGTATCGTTTGCTGGCGGGGGTCTTGCAATCCTACTCTGTCTTCTTGTGAGATCTCAGGTTCCGCTTGCGGGGTGGTTCTTCTTCTGCAGGAGGTGGGGTTCTGGTGGCCCGTCGTTGTGTGGGGGCCTCCTGTCCACTAGCGGAGGTGGTAGGCTGTTCCTGGTCCAGGCTAGTGACAGGGGCCCTTTGTGGTGCCACATGGTCCCGCAATGTGGTGACTATCTGGATTAGGGCTACGACGATGGTCCCCATTGCGGAACTAATGTTCCTCAGTTCCTCTCTGAACCCCATGTACTGTTGCTACTGCATGACCTGGATCTCCTGGAACCTGGCCAGTACCGTAGCCATCATCTCCTGGGAGCGGTGGTATGCTCCCATGATGGAGGAGAGGGCCTCTTGGAGAGTCAGTTCCCTGGGCCTGTCCCACCCCTGTCGCACAGCAGCCCTCCCAGTTCCCCTGTTTCCCTGGGCCTCTGTCCCCTGGACGGTGTGCCCACTACCACTTCCCCCAGGTCCCTGTTGTTGTTGGGGTGATGGGTCAACCTGGGTGCCCTGTAGTGGTGGACACACCGCTGATTGACGTGTCCTGGAGACAGAGGCATGGGCCCGCTGGGTGGGAGCTGTGCTGGTGTTCCCAGAGGGGGTTAGGTCTGGTGTAGCCTGTGGCTGTCTGTGGGGAACCGACTGTCCCGAGATCCCCGATGGGCCGGGCTGGTCATCAGGGTCCTGGGAGACAGAGCTGCTGTCATCACTGGGGGCCTCTTCTGGGGGTGGGATGGACATCTCTGGACCCTCTGTGGCGGTGTGGTGGCGTTCGGGTCCTGCAGGGGTATAAGAGTATGGTTATTGCTTCTGTGTGTGGCATTTCGTGTAATGGGTGGGTGGCCGTGTCCCCAAGTGCTGGCATTCCCTTGTGGGGGCTTTTGTGATGGTGGCTTGTGGGGGTGATGGGTGTGTGCAGTGGGCATGCTTTGGGGATGGGTGTCCATGCTTTGGGGTGGCATGCAGGGCTGGGTTTTGGGATGGGTGGGTTGTGATGGTGAGCCATTAGCAAGGAGTTGGTGTGATGGGGGTGAGGGTGGGGGTATGATTTGGCATGCAGGTGGGGTGGGGGGAATGAAGTAGTGAAGATTTGCCTTACCAGAGTCCATTCCTCCGCCTACTCCTGCGAGGCCCTCAGGATGCAGGATGTGCAAGACTTCCTCCTCCCATGCTGTGAATTCTGGGGGAGTAGGTGGGGGTCCGCCGCCAGTCTTCTGCACCGCAATGTTGTGCCTTGATACCATGGAACGCACCTTCCCCCGTAGGTCGTTCCACCGCTTCCTGATGTTGTCCCGATTGCGTGGATGCTGTCCCACAGCGTTGACCCTGTCCACTATTCTTTGCCATAGCTCCATCTTCCTGGCAATGGTGGGGTGCTGCACCTGTGCCCTGAAGAGCTGGGGCTCGACACGTACTATTTCCTCCACCATAACCCTGAGTTCTGCGTCAGAGAAACTGGGGTGTCTTTGGGGTGCCATGGGGTGGTGTGGATGAGGTGAGGGGTGGTGTATGTGTTGTAGAGTGTGGTGAGTGTGGTGGTGTATGGTGTTTTGTGCGTGGAAAGTGTGTGGGTGATGTTGTGATTTGCCTCTGTGTGATGGTGTACTCTATGCTGTGCTCTCTCTCTCTGTCCTTCACTCGCAATTGTGGTCGTAGGGGTTTGTCGGTGATGTGGGTGTGTGTTTTATACTGGATTGGGTGTGTGGGAGTGGTGTGTGTATGTGTCTCAGGTATGCGTATTTTGAATTATCCAATGTGGATGTGTTTTGTAAAGGTGTGTGTATTTTGACCGCGGCGGTGTGAACCGCCAATGGAATACCGCGGTTGAAAGACCGCTGCGGGGATTTGTGGGTCGGAATGGCATGGGCGTATTTCTGTTGGCGTGACGGTGGAGGTTTGGTCATCGCCAGTTTCCCGCTGACCTTTGGTGTGGCGGAATATTGTGGATGTCGTTTTTTTGGCGGTTTGCCAGTTGCGGGTCAGAATGACCGTGGTGGTTTACCGCGGCGGTGTTATGGCGGCCTTCTTGCCGGCGGTAAGCGACTTTTACCGCCGAGGTCAGAATGACCCCCTAAGTGAGAACCCCTCCACCCTTCCTGCCCAGTGAGACCCATTCAGTATGCAGATGAATGCAGATTGGACTGAATGTCCTAAGTTTATGGCTGTCTGGGTTTAATGCACAAGCAAGCTGTCAACCAGCACAACACAGACATGGATTGGAGACAGGCTGTAAAGCACAGAAGGCAGTAAGATGAGAGAAATGCACACTTTCTAAAAGTGGCAATTCTAAAATAGTAATATTAAATCCAACTTCACCAGTAAGCAGGATTTTCTATTACCATTCCGGTCATACTAAACATGACAGGGTTACTCCTTTCAGATCAGAACCTAACACTTACAATGTATCAGGGAAGTTCTAATGCTGGCCTGTGAGAGGAGCAGGCCTCACAGTAGTGAAAAATACATTTGTGATTTTTTCACTACCAGGGCATGTAAAACACATAGATACATGTTCTGCCTTTCACTTACATAGCACCCTGTCCTATGGGTTACCTTGGGCCTACCTTGGGGGTGACATATATGTTGAAAAAGCTGTGTTAAAGACTTGGCACGTAGTTTTAAATGCCAAGTTGTAATGGCAGGGAAATTGCCACTCAGACTTGCAGTGGCAGACCTGAGACATGTTTAAGGGGCTATGTATTTGGGTGGCACAATCACTGCTGCAGGCCCACTAGTAGCATTTAATTTAAGGTCCCTGGGCCCATGTAGTGCACTTTACCAGGGACTTACAAATAAATTAAATATGTGAATTGAGTCTGAGCCAAGGTTACCATGTTTTTAGAGAGAGAACACATGCACTTCAGCACTGGTTAGCATTACTAAAGTATCCAGAGTCCCAAAGCCAACACAAATGTCAGAAAAAGAGGGTGAGGTAAAACGTTTAGAGTGACCCTTCAGAGAGGGCCATTTTCCAACATTTACTCATAGTATACAAGTCACATCTATACTCTGATGCAAAACAGTGTTTTGTTCCAACAGAAAAAATATTGACTGTTCTCCAAATGGTTGTCATAAAAAAATACCACTAGCTCAAGGAAAACACATTATTGATGTTACCCCAATACCAGCCCTCGAGGCTGTCACAAAAGCAAGCATGGCAAACGCAAAAGCATTACATCCACACTGGAAACAATGGGCTACCTCCTTGACTGCCACTGATGTTGATTATGTTTTTGGTCTAAAATTACAGACCAAAGAATTTCTCCAGTATGACCTTGAATATCCCATATCTACCAACATTTTGCCTCTTGATCAACACAGAATGATCATTTACACTGATGATTCAGCCTAACCAGCTATAGGTACCAAACATCAATACACCGTGGCTTGCACAGCCATTTGTGGGATAGTAAGGGATGGTAGGTTCCTCCCTCAGTAAACCTACACCCAGACCCTAAGGGGCTGCCCAACACAACTAGCAGAGCTCAAAGCGTTGATTTTGGCACTGGAACACATGGATCCAGAACTTTCTACATTGATTGTGTGTGATTCGTACTATTGTGCCCAGTCCGTCAATAAATACTTATACTACTGGTGCCTTAATGGGTTCAGAGGTTCGAAAGGAAAAACAACAAAACACAGGTTTCTGTGGGGGAAGGTGGCAGATCTCAAAGACAAGCTGCCACAGGCTCATGTAGTACATACATTGGGTAATCAACGTTGTGGAATACACGTTGTACGATAGATGTAGGAAACTCTGAAGAAGGCTGATGAAGCTGCCAAATCTGCAGTTGCTATGGATTTTATTGCTGCGATAACTTTCTCCATATAAGGGTGAATGATGACATTTTGGCTGTTGTGAAAGCTTTGGCAGATGGCAATCCTTTACCAAAAGCATATTGTTAGACCTGGCATCCTTTGCGTAGTCTCCTCTAACCTTTTGCCTCTACTTCCCAGGTTGTTGCTGTGAGCTGGACTCTGTTTTTGTTGTTTTTGTTGCTCTGGGCACTTTACTACTGCAGACCAGTGCTAAAGTGCAAGTGCTCCCTACGTGAAATTGTATTTGTAATTGGCTTTTCCATAATTGGTATATTTGATGTACTAGTAAGTCCCTAATAGAGTGCACTAGAGGGGCCTAGGGCCTGTAAATAAAATGCTACGAATGGGCCTGCAGCACTGATTGTGCCACCCACATTAGTAGCCCTGTAAACATGGCTCAGACCTGCCACTGCAATGTCTGTGTGTGCTGTTTTTAAACTGCCAATTCAACCTGCTAGTGAACCCACCTGCCAGGCCTGATCCTTCCTTTTTTATACATGTAAGGCACCTCTAAGGTAGGCTCTAGGTAGCTCCATGGGCAGGGTGCAGTGTATGCTAAAGGTGGGACATATACTGATATGTTTTACGTGTCCCAACAGTGAAATACTGCCAAAGTCAATTTTCACTGTTGCAAAGCCTATCTCACTAATAGGTTAACATGGTGGCTGCCTTTAAATATTCTTAAAGTGCAGTTTAACTTTGAGAGCAGATAGAAAGGTGAGTTTGGTGTCTCTGCACTCCCAATTTAAAATTACATCTTTTGGTGAAGTTGGTTTTTAGATTATAATTTTGAAAATGCCACTTTTAGAAAGTGGGTATTTTCTTGCTTAAACCATTCTGTGACTCTGTATGTTTGTGGGTACCTTGTCTGGGTCAGAATGACAGTTGGGCTGTTTGTGCATGTCCCTTAGACAGTGACACTATGGGCCAGATGTATGAAAATATTTTGCACTCGCAAACTGTGCGAATCGGTAAATTCGGCCGTTTGCGAGTGCAAAATAGTGGTCTGCAATGCATGAAAGGCATTCGCAGACCACAAAGTAGAAATCGCTAAAATAGCGATTTCTTGCACTGCGACCTGGATTTTGCGAGTCGCAATTTGCGTTTCGCAAAATCCAGGTCGCAAGGCGATGCTGCAAAAAATCACAAATTGCGATTTTTGCCAGAATGGCATTTTGCACATTCAAAATACCATGATATGCAACCAGGTGGTAACCTGGTGCAAAATGTAAAAATGCTGTTAAACTGCATTTTTAAATTGAACATGTAAAGCACACATGCCCTTTTGGCATGTGTGTACCTTACATGTTGCAAAAAATGATTTTGGGGTGCAGCAGAGGGGGCCTTAGTCCCCCAGCACCCTGGCCTTTTGCATTTCCAAAATTGTGATTTCTGGTTCAGAAATCGCAATTTTGGAAATGCAAAAAATTCACAGTTATGGGCCAACAGGCCCATAGCTGCGAATGGGGCCGGTATCGCAATTTGCGATTCGGTAATAGCATTTGCGATTTTTAAGAAATCGCTATTACCGAAACGCAAATGTGATACATGGCACTTTGCGATTCGGTAATAGCGATTTCTTAAAAATCGCTATTACCGAATCGCAAAGGGCCGTGATGATACATCTGGCCCAAAGGGAGCTGGGGTGTCGCCTACATATCTAGATGAGCCATCTGAGCTAGAGTGGAGGGAGGAGTGGTCACTTACACCTGAATGAGCTGTGCCTGCCCTCACACAATGCAGTCTCGAACCCCCTGGTGTTGTTTGGGGTCAGGCCTGGGCAAGGCAGGATCCTGTAAAGAACAGAGACTTTTCTTTGAATTTGGGCAACTTCAAAGGCACCAAGGGGTATATGTAGTGGACCCAATCCTCCAGATTTTTAGATTTCTTCAAGATTTGCTTCTGGAGCTAAGAGCCGAATCCCGTGATGCTGCCTGCAACCAAAGCTGTGGTTATCACTAGAGTGCGGCGACCCCGCAGGCCTTACGCGCCTGCAGCCTTGCTGAAGTCCGCAACACCGTGGAAGTCGGGCACCACGTCATGACCGCCGGAGATCAACTCTGCAGGAAGTGCGCGGATCCAACGCTTTGTACCGCCGCCGCCTCACCTCCACCGCTGTGCAGCAAGGACCCAATGCTTCTTTGTAACGCCTCTGCTTCTTGACTCCACTGCACCAGAATTGATGCCTCCTCGGATCCAAAGACGGCACGATCCCCAACTCCATGCACCGGTTTGTTTCCTCGTTTTCCACAAGGTACTGTACCTGGGGGTCCGTGTGGCACCGTGATCATTGGCATTGGATTCTTGGGAACGACTCCGTCACGACGCTGTGATATCACCAATTAAAAGCATTTGTTTTTCTAAGCGCCATACTGAAGTTTAATCTTTAAAAATTCATAACTTTGCCTGTGTATGTTGGATTTTTTTTGTTTTGGTCTTGCTTTGCTCAGATAAATATTGGCTATTTTTCTAGGCTACCAAGAAGATGAGCAGGGTTAAATGAGTGTGTTTCTCCTTTGCCCTGACTAGAGTGAGGGCCCTTGTTAGGACGGGGGTAACCTAACTGCCAACCAAAGACCCCATTTCTAACACATATCCTTCAAAATATTCCTACAATTTAAGCACCCAAAACACCACCTTTGCTACAATACCGGGGATGGGTGATTGTGTGATCCACAACCAAGACCACAGACTAGATCTGATTAAAGCAGCTCTTGATGGTGTTGCGTCTGCCCATGCTGGCGTGCCAGCTGCCATCTCACTTTTGCAAAAACATTACTGGTGGCCAGGTCTATGCAAGCAGACCAAACAGTGTCCTTAGTTGTGACATTTCCCAACAAATCAAGGGGTCCACCTTTAAACACCTACGCAGACACCCCAACTTTACCCCTTATTTCCAACAAGCCATTGTAGTGTGTGCCTGGACCATGCAGGACCTTTACAATCAGATGGTGCTTACAAATATATTCTACATTTCTACATGCTGTAGATTCATGCCTCAGATTCCTATGGGTCTTGCCTCAATGATTGGCTGATGCTTGAAGTGTTATTAAAGATCTGCAAGTCTTTATCGGGACATATGCAATTGCAGCATTCCATTCGGAGCAGGGCCCTGCTTTGGCCTCCAGGGCTTTCAGGGACACCATGGCAACGATAGGTGTTTTGGTGCATTATTCCTCACCCTATCATCCAGAGGGAAATTCCATATTGAAGAGGAACAACCAAGACTTAAAGGAATCCTCAACAGCTAGGTTATTAGGTTTGGTCCATTCATCTTCTTAGCCATAATCTCTGTATTATGCTTCATCTACCTAATTATCGCAGCCCATGTTTTTTATAATCAAATGCAGATGTATATTATAAGTATATATATACATGTTTTGTATCTTGTATATTTTTTCATCTACCTAATTATCGCAGCCCATTTTTTTTATAATCAAATGCAGATGTACATTATAAGTATGTATATACATATTTTTGTCACAGATAGTAGTCAGTGGGGCAGTGGTGACAGATGGGCTGCTTCCACAAGTGTTGCTCGCCTTGTCAGGCTTGAGATGCGGGTTTGCTGTGGTAGACACTGAATCTCCTCCAACAGTGGGCTGACTGAATAGTGCCACGGATTTGGTAGCAGCACTGACAGATGATTCAATCACTGACTGTCTCGCCCAAACAGGTAAAGGTTCCTCTCTCAGAATCCCTATAACTCTGTCAAGAAGTGCTTCCACCAGGTCACCCACCCAGCATTGCCAACTGAACCTGTGTTGTGGATGGCAGAATTAACGGACACAGGTGGGGAAGGGGAGAGGATAGTAGGGAAACCATAGCTGGGTTGCTAGTTACTAACAGTCGGCCTGACTTTTATGGTAACTTGCTGCAGTTCTTCTGGGTGTTTTTTATGGGTTTGCACAATTGGGGGGGTTGCTAGCATGACTAGAGTTGTGGGCTAAGGCCAATTTCTACATGTTGGGATCTGCCTCAGGTGTGCCCAGGATCCATGTTCCTGTTGCTTGGGTCACTACAGGCATTATGTGTGCAGACCCCCCCAGCTCCCAAGGAGAGTCTTCTCTTGGTCAGCTTGTTTTCTGTAGCAACAATCCCAATTGCTCTTTGAAGCATCAAATTGATTGGGGTAGTTATGCCTCACCTCACGCCCTATAACTGTTGCGAGGGGCCCTGTCACTCGTAGCTCACAACTCCTCTTCTAGGGGACTCTCATCATGACCATCCTCCTCCGAGTCTCCTCCCATGGCCTCCCATGGCCTCCAATCACCCCCTGTCACTTCCTGTCACGTTTCCACCACGCCAACTACCCTGCCATACACCCACACCCACTCACCTCCGCAGATGAGCCAGGTACAGTGGCATTGGGTAGGGGGAAGGCAGAAGAGCACTGCGTAGTGACTGAGCTTCTATTTGGTGAATGGGGGCCTCCACTGGAGAGGAGAGAAATGAGAGCAGGCACGAGGGAAGCACTGCCTCCGTGTTCAATGCTAGTTGGAACAAGGGCAGAACAAGGGTGGGAAGGAGGTAGGGCTCACTCCAGGTAGCAGGCTCTACGCTTGTACCTCTTGGCTTGTATCCCTGAACTCAGTACACAGTAGCCTAGGGAAGATAGCTGGTGCGAACTGTCTCCCCCATGCCTCTTGTGACCTCCAGCCATCTCCTACGACTGGTGTCCTGTTGCTAAGAGTGCTCCAAAGAGAAGGTGTGTGGGTGGGCATGAGCACAGTGCTAGGTGGAGTAGCCTGTCCTCCACCACTGCCCCACTTACTACTATCTGTGACACTGCATGGAAACAGAGGACTGCAATGGAAATACTTCATGAACGCAGGTATATCTATCCTCAGGGGGATCCACCTGGGGATCATGCTGGTCATAACAGTGTCAAGGTACCCAACCAAGGAAATAGGGAACTCCCCGTAATTAGCCGGCGCTCTGCGGCCTGCCCCTATGTGACTGTGATGATAGGAGTGGTGAGGCTGTAAGAAGGACAGACTGAATCACACACTGAAGTGGGCAAGATCTGCTTAAATTGGCCGGGGAAACACAACTTCCCTGTGTCCCTGGCAAACAACATCCTCTTCACCTGTAGGATGGTGTGGATTGCGAAGGGTCAGAAAGACCTACCAGGGGATTGTGTCATCATTTACTTCAGAGACCCTGCAGTGGTTATCAAACTGTTATTTGACGATGTGCATCCCCAAGTGGGGACCCCAAAATTGTCTTACGAGGTGTGGGTTTGGGTCACTCCACTTTACTGTTACTTGACCATTCCCACCCTAGTGTATCTCGCAATGAGTCTTCTTGGGTGGATGGTCCTTATAATGTTCCAATGCATAATAGTTTTGGGACTTTGGACCAAATAGACTGACTAAGCAATAAGTATGGGCCACTGGTCCCTTATTTCTCCAACAGGTCAATTGATGGTAGTTCCAGGAACGGCCCCATGCAGAGGGCTGTTGAGTGTTTTGTTACCTCCCCCACCCAGAATACCAGTATAGAGCATAATACTCCACATGGAAACCCTCTTGTTGGGTCCCCAGCACCTTCCCTGTGTGGTTGTTCTCTCACCCCCCTGGTGTTCTCCATTAGTCTTGATATGAGTAATGAGGGTAGTGCCACATGCTTAATAGACCTGACGTTCACAGCACAGTGGCCACCATATCAACCTCTACTAGAGCTGACCGCAGGTCACTCTACAATCCAGCAGATGCAGTTAGGGTAACCAATAATGCAGGGCCCAAACCTACATTGAGGGTTGTGTTGTGGAACATTGCAGGTTTGGATTCTAAACTTGACAACGCAGATTGGGGAATGTTTACCAAACAGTATGATTTCTATCTCTTCCAAGAAAGTTGGCTCACTTCAAAAGTTCGGTGAGCAGGTTTTCCTTCTTATAGCATAGAGGTAGTTTCTTGTGGTAGGGGTAGACCCTCAGGAGGGTTGATGATGTGAGTGGGAGCACATGTAGGCTACATTGTAGACGGGTCAGAGGCAATATCGGATGATGTTTTGTGTGACACCATCCTACTTCCAACAGGGCACACTGTTTATATCTATGACATTTATTCTTGATCCACGGCCAACAGATCGGAGTCTATAACAGTAAGTCAACTCACTTTCCACATGGCAGGATTACCTGTAGATACTGGGAGGTGATTTTAATTGTCAGTTTGAGCCCCTGGATACCTTTAGTAGTGTGCTTGTGCTTGTGTCGGAGGAGGACAGAGTTTGATCTATTGCAAACTTAACCACTTGTACCATCAAGAAATGCTCTGCTCTGGCTATTCAACTTAACACCCTGACACTGAACCAGAGCATTTGTGCATGCAATGCGAGAACACTTTCAGACAGGGATGGGAAACACACCTATAAAAGACTGCCCAGTACAAGTCTAATTGATTATGCATTAGCCGAAATCAGACTCTGGCCGTTTGTCATGGATATGACTGTCAATAATAGACATGACAGCGATCATAACACAACTGAACTTGTTCTGGATTTTCCACTTACCAGGCTCTCAACTCCACGTGTACAACCTCTGGATGGTAGGCACCAACTAGCTTCTGATAGGCGCAGAATACATTTGTGCATAGTGAGACGCTCCCAGGACTCTGTGAAATCAAGGTATAACTCTGTGGGGAAGTCCATTATAACCTAATATTTTTTTTTTTTAAAGGAGCAAGGTCTCTGGGAATGAGGAGGCAGTGGTTTAACATTCACTGCCAAACTGCTAAACTTGCACTGATTAGCTCTTTTAAGTCACAGGACAGTTGTGAGATTGAAGAAAGGAGAACGGCATACACGAGTACTGTCAACAAAGCCAAAAGGAAATGGGATCAAGGGAGTTGAGAGTCACTTCTAGCGACCACAAGGGATAGTTATTAGACCATCTATTTCAACCTATCAGGAACTGGGAATACTAAGGGGATTGTCACAATAGAAAGCAACATAGCAGCTGAAGCCTGGGAAGCACATTTCTCTCATCTATATTCACTATACACAGGAAAGGGTGATTCCTATGTATTGGAGGTGAAGCAGGCCATCAGGAACATCAAACCCTTAGGCATTAATGATCTCCCTGTGGACCTGTTCCTGTCTGAGATTGATGATTGGGGTCCATATCTCATATTTGTGTTTAATGCCATTATAAGTGGGCTACATATGCCCTCATCATTGGCAAAGGCAGAAATCTTCCCAATTTATTTGAAGGGTTTCCCTTTGGACCCAGCCAACTATCAGCCACGTTGACATCAATAACAAACCTTTTAGTAGAGTTATCCTACTGAGGCAACAAGACTCGTTAGATGATAATGCTGTACTTTGCCACGTGCAAGTAGGCTTTCACACCTGTAAATCTATGATTGATCAAGTATTTAGGCTCCAGCTGATTTAGTGGAAATGTTATATCTGCATTTGACTTGGTCCTGTGAAATACACTGTGGCATGTGTTAGCTGAGATGGGTGTCCCTGCATATTTATGTTGTATTCTTGAGAGGCTGCACAAACAGAATTTTGCTCTGGACTGTTGTGTGATGTTAGGCGAGGCAACAGAACCTTACCCAGTGAGTAGGGGCATAAGACAGGGCTGCTTCCTTACCCCAACTCTTTTTACACTGTACATTAATTGTTTGGCTGCCCGGCTAAACACTTGAGATAACAATGCTCCCAAGTTAGCGGACATGAGGGTTCTGGCCCTCATATTCACAGATTACACCCTTCTCTTATCCAAGTAGCCAAAGGGAAATCAAAAAAACTCTGCACGAGTTTACTAGTTTCTGTGTGCAGAGGGAGTTAGAAATCAATGTTAGTAAAGTGAAATATATGTTTTTCAACCCTTGCCACACTACACGTCCTATTCCCACTTTGAATGGAATCTCGCTAGATCAGGTTCACCTAGTTGAATATCTTGGATTTACTCTTGATGAGAAGCTGGATTGGGCCCACCATATTTCTAAACAAAGGCTCAAACTGGAGCAGCATGTTTGGAGGCTGTTGAAGGTTCAGCAGGGGTCCTACTTTAAACCACTTCACCGGTTGTCCAGTTGTACTCTTATCAAGCACTGGGAGCTATGGGGGCATAAATCCGCAAAATCCCTAGAAATTGTTGAGAACCAGTTTTTGAGGCAAGTGCTGTCCCTCCCTATTAGTACTCCCTTGATGCAGCTAAGGTTTGATTAAGGGCTCATGCCAGTTGCATAGAGATTTGAGGTCAGACCTCTAATGCTTTGGAGAGAACTCTGGGCCATACCTGAATTGTTGCATTATCATTGTCGGCTGGATGAAATATGGAGTCACCCAAGCGCTGGTAACCTGCCCAGGATTAAGTACACCTGAGGATGGGTGTAGCCAACCTGCAGGAAGATCACAGGGGATCTGGTTTACGTATAAGCAAATTGAAGCTCAAAAAGCAGTTTGAGATCTTTATGCTAAACAATCTATTGACATCATGGGCTTTTGGTAAACTAGCAAGTTATTGAATCTGGGTTAAGGATACTGATTTTGTGAAACCATTTTAGATGATGTAGAACTGAGCCTGGCTAAATAACTGTATGTACAGTTTAGGCATGGATCCTTACCACTCCATACTTATACCTCGAAATGGGTGGGCCCTGCAAGTCAGCAGAGTTGGCTTGTCCTTCCTGCGGACATTTTAGGGAGACAGTGGCCCACATGCTTTTTCTCTGCCCAGTGTACAGAAGGGCTAGAAATAAATGGCTAATCCTCATCTACAGGAATTTCGTCATCGCTCAACATGAGGTGGCATGCAGAATCCTACAAACAGATACTAGTAAACATATGGGGCCTGATTACAACTTTGGAGGATGTGTTAATCCGTCCCAAATGTGACGGATATACCACCAGCCGTATTACAAGTTCCATAGGATATCATGGACTCGTAATACGGCTGGTGGTATGTCCGTCACCCTACTGTCACTTTTGGGACGGATTAACACCTCCTCCAAAGTTGTAATCAGGCCCATTGTCTTTGCTGTCTCAAGGTGCCTATTTGCCATGTCGCAAATTAGGAGGAAACTTGTTTCAGCACCTCTGGATAATGCTGCAGAGTCTTCCCTGTTTTAGCTCGATAATGTTTGTGTGCCTGCTGGGGTTTCTTCTCAAGGTCCTCCTTATTGGTAATTGTGCATGGATACTATTTTAACATTGCTGAAGTGGCTTTTGTGTTGGCTTTCAGAGCTTATGCTCTATTCTTTTAAATTGCGATCAATGTATAGGTATTAATATGGTGATGAATTGTGTTTTACGTTTTATCAATGCTGGGTCTTTCTTTTTATGGTATAATGCCAAAATAAAGTACTGAACTGAACTAATAAATATATTGAAACCTATCTTGCATCACTTTGTTTGCCTTGCATGTTTGAGACTTTGTGTAACTGACAGAAAGGGTACGATCTGTTCACCACGACGTCCCTGTGGAATCAAAGTGTCATGTCTTTTGGCTGCCACAAATCACCTTTATTTTCTAGGTTTGTGTGATGTACTGCGAGCTACCTAACAAAGTCAGGCCGAAAGCTTCCAGGCGGTGTGGGACCGACTCAATCACCCACACTTGGTGAAACTGCTGCCTTGAATCTACGCAGTCTTATCACCAAGGTAAGAGTCTTATGACATGAACACAGTACTTTGCGACCTCATAAGCATTTTTATTGCCTAATGTTTTATGATCATTTCTGCTACGGTGTACAGGGCAGTTGACCATGGCAACCTATTCAGACAACTGTAACACCATCTAATGGTTCCTCACTTGTTCACCATTCCAGATAGGAGATCTGGAAGATGTAAAAAAAAACTCTGGGACCATAACTGCCTGAAGTCATGCACAAGACTAAAGCCGTACTGACTATCAGTAAAAATCGTCACTTTCAGCTGGCTTGAAATACAGCTGGTTCTAGTACGAGCAATCAATTCAACCACTTGCATCAAAAAGATTTCTTGTAGCCAGGAAATTTCACCAATTCTTGAAATTGTGCAGACTGCATAGGCAGCTCTCAACTTTCCTCCATTGTCTCATAAACATAAGCCATCCACATATAGCACAAAATTAGACTCTGGTAGTGGCTTATCTCGTATATCTGGTCTCGGCTTGGTGTATAGTTCAGTGACATCAAAACAGTCATGCTCCATTTCACAATCATCATTTTCATTGTCTGTTACAGGCAACAGTGTGCAGGAGTTAGAATAGCACAGTGCTTGACAGTCATATTTTCTGCCTCAAGTATGGTTTCTTCATTCTTAGTAACGTGGCTACTTTCTGGGTTTTAGTTCTTGTCAACCGTAACGCCACAGAGTGGGGCACATAAACAATTAGTGGGTGACCCATTAATATAATTTCACACTTATCTATGCTAACACTGACGACCACCACCGCTTTAAGTCATCCTGGCAGCACAGACGGTACGGAATCAAGAGTAGCAGAGAAGTAGACTGCATCCCTTCTGTTATTTCCATATAACCACGTAAGAACTGAGAGAGTGCAGCCCTCCCTCTCACTGCAGAAAAATGCAAATGACTAATTGTAATTAGGCATTCCCAGTGCCAAGACATGACAGGGACTTTCTCTCAGCTCTAGGAAGGCAACACAGCAATCATCCCAGGGAACCAGGACAAACACATACTTGTGTGTCAACCTCTGCAGTGGATTAGCCGATAGGGAAAAGTTTGGTATCTACTGGTGACAGTATGTAGATATAAAAAATATATATTACATATGCAAATTTATGAAACACTTTTCATATCTCAGTCCACGTCACACCAAATAGGTTATTAAATCATCCGATGAATCCAAAATTTATTCGAAACGTGTCTTCACATTAGATAGTCATAGATCCAAAGACAATTGCGATTCCAGCCTTATTCAAAACATATCTTCACATTAGATAGTCATAGATCCAAAGACAATTGCAATTCCAGCCATATCTTCACATTAGATAGTCATAGATCCAAAGACAATTGCAATTCCAGCCAACACGTGTTTCGTCTTGGGAAATATTAAATCCCCTACGACTTCTTCAGGGCTAGAAATCATAAGCATAATGTACGAGTTAAGACCAACATGCTCAAACACCAAGTTTACATTAAGGAGGTCATTCTGACTCTGGCGGGCGGCAGTTGCCGCCCGCCAGGCAGGAACCGCCATTTGCCCGCTACGCGGTCAAAAGACCGCTGCCGGCATTCCAACCTTCCAGCTGGGCCGGCCGGCGCTACCCATGGTAGCGCCGGCTGGCCCAGCGGGAAGGAGGCCTGCAACACAGAAGCCGGCTCCGAATGGAGCCGGTGGTGTTGCGGGCGTGCGACGGGTGCAGTTGCACCCGTCGCGCTTTTCACTGTGTGCTAGGCAGACAGTGAAAAGCTTCATGGGGGCCCTGTTAGGGGGCCCCTGCACTGCCCATGCCAATGGCATGGGCAGTGCAGGGGCCCCCAGGGGCCCCAAGACACCCGTTTCCGCCAGCCTCTTCCTGGCGGTGACAACTGCCAGAAACAGGCTGGCGGGAAGGGGGTCAGAATCCCCATGGCAGCGCTGCTTGCAGCGCTGCCCTGGCGGATTCGCCCAGCCGGGGGAAAACCGTCGGGAAACCGCCGGTCCCGGTTTTCTGACCGCAGCTTTACCGCCGCGGTCAGAATGGGCTTGGAAGCACCGCCAGCCTGTTGGCGGTGCTTCCGTCATTCGCGACCCTGGCGGTCAAAGACCGCCAGGGTCAGAATGACCCCCTAAATGTGTCACAAACCCAATAAGGAAATTTTATTTACCAATTCTACCGTCTAAATAACGTGAGAGGAAAGTCAAACCCAACTATCACCTAGTAAATAAAACCATCAATAAAACACATATAATAGATATGAAAACACAAGACCACAGCATGCTCAAAACGTTCTTTTAAGTGACAAGCCAGAACCAGTAAAAGCCAAGAAAAGAACCACATGCAGCCCACAGTGCAAAAAGGCACCCAAAATAATACATTTCCGGGTTGAGTCAAAAAGCACACTTGTTTGTTCGTGTTCGTGTGCGCCCGGTCAGCGCACTTGCTGGGCGTCCGAATACGGAGACGCCGGTCTTTCCAATAGATATTTGGTGTGGATTTGATTTCAATAATTTGGGTAAGTTATGGACACTGTGTTAGAATTTTGTTATGACATTAACACTGCGTGAGTTTTTGTTTACGTTATGTGGGTATAAAGCTAGAGGAATGCTTCAATTACTGTTTTTCTTTTTAGAGATTTTTTTTTATTGCTGTCGACTGATGTTCGCTTTAGTTTCTTTATGGGAAGTTGATGACCCTCCTTTTTTTTGAAGGTATGTAATGACTAGTAGTTATTAAGATAGTGCTAATTATTAGCTACCTGATGTGAGTGTATTTTAATTTTCTTCTTTCCTTAACATCAGTTCGGGATTTCTATTTCTGATACTAGATACGTTTGGAGCACATATTCATTTGGGTAATTTATATTACCGCTTGATATTGATTTGTTGTGGACAAATAAGGTATTTTAACATATATATTTTATTTTGGGTGCCTTTTTGCACTGTGGGCTGCATGTGGTTCTTTTCTTGGCTTTTACTGGTTCTGGCTTGTCACTTAAAAGAACTTTTTGAGCATGCTGTGGTCTTGTGTTTTCCTATCTATTATATGTGTTTTATTGATGGTTTTATTTACTAGGTGGTAGTTGGGTTTGACTTTCCTCTCACGTTATTTAGACGGTAGAATTGGTAAATTAAATTTCCTTATTGGGTTTTTGACACATTTAGTGTAAACTTGGTGTTTGAGCATGTTGGTCTTAACTCGTACATTATGCTTATGATTTCTAGCCCTGAAGAAGTCGTAGGGGATTTAATATTTCCCAAGACGAAACACGTGTTGGCTGGAATTGCAATTGTCTTTGGATCTATGACTATCTAATGTGAAGATATGGCTGGAATTGCAATTGTCTTTGGATCTATGACTATCTAATGTGAAGATATGTTTTGAATAAGGCTGGAATCGCAATTGTCTTTGGACCTATGACTATCTAATGTGAAGACACGTTTCAAATACATTTTGGATTCATCAGATGATTTAATAACCTATTTGGTGTGACTTGGACTGAGATATGAAAAGTGTTTCATAAATTTGCATATGTAATATATATTTTTTATATCTACATAAGGGGAACCTCATTGTGTATTTCTTAGCTTTTGAGGTTGTCTTTACCTCTAAGGGTGGGCTGTTTCCCTTTTTGGGGTTACCCCGTCATAATACATAGGGTGGATAGGCATCCTGAGCGCCATATTTCCTCATTTCACACCCCATTCCATTATATCTACTGGTGACAGTAGCCCACCATCCTCAAAAACATCCTGACTTCTCTCTGGGTAGGTGGCGGATTCATTTTCACAATTGGTGAAATTATATTTTGTGACACTTTCCTTACTCCTTTCTTAATGTGATGTCTGAGATATTGGACCTCTTTCTGACAGTATGGCAACTTGTTTGGGGACATTTTATGTCCTTTCTCACTAATAGGTTCAACAATGTGATTGTATTTTGCATACAGGCTTCTTCAGTATTCAACACCTCCAGAAGGTTGTTGATATAGTGGACCAAGACTGAGTTACAAGGCATGACCAACGACTCCAGATTCTTCCTAAAAATCTGGTTGAAGATGAAGGGACTCTCAGTATAACCTTGTGAGACTCAGCACCATGGCAAAACATGACTGCCAAACTGAAATGTGAAGAGGAACTGACTGTCCTCATCCAAAAAGGTGTTGAAAACAAAGCCTGGCACAGCTCGATAACTGTGAAGCACCTGGCTTGACATGGAATCTGAAATACAATCACAGCTGGATTCAGTACAACTGGACAATAGGGAACGACAATGTT
This sequence comes from Pleurodeles waltl, assembly GCF_031143425.1. Lineage (NCBI taxonomy): Eukaryota > Metazoa > Chordata > Amphibia > Caudata > Salamandridae > Pleurodeles > Pleurodeles waltl. The sequence goes on from NC_090437.1 coordinate 211,641,320, forward strand.
GGACACTTTCCTCAGGACGTGAATGATGCTATATTTACCACTTGACGTTTGTAAGCCCATAATGGATGAATTGCATGGACTCCCGATGATCTCTTCCAATGTACCTTGTTGAATCACAGATTCAACTACCGGAGTAATCCTGGTAATCTTTCTTTCTTGTTCTTTGTTTGGTTTAAAATAGAAAACCATAAAAGAGCAGCCAAATACAAACAGTAAATACTTAAAAATAAATAATGTTAAAATATAAACAATTCATATAAAATCAAAAACATCATCCCTTGTGCTCTAAATGGACACTGCATCGCCTAAAAAACATGTCACATTGGTGATTACAACTTCCCCTGACCGAAATTTGCAGATATAAAAGCGCTGGGCGGGCTTGTTCAAATCCACCCCCTTTGACCAAAGAAACAATAAAACAATGTCCTGGGGCTCAGTAAAATTTACAAAACAACATGAAATTAATCTATCCTGGGGAGAGTTGTTATCATAACAAATGGCCCAGCAATTTAAAATCATTTCATCTCTATGGTGAGGCTAGAATCAGATGCAACAAATTAAGCCTAAAACGAGTTCATAGACATCTGTCCCGATTATTTGTCACCAACGTTAGATAGGGCTCCATATCCCATGTTGTAGTTATCAAAACGTACTTCTGGACAGAGGGTTTTACCAGCTCTGCCTCTTCCCTGATTAAAGTTGGTCATTCCCTGAATGTTTCTTTAGCCCTTTTCAAATCACCCTTGCCAATGCCCTCTGGAATGAAAAATACACCCTTTCTACCTAACTTTGTAAAGGTATCCCTTACGTATCCTAGCCACCTATTTGTAAGGCAGGGTCACGTGACAACCAATCCCTACTGATTGAACCATTTAGAGCCAGCCCCTCCTTTAACCATATCCTAATCCAAGTCTGCACCGGGTGCGATGGTAGTTGGCCACTCAAATACTTAATCCCTAGCTCCTCATGCACAACATAACTTGGTGTGCTCTCTGGAATGCAGAATATGTGCCTTAGGAATTTAGGGCCAGATGTAGGAACACAGCAAATTGCGACTTGCAATTTGCGAGTCTGAGCGACTCGCAAACTCCAACTCGCAATTTGCAATGCAGAAAGGTATCTCATGCACCTTCTGCAACTCGCAATGGGGTCGCAAAGACCCACATCATTAATATTAATGAGGTGGGTCGCAGTTTGCAACCCCATTGCGAGTATGGGCACTCACAGGGATGGTGGCCTGCTGGAGACAGCAGACCTCCATGCCCGTGACTGCTTTTTAATAAAGCAGTTTTTTTTTCTATCTGCAGCCTGTTTTCCTTAAAGGAAAACGAGCTGCACTTAAAAAAAAAAAAACGAAAGCTTTTGTTTCGGTATTTTTCAGAGCAGGCAGTGGTCCATAGGACCACTGCCTGCTCTGAAAAATTGTTTTTGTGATCATTCACAAAGGGGAAGGGGTCCCATGGGGATCCCTTCTCGTTTGTGAATGCGTTACCATCCACTTCAAGTGGATGGTAACTGCGAGTTCATTTGCGACCGCTTTCGCGGTTGCAAATGAACTTGCATAGCGTTGCGAGTCGCAAATAGGAAGGGAACACCCCTTCCTATTTGCGAGTCGGAAACGCATTTTGCGAGTCGGATCCAACTCGCAAAATGCATTTCTGCATCGCGGAGAGGCTTTTGCGCCTTGCAAATGGCGTTTTTCGCTGTTTGCGAGTCGCAAAACCCTTGCTACATCTGCCCCTTATTTTTGTCTATCTGCAGCATGCTAGATAAGAGGTACCCACAGATGTCACACCCATACATAACCTTCGACAGGCACTTGGCCTCATAAATTTTTATTAGGGCTTTAAGCGGTCTACTGCCTAACCTAGTGTCAAAGCTAAAGCCAGCCCCTATAGTCATCCTGTATTCCTGATTCTTAGACTCAATCAAAGGTTTCCAGCTTAATTTTGAATCAAACAAACCCCCCGATCTGGAAGGCTCCCAACTTTTGTTAGAGGGTGGTGGTTTAAAGTAAAGGTCTTACATTTGAAAGGTTTAGCAGCGAGCACCATGATGTAAGATTTGGAAAGGTTAACTGACAGATCCAAGTACCTCATAAAATGTTCAAAGGCATTTAATAAAATGGGTTCACCATTAGCTGTTCCTGCCATCACAACTGCGTCATCCTCATATAACAACACAGGCAGGGGACGTGAGCCAATTGAGGGGCAGTCAGACTTGGTCCCTACCAAAGCCTTTTCAAAGCCATTTAATTATAAAGGAAACTAAAACAGGGTGAGGACACATCCCTGCCTCACCCCATGACTCATTTTAAACCCATCCATGCAGGCCAAATCTTCAGAGTATCTCACTGTGGCTATGGTATCTGTGTGGAGATCACAGAGAAAATAAACTATGTTAGGGTCAACTCCCATGCTCAAAAGGATCTTCCACAATTTGATCCAATTTACCCGATCAAACATGGCCAAATATACAGATCTGGAATGGGCAATATTATATTTACTAGTCACCAGTAACAGATTTATACACTTATCTATGGTGGATTCACCTGGCTGAAAACCATATTGGCACTCTGATATTATGTTGTTGTCATCAGCCCAGGAGTGCATTCTATCCCATACCACCTGCAACTGGTCTGCAACATTTGGCAACCATTTCAGGTGTCAAATTATATTGGAGTATTCTTGGGTATTCATCAGTTTGCTCCTTTCCCATAAAATCCTAACCCTCAGACTTAACTGTGTCTTTAAAGTCCGCCGGCAAGACATCAATGGTCTTCATGGTAAACAATGTAGCGTAAGAACCATCATTCACCAGATTGAAGGCAATGTCCTCATCATGAGTTTTGCATTTCTGCACCTTTTGGCATACAAAAGCTGAGACAGTTGAGCTTACAAAGAAATCTCTCCTGAAGAGACACACTGGACTAGAATCACACACCACAAACAGGCACTTCTGTTGTTTCTGAGGTTGTCATTTCTTTATTTGCAACTTCTGTTCTCAGAGTAGAATGGCTAGCACCAGTGTCAACCACAACTGACATGGGTGGCTATTCACCTCACTATCTAAGATTGGACCACTCTGGTCTACCTCCAAGACTGTGCCAAGTACGCAATCTTCTTCCTCCCTCAGGTACCACAAGATTGGCTGATCTGAGCCATAGCTCTCAAATGTCTCAAACATGGGATACAGTTATAAGGGATTACTATCTTTGAAGGCATTCAAATTCATGTTTGGAACCTGAGAATTCAATCTGCGGCCATTTGAATTTCGCTGTGGCATCGGGTTGTGGAACCTACATCACTGAAGCTTGTGATATATCAAAGTTCAACACTCTCTGTTGTTGCACATTTTACATCTGCATGGGGTTGTTACCTTGGGGCTGTACAAATCCCTGAGTTCTGGAGTTGTTAGCTGGATTCAGACAACATTACCTCTTCCAATACCCCAACATGTTGCAAAAATGGCAAGGGTTTGTCTTCTTCCGAATACCCACAACTATCCCTGTACTGGATCAATTGGGACACCTTGACTTCTACCCTATACCTCTGTAGTTCTATGCTGATACATTTCTTGTGTTTCACTACATTCCCTACAAAAGGCTGGATCTGACTACTTCTCTGAGCAGCCTTCATCTGAGCAACCATTAACTTCTCCTTTAGTTTCTTTCATTTCATCTCTATTTTATCGCTGCAGTACTTTGCATATTTTAAAATGCCAAAAAACTGATTTATTTAACCAACAAATCAAATGCTGCTGAATCATCATGCTAATTTCAGGTCTTAATCCTGTCACAAACCCTGACACAAAATGTCCCATATCCTTCGGTTAAAGTGTCTCCATTCCACTACACTGCTTGAAAGCCTGCAGCAATCTATAATAATAAACACAAATTGACCCTTTGGGTTCCTGAGTTGTTCTGTCAATTTTGATACAATAAACATCTTTGGATGACACCTTCAACTTTAAGAATGTTATCACCTGCTGATACCTTTTCATCACCAACGGAGAAGGGCCTTTCGTCACTAGGCTCCTTGGCGAGTTTAATTCTGCCTACAGGTCACTAAGAACCAAATGTCAAACAGAGTATTCAAATTGACCCACAACATTGGGAAATCTTCACAAATTGCTCAACCTGCTTGTATCACTCTACAGACTTTTCCCTGAGATTCGGAAAGACATTAGTGAATGATGCAAGATACCGTTTGCTTCAAGGTGCATGAACAAAACCTCTACCTGGTACTTCGCTTAATAAGAAATTTGGTTGTGCTTGCCTCTCCTTCTACATGGGGGAGGTGGTTCCCCTGTCTGTTTCTTTAGTTCTTTCTTTCTCACCCACCACCCATTTGTCTAGCTCCTTCCACTAATAAATCTTCTGAATTTGCTCCATAATTAGTTTTTTCATCCCTGAAGTTCTCATAGGCTAAGTTTTCTTCATTAAAGCATACATGGCAACTCAACTGTAAGGCTTTGGTCTTGTTCAAATCTATCTCATATGTTTGAGTCAACTCAGATAGTTTGTCATAAACTTGTCCTGTACATCTTGTAACATCCTTACACATGAACACAAGCTCATTTTCTTGGTAAAAGACTAATTGGGTAATTTCAAGATTCCCAGTATTTATCTCATCCAATTCTAAATTCAGTTTAGCCACATCCACCAAGGTCCCTCTAATGGGTGACTAAATTGTTCCCTCACTCAACTGGGAATTCCTGCTATCAGTCAATGGAGAATTAGCATTAAAAGCTTTCACCCACTCATCTATTTCCTTAGCACCAAGACTCAGTGACCCCACAGGGACCTTAGACAAATTTCCAACTCCATGTGTACCGCTGCTGGAATATAAAGGCGGCTCCCACACAGGTGTACAAGAAGTTGGCATTCTCTGATATGTACCTATGGAACTGCACCCTGTAAAATTCAAAGTCGAATCAGCACTTGCCATACATGGAGAGCTTGTGTGTGTTGAGACAAGAGGAACAAATCCTCTTGTTTCAGGACTTGCTGCAGCATTACCTTGAGGACCTGTTGCACTAGGAACAGCCAAAATATATGTTGTCTTTCCCAGGAAATTAGGCTTATACATGGGGACAACAGGACCAGTAGTGCCTGGAATAGTAAGAGCATCAGTAGGATGTGGGATAGTAGGGTTAGCAGGAACGCAAATTCCTGAACGTTCTCCCCTTGGTTCACGATTCACATTCACGGGAGTAACCCCCACTGAACCAGAATTCACATTTATTGGGGCAGTAGCTAATTTAAGATTCTCTCCATCATTGGTGTTATCTCTTCCCTCCACTCGGGTCTCATTATACTTAGCTGGACGTTCTAACAATAATACATCCAAAAGGCTATCACGAGAATCACTGTCACTGATCTCACTCAAATTATCTGCCTCTTTTCTCTTTCCATCCTTCACCTTCTTATCCTTTTTCCTTTCCTTCTTTCTCTTGAATGCTTCGCTTGTTAATGCAGGGCACAATCTAACTCCCTCTATCATGTCAGTTTCCCATCTCTTTTGTTCAGCATCCCATCTATCATCTGCATACATACGCACTGCTTTTTTAGCTCTTCCCTGATACTTCTCTTTCTTTCTAGCATGCCCAGCGTGTTCCCTAGTGTTCAGCACCTCATACTGTGCATTTCTATGGGATGGTTTCATCTCTATAATACTCTCCTTAAGTTTTCAATATTTCTCAAATTAAATGTGCCATAATGTGGAAATCTCAATGCACCCTCTTTTTCTGTGACCCTGTGCTATTGACAAAACCAAATGCACATGTGGAACCCTATATTTTTTGCCATATAATGACCTGGGGAATCTTCGAAAGGTGCCTCTTCTCCCTCTCAACTAGGTAAAGGCACATCTTCTCTAAACAAATCTCTTTTAACCTTAAAAAATAATTTTGCAATCAAATATCACTAATCCTAGATAGAATTTGTGTTCTGTACCTGGTAATAACATTTTGGGCCTCATTAATGTTGTTTTGGCGATTGTACCGCCAACAGGCTGGCGGTACAATTTGCTGTGTTATGACCGCAGCGGTAGCGCCGCGGTCGTACTGCCGGGACCGGCGGTTTCCCGCCATCGTTGTCTCAATGGTTATAATCCACCAGGGCAGCGCTGCTTGCAGCGCTGCCCTGGGGATTATGACTCCCCTTCCCGCCCTACCGCCATGGAAAGGCTGGCGCCTGGGCCCCTGCCTGCCCATGCACTTGGCATGGGCAGTGCAGGGGCCCCCAGACACAGCTCCACCCTGCTTTTCACTGTCTGCACATCTAATCTAAGTATCCTAAACTAACCTATAGGGAAATCCGAATTAGTTCTTGGGGGTTATAGCAAAGTATCAGCATAGCAGAAACTTCAGTAGAAGTCCAGATATAGAGGCATGTATGGCATAAAACCACGCAGAGGAATAAAGAGTAGAGAGGTCTGTACCCCTACAAGCCTCAGGGGAATCTGCTCTCGTCGAATTAGGGGAATAACAGACTTACAGAACATTTGAGAAGACTATGTCATCCACTCCAGTAGTTTTCCACCATCTGTGGACAGATGAAATTGGCAACTCTTATTGAACCTCACATCCCACGAATTGGACATCAGGATGACCTTGAGTGTTTCTTGGCGTCTGGTACACAAACAGGAGTCTTTTATTCTCGGTTCATAAGCGCTCCTTTGTCCTTGTCAAAGTATCCTCCCATACCCCTCTGTCTTCAATACACACATCATGCCTTTCAATAACTGTAGACTTTCACAAATGCACCTGCAAAGAAAGAATGTTGCAAAACAAACAAAACTTCAAGCTGGAGGTTAGACACCAGAAATCAAAGTTTTCAGGCCTTTGGTTATGCTAACCTTATATTGCATTCCATGCACATCTGAAAAACATGGTTATATCTGCATTTTGCAATCATAAATGGAAAACAAGAATTATAAATGAAACATGATTATAAATGAAACATGATTATATACAGTTTTACCATAATACCATATTCAGAGTACAGGCACATAAATGAGCATGAGACCTACATTTCAGCATGTTAAAATGAAACATTAGAACACACATGTAAATGAATTTCAAATCATCTAATGTGAATGTACCTTCAGTAATACAATGTAGGTGCTCCAAATTACATCAGTAATGTTAAAGCATATGATATATGTATTGTCAATTATATTATGTCACTTCTGTAACGCATGGTGGTGCAGCCAAAATGATTTTACTACTCTCTTAAAGGATTATTTAAGACATCATGAAATGGAAAATACTCTGTATCTTGTACTTCATAACCAGCATCGAAGTCCTCTTCTGGTAATTGGGAGAAAGCATCCAAACCGAGTGCTTCTGGTGCATGCCTATGCCCCAACAACTGCTGGAAGTGCTCTTTGAACACATTTCTTCTTATGACCACATTCCTGCTCCGCCTCATTATCACAGTACATTATTAGTTTTTTTGTTCCATGTTCACTTAAGGCTGCAGATGCTGTCTCTTGTATCATAACTGTTAAACCCATATAGGTAAATATGTGACATCCTGGTCATTATCCTCCATTTCTACATGGCGCCTCATTTTTAGAATAGTTAGCAGGTTCATGGCTAGTAAAGAAATGCCCCCAACTGTGATGCAGGCAGCAGTACCTGGTGTGGTGGTGGGGGGGCGGGGGGTTGGGTCCCATAGTAACCAGGGTTGGGTGAAGGGGGGACCCATAGTAACCGAATCTCTTCTCGTGAAATCTGAACTACCATGGAAAACTCAGTCCACCTGTTGTGCGCTCATTTGGCTCATTTTAAGAAAACCTGCTTTTCCGCTGATGCAGCAGTGTTGGCCAGGGCTTTTCTCGCTGTGTAGCACCCTTGCCCCAGTTTAGCTAGTGGACGAAGGGTGCAAGACAGACTGCTACACCAAAACCAGTGCTTGCTAATGCGAAACGCCCATATAGTAACAAGCATTTGCAATGCAATAGGGTCTCGCATTTCTCTGAGTTACAGCTATTAGCAGTTGTAAACTCCCAAACAGATTTTTCTTGCCACATTGAATCGGAAAAAACAGCACAATCGTGCTGCTACAGTTCACTCGTAGTGAAACCTATCGGCAAAAGTGCAATTATCTACGTAACCGGCAAAAGTGCAATTAACTATGTAACAGGGCCAATGTTATGAAAAGTGCTCTACTTCTGCCAAGCGAGATCACGCTGCGAACAAAAGGTAAAAAGTAGTCCACAAACGTGATGGGAAACAGTGAGCCTCGCATGTTTTCAGTACTTGGTCACTGCATTCGAGGAGGGCTAACCACTGGAAAAAGCATGACGTATGCATGAATTCCACCAATGAAAGCAAGCAGATTTTAACAGGCAAGCCCACGAACAAATGAAAGGTACTGACGTGACATGGACGGGGCTCCGAGCCCTTCTCTAACTCCCAAAGTGTCTCGCATGCGAAACGCATGCGCAAGCGCATGCAACAGGCTCGACCCTAAAAAGGCAATGATCGTATGATCATTTAAAAAAAAACATCTTACCAACACATTGCCATGAGCCTTTTCCTTCGAGGAGATTGAAACACAGCAGGGTGAAGGTGATGGGGTGGCTATTTCTAAGGGAGTGTGGGGCTGCGGGGGCTCTGGGTAAAAAGAAGTAAAGACAGACTTATTTTTGGTAGTTACAGCCTTCTCTGTCTCGACGTGGAGGGGCACTAACATGGTTCTGAATGTGACAGGCAGGACAGGTACTGGGCAATTGTAGACCAACCGCAGTGTCTGCTAATGCACTGCCATTTGTGACTTCCCAATATACACATCTGGCTGCACACACTCCACAGCTGTGGGCATGTGCAGAGGTCAATGCAGCTCAGCTTTGGTTGTGCACAATACATTACTAGTGTACCATGCACACTGGCCACTCAGTGCACACTCCGCAAGCATGAATACAGTCTGAGGAGTTTTATTTAAAAAAAGTTTGTTTATTGATGACATTGTAGTTGAATGCATGCTCAGGTGGTCCTCCCTACCAGGGCTTGCAATCCTCTGGATACTTGTAGGCAATGTACATTTTTTTGTGATTATAGTATGTGAGTATGTGACAGTCTGCACTAGTACATGAAGACAAGGTGACCTGTTGACATGAACTGGACCTAGAGAACCTGAGAGACTCTGCCTTAGCTGTGCCTGTGCAGACTCCTGAGGATCCCCATGAACCATCAAATGATTAGTCTTTGTTAACATTGACAAAGAAATAAATACTTGCAGAACTGCAGAAAAACTAACTTAAATGAGCTGCTCAATGGAGGCTGCGAGGAGCTGAGAGTCACATTCAATGCAATCTGAATTCTTTGGGCAAGACATAACGCTTCGCAAGTAGAATCAGTCCCAAATTCAGAAAATAGCAGCTCAAGGAAAAGATTGCCACCCCCACCCAACACTCGTGTAGCAGACCCCATTAAAGTTGCTGTAGGTTACAGCAACTCAGTGAAGATTTCTATGCCTGTTTACATGCTTTTATCTCAGACCTGCCGTATTAGAAGAAGCTAACATGGCCCTCATTATGACATTGGCGGTAAATCCTGCTTACCGTCACGCTGATGGCTGCCAACTTACTGCTGCGGATATCCATTCACCATATTATGACACACATACCAATCTGACAGAATTCAGCCACTGACACAAATCCGCCAGCCCAAAGGTCAGTGATAAACTGGCGTTATGAAAACCCACACTTTTATGCCAACAGAACAACGCCGACCACATTATGACCCACGAATCACCATGGCGGACATTCAACGGCGGTAAACCATTGGCGGTATACCGTATACCGCCACGCTATCAATGGACATCCACTGACAAAACAACGCTACTTTGGACAATTAAAAAAACATACACCTGACACCCATACACACACCACACCCACACACCCACATTACCCACAACCCTTTTTGATTACAATTAATTGGCACAAGACTGACTCCAAGACCACTGACACAACTACATGCACATACCACATACACACATACATACCTCACGCACCCCACTTCACACACCCTAACACATTACCCAACACACCCTCACCAACACACATCACATAACACCCATGGCACCCCAAAGGCACCCCTGTTTCACTGAGGAGGATTTGAGGATCAGGGTGGAGGAAATGGTCAGGGTAGAGCCGCAGCTCTTTGGAGCACAGGTTCAGCAGATATCAATAGCAAGGAAGATGGAGCTATGGCGGAGAATCGTGGACAGGGTTAACGCCGTGGGACAGCACCCCAGAACAAGGGATGACATCAGGAAGAGGTGGAACGACCTACGGGGAAAGGCATGTTCCATAGCAGCAAGCCACCAGCTCACTATTCAGAGGACTGGGAGTGGACCCCCACCTCCTCCCCCCAACTCACAGCATGGGAGGAGCAAGTCTTGGCAATACTGCATCCTGAGGGCCTGGCCAGAGTCGGAGGAGGACTGGAATCTGGTAAGTCAACTTTCAACAATTATCATCCCCCATACCTGCATGCCATCACATACCCTTAGCCTCACCCTCACTCCCATCACTCTACTACATCCCACACACCTCACCATCACATCTCACTAATCCTAATGCCAAGCCCTGCATGCTGTAGTAATGCATGGGCACCCCTCACAGCCCTGCATGGACACTCATCACTAAAGCATGCACAACATAGAGAACTGAAAATCCCACAATACACCAACAAACACAAGTAAAAGCTGGCAAGGCAGCAACAACCATAGAGGGGAAGCCAGGGATGTACAATATGTCATACACATTAACCATAACACATCATTTACATCCCCACAGGTACCCCAGCCAGTGTCACCGGAGAGAGGTGCCAGCACTATCTAGTCATCTGAATAGCCTTCCCTCTTCCGCTGCCGCTAGTGGCCAGGAGGCCCCGCCACAGGAATCACAGGCCACCAGCATCCCTCCCTCTGCAGAAGGTGAACCACCCCGCAAATGTTCCCTGCAATCCAGACAGAAGCCAGAGACACTTGCCAAGACCCCCGCCAGGAAAAAAGTATCTCCTGATTGTCCCTCTTGTGTCCCACTCAGTCACCCTGTCCACCTTGAACTACCATTGCTCCCCTTCCTATGTCCCCTTGGAGAATGCACCTGTGCTACAAACAGACTGGAACAATACCCTGGACTTTCCTCCAATCTCACCCAATCCCATTGCACTTTCCCCTCTATATATTAGCACTTCAATAAACATCCTTTGATAAAAATCGATTTCAAGTATGTCATGTATTTTAAATATATATTTATTGAAACAGGCACAAACATTGCAAATGAACTGTACACCGTATGTGCATAGAGTTAATGACCTGTAGCAGGCTGTTGTGATCACACCAAGAGTATTTGTCAAATCACCAACATCTGCAAAATGAATAGCCAGAGGGAACAGTAAGTGGGCACAGAAGTGGGAAATACCAGCATGCCAATGCAACACAGAATACAACCAAAGTCATTGAACTGTAAAGTTACACTGTCTCACCTGTGTGTCATTGGAAGTACTGACAGATTACAGATGTTCTGTTGTCCTCATTCTCATCCTCTGCCTCCTCATCCTCACTATCCACAGGGTCCACTGCTGCCACAGGGGCATCTTCAGTCTCCTCCTCCTGCAGAAAAGGGACATGGTGCTTGAGGGCCAGGTTGTGCAACATGTAGCATGCCACTACTATCTGGCAGACCTTCTTGGGTGAGTAGCACAGGGATCCATCTGTTAGATGGAGGCACCAAAACCTGTTCTTCAGAAGGCCAAAAGTTCTTTCAATTATACTTCTGGTTCGCCTATGAGATTTGGGTAACCAGAGTCATCTGCAAATATTGAGGGACAACATTAAGCCACACACTATCCTATATGGCCAACACCATACCCATACACCAACATATACTGGGTGGGAACCATGGCTCACCTATTAGCCACAACCTGTGCCTCTGTACTTGGCCCATCACATTTGGGATGCTGCTATTCCTCAGGACAAAGGCATCATGCACCAACCCAGGATACTTAGCATTGGCGAGGGCGATATACTGGTCTGCCAAGCACACCATCTGTGCATTTTGATGTGGTGGTGATAAGTTCTTTTGTTTGTCCTACTGTGTTTTTGTGGAGTAATATTTGAAATGCTTTGTGCTATATTGTTGTTGAGGTGTTGAGTTTTGTTTACTTTGCTGTAGTGTGCTCTGTTATGTTTTACTTGAATGATGATGCTTCCTGTGTTATTGTGTTATGCTCTGCTGTTTACTTTAGATATGTCAATAAATGCTACATCTTTTGCAGGCAAAAGTAACAGCTGCCTTGAAAGTTCTTTTGACAGTGTACCATTTACCACTGTCTAAGTCGATAAAGTAGCGCTGCTCCAGTTCTACTACTTAAGACACCAGTTAGTCTAAAACTATGGCAGTCTGTGTCTTAACTGCTAAACTGTGTGTTACAGACCATGGTCTCTGTCACAGTGTTGGGATGACATATGTGTGTTCAACACTTGGACAGCTGAAGCATCAGCTTTTCCCTACCTAGAGCAATGGTAAATAGTTGTCACTGGAAATTGAATGGGATTTGTTGGTTTTGTCTAGAACTGTAGCAGAATATAGTAAGGTAAACAATTGAACATAACACAACAGCATAAAACAAAGCAAAATAGCACAATAACATTATAAGGAGAACCACACAACAAAACAGTCAATGCAGAATACAATATAGAAACCAAAGAACAACACAACAAAAACATAATGCAATAATGCAGCACAAAAACACAGCGACACAGACAACAACATAACACATCACCATCACAATGTCACTCATTACCACCTCCAGAAGACTGTATTTATAATTTGGTGCTAAAAGCATTAGTCACTTCCTTATTTCCCACCAGAGGTGGCCGCCCTTTAGGGGTGCCAAGCCATCAATCCCCTGCCTAGTTCTCCTACTATTTTGCTTGGCATGTTATAGCTTTTACATGAAACCAGATGATTTCACTGATCTTTTGTTTGCATGTAAAAGCTGTAATGTTGCCTTACCAGCAGAAGAGGGCTCCATTGGATGATTGGGCTTGTGTCAGCCAGGGACTTGACAGCCTGGCCTTACAGAGACACAATGCATATCTACCACGCTGCACTAAGGTCAAACATTGCAGCATGCCAATATAATGGAGAATCAGGCCTTGTCAATCACACACCATTTTACCTACCAGAGGTTGGAATAGAGAAAAAGGGTCTAGCTTGGCACTGTCAACTGTATTCTAGCTTCTGATTGGGTGAAATCTGATAGACCTGTCCCTGGTGTTCTCTTTGGTGGAGTTAGCAGACGGACATGGTCCATATCAAAGACTGCCCCAGGTAAGTTGTTGTGTTTTTCAGCTTCAATGTGTGTCTGTGTGCTGGGGAGTGCATGTGTATGTCTGTTAGTGCTACTGTCTTTGTGTGTGTGCAACGGTGTTTGTTGCACGTATATGTATCTTTGTAACCTTGACTGTATGTTAAACTGTATGCGTGTGATTGTAATGAGAAGGCCTGCCCGTGTGGTATGGGTGGATTGGTAAGGCCCGGATCCAACTGCCGACAGTGAAGTTTACGTAGACAGTGATCGCCCTAGGCGGATTGCAACTTACTCCAGCTGCATCAATACAAGGACCATTCGGAATGGGAGACTTGGTTCACACTCTGATTTCCATCGATTACGATTTATAGCAAAAATGTCAGGGAGAAGACATGTCTGTGAATGTTCTGCTTTCCTACATATCTCCTATCAGAGCTTACAGAACCTCTCTGGAATGCATTTCTGAGTTCAAAGAAGACCTTTATTGTTGTTAATTCTCCCCCACCCACAAGTTCCTGAGAGACAAAATTAGTAGATTTCAAGCACACATTTAAAAGAGTAGTCGCAGCAATGAAAGCAAAATATATCACAGTACTTCTTAGTTGCAATGTACACAGCAAATATATATATAATTATAGTATAATATAATTGCAAAGCAAAGCATAAAAGTCAAAATTCATCACCGTATGGGCAAGTAGGGCCTATATTCAGTTTCATCTTTCTGGGGTCTGCAAGTTGATGACTCCGGTCAACTGCGAGAAAGAGATTCTCTACCCAAACGGGAGACTGGCAACTGACGTCTAGCTCCAGCCTGAAGTCAAGCAGATTCAAATCTAACTCACTGTAACCCAGAGTCATCCTTAAAAGCAAACTCAGTGTGAGATCTGAACGACCTTGGAGAATGGCCAGTTCTCCTGAGCCATTCCGCTCTCATACTGGATTGCGAGGTAAACACAAAATCTACGTGCTCTTATCAGCTAAGGTCTGGTGTGAAGAAAACAGCTTGGTCCATCTTGTGGGAAAACATAGCTTGGAAAAACACAGACATCTCTTCAATGTCTCAACATCAATGTCTAACTCCACGTTAAAGCCAATAGGCAGCTAACCTAAATATCAAATGTAATGTCTAATGTCATGTCAAAACCAATAGGAAGCTAAACTGAATACAGAATGTAATGTCTAATGCCATGTCAAAGCCAATAGGCAGCTCAGCTGAATGCAAAATGTAGTGTCTAATATCATGTCAAAGCCAATAGGCAGCTGAACTGAATACAAAATGTAATGTCTAATATCATGTCAAAGCCAATAGGCGGCTAAGCTGAAGACAGAATATAATAGCTAACTCCATGTTAAAGCCAGTAGGCAGCTAAACTGAACAAAACATATAGGGGGTCATTACGACCCTGGCGGCCGGCGGTAAGGAGGCGGTAACACCGCCAACAGGCTGGCGGTGTTCCACCAGCAATTATGACTGTGGCGCAATAGCCTCGGCCATACCGCCAGCCCCTCCAACATACCGCCAGGCTTCTGCCTGGCGGTCATAATCCCCAGGGCAGCGGTGCTGGGGATTATGAGTCCCCGACTGCCAGCCTGTCCGTGGCGGCAAACACCGCCATGGAACGGCTGGCGGTAAGGGGACTTGGGGTGCCCCTGGGGGCCCTGGCACTGCCCATGCACTTGGCATGGGCAGTGCAGGGGCCCACAGGCATAGCCCTGTCGCGCATTTCTGAAATGCGCGACGGGGGCTACTGCACCCGCTGCACATCAGCATTGCTGCCGGCTCTATTACAAGCCGGCAGCAATGTTGATGTGACATTTCCGCTGGGCCAGCGGACGGTAACACTGTTGCCGTCCGCTGGCCCAGCGGAAATGTCATAATAGGGAGCCAGGAATACCGCCGGCAATGGCGGTATTCTGTCTCCCGCAGCCTCGGCGGTCTTTTTGCAAGAACGCTGAGGTTGTAATGACCCCCATAATTTGCTACTGATGAACATTGAGCAACTAATATGCGCAGTGGTGAAACACAAAGTCATTGGTCAAACACAATTAACAGCATCACATTCCACCCTATGACCAATGAATTTTTGTATCACACACCTCTTATTTCAAACAAAAACAAAAAACAACTAGGATCATCACAAAAATCGTTATCAGCAAATCAGATTTGAATGATCAAAGCAATCACTGTAATGCAATGGAAGTGGAATAACATATTGATCTCATAACCTTTCACATCAGATATATCGACACATAAAAAGTGTCTCTAAAACAGCAATTTGATGTAGCATGAGTTCTACTCATGTAAAGGTGCACGGTCCACCTGAAAGGTTTGCTGGAAGGTAAGTTAAAGTCAGAGTTCCACACGAAAAAACACAGACAGTTAACTGTTAAGGTTGCTTAGTTCACGTGGAAGAATGCAATCAGAGAAGTTGAACTTGAACTGAAGGCGCCATTTGTGCAAAATGGATCCATGGTGCTTGCACTTTACTCAGTCAGGTTCAGGTTGGGGGTTCGGTCCCGTCCCCGTCCCCACACGCACACACCCGAAGGGAGACCACACAGCACACTGAGGGACAGTGGCGAAACGTGGTAGGATCTGCAAAAGAAAAAAGTATTACTTTTCTTGCAAATAACATTTGTCATCTGAAATGTGCCCTTTCTCTTCCTTTCCCTGTTTTATAATCAGTAGGACGTTTTTGGGGCCTTTTGTTATTATTTCTGCAGGTTCTGGAGGGTCATCTGGGGCTTCAACCCACACCTCAGCACTGAGGTTTTTATCTGCTGCACCACAGCTTCCCTTTCCTTGCACTGTCAGAAGGGCTGGGGCAGACTCATTCTTTACCAAACCTCCATTCACTGCACTTTTGACAAGTTGGGCCATTCTGTCTCCAATTTGTATGAATGAATCAGATTATTTTCTCGTTATCAACATAATTTTGATTTCTCCTTGGTAATCTGCAGCAATCACTCCCCCTAAAACCTGATCAGTTTGCCATATCTGTCCTGGTAACTTTCCTCTCCCCAACTGCTCTGTGACTGTTTGTGGGACAGATTGCTCTTGTGCGTGCTGCACAGTTTTTTTCAAATCTAGGGGAATGTGCATCTCTCTCATCTCTGCCCACCTATAAGTGGCTTTTTCTCCCAGCTGTTCACATTTCTGGTGCACCCACTTAGCCATCCCCACTAAGTCAGAATTCTGGGTGTACACTTCAGACTCTGAATTTTTCTCTTTAACATCTGCAAGGCAATTGAACCAGTTATGTACAAGCCATGTGGAAAACCAAATGGCTAAACCATTGGCAGTGAACCAAGAATCAGTGAAAAAATGACAGATCTCAATCAGCTCTTGCTTTAAAGTCTGACACACATTGTACAATGCTGTTCCTTCTCCTGTGCTAGAAAACAGCTCTTCAGTCAATGAATCATTAGTCAAACAAACATGCTTTTTATCCTCAGGGGACACAAATTCAAATGGTGCACTAAATTTCACTGGTGACTCTTTTACCTGTGGTACTCCCTGCACCCTCTCCACATCCTGAAAAGGGGCTTGTGGCACCTGTTCATGTAGGGCTGCAGTGACTCTAGCCCTGTCTTGCAGGGACACTCTTTTCTTCCCCTGTTCCTGATTTACATGTAAATCAGTGTTTCCCTCTTGCACTGCGTAGAAACCTAAAGTCTGCATTATTTCATTTGCCAAATCACAAGCGCGCAGCTGCTTATATTTTTTCCTAGTGACTGTATACAAAAGTGTTAGGATTTCACTCAGATGAGGGCTATACTGTTTCCAATAAGCAAATGAAACTCAGTGTCTCTTGCTTAGTGCAAACAGTAAGAAACTCTAAAATCTTTCGTTTTACTTGTGCCAGTAACTGCACATTTTGCGACGGTACCTCGTAAATCACATTCTGAGCTCTGTTCTCCGTGTTATCAGTTAGGAATGCACTTCAACTGCCAAAAAACCCGACTCACACGGAGGCTCAGACTGGCTCACAGCTGTCTTAACCCACTCAATAATGGAATGAGAAAAGCCAGATTCTTCTAAAACAGCAGTTTTACAGCTTTCAGCATTATCTTGCATTAATGTGTTCTGGCTAACTTGCTCACGTAAATTCTTATTTTCATGTTCTAACTGCCTACATCTCTCCTGTGTTTTTCTGTAAGCAGGTAAAAGTATCCAATCCCTTCTGTCCAGAACAAAAGGAACATCATTGCATTCAAAAGGCACATTTTCTAAATATGCTTTATCACAGCAAGAAAACATGTTTCTCACAGCACCATCAGGCAGTTTAACTTCACATGCATTTTCAAACATGGTCTGCCGTGCTTCTGTAATTCTCTAAACAACAAAAAACAATTACACTTTTAAATTGTGCACGTAGAAATCTATAATTTGACTCTCAAAACTGACGACTACACCATAATGTTCTACTTTCCTACATAACTCCTATCAGAGCTTACAGAACCTCTCTGGAATGCACTTCTGAGTTCAAAGAAGACCTTTATTGTTGTTAATTCTCCCCCACCCACAAGTTCCTGAGAGACAAAATTAGTAGATTTCAAGCACACGTTTAAAAGAGTAGTCGCAGCAATGAAAGCAAAATATATCACAGTACTTCTCAGTTGCAATGTACACAGCAAATATATATATAATTATAGTATAATATAATTGCAAAGCATAAAAGTCAAAATTCATCACCGTATGGGCAAGTAGGGCCTATATTGAGCTTCATCTTTCTGGGGTCTGCAAGTTGATGACTCCGGTCAACTGCGAGAAAGAGATTCTCTACCCAAACAGGAGACTGGCAACTGACATCTAGCTCCAGCCTGAAGTCAAGCAGATTCAAATCTAACTCACTGTAACCCAGAGTCATCCTTAAAAGCAAACTCAGTGTGAGATCTGAACGACCTTGGAGAATGGCCAGTTCTCCTGAGCCATTCCGCTCTCAGACTGGATTGCGAGGGAAACACAAAATCTACGTGCTCTTATCAGCTAAGGTCTGGTGTGAAGAAAACAGCTTGGTCCATCTTGTGGAAAAACATAGCTTGGAAAAACACAGACATCTCTGCAATGTCTCAACTGCAAGGTCTAACTCCATGTTAAAGCCAATAGGCAGCTAACCTAAATATCAAATGTAATGTCTAATGTCATGTCAAAGCCAATAGGCAGCTAAACTGAATACAGAATGTAGGGGGTCATTCTGACTTTGGCGGGCGGCGGAGGCCGCCCGCCAAAGTACCGCTGTCAGAATACCGCTGCGCGGTCAAAAGACCGCCGCGGTAATTCTGAGTTTCACGCTGGGCTGGCGGGTGACCGCCAGAAGGCCGCCCGCCAGCCCAGCGGGAAACCCCCTTCCATGAGGATGCCTCTCCAAAAGAGCGCCGGCCGGCCCAGCGGAAATGCCCCTGCAACGAGGATGCCGGCTCCGAATGGAGCCGGCGGAGTTGCAGGGGTGCGACGGGTGCAGTGGCACCCGTCGCGATTTTCACTGTCTGCTCAGCAGACAGTGAAAATCATGGTGGGGCCCTGTTAGGGGGCCCCTGCACTGCCCATGCCTGTGGCATGGGCAGTGCAGGGGCCCCCAGGGGCCCCACAACACCTGTTACCGCCAGCCTATTCCTGGCGGTGAAAACCGCCAGAAACAGGCTGGTGGTAAGGGGGTCGGAATCCCCATGGCGGCGCTGCAAGGAGGATTTCCTGGGCCAGGGGAAAACCGTCGGGAAACCGCCACGGTCAGAATGGCCCAGGAAGCACCGCCAGCCTTTTGGCGGTGCTTCCTCTGCCCTCTGCCCTGGCGGTGTTACACCGCCAGGGATAGAATGAGGGCCATAATGTGCTACTGATGAACATTGAGCAACTAATATGCGCAGTGGTGAAACACAAAGTCATTGGTCAAACACAATTAATAGCATCACAGTGAAGTGGAGTATGGGTGAATGCTGACCGCAAGATGAAATCAGGAGAAAAATGGCTGTCACCTGCAATGTCTGGTGAATTCATGAACCTGATGGTTGGAATATATGTTATTGATTGTATATCCTGCAAAACGCGTGAGGAAATGGGGATAAACGACGCACTACACCTCACATTGCTACAGGGAAAACCCTTTTTGAGCTTATGAGAGGGAGAATGGCATCAACGGAAATGTGTCCTTTTTGGATGGTAAAGTTGTTTCATGAGGGTAGTAACTTAAAAGAAATCTGGCAAGTTGCAGAATGCAACTCTAATCTTAGAGGACTGAAGAGGTTAACTGATGTGAATAACAGAAATAGGAAGTTGCAAGTAGGTGATTGGGTGAGAGTAAAAAAAACGGTGTTAGTCAGAAAAGGTTTATCCAAATTCAAAGATTCCCAACAGATAAGTGAAGTGCGTAAGAATGCTGTGAAATTGTCAGATGGGAGCTGGTGGTATACCTCACGCATAGTTAATAAAACTGATGTTAATGATAAACAAAGATGTAGAACAAACACAAGAATATGTCAAAAGCCAAAGAAGTTTTAAGATTTTGTGACGTCATGAAGATGTGCAATTTTCTTTTTTTTAAATTTATTTTAATTTCTGTCGTTCTGAGTAATTTAGTTTAAAAAAACAAAAATGAGGGAAATAATGTGGTGATCACATTGTGTTGTGAATGTCTGTCTGCTGGAAGCACGGAATATCATGACATCATTACAATGATGTCATGGTGTTCCATGTTCCACAACGACAGTTATAGCTCTGCGCCCCTTTCATGTGCGTACATGTTTCTTTGAGCTTCGTGTTCAAATAAACGAAGAAACTAAATGCAAATTGTCGTGTGCGATTCACTTTAGCGGCGACGAGGATGAAACTTGAACTAAAGTGGATCAGCCAAGGCGCTCCCGCACGCACAGGAGGCACCTTTAGTTGAAGAAATCAGTCTGACCTCCTCAACGGAGCCGCTTACTTCACCGTACGTGAGCCTTATCATTGTTTTTTTTATTCGCACTTTTGAACGCGGGGCACAGATTTTGGCGCAGTTATTCTAGTACTGCGCGAGCGCTCGCTGTTATTGTTTTGACGAGCACTTGGCTAACAGTAAAGGAATGGTTCTCCCTATCGTAGGAAGCGATTTCGTGCTTGGTGGTTTTTTTTGGGCTTTGCAGTGCCACAGCCTCTGCTGTCAAGCCGCCAACCGCCGCATCTGCTGCTACCATAGCAGCGGGAATTAAACCGTGTGCTACTGTAGTGCATGTGCAACCTCAACGAACACACGCGCAGCTGCACAGGCTTGATACAACCTGCCTTAGCGTGCGTGCAGCCTCCACGAACACGGACGCAGCTGCACGGGCTGGATACAACCAATGCAAGAAAGTAAATAAGCGCATTATCACGTGCTGTCACTCGAGTTTAAAAAAGAATATCTTACCTTATCTTCCTGGGAATTGTTTTTGCCCATTCCTGTCTGTGTTTCATACAAGTTCTCTCCCTAGAGGGCTCTTCAGACTCAAAAACTTGGAGAATAAAAATAGAAGATGGACTTTAGTCTTCAGGATCTACGGTAACAATAAAAGATGGACTTGAAAACGTATTTTTTTTTTTCCAGTTTGGCCATCTTTTAGTTGGAGTATTAGGATTGGAGGTTTATTAATAATAATAATAATAATAATAATAATAATAATAATAATAATAATAATAACAATTAAAAAAATAAAAAATTATAATTTTATGTAAACATATTAAATATGCAAAACGTAATACCTCCAGCGCCCTTCTTACAAGATCCTGGTGATCCACCCCTCGAATGGAAACTTTGGCTACAGTCGTTCAAAGCATATCTTGGTGCCATTGATGGTCATAAATTCAGACCAGAAAGGAAAAAAAGCTTATTGTATTATCATTTGGGGATTGAGGGCCAGAACATATTTGATCATATCCCGGCTTATGAATTGGCTGAAGAGGAAGAACTTGATGAGTTTGAAATGGCCATTGCTCAATTGGATAAATATTTTATCAAAACAAAGAACATTGTGGTGCATCGCTACAAATTTTTTACAAGGTCACAAAGCTCTAGCGAGAGTATTGACACCTTTATAACTGCATTGAAGGTTTTAGCAGCTAAATGTGAATTTGAGAACTTCACATCTCAAATAATCAGAGATCAACTAGTTGCCAGGTGTTACTCGAAAAGAATCTAAGAGAAATTACTGACATGCAAGGAACCTTCGCTAGACAAGGCCATTGACATTGCCAAGAGCATTGAATGTTCTATAGAGGACGCCAAACAACTAGAAGTATCTATGGCCAATACGACCATTTCTGGAGCAGTTGTAAATGCGCAAAATAGCAACAACAAAAAACAAGAGCGTTTTGAAAAAAACAGGACAATACATCTCTCAGAAGCAAGTTCAATCAGAAACCTATATGTTACATATGTGGTTCTTCGGCGCATGTATCATCTTTTAAGAACTGTCCAGGGATTCACCAACAATGTAGAAATTGTAACAAAATGGGACACTTTGCAAGAGTGTGTAGAAGTACCAGAAAGAATAATGTCCGTTGTGTATTGAGTGATGATACTGAGAATTTTGTGGAAGAACAAATGAATGAATATGTATTAGTGGTTAAAAATACTTACAGTTCTAACAAAGTTGTTGTTGATCCAGATATCAATGTGACAATTGATGGGATTAAAATTTAGATTATTAGTAGACACAGGGGCTCGTATAACCATAGTAGCTCAAGAAAAATATAAAGAAAATCGGGTCTCCAGAATTCTTTATACCCCAGATGTTTCCACTGTCGCGTTTGAAGGTAGCAAGATTGATTTTATGGGTTATTTTTGGGCCTCAATGACCATCTTAGATAAGACGCTCCGTGGAAAAGTCTATGTTGCCAAGAAAGGTATCAGTGTTCTAGGGCTACTTCATCAGGCAGAATTTAATCTGGCCATCAAGCCTGTTTGAGACAAACCTGTAGTTATAGAAAAAAAGAAAGTTTAAGCTCAGTTAACATTGTTTCCAATCTTGTATGTGATTGGCAACAGAAATTGAAAAAGTTGTTTCAAGAACAATTAGGAAAAATTACTAATTGCACTCACACAATAAAACTTAAACATGATGCCATCCCTGTCAAGCATAATCTAAGGAATGTACCCTTGAGTGTGAGGTCTGAATTGTCTAAACTGCTAAGAGAAATGTGTGAACAGGGTGTGATTGAAAAGGTTGAAGCAACATTGCGGTTGTCTCCCATAGTTTTAGCCAAGAAAAAAACAGGTGACCTGAGAATGTGTGTGGATTTGAGAAGTTTAAATGAGGCAATTTGGGTAGACAGTTTCCCACTTCCGAGAATTGATGATTTAATTGCGAGGATTGGTTCATCCAGGTGGTTTACTAAGCTAGATTTAAAATCTGCTTATCACCAAGTGGAGTTGGATGTAGATTCAAGACATTTAACTGCGTTTGTCACTCCTGATGGAACCTTTCAATTCTTTAGGTTACCTTTTGGCTTAGCCTCAGCGGCCGCAGCCTTCCAAACATTAATGTCAGACATGTTCCCAGACAATCCCAATGTTGTTATTTTTCAGGACGATATCCTGGTTTTTTCCAATGATGAATCAATGCACAAACTAGTCTTAGAAGAGGTGTTGTGTACACTGGAAAGCAGAGGTGTGACATTGAGAAAAGACAAATGTATTTTCAAAGCTAGAGAGATTGAATATCTTGGTCATGTTTTTTCAAAGGATGGCATTAAACCTAAACCAAGCTTAGTTAAACGCATATTAGAAGCTCCTCCTCCTAAATCGAGAGACCAGCTACTGTCATTTCTTGGGTTATGTGAATTTTAAGCCAAATTCTTAAGAAATTTTACAAAAAACACTGAATGCTTTAGAGCTATATTGAAGAGTCCCACATTCCTGTGGTCAGATGAGTGTAATAGAAAGTTTGAACAAATCAAACAGGAGATTGTTAACGTTCCAGCCTTACAGCCTTTTTCAGGAGCAAAAAGCACCATAGTGACTGTTGATGCGTGTGAGTATGGTGTTGGTGCTGTCATTTCACAATTGTCGGATGATGGAAATGAAAGTACTGTGGGATTTGCATCAAGAACCTTAAGGCAGGTTGAACATAAATATTCTGTGATCAAAAAGGAACTCTTAGCCTGCGTATGGAGTATTGAAAAATGTAAACAATGTCTATGGGGTAGACCTTTTATTTTGAAGACTGATCATAGACCTCTTGTAGAAATTCTGTCTAGCAAGAAAATGAAACGTTCAACGGCTCGGATTGCAAGATTGTCTGCTAAGCTACTGGAATTTAATTTTACGGTTGAGTACATTCCTGGTGGAAAAAATAGGAGGGCAGATTGTTTGTCAAGGTTACCCATTGAAGATAGTGATGAACAGGAATGGGAAACAGAAACTGAAGAATGCTTTTTTGCTTGCGTGACTGAAAGTGACAAGCCCTTGGATGAAAAAGAATGGGTAAATTCTGTACTTAGTGATAAAACACTGTGTGAAGTGATGTGCATGGTCAGGTCAGGTTGGCCCAAGGAGAAATGTTTAACGTCAGAATTACAATCGTTTTGGAAAGTATCTGACGAATTATCTATTGAGGGTGTTAAATTAGTCAGAGGCAAGAAACTTGTTCCGCCAGTATGTTTGAGGAGGAATCTAATTGCTGCATCTCACGCTGATCATCTAGGAGCCACAATTACTAAAAGAAGGTTGAGATCTGATTTTTGGTGGCCTAGGATGGATAAAGAAACTGATGACTATGTAAGAAATTGAACAAGATGTTGTACCAGTGATAAGGTGTTGGTCACTGAAGGTGTGACTGATACATTCGTTCCTTCTCCAGTGAGAGCTTGGCAAAAACTTGGGCCCATATTTATACTTTTTGACGCTAAACTGCGCTAACGCAGTTTAGCGTCAAAAAGTTTTGCGCCGTCTAACGCCATTCTGAAGCGCCATGCGGGCGCCGTATTTATGGAATGGCGTTAGACGGCGCAATCAGACCGGCGCTGCCTGGTTTGCGTGGGAAAAAACCACGTAGACCAGACAGCGCCGGCGTAGGGGGAAAATGGCGCATGGGCGTCTTAAAATGGGGCAAGTCAGGTTACGTCGAAAAAATCGTCTTAACCCGACTTGCGCCATTTTTTAACGACGCCCATCCCCCATCAACATGACTCCTATCATTGTAAAGATAGGAGTCATGCCCCCTTGCCCAATGGCCATGCCCAGGGGACTTCTGTCCCCTGGGCATGGTCATTGGGCATAGTGGCATGTAGGGGGGCACAAATCAGGCCCCCCTATGCCACAAAATATTATTAAAAAAAAAAAAAAAAATACTTACCTGAACTTACCTGAATGTCCCTGGGGTGGGTCCCTCCAGCCTTGGGTGTCCTCCTGGGGTGGGCAAGGGTGGCAGGGGGGGTCCCTGGGGGCAGGGGAGGGCACTCTGGGCTCATTTTGAGCCCACTTGTCCCTTAACGCCATGCCTGACCCAGGCGTTAAAAAGCGGCGCAAATGCGCCGTTTTTAGCCACGCCAACTCCCGGGCGTCTCTTTTGCCCGGGAGTATAAATACCACGTAAAGGCCTGGGAGTCATTTTTTAGACGGGAACGCCTCCCTTGCATATCATTAACGCAAGGAAGGGGTTCACGCTAAAAAATGACGCACATTCCGGGAACTTTGGCGCTATTCGCCTCTAACGCCATAGTATAAATATGGCGTTAGTTGGCGTTAGTTTTGCGTCGAAATTGCGTCAAAAAAAACGACGCAATTTCGGCGCAAACGGAGTATAAATATGGCCCTTGGTCTTGACTTTCTTGGTCCTTATCACATTTTGCCTCCCAACATGAGATATTTTGGGGTTATAATTGACCATCTATCCTGATGGGGAGAGGTTGAGCCAGTGAGGTTTCCAACTACTCGACTTGTGATTTATTGCTTAAAAAAGATCTTTAGTCGTGAAGGCTTCCCGGAACAGACGTCAGAGTAGGTTATATTGAAAAGCTGTTGTTTTAGTATGTGTAGTATCCGAGAAAGATATAACACAGTTTGAGCCTGAATTACTAAAAAGGGTATTTCTCTTGCATGTGATCAGAAAGAGTATACATATCATTTTACATTTAAAAAAACAGGATCTGTATTTACCCACTACTTGTTGAGGAAACTAGAAGCTGAACTCTGAATTATGTGCATCTGGGAAATATTTGGCATGTTCACCAAACATTTTAGCATATACTGAAAACAGGAATTTCTTCATAAAATGTGCACCAACTGAAGAGAAATGTAATGGATGAGTGATAATCAAAAGATAAGGCTTGTATCTTTTAGGATAGTTAAGTATGTAATTCATAGAAATACAGAGGGGTAAATGTGGTTCGGCAAACCAATGTTTGATCAGGCACAAGTTATTCGTGGTAGCGCCTTAAAGTATTAGTTGCAGAGGATGGTTGTGTATTCAGGATATTTGACAACATTGACAAAGCTAGAGGTGAATGAGCCAGTGAATGCTTGAGCCAGGCTTGAGTCAGTCCTTGCGTATCCTCCATCCAAAACCTAGGTGAGCTTTTGAGTGGCAGCCCACCGGGGCACCAGGACGCCAACCAGCTGCTTCCCTTTGCACTATTTTCTCAGCAAGTTACAGCTTTAATATGCTTGGCAACTACGGGAAGCAAATCACCTCTGGCTGATGCTGTTCATTGCTGTATTTCATTGTGTGCTTATTTTTTATTGCAAGTACAACCCTGACACATTTATGAAGTGGCATTTGTTTTTTATTTTTTTCAAATTAATGGAAGCAGAGTTGTGTTTGCAATAAAAAATAAGCAAAAATCAAATACAGCCATAAGAAGCGTCAGCAAGAGGCAGCGACCTCTGATCTGCTCTCCGTAGATGATGGCACTGTAAATAAACAGTGATTTTGGGTTTCGAGGCCCTTGCTGTAGTACACCCCACCACCTCTAAAGTCCCTAAGCTGCCAGTGCTGCCCACCAAGGACATGTAATACCACCAGCCAAAAACGTTTTGTGATCTGGCCCATCATGTTATCGAGGTTTTCCTTCGGTTGATACTTAGGTCAGTGTGGAGGCTGGGGCATACTTTGTTATTGGTTCATTCTTGACTATGTTCTCATGATAGAGTGCAGATGTCTACCGTCCATTTCCATGTTTTTTATTTCTTTTACAAGGGATAGGGTGGTGGTTGTCCTTGTTTGCAATATATAAAACATAAAAATTTAAATGACTTCTTTATCTATGTATTGCACTGTTATGGCTGAAGGTTATATTTTGCTACAATTTAAAATGAACTTTAAATTGTGACGCCTTATTTAACAGCTTGTGCAACTCGGAATTCTGGACCACTGGTCCAGTAAAGAGGCCCAGTAGTCCAGCCCCAGTAGTCAGTGACGAATAGAACTCAGTGCCATACTGCACGACATTACTGGAAAGGTTAAAGGCAGGAACATAAAGACAAACCAAGGCCCTGATTTATACTTTTTGACACTAAACTGCACTAATGCAGTTTAGCATCAAAACGTATACCGCCAGCTAGCGCCATTCCAAAACGCTGGCCAGGTGTCATATTTATGGGATGACAGTAGCTGGCAGTATGGCCCAGCTAGCGTCATAAAAAGGGAGGCTAGCCTGGTGGGGGAGGGGTAGGGGGAATAGGGGGTTTAGCATCAAAGGATGACGCCAGCACAGGCTGAGGCATAAAAATGCCTCTAACCAGACTAGGGTAATTTTCTGACATTAAAACCCCATGGACATGATTCCTATCTTAGTTAAGACAGGGGTCATGCCCACCACCCCAATGGCCATGCCCAGGTGACAAATGTCCCCTGGGCATGGCCATTGGGCTCAGTGCCATGTCGGTGGGCCCAAGTTAGGCACCCATCTGTCACTACAAAAAATATAAAGATAATACTTACCTCTACTTACCTATACATACCTTGGATGGGGTCCCCCATCCTCCGCTGTCCCTCTGGTGTGGGTGGGAGTGTCCCTGGGGCTAGAGAAGGGCACCTGTGGGTTCTTTCCATGGTCTCTGACCATGGAAAAATGCCCACTGGTCCTCTTACGCCTGCCCTGACCCAGGCGTTAAATAATGGCACTAAGCAAGCTTAGCGCCATTATTTAAGGCCCTCATCTCCCCGTGCACGGGGATAAATATGGCGCTAAGACCATATAGTCATTTTTTGCCCAGGAACGCCTACCTTGCATCTCATTGATGCAAGGTAGTTTTCCGCAGGCAAAAAATGACTTTAACTTTAATATTTTGGTGTTAGACATGTCTAGCGCCAAAATATAAATATGGAGTTAAGTTTGCGCTGAATTAGTGTAAAAAAAGACGCTAATTCAGCGCAGAGTATAAACATGCCCCCAAGAGTCACATCAATGCCATCATTACACTTGTGTAATGTATCATAGCATATTCCATAAAGTGTTGACATAATTAAATAGGACTAAAAGTGAATAGGAAGTAAGATGTCTTACATTGAAGCATTTAGATAAAACAGAAATGTCGGCCAAATAAAAGCTGATGAAAAATGTAGATGCCTTTATTGCAAGATATACCTCCACTTAAATGATATAACCTTTCAACATTCGTCTTCTATTTTTTTGCTTTTTATTAATAGGATTCATAAGCCTTTATGTATTTTCTTATTTTAGGTTTTTGTTAAGCAGAACTAATCACCAAGTTAAAGGCTCAGAGAGCAGTGGTGGACCTAGAAATAGTCAAATGAAGTCGTGGGGACTTTCACTCCAGGTCATAAATAGCCCCACTAAATGTATCAAAATAATGGCAAATCCTCATGTGTCAAGTTGTCCGGAGCCGGGCTGCTAAGGGTGGAATGGTCTTTGGCATCTGAATGGCGACTAGAATGGAGTTTGCATAGGAAGTCTCTGGAAAGATGAAATTACCGAAAAGATAAAAGGAAAATGTGTGTCTTTCGGGATTTCCTTGTTTTGAAGTAGTCATTTAAAGTCTGTGGTAGACAGGTAATGAGTTCTAAAGGGGGGTAGCCTGGTGAAGAAGGTGCAGCCATCATAACTTTTATATTTGAATTGATGGGTGAGGGCAATCTTTTCATAGAAGACCCATACTCTGGGGTGGTTGATGGGGAACAACAAGGCTGGTGACATAGGGGGTCATTCTGACCTCGGCGGTAAAAGGCGCTTACCGCCGGTCAGAAGACCGCCATAACACCGCCGCGGCCGCGGAAAGCCACCACGGTCATTCTGACCCACAACGGCCAAACCTCCAAAAATCCGACCTCCACTGCAGCCCGCCACATCAGCGGGCAGCGATAAACTGGAGATGACCAAACCTCCACCGTCACGCCAACAGAAAAACGCCCATGCCATTACGACCCACGAATCAACGCGGCGGGCTTTCCAACGCGATATTCCATTGGCGGTACACACCGCCGCGGTCAAAATACACACACAGCACCAAAACACAGGCACATTGGACAATTACAAATACACACACCTGATACACATACACAACCCACTCCCACACAATCAATCAACTATAAAACACACCCCCACATCACCCACAAACCCCTACGACCACAATTACTGAGAGAAGGAGAGAGAGACACAGCAGACAATCCATAGCAATACACACTGAGGCACACTACACCATCACACACACCACATAGTAGCACAAAGCACCACACACCAACATACTCATCATCACATACACCACCCCACACCTCACCCACACCACCCCATGGCACCCCAAAGGCACCCACGCTTTTCGGACCAAGAACTCCGGGTCATGGTGGAGGAAATCCTAAGAGTGGAACCCCAGCTCTTCGGCTCACAGGTGCAGCACACCAGTATAGCTAGGAAGGCGGAGCTATGGCAGCGGATCGTGGACAGGGTCAACGCGGTGGGACAGCATCCCAGGAATAGGGAGGACATCCGCAAACGATGGAACGACCTACGGGGGAAGGTCCGATCGATGGTCTCCAGGCACAACATCGCGGTCCAGAAGACTGGCGGCGGACCCCCACCCACCCCTCCCGAATTTACATCATGGGAGCAAGAGGTCTTCAACATCCTGCATCCTCAGGGCCTCGCAGGAGTAGCCGGAGGAATGGACTCTGGTAAGTCCAATCTCAACTACTAGATCCCCCCCACCCCACCAGCATGCCAACCCACACCCCCACCCTCACCCCCAACCCCCCAGCACACATCCTCCCTGACAATGTCTCACCAGCACAACCCATCCATCCCAACACCAACTCCTGCATGCCAACACAATCCATGGACACCCATCACCCAAGCATGACCACTGCACTTACCCCCCCCACTAACTACCCTCACAACACCTCCCTCAAGGGAATGCCTGCACTGGGGGACGAGGGCACCCATAACACGCACGCTATTGCACACACAGAAACAATAACCAAACTCTCTTACCCCATGCAGGACCCGAACGCCAAAACACCAGCCAGGAGGGTCCAGAAATGTCCATCCCACCCCCGGAACAGGCCCACAGTGAGGACAGCAGCTCTGTCGACACTGAACCTGATGACCAGCCCAGACCATCGGGGACCTCTGGGCAGTCGGTTCCCCTCACCCAGACACAGGCCACACCAGACCCGACCCCCTCTGCCAACACCAGCACAGCTCCCACCCAGCGGGCCCATGCCTCTGTCTCTAGGACACGTCAATCAGCAGTGTGTCTGCCACTACAGGGCACCCAGGCTAACCCAACACCCCAACAACAACAGGGACCTGGGGGCAGTGGGAGCGGGCACACCGTCCAGGAGACAGAGGCCGGGGGAAACCGGGCAGCTCGGAGGGCTGCTGTGCGACAGGGGGGGGAGGAGAGGCCCAGGGAACCCACTCTCCAAGAGGCCCTCACCACCATCATGGGGGCCTACCACCACTCCCAAGAGACGATGGCGACGGTACTGGCCAGGTTCACGGAGATCCAGGCACAGCAGGAGGAACGCTACATGGGGTTCAGGGAGGAGCTGAGAATCATCGGGACCGCAATGGGGACCATCGTCCTGGCCCTCAACAGGATAGAAGATGCGTTGCGGGACCATGTGGCACCACACAGGGCCCCTGTCACTAGCCCGGACCAGGAACAGCCTACCACCTCCGCCGGCGCTAGTGGACAGGAGGCCCCAACACCACGGCAGGCCACCAGAACCCCACCTCCTGCTGAAGAACAACCACCCCGTAAGAGGAGCCTGAGATCCAAAAAAAAGACAGAGTAGGATGTCAAGACCCCCGCCAGCAGGACATACCCCCTGAACTCTTCCCACTGTCCCACATTGCCACCCTGTCCAACCATGAACTGCCTCTGCTCCATCCTTCCACAGGCAAAAGGACAATGCACCTGTGAGACTGAGAACTGGACTCTGCCATGGACATTACTCCACCCCCACCCATCACCCTTATAATCACATGTACCAATATCTAGCCCTGTAAATAAATCACATATTGCACACAAATCAGTTTGGAGTCATGCTGTATTATTAGCAAATGTATTACATATTACTGTTCAATATCTGTTCTGTCAATTAGTGATGACAACATACCAATGTCAATACGATGTAGTTCATGGGCAAACCAAGCAGAAGTCAGGCACTGAGTCATACAGCACTGAGAAGGGAAGGGAAAAACAAAAATTACCCAAAAAGATCTGGTGGGAACTACAGAAAGTACAGATGCAGGAGGCTAGAAGCAATTGTGAAATGGCGTGGGTGATTCTTACCTGGGTGTTACTGGAAATACTGTTGTATCACTCTGTCCCTATTGTCTGTGTCGTCCTCTGAGTCTTCCTCCTCTTCACTCTCCACAGGCTCCACGGCTTCTACAACACCACCATCTGGACCATCCTCCTGCAGGAAAGGCACCTGGCGTCGCAAAGCCAGGTTGTGAAGCATACAGCACGCCACGATGATATGGCACACCTTCTTTGGTGAGTACATTAGGGATCCACCTGTCATATGCAGGCACCTAAACCTGGCCTTCAGGAGGCCAAAGGTTCGCTCAATCACCCTCCTAGTACGCCCATGGGCCTCATTGTACCGTTCCTCTGCCCTTGTCCGGGGATTCCTCACTGGGGTCAGTAGCCACGGCAGGTTGGGGTAACCAGAGTCACCTATTAGCCACACACGTTGTCTCTGTAGCTGCTCCATCACATAGGGGATGCTACTATTTCGCATCACATACGCGTCATGCACTGACCCTGGGAACTTGGCATTTACATGGGAGATGTACTGGTCAGCCAAACAGACCACCTGGACATTCATCGAATGATAACTTTTTCTGTTTCGGTACACCTGCTCATCGTCTTTTGGGGGTACCAAAGCCACATGGGTCCCATCAATGGCACCAATGATGTTGGGGATATGTCCAAGGGCATAGAAATCACCCTTCACTGTAGGCAAGTCACCCTCCTCTGGGAAAATGATGTAGCTCCGCATGAGTTTCATCAGGGCAGACAACACTCTGCTCAAAATCTTAGAAAACATAGGCTGAGACATTCCAGATGACATGGCCACTGTGGTCTGGAATGACCCACTGGCCAAAAAATGTAGGCCTGACAAAACCTGCACCAGAGGGGGAATCCCTGTGGGTTGGCGGATGGGGGACATCAGGGCTGGCTCCAGCTGGGCACACAGTTCATGGATAGTGGCACGGTCAAGTCTGTATCGAAGTAATATATGGCGTTCTTCCATTGTCGACAGGTCCACCAGCGGTCGGTACACGCGAGGATTCCTCCTTCTCATCGCAAGTCCCAGCGGACGGTGCCTAGGAAGGACAACATGGAGCACAGAGTCAGCCAAACCACAGGTACGTACAGACAGCTTGCACAGTTAAAGAATGGCAATGGGTTGAAAGGCGTGTATGTGTGGCAATGCAAGGCCTAGGCCTGTGTGTCGCAGTCAAAATTAAGCCATGTAGGCCCTTGAAATGGCGGCTGCCTGACCTGTGAAGTGGGACA
Organism: Pleurodeles waltl; assembly: GCF_031143425.1. Lineage (NCBI taxonomy): Eukaryota > Metazoa > Chordata > Amphibia > Caudata > Salamandridae > Pleurodeles > Pleurodeles waltl. The sequence goes on from NC_090437.1 coordinate 211,673,599, forward strand.
ATGGGATGTGAGGTCAATGCGCTGGCGGGGCACACCGTGGCGGTAGGCGGTCGAAGACCGCGGCGCAAAGCCGCATTGGTTAACATTGAAGCCTATGGGTTTCAGGAGCCAATGACGAAGTGCGCCGGCGGTCGCGGTACGCACCGCCGCGGTACGCACCGCCGCGGACGTGACCGCCATTTTCTATCTGCTTAATCACTCGAGACCTGATCATCCACAGGAGAGGACCTATACTGCAAGTGCTGCTGTGACCTCGGTCTGGAAGATACAATGGCTGCTGCGACTGGGGAAAGGGCCCCTGCCTTCACGTCTGAAGAGTTGGAGAAGCTCGTGGATGGGGTCCTCTCCCAGTATGCGCTACTCTACGGTCCTCCAGACCAACAAGTGAGTACACCGGGTGCACATGGCATGGGCTATGCCTGTGTGGATTGGGGTGGATGTAAGTTGGTGGGGTGGGGGGCGAATGAGGAGTGCAACGCCCGACAGATGAGAGCATGTGCCATATGGCAAAGTTGGTGGGGGGGGCCAATCACATCTAGCATGCAGGTCATTCATGATTTCCTCCTTTCCACCCTGTACATGTCAAATAGGTCAGCGCCCATCAGAAGATCGAGATTTGGCGTGCCATCGCCAAGGAAGTCCGGAACTTGGGGGTCCACAACAGACGGGGCACCCACTGCCGCAAGAGGTGGGAGGACATCCGCCGCGGAACAAGGAAGACCGCAGAAACACTGCTGGGGATGGCCTCCCAACCTAGGAGGGGTGCCAGTCGCACCATGACCCCCCTGATGTCCCGGATCCTGGCGGTGGCCTACCCTGAATTGGATGGGCGCTTTAAGACATCACAGCAGACACAAGGGGGTGAGTATCAGCACATTCTCCTATCTTTCTGCGCAGTGGAGGCGTCTGGGTGGGGGAGGAGGGCTGTGGGTGACATTAGGCCAGGGCGCTTTCTGTAGTGTAGTCCTCTCCCTTAGGCATGGCCCTGTGCCCCTGGCCCCCACCTCGGTAGGGTGACAAGTACAGCCATTGAAGGTCCAGCATCTCCCATGTGCGCGTTTGACGTCTCTTGGCCTGTTGTCTTAGTCAGTAGTACTGAGTAGTGTACCCCAAATGCGCGGCTTAGTATATTAGGCACCTGTGTCTGTCCTCTCCGCCAACGGTGTTGACATTGCATGCACTCAACCTGGTCTTCTTTTTTCTCCCCCCACCCTTTCTCTTCATCTTCTTGTGCATGTGTGCATTAGCATCATCAGGCGGAGGAGATTTGGCATCGGAGCACGAGGAAGCTGCAGGACACAAGGCCCCGGTGGGCCCAGGAACAGACACCGAGGGCACCAGTGATCCGGAGGGCGAGGGGAGCACCACGACGGGGACCGCTGGTGAGAGCAGCGAAAGCGACACGTCCTTGGATGGGAGCTCCCTAGGGGTGGCGGCAACATCCGTGCCCCCGCCTCTACAGGTACAGCCGCCACCCAGCGCACCAGCCCCGCCCTCCCAGCAGCCCCTCAGTCTTCGCTCCGTGCCGGTTCGCCCAGGAAGGCGCGCGTCTCCTTCGCCCCAGGCACCTCAGCCCCTGCCCCTGTTGCCCCTGCTGCCCTCAGTGCAGAGCTCATTAACCTGGTAAGGACGCTCATTGTTGGGCAGACGACCCTTTTGAATGCCATCCAGGGTGTGCAAAGGGAGGTGCAACAGAGCAATGCGTACCTGGAGGGCATTCATTCGGGTCAGGCTGCCCATCAACGAGCGTTCACTGCTCTGGCCTCAGCACTGACGGCAGCCATTGTCCCTGTTTCCAGCCTCCCTCTTCTTACTGCCTCCAGCCTTTCTCTGTCTCCTGTTCCTCAGCCTATCCCATCCACACCATCAGACCAGCCTGCACACACCTCAACACCCAAGAGCAGCTCATCCACCCACAAACACTCACCCAAGCAACACCCAGATGCAGACATGCCAACAGCCACTGCCACCCCTGTGTCCCCCTCCTCCTCGTCTCCCTCCTCCCTCCCTGTGACGTCTACACTCACACCTGCATGCACCCCAACATCAGCCAGGGCTTCCATCACCACCTCACCCTCCAGTACAGTCCACACTCGTGCAGTCACCACCCCCACTGCCATTTACACGTCCCCTGTGTCCTCTCCCACTGTGTCTGTCACCCCCTCTTCCAAGACACACAAACGCAGGCAGACACCCACCCAACAGCCATCCACCTCACGACAGCCTACAGCACCAGCACCTTCACCCAATGACAGCACACCTGACTCTCCTACAACCACCTCCTCTACCTCCACTTCCATCTCCACTTCTCCTACCCTTTACCTTGGCCCAAAAAAACTTTTCCTGGCTAACCTTAACCTCTTTCCCCCCGATGAGCTCCCCCATCCATCTTCAAAGAGTCCCAAGAGCACCGCAGCCACCACCAGCCCAGCTTCGGGTGTCACTGTTGTGCCTGGGTTCTGGAGCCCACCCTTTGCCAGCAGTGACACATCGATCAGCAGCAAGGACACGTCCAGCCCCCCCCCCGGCAAGAGGACCCGCAAAAACAAGGGCCGCCGTGCGAGGACCGACAGGGCTGCCCCCAAGGAGCAATGTGCGGCCACTTCACCACCCACACCATCTAGGGGAGGCAAGGGCCCGAGAGCCCCATCAAAGGAGCGGAAGGGCAGCAGGAGCGCGGAGAAGGTGGACCCCACATGCCACATCCCAGCTGGGAAGGAGGACACTAAGGAGGCCAGGAGTCCGTCCCCGAAGGGTCCAGAAACGTCACGGTCCGAGGGCGACTGAGCAGGGAGTCCAGGCCAGGTCTGGCTCCCTTGACCTGCTGGATGAGCACCGCTGAACAGGGCCCGCGGTGCAGAAGAGCACCGCTGAACAGGGCCCCGCCGTGGAGTAGAGCACCGCTGAACAGGGCCCGCGGTGCAGAAGAGCACCGCTGAACAGGGCCCCACTGTGGAGAAGAGCACCGCTGAACAGGGCCCCGCCGTGGAGAAGAGCACCGCTGAACAGGGGCCGCGGTGCAGAAGAGCACCGCTGAACAGGGCCCCGCCGTGGAGAAGAGCACCGCTGAACAGGGGCCCGCCATGGAGTAGAGCACCGCTGAACAGGGCCCGCGGTGCAGAAGAGCACCGCTGAACAGGGCCCCGCCGTGGAGTAGAGCACCGCTGAATAGGGCCCCGCCGTGGAGTAGAGCACCGCTGAACAGGGCCCGCGGTGCAGAAGAGCACCGCTGAACAGGGCCCTGCCGTGGAGATAGGCACCGCTGAACAGGGCCCGCGGTGCAGAAGAGCACCGCTGAACAGGGCCCCGCCGTGGAGATAGGCACCGCTGAACAGGGCCCGCGGTGAAGAAGAGCACCGCTGAACAGGGCCCGCCGTGGAGAAGAGCACCGCTGAACAGGGCCCGCGGTGCAGAAGAGCACCGCTGAACAGGGCCCGCCGTGGAGAAGAGCACCGCTGAACAGGGCCCCGCCGTGGAGATAGGCACCGCTGAACTGGGCCCGCGGTGCAGAAGAGCACCGCTGAACAGGGCCCACCGTGGAGAAGAGCACCGCTGAACAGGGCCCCGCCGTGGAGTAGAGCACCGCTGAATAGGGCCCCGCCGTGGAGTAGAGCACCGCTGAACAGGGCCCGCGGTGCAGAAGAGCACCGCTGAACAGGGCCCTGCCGTGGAGATAGGCACCGCTGAACAGGGCCCGCGGTGCAGAAGAGCACCGCTGAACAGGGCCCCGCCGTGGAGATAGGCACCGCTGAACAGGGCCCGCGGTGAAGAAGAGCACCGCTGAACAGGGCCCGCCGTGGAGAAGAGCACCGCTGAACAGGGCCCGCGGTGCAGAAGAGCACCGCTGAACAGGGCCCGCCGTGGAGAAGAGCACCGCTGAACAGGGCCCCGCCGTGGAGATAGGCACCGCTGAACTGGGCCCGCGGTGCAGAAGAGCACCGCTGAACAGGGCCCACCGTGGAGAAGAGCACCGCTGAACAGGGCCCCGCCGTGGAGAAGAGCACCGCTGAACAGGGCCCCGCCATCTCAAGCACCGCTCCGCTGGGCCCTTCCTCTCAAGCACCGCTCCGCTGGGCCCTTCATCTCAAGCACCGCTCCGCTGGGCCCTTCCTCTCAAGCACCGCTCCGCTGGGCACCGCCGTCTAAAGCACCGCTCCGCTGGGCCCTTCCTCTCAAGCACCGCTACGCTGGGCACCGCCGTCTCAAGCACCGCTCCGCTGGGCCCTTCCTCTCAAGCACCGCTACGCTGGGCACCGCCGTCTCAAGCACCGCTCCGCTGGGCCCTTCCTCTCAAGCACCGCTATGCTGGGCACCGCCGTCTCAAGCACCGCTACGCTGGGCCCTTCATCTCAAGCACCGCTCCGCTGGGCCCTTCCTCTCAAGCACCGCTCCGCTGGGCCCCGCCATCTCAAGCACCGCTCCGCTGGGCCCTTCCACTCAAGCACCGCTCCGCTGGGCACCGCCATCTCAAGCACCGCTCCGCTGGGCACCGCCGTCTCAAGCACCGTTTATGGTTCACTGTGCCCACCATGCCTCCTCCTTGACCAGTGGAGACTGTCATCCACCTGATGGACTGTGGCTTTGCACTCCCCAGGATGGTCCAGTGGGCAGCCCACCCACTGTAGAGACATTGAGAGACTGTGGCTTTGCACTCCCCAGGATGGTCCAGTGGGCAGCCCACCCACTGTAGAGACATTGAGAGACTGTGGCTTTGCACTCCCCAGGATGGTCCAGTGGGCATGGTGGCTCCTCGTGGATCTGGCGTCGTGGACTCATGTGCCTGTGGTGCCCCCCCCTTCCCTTCCCCCTGAGGTGCCTGTAGTTTTTACATCTGATGCCCCTGCAGTGTTCTCTCCAAAGGACTCAGGTCTCCTGTGTGGGCTTTGCCCTTATTTCTCAAGACTTTGGCCCACGGACATGCTGAATTCGTAGGATGTGCAGGACTTGGTACTTCAGTTATACACTGATGTGTATGTCATTAGTTTTGTTGTGAATATCTTTCATGGTTGTACGATAATTTTCTGGAGCTTTTTAGTACATAAATATTGATTCCAAATTTGATTATGTCCTAGCATTTTTCAGGGGTGTTTGGGTGGTGTCACTGTGACTTGGTGCTCTGCATTGGTGAGTACATAGTTGGGGGGGGGGTCGCATATGTGTGTGCCCGTAACCTTTCGTCCTCCCCCTCCCGTGTGTCGTAGGTGCAGTACTCACCGTTGTCATCTGCGCCGGACTTCGTACTCGTGGTAGATGAGAAGGTAGACGAGAGCAGGTAGGATGTTTAATTCGGGTTCCATTCTGTCCTCCTTCCTCCTGGAGTGCGTAGTGGTGAGCGTTTTCCCGTCTGTAGTCTGTTTCCGCCGTGTTTTTATCGGCGGTGCTCCCGCCCCGGAAAAGGTGGCGTATTGGTGAGTTGGAATAGTGTGGGCGGTACATTGTCTGCCGCCTGTCTGTTGGCGGTGACCGCCGCGCTGTTTGTTTGTACCGCTGTGGCGGTCGGAGTGTTAAGGTGGCTGTCTGTGTTGGCGGTTCCCGCCAGGCTCAGAATCCCATTTATTTTACCGCCAGCCTGTTGGCGGGTTGGCCGCCGCTTTAACACCGACCGCCAGGGTTAGAATCACCCCCATAGTTTGTAGTTCAGTTTTTCTTTTTTTTTTTTTATTGAAATGGGGCATTCATACATAAATATATTGCAATATTAAAAACCAGTGCATTTAGTTATATCTAATAAATAAGACCTACCACCTTAATCATAACAATACTTCATAAATCTGGCAATTCCTTTTCCAAATTCCTCCCAAACTCCAGGCTCCTTCAATTCCTTCAAAATCTGCACTATCTCTAGTTAAGTTAGTAAGCATACCTCTAATCTTTTTACTATTGTGTGGTATAAATGAGCAACAATGACGCTCACTGAGCATCTTGCAGACTCTGCCGCTCTTTGCTAAAAGAATGTCTAAAGCAAGCCGATTTTGAAGAGTCATAGCTCTTTCCGCAGCAAGTTCAGAATCCATCAGGAGTATAGCCCCTGTGAAGTTTGTCAGCATGTTATCCACAATAGTAGACAACTTTCGAATCTTTGTGGAGTTTAAGATAACCCCTACTGAAGGAATTATGGCTCCAAATATGTCCCCAACGACAGCAGCCGTTGTCTCTCGTTTATGTCTAGCATGTTGTAATACAGACATTTTAGGTATTTGCTTTAAGTCATCAATCTGGTATATCTTTGGGAAGACTATCCCCAAATAACATGCCCCATACCATCCCTTAGGGAGACGGTAATAAGCATTAAGTACACAGATGTAATAGATCCCAGGGATCGCTGGATCCTGTCCGTTTAACATGAATGTCCACTTACTCTAAAACAAAAACACATGCCTGCATTCACTCGTTCCCACAAATAAAGTGTCATGCTCAGATTGTGGCCTATGTATACAAAGTCTACCTACATGTAATGTATCTATAGCTAATTTGCCTTGTGTCTTTATTGCAGTGTAAGCATAATCATTTGCATATGTGTGTTTCTCTAGCCCCTTTTCTAATCTTTCCTTCAGTGCTTTGCGTCTATCATCAGTGTGATCTAAGAAGCTTTTCTCCACAGGTGTTAATAAGCAAGTCAGATTGTTGCGGTGTGCATAAGCTGTCCCAAATGTAAGTGTCGGTTCAAAGAAGCCTCAAACTAATTTTATACTATGCTCCTTAGCTAACTTATTCAGAAACTCAATCACAGGCACGAAAGAAAACACCACATCCAAATTCGAGTAAAAATATTGCACATGCTCCTGGTCATAAAATCTTGTTAGTAGCAAGCTACAACTTATCCCGTATGTTAGTGGAAGACTATGATAGGTGACCCCTTCTTGTACAGATGAAGGAATCTTTGTGCACACATAACAGTTTCTCGCATCCATGGTTTCAACATTCTCATTCAGCAAGCGATAGAAGACATTAGTGGAAAGTTCCCCCTTTGAATTAGTTCCCTCATGCAAGTGTCGTGTATCTTGCTCAAATTTTTCCCACGGTGTTAGTGTTGTAGTCTCAGGTTTTGAAGCGTTATTAGTCGCTTTCTTATCCAACCACGGCATTCCCACAATCACACCTACAATTATTATTGCACACACAATACCTAGAATAACACTTAACCAACCACACACTTTACCCTTTTTGCTACTACTTCTATTGTAAGCCATGGTCTGTAAAGAATCAGATAGCAGAATAACTCGAAGCAAAGAGTCAACTTGAGGACGATTAAAAGCTTCTTTTTTTTTCTTAATGCAAAGTCTCTCTTTCTCTCTGCGTGTATTTACAGCGTTTCACTCACCCCAGGACCTTTTGTCAAATCAGGTTAGCAGCTTGTCATACTCGGTTTTTCAGAGTCAATTCGGGGTTTATATGTCACATCCGGTAATTTTATCAGTCTTTTTTCTTCAGCTTTCAGTTTTCAATTTCAATTTTAACTTTAGCACAGTTTCTTTCTCTATTTGAATTCAGGTACTGTAGTATTGGCCTGGTACTTCTCGATCAAAACAAAATGCTAAGAATTCTTGCTGCCACTCAGACGTTGTTGCATACGCCCATTCAGGACCTGCGTACCTTCTATTTGCAACCCTTTTTCTTTTCAGCCTGCGTTCGCTCTGCAGCTCTCCTTCACTTAGATCCTCCCTTCTGGTTGTGTTGATTTCTTCCACTATTGTCTCACCTGGGGCGATGTTTTCCCTTGCAGCTGGTTTCTTTGGCCAGTTATCACCTGTATGCGTTTTCTTCCTGCTTGGCCTCTCAGGACGCTGAACAGCACCCTCCTCTTGTGCTATGGTGTTTTCTCTTGATGGACCTGCAACTGGCTCAGGGGATGCCGGTGTGCTTTGACTTCCTTCTATTATTTCCCCTTCTTCTTCTTCTGGGTCTGTAACAGGTTCAAGCTCTAACCTGTATCCATCTACTTCTGGGAGAACCTCTCCTTGACTTAGTTCTCCTGCTGCCTCTACTGAGATAGGCTCACCGTCACCTCTCTCGAACTCGTTCGCTGTTTGAGGGACTAGGCCATCCTCAGTGGCCTCTCCTGCGGTCTCAGTTTTCCTTTGACTGTTCTCCGGCCCTGAGACTTCCTTCTCTGGAATTGCTGTGGTTGAAACCTCAAGTTTCTCATCAGTCGGACATGTCACCTTCTTTGTGTGACTGGCATGTATCCAGTTTGGAACACCTGCACATTTCACAGCAGTGGTTGTCGTCAGTATCACTTAATATGGCCCCTTCCAGCGCGGCTCCAAACACGACTTCCTCACGTGTTTCTTGACAACCACCAAGTCACCGGTTTGCAGGTTGTGACCTGGATCACTGATCGGTGGCAATGTGTTGGCCTCCACCTGGTGGGAAAAAGAGCGGACCATATCAGCCAAACCTTTGCAGTAGTCCAACACCATATCATCCGTGATATTCACAAGAGCATTTGCAGGTACTGTGGGCAACCTCATAGCTCTGCCCATGAGGATCTCATGGGGTAATAGTCCTGTCTTCTTATCAGGAGTATTTCTCATTGTCATCAACACTAAAGGCAATGCATCTGGCCATTTCATATTGGTGGCTGCACACATTTTTGCCATTCCCGACTTCAAGGTACCATTCATCTGTTCCACTAGTCCTGATGCTTCGGGGCAGTAGCTACAATGCAGCTTCTGTTCAATGTCCAATGCAGCGCACAAGAGCTTTATCACCTCATTGTCGAAGTGTCTGCCCCTATCTGATTCTAAAGAGACCGGAAACCCGAACCTGGATATTAGCTCTCTAAGCAACAGCTTTGCAACTGTGAGACTGTCATTTCTACGTGTAGGATAGGCTTCAATCCAATGACTGAAAACACACACAATCACCAACATGTACTTCAATCCCCCACATACAGGCATCTCAATGAAGTCCATCTGCATCTTGCTAAACAGACCTCCAGCTCTCCCTATGTGGCTCAAAGTCACCACAGTTCCTTTTCCTGCATTCATCTGTTGACAGATGATGCACCTGTGACAGGTAACCTCTGCGGCTTGTCTAAATTTTGGATTGAGGCAATCAATTTTGAACAATCTGATCATTGCGTCTCTCCCAATATGTGCCTGTCCATGGTAAAGTCTTGCAAACTGTGACAAAAGACTGTTTGGTAAAACTAACTTCCCCTCCTCTGAGACCCACAAGTCATCAGCTCTTTGTACACATTGCATTCTCTGCCAGAAGCTTTTCTCTTCTTTGCTAGCACGACCCTGCAGTGATTTTAACTCATCTAATGTGTCAACAACTCTTAATGCAAAGTTTAAACATGTTTCATTTTCAGTTTTCGGGTAACAATTCACACTGATCCTTGAATGATATACAGTTCAATGCGCAAAACCTTGCGACTTGATCTGCATAACCGTTTCCCATTCACACAAAGGGGGTCATTCTGACCCTGGCGGTCACCGACCGCCACTGCCAACGACCGCGGAAGCACCGCCAACAGGTTGGCGGTGCTTCCATGGGCATTCTGACCGCGGCGGTACAGCCGCGGTCAGAAACGGGAAACCGGCGGTGTCCTGCCGGTTTCCCGCTGCCCCAGGGAATCCTCCACGGCGGCGCTGCTTGCAGCACCGCCATGGGGATTCCGACCCCCTTACCGCCATCCTGTTCCTGCCGGTTTTCACCGCCAGGAACAGGATGGCGGTAACGGGTGTCGTGGGGCCCCTGGGGGCCCCTGCAGTGCCCATGCCAATGGCATGGGCACTGCAGGGGCCCCCTAACCGGGCCCCACATTGATTTTCAGTGTCTGCCAAGCACTGAAAATCGCGACGGGTGCCACTGCACCCGTCGCACGCCTTCAACTCCGCCGGCTCCATTCGGAGCCGGCTTCCTACGTTGAAGGCGCCTTCCCGCTGGGCCGGCGGGCGGCCTTCTGGCGGTCGCCCGCCAGCCCAGCGGGAAAGCCAGAATGGCCGCCACGGTCATTTCACCGCGGTGCGGTCATTCGGCGGCTCCCGCCGGGCGTGCGGTTACCGCCGCTGGCAGGAGTCGGAATGACCCCCAAAGTCTTGTGATTTAACATGAGCGCTACATTTTACCACAGCAATTTCAAGAGGTTCAAGAGGTAACTGAATCGCATGCAACAAATCCTTAATTTGTTCGCCATTTTTAACTGGAGAACAAGAAGAGGTCATGAAACCCCTCTGTGACCACAATTGGCCAAAATCATGTACAATGCCGAACCCGTACCTGATGTCAGTATAGATAGTGACTTTCATATTTTCAGCTGCGTGGCATGCCTTGGTAAGGGCAATTAGTTCAGCCACTTGTGCGGAATACAGTCTTTCGAGCCAGGAGGCTTCTATAATGCCAGTGATTGTACATACAGCATATCCGGCTCTCAGTATCCTGACTGAATCTCTCAAACATGATCCATCAACAAACATAATGCAGTCATTTTCCTTTAACTACGTGTCTTTAATGTCAGGTCTGGGTTTGGTGCAAAGTTCTGTTACCTCAAGACAGTCATGCTCCACCTCCTCCGAATTACTAATCTCAGTGTTTTCAACAGGAAGTAGAGTTGCCGGGTTCAATACAGTACATTGCTTTAAGGAGACATTAGGTGACCCCAAAATAATCGTCTCATATCGGGTAAGTCGGGCATTTGTCATGTGCTGAGTCTTAGTTCGGGTCAACAGAATTTCAACTGAATGTGGAACCATTACTGTTAAGGGATGTCCCATCACTATGCCTTCACACTGTGTGAGGCTTTGACCAACTGCTGCAACTGCGCGCAAACAACCCGGTAAGGCTGCTGCGACTGGGTCCAAGGTAGCTGAAAAATAAGCTACAGGGCGGTTTGCACCTCCATGGACCTGTTTCAAAACAGACAAAGAACAAGCATCACGTTCATGACAAAACAGTAGAAAAGGCTTTGTATAATCAGGCATACCCAAGGCTGGTGCCATACACATGCATTCTCTCAATTCCATGAATGACTCAAGCTCTTCTTTGGACAAAGCTATGGTATACGGTTCATCCTTGGTTTCCTTGCCTGTCAGCTTTATCAATGGCTTAGAGATAATCAAAAAGTTGGGAATCCACTGACGACAGTAGCCCACCATTCCCAAAAACATTCTGACATCTCTTTTTGTTGTCGGAGGGTTCATCTGCAGTATAGCCGTCACCCTTTCGTTTGATATTCTTCTGGACCCTTTCTCAATAAAGTGCCCTAAGTATTTCACCTCTTTCTGACAATACAGCAGCTTCTTTGGGGACACTTTATGTCCATTCTTTCCCAAATGGTTCAGTAAGGCAATTATGTCATACATGCAGTCATCTTTTGTTCTGGACGCAATCAGCAAGTCATCAGTATACTGCACCAGTGTTGAACTGAAAGGCAGTTCTAATGACTCCAAATCCTTCTTCAGTATCTGATTGAAGATGGACGGTGACTCAGAAAACCCTTGAGGAATTCTGCACCAACTGTACACCTTATCCAGGATTTTGAAACTGAAGAGAAATGGGCTGCCCTCATGAAGAGGCACTGAAAAGAATGCTTGAGATAGGTCTACAACTGTGAACCACTCTGCATCACACAGAACTTGAAACATGATCACTCCTGGGTTTGGCACTATGGGGCAACATTTTACCACAATCTTGTCTATCTTTCTCAAATCCTGCACAATCCGAACCTTTCCACAAGGCTTTTTCAAACCCATTATTGGTGAATTACATGGACTGCTCAATACTTCCTTCAGGACTCCTTGCTTTACAAAGTCTGCAATTATCTGCAACACCTGTATAAGGACATCTTGTGTCATATGGTATTGTGGCACCTGAGGAAACACTGCATTCGGCTTCACCTGTACCTTAACCGGTTATACTCCTTTTATCAATCCCACTTCTTTCCCTGTCAAGTCCCACACTTTCTCTGTCACTGTTCCTTGCAACTCAGGAGGCAAGTCAGTTACTGTAAGCATCGGGAACAGGGTTATCAAAGGGTAATCTTCATTTGCAGTCTCTGTTTCTGATTCTGTGAATTGCCCATCATCCCCCTCATCATCACTGTTTGTTTGTACCTCAATCCCTTCATTAAAACAGGTAATCGAACATTTCGTTTTGCATAGTAAGTCTCTTCCCAGTAGGGATACAGGACTAGAATCACAGACTACAAAATTATGCAGTCCCTGGAAGTTGCCAATCTCAACTTGAACTGGATTTGTAATCAGATTTGTCAAGTACTGGTTTGCTACCCCTACCACTCTTATGGTACTTCCTGATAGCGGTAATTTCGGAACCTCTGCACTTCTGACTGTAGAGCAAGCCTGCACTCCTCACTGTCTGAACTGTCACCTGACCATTCATCATTCGATCCATCCTCACCACGCAATGGGAACCTCTGGACTGTATTATTCTGACTCATCACTTGGCCTGTGACCTGCTGAGGAAGCATCACCTGTTGCTGTCCCATTGGAGCTAATGGTAATTGCATTTGCTGTCTAGGTACTATGGGAACCTGCTGTTGTACCTGCTGCATTTGTGCTGGTTGAACACGCGGCATCTGTATTTGCTGCATGGGCTGTAACACCTGCATCTGAACCATGTTACTCTGGAAGTTTTGATTTTGACCTCTCAATTTTGGACCCCTCACATTTTGAAATGTACCGACATCAGTGCTTTGTTGAACAACACCATCATGCACCACATTTGGGCATTCCCGCTTCCAATGCCCTACGCCCCAGCACGCGTGACATGGTGACATCTTTTTCATCCCCTGCACATCATTTTGAACCACAACAGTATTCAAGTCTGGACTGCGATTCACAAAACCTCAACTCGGCCTCTCGGTTGCGCCTGAAACACGCTATTCCCTTGCGGTTGCTGTTGTACCATCTGTTGGATTCCATTCCATTGCATACCTGCCTGCACTGCCTTAATCTGCATCACCATCACTTTCTCCTTCAACTTTCTCTGCTTTAACTCAATCTCATCACTACAGTATTTTGCATACTGTAATACCTCATCAATCGGCTTCGCTTGCCAACAGAACAAATTATTCTTAATCATCTGCCAACCTCTGGCCTCAGCCCTTCAACAAATCTGAACACAAGATGGTTCATGTCTTTCGGCTCAATAGTCTCAGTATCACTGTAATGTTTGAATGCTTTCAACAATCTCTCATAGTAAGCATTGTTCGATTCTTTAACCTCCTGTGAGGTCCGGTCGATTTTCTGCCAATTAGTCACTTTCGGCGACACTTTCTGCTTCAAAAACTCAATCACTTTATGATAGTACTTCATCACCTCCTCAGATGGTGCTCCCGTCACCTTTTCCCTTGCCGGTTCCTGCGTCAGCCAGTCTACACCTCTCTTGCACTCAAGCCATAAGTCAGGTGGAACAATGATTTCAAACAAGGTATTCAAGTCCTCCCAGAGACACTTCGCAAGCTTCACAAACCTGTCTGTCTGCTGATACCACTCTATTGGTTTTTCTCTTAACCTGGGGTAATCATTTGTAAAAGACAGAATGTCTCCCCTAGTCCACGGCACATGGACTAGAACCCCTCCAGCTGTTTCTCTCATCAGTATCATCTTTACTGTCCCAGTGTCTGGTGAGGCTTTAGTCGGACTTAATCCCGGACTGTCACCTTTCTCCTTATCTCTTTTCTTTGCCCATCTGCCTTTCCACTTTTCTAAGGCTCCCCAGATCTGCGCACTCTGCAGTATCTCTTTAAGATGCACCTTTATTACGGCTGACCTCATGTGGTCAAAGTCTTTAGAATCGAAGTCTAGTCTTTAACTTCTTTTCAAATGTTTAGTATTCTCAATGTCGATATTGTATTTGTATGCCAGGTTCGCCAACCTCTGATGCACCTTGCCCACTTCCTTAGTAATCGTGGGGCACAGATACCTTAACTCTGCTTCTGTGTATGACTCTAATCTGTTTACCCCTATTGTCCCTTCCACCAGTTCAGCAGCTTCCACACCCAGTCTTACAAAATTTAGGTAGTCATCTTTCTCTGACCTTTCTGACTTCTCCGCTGTTACTGCAGTCTTCTGTGAAGCATAAGTCTTTTCTAACCACTCACTCAACTGTTGTACAGTAAAACCTTGCAACAAAATGTTTCCCGACTGCATCAACGGCGACTGTGATGTCTCTGCACTCATTGTCTGTGGGGCTAACACACTTAACCCTGCTTGTCTCATTGCCTCTAGAGGAGCTCCAATCGGACTGAGGTCTAACAAAGATCTGAGTCCTTCTGCTGCTTCTTCTCTCGGTAAAATGGGCTGGGGGTTCCTGTGAACCCTCCTCTTGGTATTTTTGGGGTCCTCACTCCCGGATCGCATGTGCCAGGCTTATCTTGCGCATACAATGGCACCGGTCAACCAACAGTAAATGGTAATGGTATGGCGGCTGGTGTCTGACCTGGTCCCAAACCCCACGGAGCAGGAGCTCCCAAAGCTTGACTCACTGTAGCTGGTGCAGGTATTAATGAGGATCCTGCTACTGGACTATAACTCGGAACCAACTGTTGCTGCGGCTGAGTCAGCAATTGTGGAGTTGGCTCCATCTGCACTAACCTTGATTTTGTATATATCGGCTCAGGCGGCACCATTAGATTCATAGTAGTCTCTAGTACTGGGACGTCTGGATAGATTCTCTGTATCTGTGGTGGAGGTTGCAACTGTATCTGCATGTCTGGCGCAGTGGGTACACTGGCACCACTTTGTGTCAAAACCGTATCACTAGTCTGCACTGTATCTGTAATTCCCTTATCCTGCGTCTGGTTCCCAGGACCCGCACTAGCTCTCGGGCTTTGTTGTCTACTACATAAGGTGGCGGGCGATCATGCAACAACTGGTTAACAAACTCTTCGTCGTCTGAATCATCTTCCTCTATCCAAGACCTTTTAGTCTCTTTTGGCTTACTAGAGTCTTTATCGGTCTTGCAGGTGGCTTTCTTACCCTGTGTCTCGTCTTCTTGTGTTACTACTGGAAACAATTTGAGTCCGTCGACTATCCCTCGTCTCCACATTTTGCTCTCATTGTCCCATCTAGCCTCAGCTAAGGTCTTTTCTGCCCTTCTCATTCTCCTCTCAAATTTCTGCTGTCTTTGTCTAATAGCCATCAAATCCCAGACTGCTAATGCCTCATACTGGGCTGGCCTCGGAGGTGGCTTTTGTACACTTAACATCCACCTCAAATTCTCCAAAATTCTCGTATTGAACATTCCGTGCTCTGGAAACGCCAAACATCCCTCCTTCTCTGTCAATTTGCACCACTGTTTCATCCATAAGCAAGGCGCAACACCCTTTTCCTCCATGACTATATAAGCTGGAGTACCCTCAGGCGGTGTAGGCTCCCCTTCACTCGCCATAATGTATGCGTCTCTTTCAGAGGGCTTCTAAAAGCCTTGATAAAATTCATTTTTTCGTCTTTTCTTCTGTTTTGTATTTAATCAGGAAGTGACTTTAATTCCCAGGACACTCTTCACCCACCTTTCTCAACCTATTGCCTCTCACGGACAGCAGCCAATCCGTGCGCAACCCCTCTCGGCAACTGACCTATCTCAGCGCGGCACCACTGATGTCACACTCACACACTGCAGCTTGTCCACCCCTCACTGGATTCACACCAAACTAATGCAACATTACTGCAAGCACCTTTAACAACAACAACAACTCAAATTTGCTGGTTTACTACAGGTAGGGTAAACAATCGCTTCAGAACTTTACAGAGATTTCACTTGAAGCCTCGGCCGCTACTCTCTCCTTCTCAGTTCCTGCATGTGCAAGCAGAATTCGACCGCAAATCCCACTCTCAACTTGTCAATGGTTTTGCACAAAGCGCCACACTCATATGAAGTACGCCGCCTTCCCTACTCTCATACTGTGGAGTACGCCCACTCCTACTAAACCAACATTACCTGGCCTAAGCACACATAAACTTCACAATCACCTGCAAAATGCACACATGCTATGACGCCGAGAACATTCCCAACTCACTTAGGCAGGCTCTGAGATCCCGGGAAAGTCATGGTGAATTTAGAAACACATCATATCTCCAATTTGCATTATCTCAGAAAAATAATCTAAACATTAATTCTCCGTCCTATGGCCCCAAATGGCCAAACCGTCGCTCTGCTACCAGAACTGCTAATGCGTCCCTCTATAATAATTTATTACACATCAGGACTCGTTTTAGGCCAATGAATCTTTTGACCCAGTTGAGAGACACCTTAGGACGAGATAACTAATCAACATGTCAATCAATACGTCAATAATGTCATCAATATTTATTACAACCATGCATTTTACTTTGGTCAAAGACATTAATCACTTGAGACACCACCATGACCTTTCAGTCATGAATAACCACACCAGTTTAGTAGAATTTTTATGGGTTTTATTCCCTATTAGTTACAATTCTAAAAGCAGATGTGTTAATCTCAAAACCAAGAAACAAAACAGCATAGTCACGATATGGCAATTTTGATAAGATTTCATTAAGGCAAGAGTCGCGAACAACAGAACATAAAACGACGTGAACATAGGTCAACTTTAGCAGAGTATCATTAATGCATCAGTTCAACAAAGCATAGATTCAGTTGTTTGTCTATTTGCGTCAGTTTAGTGAACACCTGTCCTAACCACCGATTAGCATTGGCATGTTGGGCTTCATGCAAAACAATTAAGAACACCAATTTGGAAAACATCTAGCTATGGTCTCTGTCAAAAGTAAGAAGTTGGTACCTAGTAAGGAAAAGCAAACAGACAATTACAGTTCCATTGTCATAGTTACCCTCCAAGGTTTGGGTCAGCACTCAGGTTCAGTCTTCATCTTCAGGACATCAGTCAGTTCGCCATCAGTCAGGAATTCAGTTTTGGGCAAAAAGGGCACTTCCTTCATAAGGAGGTAAAGTGTAAAATGGGCAATCTAAAAAGAGGATGGTTTAAGTAAACCAATAAGTCACCAAACAGAGTGACAAAGTTTCTAGATAAAATCAATCGCATTCCCTAACTAAGTCTAAAGGCTCCCCGTGTCATGGGTTTTTATCCCTTTATCGTAGTACATTCCCCTAAAATCCAATTGGCTAAGGGGTTGCACCCCACTATCTCTACCCAATAGAAAATGGATTATGTCATTAGATTTTTCACCCCACATCAGTTCTCAGACTTTTTATTGGTCCATATGATTGACGTCTTCAGAGGTAGAATGTCCGGTATGATTTCATCCTTCTGTAATTCTTTGCACATCTTTTGGTCAGTGGCTCCATTGTCTGTACCGGTTTAAATGACCTTGTACATGATACTAATCTACACTGTTGCATTTTGGCTAATATTTTCTACAAGCAATGTGGATTTTCATGAGAACGGATCTACTATAGTTACATTCAACTTCTAGTTTGGAGGAAACAAGAGGTCATGTCCTTTTGCAAGTCAGCACACTGCACGTAAGAAAATCACATTTAAAATGAGAGTCAGGCAGCTAAAGTTCGGCTCATGCTAACTTAAGGCCTACTAAATTTATTAGCACAATTTCAATAACGTAATCATTAATAATTAGCATAAAACTTATTCTAATTTAATATTTCATTAACATTAGACATTTTCGTTAGTCCCGGTATACATTGGTGGCCACTGCCCATGGTCATCATTTCAAGTGCACGTTTAAGCGAAAAATCATTTCTACAGCGGCATTATCACACATTATTTCATAAACATTTTGGGTTAATATAGATTATATAAGCTACGCTCCCTCAGACCCAACCTCTTGGCATACAGTGTTTCCCTATATTAAACTCTGTTCATTTTCGATTCCCAATCTGCGACTGATGGAATTTTACTTAACCAACAGTTAGCTACATTCAAAGATCTGGCTACTACATCCTCAATAAATACTAGCTGCTTTTGCCCAATAGTCAGCCCCAAAGCTGCCCTTACCCAGCTTGTTGGACTTGGCACTTTTTGCAGGGTTATCCTCATTCTTTTTGCTTCCTTCCACCTATTTTTTCTGACCTGTTTTTGTTGGCTGGAGGACTCGGGCATTTTACCACTGCTAACCAGTGTAAATTGTATTGTTGATTGGTTTATTCCTGATTGGTGTGAGAAAACAAGGCTGATTGCAGAGGCCCCCTGACTTTTTGCCCCCATTTTTCACCTTTATCACCTGGTGTTTTCCTGACTCTGATGGTGCCCTGGGTACTGCTAACTAATCTGAGGGCCTGTGCTCTGTTTAAAAAATCAGTATGCAAATTAGGCTAATTATAATTGGCTAAGTCAACCTACCTATACGTCCTTAGTATATGGTAGGGCATGTAGGTTTAGGAACCCTAGCATAGGTAGTGCATCCATAGGTGCACTGCGGAGGTGCCTAGTGTCATTTTAAAGGCAGGCCTGCCCTGCTGGCTGCTTTTGAATTAAAGTTAAATGCAAATTTTACTTTGGAATTAAAAGTAGTTCCAAAGTCTTTAACTACCTTATTTTTACATATGTCACCCCTAAGGTGTGTCCCATGTGCACCTAGGGCTGGGCGCCAAGTAACTATAAACAGGGACCTTATAAAATAGTTTTAGAAGCCTTGGAGAGGTAAAACAGCCAAATTAGTTTTTCCCTCATTGTAGTGAATGGCCTCCATAGGCTAGAATGGTGAGATTTTATTTTAATTGATAAAGTCCCCTTAAGTATCAGATACATTACGTTTGGTATCAAATTAATTGTTATAATAAATCCCACCACTTACAATTGTTGGATTTAACATAACTTGTGCAGTTAAAGAGTTTTAAACTTTACCTAAAAAGTTGCCAACTTCAGCCCTGTAGTGCTTTGCTCCGATTGGCCAGCCTCTGGCAGCCTGTCCAGGTTGGCTTGATGAGGTGTGAAGTAGCCTGGCTCAGCACAATGGAATGTGCCTGGGGGAGGAGAACTTCCCTCAGCAGATGGAGAGGCAGGAAGGGGGTGGGCTGCCAAATTGGTCTTCAAAGACAGGGAAAGACATTAGGAGCAAGCCAGCACCTCCCTCACATCCTTCAAACCCAGACAATTAGGTGACCCCCTGATTAGATTAGGAGAGGGCAGGAGAAGGATGTGTTCAAGATTTTTAGCCACCTCAGTGGGTGGGCTCAGCCAGATGTAACCTCCAAAAATCACTTTCAGCCATGATGGATTTTTGAGGAATGTTGCTCCCTGGGATTGATTTATGCCACTGTTCCCAAGAAGTGGTCATCACAGGGGGAAGGGCCCTGCACCTGATTGGAGAACCAGGAGCCCCCTGTTTTCACCCAGGAGCAAGGGTAAAACTGGCAGACCTGCACCCACACCTCAGATCCCTAGAAGGAAGAACTTTAGAATAAGAAGGACTTCCCTGCCGGACCCATGACCTGCACCTGGACACTGCTCTCTGGAAGACTGCACCAGCTGCACACTTGGGCTCCACCACAAGAAGGACTTTGCCTGGCTTCAACTGGTTCAAGGAGGGGCTCCCTGTTTGCCACAGGTACAAAAGAGCTGCCCAGAGTTTCCTGCATCAAGTCCTGTAAGTAGAGCCTAGCTGACCAGCGTCCAGTGGCCATTGGAGGATTCTGACCAGGTGCTGAAAGTAACTGTGACAGTATTACCTCGTGGGTGACCTGAACCCTGGACTGTTGTCCTTTCCAGTGTGACCTTTTTAATCATTTGAGCGCTAGTTGCTTCTATGCACTAGAAAACATTAATTATTTTGAAATTCATATCTCCAGTTACTCTTATAAAATTTTAATTGTTTTGGTGCCATTTTAAAGATAAAAATATGATCTATTTCTATAAATTGGTGTTAGATTTTATTGTGTTTTGTGTTTAACTTATTTACTGTTTTGTGATTTTTAAATGCTTTACCCACTAGTCTCCTGAGTTAATCATTGTCGCCTGTCGCCTGGTGCCAAGCTACCAAGGGTTGAGCTGAGTTTAATTTATTGAGACCTAACTGGACCTAAGTGGAGGTTGGTGGCCTATTGCTAAGTGTAGGTACTTACCTGCCCTTAACAATGACCTATTTTCCAACTATTGGCATATTTGGTTTACTAGTAAGTCCCTAGCGAAGTGCACTAGAGGTGCCCAGGGCCTGTAAATCAAATGCTACTAGTGGGCCTGCATCACTGGTTGTGCACCAACATTAGTAGCCCAGTAAACATGTCTCAGACCTGCCACTTCAGTGTGTGTGCAGTTTTAAACTGCCAATTCGACTTGGGAAGTGTATCCTCTTGCCAGGCCTAAACCTTCCCTTTTTATACATGTGAGGCACCCCTAAGGTAGGCCCTAGATAGCCCAATGAGCAGGGTGCAGTGTATGTTAAAGGTGGGACATGGACTTATGTGTTTTACATGTCCTGACAGTGAAATACTGCCAAATTTGTTTTTCACTGTTGCACGGCCTATGTCTCTCATAGGTTAACATGGGGCTGCCTTTAAATATTATTAAAACTCAGATTCCATTTGGGAGCAGATAAACATGTGCAGTTTGTGGTCTCTGAACTCACAATTTAAAAATATATCTTTTAGTGATGTTGGTTTTTACATTGTGTGTTTGAAAAGGCCACTTCTACAAAGTCGGCATTTTCTTGCTTAAACAATTCTTTGACTCCCCTTGTTTGTGGATTCCCTGACTGGGCCAGTATGACAGTTGGGCTGTTTGCACCTCTCCTCTAGATAGTGACACAGATGGAGCTGGGGTGTAGCCTGCACATCCTGTTGGGCCATCTGGGCTGAGGGGAGGGAAAGAGTGGTCACTTACACCTGAAAGGGCTGTGCCTCCCCTCACACAATGCTGTCTCCACCCCCCTGGTGTGTCTCGGTCCCGGCCTGGGCAAGGCAGGATCTTGAAAACAACAGACTTCTCTTTGAAGTAGGCCTACTTCAAAGGCAGAAAGGGGTATAAGAAGAGCCCCCAAAACCCCTGAAAATCAGATTACTTCTGGAACCAAGAGAAACTTCTGCCAAGGAGAAGAGCTGGAGAAGCTGGGGGAGGAGTACTGCCCCGTGCCTGTGACTGTGCTTTGCTGGGTTGGCCTGCAGTAGCTGCTTCTGCCTGAGAGAGGACAAAGACTGACTTTTATGTGCCTTCCCACTGGTGAAGAATCTCCAAGGGCTTGAACTGAGCTTGCCTCCTGTTGTTGAAGTCTCATGGACATCAAAGACTTCTCTCTGCCAGCACTTGGGCTTTCTGCTGAGAGTCCTGCCTGCCAAGTGGTGCCCTAACCTGTCTATGGTTCAGCTGGTGGAAAAGGACAGAAAGACCGCCATGCGTGGAAACATTCGACTCACCACCCACCTTGCAGCTGATAAACAACATGCCACCGGCCTCGCAGCTAAAATCAATATTCTACCTGCATCACGGCTGGAAGATTGATGCAACTCGGCTGGAGAAATTACGCGCAACACCCGCAGCAGCTGCTGTTAACGACGCAAGCCCCCACGCAGTGCGATTTCTTGACACCGTGCAACCGGATTTCAATGCAACATTGCTGGGCTCTGAAAATCAACACAAAGCCTGCCTGTAGGTGACCATCCGGATTGACACATCGTTCTCTTGCGGGAGCGAAGAAATGACCCACGCTGACCCGACCGAAGGAGGAACGATCCTGTTCTCACTTGCGGGTGAGAAATCAATACACTGCTGGCCTTTTTTCAATGCAACTTTATTTTGACCCATGCAGCTTTATTTTGATGCTACCCAGGTACTTTTGTGCTCTAACAGCGTTCTCACAGTTTTCAAAGGTTTAAGAACCTTATTCTTTTAAAAATTCATATCTTGACTTGTGTTTGCTGGATTGTTTTCATTTTGGTCTTATTTTGTTTAGATAAATGTTACCTATTTTCCTAAACCTGTGTTGTGTCATTTTGTAGTGTTTTCACTGAGTTAATGTGTGTGGTGGTACAAATACTTTACACATTGCTTGAAGTTAGGCCTGTCTGGTTGTGCCAAGCTACCAAGGGGGTGAGCAGGGGTTAACTGAGGGTGATTCTCTTTTACCCTGACTAGAGTGAGGGTCCTTGCTTGGACAGGGGGTAGCCTGACTGCCAACCAAAGACGCAATTTCTAACACAGCTGAATAACTGGATTTGAGGATTAAGAGAAAGAGTCAGCAGTAATGTCCGCTACAGTTCCTGAAAAACATCTAGCCAATTTTTTTTCAAAAGTAGACATGTGAAGAATATGTGTAACCAGTCTCCAGTACCCTGACTACACCTAAAAAAATGGCAAAACCACAGGTTACATACTATGAGGTTTTGCTTGGGTGTGGTATAACATCCACTTACTGAATAACACAATTTTCCTCAATTTAGCAGCTCTGACTGCCTTACAGCTAATCCGATTATAAAATTGCCATTGCTTCACATTAATATGACAACCTGTGATACTTGCAATCAACCGGAGATGTCTCAGAAATAGAGTGGGCGGAGTGATGAATGATGGAGCCATTTGCAGGGGAAAAGCCAAAGGCGGGTACAAGCCTTTCTCATGGTATTGATGGAGATCAGAGCATGCAGGGCGTGAGAGCTTTGGTGAACAGCAGCAGCCGCACAAGTCTAAGTATCTAAGTGGGGGACGGCAGTATGGCTCTGCAGTGGATTTGGTTGGCCTGTGTGGGAGTTGCAATGCCGCAGCCCTGAAGTTGATTGATGATACAGCACGCCGCATCCTATGACACCTTCTAGTGATGGTAAGTGGGCCATGAGGGGGCCATATCTGTGGCAATGAAGCTAAGCGGTGAGACTGTCTCAGAGGTCATATTTCAAATCAAATCAAATCATTAACATTTATAAAGCGCGCTACTCACCCGTGCGGGTCTCAAGGCGCTAGGGGAAAGAGGGGGTTACTTCTGCTTGAAAAGCCAGGTCTTTAGGAGTCTCCGGAAAGCGGAGTGGTCCTGGGTGGTCCTGAGGCTGGTGGGGAGGGAGTTCCAGGTCCTGGCCGCCAGGAAGGAGAAAGATCTCCCACCCACCGTGGAGCGGCGGATGCGAGGGACGGAAGCGAGTGCGAGGCCAGAGGAACGGAGGAGGCGGTTGGGGACGTAGAAGCTGGGGCGTCGGTTGAGGTATTCCGGTCCCTTGTCGTGGAGGGCTTTGTGTGCGTGGGTGAGAAGTCGAAAGGTGATCCTTTTGCTGACTGGGAGCCAATGCAGGTGTCTCAGGTGTGCGGAGATGTGGCTGTTGCGGGGTACGTCGAGGATGAGGCGGGCCGAGGCGTTTTGAATGCGTTGCAGGCGATTTTGGAGTTTGGCTGTGGTTCCAGCGTAGAGGGTGTTGCCGTAGTCCAGGCGGCTCGTGACGAGG
Organism: Pleurodeles waltl; assembly: GCF_031143425.1. NCBI lineage: Eukaryota > Metazoa > Chordata > Amphibia > Caudata > Salamandridae > Pleurodeles > Pleurodeles waltl. The sequence goes on from NC_090437.1 coordinate 211,696,888, forward strand.
GCATGGGTCACGGTTTTTCTAGTGTCGGCGGGGATCCAGCAGAAGATCTTGCGGAGCATGCGGAGGGTGAGGAAGCAGGCGGAGGACACGGCGTTGACTTGCTTGGTCATGGTGAGAAGAGGGTCCAAGATGAAGCCGAGGTTGCGGGCGTGGTCTGCGGGGGCCGGTGCGGTGCCGAGGGCCATGGGCCACCAGGAGTCGTCCCAGGCGGACGGGGTGTTGCCGAGGATGAGGACTTCCGTTTTTTCAGAGTTCAGCTTTAGGCGGCTGAGCCTCGTCCAATCTGCGACGTCCTTCATACCCTCTTGTAGGTTGGTCTTGGCGCTGGCGGGGTCCTTAGTGAGGGAGAGTATAAGTTGGGTGTCGTCGGCGTAGGAGGTGATGATGATGTCGTGCTTGCGTACGATGTTGGCGAGGGGGCTCATGTAGACATTGAAGAGTGTCGGGCTGAGTGATGAGCCTTGGGGTACGCCGCAGATGATCTCGATGGGTACTGAGCGAAACGGAGGGAAGTAAACTCTTGGGGAACGGTTTGAGAGGAAGGAGGCGATCCAGTCCAGGGCCTGGCCTTGGATCCCGGTGGAGTGGAGGCGGGTGATTAGGGTGCGGTGACAGACTGTGTCGAAGGCAGCCGAAAGGTCGAGGAGAATGAGGGCAACTGTTTCACCGTTGTCCATCAGGGTTCTGATGTCGTCTGTGACTGAGATGAGGGTGGTTTCCGTGCTGTGGTTGGTTCGGAATCCGGTTTGTGAAGGGTCGAGCAAGTTGTTGTTTTCCAGGAAGGTGGTCAGCTGTTTGTTGACGGTCTTCTCTATTACCTTGGCTGGGAAAGGCAGGAGAGAGATGGGGCGGAAGTTTTTCAGGTCGCTCGGGTCAGCCGTAGGTTTCTTTAGTAGGGCGTAGACTTCGGCGTGTTTCCAGCATTCGGGGAAGGTAGCAGAAGAAAAAGAAGAGTTGATGACGGCCTGGAGGTGCGGGGCGATGATGTCGTCAGCTTTGTTAAAGATGAAGTGAGGGCAGGGGTCCGAAGGGGCGCCGGAGTGGATAGAGTTCATGGTGGATTTGGTTTCTTCAGTGTTGATGTGGGTCCAGTTGTTGAGGGTGATGGTCGGGGGTGCGGGTTCGGTGGTGTTTGGTTGGGTCTGGTGTCCGAAGCTGTCGTGGAGGTCGCTGATCTTGCGGTGGAAGAAGCTGGCGAGGGATTCGCACAAATCCTGTGAGGGCGTGACGGCGTTGGTGTTGGCGTTGGGGTTGGAGAACTCCTTGACGATGCTGAAGAGTTCTCTGCTGTTCTGGCTGTTTTTGTCCAGTCTGTCGGTGAAAAAGTTCCTTTTAGCAGCGCGTATCAGGTGGTGGTGTTCGCGGGTAGCGTTCTTGAGGGCGGTCATGTTGTCAGCGGTGTGGTCCTTGCGCCAGGCCTTCTCGAGAGCGCGACAAGTTTTCTTTGATTCTTTGAGGGTGTCAGAGAACCAGAGAGGTTTTTTGGTGTTGGTCTGTCGATGCGTGCGTTTGAGGGGAGCAAGGTTGTCTGCGCAGTTGGAGATCCAGTTTGTGAGGCTGAGGGCTGCGTCGTTGGGGTCGGTGGTGAGGGTGGGTTGGTTGGCGGCGAGTGAGGAGAAGAGTTGCTCTTCGGGGATCTTGTTCCACTGTCGACGAAGGATGGGTTGAGTGCGGAGGTGGCGGGTCTCGCGTCGGAATGTGAAGTGGACACAGCTGTGGTCGGTCCAGTGTAGAGCGGAGGTGTGGCTGAAGAAGATGTGTTTGCTGGCGGAGAAGATAGGGTCGAGCGTGTGTCCGGCGATGTGGGTGGCGGTGTTCACCAGTTGTTTGAGGCCGAGGTTGGCGAGGTTGTCGAGCAGGGTGGTGGTGTTGGGGTCGTTGTTTTGTTCCAGATGAAAGTTGAGGTCGCCTAGGAGGATGTAGTCCGGTGAGGTGAGGGCGTGCGGGGAGATGAAGTCGGCGATGGCGTCGCTGAATGGGGCGCGCGGTCCGGGAGGATGGTAGACGAGGGATCCTCTGAGGGTGGTCCTCGGGTCGGTGCGAATCTGAAAATGCAGGTGTTCAGCGGCGAGAGGGGTGTCTTCGATGGAGGTGGTGACGCTGATGGAGTCTTGGAAGACAATGGCGATACCTCCTCCTATTTGGTTGGTGCGGTCTTTTCTGGAGATCTTGTAGCCTTCGGGGATGGCGTTGGCGATGTCTGGAGAAGAGGAGGCGTTCATCCAGGTCTCCGTGATGAAGGCGACGTCTGGGGCTGTGGAGTCCAGGAGGTCCCAGAGTTCAACGGCGTGCTTGTGGACGGAACGAGCGTTGACCAGGATGCACTTGAGGTGGTTGATGGCGTGTGGGCTTGTGGTCGTGGTAGTTGCGTGGTGGAAGATGAATTTGCAGGAGTTGCAGGCGAAGGGTCCATGGGTGCGTTTGGGGTGAGCTTGGAAGCAGGTGTTGGAGCGTCCTGCGTTGAGGGCGTGGAGGGTGGTGGGGTCGTAGCGGATCAGCGGGGCTTGGGAGAGCTGGGGACCAGGGGTCCTGGCGCTGGGCGCGGCGCGGACGGGCGCAGACGGGCTTGCCTCTGGCCCGCCGCTGGCGCGCCAGCGGCGCGGTCGCGCAGCGGCCGCCATATGAGGTAGGAGGGGGGGAGGGGTCAGCTGGGGGCGAATGGGAGCTGGGGGGCGGGGCGTGCAGGAGGTCGCGGCGGGAAAGCGCGAGGGAGGGGGGACAGGTAGAGTGAGAAGAGAAGGGGGAGGTGGGTTTAAGGGTGGAGGGGGGTAGGGGGTGAGTGTTAGGAGGTTTAGGAGATTAGGGAGAAAGATAGGAGTAGGGTTGTGAAGATAGGGGAGGGGGGTTGTAGAGGTGGGTGAGGGTGAGAGGTAGAGTGAGAGGATAGGAAGATAGGTAATAGAGGGGGTGGCGGGAAGGGGGGGAGAGATAGAGAAATAGATAGAGAAAATCGATAGAGAAATCGATAGATAGAGAAATAGATAGATAGAGAGATAGGTAGATAGGAGGAGGTGGAGAGTGAGGGAGTTAGATAGTGGGATAGAGAGATAGGTAGATAGGAGGAGTGAGGGAGGTAGATAGCGAACGGGTTAGATAGGGGTGATAGAGAGGGGGGAGGCGAGTGAGGGAGGGGGATGAGGCAGGAGCAGGAGGGCAGGCACGGGGAGAAGAAGACGGAGGAGGCAGAAGAGCCAAAGGCAGAAGATAGAAGACAGAAGACAGAAGAGTAGAAGACCACAGAAGAACACAGAAGAACACAGAAGAACACAGAAGAACACAGAAGAAGATGCAGAAAACGAAGAACAGAAGGCAGAAGACTACAGAAGAAGATGAGGAAGAAGAGAAGAAGAGAGAAGACGGGGAAAAGAAGAGTACAGAAGAAGATTACAGACGAGGAACGAGGAGGAAGAACAGAGAAGAAGAAAAGAAGAAAAGAAGCAGGAGCAGGAGAGAGGGTGAGTAGCGTGGGGCAGAGCGAGGGGCTGGGAGGTGGGGGGTACTTACTGTGAGGTGGGTCTCAGGAACTCAGGAACCTGGAGGAGCTGGAGGAGCTGCAGCGGCAGGGGGAGCGACCTACCCTTGGGTCAAGGGTCGCTACCACTGTCGCGCAGCGGCCGCCATATGAGGTAGGAGGGGGGGAGGGGTCAGCTGGGGGCGAATGGGAGCTGGGGGGCGGGGGCGTGCAGGAGGTCGCGGCAGGAAAGCGCAAGGGAGGGGTGACAGGTAGAGTGAGAAGAGCTGGGGGAGGGGGGTTTAAGGGTGGAGGGGGGTGAGTGTTAGGAGGTTTAGGAGATTAGGGAGGAAGATAGGAGTAGGGTTGTGAAGATAGGGGAGGGGGGTTGTAGAGGTGGGTGAGGGTGAGAGGTAGAGTGAGAGGATAGGAAGATAGGTAATAGAGGGGGTGGCGGGAAGGGGGGGAGAGATAGAGAAATAGATAGAGAAAATCGATAGATAGAGAAATAGATAGATAGAGAGATAGGTAGATAGGAGGAGGTGGAGAGTGAGGGAGTTAGATAGTGGGATAGAGAGATAGAGAGATAGGTAGATAGGAGGAGTGAGGGAGGTAGATAGCGAACGGGTTAGATAGGGGTGATAGAGGGGGAGGCGAGTGAGGGAGGGGGATGAGGCAGGAGCAGGAGGGCAGGCGCGGGGAGAAGAAGACGGAGGAGGCAGAAGAGCCGAAGGCAGAAGATAGAAGACAGAAGAGCAGAAGACGGGAAGAACAGAAGAACAGAAGACCGGAAGAACAGAAGAAAGGAAGACCGGAAGAACAGGAGACCAGAAGAACACAGAAGAACACAGAAGAACACAGAAGAAGATACAGAAAACAAAGAACAGAAGGCAGAAGACCACAGAAGAAGATGAGGAAGAAGAGAAGAAGAGAGAAGACGGGGAAAAGAAGAGTACAGAAGAAGATTACAGACGAGGAGCGAGGAGGAAGAACAGAGAAGAAGAAAAGAAGCAGGAGAGAGGGTGAGTAGCGTGGGGCAGAGTGAGGGGCTGGGAGGTGGGGGGTACTTACTGTGAGGTGGGTCTCAGGAACTCAGGAACCTGGAGGAGCTGGAGGAGCTGCAGGGGGAGCGACCTACCCTTGGGTCAAATTTCAGACTTTTGTGCTGGTGGCAACCCCTGGAGGTGCAGTAGGTTCCCCAAAGGTGGTCTGGGCATGCCAGTAGGACCGTAGAGGTGGCTGGTGTAGGAGCGAGTGCAGCTTGTGGTCTCCCGAGCCATTATGAACTAGCTCTGTACACTGCACTCACCATCCCCATTCTTCTTAGGATTGCAGTACCTCGCCCCCTGCCTTAGACTGTGGATCCAGTGTGACAAGCTATAAGAAACTGACAGGAAATTTACATATTTTCTCTACTATATGCTTGCTGTATGATTTACAAGCGCTAATAGGAGCTTTGGATGCAAGTAAAATCATTGCTCAAACCGGACTAGCGCCATTTTTTGGCACACAGCCCCCATTGAAATGACTTCTGTCTTAGCAAAGACAGGAGTCATGCCCCCTTGCCCAATGGCCATGCCCAGGGGACTTCTGTCACCTGGGCATGGCTATTGGGCACTGTGGCATGAGGGGGGCCCAAATTAGGACCCCCATGCCACTTTCAAAAATAAAAAATATACTTGCTTCAACTTACCTGTACTTACCTGGGATGGGTCCCCCCATCCATGGGTGTCCTCCTGGGGTCGGCAAGGGTGGCAGGGGGTGTCCCTGGGGGCAGGGAAGGGCACCTCTGGACTGCTTCCATGGTCTGAGACCATGGAAGTAAGCCCACAGGTCTCTTAACACCTACCCTCAACCAGGAGTTAATAAACAGTGCACATCAGGCTGTGAGCCATTTTTTAAGGCCCGCCCCTTCCTGTGCGTCAAAATGACGCAGGAGTATAAATAAGGCGCACAGTCCTTAAAGTCATTTTTTGGGCGAGAACACCTACCTTGCATGTCATTAACGCAAGGCGGTTTCCCGCATCCAAAAAATGACGCACACAGAGGTTTTTTGACATCCGCGGGACGGGTGTCATAGTTTCAATTGGGGGCAAGGTTTGCGCTGAATGTGCGTCAACATTTTTGATTCACATTTGGCGCAAACAGAGTATAAATATGCCCCTTGGTTCTTTCCCGGGGGCTCAGGGTGTAACATCGGCCATGCAATCAGTGGTATCCACAGTATACTACTCTCCCCCACAGGACCACAGTCCACAACATTTACTTACCTCAGTTCAGGCGGAGAAGTTCTTTGAAGGGGGCAAAAAACAACTTCTTTATTCTTTGTTTGGTCCCAAGGTAGTGAGTTCTGTACCAATTGAAGGGGTGGTATCATCCCCACTGCCTGCAGTTGAAGGTGGTACGGGAGAATCACCTCAATCTGTGCCCTATAGCATTTTTATAAAGAGCTTACAGGGGGCCAAACTGATATCGGGTATTGCAGAGAGTATGCAAACTGATCTGACATCTCCTCTGTTGATGTGCCTAAGAAGCAAAAGCAATTTGAATGCAATTCCAAGCAAGTTAGGAATTTATACCCAGCTGGAAATTGTGGTGTTTCAAATTTTGGGTGAGTTAAGAATGCTGAGGGAGGTGCACGAAAAGGTCCATTTAGAAGTGCAGGCAGAGTTGGGTCATATCAACCAGAACTTAGAGCAAAATAATTCTAGACTGACCCAAGCAGAGTGGCGCTCATTGGATCTGGAAGATTCTCAGGGCTGTATGAAGCCTCAAATAGCGCAATTTAAGCATAAAATCCTTGAGACTCAAATAAAAATAGATGATTTGGAAAATCACACCAGTAGCTCCAGTTTATGCTTCATTGGAAGTCCAGAGGGCCTCAAAAATTTTAAAGACCCAGTAAAACAATGACAGATTTGGTTCTCTGCCATGTTTTTCCAGAGGTTTCTTCTCCACCAAAAGATCTCACCATTGCGCGGACCCACTGTGTCCCTTCAACTCAATTCATAAACGCTAAGGGACATATTTATACTCTGTGCTGGATTTGCGTCATTTTTTTTACCCAAATCCGGCGCAAACTTAACTCCATATTTATATTTTGACGCTAGACATGTCTAGCACCAAAATATTTGAGTCATTTTTTGCCTGTGGAAAACTATCTTGCATCAATGAGATGCAAGGTAGGCGTTCCCGGGCAAAAAATGACTCAAAGGCCCTAGCGCCTTATTTATCCTTCCGTGCAAAAATCACGCATGGGAGGAGGAGGGCCTTAAATAATGGCGCTAAGCCTGCTTAGCGCCATTATTTAACGCCTGGGTCATGGTAGGCATTAGGGGACCTGTGGGCCTTTTTCCATGGTCAGAGACCATGGAAACAGCCCACAGGTACCCTTCCCTGCTCTCAGGGACACCCCCACCCACTCTCATCCACACCTGAAGGACACCTAAGGATGGAGGGGACCCATCCCAGGTAAGTCCAGGTAAGTATTTTTATTTTTTTGCAAAGTGCCATAGGGGGGCCTAACTTGGGCCCCTCTACATGGCACTGTGCCCAATGGCCATGCCCTGGGGACTGAAGTCCCCTGAGCATGGCCATTGGGCTGGGGGGCATGACTCCTTTCTTTACTTAGACAGGAGTCATGTGCATGGGGGTTGTGCGTGGAAATAATGACGCTAATCAGGTTAGAGTTTTTTTTTTTACTCTAACCTGACTAGTGGCATTCTTTCACGCACAACCTCCAGTTTCCCCTATGCCTCCCCCACCCGGTTAGCGTCAATAATTTTGACGCTAACTGGGCCTTACTGCCAGCTAGCTTCATAGCTAAAATATGACGCCCGGCTGGCATCCAGGAATGGTGCTATCCGACGGTATACTTTTTTACGCAAACCTGCGCTAACGCAGAGTTGCATTAAAAAGTATAAATCAGTTCCTAAGTACCTCCAGCCTGTTTTAATTAACTTTGGAGATTTCAGGGTTAAATAAGCCATTCGAACTGCTGCAATTGAATCCAAAGGCTCTCCTCTGCCTGACAGAGGACGCTTCAATGTTTTTCCAGACTTGTCGGTATTGGTAGCTCAACGTCGGGGAGAGTTTAAAAGCATGATTGAACCTTGGAAAAAATAAGGCATCCAGGCAGCTATAGTCCAGCAATCTAAACTGAAGGTGCTGGTGGAAAGCCAATTATGTGTCCTACGAACAATTGACCAAGTGAAAGATTTGCTACATTCTTGAAAATTAGCCACCTATTTAAGGGGGATAGTTTAATGCTAGGATGATGGGCATGGAAGAAACTCAGTCCTTATGAAGGAAGTTTTGGGGTCTCTCTTGACTGTTGGCGTTGTTATATTGATGTTCATGTTCAACACATGCACCAGAGTATGTTTTTCATAAGAGCTGATTGGCAGTGCCATAATAGAGGTTGTGTGGTTGACCCCTGGAAGAGTGCTCTTGGGTGCTATGTCAAGGCACTCAGCCAAAGGGCAGGAGGAGGGAGGGTTAAGAGATGGGGTGTTCCCTTCTGAGAATCCCAGGAGGGGTGGGGTCTCTGGGCCTCTCTGCCTCAAGGGAGGGAGGAGGGGGTAGGGTACTGGGGGTTAGGAGACAAGGTGGTAGCGGTGGAAGGTATTTGGGGTCTCCTGGTGGAGGGGGGCATGGACGTAGTGCTGGGTTGGGTGGTCTGGTTCAGATTATAACAAAATTATGTAGCAGTGTATCTCAAAGGTTTAAAAGCTTAAAAGCGGACCAGCCTTTATGTGCAGCGTGGTTGATAAGGGAATACCTATGTGATGAGTCCTAGCCCACTTACTATTGAATCTTGTAATGTGAATGAGTTCAATAGCTGGAAGAAGTGGAGAGCGATGTTGCTGTGGTTTAAATCCAGGAAGGCTAGTATAATTCTTGTCCAGAAAACACATTTAAAATTGACAGCAGCCTCAATCAAATGTCCGGGTTTACTCAACACTCAGCTAATGCTGCAGTTTGTGCTGTTGTATTATTGATCTGAAAAGATATTACTGTTGAGATAATCAAGGTTCACAAAGATCCAAATGCCAGGTGGGTGTGGGTCTAAATGAAACTTTGTAATCAAGTCATTAATGAGGTCAGTGTTTATGGTGCCATTGACGAATCCCCTGAATTGCTGGCTTCTGTTTACAACTACGCTAAGGGTATGGTGGGTCCACTCATGATAGGCAGCGACTTTAATATGCTTTGTGATCCAGCAGTAGATTGTTCGCAGGCATATAACGCCCAGACAAAACCTAAATCTGTCAAAAATCTTCGTCTGTTATACACAGTTTTGCCTTGATTGATGTTTTTTAGTGGGGGAGTTATAGCCTTTAGCGCACAGTTAAAACAGTCAGTGAAGGCTGCCCATCAGCAGTTACAATTTACGACTTACCAAGCAACGGATGCTTTTCTAGATGCTCCCATGCAAGAGGATAAGGCTAGGCTGACTCACACTCAAAAGGACCTCAAGGATTATTTCATCAGTAAAGAGCTAATAAATCACAACACAATGTTGCAGCAAAGTTATGAAGACAATGAGCATACTGGCAGGTTTTTGGCTTGGTCGGTTAAGAGTAAGGCCCATATGAATACAGTATACCACATGTCTATGATTTGAGTACTATGACATCTACAACAGTTCCACAAGAGATAGCTAAGGTATTTTTTTATTGCATTATATCATTCTGTATTTAGAGGTATTAAACCTGCACTCTGAAGTGATCACTAAATGGTTAGCAAATATCAATATTTCATCAATCACAACTTAGCAAGAGGCTACATTAATTAGTTACATTATTCCCACGAAGTATGAGCAGGTGGTTGATTCTACACCTCATGAAAAAGCATGTGGGTCGGATGGGATTCCGGGAGTTCGATCCTCAATTAAATCAATTTTTAGACACTATATGAAACAGCTTTTTGCAGGGGAATAAGGTCCCAGATACCTTCCCTCAAGAGATGGTGGTTAGTTTTTTGAAGAAGGGAAAGTCCACTCAGGATGTTCAGTCATGTCACCCTATAAGTCTATTAAATATAGATTATAACATATTTATGAAGATTCTGTCTAATCGACTTTCTCCCGTGGCAGCATCAGTCATTCAATGAGACCAGAACACTTCCCTTGCAGATACGTATATGTGAACAAATAATCATTACTTGCTTCAATCGTTGGAATATTTTGCTACGAAACAAATCGGTGCTGTTAGATGCTGAAAAAGCGGTTGATGAAGTGCAAAGGAATGTTCTTTTCATGGTACTGGCAAAGTTCACTTTTTCAGCAAAGTTAATTCAAGTAATACAAAATTTGCACTTTCACACAAAAGCATCAATAGTCGTTAATGGTAATTTGGCTGGTCAGATCTAAATAAGCTGGGGAACACATCAAGGGTGTTCCCTGTTGCCAACTTTATTTGCATTTGTTCTTGAGCCGTTTGCCTTAGTTCTCCATCAAGATGTCTCAATTGGGCCCCGGTCGATGGGTCGGCAAAGTGAAAACTGTTCGCAAATGACTTGGAACTTTATTTGGCTGCCTATATGGCTACTATTAGACAGGCTGTAGGAAGCTGGCTCTGTATGTACTATATCAAAATGAGATATAGTGTGCAGAGAGTCCAAAGGTTCCCCAGAGGCTTGACAGAGGCAATAATAGATAATACTAATGCTCTATTTGTGGTAGTGTGGTTGAGCAGTTAGGCTTATCAGTGGGTAGTGTTAAGTATTTGTTGTATACACACAGACAATAAGAGAAAAACACACTCAATGACTTAACTCCACACCGATAGGATTTTTAGATAAAAAAATATTCTTTCTTAATTTATTTCTGGAATCACGAGATTCAATTAGCAGGTACGTACATTAAATGAAAGGTACTTTGCATAGTTATAATCAGGACTTTGTACGGAATCAACAATGTACACAGTTTTTCTTAGAATGGCAAAAAGTTGATTTAAAAGTGGACACTGCAATTTTCAATAGTTACTGGGAGAAAAAAGTACAGTACAGTTTTGGAGGTAAGTAATCGACTTACATGTTCAGTCTCCGGGGCACAGGTAGCCCACCATTGGGGGTTCAAGATAACCCAAACACCCAGCTCCAGCAACACAGTCCTGGTCAGGGGCAGAGGTCAAACAGGAGCCAAAGTAACCTGGGCCCCTACGGAGACAGGAGGAACTCCAGCTCCGGTCTGCTTGCAGGTAAGTATCCGCATTGTCGGAGGGCCGACCAGGGGGGTTTAGAGGACAACTGGGGGGAGGCCTGTCAGGCTGGGCCTGAGTCAGTTCCTTTTCTTTTCTGCGGGGTTTTCAGCTCAGCAGTCCTTCTTCTTTTCTTGAGATCATCAGGAATCTGGTGAGCTGGGTTCAGGGTGGCCCCTAAATTCTAAATTTAGGGGTGTGTTAGGGTCAGGGGGCAGTAGCTAATATCTACTGTCCCTGAGGGTGGCTACACACTCCCTGTGCCCACCCCCTTTGGAGAGGGGGGAACGTTCCTATCCCTATTGGTCCTAATCGTCCATAGCAAGATGGAGGATTTCTCAAGTAGGGGGTCACTTCAGCTCTGGACATCTTAGGGGTGGTTCTGGCTGAGGGGGTGACTCCTCCTTTTTTTTCATAATCTTCCTTCTGGACTTGCCACCAAAAATAGGGCTGTGTCCGGGGGCGGGCATTTGCACTAGCTGGAGTGCCCTGGAGACACTGTAATCCTATGCTTGAGCCTTTGAGGCTCACCGCCAGGTGTTATAGTTCCTGCAGAGGGAGGTGTGAAGCACCTCCACCCAGGACAGGCTTTGTTTCTGACCACAGAGTGCACAAAGGCACTCACCCCATGTGCTTAGAAACTCTTCTAAAAGTGGCAGGCTGACACAGACCGGTCAGTCTTACACTAGCAGTTGGGATAACATACAGGGGGCATCTCTAATATGCCCTCTGTGTGTATTTTTTAATAAATCCTGCACTGGAATCAGTGTGTGTTTATTGTGCTGAGAAGTTTGATACCAAACTTCCCAGTATTCAGTGAAGCCATTATGATGCTGTGGAATTCGTAATGACAAACTCCCAGACCACATACTTAATATGGCTACACTGCACTTACAATGTCTAAGAATGGAAGTAGACACAGTAGGGACATATTGCTAATGCAGCTATGCCCTCACTTGTGGTATAGTGTACCCTGCCTTAGGGCTGTAAGGCCTGCTAGTGAGGTGATTTGCCTATGCCACAGGTAGTGGTTTGTGGGCATGGCAGCCTGAGAGGAATGCCATGTCGACTTAGCCTTTTTCTCCCCACTAGCACACACAAGCTGCAAGACTATGTGCATGTGCTGAGTGAGGGGTCCCCAGGGTGGCATAAAACATGCTGCAGCCCTTAGAGACCTTCCCTGGCCACAGGGCCCTTGGTGCCATGGGTACCTTTTACAAGGGACTTAACTGTGGGGAAACACCCGGAACAACGATTCCTAAACCACGAAGTCGTGGAAAACGAAAGCGAAACAATGGTTTCATTTTCCACCACTTCCTGGTTTTCGTGCCTTAACCACACATGTGTGAACCAGGTACATGCGTAGTTAGGGCACAGAAGAAGGGAGTCGACACGATGAAGGAGGAGGTACGTTTTGCTGGGACTGGGCTGTTTTTTGGGAGGTGGGGTGGGGTGGGGGGCTCGGGTGATTAGAGTTTGGGGGGGGTGTGGTCAGGCTTTAGGTTTAGGGGTGGGTTGGGGTAGGAGTGCTTTAGGTTTTAGGGGCGTGGTGGGTACTCGGGGTATTTTTAGTTTTTGGGGGTGGGGGGCTTGGGGTGATTGGGGTTTAGGGGGATGGGGGTCAGGGTTTAGGGTTAAGGGGGGGTTTGGGGGTTGGGGTGCTTTAAGTTTTAGGGGAGGGGGTTGGGGTTGTGGTAATTTTGGGGGTGGGGGTTGGGGTGGTTGTGGGGGTGGGGGAGTCGCAGTCATTTTTAGGGGTGGGGGCTGGGGGGAAGCATGCTGGAACCGTGCATGCTGATCACTAATGCCTTTACCAGGAATGCCTTTACAATGAAAAATGTTTGAAAAGACATTCATGGTAAAGGCATTAGTGATACCAACGAGTTTGTTGTTTCAAACTCGTTGTTGAGCCATGGGTGCTTGAAGCACTTGTGGTTTCAACATATAACCTTAACTGTGTGCCAGGGTTGTGCCAATTGTGGGAACAAAGGTACAGTTTTAGGGAAAGAACAATGGTACTGGGGCCTGGTTAGTAGGGTCCCAACACACTTTCAATCAAAGTTGGTGTCAACACAATGCAAAAAGTGGGGGGTAACCATGCCAACAGTGGCACTTTCCTACACAGGCTTTCACTAGAATTAAGCAGTTTACGGCAATCAGGGGTTGCACAATAAATCATTAGAAATCTGAGGCTATACTGCTTAATAGTACCATTGAGATATTACCTAGTGCCATGCAAATTCACTATTCACCATCGGAACCCATAAGTTGTTTGGGGGTTTGGGTTTCTTCCAAACTCGAGGAGCTCTTTGCCTTTCCTTTCAAGACTACTTTGAAGAAGATGCTTACACTATTTAGTCAATGGCAAAATCTTCCCCTGTCCATTATGGGGCCGGCTGCACTAATTAAAATGTCTATCCCCCTTTTCTTTTTTTATTTGCTAATATTATGATTATGGTTCTGCAGGCTTTTTTCAAGACAGTTAATGGGGAAATTAGACAATTCTTGTGGGAAGGCAAGAAACCAAGACTCAAAGTACAAGCTTTGCAGTTGAATCCCAATGGAGGTGGGATTGTGTTCCCTGATCTTAAAACTAACTATCAGGCGTTGCTTCTAGACTGGTTGATTGGATCTTCCAGCTCATCTTCTCATGATGTAAACTTTTATTTAAATCTAATATTACAAGAATAAGAGATTGACTTGTTTCCCTTTTTAAAACTGCCCAAGTTGCCTAGAAAATTCCAGTATAACACACCTTGTTTAAGTGTTGACCAATTCCAGAAAATTTAGGAGAGTTATGAGATTCCTGGTTTCCATCTCCAGCTAAAGGTAACGGAGTTTATTGTGCTGGGATACCAATTAGGCTTAACTGTGTGAAGGTGCTGGGCAGGTTTAGGTTTTCATCAGCATCAGTATCAGTATATAAATGGGGTTTCTGGTTGGCTAGGGTATGCAGCAAAACCAGGGAGAACCCACCACTCTAGTCAGGGCAGGGGTGTTACACACCCAAGATAACCTCTGCTCACCCCCTTGGTAGCTTAGCACAAGCAGTCAGGCCTATCCCAGAGGCAATGTGTAATCTGTTTGCACAACACATGTGACGCACTATCCCCACCACAAAGGAAACACAACACCAAGTTATATAAAAATATACTGTATTGTACAAGCATCATTAGACCAAATACAACTTGTCAGTAGTACCCTTCTACCTGTAGGAAAGTACTATCTTCCTTGGCATGTTACCCCCATTTTTACCTGTATGTCAGTATGTTTTGCCTGTCTCACTGGGATCCTGCTGGTCAGGATCTGAGTGCTCATAGTTTATGGCCTAATGTGTGTGTCAGTATAGTGCTTAACTGTGTCACTGAGGCTCTGCTAACCAGAACCTCAGTGTGTATGCTCTCTTTGCTTTTAAATTTGTCACTGCAGGCTAGTGACTTCATTTACTAATTTCAATTGGCACACTGGATCTCCTTATAAGTCCCTAGTATATGGTACCTAGGTACCCAGGGCATTGGGGTTCCAGGAGATCCATATGGGCTGCAGCATTTCTTTTGCCACCCTTAGGGAGCTCAGACAAACCCTTGCACACGTTATTTCACAGCCATTTCCACTGCACTTAAGTAACTTATAACTCACATATATGTTTAACCTTCACTTGCTGAAGGTTAGGTGCAAAGTTACTAAGTATGAGGGCACCCCTGCACTAGCAAAGGTGCCCCCACATAGTTCAGGGCCATTTCCCCAGACTTTGTGAGTGCGGGGACACCATTACACACGTGCACTACATATAGGTCAATACCGATATGTAGCTTCACAATTGTAACTCCGAATATGACCATGTAACATGTCTAAGGCCATGGAATTGTCTGGTATTGGGGATCCAATTCCATGCATCCTGGGGGCTCCACCATGGACCCCCAGTACTGTCAAACCAGCTCTCTGATGCTTGCACTGCAGCTACAGCTGCTGCCACCTCACAGACAGGGTTCTACCCTTCTGGAGTCTGGGCAGCCCAGTCCCAGGAAGGCAGAACAAAGCATTTCCTCTGAGAGCAGGGTGTTACACCCTCTCCCTTTGGAAATAGGTGTTACAGGATGGGGAGGGGTAGCCTCCCCCAGCTTCTGGAAATGCTTTGAAGGTCACAGATGATGCCCTCCTTGCACAAACCAGTTCAGGGACCCCCTCTCCCCTGCTGGTGTGAAACTGGACAACGGAAAGGGGAGTGACCACTCCCCTGTCCATCACCACCCCAGGGGTGGTGGCCAGAGCTCCTCCACTCTGGAGGCCTCTGAGTGGGCAATGCCAGTAGGTGACATCAGAGACCCCTCCTGAAAGGTCAATACCTGATAAGGTAGCCAAACCCCCTCTCAGGGCTATTTAGAGTCTCTCCTGAGGGTTCTCTTCAGATTCTGCTTGCAAGTTTCCTTCAGGACTCCTCTGCAACAACTTCAGCATCCGCTGACCTCAGATCAACCGTAGCCTGCTCCAAGAAACGCTGTAACTGCAACAAAGTATCCACAAGAGATACTTTTCTTCTGCAACCTCAGCTCCAAGTCAGCAACTGTAACAGTTTCCATGGTGTGCATGCTCTGGGGCTCCCTGTCTTCATACTGCACCAGAAGGGCCAAAGAAATCTCCAGTGGAGTGACAGAGTCACTTCCCTGCTCCAAGCAGGCACTTTCCAAGACGACGACCAGTTCCCTTGGACTCCTCTCACAGCGACAAGCGTGCTCCTAAGGACACAGAGGGTGGACATCATCAACATAAACAGTTCTGAGGTCCTGCTGATGCAATTTGGAGGAGGTAAGACCTTGCCTTCCCTCCTGGGTCCATCCAGCACCATTTTTACGCAAAACGCACTTTTGTCGTAGCCATGGCTTGTTGGTGGCTTCCAACATGAAATCACGTCTGCAATGATCTTCACATTGTGGGACATCCTTTGCATCATGCAGGAACCCGCTAGCATCTTTCTAGGGTGCATTCCTGCAGTCTTCGACTAACCGGGAACTCTTTTGCATCCTCTTCTGGGTTGGCAGGGGCTCCTGTCATTCCTGGAATTTCTTTCGACTTCTCAACTTGGTCCCCTCTTTTGCAGGTCTTCAGATCCAATAAGGGATAACTGGACCTGGTATAAGGTATAAGTACCCAAGGTACCCACTACAAAACAGGCCAGCCTCCTACACTTCCCAACCAGTTGTCAGATGATTACACAGTACTGTTATCCTGCAGAAATCAGCAGTATAACGCACAGGTTACTCATTATTCTGCAACATAAGCAGGAATCAAGAAGACATTACTACAATAATGCACATGTCACAAGATCCTCATAAATGTCCATACCCTGAGCATTAGGAAACACATGACAAGTCATGCAAACAGATTAGCATAAATTCCCATGACAGGAACATTAGCAAACATATGGCACGTTATACAATACAAAAGGCTAGCACAATATTTGTGACTTTCCATAAACGAAACATCAGAAAAACATGTGGTCATTAAAGGTACTTGTTTGTGTTATGACAAAGGCACCTCGAATGCCACAAAGAAAACGGCGCCCCCCTGTGCTCCTCTGCGCCAAAATGAGTTTTTTTTCACAATGGGGAGGGTGGGGGCACACACCCCCTCCGATTCTAATATCAGGGCCCCTCCTGAGGCCCAAGCCCAAACTGGATGCCCACAGTCCCTGTGCCCCCCCCCGAGACATGACCGGACCTCCTGGAGGGAGCAGAGCCTCAAGAAAGGGGCCAAGTGGCACGGGGGCCTCTGATGAGGTTTTCTCCCTGCCCGCGACATCATGCGGGAAGGTAAGGGCACAGTGGGGTGGGGAGCCTCTGGTGAGGCCTCCTCCCCACCAGTCCTCAGGGAACAGAAAAGGACCCGGTGGGGTGGGGAGCCTCTGATACGGCTTCCTTCCCTGCCCGTCCTCGGAAGGCTGACTCACCCACACCTGACCTAGTGCATGAGTCAGCTACAGCCTGCCCGGGCCGCAGAGGTGATTAGACCAGAGTTGGGGCCTACTGGTGCCCCGAGGCCACTCCTTGGAGCATGCTTCATCCCAGGGGTACTGCTAGCAGCACGCTCGCTCCATTCTTCTTCCAGCACTGCCCCGGGGGCACTAAGAAAAGCTCAGTGTGATGTCCTCCGCTCGGCAATACGTAAGGTGGTATTGGCAGGAAAATAAAATGCTCTCAAGGCGCTAGACAATAACAAAAATGAAACGCTATTTAAGAACTGAAGCGCTCCTCCTGCGCTTCAAACAGGCAATGGCAGGGGTCATGGGCTTTAGCACCAGCCCCTGAGGGACACAAATATGGAGCACAAGGCAGCAGGGCCATGCAGCATGCCAGCACAAAGGGCATGCAGACAGTGACTGTTCCTCCCCATGACCCAGCAGGTCACAGGTCAGCACAGCATCAGCAGTCCAAGGCGGTTCCTGGTGAGTCCCTCCAGCAGCATTCTGTGTCCAGTTCCAAGTATGTTTCAGTGTCAAGTGTATCTCCTTTTTCATGGGGAAAACCCCCTGTACTTATACTAAGCTTTGCAAAGGATTAACAAAGAGGGGGCGAGGAGGTTCCAACCAGTTACAACTGGTTCCAGAATTGTCCCACTAGTAGCATTTAATTTACAGGCCCTGGGTATAGCGATACCACTGTACAAGGGACTTGCAGGTAAATTAAATGTGCCAATTAGGTATGTCAATCATGCCAACTTTTAGAAGGGAGATCACCTGCACTTTAGCACTGATCAGCGGTGGTAAAGTGCTCAGAGTGCCAGAGCCAACAACAAGAGGTTAGATAAAATAGGAGGAAGAAGGCAGAAGTCTGCGGATGTACCTGCAAAAAGGGCCAGGTCCACCAATCGGCTTCAAGATTTCTTCTATATGGGTCACTTTTTTATGGCATCAACTGGTGAGTTACCGCACCAATATAAATGCTCCTCTTTTTCTTTTTAGATATGCTCAAATTAAGAAGTTCTGCTCAGGGTATAGGGATGATGATAAACTGATAATGGATCGACTCAGTCGATCTTACTTCATCTCCTCTGTGCAGGGTATTGGTAATTGGTACAGGGAACTGATCACTGCAAAGAGCTCAGTTGTTCATTGTCTTGCAAACACCACATGCTTTAAGTGTCCTTTCCTTCAGAGGGAGACAAAGGAGAGGCTTAAAAGCACAGGTGACATGATCATGGCATTTTAGACTATAGAAAAGTCAAGTAGCAAAGTTTTGTACTTTTCTATTGAGGGAAGTAATGGCAAATCCAACGTAGTGTCTTTACAGCAATCTAGGTGGGACACGGCCACTGTGAGGATCAAGGCACATTTCTGGAAGCAATGCCAAGACCCATTTCAGTTGTAAAGATGAAATAATACATAATTGAATACCACATTTATCTACAGGGAGAATGAGGTCACTAATGGAGATCACCCCCACGCTGCATTCTTCATTTGCCAGGGTTGTGAGAAGCCCCAAACATTAGGCCAAGCTATGGAGATCTAAGGACTAACTGAACCAAAAAGCAGATTTTTGTTTTAGCCCACTAAGACATACACAGTTGTTCGGCATCCACTGATGAATATGAGCGTGACTAATGTAGTTCTCAAACTTTAGATGGAGCTTGGTGCCATCAGCAAACATGTAGTGCCAAATCTTATAGGAGTGGAGAATAGCTGCTAACAGGCAATAAAGACACTAAGGGCCTGGTTAAAGAAATGTGGCGCCTGCACCCAGTATAGCGCCACTTTTCTTGCATCGCCTAGTGCCCCCCTAATGCCACCCTGTGTGCACAGTATCTACGATACAGCGGACTATGGCGGTATTTAGGGGAACTAGCGTCAAACATTTTGATGCTAGTTTGGAGCTTTGCTGGATTAGCATAAAAAAATGTTGACGCTAATCCTGCAAAGCCATTGAGGACCATTATATTTAATGTTATGCCTCCTTTTAATGCCTGTCCTGAGCAGGTGTTAAAATTGCAGAAACAATGATGCAAAGAAATCTTTTAGATTTCTTGGTGCCATTCACCTCCTTCCCCAATGGGGGAACACCCTCTTTGAATGCATTATGCATGGTGCAGGTACAATGTAGGGGAAAGGGTTACAAAGTGGCGTGATGCATGCTTTGCTCTACTTTGTAAATTTGGCACAGTGATGTTGGCCTCGTTGGGCCACATTAGTGTAGAAAAATGATGCTAATGTAGCACATGGATGCTCTAGGGGTTTTAAACCTGCCCCCAAATGAGGTGCAAGACAATGTAAACTTTTAGGAATGCCACAGTGGATGTTTTATGATCCTGATAGTAAAGGGCCCAATTTTCCTCATGGGTACAGTTATGTAGAAAGGAGGAAAACCACACCCTTTAACAGCTGAGGTTGACATTCTGTCAATAAGCACCTTGTGGTTAATAGTGCCAAAGATAGCAGATAGAACAAGTGGTATCAGAGGACTGGTGAGGCATTGGTTGCGAGATGAGAGCGGCATGCTCATATTTTATAGTGGGGTTCCATGCTTCTTTTAGACATGTATCCTAATTGCAACTCCTTGAGGAGGCCATTAGACTCCAGGATGAAGAAGAATTAACGTGAGAAGACTGTTTTTTACCTTAAAGATACAGGAGAGATCACAATTGGGTCTATAATTGTCAAGGATAGTAGAAACCGCTGTGGATTTTTTAAGAAAGGGGTTGAAGGACTGGGTGATAACCGCACTTGCTAATTATCAGTTTCTAAGGTTGGTAAAGATAGATGATAGGTCTGGGAGGCCGAGATTGATGAACTTGCTACTGGCTATTTTCCAGGAAAAAGTATATGCTCGGTGGTCCAAGAAAACATTTCTTTAATTGTTAAACTATGGATGGACATCGGTGCTACAATTATCAATGATAACAGTATAATAAAATCTAATGTCAGGCTATAGTGTGTTAGTGGTGTGTCCTCACTTCCTATTTATTTAATATATTTCAAGTGTTCTTGACATGTCCAAGGTGCACGCTTCCTTGAAATCTCCTGTCTTGGGTGGATAGTGCGTAAACCTACTCTATATCCTTTAAAATGTGCTTGTTTTTGATCAATCCACTGTGGGTTTACGGTGTGCCCATTATGTGCAGACCTCTACAAAATAGTTAAAGAACTAAAGGTAAATCTTGAAAAAACACAAATTTTCATTTGCAAAGCCTTGACTAAAGGGCTTTTTGCATTTGGATAATAAGCACAATGCAATTGTGTTGGCTCATAGATATGAAGCACACTTATTGATGATAAATTCCCATGCAGTCCCTTGCACAAGAAATGTGCCTCTCAGACTGTCGAACCTGCAGAGAGAACACAACCAGGGCTAAGGACTGAGCATTACATCTGCGAAGTTTCCTGCAGAAGAAGACTGCCTAAGACTTACCTCACATCACAGGTAAGTCTGCCTCCCAGTGCCATCCATTGCCTCCCGCAGGCAGTCCGCCTCAGTCCCGAGTTTGCCCTACTCCATAATAATTCTGACTAAACAAACCATGCCAGGGTAAGCACTGTCATACTGTTTCATTTTGTTAATTTTACACCGCAATCTTCCCACAGTTCCTGTCACTAAATCACTAATGTGGGTAGAATATGTCCTCATCCATTCCCGGCCTTTCTGCTGAGCCACGAGTAAGAAAGATCGAATGAGACTGTTACAGTGGGTGGGAGTAAAAATGAGTGTGAGTGACTAAGAATAAGTGTACGGCAATGCGGGGATCTTAGGGGTAAAGGAGTGTGAGTGCAAGTGCATGAGGGTGAGTTTGATTAGCGAGTCAGTGAATGTAGGGGGGGTATGAGGGAGAGTGTGGATGAGAGTGTGCTACCCTTCTGGGTCTGGCATATGAGAACTCCTCCTTCTTCCCCTGCACATTTCTGGAAGAAAATGGGCTTGCTGGCAGGAACTACGCTCTAGTATTATTCCCCACAAATGTCAAAGATCATCAGCCGCCATTGAGTCAGAGTAAAAGCCATTTCAAAATGTATCTCTAAAACATGTTCTGAGTGGCAATGATCTTGAAAGTTACCAAACAGTTGTGCACTCAATAGCAGTCAACCACCGTGACTGATTTCAAGGGCAGAAACAAATGCACTTTCATTCACCGACAAATAAAACTCAAGGGAACATGAAAAGTGTATTAAATATTCGGCCCACGCGTTCTTGTGCACAAAAATAGATGTCAGTCAGAATTAATCAGAATACCACACCGTAAAACCACACACCGCAGTTGAAATAGTATATTTGAAAGTGCGTAATTCAATATGTGTTGAACCATGAAGCGAAGGTAGCAAGGGGAGGTAGAATCTGGGGGTTTGAAGGTGTGCACGAAAGTCTAAATGGACAATACTGGCACTATATTCCCCCTTAAGTCATGTTCCTTTCTTTGATATTGTAACTCTCATTGTAAATGTAATGATGATGGTATTTCGAAATTCGAGAACATTCTTTCTCAATTACATCAAAATGGTTAAAGAAGGACGATTCTGCAGGACTGCTACCGAATATTGTTAGGTGCTCCAGATGTGGCAGAGATCTCTCTTGAGTTCTGCTCCTCACTAATCATGCTGATGATTGAAACAGTGCGGCAGCTCGGTATGTCTGGGCCCGGCAAAGACTGATATTTGCCACACATTCTCTTCAGGGTGAACATCTGCAGGCTGGCGTTGTGTTAAAGAATGGTGCAAACTGTACTTTTCTCAGCTTCTTTAATTCTCAATTTATCGAACGAAACATTGGCAGGAGCTAAGCCACATCTATACCTTCCAGAACCTTTCTGAAGTGTTAAAATAAAACTGAATATGTCGGTCCGATGCGCCACTCCTCTTGCGTCGCCCTTGCCCCGCCTAACGCAACCATGGTTGCACAGTATTTACAATACGGCTCACAATGATTGTCGTTACCACAACAGCGTCAGAATGTTTTACGCTGTTGTGGTGCTTTGCTGCACTAACATCAAAAATGTTGACACCAGTGCAGCAGAGCACAAGGAGGCCCATTGATTTTAAGGGGTGCATCATTTAAATGGCTACCTTAACCCCTTCGCTGCCAGGCCTTTTCCCCCTCCTGTGCCAGGCCTTTTTTTGCCTATTTGGGGCAGTTCGCGCTTAGGCCCTCATAACTTTTTGTCCACATAAGCTAACCAAGCCAAATTTGCGTCCTTTTTTTCCAACATCCTAGGGATTCTAAAGGTACCCAGACTTTGTGGGTTCCCCTGAAGGAGGCCAAGAAATTGGCCAAAATACAGTGAACATTTCGTTTTTTTCAAACAAATTGGAAAAAGGGGCTGCAGAAGAAGGCTTGTGGTTTTTCCCCTGAAAATGGCATCAACAAAGGGTTTGCGGTGCTAAACTCAGCAGCTTCCCAGCTTTCAGGAACAGGCAGACTTGAATCCGAAAACCCAATTTTTCAACACAATTTTGGCATTTTACTGGGGCATACCCCATTTGTGCAATTTTTTGTGCTTTCAGCCTCCTTCCAGTCAGTGACCGGAATGGTCATGAAACCAATGCTGGATCCCAGAAACCTAAACATTTCTGAAAAGTAGACAAAATTCTGAATTCAGCAAGGGGTCATTTGTGTAGATCCTACAAGGGTTTCCTACAGAAAATAACAGCTGAAAAAGAAAAATATTGAAATTGAGGTGAAAAAAACATCAATTTTTCTCTACTTTTTACTCTGTAACTTTTCCCTGCAATGTCAGATTATCGAAAGCAATATACCGTTACGTCTGCTGGACACCTCTGGTTGCGGGGATATATAGGGTTTGTAGGTTCATCAAGAACCCGAGGAACCCAGAGCCAATAAATGAGCTGCACCCTGCAGTGCGTTTTCATTCTATACCGGGTATACAGTAATTCATTTGCTGAAATATAAGGAGTAAAAAATAGCTATCAAGAAAACCTTTGCATTTCCAAAAAGGGCACAAGATAAGGTGTTGAGGAGCAGTGGTTATTTGCACATCTCTGAATTCCGGGGTGACCATAGTAGCACGTGAATTACATGGAATTTCTCAAATAGATGTCTTTTTTACACACACCCCTATATTTGGAAGGAATAAATGTAGAGAAAGACAAGGGGCAATAACACTTGTTTTGCTATTCTATGTTCCCCCAAGTCTCCCGATAAAAATGATACCTCACTTGTTTGGGTAGGCCTAGCGCCCGCGACAGGATATGCCCCAAAACACAACGTGGACACATCACAGAAAACAGAGCTGTTTTTAGCAAAGTGACTACCTGTAGATTTTGGCCTCTAGCTCAGCCGCCACCTAGGGAAACCTACCAAACCTGTGCATTTCTGAAAACTAGAGACCTAGGGGAATCCAAGGAGGGGTGACTTGTGTGGCTCGGACCAGGTTCTGTTACCCAGAATCCTTTGCAAACCTCAAAATTTGGCTAAAAAAACACATGTCCCTCACATTTCTGTGGCAGAAAGTTCTGGAATCTGAGAGGAGCTAAAAATTTCCTTCCACCCAGCGTTCCCCCAAGTCTCCCGATAAAAATGATACCTCACTTGTGTGGGTAGGCCTAGCGCCCGCGACAGGATATGCCCCAAAACACAACGTGGACATATCACAGAAAACAGAGCTGTTTTTAGCAAAGTGACTACCTGTAGATTTTGGCCTCTAGCTCAGCCGCCACCTAGGGAAACCTACCAAACCTATGCATTTCTGAAAACTAGAGACCTAGGGAATCCAAGGAGGGGTGACTTGTGTGGCTCGGACCAGGTTCTGTTACCCAGAATCCTTTGCAAACCTCAAAATTTGGCTAAAAAAACACATGTTCCTCACATTTCTGTGGCAGAAAGTTCTGGAATCTGAGAGGAGCCACAAATTTCCTTCCACCCAGCGTTCCCCCACGTCTCCCGATAAAAATGATACCTCACTTGTGTGGGTAGGCCTAGCGCCCGCGACAGGATATGCCCCAAAACACAACGTGGACATATCACAGAAAACAGAGCTGTTTTTTGCGAAGTGCCTACCTGTAGATTTTGGCCTCTAGCTCAGCCGGCACCTAGGGAAACCTACCAGACCTAGGGGAATCCAAGGAGGGGTGACTTGCGGGGCTCGGACCAGGTTCTGTTACCCAGAATCCTTTGCAAACCTCAAAATTTGGCTAAAAAACACATGTCCCTCACATTTCTGTGGCAGAAAGTTCTGGAATCTGAGAGGAGCTACAAATTTCCTTCCACCCAGCGTTCCCCCAAGTCTCCCGATAAAAATGATACCTCACTTGCGTGGGTAGGCCTAGCGCCGGCGACAGGAAACACCCCAAAGCGCAACGTGGACACATCCTAAATTTTGGAAAAAAACAGAGGTGTTTTTTGCGAAGTGCCTACCTGTAGATTTTGGCCTCTAGCTCAGCCGGCACCTAGGGAAACCTACCAAACCTGTGCATTTCTGAAAACTAGAGACCTAGGGGAATCCAAGGAGGGGTGACTTGCGGGGCTCGGACCAGGTTCTGTTACCCAGAATCCTTTGCAAACCTCTAAATTTGGCTAAAAAAACACATGTCCCTCACATTTCTGTGGCAGAAAGTTCTGGAATCTGAGAGGAGTCACAAAAAAAACACACAAAAAAAATTGCCCTGGCGCCTAGAGTGTTCTGCCCCCCCCCCTGGGGGCAGTTCGGCCTAATAATAGGCCGATCTGTCCCCCGGGGGGGCAGAAATGGCCTAAAATAAATTTGCCCCCCCAACCCCCACCCCCCCCCCCGGGAGCGACCCTTGCCTACGTGGTCGCTCCCCCTGCATGACATTGGCGCCAAAAAACAAATCCCCGGTGCCTAGTGGTTTCTGCCCCCTTGGGGGCAGATTGACCTAAAATTGGCCAATCTGCCCCCAGGGGGGCAGAAATGGTCTAAATACAATTTGCCCCCCCAGGGGAGCGACCCTTGCCTGATGGGTCGCTCCCCATCTCTAAAAAAAGAAACAACAAAAAATAAAAACACAAATAAAAAATTGCCCTGGCGCCTAGAGTGTTCTGCCCCCCCCGGGGGCAGTTCGGCCTAATAATAGGCCGATCTGTCCCCCAGGGGGGCAGAAATGGCCTAAAATAAATTTGCACCCCCAACCCCCACCCCCCCGCCCCGGGAGCGACCCTTGCCTACGGGGTCGCTCCCCCTGCGTGACATTGGCGCCAATAAACAAATCCCCGGTGCCTAGTGGTTTCTGCCCCCAGGGGGGCAGAAATGGTCTAAATACAATTTGCCCCCCAGGGGAGCGACCCTTGCCTGATGGGTCGCTCCCCATCTCTAAAAAAAAGAAAGAACAAAAAAAAAAACACAAAAAAAAAATTTGCCCTGGCGCCTAGAGGTTTCTTCCCCCCCTGGGGGCAGATCGGCCTAATAATAGGCCGATCTGCCCCCAGGGGGGGCAGAAATGGCCTAAAATAAATTGCCCTCCCCCCCAGGGAGCGACCCTTGCCTAAGGGGTCGCTCCCTTTGCGTGAAATTCACGCAAAGAAAAAACTCCCTGGTGTCTAGTGGTTTCTACCCCCCTTGGGGGCAGATTGGCCTCATCAAAATAGGCCAATCTGCCCCCAAGGGGGTCAGAAATTGGCAAAATATAATTTTCCCCCAAGGGGAGCGACCCCTGCCTAAGGGGTCACTCCCCACCAAAAAAAAAAAAAATGAAAAAAAAAAAAAAAAAAGGTCCCTGGTGCCTAAAGGTTTCTGCCCCCCCTGGGGGCAGATCGGCCTAATAGTAGGCCGATCTGCCCCCAGGGGGGGCAGAAAAGGCCTTCCTGAAAATATGCCCCCCGTGGGAGCGACCCTTGCCCAAGGGGTCGCTCCCTTTTGTCAATAACAATAAAAAATATAAAAAATCCCTGGTGTCTAGTGGTTTCTACCCCCCTTGGGGGCAGATTGGCCTCATCAAAATAGGCCAATCTGCCCCCAAGGGGGGCAGAAATGGCCAAAATATAATTTTCCCACAAGGGGAGCGACCCTTGCCTAAGGGGTCGCTCCCCACCTCAATACAAAAAAATGAAGAAAAAAAAAAAAAAAAAAGGTCCCTGGTGCCTAGAGGTTTCTGCCCCCCCTGGGGCCAGAAAAGGCCTTTTAAAAAAAATGCCCCCCCCTGGGAGCGACCCTTGCCCAAGGGGTCGCTCCCTTTTGTCAATTTCAAAGAAAAAAACAAAAATCCCTGGTGTCTAGTGGGGTTTCAAAAGCCGGATTGCAAGCAATCCGGCTTTTGAAACCCTTGGAGGGACTTCAAAGGGAAGGAAATACTTTTCCTTCCCTTTGAAGCCCCTCCGGGCCTCCCAAGTGATTGAAAAATAAATGCTTTTGCATTGAGGCCCCTATGACACATCAGCGCGCGCTGACGTCACAGGGGGGGGTGGGGGGGGTCGGGGGTGGAAGGGGAAGGTCTTCCCCTTCCATCCCCGACTTGGTGGGGGAAGGGGGGTGCACGGGGGGCGCGCTAGCGCGCCCCCAAGCTCCCCTGTACCATGGACGAGATGATCTCGTCCAAGGCACAGGGGAACTGTAGCCTTGGACGATATCATCTCGTCCAAGGCACCCAAGAGGTTAAGCAGGGGTTAAAAATGACAGAAAAAATGGCACAGTGAAATCTAGTAAATTTCACTGCACCATTTTTTCAGACTCCCTGCGTTGGAACACTCCCCTTGCATACATTATTCCTGGCACAGGCATAATGTGGCACAAGGGGTTGCAAATTGGTGAAATGCATGCACTGCGCCAATTGGTAAATCTGTCTCGGGCGAAAGGCCACCCTTGCGCCTCCTTAGCATCAAAAACATGATGCTATGGCAGTGTTGAGGTGGCACACAGAGCTTGTAAATATGACCATAAATCTCTAAAATGCATTTAATGTAAAAATACCAAAAAGCCACAGCAAATAATATGCTAGTTGGAGCACGTAATGTTAAAATGCATGCACTTTCGAACAGTTCTCATAGACTTTTCTCCCAATACTAAACATGTGACAGAAACTGTTATTACAACAAAACTAAGGTGCAGGACCTTCTTACAGAGAGTGTGAGAAGTCCTTGAGATGAAGTTAAAGAAAATATATAAATATACTGCTGAATTTTCTGTTTTCCTAAGATCAAGCTTCTGTTTGTTAACATTAAAGCGAGGCTACGCTTTACTGCAAAATACAGGGAATGTTATGTACTACCTCAAATGAAATGGCTTCTATGTCATTGGGAATCATGTACTGCTGAACAGTTCAGGTTAATCAGAAAAACAATATCCAGATTTGATTATGTGATATATGAACACTCGCGAAGAAATGTATACACAAGGAAGGATTATTATTTAAGGCAACAATGCATGGTTTTCTCTGCCACTCCTGTTTTTTTGGGAGGTAAATTTCATCACAAATAGGGGCATATTTATACTCCGTTTGCGCCGAATGTGCGTCAAAAATTTTGACGCACATTCAGCGCAAACGTTGCCCCATATTTAAACCCTGACGCCCGAGCCGGCGCACAAGGAAAATGGCGCTATGTGCGTCAGTTTCTGGAAGCGGCACCCCGCCCTGCGTTAATGACATGCAGGGTAGGCGTTCCCGTCCAAAAACCGACGCACACAGCGGTGCGTCGTATTTATGCTTCCATGCAAAAATGACTCCCGCGCGGCAGGCGGCGCAAAAAAATGACGCAAAGCACGAATATCGTGAAATTTTAACGCCTGGGTCAGGGCAGGCGTTAAAATGGGGCAAACACACCTGTACTTAATCAGAACACACAGAACAAACAACAGAGCAGCAGAGCAGCAGAGCAGCAACAGGGAGACATGGAGGTGCTTTTTCTTCAGCGTGCACGTAGACGCAGAGCCCTGCAGCAACAACAGCAGCTACAACAACAACAGCAGGGACCCCAAAGACAGCGCAGAAGGCAGGAGAGGATATTCCGCCCAAGAACAACCCTGCATGGCCTCAGGGAACGAGACATCATCCAGAGGTACCGGTTGAACTGGCAGGCCATTCAGCAGCTGCTGACAAATATTGAACAGCAGTTGGCCCCCACTTTAGTGACTCCCCGCACTATCCCAACAGAAACAAAGCTGCTTGCCGTACTTCACCTGCTGGCAAGTGGCTCGTTTCAGACAACTGGTGCCCTGGTTGGTGGAATATCACAACCATCTTTCTCCGCATTCCTGCCTAAAGTACTGGATGCCATCATTCGCCTGACACCCCGCCACATCTGCTTCCCTAACACACTGCAGATGCAGCAGGAAACTAAACAGGGGTTCTACGCCATCAGTGGCTTCCCGCACGTCCTTGGTGCAATTGACTGCACACACGTACACCTTGTGCCACCTGCTGCGAGTGAACACCTCTACCGCAACAGGAAGCACACACATTCAATCAACGTGCAGGCCATAGTCGATCACCAAGGACTGATCAGCAACATTGTGGCTAAATATCCTGGGAGTGTACATGACGCATTCATCTTCCGTCACTGCACCATCAACCAACACTTCCAGGATGGACGGTATGGCAATGGACTACTTGTTGGTAAGGACAAAAAACAAAGTCATTGTTGGAAAATGGGTTATTGGTAGGGCAGGTAGGTACCTACACCTAGCAACAAGCCACAAACCTCCACATAAGTACAGTTAGGTCTCAGTAAATTAATCCCAGCTCTACCCTTGGTAGCTTGGCATCGAGCGTCAAGGCTTAACTTAGGAGACAAAGGCCCTCATTCTGACCTTGGCGGGCGGCGGAGGCCGCCAGCCAAAGTCCCGCCGTCAGGTTACCGTTCCGCGGTCGAAAGACCGCGGCGGTAATTCTGACTTTCCCGCTGGGCTGGCGGGCGGTCTCGTTCAGACCGCCAGCCAGCCCAGCGGGAAAGAGGCTTCCACGATGAAGCCGGCTCGGAATCGAGCCGGCGGAGTGGAAGCTGTGCGACGGGTGCAGTTGCACCCGTCGCGTATTTCACTGTCTGCGCAGCAGACAGTGAAATACATGTAGGGGCCCTCTTACGGGGGCCCCTGCAATGCCCATGCCAGTGGCATGGGCACTGCAGGGGCCCCCAGGGGCCCCGCGACCCCCCCTACCGCCATCCGGATCTCGGCGGTCCGACCGCCGGGATCTGGATGGCGGTAGGGGTGGTCAGAATCCCCGCGGCGGTGCAGCAAGCTGCGCCGCCGCGGAGGATTCAATGGGGCCGCGGTACACTGGCGGGACCCCGCCAGTGGTGCCGGTCCGACCGCGGCTTTACCGCCGCGGTCGGAATCCCCATTGAAGCACCGCCGGCTTGTCGGCGGTGCTCCCGCGGTCCTCCGCCCTGGCGGTCAAAGACCGCCAGGGTCAGAATGAGGGCCAAAGTGTAAAGCATTCAAATATCACAAAACAGTAATTAAATAAAACACAGGAAACAGTTTAAAAATCCAAAACCAATTTATAAAAATAGCTTATATTTTTATCTTTAAAATGACACAAAAACGATTAAAATCGGTTCAGGGGAACCAGAGATATGAATTTTTAAAGTATTATTATTTTCTAGCGCTTAGAAACAAAAAGCGCCAATCGGGTCATCTGGTTGCACCAGGACCGGGGCAAAGTCAAACTTTCAGGCCGACCGCGATGGAGCCCTGCTCGGCTACAAGTCGCGGGAGGCCTCGGTTAAAAAGTTACCTTCTGACTTAGTCTCTTTTTTGATGTTTTTCTTCCCCGGGACGAACCTGCCAGTTGGATCCGACCTCCTGGAGCCCTTGTCCGGATACGCGAAGTCGGTTTCCTCTGTGGTGATTTCTACCTTCGGACTTAGTCGTTTTTTCGAGATGAAAATCCTTCGACCGGGGTAAACCTGGATCTTGATCCGACGTCCGTGGAGCCCTTCTCGGATACGATGGCTGGAAGGTCCCGGTCAACTTTTTACGTTCGGACTTCGTCTCTTTTTTGGATGTTTTTCTTTACCGGGACGAACCACGAAGTCAGGCCGGGTCGCGGTTGAGGCAAGCCGGCTAGAATTTCCGCGTCGGGTCGGTCACTTTTTGGAGCTTTTTTTCAAAAATTCTCTAATCTTTTCCAAACTTCTGGGGCTTCACCCAGATGTTCTTTAAAGGTTCTTTTGGGGTCCACAGCTCACCCCAAGGGTCCAGAAGTTCTGTGATGGTCCTTGGGAAGTGCGGACTTCAACTCCCAGAATGCACCTGGCGCAAACTCCTTTTTGGCCACTGGACAGTGGTCAGCTGGTCACTTTTTCAGGAGTTGGTGCAGGGGACTCTGGATAGCAATTTTTCACCTGTAGCAAACAGGGAGTCCCTCCTTGAACCAGTGGAAGCCAGGCAAAGTCCTTCTTGTGGTGAAGCCCAAGTGTGCAGCTGGTGCAGTCTTTCTGAGTGCAGGGTCCAGGTGCAGGCCAGGGGTCCAGCAGGGCAGTCCTTCTTCTTCTTTAGTTCCTTTCTTGTTGAATTCTGGAGGGGATCTGAGGCGTGGGTGCAGGTCTGCCAGTTTTATCCTTGCTCCTGGGTGAAAAGCAGGGGGGCCCTGGTTCTCCGATCAGGGACAGGGTCATCCCCCTGTGATGACCACTTCCTGGGAAGTGTGGCAAAAATCCATCCCAGAAGGCAACAGTCTCTAAAAATCCAAAATGGATGAATCTGATTTTTGGAGGAGAGATCTGGCTGAGCCCACCCACTGGTGTGGCTAAAAATCATAAACACACCCCTCTCCTGCCCTCTCCTAATCTAATCAAGGGGGCACCTAGCTGTCTGGGGTTACAGGATGTGGGGGTGTTGCTGGGTGCTCCAGATGTCCTTCTCTGCCTTTGAAGACCAGTTTGGCAGCCCTCCCCCTTCCTGCCTCACCATCTGCTGAGGGGAGATTCTCTCCCCCAAGCACATTCCTTTGTGTGAAGCCAGGCCACTTCACACCTCATTAAAGTAGCCTGGCAGAAGCTGCTGCAGGCTGGCCAATCAGAGCACAGCAGCAAAAACAATGCAGAGCTGAAATTGGCAACTTTTTAGGTAAAGTCTAAACTTTTTACCTGAACTGGTTATATTAAATCCAACAACTGGAAGTTGTGGGATTTATTATAACAATCAATTTGATACCAAATTCTTGGTATGTAACATTTAAGGAGACTTTAAAATTTAAAATAAAGTCTGCCCATTCTAGCCTATGAATGCCATTTACTTCAATGAGGGAAAAACAAATTTGGCTGTTTTTACCTCACCAGGGCTTATAAATCTATTTTTATAAAGTCCCTGCTTATAGTTACATGGCACCCAGCCCTAGGGGCACATAGGGCACACCTTAGGGGTGACTTATATGTAAAAATAAGGTAGTTTAAGACTTTGGAAGTACCTTTAATTCCAAAGTCGAATTTGCATATAACTTTATTTTAAAAGCAGCCAGCAAGGCAGGCTTGCTTTTAAAATGACACTGGGCACCTCAGCAGTGCACCTAGGTGTGCACCACCTATGCTGTGGTCCCTAAACCTACATGCCCTACCATATACTAGGGACTTATAGGTAGGTTAACTTAGCCAATTATAATTAGCCTAATTTGCATATCCATTGTACACAGAGCACTGGCCCTGGGACTGGTAAGCAGTACCCAGGGCACAGCCAAGAGTCAGTAACCACCAGTACCTATCCAGAAAGAGTGGGGGTGATCAGGCAAAAAAAAAGGACTTTCCTACAGTCATATACACACTGCTCAGA
This sequence comes from Pleurodeles waltl, assembly GCF_031143425.1. Taxonomy (NCBI): domain Eukaryota; kingdom Metazoa; phylum Chordata; class Amphibia; order Caudata; family Salamandridae; genus Pleurodeles; species Pleurodeles waltl. The sequence continues at coordinate 211,728,193 of NC_090437.1, forward strand.
AACCCTCTAGGATAAACAACACATACACCACAATAGCAACACCTAGCCAGGAACACACTGAGGTACTCACATCACTAGCCATGTTTCACAAGTCACCATTGAACCTCTCACACATTGGAATTTACTCTACAGCTTAGTGTGAAGACATTAATGACTGTGGTTGCCTAAATGTCACCTTGCAAATTGGAAGTCTCACAATAACCTGTACACTAATACAATGCATAAGTTTAAAGGTATGGGATGGCCTGGGTATGTTCATATGAACGTTTCTAATACACTTTCATGTTTCAACTCTACATGGAACTATCATCACACCCCCAGTGAGGACCCACGGACACCTGTATCACAAGTCACAATGCAAGGGAGGGCACACTGTACTGGAGAAACCAATACATCCTGCTGACAAACAGTTAGCCAACAAACACTTGCTCAGCCAAGGAAAAAAAATCTATGCAAAAGTTTTCACCAACAACCATAGGTTGTCACATTAGTACACAAAATAGTCACAGACAACACAACACAACTACTGCCATCAAAGATACGTACAACAGTGCCTCCTACATCTAATTGATACCATTCTGTGTTTCTCTTTCAGCTGATCAGGGGTATGGGATCCAGCCTTGGATAATGACACCATATGGGAACCCAAATACTGCTGCTGAGCGGGCATACAATGACGCCCACAAGAGGACACGCAGCATTGTGGAGCGGACCTTTGGGATCCTAAAGTCAAGGTTCCGCTGCCTTGACATAACTGGCGGTAGCCTACTCTATTCCCCAGAGATGGTCTGTAAGATCATACTCACTTGTGCCATATTACACAATATTTGTGTTAAAAGGAATATTCCCCTTCTTGACCTGGACCCAGACATGCCTGAGGATGACGAAGAGGAGGATGCTGGCCTGCAACAGGAGGTGGAACAACCTAACACAGCAGCAGGAGTGCGTAGGCGCCAACAGCTTGTCAATAATTTTTTTTCTTAATTTAATATAATAACTTGTATTCCACACTTGTAAATAAACACAGATAACCAACACCACATCATGCTTTGGCCTATGCATTTCTGACCACCTTTAGTTTGAAATTGCTGAAGAAGAATGTCGTCTCATTGAGCAAGAATGCTATAACAGTCATCACACCAAAAATTAACATCACAAATGTATGCACAGAGGGTAGGATGTGACATGATACATTACCATACACAGAGCCCAACAGGAGTACAAATGTGGCAATTACACATGCCGGATCCAAACACCTGAAACAGTCTCTCATCCAGCCCAAAATTTGAGATCATTTGAAAGTCACATCACACGTGTTCAGAGACAGGGTGGGACCATCCATTTGTACGTGACCATGTCATCAATGGCTTCTCTCAAGTGTGTGATATGAGCAATACACAATTGGAACAACATCAGCTGCCACTAACTCAGGAGGAGACCTTGAAGTCACAGTGACAACATACACCCAGACAGGTGATAGTGGATCCACATTCCAACACACATGTACACATATGTCATACAATCAACCTAATATTTGAAAGTAGACCATCACAGTTGTGTCCCAGTTTGAACCTAGCTGGAAGAATGTAACATGCCACTAAACCAGTTTATGCAGAAAGGGACACAGACAACAACAAAATTATTCTCATTATCACATCGGGAACGCTGAGAGTCTTGCAAACATAGTCATTGGAAAATGGTATGCAAGTTTGCTCCAATTCATCATTACAGCAAACGTCAAATGGGCTAATGAGATGAATGAATGGTCAACAGTCATTCATACCATATGGCCTTACATTAGCCTGCTGCTGCAGGTTTGCCATGATATAATAAATATACTCCATGGATACAGTAGCTGTTCTGGATGGTCAAATCCTAGGGTGCTGGGGGCGTAAGTCCACCTCTACCGCCCCCAAAACATACAAGAATCTTGTACTTGTGAACTAAACACATGCATAAGGCACATGTGTGGGCTACATGTCAAAAGTCCAACACAAATCTGAAACACAAAATCATAATGGGACATGGTTAGCCCCATAAAAACTGTAAGTGACTATTGCACTCCCTGTTAGGACTACAGATAAAAGCATCACCATCATAATTGTGGACACATTTTGGAGAAGGAATACATCATGGTATCCCATCCATCATTTCAAAATAGCCATCAGCAATTACCCCAAATATGTTGACAAATATGGTCAATACATTAGTTAACGTATCCAAAACATGACAGTGTGAATGCCTTCTATACATACAACGGACATGTGTCATATCCAAACACAAATGTGTATCACATAGCACCGTTTGACCATGACAAATCACCTTTCCAAAGTTAAAAACATGAAGACATAAGGAAAAATTTGCTCCAAATTCTACGCATACAGCATGGGCGTCATAATTTGTTCACGTACATGAGTGCACAGAATGCAGAGTCAAATAGAAATGTATCCAAAAGTGTCACATATTTAGCCATCAAAGTATAATTTACATCATAATTTTTTTTGACTCAGCATCATGTGCACTACTATACATGGAAAAAAATGACGCCCATGATGGATGCGTGGTAAAATTGACGCTACATGGACAATATGTTGCTCATCTCATGTACATTAAAATTTATTAATATTCATATCATATTTTTTGACTCAGCATCATGTGCACTACTGTACGTGTAAAAAAATGACGCCCATGATGTATGCGTGGTAAAATTGACGCTACATGGACAATATGTTGGTCATCTCATGTACATTAAAAATTATTAATATTCATATCATATTTTTTGACTCGGCATCATGTGCAATGTAATGCGTCAAAAAAAAATGACGCACAATTGTGTATGCGTGAAAATATGACGCATAACGGGAAAATAAAAACGGCGGCCATTTTATGCAGGAAGTGATGTAATAGGATATCCTGTTTACAAAATCTGTACTGGGAGTTAACTTTCACTTTCACTTTGCAGTCTCAGATTTATCTAGACTGTGTGGTTGTGTGAAAGGTGTTGTCCTGTGTTTTACTGCTTTAGTGTCCTGTGTCCCTTGTATTTTGTCTTTTTGTCAATCTATTCTTGTTGTATAACATTGTCTCAGTCTGTTTAGTCTTGTTTTGTCTATTCCTGTGATTGTTTGTATTGTCTGTGGGAGTCTGTTGTGGGTAGCATAGTTTGGGGGGTTAGTTGGGCTATTTTTCTCCTTTTTCATTTTCTTTCACACCTCTACCTTTCCCCATTTCCCACTTTTACTTTCTTATTTCATTTGTCCATTTTTCTAGCTGTCAATATGTCAGGTAGGCCTCGCCTGTCCAGGATGGGTGAAGATGAATTGGGGGGGTTCGTATGGCTAGTTAGCCATTTCCTCCCACTGATGCTGGAGGCTGGGGGCCGTGTGATACAGGGGTATCACACGGAGGCTAGGAAAATCCGGTGGGAGAAGGTGCGCCATCACCTGGTCCGGGTCTACGGGAGCATGCGAAATGTCCATCAATTGAAGCACTGCTGGGCAGATCTGATCACCAGGGAACAGGACCTGCTGGACCACCTGGGACTCAGGATTGGTGGCCATGTTGGTGAGTACAAATCAATTACATGGGAATAATAGAAATCTGTGTGGGAAAATGTGATGATTGTTAGCCAATCTGCTAAATAAGTAGCTGACTGTGTGTAATGCTAGGGAAACCTAGGCCCATGTTTATACACATATATCCCCATTTTTGCAACACATTTTCACGCAATAACAGCAGCAAATTGCAACATCTATCTGTATTTTGCTAATTAGCCCCCTCTCTGCGTCACAAAATGATGCAAATGATGCGCTACAAAGGTATCCACATGTGCCCTAATGTGTATTTGTTGCAGAATGTGTAGGAAGACCAATGCTACCAGTCCGATGGCTCATTTTTGCAACACATACCAGATGGCTATAGCTGTATGTAATGTAGTGTTGCATTTGTGTCAGACAAGCAACACGTGAACGGCTCTATTTGTACTCTAGTGGTCATAATGGCCAGTGAGTAAGTCATGTAGAAACAACATACCTACATATGTAGACGCCATAGCTAGACAGAAAATTAGAAACACATGATGATGCTATACATGTGTGTTGCCTTCACGTCACATGAAGTTAGTTATGTTGTCCACACATATGTCACATGTGAGTGTGGTTGCTGTGTGTTGAACATGTCCACCTAGCCTGTTTGATTGTGAGTGGTCATGCAGTCCTCATGGAACCAGTTTTGGAATGTCTCTCTGGGATGCACATGCTGAGATGTATGGATAACATTATTGTTGGGGCATACTAATGGAGGGTTAACTTGGACGACACATGACTGTCCTGGCCACTGCATGTGTGTAGTAGGGTGTGTCACTGTAGCAGGAGACTCATCCAATGATAATGTTGAATACAAAGTCATCCATGCAGTATGAGCATGTGGGAAAGTCTATCATTACCATGTCATATTCACACAGTGTCATTGTAACTGAAATTATTTGTCAGTTCACCCAGTCTGAGTATATTCTTCCTTTCATGCTTTACAGGTGGACCAGCCCCGTACACCGTGGGAGAGGTGGCACATTTTGACGACCCCGATACCTACAGTGAGTGTCGCCTGAGTGCTACTTTCATTGTTTGGTAATGAAGCATGATGGATTACTGTGTGTTCAAGAGAATTCATGATTTGATGCGCTCGCCGTTCATTGGCATTGTTGTTTTAGTGTGATATCAAATAGGACTTATGTTTCTGTAAAGCAATACCTAGCCATCTCTCAGATTGAGGGGCTGTAGGTCATTCCAGTTGTGCGGCAATGGGGAATGGGATGACTCATTTGGAATACACTGGTCAATGTTAGACTTGGTCAGGGACTTGCCATGAACTGAGTCTGCATATCAGACTGACAGTCTCCCAGATAGCTTAGGCACATGGCTCTGATGACAAGTGCTTCTTCCTAGTTGAGGATGGACTGTGTACACTGTAGGTCGGATCTTCCGGGGGCATGTACTTCCACAAGGTGAACTAGAAGTGTGTGTGACTTGAGTGCAATGGCCTAGGTGTTCTGTCGAATCATGAGAATGGGTGTTCTACCTCCTCTGTGTGTGTTGTAAAACATGCCTCACTGATAATATGTCATGTTGGCCTATGTCATATCATTTTGACATGTGTGGACCTGGGATGTGACAATGTTTGGCTGACTACAACATGTTGCTAGCCCTTCATAGGTGTTGTGTGTGAAGGCACATACTTGTTGAACTTTCTATACACTCCTGGGTGTGCATTGAACATGGGATTGTTGGTTGTTCTTCCCACACCACCCACGAAGACTGGGATGTTACTGTGAAACAGGGTACCTAGGACTGTAGCAACCAGTATGTTACACGTACTTGACACCTTTTGTGACTTGAGTTAGTACCTAGGGCCAGATGTAGCAAACTGTGTACACATTACAAATGGCATAAATTTCTGTTTGTGAGTTGCAAACGTCTGTTTCCTATTCCGAAATGTATTTGGTGGTCATGAACATATTAGCTAAATGCTTTTCAAAATGCAAAATATAAAGGGGTTTTCCAGACCTACTTGCAACTCACAGTGGTAGGCAATCCCATTTGCAACCGAGTACGTGGTTGCAAAGTGAGTCGCAGTTATCATCCACTTGAAGTGGATGGTAACCCACTTGCTAACTGGAAGGGGTCCCCATTGTAACCCTTCACCTTTGTGAGTGGACCGAAATAATCCTGTACAAAACAGCCAGTGGTCTAAGGGACCACTAATTACCGTGAAATATTCCAAGATTGAAGTTGTTGCGATTTTTTACTCATTGCAGCTCATTTTCCTTTCAGGTAAACGGCCTACACTTGGGGATAAATAACCTGCTTTATTTAAAAGCAGTCACGTCCATGGAGGTCTGCTGTTCCCAGCAGGCCTCCATCCCCGTGAGTGCCCATAGTCGCCAAGGTGGCGCAACTTGGAACCCACATCATTGATGTTCATGAGGTGGGTCTTAGCGACCCCATAGCGACTCGCAGACGGTGTCATAGACACCGTTCTGCATTGCAAATTGCTAGTTGCATTTTCCAAATTCCTACATCTGGCCCCTAGTGTTGACATTTGATTCTGGCCCATGGGTTCAATCTTAGCACACAACTAATTCCAAATGCCATTGAGTGAGGAGTGTGATTGTTATCACATAGAATGACATATGTAGTGAAGTCAGTATGCAGAAGAGGTGCTGCCATGATGTCAAATGCCTTAGGTATGATTTGGATGAGTAGTTTAGGGTGATGCCATCCATCATGTAGAGACATGGATATGCTAGGTGTGATATGCCCTTATGTATGCATGTTTCACATGTACTTCCTTTGAGCCTTTCCGTGAACTATGTTGTGACAATTGCTGCAACCAATACATTTCTAGTAATGGACAAATGACCCATTGTGGTATTCCACCCAATGCAAATCCAAAGCTAAATATTTGCCTTTTCTCTTCACAGCTGCAAACCTGAGTGCCGCAGATCGCAACCATTTTGAGCGCCGTGCGATGAGATACAGGCACATCCTGCAGGTGCAGTGTGGGCATCGGAGGATGGCCCGCAAGTACCATTCAGATCGGGCCTCCGGGGCGTGGTGGGCCACACCACAGGCTCCCCCTACAGTGCCACCAACAACCACCGACACCACATCCACCAGGTCTGCCCAAGTGGACCCAGCAACGGACCAAGCATCTTCCTCCAGACCTGGACCCAGCCGTGTGGTGGTAGCAGGACTGTCCCGTGGCCACACAACTCCTGCCACAACATCCACCTCCGCCGGCATGCAAACCAGCACAGACCCTCCTGTCGACCCAGCTGCCTTCCTGGCATTGTCTCGAAAATTGGACAAGTTGGTTAAAAAGGTGGACAACCTGAGGGAGGACATGAGTTATGTGAAAAAGAAGGTCCACTCCATCAGGCGCACACTACGGAGGGCAAATCTGTAGTACTTTTGCCCTCCTGAACTTTTACCCCTCCCCTCTCACCTCTTTCCTATTTTATACTGTTAGTTGGGTTTTGGGGGTTAGTTATAGGATAAGTATAGGTAATTAGCTTAGTTAGTGTTAGGGAAGAGGGTGGGGGGTCCTTATTCTTTCTATCTTATATTTTTGTGCAGGTGGGTGGGTGGGGGCAATGTTGGGATTTCTGTTAAAAAATAAAATAAAAAATTATTGCAAAAATATTACCAAAAAAATATATGTTTGTTTAGGATAGTATAGTATGTGTGTAGGTTAGTAAGTGTTGTCCTGCATGTGTCTTGTCTCATAATGGTGGGTGGGGGGTTGATGTTTAGATCGTCGTTACATGTGTAGAGTAAGTTTAGCTTAGGTTAGTTAGGGACAGTTGTGGGTTAGTAGTAGTCAGGTTAGATTAGTGTAGGTTTACCTTTCCCTTAGTTGCCTCTTTTATTACTTCATTGAAATAAAAATTTAGTCAACCCTTTACATGATGCGTTAGGTGCTACATTATCATGGCCTTGACATCAGTGTAGCAGAATGTTTTAGTATGACATTTGTGTCCTATGCTCGCTATCCCCAGGATATTGAGGTTTAACATGCCAGCTACCCGTGTGCTAACTTGGTAAGTATCCACCATGTGGGAGACCCACCATTGGTAGTGTGCATTGATCATCAAGGTTTTGGGTTGGCATGAATCCTACTTCACAAAGAGTGCTTCCAGACTTGTTATTGTGGGTAAATAGATAGGTCGGACAGCAGTGTGAAGTTCAGGGAGATCTTTGTAGATGAGGAATTGTTCACACTCTTGTCTTGTTGCTGTCATTGCTGACCTACATCATGTGTGTACTGATTCAGCATGACTTTCCTTCATGGAAGTATACTCCGTAAGGGTGATTGATGCAGTGTAATTTGTTAATGATTCCTTACATTTTACAGCATTATTTCTTATTTAAGTATTGCATGGTGCCTACATTTCTCAGCCACCATTAGTTGTCTAGAATAGCTATAGATGGTGCATCATTCTGTCCAACACAGCATGATTGTGTGTGCTTAGTCCCTTCATCAGTTATTTTCCTCAGTATAGTAAGGCTATGATGCATTCCTGGCCACTGCACAGATGTTTCAGTATACATGAAATCAGGACAGTAGTATAGAGAATCGACATGGTTGCCACACAGCCACTTTGGAGTTATGTACTGCACCGTTGGAGTGTGAAATAACACAGAGACACAATAGGTGTGCAAGTGATATTTATTTATAGGTGCTGTAGTGCAAAATGTCCATTCACAATGTTAGCTGAGTCCGTTCTGGTGCATTCTTACATGGTGATCCTACAGACGGGGTGTGGATGATGCTCCTGACATGCTGGGGTGATGTCACAGACAGTGCAGAGGAACAGGAATTGCCAGATAGTAGGAGAGAGACATTCACTGGCAATGGGGACAAGTCATACAGTGGATTGCCAAACAGTCATTGAGTGTAGTTGTAGTGAGACTGGCATTTGTCAAAACGTAGGACCTTGGTCAGAGTAGGCCATGGTGCAGGGACTAGGGCTTCCGGGTACTCTTGCATGTGAATGTTATCTGTTCCATGTCTTCTTCTTCTGATGTGTGTGTTGCCTGGTGTGTCCTTGTTGTTGTTGGTTGTGAAGGGGCAACACACACCTCAGTGTTAGAAGACATGGAGGCAGACATCCCGGGGGCTGCTCCCTGTCGAGTTATGAATGGCAGTACTGCAGCAAGGAGGGCCTGCTGGTTTTTCAGAATGGCAGCCACATCACGATGGTTGGCAGCCAGGTCGGCCCTGAGGGGTTCTATGTTGCATTCGTGCACACGTTGACTGGCTTGCAGTTGGAGTTGTTGTGTCAACTGGATGACAGCTGTGCAGATTTCCTTCTGTGTTTTTAAAAGTTCCTCCAAGAGCGATGTTCGGGCTTGCATTGCAGCTGCCTGATCAGCAGTTGACAACATGCATGAACGCACCCCCTCAAGGCTGGCTGCCATAGTTTGCATCCCCACCCGCACCTCCTTGGCCAGCTCCCGCTGGACCCCAACGACAGTTCTTTCAAAGCTGGTGCCAGTGTCGTCAGAGTCCTCAGCTGTGTTGGAGCTGGCAGGTCTTACAATTGGGGTGGCGGGTGGTTCTCCTGTGGTGTCTGCTTCTTCTGTGCTCCTCCTTGTGACTGAAGGTGGGGTTTGGAGGCTTTCAAGGACCATTTGAATGGTCTCTTGTGGGAGGTTTATGGGCTCGTCATCCATGTCATCAGGGAACTCATGGACAGGCATATCGGCAGGAGATCCGTGTTCCTCTACAATGAAACAGGGTACAATTAGTGTGTCTGTGTTGTGACAATTTTGCACTAAGATACAAGCCTTGGTATGCCTTAACTTTGTGCTCTGTGTTTGTCTTGGTATCTGCTGTCCGTCATAGGGCATTGTTGTAGGCCTATGGCCCACCTGTGTGTCACATGTATGATATGGAGCTATCAGACATGTCTGCCAGATCGCCTCTAGGTGTTGCTTTGTAATTATTTAGGAATAGGCGTCTTTTGGTCCTACTCCTCCCTCGGTGTTTAACTATTGTTATGGAGGGACATTTTGTTGGGTGGGCTCTCATTATCCTACATGTGATTACTGGCTTTCTAGGCAGCAGGATAGCTAATGGTGTGGGGGACTAAGTCTGACCCACTTGTAAATAACTCTGTCACCCTGATATTTCATTTTGCTCAGACTAACTAGCAGTGCCTCTGGTCTCCCACATCAAAGGAATGTTTAGACATCCGAGCGCATGACATCTTTGGAACTTCTCAGGCAAGTCGTGGTCACTCAGATCCTACACTATTATGGGCCTCATTATGACCCTGGCGGGCGGCGGAGGCCGCCCGCCAGGATTCCGCCCTCCATTATACCGCTCCGCGGTCAGAAGACCGCGGAGGGTATTATGAGTTTTTCCCTGGGCTGGCGGGCGGTCTCCAAAAGACCGCCCGCCAGCCCAGGGAAAAACTCCCTTCCCATGAGGATGCCGGCTCTTAATCGAGCCGGCGGAGTGGGAAGGTGCGACGGGTGCTACTGCACCCGTCGCGTATTTCACTGTCTGCTACGCAGACAGTGAAATACTAGCGGGGCCCTCTTACGGGGGCCCCTTCAGTGCCCATGCCATTGGCATGGGCACTGCAGGGGCCCCCAGGGGCCCCACGACAATCCCTACCGCCATCCTGTTCCTGGCGGGCGAGCCGCCAGGAACAGGATGGCGGTAGGGATTGTCAGAATCCCCTCGGCGGCGCAGCGAGCTGCGCCGCCTTGGAGGATTCTTACGGGCAGTGGAAAACCGGCGGGAGACCGCCGGTTTTCCCGTTCTGACCGCGGCCAAAGCGCCGCGGTCAGAATGCCCAAGGGGGCACCGCCGGCCTGTCGGCGGTGCTCCCGCCCCCGTTGGCCCTGGCGGTAGAGAACCGCCAGGGTCAGAATGAGGGCCTATGTCTTTTCCGGTATGTTACCATACACAAATGACAAAGACAGTATTTGTTTAATATGAGGTTTCATTGTACAACTGACTTGTAGAAATTTAGGTGTGAGCCACAATAACCCAAACAATACACACTGTTAGAATTGAAATAGTCCGCAGGAGAGTAATACATTAGTACACAGCTATCATGGTGCCTAACAGTTTCTACTCTCCCTCTGCTTGTTCTATGTATAGCACAGCATGTTAAGTTTGGAGCTTGCCTGTCTGAATCACAGGGGAGACATCATCCCTCATATCAGAGGAATGGGCTGTGATCTGGTTGTGCATCAGCAGCAAGGCAGGCAGCATCTAGTTGTGTTTCTCTGTTTGGAAACTCCCTCTTGCATATCTTGGGACAAGGAAGTGATATTATAAGTCATATGTCATCGTGATGACAAAGTTTCCCTACGCAGGAATGCCAAACCTTAACCCCTACCACATCTATCAGCAACATACCAGACTGTATCCTTGACTGGGGCACAGAGTGAATATGTTCTGGCAAACTCCAGTGCAGAAGTAGGCAAAACAGTGTGATTTGACTAATTGACAACACCTTAGGACTGGCTATTTGCTAAATTAACTGATAGGAAGGGCAATGAGAATCATTTAGTGCAAAGTGCTCTGAGGCTCTTAGATGTGAGCAAATGAGTATAAGTACATTCAGGGTAAGATGCACAAAGGCCTCCAGCCTGAGGCTAATGCGCAAAGTATACGTTACACTTGCCACAATACACTTTGACTGACTGTGGGTGTTGTGACTGCCCTGCCAGCACACTTGCCTCTCAGGCCCTGCTCCATACACTTTTTATTCACATTGCATGAACTGTACATGTTACGTGGCATTTCTTATGCATGTCAATGTTAGGATGTGGTATGGATGTAAACATTGTTGATGTTTGAAGATGATGTTGGGTCATGTGTGTCTTACTGGATTGGCCTGTTTATAGTATGAATGTCCTATTTGTTTGTCAGACTTTGCAGGTGTGTTTCAGTGACCAGTTGCCTGTGTCCCCTCCTCAATGTTGTTGTCTGAGCAGTATGACATTAGTGATGTAGCCTTGTTAGCCAGGCACGCGAGGCACCATGACGTATGCAGCATGTGTGTGTCGTTAGTGCTGTGTGGCTCCTATTGCTGTTTACTTAGGCTTATGTATGTGTCAGGTATGGACATTCGGCATTTGAGTGTACTGGTGCCTTTGTCTTATTTCTATGAATAGTTGCGGATGTCATACTCACCCCCTAATTTAGGTATGTATGTTCCATGGGGAGGTTCCTGCCATTTGGTACTATAGCTGCACAGAGATGAGAGGTGTTATTGTCAACTGTTGTGGCAGTTACATTGCAGTTGTTGTTTTGCCTACTGCATTACTGATAGGGACCTAGTTGATGTAGGATAGATTTTGCAATACAAGTGCCTGGATGTGGATTTGAGGTAGTGGCCTTCCCACCTGTCGCTGCTTTCCCTTGGCTCTATTGTTGTCATTACAGGATGTCCCCATGGGACTGTTGTTGTTGCTGTATTTTGTCGTGCCCCAGCTTCGGTCTGTGCTGGGCATGCCCCCCTGCCGTGCCCCTTTACCCATGCCACTTCATATATGTGCTGACTTACATGCATTGTGTAGTAGGTATCCCCCCCCCTGCTTACAGTCCCCATTATTGCATTTGAATTCCCCATGCGACTTACCCTGCATGTGCGTTGTGTCGTGGTAGTCTGCGCTGTCCAGTCCTTGAATCCCTGTGACGATCTCCTCCGGGATGACGGCTGCGACCATCTCCTCCATGTGGTCCAGGGCCTCCTGTTGTGCTGGACTCCCCCCTCCAGTCTGCATTGCTGCCTTCCTGTTCCTGGCCATTTTCTCTTTTGTCCTACGTTTGCAGTCATGCCAGCGTTTCTTACACTCAGTGACTGTGCGGCGTTCTTCAGCCACACTGTTGATCTTGTCCACTATTTGTTTCCATATGGCCTTTCTCCTACTGAGTGGCAATTTAGAGGAGATGAAAAGTTGGTGCTTGTGTTCCGTCACCTCTTTCACCAGGATTTCCTGCTCCTCTTCACTGAAGCGACACTTTCTTTTTTTTTTTTAAATGTCCTGGTTCCTGTATGGATCCTCCTGGCTGGTTCCTGGTCTGCTCTCATCCTCCTGGGGTCTGTTGTGGCATCTGGGATCCATTTTGGGTCTCCTCTGCTGACAGGGAAGTTTTCGCGCAAACATTTAACGCAATAGCGTGAAGAAAACCAGCGCCTTCCGAATTGCGCTGTCGTAAATCGACCCACAGTGATGTGCGTCGCCTTTACGTTGGTTTCCTGTGTGCGTCACGAAATAATGACTCCCACCTGTTGGTTGCGCCGCCGTACGTCAAAGTATAAATTTGACGCCCACACGGCGCTTCAAAATGGCGTTAGACGGCGCTAATTTTTTTGACGCAAAACTGCGTTGCCGCAGTTTTGCGTCAAAAAGTATAAATATGGCCCATAGTCTCAGAATGTCTGCTTTTACATCTTCATTATCACTGTCCTCATCATGCTCAAAAATAGCAAACCGAGGTGTTGCAGTGCTTAATTTGTGCATGTGCATTGGGTGACGTATGTTATTATTATTTAATTATCACGAATTAAACAATCAATGGTAATATGATAGGAATGATTATTTCAAATATCATTCCCTAATGACAAAAATCCACCCAATCATGTTCAGTTGCCATTAAAAGTAAAATATAGTTCATTCTGAAGTTCGTGAGGCTTCTTAATGCTATCTCTAATGTAGTCTAGTGTATGCTGAGAGAGGTGTTGGGAAAATGGGTGCAGCATTCAAAAGCACCCCTTTTGCTGCTAAAATGTAATCTAATGCAGTAGTTATTAACCTGTGGTCCACAGGTACAGATGTCAATGCTTCTATGCTTGCTTAATTATTACAAAGGCATTTTTGGCTTTTTTAGAGCACTTCAAGGGTTGAGGGGTATCTTTTCTGACATAACCTTTCAAAGACATTCTCAATTTGGCATAGCCCATGAACTACTGTCTGAAATACACAGCCATGTGAAGAAAAGTATGTAACTGGAAGCCAGTTATAGGGTGGGGTAACTTACAAATGGCTTCACGTCGGTCAGAGGATATGTGGCACTTGTCAGCAGAAATCTCATGACCAAAATAACACACTTTGAGAAAGTGGATTGCACTTTTTCCATTGAAGCCTTACGCCCTTTATAAGCCAATTTGGTGAGGGCGTTAATGGAATCCACCTTGCCGTTATCTAAGATAATAGATGCCGAGAGTAAGTCATCAACTGAAGTGGAACCCCGGGGGATCACCAACATGTCCAGATTGAAGAGGATTCTGTATATCCTTCAGGAAAATGGGTCTGTGAAAGTTGAGATCCTCAGTATGAGAAGAAGAGATACTGACTTACTTAATATAATGGGATGAAAATGAAATCATAACAGAGATCAACCACAGTGAACCATTGGGCATTTGAGGGATGCAAGAAAGGATGGTGGCAAGATCGGGGACCACAGGGACGCTTTGGATAACCAAATTAATATTCACCCTAAGCTCATGGGCAAATCTGTACTGGTTGGTCTTTACTGCCATGCGTATCATCAGAAAAGGGATATTATATCTACTGACAAAAGGCACTAAAACCCTCTTTTTAGTCAGATCTGCTATTAAAGGGTGGAATCATTTCTCTCCCTTGGGTTTCACAAGGTACTGAGGTATACTGGATGGCTTTCTCTGGAGATCGACCTTTATCTTTATAGATTCCACTACAATGTAAGCTGTACCTGTGAAACAATTCAGTTAAACTAAGAGACATGGCAGTTTTGTTCCCATTATGATGTCAGTTTATGTTCTCATATACTAGTGGAACGCAGTTTTGCATGAAAAGGTTTAGCGCAATTCCGAAACGGCAGCCAGGCGTCTTATTTATGGACTGGAACAATCTGCGCAAAGGGTGGGCTAACGTCAAGGAAAGTTATGTTAGCCGGGTGGGGGTGAAGGTATGGGAGAAGAGGATTTAGCACCAAAAAATGCCCTTAGCCAGGTTAGAGTAAAAAAAAAAAACGACTTTAACCAGCACAGCGTCATTTCTTGACGCAAAAACTACCATATCACATGACTCCTGTCTTTTAAAAGACAGGAGTCATGCCCACCACCCCAATTGCCAGCACAGGGGACAAGGGTCCCCTGGGCATGGCCATTGCACCCAGTGCCATGTAGGGGGGCCCATTTCAGGGCCCCCAATGGCATTTAAAAAAATAATGCAAAATACTTACCTCTACTTACCTATACTTTTCCTGCATGGGGTCCCCCATCCTCTGCTGTCCCTCTGGTGGTGGTGGCGGTGTCTCTGGGGCCTGGGTAGGGTACCTGTGAACTTATTCCATGGTGTTCCACCATGGAAATGGGCCCACAGGTCCCCTAACGCCTGCCCTGAACCAGCAAGCTTAGCGCCATTATTTAGGCCCACCTCCCTCCCGTGCACCATTTTTGCACAGGAGGATAAATAATTCGCCTGGGCCTTAGAGCCATTTTTTGCCCTGGAATGCCTACTTTGCATCTCATTGATGCAAGGTAGTTTCCCGCTAGCAAAAAATTACTTTAACTCCATAACTTTAGCGCTAGACGGGTCTAGCACCAAAGTATAAATATGGAGTAAGTTATGCGTTGAATTAGCATAAAAAATGATGCTACTTCAGTACAAAGCAAGTATAAATCTGGGCCTTTGTTTTCCTTCTGTTGGGTTATATGTAGGAACACACCATTCAGCGTGCAAAATACAGTGTAGTTTAGCTTGCAAAGATTACCTCTGCCTTGCAGTTAGCTGGGGATACTTCTGAATTTACTATTTTCCTAACATCACGCTTCTGTTTGCCAGCATAGAAAATTATGCTGTGCTTTACTAGTAGATACAGGAAAAATGCAGACCTACTACCTCAAACAAAATGGCTTCTGGGCCAACAGGAATCATGAAACTTAGCATGCATGTTAAGACTGATAAAGACGCTAGGATAAAAGAAAAACAATTTCTAGATTTCATTATGTAATACATTAGTGGCCGTTGAGATATATATACGCACAAGAAAGATTTAATAACACATTGTTATATTCGCTCAGAAGTTATACAATAAGTACTGGGAATGTCAAGTGCACAGGCTCCCCTTGTGCCTAAATATACAGTAAGATGAGTAATGGGGTCAATTCCCATCTGGAATGCCCATGATGATGATACATATTTATAGAGCACACTGTTTACCTGCAAAGGTTGACAATATATCCTATGTTCACATACGTGGTAGGCTCACCAACCTACTCTCTCCTGGTCTTGTGGCTTCTCCAATCCAAAACGTTTCATTACTGGCAGTGGGAGAAATAAAGACAATTGTGAGAGAATTCACAGGGATTTCTAAGTCACGATTCTATTTAGTTTCGTCTATAGGCAAAGAGAATTTCAATGTTTGTTATATAGAATGTAATGTCGTTTTACGCAGACTCCGAGAACACAAGCTCTGCCTTTGGATGCAGAACGTCTGTTGCAGAGTAGGCATTCACCATTTGAAGGGGACATTGAGTTCTTCATTACGTTTCATATTTTCGATTGGTGTATTTTCAGTCTTTAAATGATGAATCGTCTATCTATTTTGTGTTATCTGTTTTATCTGTGACTTTGAGGTGAGTGAAGTAGGTGTGTTCGGTTTTCTTGATGAACTGACTGGATCTGAAAAGCAGCGTTTCTCATTAGGTTTTGTAGCTAGAAATGTTGTTTTTTTTTTTTTTTGTATTGTAATTTTTTATTACGTATATCAGCAGGTAACATACAATATAAAATACATTATAACACAGCCTCACAGGGCAAGTAAGTAAGCCATATGCATAAGGCTAGTAAACATCAATCCGTGCACAATATGGTTAAAAAAAGAAACACAAGAATATTGCCTGAGGTACGGCTGTAAGATCATGGCATGTATGACAGCATCTATAGAACCAAACAGTGTTGGGGAGAGAGAAATGAAAGGAGATAAAAGGGAAATAATGGTGATGGGGCGACCAACGGCAGGAAACTAATCGGTCAATACTAACAAAAGCGAAGGGGTAGGAAGCAAGAGGAGGAGGGAGGAGGGTGGGGGATGCAAACCTTTCATAAATCTGCTGACAAAAGGGGTGGGGGAGGGAGAAGCGGGGGGAGATCTGCCATCAGACTTGGACAGTGTTCCAAAGTGTATCCATCGCACATGGTTCCTACATCTCTGTGTATCATCCCCTCCCTCAGTTACGATTGACGTGAGCAAATAAGCATGTATTTGTCGCAAGCAGGGTCCGTCTCTCAGCAAAGGCTATCGGACAGGGTATATGTGGGGACAGGGGAAGCCGCTTCATGATAGTTGGGCAGTTCGAGAGCAAGGATTGCGGAGGCAGGGGTGGTAGAAAAGTGGGACGTCCAGGTCTTGCAGGGTTAATCAGGAGATGGATAGAGAGGAGATAAGAGAGAGCAGGGGAAAAAGGAAGGAAAGGGATTTGGTGTCGAAGAAAGGAAAAGAAAAGGGAAAAAGGGGGGAATGTCAAATTTGAAATAGATAGGCGAGAGGGAAGTGGTGGGGAGGATTGGGGAGGGGTGAGAGAAACCAAACGGCCAAGTACAGTGAGCACAGAACTAGGAAAACAAAGAGGGGAGGATATGGGAAGGGAAAGGGTAGAGGGGAAAGAGAGGAAAGGGAGAAAAGGAAAATAGGAGGTGCATGAGGTGAGTTGGGGAACAATAGTAGTGACAATGGCACAGATTAGACGTCAGTAAGGAAAGGAGCCCTTATCTGAGCAAAAATGGCAGCCTGATCCTGAAGGTTGTAAATGACTCTCTCATGTGTGGCTATGCTAATCATAGCCACAATCCATTCCTCAGGTGTAGGGGGAGTCGCAGATCTCCAGTGTCGTAGAATGCATATTTTCACAGTTGCCAAGGCTGTATGTAAGAGTCTTTTTTGTGGTCGTAATAAAGTCGGGAGGGAGGCTGTGTCGTGCAGCATGAGCAATGAAGAAGGTAAGGGGGTTGGAAGCAACATGGAGTCCACCAGGACATGCTCTACCACCTTCCATAGAGGTTGTACCGACGGACAGCTACTGAGTACGTGTAGTAAATCACAGCACGGGTCTGTGCAGCGCCAACATGACGCATGCGGGGGAAGGCCAGCCTTATGTAGCTTCACTGGGGTCCAGTACCAGTCACGTGGGATCTTGAAGAGGCAGAACTTTAAGCGAGCCTCGCGTGTTCCTCTAACGCTTCCACCGTGTCTGCACAATCCCCCTCTTCAAAAGTCTGCTGGAGGCGGGTTTGCCACTGGAGACGCAACTTATCCAGGACCGGTCGGAGAATATATGACTAATAAGGACTTCGTACAGGCAAGCCATAACACCCTTATGCTTCCCCCATGTCGTCAGGTAGGCTATTATAGGTGAGGGTTGTAGTCCCTGACATACAATATTAGGGTTTTGACGCATACAATGCTGGAGTTGTTGGTACTTCCACTTCTGTGTAGAATGGAGACGGAATTCCTCCCTCAGACTAGAGAAAGGTTTGAGCCTGTCGGTCTCCAGCACCTGATCTAGGTGAGTTATACCAGCGTCCCTCCATTGCGTCCAGTTGAGGGCTATTCCCCCTATGCGTATACTGTTGTTGTGCCACAAGGGAGCCTGGGTGTGGAGAAAGGGGTGAACCCCCTGGAGGTGGTGGGCCCTCTGCCAAGCCACGCCCATCGCCTTCAGAATCGGATTCGGGTCGCCATGGGGGACAGAGGTCATGCGTTAAGGTCTCCTCTGTGGGAGAGCAACTCTCTCGACAGATCCCAACTGTGGCGACTCTGCAGGGCTAGATAATGTGGCAGCCAACGGTGATAGATGGAGGGGTAGAGCGTAATGTTTCACCGAGGGGAGTCCCATTCCGCTGTGTGACCTGTGTGACCTGCGTGCTATTAGCTTGGCTGATGCTAGACGGGAGCACGTAGATCCCCACACAAAGGCCATGATTGCAGCGTCCATCGACCTCAACGTAGAGAGGGGCATCTGGAGGGGGAGAAGTCCTAGTACATATGTGAAGCGAGGTACCATGACCATTCGCACCGCCTGCTACCTGCTGCACACGGAGAGTCCTAGTTGGGACCATTTTCAAAGTCGAGCCTCATGCGTGCAATGAGAGGATCCAGGTTGTCCGCCGTCATTTGTTCAAAGCCGCGATTAATAAGGACCCCCAAGTATTTAAGGCGCTTCAGGGTCCAACGGAATGGGAAGCCCAGGATCACGATTTCGTCGTCCCTCTTGACAGAGGGTGAGCTTCGCTCTTGTCCCAGTTTACCCGATATCCAGAGAGAGGGGCAAAGCCATCTATAATCACCATAAGGGCAGGCAATGAGCGGTCCAGGTCAGTTAGGGAGAGTAGGACGTTGTCAGCATACAAGTAAAGTTTAGAGATGATGCCACCCGGCAGGGGAATGCCTGCTATCCGAGGGGATGCGCGAATCGCGGCTGACAGCGGCTCCAATGCGAGCAGAAACAAAAGAGGGGAAAGAGGGCAGCCCTGCCTTGTTCCCCTGAGATAGAAAAAGGATCCGAAAGGAAGCCCCCATAATTGACCCGCGCCATAGGATGGTCGTATAGCAGACGGACTTTGGAAATAAATTGTTCTCCCGGGCTGTATTTTGTTAGCATTGCGAAGGGGTATGGACATTCTATGCGGTCAAACGCTTTTTTGGCGTCAATGGACAATGCTAAGGTGGCCTCAGGGATGGCCCAAACCCCCCAAAGGCATAGGGTACGAAGATGATTCTGTGAGCTGCGACCCGGCATGAAACCGACCTGCGACTGGTGTATGAGGGACGGTTTGACCTTGCGGAGACGGTTCGCCAAAACACTGGACAATATCTTAATATCGCCGTTCAAGAGAGATATGGGCCGGTAACTGCCGCAAAGCAGAGGGTCTCCGCCAGGCTTTGGTATGACAGTGATTACAGCGGCATTGGATATCGCACCCAGTGAGCTAGTCTGACAAGCTTCGTCCAACGCCCCATGCAGAACATCAAGCGTTTCCTCCCACGCCCACTTGTAGAATTCCACTGGGAATCCATCTTCCCCAGGCGACTTGTGATACGGGAGACGACCTGCAGAATTTCCTGACGGGTGATGTCCTCCCCCAGCAGTTCCCGGCCCTCGTCGGAAAGTGAGGGCAAGGTGACAGTACTGAGGAAAGCCTCTATCTGGGCAGGAGAGGACTGTAACTCCGAGGTATAAAGGCAGCAGTAAAATGTCACAAATTCACCCACTATATCCTGCGGATGTGTGAGAATCTCCCCCGATTGAGCCTTAATGGCCGGTATAGCTAGAGTCGCCGCTCTCTGGCGAAGTTGTGTAGCCAGTAAGCAGGAGGCCTTCTCCCCTTGTTCGTAATGCTGTCCCTGCAGGCGTTGCAGCGCATTTTCAGCCTGAGAAGTAAAGAGTTCATTCAAAGCAATGAGGGCTCTCTCCAACTCCCTGCGGGTGGAGAGGGAGGGGTGGACTGTGTAGTGCCGCGTCAGGCATGCAATGTCAGTTTCTACGGTCGCTTGCCACGCCGCCCTGTCCTTGTTTGCCAGTGTGGCATCACGCATCATATGGCCCCGTATCGTTGCTTTAGCCGCAGCCCAGGTGATCCTCCTGGGCGCCACTGACCCAAGATTGTCCCGGACGTATGTGGATGTGTGTGCCTGTAGTTGTGCCTTCCCCTGAGGAGTTCGGTAGCGGTGGACAGCGAATCGCCATGGCTTACGGCCAGGGGACACCATGCCCAGCTTAATGACTAAAAGAATCGGGGAATGGTCCGACAAGCCCCCACTCAGTATGTGAGAGTCCTGCATGTGTGCCACAAGCTTGTGTGAGATGAGAAAGTAGTCCAGTTGGGATTGGGTACCATGGACTGGGGATAAGAAGGCATATTCCCTATCACCCAGGTATGTCAGTCTCCAGAAGTCCACTAGGCCATTGTCGTGCATTACGTCAGACTGTAGAGCTCTGTCTCCATTATTGATGGTGTCCAGAGGCCCTGTCCTGTATAATATGGCATCACAAGCCAGATCTCCGACGATAATGTACCGGGAAGCTCCAATCTCCGTCAAGAGGCAGTTAATGCGGAGAAAAAATTGTCTTTTGGGACCTATTGGGGCATAGACGGATCCCACAGAAAGCAATGCGCCTCCCAACTTCAGTTTGGCAAATATATATCGCCCCTCCGGATCAGCCCATGATTTGGTAACTGTAAAGGGTAGACTCTTTCACAGCAATATCGTAATCCCGCATTTCCAGAAGGCGCCACTCTGGTCGTCCGACGGGGGGAGGTTGCTACAGCTGGACAGCGCAGTCCCCACCCAGTCCCTTCGTAACTTATCAGATTCGAGCCTGGTCAAGTGGGTTTCCTGAAGAAGAGATACATCCACTCGCTTGGTATTGAGGTATAAAAGTATTTTCTTCCGTTTAATGAAATGGGTGAGGCCATTGACGTTCCAAGAAACAACCCGTAACGGGGCAGGCGGGGCATAACGATGCCCAGTCATGGGGAAAAGCGAAGGAAGGAGCGGCGAGGGCGAAAGATGCGAAGAGGTGAGATAAAGAGATAGGGAAGGGGGAGAGGGGTACAGGGCACTGTATAATATAAGTCAGAGAGAATTGAGAGTGGGGGAAAGGGGTGTGAAGGGAGATAGAAGGAGGAGAGGGCAAAACAGAAAAAGACACCAGGGGGAGGGGAGAGGAGAGCAAAAGGCAGAGGACAAGAATATAAAATATAAAGTGTGGGAGGAAGGGCAGAAGGGGAGGAAGGAGGGAGGGAGCGAAAAAAAGAGGGTATGACGAAGGGGTGGGGGGAGAGCGGGGCAAGGACAGGCAAAGGGACGGATACTACAGAGCAGAAGCAGTCCCGATCAGGGTAGGGAGGGTAGCAAAGAGCAAAAAGAGATGAAAAAAAGGAGGACCAAAGAAGAGGAGAGTCGAGAAAGGGAAAGGAAAGGGGGGAGGCAGGGGAGAGAAGGAAAAAGGGGAAAAAAAAGAATAATGGAGCAAACTAAAGCCCCAGAGAACCTAAACTTTAATCTGCGGGTCTATACCTGGACCTTACCAGTCCCAGCACAAGGCCGACGGGGCCACGGCCAGGAACGGGGGCGCAGCGCAGGGCCACAATTGTCTATTGGTACTAACTTCCCAGAGTCTCTGAACCAGGTTCCCCCAGGAGGGCATGATGAGATGTAATTTGATCTGGTATCCCTTAGCAGGGGGTAAGACAGTGCAGCATCACACAGCTGGAGAACAAGCCCGTCGAGGGGGAAGGCCGAGGGATGCCACGGCGGGGTCAGCAAGCCCCCTGGGGAAGGATGAGAGGGGGGAGGTGAAGGGGGTGGGGGGTATGGAGGGGCAGCGAAGGCTGTGATTGTGTCAGTGGGGCTGCATGCACATCAGGGGGGGAGACGGAGCTAAATGCAAATAGAGAGGAGGAAGAGAGGAAGCGAAGAGCAACACGAGAGCCCCAAAAAGGGAATACAACTGTGAAGAACAATCAATCAATCGTCATCATATTAACAGCTATAACATTAGGGCAATTGTGGGGCTACTAGGTCTAAGGAGCATGTATTGTCCCACATACCATGAGTCCCAACGGGGTCTTGACAGTCATCATGGATCTACTCGGCCCCGCACTTTGTCTATAAGAAAACTTTGCTTGACGAGGATAACAAAGGAATAACAAAACCCCCAACATTGTGCAGTAATAAAAAACTGTACTCAGCCAGCCGGTGGGTCAATGAACGGTCTGCTGTCCCCAGAGCGGGGGGAGGCCGTGATCGCCAGACGCTCGATTTCTGCAGTCCAATAGAGTATAGCAGGTTCAAGTGGGCTCTGCTGGGGGCTTCAAAGGGGAGCAGGATTTGTCTCTGTCCACCACCTGCCAATAGAGCGCCGCCGCATAAAGCACCTGCCCTCTGTCATTGTGGCTGTTGAGGAGTCTCTCCAAGTCCCGTCCCCTGGGGTAGGAGAGGGAATGATGTTGGACAGACCCTGACCCTCTTGGGGCAAGGTCGGTAGAGGGAGTACTCTGATCCGCAATCGTTGCATCTCGGTGTGGCGTCAGAGTGGAAGAGTCCATGAGTGAGAGGCCATCCAAGAAGGAGCGGAGGTCTTCCGGGTCATAGAAGTCTTTGGATGCGCCATTTTTTGTTATCCACATTCGCGCTGGGTCGAACAGGCTGTATTTCACCTCCATCTGGCGTAGCCAAGGGCGGAGGGCAAGGAATGCCCTTCGACGTTCACTGGTTTCCTTGGAGAAGTCTGTCGATATTCGAATCATGTGTCCATCCAGCTGGCAGGGACCCTTTGTGCGTGCTCTCAGTATAAGTTGCCAGGCTTGTACGTAGTGAAGAAGGCAGGCTATGATCGGTCGGGGCGGGCGTCCGTGCCGGGTCTCTTGGGGCCCGGTCTGTGAGCTCATTGGAACTCCAAAGGTGGATCAAAGGTAGTACCAATCATCCTAGGCAGCGTGTCTCGCAGGAATCCATGAAGATCCTCTCCCTCAATATTTTCAGGAAATCCTAGGAAGCAGACGTTGTCCCTCCGGCTCCTGTCCTCCAGGTCTGCCAGCTGACTGCAAAGAAAGAGGAGTTCCTGGTCTCTATCCAGGATAGAAGAGGCGTGGGCCTCCACTGTTGACACCCGTTGTTCCAACCCCAGGACACGGGTCTGAAAGCTTACAATTTCCATACAGATGGATTTTGTTACCCGCAGACAATGAGACCATTGCACTGTCCATCCCCCTCCAGTCTATGGCCAACTGCTGAAATTTCATGGAGGATACAATGCATAGGGGATTCCAGGGCTGAGTCCGTCACATCGTGGTGTGTGGCAGGTGGCTGTGTTGCCGGCGTGGAAGGAGGGCCCTTCGTCTGGAGTAAGGCCTCAGAAAAGAGCAACTGTCTCGCCGGCTTGCCCGATTTCTTCTGGGACGACCGGTCACCTGGCATCTCTAGTCCCGTCACAGAGCCTAGTAGCAGTGGTGTGGGGGACCGGGGGTCCTAGAGGTCCTCTCTCGAAGCTGTAGTTGGTCCCACTCTGCGTGGCCGGGCTGATGGGTGGGAGGTGGTAGATAGGTTGAAGGGCCCCAGATCCCACAGTAGCGTGGCCAGTGAGTGGCTCAGTCCCAGCGGGGTCTGCGGTGCCATTTGTGCTCTAATAAAAGAAGAGGGTCGCAGCCCGGAGAGAGAAGGAGTCTGCCCATCGCGATATCAATGTGACATCAGAGTGAGGGCCTCAGTCTCAACTTGCAGGGGCAAGGGCACTTAGCTAGGCAGGGAGTACCAGCTCCTCACGCTTTGTGTCGTGAGTCTTGTCCCTGCGGCAGTCTGTGCGTCCCTCCACACCTGGCCTTCACCATGATGAAAGAAGGGAAGGGGAGGTGGAGCAAAGAGCATGGATTTTATTTGTCATCTCAGTCACTCTGTGGTAGACCACTAAGGGTCCTGGCAAACTCCCAAGGGGACGGGCGCGAGACCTAGATCCTGCGCAACCCCTCCGCCGTCATGGTGAACCTACCAGGCCCCGTCCAAGATAACTGGGCAAAGGCAAAGTCCAGAAGGCAGCCCAGTGAGGGTGTCATTCAAGCCACGATAGTAAACTTCATCTTGCGTCCCCCAGCACTGCACCTGGCATCATTGAGGGCTTTTCTAGAGCTCCCAATTGTTGCAAGCAATGAGGGGGGGTGCAGGTGTACCAGGTCCAGCAGGCGTGGCAGGGCACCCGGCAATAAGAGGTAACCGACTTGTCCATCCGTCCTCCGTTGTGGCCCCCAGTGGTCCACAGCCCCCTACCTTGGCAGCAGGATGGGGGAGCAGGCAGGCGTGGGTAAAGAGTAGATGAACTCCCAATGGTGGGCAGGGTCCTGCAGGGCCCCCAACACAGCACAAGTCCATCTGCAGTGCCCCGCATCCCTCCTCTGCAGCTGGAAGGGCCGTGGCAGGCCCTGCGCAAAAAGCAGGCCACAAGTGGTCAAGGTTCCGAGCCCCCACCGCAGACTGTGCACCAGCGGTAAGGTGGGAAACTGGTCAAACCGGTCAAAGCGGCGGTGGGAGGAGTCAACAAAGCTTAGACGCCCAGGAGCGCCCGCTCTACTCCAGGGCACCCAGGTCATCAGCAAAGGCGCTGAATACCGAGAGTACTGTAGGCCACTGCTCCGGGCTCTCTCCTAGGCCGCTCCGATGCAGCACTGATCGCTCCGGGTCTGCAAGCCCGCGGCGTTCTTAGAAAGCGTCCTTGCCACCGCGGCGCACTACATTCTCCTCTGTGCCCCCGGGAAGAGGCTCCATACCCCCACAGCGCCCCCGGCCCAGGCCCAGTTGCCTCACGGAGCACACAGTTTAGGCGGGCATTGCTCTCCGTGGCCCGACCACGCCCGAGATGTATTGTTTTACGAAATTTAAAATGATCTTTCTTCAAATCAGTTTACCAGAGTTCAATCTCTTGGATCTAAGCAGAGGTGTTGTACTGGATAGCCCTCATTTTCAGTTTCTATATGGATGGAATTGGGAACTTAGGCCCATATTTATGAAACATTTGCGCTGCCTTTGCGTCATTTCTTTTATGCAAAATCAGCGCTAACTTAACTTCATATTTATATTTTGACATTAGACCTGTCTAACGTGAAAATATAAGAGTTACTGTTATTTTTTGGGGAACAACAATCCCCTTGTATTTTACTGCAACAATGATATGCAACGCAGACGTTCCCTTTTACAAAATTACGCTTGCCCTTCCAGCACCATATTTACCTCCTAACACAAAATCGATGCACACTAAGGAAGCGGACTAAAAAATGACACTAAGGCAGATTAATGTCAAAATGTAACGTCTGGTCAGATCAGGCGTTAAAGTGATGCTAGCACAGCTCCGTAGGGAAACACAGTGCAAACACCTTGGCGTCCACCATGGTGTCACTATTTTGCGCACATAGAGGCCCGCCCCAAACCCCAGCATCACCACCACCCACACCAGTGGGACACTACAAGTGCTGGGAGCCCATCCTCCGTAAGTATACGTACTTGTCTGTTGTGTGCCACTGGGGGCCTCTTACATGGTACTGGTTTTGTAGGGGTTTTCCTAGGCACACTGGTCCCCTGTGTTGTACATTGTTGGTGTGGTATTGTCTCCTGTCTCTTCTTAGACAGGCATCATTATTTGGCTGCTTGTGTGACAGAAAAATAACGCTATGCTACTAGCAGTAGAATTTTTGCAGCTAATCAGTCTACCGTCATTTTTGGCCCACTAGCACCTTTTTTTGTAACGCCATCCATCAGAGGGCAGCATTATTTTCAATGACCCTAACTATTCCTTAGCCCCATTGTGCATCATTTTTTTAAAAATGACACACAGATAGCCTCCAGGGAATGACGGTAGCTAACGTTAAAAATGTTGATGTACAATAGTGCTAGCCTAGTTGTGCGTCATTTTTCATAAATATGTCCCTTAATATTGTGCCTATTTTCATGTTCGTTGGAGGGCTGTCTAATTAATTAGTTTCCATAGCAAAGTTAATGACTTTTTTTTTCTTCTCTGTGAGATGTAATCAATGTCCTAGTCCTCCCCATCCAAATTACTTTTCTTTTATTATCATGCCACTTGAAACCATAAAAATAGGATACATACAGACATGAGCTAGCAGTTTACACGTCTAGAACAAGGTTGGTAC
Organism: Pleurodeles waltl; assembly: GCF_031143425.1. Lineage (NCBI taxonomy): Eukaryota > Metazoa > Chordata > Amphibia > Caudata > Salamandridae > Pleurodeles > Pleurodeles waltl. The sequence continues at coordinate 211,754,403 of NC_090437.1, forward strand.
AACGCAGTGAACATTGGCCTCATTTATGATGCCAGCCTCACGGGGTGGCACATCAAGTGCCTTGCTGCGCCGCCCTGCGCCACTGGAAAAAGGCAGAAATGTGCTGTATTTACAAGATGCGGCACATTTCTGTCCTCTTCTCTTGCGCTGGCACACAAATTGTTGCCTAGCACCAATACAGGCACCCTTGCATCTTGCCAGATGGCAGCACACATAGAAAGAGGAAAAACAGGGAGAAATAAAGATATTTCTCCCCATTGCATCAATCACAAGCCACCCCTAAGGTAACATAGGAATCAGACACATTCCCAAATCTGAGAATGCATCAGATTCCTTCAGGTTCCATGGGTGTTGCATTGAAAAACACCAAGCAGCACCCATGGAATGTCCCTTTCAGGCAGTGTTCTGCGTGGCTTTATATCGCCTTGTAAATATGGTCTGGCACACTGTACCACCGGAGCGTCAAGAAAGTGATGCTCGAGTGGCGCAGCGTGCCACTAGGGCCTCATTAATGAAGCCCTTAGTATTGGAGGGACTCTACTGAGTTAGTTTAAGAGGTTTTTGATGAGAGATTGTTTTTTAATTGTCAAAGAGACGTCTTTTGAGATGTTTGCTAAAAGTGGTGAGCAATCACTAGTCTTAATTCAGGAGTTTACCTAGGATGAACTGAAGAGAATAAAAATATTCCCTGAATTTACACTAATAACGATGATACAAATCAACACAGAATTCCATAAGATCATAAAGTCTCTCAGCAGTGGCCTTGCACTTACATTTGGTTCTGGAACTCGTTGGTGACTCGTACTAGCCTATTAATGTACAGTAGGCAGAATTTATCACATATGTTATTCCCTGGCCTAAGAGGAAAATCATCGAAAACTTCAGTGGATTGTTCAAACTATTGGTGCGTGAAGATGTTAAGCGTTTCTCTTGCAACATTCTAGTAATACTTGTGATAATGTGGCCACAAACATTCATGAAGAAATACTGGCACTTGAAAGGAAGCATATGCAGATTATGAGGTAATACAATGTTTCCCTTCCTAAAAGAGAGATGCAGTAGTGTAAAAGGGCTATTGTAAATTGAAAGGCCATCATTGCATGGCTACCCAGTGATTTTACTAGCCGCCTGTAATAAACTGTAATAAAATACTACATAACTTTCTTATTACAAGAGCATTTACAAGCCAGAATGTGCTTGTAAAGAGAGAGTTAATGCCAAATTGACTTGTTGATTGACAGTACAGTCCAACTTCAAGCACAGCCTTTTCTTGTAAAGACAGGCAAGAGTATGCAGATATCTGTGAGGACTAAACTATAATGAAGCAAACGCTAACAATCCTCCAAACCATTAAAATTGATCCTCGCGTGGGTAGAGAAAAGTAACTCAGATGGTACACTTATAGAAAAGATAAAATTAGAGCATGATCAGCAGAGATAGCTTAATTTAACAGCACAATCGCAGCTTTATGTAAAGTGGTCAAATATTAACTAAAGAGTACCGTCTTGACCTTGAAATCTGTGAGAAAAGCTCCAATAAAAGGGCGCTTAACTGTGAAACCTGGTGAGCGAAGCCAAAAGCTGATCCCTGAGGCAATACAATCTTGATCTTCCTGCATTGAAATGTGTTAGACTTGGCACCATTGGCATGGTCCCCCCTAACTTCTTGCCTCTACTTACCAGGTTGTTTTCTGCGTAATGGGCTCTGTTTTTGTTGTTTTGTTTGCTCTGGACACTTTACCACTGCTGACCAGTGCTAGAATGTAAGTGTACTCTTTATAAATTATATGTGTACATTGGCTTATCCATGATTGACATATTTGATTTACTAGAAAGTCTGTAGTAAGGTGCACTAGATGTGCCCAGGGCCTGGAAATCAAATGCTACTAGTGGGCCTGTAGCACTGGTTGAGCCACCCACCTTAATAGCCCTGTACACATCAGACATCAGAACCCTGATGGACAACGGTGAAACAGTCGCCCTCATTCTTCTCGACCTCTCGGCTGCCTTTGACACCGTCTGTCACCGCACCCTAATCACCCGCCTCCGCTCCACCGGGATCCAAGACCAGGCCCTGGACTGGATCGCCTCCTTCCTCGTAAACCGCTCCCAAAGAGTCCACCTCCCTCCGTTTCGCTCAGAACCCACTGAGATCATCTGCGGCGTACCTCAAGGCTCATCACTCAGCCCGACACTCTTAAATGTCTACATGAGCCCCCTCGCTAACATCGTACGCAAGCACGACATCATCATCACCTCCTACGCCGACGACACCCAACTTATACTCTCCCTCACCAAGGACCCCGCCAGCGCCAAGACCAACCTACAAGAGGGTATGAAGGACGTCGCAGATTGGATGAGGCTCAGCCGCCTAAAGCTGAACTCTGAAAAAACTGAAGTCCTCATCCTCGGCAACACCCCGTCCGCCTGGGACGACTCCTGGTGGCCCACGGCCCTCGGCACCGCACCGACCCCCACAGACCACGCCCGCAACCTCGGCTTCATCTTGGACCCCCTTCTCACCATGACCAAGCAAGTCAACGCCGTGTCCTCCGCCTGCTTCCTCACCCTCCGCATGCTCCGCAAGATCTTCCGCTGGATCCCCGCCAACACCAGAAAAACCGTGACCCACGCCCTCGTCACGAGCCGCCTGGACTACGGCAACACCCTCTACGCTGGGACCACCGCCAAACTCCAAAATCGCCTGCAACGCATTCAAAACGCCTCAGCCCGCCTCATCCTCGACGTACCCCGCAACAGCCACATCTCCGCACACCTGAGACACCTGCATTGGCTCCCAGTCAGCAAAAGGATCACCTTCCGACTTCTCACCCACGCACACAAAGCCCTCCACGACAAGGGACCGGAATACCTCAACAGACGGCTCAACTTCTACGTCCCCACCCGCCCCCTCCGCTCCTCTGGCCTCGCACTTGCCGCCGTCCCTCGCATCCGACGCTCCACGGCGGGTGGGAGATCTTTCTCCTTCCTGGCGGCCAAGACCTGGAACTCCCTCCCCACCAGCCTCAGGACCACCCAGGACCACTCCGCTTTCCGGAGACTCCTAAAGACCTGGCTGTTCGAGCAGCGATAACCACCCCCTTTGTCCCTAGCGCCTTGAGACCCGCACGGGTGAGTAGCGCGCTTTATAAATGCTAATGATTTGATTTGATTTGATTTGATTTACACATGGCTCAGACCTGCCACTGCAGTGTCTGTGAGGGCAGTTTTAAACTGTCAATTTGACTTGGCAAGTGCACCCACTTGCCAGGCCTAAACCTTCCCTTTTCTTACATGTAAGACACCCCTAAGGTAGGCCCTAGTTAGCCCCATGGGCAGGGTGCAGTGTATGTTTAAGGTAGGACATATACTAATGTGTTTTATATGTCCTGACTGTGAAATACTGCCAAATCCTGTTTTCACTGTTGCATGGCCTATCTCTCTCATAGGTTAACATGGGGGCTACATTTAAATATGATTAAAGTGTAGATTCCCTTCGGGAGCAGATGGACATGTGGAGTTTGGGATCTCTGAACTCACAGTTAAAAAATACATATTTTAGTGAAGTTGTTTTTTAGATTGTGATTAAAAATGCCACTTTTAGAAAGTAGGCATTTTCTTGCTTAAACCATTCTGTGACACTGCTTTTTTTTGATTTCCCTGTCTGGGTCAGTTTGACAGTTGAAATGTTTGCACCTCTCCTCTAGACAGTGGCACAAAGGGAGCTGGGGTGTAGCCTGCATATCCTGAAGAGCCATCTGGGCTGAGGGTAGAAGTGGTCACTTACACCTGAAAGGGCTTTGCCTGCCCTCACGCAATGCAGTCTCCAACTTCCTGGTGTGTATCTGGGGCCTGGCCTGGGCAAGGCAGGATCTTGAAAACAACAGAGACTTCTCTTTGAAGTAGGCCTACTTCAAAGGCAGAAATGGGTATAAGAAGAGCACCCAAACCAGTGGAAATTAGATTACTTCTGAAACCAAGAAGAACCTCTGCCAAGGAGAAGAGCTCGAGAAGCTGGAGGAGTCCTGCCCCTTTGCCTGTGACTGTGCTTTGCTGGGTTTGCCTGCAGTAGTTGCTTCTGCCTGAGAGAGGACAAAGACTGACTTTTGTGTGACTTCCCACTGGTGAAGAATCTCCAAGGGCTTGAAACTGAGCTTGACTCCTGTTGTTGAAGTCTCAGGGACAGCAAAGACTTCTCTTTGCCAACACTTGGGCTTTCCTCTGAGAATCCTGCCTGCCAAGTGGTGCCCTAACCTGTCTTTGGGCCCTTGAAAGGTGCAACTGGTGAAAAAGGACAGAAATCCACGCAAAGACCGTAGTGCGGGGAAACGTTTGATGCACCACCCGCTTTGCAGCTGAAAAATGACATGCTGCCTGCCTCGAGCTAAAATTGATGCTCTGCCTGCATCGCGGCTGGGAGATTGACGCAACGTGGCTGGGGAAATGACGTGCAACAACTGCAGCAGCTGTGGTTAATGCCGTAAGCCCCACGCAGCTCGGTTTCTTGACACAGTGCGACCGGATTTCAAAGCAACATCGCTGGTTGCGGAAAATCAATGCAAAGCCTGACCTGACCCGAGGTGCCTGTCTGGATCGACGCATCGCTCTTTTGTGGTGAGGAAAAACTATGCACGCCGACCCGACGAGGAACAACGCACGCACGCTCTCGCTTGCGAGTGAGAAATCAGCGCATCGCTGGCCTTTTCCAGCACACACTCGCCCGTGCGGTGTTATTTTGACCCAACCCTGGTACTTTGTCATAACAGTGTTCTTATTGTTTTCTAAAGGACTTAGGAAGCTTATTCTTTAAAAATTCATAACTTGACTTGTGTATGTTGAATTGTTCTTGTTTTGGTCTTGATTTGTTTAGATAAATATTACCTATTTTGCTAAACCTGTGTTATGTCATTTTGTAGAGTTTCACTGAGTTACTGTGTGTGTTGGTACAAATACTTTACACATTACTTTTGAAGTTGCTGCTCGTGCCAAGCTACCAATGGGGTGAGCTGGGGTTAACTGAGGGTGATTCTTCTTACCCTGACTAGAGTGAGGGTCCTTGCTTGACTGACAACCAAAGACCCCATTTCTAACAAAAGCGGTAACATTTTTCGTAGCCAGCTCCAAGATAAAATGTAACTGTGGCTAATATGTTTATTTAGCCTACCCAAGGGTCCCCATCTTCAGGTTTGAGAGGTCTCAGAATAACACCTATGCCCAAAGTGAATATTATAAAAATATGTAAAAAAGGTAAAACAAAGTCCAACAATGTGGCAAAAAATAGAAGTCATATCATACATTGACCAGTCAACTCTATATTTTATATGTATTTGAAGATTCTTAGGGCCTCATTTCGAGTCGTGTCTAGTACTTATGTAATCAGAACAAATATCTTGGACCTGGCTTTTCACTTAGCTCACACTGCTCTTAGGTCCAGATGTACAAAGCTACTTTGTGGTCGCAAAATAAAAAAATCACCTTTTGCAACAGCAAAATGGCCCTGTAGGTTGTACCATCCCTATTTTGCGAGTCGGTATCCAGTTACCATCTTGCAAAATACAGATTGTGACTCACAATAAGGAAGGGGCATTCCAAGGGCATCCCTTCCTAATTGCGACTCGCAGGCACATGTATGATTGCTTTGTGACTGTGAAACCGGTCGCAAAACAATCACAGTTACCACCAACTTCAAATTGTGGTAAGCCATACGCAGACAGGAAGGGGTCCCTAAGGGACCCTTTCCCCTTTGTTAATGGTGATGCCAACATTTTTTCACATTAGTCAGTGGTGCCACGGACCACTGTCTACTCTGAAAAATGAAATTGAAATGTTTCATTTTTATTTTTGAAATGCATCCTCTTAGAAATGGGGTCTTTTGGTGGCAGTTAGGTTACCCCCTGTCCAAGCAAGGACCCTCAGTCTAGTCAGGCCAAAGGAGAAACACACAGGGTGAACCCCCTCTCTCCCCCTTGGTAGCTTGGCATGAGCAGGCAGGCTTATCCCAGAAGCAGAGTTTAAAGTATTTGTACCAACACACACAGTAATACAGTGAAAACACTACAAAATGGACACCACACCAGTTTAGAAAAATAGGCAATATTTATTTAAATCAAACAAGACCAAAACAACAAAAATCCAACATACTAAAGTCAAAATATGAATTTTCAAAAGAATAAGAGTCTTACTCAATAGAAAACAATGGAAACAATGACTTTGCACAAAGTACCTGGTTTGGGTCAAAAATAAAGCCGCACGGATGAGTGTGCATCAGAAAAGTCAGCAATGTGTTGATTCTTTACTTGCAAGTGAGGCCGTGCATCGTTTCTTCTCAGGTCAGGTCGGCAATGGGTAATTTTTCTTCCTCGCAAGAGAGCAATGCATACTTTTCCAGAGGGGGCACCTCGGATCCACACAGGGTCGAGATGACTTTCATGCCCAAGGATGATGCATGAGAAATCCGGTCACACGGTGTTAGAAAACCGTGCTGCATAGGGTTTGCGTTGTTATCAGCAGCCGTAAGCAGGTATTGCGCATAGTTTCTTCAGTCACGATGCATCTATCTCCCAGCCGTGATGCAGGTGGAGTGTCGATTCGAGCCTTGAAGCCAGCGGTGGGTTGTTTATCAGCCGCGTCATAGATGGTGTATCGAAAATTTCCCTGCACAGCATTCTGTGCGTGCATTTCAGCTTTTGTTTTGCCAACTTCACCTTTCAAGGGCCCAGGGACTAGATAGGGCACCACTTGGCAGGGCAGGAGTCTCAGCAGAGAGTCCAGGTGCTGGCATGGGAAGTCTTTGATGGCCCTGAGACTTCAAAACAGGAGGCAAACTCAGGTCAAGGCCTTGGAGATTCTTCTCAAGCAGGAATGCACAACAAAGTCCAGTCTTTGTCCCCTTTCACAGGCAAAAGCAGCAACAGCAGGATAGCCCAACAAAGCACAGTCACAGGCAGGGGAAGCACTTCTCCTCATCTCTTCAGCTCTTCTCGTTGACCGCGATTCCTCTTGAATCCAGACGTGATCTAAAAGTCTGGGATTTTGGTCCAATACTCATACCCCTTTCTGCCTTTGAAGTAGTCAAACTTCAAAGGAAGTCTCTGTTGTTTACCAGATCCTGCCTTGCCCTGGCCAGGCCCCATACACACACCAGGGGTTCGGAGACTGCATTGTGAGAGGGCAGGCGCAGCCCATTCAAGTGTAAGTGACCACTCCTCCCTCCACTCCAGAACAGATGGCTCATCAGGATATGCAGGTTACACCCCAGCACCCTCCGTCTCACTGTCTAGTGGGGATTCACAAACAGCCCAACTATCAAACTGACCCAGACAAGGAATCCACCAACAGGCAGAGTCACAGAATGGTTAAAGCAAGAAAATGCCTACTCTCTAAAATTGGCATTTTCTGTCACAGTGTCCTTTCCTCAGGATCTGCACGTCGCTGAACAAAAAAAGGCCCACCTTCCGGCGTCACCAACTCAGAAAGCTATTATAGCACAGTGTTATGATGAAGCCAGTCGGGGGGAAGGGAATTAGGGTAGGGAACAGCAGGGAGAGAGATCTGAAAAGTGAAGGTTAGAACAAATATGCATTTACTCATTCATAGAAATGTAACTCATCAATAGACTCTTGACTAAATGCGTCTCCGAGATATCAGATGGAGACCCCTTTTGAAATGAGGGCAAAGTCCCTTCTTTGAAACATGGAACAAGAGTAAACTACGACCTCAGAATCAAGAGATGGCAAGAGCTTTGGACTATGATTATACTCAGAATATCAATCCTGTAACATCTATGCATTCACACCATAAATCTTTGATCATGACTTAGAAAATCTCAAATAATTAAATATGGTTTTCACATCTTAGGCTTTTCAAAGAACAATGAAAACTATGTTTTGCTTATCTCCAGAAATACTTTCACATTCACAACAATAAAGGCCAAAAAGTTTTTACTCATTGAACTTGAAGAGCTTTACTCAATAATACCAGGAATCGCTTTTACGTGTCTTGCCTTAAAGCGCTACTCTCATTATGCTAAGGGGGTGCTTTTATTCAAGTGGCCTAAATCACTTTGATTGTTGTGCCAAGAACCTTTTACTCCTGTGAATTGAAGCGCTTTGATTGTCGTGCCAAGAGCGCTTTAAACCTGTTGATTGAAGCGCTTGAATTGCCGTGCCAAGAGCGCTCTACATCTGTGAACTGAAGCGCTTGAATTATGGTGCCAAGAGCGCTTTACATCTGTGAGCTGGAGCCCTTGAATTGTCGTGCCAAGAGCGCTTTACATCTGTGAACTGAAGCGCTTGAATTGCCGTGCCAAGGGTGCTGTACATCTGTGAACTGAAACGATTGAATTGTCGTGCCAAGAGCGCTTTACCTCTGTGAACTGAAGCGCTTGAATTGCCGTGCCAAGGGCGCTTTGCATCTGTGAACTGAAGCGCTTGAATTGCTGTGCCAAGAGCGCTTTACCTCCGTGAACTAAAGCGTTTGAATTGCCGTGCCAAGAGCGCTTTACATGTGTGAACTGAAAAGCTTGAATTGCTATGCAAAGAGCGCTTTACACCTGTGCTCTGAAGTGCCTTTGATCGTTGCGCTTAAGCCTCTGTACTCTGGAAACTGAAAACGCTTTGCTCGTTGTGCTAAGGGACGTTTGGAAATAACGACTTCCTCCAAAATTAGATTCATCAAGTCCTTACCGCTACGAGAACGACCTACTCGTTTTTAAAAGCACCATGGAAACAAGGATACTTCGATTGGATGCCATTCTGCCTTTCAGGAACTCTGCTCTTCTTCAGAGAAACCCCCACGAGGTCTGACTACATCAAAGTCTTCAAAACAGTGAGCAACATGATTGGGTGTGGCTGGGCTTTATAGGCCTGCCACACCCCAAGATGGCTGCTGCCTCTAAAAACATGGGAATTGTAGTCCCTTCATGGAATAGCATTGATAAGTGCATCTTGTCCACCAATTTCCTGAACCGGCAGCTCTATGAGCTTTGCCATAGGGCAGACAACGCTGATGGCCACTTTTGGAGCAAGAGGGGATGACAAGTGGTACACAGAAAGCACTGCAAAGCTGCTTAGTGGAGTTTCAGGCGAGACCTGGACCGCACATGGCCTTATTCCTGACATTTTCAAACTAACAATCTAAAAACTAACTTTACTAACAGATGTATTTTTAGATTGCGAGTTCAGAGACCCGGAACTCCACATTTCTATATGCTCTCAAAGGGAATCTACACTTCAAAGATATTTAAACGCAGCACCCATGATAGCCTATGAGAGAGATAAAGAGTCCAGAACACAGTCAAAATATGGGAAGCAGAGGCAAAAAATACACGGGAGACCACGTCAAGGATGTCAAGTCTAATATGCAGGATAGCCCAACAAAGCACAGTCAGAGGCAGGGGCAGCACTTCAGCTCTTCTCCTTGGCAGAGGTTCCTGGAATCCAGAAGTGATCTAAAAGTCTGCTGTTTTGGGTCCTATACTTATACTCTTTTCTGCCTTTGAAGTAGTCAAACTTCAAAGGGAAGTCTCTGTTGTTTACCAGAACCTGCTTTGCCCTGGCCAGGTCCCAGACACACACCAGGGGGTTGGAGACTGTATTGTGTGTATTGTGAGAGGGCAGGCAGAGCCCATTTAGGTGTAAGTGACCACTCCTCCCTCCACTCTAGCACAGATGGCTCATCAGGATATGCTGGCTACAACCTAGCACCCTTTGTCTCACTATCTAGAGGGGATTCACAAACAACCCAACTGTCAAACTTGCACAGACAGGGAATCCACAAACAGGCAGAGTCACAGAATGGTTAAAGTAAGAAAATGCCTACTTTCTAAAAGTGGCATTTTCAAACTAACAATCGAAAAAACAACTTCACTAACAAATGTATTCTTAAATTGTGAGTTCAGAGACCCCAAACTCCAAATTTCTATCGGCTCTCAAAAGGAATCTGAACATTAAAGATATTTAAAGACAGCCCCCATGTTAACCTATGAGAGAGATAGGCATTGCAACAGTGAAACCAAATTTAGCAGTATTTCACTGTTAGGACATGTGAAACCACACAAGTACATGTCCCAACATACACTGCACCCTGCCCATGGGGCTTCCTAGGTCCTACCTTAGGGGTGCCTTACATGTATAAAAAGGGAATGTTTAGGCCTGGCAAGTGGGTACACTTGCCAAGTCGAATGTACAGTTAAAACTGCACACATAGACACTGCAGTGTCAGATCTGAGACATGTTTACAGGGCTACTAATGTGGGTGGGACAACCAGTGCTGCAGGCCCACTAGTAGCATTTGAATTAAAGGCCCAGGGCACCTCTGGTGCACTTTACTAGGGACTTACTTAGTAAATCAAATATGCCAATCATGAAAATGCCAATCGGCAATTGTTAGAAATTGGGTCTTTGGTTGTCAGTCAGGTTACCCCCTGTCCAAGCACGGACCGTCACTCTAGTCAGGGTAAAAGAGAATCACCCTCAGATAACCCCTGCTTATCCCCTTGATAGCTTGGCACGAGGGGTAGGCTTAACTTCAGAGTGCTAGGTAGAAAGTATTTGTACCAACACACAGGGTAACTTAATGAAAACACTACAAAATGACACGACACTGGTTTAGAAAAATAGGAAATATTTATCTAAACAAAACAAGACCAAAACGACAAAAAATCCACAATACACAAATCAAGTGATCAATTAAAAAGCAAAATGAGTCTTCATGTAGTTTTAAACACACACTAACACTGTTAGCATGAAAATGTACCTTGGGTGCCTCGAAAATAACCCGCACTGGCGAGTGTGCATCAAAAAGGGCTTGTGATGTGTCGATTTCACTCACAAGCGAGACCTTGCGTTGTTTCTCCTTTCCTCGGGTCGTGGCTTGTCCTTTCTTCTCTCCGCAGGAGACGGATGCATCGATCCGGTCAGCACCCTCGGTCCGGGTAGGCCTTGCATTGTTTTTACACGCCCTGCGGTGTTCACATCGGAAATCCAGCTGTACGATGATCCGAAAACCACACAGCGCGGGTTGCGATCTCACCAGCCTCCATCAACGTTGCTGCACGTTGCTTCTCCAGCTCCGGGTGTCTGTTCTTCAGTCGCGTTACAGGCGAGCGTCGATTTTCAGCTGAGAAGCCGGCGGCGCATCAATTTCCCAGCCACAGATCGGAGTTGCATCAATCTTTTCCCCGCACAGCGTTCTGTGCATGGATTTCTTCCTCTTAGGCTGCCAGCTTCTCCTTTCAGGGTCCCAGGAACTGGGTGGGCACCACAGGGCAGAGTAAGTCTCTCCAAAGACTCCAGGTGCTGGCAGAGAGAAGTCTTTGCTGTCCCTAAGGCTTCAAACAACAGGAGGCAAGCTCTATATGAAGCCCTTGGAGAACTTTACAAGAAGGAAGGCACACAAAGTCCAGTCTTACTCTGGCAGAAGCAGCAACTGCAGGATAGCTCCACAAAGCACAGTCAAAGGCAGGGCAGCTCTTCTTCCTCAGCTCTTCCGTTCTTCTCCAGGCAGAAGTTCCTCTTGGTTTCCAGAAGTGTTCTAAACTCTGTGGTTTTGGGTGCCCTTCTTATATCCATTTTCTCCTTTGAAGTAGGCCTCCTTCAAAGGAAAGTCTCTCTTGAGTGTGAAATCCTGCCTTACCCAGGCCAGGCCCCAGACACACACTAGGGGGATGGAGACTGCATTGTGTGAGGACAGGCACAGCCTTTCAGGTGTGAGTGACCACTCCTCCCCTTCTTCCAAGCACATATGGATCATGAGAAAATGCAGACTACACCCCTGCTCCCTTTGTGTCACTGTCTAATGTAAGGTGCAACCAGCCCAACTGTCAAACTGACCCAGACAGGGAATCCACAAACAGGCAGAGTCACAGGAATGGTATAAGCAAGAAAATGCTCACTTTCTAAAAGTGGCATTTTCAAACACACAATCTTAAAATCAACTTTACTAAAAGATGTATTTTTAAATTGTGAGCTCAGAGACCCCAAACTCTCTATGTCCATCTGCTTCCAAAAGGAATCTACACTTTAATCATATTTAAAGGTAGCCCCCATGTTAACCTACGAGAGGGACAAGCCTTGGAACAGTAAAACACATTACTATATGTACTACCTTAACCATACACAGCACTCTGCCTTTGGGGCTATCTAGGGCCTAGGCAGGGGTGCCTTAAATGTAAGAAAATGGAAGGTTTAGGCCTGGTAAGTAGGTACGCTTGCCAAGTCGAATGTACAGTTAAAACTGCACACACAGACACTGCAGTGTCAGATCTGAGACATGATTACAGAGCTACTTATGTGGGTGGCACAACCAGTGCTGAAGGCCCACTAGTAGCATTTGAGTTGCAGGCCCTGGGCACTTCTGGTGCACTTTACTAGGGACTTAGTAGTAAATCAAAAATGCCAATCATAGATAAGCTAATTACATACACATTTTGTAAAAGAGCACTTGCACTTTAGCACTGGTTAGCAGTGGTAATGTGCCCAGAGTAACAAATACAGCAAAAACAGAGTCCAGCACACATCAACAACCTGTGAAATAGAGGTAAAAAGTTTGGGGAAACCACGCCAAGTATGAAAAATCTGACAGTACTTTGATGCAAAATCAGATTTACGACCACTTGTAAGGCTGGATTTGCCCCCAAAATGGTGTACCTACCCGACAGAGGCATAAAAGGCAAAATATGTTTATTTTTTCTCACTATTCCCTCTATCAATGTCTGCTGCATTCTGCAGCTCACATAGAAAGAGGACTATGCCTCTAAAGACTGTTTTTGTGGAAACAATTCTGCTGGTAATGTAGGCACCCTTGTTCTGCAATGCAAGCATGCCGCCCTTGGCACTAGGCAGCACACAGTGCACTAACACAAGGAGAGAGAAGAAACACTCCATATCTTTGTAAATATGGTGCATTTCTTCTTTCTCCCTTATAGTGCAGCGTTGCGTGAAAAAATAGTAACTGTGCCCCTATATTCTGCCAAAATATGAAAAGATAATTATGTTCGCCAATTTAACAGCTAAATACCTTCAGCAATTATGTTGGTAGTAGATTAGCCAGTGTGTCATGGGGCGCAGTTCAAGGAAGCAAATGCAACAATAATCAGGATTTGGTGAACCCTTCATGCCTCTGGGCCATGGTATCACTTTACCTTCTGCAGAAACGGAAGCTACGACCCTGGTGGTTAATTTTGTTGCTCAGTAGTTACACATGAAATACGCGTGGCAAATGCTAACTATTTTTTATGAAGAGAAATACATTAAAGTACATAGTGTGCTTGTTTAGCATACTTGTGTTTGTTGAGACAATCTAGGCATCGCTTGGCACTTGTAGACATCTACTCATTTATTTTTAATAGCTGACACTCCAAATACTCAATCTCATAGCTCAGAGTTGTGATGCTTTCCTCTAAAAGTAAAATACTTATTTTCCTCTGAGAGCTAATGCATGCTATCTGAGATATACTTTTATGTTACAGCTTATTTATAACTCTGAAGGTCTATGCCCTTTCATCTTGCTACATTTCAGAGAAATAACATTTCATAAAAATAAATTGACTGATCTCATTTCAGTCAAACATGTCAGACTTTGATATGCCTTGCATTGAAATAGGCATTTCAATGACAAATATTTTGTGGTAAGAGCTTTCCCTGAAAAACAGTGCTGGTTTATAGGATATCCTCATTGCTTTTAAAAATAAAATGTCTTCATATTTACTTCATTTTTTTAGAAATGCCTGCAAAGCCATTCCTAATCCCAGCACTTTCCATAGCTTTTGATCTAGTCCATAGGGCTACTCTAACCAAATCCTTATCACGCACAAATCTTGTTTGTGAAACTGTGACTGAGGGCATCTCTAACTAACCCTAATTTGACTTGCTTCTAACCCTTAGTCCACCTGAGCTTTCATCCACTTTGTATGGCTTCTGTCCACTGTCATTCAGCTAAAGATGCTTAGAAGTTGGCCCCTCACTCGGTCAGCATCCCAGAGATACATTAATCTGAGCACAACATTTATTCCTGTATTATGTAATGGTCGCACTGTTCCCGTTTGTGCTATGGCGTACCTCTAAGGAGGTGCAAACCTATTATAATTAATGCAACCACAAACTCGTGCTGCCCTGAGAGTAGCACATTAGGGAAAAACAGAGCAGCTGGCTTCACACCACTCTTTGTTACAAAGTTTAGGCTGCAATTACCTGCTGTCTAAACAGAAATCTACCTGAATGAGGGAACAGTAAATTACTGCCCCTCCAAGCCGGAAGATGTCTAAAAGGGGTCCGTGGAAACCCCTTTCTTCTCTAGAGGACTGCCCCCATGGGGCACACTTAGGGGCATATTTATGCTCTGTTTGCGTAATTTGTTACGCAAATCCAGCACAATCTTAACTCCATATTTATATTTTGGCGTTAGGACCCATCCCAGGTAAGTCCAGGTAAATATTGTTAATTTTTTTTCAAAGTGCCATAGGGGGCCCGAACATAAGTCCGCTGGTCATGGCCATTGAGCTGGGGGGCATGACTCCTGTCTTAACTGAGACAAGAGTCATGTCCATGGGGTTTTAACGTCAAAAAATGACGCTAATATGGGCAGAGGCATTTTTAGCTTTATCCTCTGACGCTAAACTCCCTGTTCCCCCTACGCCTCCTGCACCCTGCTAGCATCCTTTTTTATGAAGCTAGCCGGACCTTACCGCCGGCTAGCGTCATACCATAAATATGAAGCCCGGCCAGCGTCTTGGTATGGCGCTAGCTGGCAGTAAACTTTTTGAGGTTGAACTGCGTTAGCGCAGTTCAGCGTCAAAAAGTATAAATCAGGGCCTAACAGTGCACCACCTTTTTGTGACGCACTGTCAGTACACCTTCTAAAGGCATATTTGCTTCTGAGTCTGCATTCAAATTAGGGTGCAGGTGCAGGTGCAAAGGCAAAGTGATGCCTCATTCCCTGACACATCCCCAGGCAAATAAGGGAACACCTTCTTATGATAGCGCTGGCGCTTGGCAGTACATGTGCAGCAGCGCTATCATTATTACAGAAGGGGCATACAAGCATCAGAGGTTCCCTTCTATAATCCCATAGTGCCCCAGGGTGGCACAAGGCAGGAGACCACGCATGTTGCGCCCTTTCAGCTCTATGTGTAATTCGGCCCCCATGCAAATACTGGAATTGAATCCTATGACCTTTATTTGTGGAGTTTCACAAGTGTTTAATGAATGACAGTCATTTTAAATGTACATGCCTCCACTTTCTTTCACTGTACGGGTAATCTGAAACATTTTCATCAGAGTTAATGATACCCATATTTCTCGGTTTTGAGCACTCCGCAGAAAAAAGTCATGCACAACCACAAATTAGTGCCACTCAGCAGTTCTAATAATCTGCTGTTCGCCCAATAGCACTCTAGGGCTACAGAATTCTGTTTCTGTTGGTCAAAAGTTAACTGTTAAAGTGTTAAAATATGTACAAGTATTGTAGAAGTTCATCATGTTTTTAAAGTCACTCTACACATTTATCATCAACAGAAGCCAACATGCTTTATAAATGAGAAACTATGAGAATAATCCTCACTTCTCTTGTGGATTCCAGCAATAGGAAATCACCTTTAGCTCTTTCAAGTCTTCTGGCAGTTTATTAGATGGCTTTTTTGCCATATGTGTTTTTACCACCAAACTTGTAATGAAAGACTAAGGGCATACTTATTCTTTTTGATGCAAAACTGCGCCAGCTTCCGTTCCTTAAATATGGCTCCCGACTGGCACTGTAGAATGGCACAAGCCATCACTAAGTTTGGGCTAGCGTCCAACAAAAGACGCTAGCTGGGTGGGGGTATGGGAAAAGGAGGTTGTGTGGCAGAAAATTACGGTAGGCTGGTTAACGGCATAAGTAATAACGGTAACCAGCCTAGCATAATTTCCTGATGCTCAGCCACCCAAAAATGACTACTGTCTTAGTGAAGACAGGAGTTATGCCGACCACCCCAATGGCCAGCCATTTTCTTTGAAGCCTGATTCAAGAAGCCACCTTAGATGACATCTTGATGCCCTTTTCTCTATTCCAGAGAAAAAGACTTTGAGAATTTTCACCCTAGAGACTTTAACTTTAACTTTGCCCCGTCCTGCCCATGCAGTAACTTTTGCCCCATTTTCCTTGCTGCTGCAAGGAAACTTGCCCTGAACTTTGCCTCCCCTCTTGAAATCTGCCCCATGCTGGTCGTACCGGTACCTGAAGGACGAAGACTTTTCTTGAATGCTGATTGTATTTGGTAAATATGAAAGGATAATTGTATTATGCATTGAGTTTTCCTTCCTAGATACTAACTGCTTATTTTGATAGGGCCCAAGTTAGGAGTTTTCTAAATTTGTGTTAACTAAATTCGTTTTGGATGAAGCCCCACATGCCGATGCTAATTAGAGGTTAGTTGAGATATTCACTTGCACCATGCTAAATTGAAATCTTGTTATGCTGACCGATGTATGAAATTAGTCAAATTCAATTGCTTATATGAGTGATTTGCATTGCCATAACTGAGTGTATTATAATCCAGATTTTGCATAGATTGTGTTTCTTCCGCTGCTATGGACAGCTAGTAATGTTCGTTTACATATATCATTTGATTTTGAGACTCACTTATATCATGCTAGCTTTGTTAATATAGGGAAATAAACTCATTAACTTTTAATAAACTGGTGTGGTTATTCATGACTGAAAGGTAATGGTGTGTCAAAATACTGATTGTTATTGATTTCTAATGTGTCGCTTGATCTATTGATTAAATATTGGGTATTGATCACAATGGTTATTGATTATTGATTTGAGTGATCTGACTATTCTTGGATGAGGAGAGCCCAACTCGGCTAAAAGGTTCACTGACCTCCAGCGTGTCCAAGTACAAGGAAATTCTAAAGACTGAACGCGCTATCAACCTCCACCATGGGGCTCACACTCAAAGTGAAATATGAATACACCGGGTGGGACTGCACCGTGGACATTAGCACCAGAAGTCTTCATATCTTCTTCTGCATTGGATTATTCGTCAAACTATTCCTTCACTGAGGCCAGATCTAAAAACACAAGAACGCAGTCTACATCATAAGCAGGACTCAGGGCCTGCAGGGGAAAGCTGGGAGTGTTGAGAGTATTTTGTGTGTAGGCATGTCTCGATACACTGTCTACAGTCTATGAATGATCCTGAGTAATTTTTCCATTAATATATGTGTCCCTCAGACTTGTGTACATACATTGTCCGAAAAAATAGCTTTTGCAGGTTTTGTGAAAGGTGGAGGGAGAGGTGAGTGTGTAATAGAGAATCACTGTCTGTATTGGTCAAGAGATTATGCATGAACACACGCATTGGTATAGTTATACAATAAGGATTACAATGTTGGTCACCTGGTTATATAGTTTACAATTTATCAAAAAGCCTACATCCTGCTGCAATGCTGCACCATTAAAACATTGTTGTTCTATAAGATGGCTGTATAGTGCCTTTAAGCCTCTTTGCAATTTTATCACAAATTGTGTTAGAAATAGCACTACTTAGCTCAAAGATCACTACCCACTGATGCACACCAATAAAATGCTGATGTTATTAACCCCTTCGCTGCCAGGCCTTTTCACCCTTAGGTGCCGGGATTTTTTTGGCTACTTAGGGCAGTTTGTGCTTAGGCCCTCATAACTTTTTGTCCACATAAGCTACCCACGCCAAATTTGTGTCCTTTTTTTCCAACATCCTAGAGATTCTAGAGGTACCCAAAGTTTGTGGGTTCCCCTGGAGGAGACCAAGAAATTAACCAAAATACAGCGAAACATTTGTTTTAAAAAAGAAAATGGGAAAAAAGGGCTGCAGTTGAAAACTTGTTGTTTTTTTATTGAAAATGGCATCAGCAAAGGGTTTGCGGTGCTAAAATCACCACCTCCCAGCTTTCAAGAACAGGCAGACAAAACCCATTGTTCAACACAATTTGGGCATTTTACTGGGTCATATCCCATTTTTACTCTTTTCTTGTGCTTTCAGCCTCCTTCCAGTTATTGACAGAAATGGGTGTGATCCCGGACAGCTAAATATTTCTGAAAAGTAGACAAAATTCTGAATTCAGCAAGTGGTCATTGTGTAAATCCTAGAAGATTTTCCTACAATAAACAGCAGAAATAAAAACATATTGCAATTGAGGTAAAAAAACAGCCATTTCTCTCTACATTTTACTCTGTACCTTTTTCCTGCAACGTCAGATTTTTAAAAGCAATATACTATTACATCTGCTGGACTCTTCTGGTTGTGGTGTTATATAGGGCTTGTAGGTTCATCAAGAATCCTAGGTACCCCAAGCAAATAAATGAGCTACACCTTGCAATGGGTTTTCATTGTATACTGGGTATACAATAATTTATTTGGTAAAACATAAAGAGTCAAAAATAGGTATCAAGGAAACCTTTGAATTTCCAAAATGGGCTCAAGATAAGGTGTTGAGAAGCAGTGGTTATTTACACATCTCTGAATTCCAGAGTCCCCATATTAGCACATGAATTACAGGGCATTTCTCAAATGGAAGTCTTTTTTACAATCTGTCTTACATTTGGAAGAAAAAAATATAGAGAAAGAAAAGGGACAACAACACTTGTTCTACTATTCTGTATTCCCCAAAGTCTCCAGATAAAAGTGGTACCTCACTTGCGTAGGTAGGCCTAATGCCCGCAACAGGAAATACAACATAGACACATCACATTTTTACATTGAAATCTGACGTGTGTTTTGGAAAGTGCCTAGTTGTGGATTTTGGCCTCTAGCTCAGCCGGCACTTAGGGAAAACTACCAAACCTGTGCATTTTTCAAAATTAGACACCTAGGGGAATCCACGATGGGGTGACTTGTGGGGCTCTCACCAGGTTTTGTTACCTAGAATCCTTTGCAAACCTCAAAATTTGGCAAAAAAAACTTTTTCCTCACGTTTGGGTGCTGCAAAGTTCTGGAGTCTGTGGGGGGGCACAAACTTCCTTCTACCCAGCATCCCCCCACATCTCCTGATAAAAATGGTACCTCACTTGTATGGGCAGTCCTACTGCCCCCGACAGGAAATGCTCCAAAACACTATGTAGACACATCAAAATGATCAAATACAAAACTACCTGTTTTTGTGGGGGCTCGTTTTTGGTCCTGGGCTCAGCAGCCATATAGGCAAACCTACCAAACCCAGACACTTCACAAAACTAGACACCTGAGGGAGTCCAGGGAGGTGTGACTTGTGTGGATCCCTAAGTGATTTTTTTTAACCCAGAATCCTTAGCAAACCTCAAATTTTGCTAAAAAAAACACATTTTCCCCACATTTCTATCTGAGACACTGCACCGGCACAAAGCTCCTACCACCCAACGTTCCCTTCAGTCTCCCAATAAAAATGATACTTCACTTGTGTTGGTGGGCCAAGTGCCTGTGACAGGGAAGAGCCAAAAACAGTTGAAAATTGAGGGGGAACCAAAGCAGGTCCAAAAGTTCAGTTTGAAAAGAAACATTTGAAGGCTGACAAATGGGGCAGCATTTTTATTGGTACAGATGCGACAATGCTGGGTGGTAGGAATGTTGTGGATTCCTACAGATTCCAGAGGATTCCATCACAAATATGTAGGGAAATTGTGTGATTTCAAGCAAGGTTGGAGGTTTGCAGGGAATTGTGGGTAGGAAAATGGTGCGAGGTGCATGTGAAACACACCACTCTGGACTCACCCAGATGATTAGTTTTCCAATATGTCTAGGTCTCGTAGATTTTTCCACATGGCAGTGTCCCAAAGTCCGAAAAGTGCAGCTCTCATCATTCCAAGTGGGACGATTTTGAGTTAGACAAGCTCTCATGGCCCAAATGTAAAACCAAGACCCAAAATAATTAAATGTCCTCTTGCTTGCTGTTGGGATAAGATCTTTTGGTGTGTGGAGGGAGAGCTGAAAGACTGTTACCCCCTTCAATTTTTTTTTTAATTCCCTGGCATCTAATAGGCTTTCTGCCCCCCCCCAGCCCCCCAGGGAGTGGATCGGGGGTAATTGCCCCATCCGCCCACCGGTGGACAGAACAACTTTGTCCCCATTTATTTGGGGTGGGGGTATGGCCATACTCCACCCTCTTTTTTTTAATAAAAATCTTCCCTGGTCTCTGCTGGGCCCCTTGGGGGCAGATGAGCCTTCTGTAAAATAGGCCAATATCTCCCCAAGGGTGGGCAGAAATGGCCAACGATAATGTGCCCCAATGGGGACCGACCCTTGCCCAAGGGGCTGTCAGACCCAAACGAAACATATACACACACCAATCCCTGGTGCCTAAGTGGTGATTGGCCTAATAGAAATAGGCTGATCTGCCCCCAAGAGTGGCAGAAATGGCGTAAAATAAATCTGCCCCCCAGGGGAGCGACCCTTGCCCAAGGGATCGCTCACCATCTGTAAAAAAGAAAAAGAAATGAAAAATCCCTGGTGCCTAGTGGTTTCTGACCCCCTTGGGGGCAGATCCGGCTAATTAAAATAGGCCAATCTGCCTCCAAGGAGAGCATAAGTGGCCTAAAATAAATTTGCCCCTGGCCGCGACCTTTGCCTAAGGGGTCACTCACCTTGAGTGAAACTGACTTTAAAAGAAAAATCCCTGGTGTCTAGTGGTTTCTGCCCCTGCCCCGGGGGCAGATTGGCCTAATTTAAATAGGCCGAACTTGCCCAAAGGGGGCAGAAAAGGCCTAATAATAAACTGTCCCCCTGGGGAGCGGTCCTTGCCAAAGGGTGTGCTCCCCTTATACATAAAAACGAAATACGTAAAATAAAAACACCCTGGTTTCTAGTGGCCATTTCTGCAGCCCAATCGCTTCACGATTGGGCTGCAGAAATGCTCAAAGAGACATCCAAGGAAAGGCCTTTCCTCTCCTTTGATGCCTCAGCCTGCCCCCAGCCCCTGATCAGAAGAGAAATGCAAATCATTTATCATCTGATTTGCACTGGAAGCTGAGCTTCCAGCGCAAAGGGGGCGGCCTCTGATGAGTTCAGCGCGCGATCGCACGCTGACGTCATCAGTCATCATTGGAAGAGAAGGGGGCAGTGGTAGAAGGGGAAGTGATTCCCTTCCATCCCTGCTCATGGGATGGGGGTGCGAGGCCCTCAGGGGGAGCGCTAGTGCTTCCCCCAAGATGGTCTCATCCTTGGCACATGGCAACCGTGGCCAAGGGTGAGATCACCTCATTCTGGACATCTGAGGGGTTAAATGTCTCCCAGCTGGGCCCTAGGCCTCACCCTCACTGCCCCTTTAGGCCCTTCCGTCTCAATTTGGTGAGTACCTTCACTTCTTTTTTCCCATTTAAACCACCGTTGGAAGGCATAGACAATTAAACAAGGCCAGTAAAACGTGTGTGTTTCATCTCTTGTTTGTGACCAGTATTAATTTGGGATATTGTTGACCAAATCTGAGCTATTAACTGAGTCCATCTACACTAAGACTCCCATGAGTTGGATGCTTTGAAAGCAAGAAGGCTTGGTAGAATATCATGACTCAATGGGGCATTGCACTGTGTTTTTCAATTCTCATATTTCTATATTCTCTTCTTCAATGAATCACAAATATGACTGTAGTCCAGACTGATACCTAGTGCTCTTTAGCAAGTGAATAGTCTGGAAACAATTAATTAAACAATGCACACCTCCCAGCCCTGCAAGCAAATTGTGTTATGCTAGCATTCAGTGTGAAGTGCGAGCATTCAGTGTGAACGGAAGGTGGGGAATCAAGAAATAATCCCAATGCCACCTAAAAAGACTCCAACCTGTTATATGTATATGAATCCTGCTAAAGGGCCCCTTAAGTATTTGGATAAATTGCAGGATGGCCCTCCAAGCAATTCCCTTTGGAAGGGACCTTTGTCTTGGAGAAAAGAGTGCCCTGGGAGGGGGGGAGGGATAGTTTGTAAAGGCTCACATATGAGGAGTCGCAGAGGGTCAACGGAATGCTTGTCTTGATTGATATAATGAAGTTAGAGGATATTATGGATTTTTTCACCCAGACATGTAAAGCAATCACTACCGCTGTGCACTCACATCCTATATCAGGAGTCTCCAATAGGTCAATCATAAGCTACAGCTTGCAGACTGTCATGGATAGTGGTGAGCAGCTCCACTCGCAGACTTTACAGTTTTTCAACTCCGCGGTCCGCTTAGAGCACGGAGTTCTAAAAAACTCCACTGAGTTATTTTCCTCATTAGCACTCGGCAACATTAGGTTGGTGAGCGCGAGTGAGGAAAATCTCACTCAGACTACCTCCCAGTGAGATTTCTCAACACAAGTGGTCACGAATGGTCACTACCACTTGCATTGAGAAATCTTCCATTCTGGTTGAGGAAGCTGCTGCTGGAGTAGAAAATCATCTTGAGCAGCAGAAAGGAAGCAGCGCCCTCTTTCGCTGAGCGTGGTGCCATTCATGCTGACTTTTTAGTGTGGGACAAACACCCGGCACAAAAAAATCAGTGTGAACAGCGCAACCTAAATCATTCCGTGCTTGCGGAACTCCGCGTAGTGCAGTGTTAATGCTGAATTTACTAATTAGTATTTTGCATGTTGGATTTACGTAGCAAATGTATTAACTTAGAGAAAATGAATGCGCACATTTGAAGTCATACCCACCAGAGTGGCCGCCAATATTCACGAAGTGTACTTACTAATAGCTTATTGATGTGAAATGTTGAGCTTATGTTCGATTAATGTAGTAATATGTCATATTAAATTATGTATTAGCTTTATTATACGTAGGTCTTAACTTAGCGAAGCCTTGGGCCTCGTCACAGGGCCTCATGTCAAGCTGCATTTTCTTAGGTGACTTATAAAATGGATGCTTAAAGAATTAGATTGTGATTTTCCACTGTGCTGACCAAGTGCTCGTAGCTGAAGTTCTTTCTCACAAGAAACTGCTTGCTAGAAGATGTTGTACTTGCTAGAGAAACATTCCATAATGTATGTGTAAGACTGACCATCCCAGGAGAAGACAATGGATGCACTGACTGGAGTATAAGCTGCAACAATATTGATACCTGACAAGACGAATGATGGGAGCAGAAGAGGAGCCAATCATCGACATGTGAACCATGTAGTAGTACAATTGTAGATTTGGGGTTTTATTCTCAATGGACTAAGTGTAAACATGTGATTCATTGACAATAAGGATGTGAGAAGTAGTTTGGGTAAATCTGACACAGCCGGACTGCACCAAGAGGAAAGAAGCCATTCTGGGCCATTCTCCCCTCTATTCTTGAGTGTTTAGTTATCCTTTCCGAACTGCATGAAGAGACTTTGCTTTTTCTGAACTTTAATGCTGAATTCTGATGCCTTGCTTACCGAACTGATATCCTATTGACGAAGACTGTCACAGCTTGCTGAACCATACTGAGATAAGCTATAAAACGATGTTACTGATTGCTATATCTATTTGCTTTTGTCCCCAGGTACCAAATGCTAATGGAAGCATAGTCAGATGTTTTTCCAAATTTCTGTGACTAAATTGTTTTGCATGAAGTCCAAACATGCTATTCCAATCTGATGTTAGCTAGGGTTCTCACTGATGAAGTTCGCCACATGTTATAACAGTTGATGTCTTTTCTCTGCTGAATCTAAATGTATGTAATTTCATTTGAGCAGTTATTCTTGTCATTAATTTGCAATGTAACCTTAAAATGTGTAGTGGCTGAAGCCTTGATTAGATTGTGATTCTTTTGCTGCTTTGATCAGCCAGTATTGTTTTTGTATGTTTTTCATTTGATATTGAGACTAAGGGGGTCATTACAACATTGGCGGTAAAAGCCGCTTACCGCCGTGCAGAAGACCGCCAACATAACGCCGCGGCCGCGGGATTCCGCCACAGCTATTATGACCCACATCTCGGAAACCAATGAAATTCAGACACCCACACAAGTCCGCCACACCAAAGGTCAGTGATAAACAGGCAAAAACAAATCCTCCACTGTCACACCAACAGAAACACGCCCATGCTATTACAACCCAGGAATCCACGCGGCAGTCTTTCAACCACGGTATTCCATTGGCGGTACACACCGCCGCGCTCAAAATACACACACATCTCCAAAACACCGCCACATTGGACAATTCGAATTACACACACCTGATACACATACAAACACCACTCCCACACTCCCAACACAATATAAAACACACACCCACATCACCCACAAACCCCTACGACCAAAAATTGTAGACGAAGGCCAGAGAGTGAGCACAGCATTAGACAACCCCACCACACAGAGGCACACAACACCATCACCCACACAACATCCACGCACAAAACACCACACACCACTACACATCACCACACTCATCACCACATACACCACCCCACACACATCACCTACACCACCCAATGGCACGCCAAAGACACCCCTGGTTTTCGGAGGAGGAGCTCAGGGTCATGGTGGAGGAATTCGTACGGGTAGAGCCACAGCTATTTGGATCACAGGTGCAGCACACCTCTATAGCTAGGAAGATGGAGCTATGGTGAAGAATAGTCGACAGGGTCAACGCAGTGGGACAACACTCAAGAAATCGGGAGGACATCAGGAAGAGGTGGAACAACCTACGGGGGAAGGTGTGTTCCGTGGTCTCCAGGCACAACATCACGGTTCAGCAGACTGGCGGCCGACCCCCACCTCCTCCCCCACAACTAACAACATGGGAGGAGCAGGTCTTGACCATCATGCATCCTGAGGGCCTCAAGGAGTCGGTGGAGGAATGGACTCTGGTAAGTCTAATCTTAACTATCATATCCCCCACCCTACCTGCATGCTATCACACCCCCCACCCTTGCACCATCCCCTATCACTCCAACTCCTCACTAATGTACTAATAACACAAACCACCCATCCCAACACCAAGCCCTGCATGACACAACAAAGCATGGACACCCATCACTAAAGCATGCCCACTGCACATACCCGTAACAACCCCAAACCATCATCACACAAGCCCCCACACAGGAATGCTAGCACTGGGGTACACGCTCACCCACCCATTGCACACCATGACACACACAGATGCAATAATCATGCTTTTATACCCCTGCAGGACCACTACCTAACGTCACCAGACAGGAGGGTCCAGACATCTCTACCCCACCCTTAGAAGAGGCCCACAGTGATGACAGCAGCTCTGGCCAACTGGATCCAGATGACCAGCCCGGACCATCGTGGGCCTCGGGACAGTCGGTTCCCCTTGCACAGGCACAGCCCAACACTGACCTTCCACCCTGTGGAAACACCAGTACAGCACCCACCCAGCGGGCCCATACCTCCGTACCTAGGACACGTCAATCAGCTGTGTGTCCACCACTACAGGGAACCCAGGCTAACCCACCATCCCAACAACAACAGGGACCTGGGGGCAGTGGAAGTGGGCACATGGTCCAGGGGACGGAGGCACAGGAACACATGGGAACTGGGAGGGCTGCTGTGCGACAGGGGGCGGACAGGCCAAGGGAACCCACTCCCCACGAGGCCCTCTCCTCCATCATGGGAGCATAGCACCACTCCCAGGAGAAGATGGCTACGGTCCTGGCAAAGTTTCAGGAGACCCAGCGCCTGCAGGAGGAACAGTATTTGGGCTTCAGGGAGGAACTGAGAACCATCAGCTCCGCCCTGGGCACCATCGTAGGGGTGCTGAAGGACATACAGAACACCATGAGGGACACCGTGGCACTCTAAGGGGCCCCTGACACTAGCATGGACGATGAACTGCCCACCACCTCCGCCGGCGCTAGTGGACAGGATGCCCCGCCACAGGACCACCACACCAGCACCCCACGCCCTGCTGACGGACAACCACCCCGCAAGCGGTCCCTGAGATCCAGGAACAGGACAGAGCACAATGGCAAGACCCCCGCCAAGAAATAAGACCACCCTGATTGTCATCCCACTGTCCCACTTTGTAACCCTGTCCATATTGGAACTGGCCCAGCTCCACTTCCTATGCCCATATGGGCAGTGCACCTGTGAGACTAATAGACTGGACTCTGCCATGGACATTCCTCCACCATCACCCATCACCATTTTACCACCCCCCTCCAATATTTAGCACTGCAATAAACACCCTTGAACCACAAAACAATCTGGAGTCAGTCTGTTATATTGAAAATGTGTATTAGCTATAACAATGACAAAATCAGTTCTCAATAGTAATGTCAACATACCTATGTCACACATCACAAGTCCATGAAGGATGCAAGCAGATGACACACGTTGGTAACCACACCTGTGAAACCGTAATGGAAATGTACAACTCAGTTACCAAATACTGCTTGAAATTTTCAGACAGGATAGAGGTAGAAGTGTGAAAGCAAAAGTATTAGTAAAGAAAGTGTTCTCACCTGTGTGTCACCGGAAATATTGCTGTATGACTGAGTCCCTGTTGTCAATGTCTTCTTCCTCTGCTTCCTCCTCATCACTGTCCACAGGCTCCACAGCTGCCACAACACCGTCATCTGGACCATCCTCCTGCAGAAAAGGCACCTGGCGTCGCAAAGCAAGATTGTGAAGCATGGAGCAGGCGATGATGATCTGGCACACCTTCCTTGGTGAGTAGAATAGGGAACCACCTGTCATATGGAGGCACTTGAACCTGGCCTTCAGGAGGCCGAAGGTGCGTTCGATCACCCTCCTAGTCCGCCCATGGGCCTCATTGTAGCGTCATTCTGCCCTGGTCCTGGGATTCCTCACTGGGGTCAGTAGCCATGACAGGTTGGGGTAACCAGAGTCCCCTAATAGCCACACCCGTGCCTCTGGAGTTGACCCATCACATAAGGGATGCTGCTATTCCGCCGGATGTAGGCGTCATGCACTGAGCCAGGGAACATAGCATTTACCTGGGAGATGTACTGGTCTGCCAAACATACCATCTGTACATTCATGGAATGATAACTCTTCCGGTTCCTGTACACTGGTTCACTCCTGTTGGGTGGGACCAGAGCTACATGGATCCCATCAATGGCACCTATGATGTTAGGGATATGTCCCAGGGCATAGAAGTCACCTTTAACAGTAGCTAAATCCTCCACCTGAGGGAAAACGATGTAGCTCCTCATGTGTTTCAGCAGGGCAGACAACACTCTGGACAACACGTTCGAAAACATAGGCTGGGACATCTCTGATGCCATGGCCACAGTAGTTTGAAATGACCCACTTGCTAGGAAATGGAGCACTGATAGCACCTGCACTTGAGGGGGGATTCCTGTGGGATGGCGGATTGGTGACATCAGGTCTGGCTCCAACTGGGTACACAGTTCCTGGATTCTGGCACGGTCAAACCTGTAGGTGATGATTAAATGTCGCTCCTCAATTGTCAACAGGTCCACCAGCGGTCGGTACACCGGAGGATTCTACCATCTCCTCACATGTCCCAGCTGACGGTGCCTAGGAAGGACAACAGCGACCACAGAGTCAAGCAATTTAGAGGTATGTACCCACAGCTACACAGAACACCAAAACAAATTCCAAAAGAGTTGTCTGTATGTGTGTGTAGTCCAGGCCTCGGTATGTGTGACGCAGTAGAAAATGAAGCCATGTGGGCCCCTGAAATGGCGGATGCCTGACCTCTAAACTGGCAAAATGGGATGTGAGGTAACTGCGCTGGCGTTATACACCGTCACGATAGGCGGTCGTAGACCGCGGCGCAATGCTGCATTGGTCAACATTGGACCCTATGGGTCCCAGGAGCCAATGACGAAGTGTGCCGGTGGTGATGATACGCACCGCCGTGGACGTCACCGCCACGGACGTCACCGTCATTTTCTATCTGTTCAATCACTCTATACCTGATCTTCGACAGGAGAAGACCTATACTGCAAGTGCTGCTGTGACCTCGGTCTGGAAGAGACAATGGCACGTGCGTCTGGGAAAAGGGCCCCTGCCTTCACTGCACAGGAGTTGGAGAAGCTCGTGGACGGGGTCCTCCCCCAGTACACGCTACTCTACGGTCCTCCAGACCAACAGGTGAGTACATAGGGTGCAAGTTGTATAGGCAATGCCTGGGTGGAGAGGGCTGGATGTAAGAAGGAAGGGGGCACAGTTCAGCGAGCATGAATGAGTGTGAATGCATGTGCCACATGGCAAGGGCAGGGTTGTGGGCCACTCACTTCGACGGTGCAGTTGTTAATGACTTCTCTTCTTCCCCTGTACATGTCATGTAGGTCAGCGCCCACCAGAAGAAGGATATTTGGCGTGCCATCGCCAAGGACGTCCGAACCCTGGGGGTCCACCAGAGACGGAGCACCCACTGCCGTAAAAGATGGGAGGACATTCGCCGCTGGAGCAAGAAGATGGCGGAGGCTCAGCTGGGGATGGCCTCCCAACGTGGGAGGGGTGCCCGTCGCACCATGACCCCCCTGATGTTCCGGATCCTGGTGGTGGTCTACCCTGAGTTGGATGGGCGTATGAGGGCATCACAGCAGACTCAAGGGGGTGAGTACACTCTCATTCCGCTGACTTTGCGTGCAGTGGAGGTGTCTGGGTGGGGGAGGAGGGCTGTGGGTTTCCCTGGGCCAGGGCGAGTTCCGTAGGCTAAGCCCCTCCGTAATGCAGGCCATGTGGCACCGAAACCCCACCTCTGTAGAGTGCCAAGTACAGGTATTCATGCCCCTGTGTCATCTATGTGTGCAGATGTCGGCCATAGCCATGTAGGCCATATCCCAGGAATTGCATCTGTAGAGGCCAAGAGCCCGTCGTAGTGCAGGGGGCTGCTGTGTTTGAATTGTCCGCCAACGGTAGCGGTAAGCCATGTACTCAACCTGTCTTTCTTCTGTCGTTCCCCCCCCTTTTTGTGCTCTCCCTGTTCTTCTGTATATCAGCATCATCAGGCAGAGGTACAGTGGCACCGGAGCACGAGGGGGCTGCATCCCACATGGCCATGGAGAGCCATACCACGGACTCTGAGTGCATCAGTGGGACGGAGGGCGAGGGGAGCTTCACGGCGGTCACCGGATCAGCAAACAGTGATACGGACTCGTCCTCCGATGGGAGCTCCCTTGTGGTGGCGGCACCATCTGTGCCCCCCACTTCAACAGGTACAGCCGCCACCCCCCCTACCAGCACCGCCCTCCCAGCAGCCCCTCAGCCTTCGCCCCGTGCCCGCTCACCCACGAGGGTGGGCATCACCTTCGCCCCAGGCACCTCAGCCCCTGCCCCTGTCACCCCTGCTGCCCTCAGTGAGGAGGCCATTGACCTCCTCAGGTCACTCACTGTTGGGCAGTCTACCATTGTGAATGCCACCCAGGGTGTAGAAAGGGAGTTGCAACACACTAATGCATTCCTGGAGGGCATCAATTCTGGTCAGGCTGCCCATCATCAAACCCTGCAATCTCTGGCCTCAGCACTGATGGCAGCCATTGTCCCTGTGTCTAGCCTCCCCCCTCCAACTTCCTCCACCCAGACCCAATCCCCTGTACCTCTGCCTATCCCAAGCACACCATCAGACCAGCCTGCACACACCTCAACACACAAGGGCAGCTCAGGCAAACATAGGCACCACACATCCCACAGGCACTCACACAAGCATCACCCACATACAGACACAGCAACATCCACTGGCTCCACTGTGTCCCCCTCCTCATCGTCTCCCTCCTCCCTCCCAGTGTCGTCTACACTCTCACCTGCATGCACTAACACTACAGCCACTAGGACTCGCACCAGAACACCCATCACCACACCCCGCTCACCTGCACTCACCACCCCCACTACCATTTACACGTCCCCTGTGTCCTCTCCCAGTGTGTCTGTGACGCCCCCTCCCAAAGTACACAAACCCGGGCACACACACACCCAACATCCATCCACCTCACGACAGCCTCCAGAACCTGCACCTGCACCCAAATCACCTAAAGTTACACCTCCTACAACCACCTCCTCTTCCTCAACTCCCAGACCTCCTCCAGCTACCCGTCCCAGTGTTCGTCAGAAACTTTTCCTGAGCAACGTTGACCTCTTTCCCACCACCCCCCCTCCAATTCATAGGTCCCGTAGTAGCACCTCAGCCCAAAAAAGTCTGGTACCAGTGGTGCCTATTAGAGGTATGTGGAGTGCACCAGGCAGCAGGGCAGCCAGTGTGACACGGAGCCAAAGCACAGCCAGTCCCCCCCCTGTGAAGCACCAGAAGTTGGACAGTGCCCGACGGGAGAGGGTGAAGACTCCTGCCGGCAAAGCCGCTCACAAGGGTCCCGGGGGGAGTGTTGAGTCAGCTGTGACTCTTCCCAAGGTGGGGAAGGGGCAGAAGAAAGCGCCAAAGTCTGGGAGGAGCAGCACAGTGGAGAAGGCCGCCATCATCCCCGCTGCCCAGGACGCCACCGCCAGCACTATTGTCACTGGTCAGGAGACCACCGCCAGAGTCAGTGCCCTGGAGGGCAACACAATCGTCACTGGTCAGGAGACCACCACCAGAGTCAGTGCCCTGGAGGGCAGCACTATCGTCACTGGTCAAGAGACCACCACCAGAGTCAGTGCCCTGGAGGGCAGCACAATCGTCACTGGTCAGGAGACCACCGCCAGAGTCAGTGCCATGGAGGGCCCCGGCAGCCACAGCCCCGCTGGGCAATGAGGGACCGCCATGGCACACACCGCTGCACAGGTCAGAGACAGCAAAGTGAAGCACAGCTGAACAGGGCAGAAACCGCCATGGCAAGCACCGCTGAACAGGGCAAAGACCGCCATGGCAAGCACTGCTGAACAGGGCAAGCACTGCTGAACAGGGCAGAAACCGCCATGGCAAGCACCGCTGAACAGGGCAAGCACCGCTGAACAGGGCAAAGACCGCCAACTCAAGCCCCGCTAGCCCATGGGCGGCAGGGGCAGTGACGCAACTGGAACCGTCACGGGGTGAGTGATGCACTCTGGGCACCAGTCCCCCTCCAGAACCAGTGGAGACATGCATCCACTACCTCTGTCCTTCACAGGATGAGGCACTCTGGGCACCAGTCCCCCTCCAGAACCAGTGGAGACTGTTATCAACTTGAGAGTCTGTGGCTTTGCACTCCCCAGAATGGTCCAGTGGGCAAACCACCCACTGTAGAGACTTGAGAGACTGTGGCTTTGCACTCCCCAGAATGGTCCAGTGGGCAACCCACCCACTGTTGAAACTTGAGAGACTGTGGCTTTGCACTCCCCAGGATATGGCAGTGGGCAACCCACCCACTGTAGAGACTTGAGAGACTGTGGCTTTGCACTCCCCAGGATGGTCCAGTGGGCAACCCACCCACTTCAGAGACTTGTGAGACTGTGGCTTTGCATTCCCCAGGATACATCAATGGGCATGGAGCCCCGTCGTGGATCTGGCGTGGTGCTGTCATCTGGCTGAGGTACCCCACTTCCCCCTGAGGTGCCTGTTGTATTTCTATCTGATGCCCCTGCAGTGTTCTCTCCGTTTCTGGACAGGTATCTAGTGTGGGCCTCGCCCATGCATTTTGGGCCCAGTGGTCCACGGACATTAGATGGTGCATACCTGCACTACTGATCGTGATGTATATATTTTGGCATTTGTAAATATTTCTGTATATATTAGCTTACTGTATTTTGATACATTACAATGGTTGTAGTCATTTCCTTTTGTCTTTGCATTCTTCCGGGGGGGTTGGGGGTTGTTACTGTGATGTTTGGAAATGCATTGGTGTGTGTGTTGTAGTGTGCGAGGGTCGGGGTGGGGGTGGGGGTGTTGCGTGTGTGTGTCCCTGACTTTTGCCTCCCCCCTCCCCTATGTCGAAGGTGCAGTACTCACCGTTGTCTTCTGCGTCGCCGTTGCTGATGTTCGTAGAGGAGCAGGAACACTATTGCAGGGAGTATTTGGAGTTCCGGCTCCATGGTGTCCTCCTTTCTCGTGGAGTGTGTAGAGGTGAGTGTTTTCCCATTGAAATGTCTGTTTCCGATGTGTTTTTATCCACAGTGAATCTGCCCCGGAAAAGGTGGCGGATTGGCCTGTTGTAATACTGTAGGTGGTACTTTGTCTTCCGCCTGTCTGTTGACGGTGACCGCCGCGCTGTTTGTCTGTACCGCCGTGGCGGTCGGAGTGTTAAAGTGGCTGTCTATGTTGGCGGTTTCCGCCACGGTCATAATTCCCTTTTTTTTCCGCCAGCCTGTTTGCGGTCTTACTGCCGCTTTAACACCTTCCGCCAGGGTTGTAATGACCCCCTAAGTTACTTGACATTAGCATTGTTAATATAGGGAAATAAACATTCTAACTTTTACATAAAGGAGTGGTTCTTCATGGCCTAGAGGTCATGGTGTGTGAAAATTACTGACTACCATTGATTATTGAAGTCATTGATTGTTGTTGTCATTGATTTGTATTGGTAGGGGGTTCATGGTGGGAAATACTCGAATCGCAGTCAAAAGGTCCATCGGCCTACACGTGTCTGCCTTTTAAGTTTACTTACTAAGGTCTGACACGCTAACAGCAACAGGTGTTTTTTGGTTACTTGCGGAACTCCACGGACTCTGCCCAGGCCTAGTCATGGAGAAGCTGGCTGCCTGTCAGGCTGGTTTGGAATTTGCAGCTCTGGGGCCCAGATAGGTGGCATCCAGTACTGCTGCTTGAAGCCTTAAATAAACAAAAATATGTAAAAACACATAAATAAAGGCCTCATATCAGAGCACAGTGTATGGAAACCTAAAGAAATAGTGTAGTCATGACCAGTTTATTTCCGTACAGTTAATAACTAATATATTTGGAGGAGAATTTAGTTGTTTTATGGTAGGACTTTAGATTGATAATTTGATTGGGGTGGAAGAAAAGGAATACGAGACAAACCAAATATTGTGACACTGGTGTAACATCCTTCTTTTCTTTGTTTTCCTAAAGCCTAATACACGTGGTGTTGTTCCCTCTCGCCAATTATTGTATACATTATTTTGACTCTAGTGTATTTTTTTTACTTAGGTAAGTCACGTACGACCTTAAGTGAGACGTGTGAACTGTATAGGCTGCATTGCAAACGCATCAGACACCTTTTGAGAACCTCTGGAACCACCTGTCTTGTGGGATGTCTGCATTCACACCTTCACCACGATGCTGATTAGTCCGCAGATCTGAGGATATGCAACGTGGTCTGTATAAGTAGAAAAGACACAAACGGAGATCTCCTTGTGAAGCTATTTAGAGGTCATCTTCAAATGTGTACATTACCCTATGATAGATACGAATACGATCTAGTGACTGCCTATTCCCACCTGCTACTAGCATCTCCAATTCTTCCCTGAAAAAGTTTCACAACAAATTGCGACATTAAATAATGCATTGAAGTGAGAATTAGTATGGCCCATGATGTGTGATATAATAGTTGCATTTCAGTAGTGATTCGTATCCCCGACGTGGCATTGAAGTGCATTTGCAGACGGGTAGATTGCTCTTCCGTGGGAGTGCTATGGATGCAACAGTGGGTGTTCGTCATGTGGCCTTAATCGGAAGTGTTTCAGTTTGGTTTGCATGGACTTGAGTTGTGCCCTTGTCATGTTTTGTTACAATCATATGTTGTAAAGAAAATATCACAAGCATTAACAGAGCTAATAGATCTTACATTTTAGAGCTATTGGCTTTGACAATGCTTTCTGCCAATGCAGTGGAGCATCGGCAATGAGCAATTTTGTAGCTGCTGTACAGCATCACCCCCCGAAAAATGAAAAAGGTAAAAACCTAAATGACCCATTCACTGTTAGAGGCCATCATTTTGTAAGCATATGCATGCCTGATGACGTAAGTACATGCATTTGTCCCCACACATGACTGCACTTACGAAATGACCAGAATGCCATTGTTTTATTCAGTGATCCAAGATGGGGGACACGATTTGTCTGTTTAGAAAAAATAGTAAATTTGTGTTGGGTGAAAGTGCTTATTGTAAGGAGGAGTGATCCGACAGCAGGTGACCGCTGTTGGGACGTCAACACCAACTGAAATAAAAACAAAATTAAAGTACTGCGAGAGTGAGGGGAGAAACCGAGAACTCAGTGAGTGAATGAAGAGGAAGCAACAGAGAGTGGTTTACGGGGCGAGGAGCAATAGACGAGCTTGAAGCTGGGCCCAGGAGAAAAATCAAATAAGTATTAAAAAGAAAAACCAAGGAAGAAGTGGGAAAGCATATTGTGTATTTAATTACTTATTTTCTCGGTTTTATATCGCACAGAGCACTGAAAGGTATGAGAATCCTTTACATCAAACTACTAGTGGGTGGAATTTTTTTTTGACCCATGGAATTGGCTGAATTTTGGTTGACTCTGCATTCCTCTTGTAATATGGGGTTCAGCCAATTGCTGTTAGGGGGATATTTTTACTCATGAGGCTCCAGAATTGCGAGCTCAAGTTAGATTTGGCACCCACTAGAGCAACTTTCTAATGCAGATAGCCATGAGCGGTCCTGGTCAGAGGGTTGCTTCTCAAATTGATTTGCTGCTGCTCAAGTAGATTTATCAATCGAGCACTGGCTAAATAAAGTCATATGGATGCATGCTCTTACACACTGCATGGTGCAGTTCACACTGATATTTCAGCTCTGCTCGTGCTACTGCTGCTATATTGCAGCTTAACCAGTGCCCCATGCATATTTTAAACCCATTGGCAGACCTCTGCAGAATCTTGCTGAGTTTTTATTTAACCCCTGCATGGAACCACCAAGGCATACAATCTACAAAGAGCTTCATTTGAGGACAGTAATTAGACGGTACCCAGTAGGTATCATTGAGAGAAAAGAAACCGTCTAAAACAGACAATTATCCAGTGATAATAATGAACAAGCATTTGTAATGCAATGGGTCTTGCATTTGTGAGAGTTAGAGCTATTGGCGCTGTAAATGACAATGTATTTTAGCCAGGCCTGTCGCTGCAAGGGAGAGGACACAAGAGGGCCGCCATCTTGGAAGTGTTTTTGCCTCACTGCTACAGACTGGCTGTGATACCCTAGAGATGCAACCCTTTCTAGTGTGTTGACCTAAGCTTCTATAGCACTAAACAAGTCACAAAGAGGTACGTTTGTAGCATTTATCCCAGAGAATGAGTGGGAATTATTCCTCTACATTGGAAATACAAGCCTAACTTTTAAAAACATTGACTGTATATAAAAAGAATAACAGAAACGCAGCTTAACTGCAAATTAATTATGGTGATTTTATATAGAATGGCACCTTGTTTGCAGTGCTATGAAATGGCAGAACCTGTATTTGTAAAGCACTATATAAAAAAATAAGTTATTCCCAGACTGCTCTAATACCCACCAGACAAAGAACCCTAGGGGAGAGGATGTGGTGTAAGGTCCAGAGCTGTCAGCTTTGACCTCTATTTTTTGATGAGGCCCAATTTACCTCTAAAGGCTAGATGATTTTTGCTATCAAGCTTGTGGCTGTGAAGTGCTTGGGTCGGGTCTGGAGTCACGACTCCTTTTCCACCAGTGTGGAGACAACACCTTTCTCCATCTTCTTGCCTAAAACGTTCCTATGTGCTTGGATAGTCGCTCTCCAGAGGTTATCAAGAGCACGTGCTATCGCCTAGTGTTAAGCTCTACTCAAGTCAGATGGTTAATACACCTTCTGCAGAGGTATTGACAAAATGAGAATGTCACAGATTACAATACTGACACAGCCTTTTCACCTCTTCATTTCTGCAAGATCGATGCAAATGAATTATAGAGATTTTGTTAAGAATGGCACCTGCTTTGCAGCGCTATGAAACTGCAGAACCTGTATTACCAAGCACTATATAAAATAAACCAAGGTATTCCATTACTTTTTCAACAAGCACCAGACAAGAACCCTAGGGTAGAAGATGGGGTGTAAGGGCCAGAGCTGCTGACTTTGGGGCTGGGGAACACAGTTTCAAGTCTTAGGCTGGGTCAGCATCCTATGATTCTGGACAAATCACTTAATCTCCCCTTGCCACCAAAAATGAATGTGTTCTTGTGTAATGTAACTGCTGCTCATGTACAGCAGTGTAATACCTTTGTATCAGGTTTGCGCTATACAAAACTGCAAAAAGAAAAATACATAAAGCGCTCCAACACCTTTGTGTGAAGTTTGCAAAACATAAAACTGCCAAAAAATAAAAAAAGACCACGCAGACATTGGAAAGAAACAGCAAGGTGCCTGAAACCAAGGAAGGAGAAGAAACAACATACCACCATGAGCACGAAGCAGCGAGGCCAAAGAAAAAAATAGTGCTGCTGACACAAAGTTATCTGGCCGATTGTGCAATAATCCATGTAACAGGGTCAGGCTCCAAGGCTGTATCAAAATAGCCTTGAGTCAGGACAAAAAAATCATTTGGAATGAAAGTGATGGGCATGGTTAAAACCCACAGAATAGATAACAACATGGTGGGAAGAGCAGAGCTTATGCGCTGCTATGCTTGACTTAAAAACACAACAAGTAGGTATCCATTTAGGAAGCTGAGACAGCTGAAATTGTTGGAAGAGGACAAACGCCATGTTCCATAATTTGACAAGCATTGGTCAAATTCATGAGATTTACAGATATTTACGAAAGCAGATCAGAGTGTGTATCATTCTCAAGTATGCTTGCAGTGAGTGCCATAGGAATGAGGCAGCAGCTATCAGGCTTGCTGCTGACTGTGGTTTTAAAAGCAGGTAACATAAGTAACAAGTTGTTTTTAATTCTTGATTCTATCATACCCACAACTGTATAATCATAGAAACACAGCAGGCAGGGGAGTAGAATTGAACAGCTTTGTAAGCCAGACACCTCAGCCTAAATTTTGGCTTCAATGGGGAGAAATATTTTTGTGGATGTTTTTATTTTTGTGGATGTTTTTGTGGAGAAATATTTTTGTGGAGTTTCAGCATTATGAAGGCATTTTTATGAGATGCCTGTTAAGCCGGTGTTGCCAAACTCGGGCCTAGGGAGAATGAGAGCCTGAACTGCAAATTTAGAAGGGGAGAGGATAATAGAGAATTCCATTTTTTTAGAGCATGCAGATAATAATTAGCTGATTTCGCCAGCTTTTTGAATCGTGTAGAGTTTTGAGTCAAATAATTAGCTGATTTGGCCAGCTTGTTAAATTATGGAGAGTTTCGAGTAAAATGTAATCCCAAGAGCCAATGAAAGAGAGTGGAAGTACGCAAGTCAGGTATCTTAAAGAGTGTTAAGTAATTCTATCCAGAAGGACCTCTTGAACCTTACATTTACATACACTTGTTTTTTTGTGGATTTAGGCCCATATTTATAGTATTTTAGCACTGCATTTGCGTCATTTTTTAACGGGAAAGCGGCGCAAACTTGCAAATTACATATTTTGTAAGTTTTTGGCATTTTTGCATTAAAAACAGCACAAATGTGGTACAAAAAAGCCTCAGAGTTTAATTTTGAACATTATAGAAAACCAAGTAAAATGTCAAGAACAAAAGATTTAAGGTAAATTTGCTTGCCTTTCCCATGCTGGCAGAAAACCATCCCAGTGTCTTGGGATATTTCAGACTGTTGTTCCACATATAAATTGAAAACAGTGGGTGGTAGGAGGGAACCTTAAGAGCTAAGGCCGAAAATGGGAGTAGGTTTAGATATTTTGTTGTCATACTTAATGTATGAAATGTGTTTTTTTGATTGATGAGGTTGAAGACCCTTCCCAAGCAACAACCACAATCTTTGACAGGGTAAACCACAAAAGTCAGTAAATTAACCTGTGCTTAACCCTCTGGTAGCTTGGCACAAAAGCTGTTGGGGTTAACTTAGAGATAATGTGTAAAGCATTTATGCAGCACTCAAACAGTGGTAAAGTGAAAACGCAATACAAGAATAAGTCCAAATCAATTTAGAAAAATAGAATAAATAATTATGAATAAAATAACACCAGAACAACAAAAATCAGTAAAACTGAAGATATGCAATTTAAAACATTCAGGTTAAAATGGTCTTTAGAATTGCAAAACAAACTGCGTTTATCTGGTCATGCTAGACAATGACAAAGGCACATGTTCAGATTGTTTGTGATGCAGCACAGACCAGATACAGGGATCAGGTTAGTCCTGAAAGAAGGAGTTACCTTCTCAAATTGCAGAACTTCTGTTTTTCTTGAAGAGGAGTGCACTCTGATGTCAGCCAAGGGACCTGGGGAGGCTGAACAGGGCCTAAACCTTTAACTCATGGAAGGGAAATATGTTATGGCCAAAGGGGGTTCTTTATCTCTAGCCTTTATTGACCTATCAAGCGAGTTCAATTTAGTGAAATACTATTCAACTACTCAAAGTTATGGGACCTAGTGGGTAAGGTGAGGGTTGAAAAGGAACTTCTTGTACTTATAAGGGCATGATCTAATGGTCAACGTCTGTTTCGGTCCTTTAGAGGAATGCTCCCATCTTATTAGCTCCACCGGGGTGTTAAGGTGTATTTTAAATGCCTTCCTCTTCCTACTTTATATAAATTGGATTATTAAACACCTAGTGGATAAAGAGAAAGATATGCCACGTGTGGGAACACAATCAATACCCATTTTACTATACACAGATGACACAGTGCTTCTTGCCCATGCAGGAAATGGTCTACAGGTCGTATTAGACAAGTTTTGTACTGATATGGAGTTGGACTCGCAGGGTTATTATTCAAAGTCTTATATAATGTCCTGTGGCTATTCAAGCACAAAGTCCAAGTGTTTTGTGATGGGGACAACAAAACTAGAAAAGATTACGGGCCTGATTTAGAGTTTGTGTGATGGGGTTACACCATCACAAATGTGACGGATATCCAGTCTGCTGTATTATAGTTCCATTATATCCTATGGAAATTGTAATACGGTGGAAGGGCTATCTGTCATGTTTGTGATGCAGTAAGCTGTCCACCAAACTCTAAATCAGGCCACAAATCTTTTAATTATTTGGGAATTCTTTTTATTTTATTTTTTTGCTGGACTCCAATATTAACTTAAGATCCCAACATTTGTATAGGAACATTGAGACTATTTTTAAAGTCACACATAGACTAAGTGATAGAAAGTGGTTCTCTAGTTGGGATAGGTATGCATGCTTTTAAAGTAGGGACCACAATCCTAGTCAGGGTAAGTCACAGCACAATGCAAGTTATCTGTGCTCACCCTGTGGTAGCTTGACACAGAGCAGGCAGGCTTAACTTAGAAGGCAATATGTAAAGTATTTGTGCAATAACTCATACCGTAACACAGCGAAAACACCACAAAAAGTAGTCCAAACCAGTTTAGGAAAATAGAAAATATTTATCTGTATAAAATAAGACCAAATCCTCAAAAATTCAAACAGCACAAGTCGAAATATGACTTTTTAAAGGTTTCAAAGAATCTCAATCCTTAAGAATCAGTGATGGTATCTATGACACACAGTACTTGGGATGTGTCAAAAATGAAGCACGGGGCCACAGAGGAGGAGATACGTTGAAAAATAAGGTGCTGCATTGGATTTTCTGGCACAGCCCAGACAATCCATTGTTCCTTTTCACGTTGCAAGGTGATGTACCAATTTCCAGGAGCAGACTTGGTTCCTCACTGCAAAGCAGGGATATTTTGGTGGCCAGCAACGATGCGTTGAAAATCCTTGACACGCTGGTAAGAAGGAGCAGGCACGGCATCAATCCGATAGGTGATGCAACAATTTTTCGGCTGTGTGGTAGGTGCTGTGTCGATTTCTGCAGGGTTGCATTGATTTTCCGAAGCATGGGAATTTTCTTCCTTTTCGTGAAGTCTTTGTGGCCCTGAGACTTCAGAACAGGAGGCAAGCGCAGTCCTTCTGACAGAGTCCAGTAATAGGTCCAGAAGTATCTGATTTTAGAGGGTCACAGACCCAGTATATATACACAAAAATGTCTTTGAAGTGAAACTACAAAAAGTGGTTTTGAAGTGTACAAGGTCCCCCTTCAACGCAGCCCTGTCTGCCAGGATCCTTGTGGGGTGTTATCAGTCCTTTGTGTGTGGTCAGGACACTGTCCTTTGAAGTGTAAATGAGAGCCCATCTACCCTTCTTGCCCAGAGAGACCCATTCAGTTTGCAGATGAATGCAGATGTGGCTGGATGTCCTGTGTTCATGGCTGTCTGGGTGGAATGCACAAAGGGAGCTGTCAACCAGCACCGCCCAGACATTTATTGGAGGCAGGCTGTATGCCACAGAAGGCAGTACGTGCATAGAAATGCCCACTTTCTAAAAGTGGCATTTCTAAAAGAGTGACAATAAATCCAACTGCATCCAAAGCAGGATTTTCTTTTACCATTCTGGCCATACTGAACATGATAGGGCTTCTGCCTTTCAGATCAGAATCTGCCACCTAAAAAAGTATAGAATGGCAGTTCAAATGCTGGCCTACAAGAGGGTAGCAGGTCTCACAGAAGTGAAAAATACATTTCTGAGTTTTTCTCGACCAGGACATGTAAAACACATAGATACGTGCCCTGCCTTTTACTTACATAGCACCCTGCCCTATGGGGTACCTATGGCGTACCCCAGGAGAGAGGTATATGTAGAAAAAGGAGAGTTTCATGGCTTGGCAAGTAGTTTTAAATGCCAAAACAAAGTGGCAGTGAAACTGAATTTACAGGCCTAGCAATGGTAGACCTGAGACATGGTTATGGGGCTACTTATGTGGGTGGCACAATCAGTGCTGCAGGCAATTTACAGGCAATGGGTGCATGTAGTGCAATTGCACTTTAGCACTGGTTAGCAGTGGAAACTGCCCAGAGTACTAAGGACAACACAAACAAGGTCAGAAAAAGAGGGTGAGAAAGAGAAAACGTTTGGGGTGACCCCTCAGAGAGGACCATTTTCCAACACTAAGGCATAAATAGATTAAAGGGATGTTGTACCTTTACAAACGTAAATGCATTTTTGCAGCAGTATATGGTGCAGGTCTATACAGCTATTGTAATGCAAGGACTCTCCAGCACGTGGAAAACCATTTCACTTGTAGATTACCATCAATTGCAGGTGATACTTTCACCTTTATGTGCCAGAAGGAACTAGGGAACCTGTACCTGGAGAATCAAATTGTGCTCACCCCCTTATTACTCTGGATTAAGAGATGGGAATCCCCAGAGACGGGCCTTGTAAGGAACTGCATCTCTGCCAGCCTATCTTTAAATAGGGTTGACCACATTCCCTGGCTTTCCTAACTGAGAAAAACATTCCAGACTTTAGGCCTCCCAGACGTATGTAGAGACCTACATAAAACATGCTTAAACATAAAGAAGTAGTAAAACAGTGGTATTTAGGCTTCTGTAGGTATGTGTATCTGGAGAGGACACAGTACAAGGAGCAATTGTAAGATACTCACCAGTATCAACAGCTAGGTGTTTGGAACAATATTTAGATTGGATCACAAATCCTACTCACCATTTTTATATGACTCTTTTCAGGTAGGAAATGTTGCACTTTAAGTTGGCTTTTGCCATGCAAGATCCTTGGCAACATGATCTACTGCCCTGTCATTGTGACAATCTCTTAAAGCAAAGCTCAAGTCACTTTATTTTGTTTTGCACTTTGTACTCAGTCCCGTAGTCTTACTTCCTGGTCCCTATTTTATATTGCATAAACACGAGACAGCATAAGGAGGGGCTTGTGTTTTTGCAGCATCTCGGTTAAATAAAGACTTGTTATGCAAATTTAAATGTTATAACAGTAGCTTTTATTATCAGGAAATGTTACAAACTTTTATGTCTGTGATGCCACCATGTTTTGAGTACTAATTATGCAATCTTTTGATCTGTTGACATTTTGTATATGACATCTTATTCTGTGTATTTTATATTTATGTCGCTTTTATGGCCTTGGACCAAAAAAGTTTACATTGCTGGATTGGATGATTGATTGATCGATTAACCTGAGGAGGCATCTCTTGGGGGTCAGGGACTCACTCTAGCAGAGGCCATTAGGGATCAGGCAGATCTAATTGCAGGTCTAGCCAGGTCCAGTTACAGTAGGTCAGCTTGGCAGTAGCAGAGAGGCCTCTAGAGCTTGCCGTATCCCTGTGGCCTAGAACAGGAACTCATCCAAATGACCCTTGCAGTCACTGCCTGGATAAAGGGAGCAGATCCAGTCTTTCTTTGCAGAGCAGAGCAGACCTCAAGTAGAAGGGTAGCCCTCTGGGGAACAAGGATAGCCTCAAGCAGCAGGGTAGTTCACAGGGGAACAAGACAAGCCTCAAGAAGCAGTACAGTCCTCTGGTAATAGCAGGCTAGTCATCTGAGGGACAAGGTAGACCCCAAGCAGCAGGGCAGTGTTCTGTGGAACAAGGATGGCCTCAAGCAGTAAGTAGTCCTTCTGGGAGATCAGGTAGTCCTTCTTCTACAATGTGTGCATTTCCAGGAGTGTACAGAAGAGGTGGTCGTAGGGCCTAAAATCTATAACTGGAGACAGCCTTTGAAGTGGGGGAAACATCTAGGCCATCTAGTTCTGAAAAGTTCCTATCTTCCCTTGTCAAGGATTGAAGTAGTCTAGAGTGACAAATGACTGGTGTCAAGTTCCTTTGTGAGTATGCTGGAGGCAGTCCTTTGAAATATAAGTTGGACAGGGAACCGCTCCATTCCATTCACCCTGGCAAGATTGCCCAGGCTGCCGACACCTCATCCTCTGTTCATTGTCTGGGCCAAGTATGAATTCTTAATGGAGGAGCCATTAACATGCTCAGACCGCTGAAAATTCCCAGACAGACTTGGAACTTTTTATAGGAAAACGCCAACTGTATAAAAGTGGCATTTTCTAAATTGAAACCAAAAATTCTATTTTACCATTAAAGAAGATTTTAAATTACAATTCATTTGACTCCAAACATGACATCTCTAATGGTTTCCAATCAAACACTAGCCTGTTAAATGTAATATTGTAACTCAATCTTATCTAAAAGGAGAGATAATCCTTACAGTGCTGAAAAACTAATATAGGAGTTTTTCAATTCCAGGTCATGTAAAACCTAAAAACATATGTCCTACTTTTTAAATATAATGTACCATGCCCTGTGGGCTATTTAGGGCCTACCTTTGGGCAGACAAATATGCATTAAATAAGGAAGGTTTTGGCCTAGCAAAAGGTTTGTTTTGCCAGGGGAAAACAGCAGTTTACAAGTTCACTACAATGCTCCCAAGTGTCCAAGATTAGGAGAGTGATTAAGGTTGGTGATAGTGAACAAATCAGGAGATATATCAAAGTCAGGGCTGCCTGAAAAAGTATGAGAAAGTATTGAATCAATGGAGCACTTACAGGGAAACATGATTGTCCAGTGTGGGGTGTTAGGGGGCATTTATTGACTACGAGTGTGTCTTCTGTTGATTATATTTGTTCTGGATCAGAAATGCAAATATATACTTCATATTGTTAC
Source organism: Pleurodeles waltl (assembly GCF_031143425.1). Classification (NCBI taxonomy): domain Eukaryota; kingdom Metazoa; phylum Chordata; class Amphibia; order Caudata; family Salamandridae; genus Pleurodeles; species Pleurodeles waltl. The sequence continues at coordinate 211,797,699 of NC_090437.1, forward strand.
TTGATACTAACCATGATTGGCAAGATATTGTGCCTTTTCTTCCTGATGTTTCAAATTAATTGTCTAAAATTGTACCAGTTTTTGTACATTGAATAACTGTTTAATAAAAAGATTAAAACAAAACTTCTCTACAGGCTGCAATGACAGTCCTGAGATACATTTTAAGGGGCTATGTTTGTGGGTGTCACAATGAGTGCTGCAAGCCTACTAGTACCATTTAATTTACAGATCCTGGGTTCATGTAGTATCATATCCTAGGGACTTATAAGTAAATGAAATGTGCCAATCAGGTAAACACCCATTTGATCAAGTTTTAGGAAGAGAGAACAACCACATTAGCACTGGTTAGCAGCAGTAAAGTGCACAGAGCCCCAATGCCAACAAAAGCTAATTTCAGGGAACAGGAGAGGTAACGGCAAAAAGTTTAGAGGTGACCCTGCAAAGAGTGCCATGTCCCACACTAGACATGAAAGTAGTTTGAAAGGTTGGATTTGAATCATTTGACTACAAAGTATGGATACCTAAATCATTGATTGAGTAGGCAAAACAAACGTGTGATCAATAGTTTCAAATGAGGCTGTGTCACTGCCATCAAGAATACAATGATTGTCATTAAGGATGTGATTAATGCCATCAAGGACCTTTTCTAAAGTTGTTTTAATGCCATAGCCAACTCTCAATCCAGACTGATATGTTGTGAACAAGTTAGCTCAGTTATTGTGATCTTGATATTGAACAGAGACACCTTTCCCAGTACTTTTCCTAAACAAGAAAGGTTGAAAATATGTTGGTAGCTGGAATAAAGGATAGGGTGGAGGTCAGGCTTCTTAAGTGTAGGGAATATTTTCCTCAGTTTTTATTAGTCTGTAAAATGTTCTTGTTTAGTGAGACATTGACAATATTGGTCCATGATATTTGGCGGTATGAGGTCACTGAAGCATAAAGTCAATTTGTGGGTTTTGACCAATTTTGTTAGATCCTCAGACAGGACTTGCTTGAACTGATCCCAAATCAAGGGTGTTCTGCAATTACTTACATGGGTGGAGCTAACAGGCACAAGAAGAACTGGACTTGGAGGATTTTATTGTTGAAATACTTCAAGAATATATATTGATTGATTTATTGTTTCTGATTCTGGAATGGATTCCAAGCTAGGACATGTGTTTGAGTGAATAACTTGGAATCGGGTACTGAGGGGGTTTAGTGATTGTGACTGCTAAGAATGTAACTGATCAGATGTGGCAAGTAGAAAACTTAATTTATAACTGTAATCTTTGCTCAGAACCTAGAGTGTGTTATGCAGGATGAGTTATTTTGACACTCTTCACAGATTTGCAATCTTGGGCACAATGCTTGTTTTTGTGTTATGTTCATGAATGAACCATGGTTGTGAAGAACCTTGGTGCTGCCATTTAGGTTATAGAGGGACCATATTTTTGATAGATTGATCAATGAGATTATTGTAGGTGAGCATCATGTTGATGATATCATCTTGATCTGAAAGAAGTATTTTATATAAGAAATTGCCAAGCTTGTGTGATGACTAGACTCAGGGGGTGTGAAAAATCAAAATGGAGCACACATGGGATGCAGGTGTTTTGGGGCAGAAGCAGCATACAGGATTGACAAGGCTAGAAAAGATGTGCATTCTCATGGAGTGCTGAAAGAAAATAAAAAGTAGTCCTCAGAATGTGGGCAGTGGAAGAATAAAAGTCACCAAAACAAAAGTATTGTAGGAGGCTAGGCTCCACTGGAGAGACATACACAAAAAGACACATGCAATCCAGCAAACAAGAAGCAAGTGAATGAGAATTACAAAAAAGACTACCAGTGTTCAGCAATGGGTGGGCTCTTGAAAGAAAACTATTGCTAGGCCTTCTCTCAGTGACAAAGTCTGTATTATCATCCTCGACAGATGCCTTAAATAAAATTATATGGGTGTAGAAATTGACTGGGATGGCTGCTCTGCGATTGGGCTAGTAACTCCCGTAATTTATTGCCTTTACTGCGTTCAAAGGTAGGAATAGGTTGGCAATCACTATAGTGGATGACATAGTCACTGTATAAAGTAATTTGCAAACATTGAGGTGGAGTTTGGACTTGTCCCTTTCCAATTCTTTAATTACCTGCAACTGTGTCCACTTTATTGCCTCGCCTCACCATGAGAGTATCTTTTCCTGAATTCACCTGGTGTTCAAGCTTGTCCTAGCACAACCATGTAGCACAGTTATATCCAGGGTGTATAGTCCCTTGGTAATACACACCCAAGACACATTATTTTCTTTGAGCGTGACATGGGAGGTAGACAATGCCTTCTTGATAATATACATTGGCAGACACAATCAGTGTCCAGCTAGATAGTAGCCATTTCTGCATGATACAGACTCATACAATTCCACTACCTGCACTACATCTATCTAGCCAGAGAACAGCCATTACATTTTCGGTGTGGGGATGTAGAGTCACCCAGTGATTCTGGAGAAAGATGAAAGCTATCTTCTCCTAAGTAGTGGGACCTATGCTAACTTTTATGCCATTAGCTTTAATGATTGGCAAATATGCATTGTACAACTGTGGAGAGCAGCTGAAGCTCAAAGACAAAGAAAATGGGAGATGTGCCTAGAAAACAGCATCCTAGAAATGCCAAATTACAAGGCCCGTGGATCCCCACAAACACACCGGAAAATTGGAGATGCATGGGTGGATTGTAGAGAATGATTCAGTAGCATGATCATGAATCGTATACACTAGTGGGAGGACATTCATTGGGTATCCTGGCAGCCCTAGCATATACACCTGAAAAGGAAATGCATATACATGTAGATCGATCTGGTACACTGTGTTGGTCTGATATCACAGACATAACCCTATTTTTTTTGTTTGCACTCTGTCTCAGAGTGAAATCTATAAGTTATTCCATTTCACCAAGTCAGACTTTATTCTGTCCAACAGAGCTGAGATATTGCCTGCAAATATAATGATTATACTCTGACTGAACCCAAATCCACGATGTTTTAATTTAGCATCCATTTTAAAGGAAGGTCAGAAATTAACGATCGAGACATGGAGATATTCATGGGTAGAGCATCACATTTGTCCAATTAAATTCTATAGCCAGAGAAAACCTGGAGATGATTTCTAATACAATGTGCATAGAAATGGTGTGTCTGGAGAGGACCAGTAGAATATTGTCTATAATCAGGAACAATTGCATTTCTGCCACTGAATGTATGCCCTCCACCTGTGACAGTTTCTGGATTGCTATTTCCAAGGGTTCCAATGCCAAAAGGCAGACCAGTATGAGTTGGTGGCATCCCTGTTGAGTGCCCTTGTGTGTTTGTAAACTAATGGAGATGAGTCTGCATTTTTTACTGTTTACTGCTGCAGTTGGCAGTGCTTAGTTTGGCCTATGTTTCTGGTGCTTGGCACCAGCACTTAATTCTCACTGCTGACACTTATAACAGTCCCACCATAGTGAAACTACTTGTCTAAATTTGAGACAATTCTATACACACACAAAATAAAAATTGTCATAATTCAGTTTACATGAACATAGTATAATACCTGCTAACAAGGCCATCCTTATAGATTTGGACCTCTCTTTGGGTATATTTTTTCTTGTCAAATGACTTGCATAAGTGTTCCCATATGACATGTTGAAGATCCACCTGGAACAAAAATTACTTGGTACTTGTCAATCAGTGAGGGTATTTACTTTTGTACTTCGATGGCAGTACTTTTGTCAGTATGTACATGTCTGTGTTTATCAAATAGGTAGTTATGTTACTGGAACATGTGTAAGTTCATTCATCTTTTTGGAAATAATGATTGCTTGATTGAATTCAGAACGCAGACCATTTTCACTTGATGCTTTTGTGAAGACGTATCAAAGACCTATCCCAGTTGGCATGGATTGGATTGCATGGATTTAATTGCCTCAAATATTTCTTCATTTGTAATACCATCCTCATGTACAGAGTGAGGTAAATATGAATGTAAATTCTTCTGAAATATCAACTAGGCTAAGCAGCAATTGATTGCTCTTGTTCCTGATTCCCGTGATAGTCTGAGAGGATGCATCTTGCCTCAGTTTTATAGCAAATAGTCATTCTGCTTTGGTGCCTCATTAATTTTGTTTGGGCCTGATCCTGGGGTAGAGCCTGTTCTGTCTTCAAGCTAGAATGAAGATAAACTCACCTTTTGCCACTATTATAATTATTGTTTTCAAGATATCTGTGGAGTGCTGTGTATTGTATTATTAAATCTCTCAAAGTTTGTCTGTTTTTGCAAACAGGGTCTTTCATTAGCTTACTAGAGGCCCTGGTTGTTTAATAGAAAGGAACAGATTGCTAATCTAAAGTCATATAGCCATTTTGTGATTCTTGCACTGAAATTGATGATTTTCTTGGCACTATGGAGGATGTGCCATGCTTGATGGTCCTGCAGTAGGCATGAAATCAATGGTCTCATTTCACTGGACTGGTGAGAGCATTGTCGAGGGGCTCACTGAAAATTTAGTAGCTGGTTGAAGGTTACATTCAGTAATTTAGGTAGCAAAAATGAGAACAGAAATGAGCACATTGTCACACTCTTTTTCTGATAGTCCAGAGACCCCTATGTTACCTCACCTCCATAATATTATCATCTGTTCCTCATTTCTCTTTGTAAGTTCTGGAGTACAGTACTTCAGTCTGGGATCTGGGATTCCAGCACTTTTTTCTCCAGGTTACTGAGGTACTTTTCTGTCTTTTCCAGGCATATTTCAACATGTAGCACCTGCACAGTTTCTGTTTTATAGAAGATGGACACTAAAGGTGCCAAGGACTGTAAATATCAGCTGGAACTTCTAGATTTACCTCAGTCACAGACCTCTATGAAGCATGCTGTAGTGCTTCCTGAATGTATAGCAGGCTGCTGGCTATTTCTTAAAGCATCTTTCATACAAAAAAAGATTGCTGGTATCACAGGTGATCCAACACTCTCATTTTCATCCAGCAAGTGAAACCGATCACCACTGGTATGCCTTTACCTAGAGGCGATGTGGTATGATGTACTGTTGTGTAACAGTTGAATCTTCCACCCATGATGAAATTGGCAACAATTTATTTCTGTATTTCTAACAGAACATAGGTCCCTTGCATGGAAAGTTAAAACAAGACAATACACATTGGAATAGAATCAAACCTATAATTTTTATCCAATGGGCATGCACATATATTTATTGTGCATTAAGATGCAATAATAGTGTGGAAACAACACACGTCAAGTTCTAAATCAAAGTACTCAGCCTTAAAAGTGTGACACGATAGACCAAATGGTTATAGTCACGGCACCTGTGCTCACTTGTACAACAATACCAATATTTTATAATTGAGTCACGGTACTCAAGTCAAACGAGTTTTGATCCTTAGGTAAGTAAGAGGATCATCATCAAGACAGAGAAATTTCCTGAAAGAAAATTGCATGTATATAAGCCTGCATGAGCTTAAAAAAAAGAGCAAAACAGGACAGAACAGAAAATAAAAAAATACAAATAAATTAATTATATGCATGAAATATCCAGAAATCAGCTCATACATCTAGACCAAGGGGCTAGCAACAAGTAAATCTGTGCAAAGAACTATGGCGCAAAACAAGTGAATATTAGGGTTCACAAAGAATAACGAACCCAGTATAATGAACCCAGATAATTACTATGACCATTTGGCCTATACTGTCACACATTAGGCCTGAGTACTTTGATTTAGAACTGACTTGTGTTATTTCCATAATATCATTGTAAATTCATGCACAAAATTAATCTGTATGTCAATTGGACAAAAATTATAGGTTTGATTTTATTTCTATATACATTCTCTTGTTTTAACTTCTTATACTAGGGACCTAGGTTCTGTTAAAAAAATACTTGTACCCCAGGTCCCTCAAGGCCCATGGGTTTACCATTTTTAATCAAACATGTTGGCTATTTGTTACATTATGGTCTGAGCATGTAACTTGTTTTTACCTATGTGCCATTGACAAATACAATAAAAAGCTTTTCCTGCTCTTCTGGAAACATTTTTCAATTTGGGAGAGTGAGGTAAAAATTATCTGTTATTTTCTCTGGGGGACTTATCACATGATGCAGAAGGAGGTTAGCCTAGTAGTCTAGTCTCTACAGCTCACTCTACATTCAGCTACCAGAGGCATATTCTGGCCAGATGGGATCTCCTGTTTGAATAGGAAAGTGCCGATGATGACAAACTGAGCAAGTTGGTACCGCTTTCTAACAGGCTCATGGTGGATGCTTCCACAAGCACTTCTGTTTTCTTACTATGTTTTGTCTTGTTCCCTCTTAATAGACACCACACTTACTGGTACACTACACATGCATACCCCCAGTGGTATTGCCTCTAACTGTAGCAGGATAAGCTGTTACACTCTGAAAGTTCTTTTAAGAACTTTATTGCAAGATGATTGTCACTATGGGCAGGGGTCTGAGAAAGCGGGTAGTACAGGCTTAGCTTTATCGTGAGTGGAGGGTGCCCTATTTTTCTCTTTTTCCCTCTTCAGGTCTCCCTTTTTGTTGGTGGTTGTTTCAAGAGACACCTATTCTGGGTATATCTATTTGATGTGCTGTTTAATTTTGGAGTTGACTGTTCAACCATGTTCAAGTTGATAAACTTCAACTTGCTCATTAAAGATTCATGTGAAACTGACTTCATGTTTGTTTTAAACTGTAGATGTTCTGTTAGATTTGTGGTCAGTGATTGCTTCAGAAAATAGGAGTTTTTCTAATGGCTTGGGGCCCAACTTGTAGAAGGATATTATACCTTGTGTCATACAGAAAATGCAGTTAAAATTATGGCTTACATTGGTTGTTATCCTCAGTGTTAATGTCCAGTCTTACATGGTCTGGGTGAATCATACTGAGCAAGTTACTAAAGTGTTCCTTTGACAAATTGTGATAGTATTCTGTGCCTTTATCTCGATTTACGGTAATATTGATGTGAGAAGTACAACATTTTCACTCCAAAAGGAGATGGGGGAGGCACTGTGTTCAGTAAAACTGTACTGGATGTTCTTCCTAGATCGAAGTAGCAATGCTTATTTTAAAAAGTGTGGTGGCTCCTCTGTTGTAGAGTGATGTCATTATCCCCTACCCTTTCCAGTTCAAAATGGCTGCCTCTGTATTGGTGGTGGGACCACCTCAGTAGGACAGTTCTTTGGATCACAGGGCCAGATTCACAAACATTCTGTGCTGGATTTGCATCACTTTTTATGCAAACCTACACATTTTTTTAAAATGTACTTTCCAGTGCAAGCCCTGTTTGGCATTACTCTGCATCAAGGAGGCGTTCCACTGTTGGTACATCGGCGTTCCCATGCAACCACCCATGGCTTTTGAGGCAAAATAATAGATAGGGCTTTGTGTCAACAAAATAATGCCACTTGAAAGCAGGCATTAAAAAGTAGATATGCTTTGATTTCTCTGAACTTATCCCACTTTCCATGTGTGTTGCACTGTACAACACACATCCAAAGTGAGAAAAGTTAGCATTTTTTCAAGTCATAGTAATTCATACTAAAAACGTATTTCTACTTGCAGTAACATGAGTGTCAGGAAGGGTAAAGGTGGATTTATCATCTTTGGGTTGTAAGAGTTGTCTGGAGATGTTAAGGATCTGAAGCTGGACTTAAACCTGTTGTAGGCATTGAGGTTATCCGTCCCCGGTTCTACACCATTAGTATTGGTTCACTTTTACAATGCGAAAGCAGGGCCGACTGGGGCATCAAACCTCTCAATTTATTTTCAGCTCTTGAATTTTTGGCTGGGGATGGTTGTTGTCGGGAAAAGCTTATACCAGTGAGGGACTTTAACTGCCATTTCTGTGTATGGCCCTTAAAAAAGGATAAATGCATGTTGGTAGATGGGCTCCACATGGTTGACACAAAAGAGGGAATGGAGCTAACTGCTATCCTAAGCACTGACAACCTTGTTTTTGATTTGGAGAAATCAGCAAATGCGGCCAAGTCACAAATTTTCCCTACATTTAAAGGGGGGAGCTGTGTGTCTATTATAGACTGTATTTGTGTATCAGTCCCTCTGCTTCTGCTTATTTATGTAAAGGGTGTTGTGAGGCATGGGCTGAGATTCAGGGTGGGCTCTTTCTTTCTGGTAGGAGGCTCAGATGGTCTCAGGTAGAACCACTGGAATTTAAAGTGACTCTCTTTACTGAGTGTTGGCAGGAAAGATCCACATGTTTGGATCTGAGTTCCTGGGGTATGGGGGGGGGGTATTTTGTTTGCGTTTTCGGGCACAACCCAGCAGGTATCAGCATTGTTAAAGGTCCCTGTGTCAAATGTTATCTTGCAGGATCCAACATGATTTGATTGTGATTGTTCAAAATCTCTTTATGATTTGAAGGTTGTCTTGAAGCAGGTCCCCAGAGACAGGGAATGTTTTGCCTATTGTCAGAAGGCCTTAGCTTCCCGTAAATCTATCTTGCACAATAGTGCATGGAAGGACTTAGCTCAGGTCTGTGAATCTAGAGATAGCTTTTTGTTCTGTAGGGTGAGGAATACGCTGTTTTTCTTATGTAACAGTCCAGCTTTCTCTCACGATATTTCAGAGCAACAATGAGTGGAACATTTTAAAGGGGTTAGCAACTTTGGGATTAGGAAAGCTGAGGAGGATCAGGGAGGCTTAGTTGAAGGAAGAACAAATGTTGTTTTTACCCAGGATGAAGTTTCCCCGGGTATCCATTCGCTACAGTGAAATAAGGCCCCTGGACCTGATGTTATACCCCCAACTTGTTTATGGATAACATTCAGGTCTGGGGCATAGCTTTGACACTGGTACTTAACTCTGCACCCTCATGCTTGAGTGCTGTAATAGTTCCAGTTTTCAAGAAGGGGGACAAGTGCAGCCCAGTGTTATCTACCAATTTCACCGATTAATAAAGAGGTGAAGGTCCTTAGGAGGGTATTTCTAAAAAGGCTGATGTGGGTAGACACAAATGATGCCTTTTCTGAGGTTCTAACTGGCTTTAGGCCAGGCAAATCAACCACTGATCTCTGCCTGAATTTATATTTAATCATAAATAAATATACTGTTACCTGGTCGGTTTCACTGCCATTGGCTTTTCTGGACCTCATATCTGCCTTTGACAAGGTTAATTTCAGCAGCGGCTCTTCCATTATGCCAAAGAAGAGTCGCCCCACTGCTGATAGGTTGCAGAGGAAAATATGAAAAAAAACAATTATGATAAAACAACTTTATTGGTATTTTATTTTTCACTCTTTCAGCCGACTTTTAGGGTTGACTGGGCCAGGTTGAAGGGGCCATTCTCAGTTTCAGGGAGGAGGAGTGATGGTCACTGTAAGTGTGCATTTCGCTTTGGCTGGCATTCTGAGGATGCCAAACCGACATGCGCACTTCAAATTTCTCCAACCCGAGCTGTGTTGAACTGCTGGGGGGAGAACAGACACAGGCTCCCAGGCGCTGTCCGCGTATCAAACTAAACCACTCAGACCAATCCCAGAGCTTCTCTCATGCTGGATAATAATATTCCCAGCACGAGAGCAGTTTCTGCATTGGCATCAGGGAGCCTGCACAGTGTGCACCAGCCCCTGGACTTCTGTGAGTCAGGGATTTGGACAGGAGCAGAGGAGCCAGGCAGTGGCCGAAAAGTAGTATTTTACGTTATTTAATTATTTAATTAGTGGGGTTTTTTTTATTTCCCACTGCCCTCCTCTGCTCCACCACTTGGCATTGGGAGCAGCCAACAATGGTCAATCACAAGAAGATGTGGGGCCTGCTTCTCACTGGGGGCAGAGGGGTGACCTAGATACTGTACTCCTTTTATCAAACTTACTTCCCACCACCGTGGCCTCGGTGCAATATTCCCAGGGGGCGGGTTGTACTCTCACGCCTTTCTTGTTCACCCTTATTAATAATGGGCTGGAACAATTGCTTCTCTCAGTGCAGGCCAAGGGTGGGAACTAGACTGCTCCGAGTCTTACTGTACGTGGATGTTGTGATTCTTATGCGTGTACTGCGGTGGGACTGCAGTTACTAGTGGATAAGTTTGTTGCTTTTATGGATAGCTTGGACCTTGTGGTAAACTTCACAAAAGCATATGTCATGGTGGTTGCCTCCCGGTCCACCAGCTCTAAAACTTGCCAGGGGGTAAAATATGTATTGGCTAAAGTTCCCGCTTTTTTCTTTCCTTGGGGTATTGTTTGATGTGAATAAAAGCTGGATGCCCTTGATTGAGGGGAGGAGGTGCAAGCTTGTTAAGGCCACAAGGACAGTAGCCAGCTTTGCTCAGAGGCTGGACCCCTGGTCTCCAAGCATCCTAGTCAAGGTTCGCCAAGCTAAGTGTATCTCTAAGACTTTACATGGTTGTGAAGTTCAAGGAAACACAAGGATTGATAAAATCCAGGCTGCAGAGAACTTGTTCCTCAGACACATCCTGTAAGTGCTGAAAAGGACTCCAACCTTCTCAGTTTATGATGAGCTTGATGTAGGTTATACAAAAGACCTTGTTGCTCCTAGGCTACTGTTTTGCTGGATTAAGATCTAGACTGGGGGGAGTCCAGCTGAACAGACAGATCTTCTCTTAGTGTTCATTCCTCGATCACAAGCTCAAAATCCCTTGGATCGCCTATGTAAAGGCAGCTTTTACCAGTATTGTCAGGTGAGGATACATTTTTGACTCCCCATTCCCTGCACCCCTTGGAGCTCAATCGGATGAGAAATGTGTTTCTAGAATAGGTATGATTGCAACATGAACACACTTAACTGCTGAAAAGTATTGTATATCGGGATACACCTTGCTAAAATCTGTCTTGGTTATGAAGCCATATTTATCACTTGTACATAATGAGAGGGACAGGTTTTTCTTTTCAAGGGTCAGGTTTAATCTGTTACACCACCTTCTGGCATCCCCACATGGATGGAGCCATCCTGGAAATTTGGGGCCCTGTGACTGCGACAATATGTCTCAAAAGGATACCCCACATTTTGGGTTGTTCTCTAATGTTTTAGCATGGTAAGGAATTACTTCATTGTTCCGCTACTGAAATTCTAGATCTACCTTCACGCCCATCCTGCACTTGTGTTCTTGCAGCTACTATTGAATGAACAGTTTTATTTACAGTCTCCCGCTTTTTACATCCTCCTTTGAGATAAAGGTTCTCCAGACCTGATTAATTATGCTGTTGCTAATGGGGAATTTTTAAACATTATTTACTACTGATGCTGTCTTTTTATTATCTTTTATTGTCTCTATAATGTTGTACATACATCTCCTCAGTTTTATGAAATGTATGTATTGCAATTTTATGCTCTTTTATGGTTGTATTTACAAATGAATTAAGATTATGATTGACTGAATGCAAGAAGTGTATCCTTTCAGTAGAAAACGTATGCTAGACTCACACAGACACCTTTGCACCTTTAAATATAGTTTAAAGTAGTAAACCATAAACATTTTAATATAACAATGAATATATTGTTAAGTAAATAACTCTCACTATTTAATTATATGTACAAATATATTTAATTATATAACACACACATGTGTATGTGTGCGTGAGTGCATGTATATATCTATATATCTATGTATATCTATATATATTCACTGATAAAAACAAAGGTTGCAGGGACGTTATAGTTAGTGAATAGAATTTAATAAAACATAGAAATTCACTCAAAAAAACAAAGGTTACAGGGATGTTATAGTCACGATCAGACTTTACTCGCAAAAAAATATAGAAATTCAGCATTTATAGTAACCGTTATCCCACCCCCCTAGACTGGGCGCAGGCCACCAGGCCTAAAAAGCATAAAAAATGTGGCACAAATCATGACAATTGATGAATTTTGCCATGACGTAAAAGAAAAACAAGCGCAGTCTCCTGCACCTGATTTATTTTTGCTCCTGGATGGACCAGGTCCTAGGGGCATTGCCAAAATATAGGGTGTCACCCATTCTAGGGCTTATAATATCCCCAGGGACCGCCACCTCCCCGGGGCACTGCAAGGTCACTATGGGGAAGGGGCTGCACTGCCTCCCCACAGCCCCAGGTACTACCACCTTCCTTGGGCTCAAAATAAATAATGTTGGGGTCTGTCGAGGACCCCTGGCCCCAGGGACCCCTACCTCCCTGGGGTAATAGACTACTAGCTATGCAGAGGGCCCACAGTCCTAGAGACCCCCACCTCCCCAGGGCAATAATATATATGGGTGGGCCACGTGGCCCCCGCGCCACAGGGGCCATCTGCTTCCTGGGGCAAAATACTTTAACAACAATAGGGGTGGGGGTATAATTGGGTGGTCATGAGGCACTGCATGCCTCAGGGACCGCCACCTCCCAGGGAATTAAAGATAATAATATGGGCGGTGTGCATCCCCCCAAACCCTGGGGACCGCCACCTCCCTGGGGTTAAATACTTGGGGATGTCCTGCAGACCCCGCCGAGGCCCCGGCAACCGGCACCTCCCCAGGGTGGCTTAATGAAATAAGAGGTGGTCCATCATGGACCAACGGCCCTGAGGACAACCACCTCCCATGGGCAAATTCTAAATGATGGAGGGGGTACACATGGCCACCCCCTCATGGACCCATAGATGTCCCTGGGGATTGCCAAACCCCATAGTCAGCTTCCGCTACCTCTTGAGGTGCCCACCGTTGGGAGGTAGCTGTTGGCTATTCCTTGGTGGGAACGGACAGCCGAGATACCTCTAACTATAAATATTGAATTTCTATGGTCTTGTACAATGTGAGCCTATTTATATTGTCCCTGTAACCTTTGTTTTTTCAAGTGAATTTCTATGATTTCTTTTAATTCTATTTCCTAACTATAAAATCTCTGTAACATTTGTTTTTTTCAGTGAATTTCTATGGTTTTTTAACGTATAGTAAATTCCTTTACTATACCTTAATCCAACCTTCGGCTGTGCGTGGCGGCTGTTGGCAACGGGGCCTGGCCTGCTCAAGGGTCTGAGTGGGTGTGTGAATGTCGGAGTGGTCTCTGGTGGCTGCATAAGGGTCTCAGTAGATGTATGAGTGGGAGAAAGAGCTTGAAAGAGAGAGATAGAGAGAAAGAAAAAGAAAAAAGAGAGAGAGGGAGAGAGATAGATCATTTTTAGGCTTTGATGGATGATATATTTAGAATGAGATATTTCTGCACAAATTTAAAAGACAAAATGTATTTGTCAATTAAAAGATCACCTTTCAGTATGAGCCTTAAACATTATATGCAGTTGAAAAAATAAATAAAGGAGGAAAATCAATATGGATGCTCCTACAGTCGAACCCCGAACTTTCAGTGTGAAGGTCTGTAACCTTCACTATTATGGCTATCCTACTTTTTAATTTTCAGTTTTTTTTTAGCCCTTTAGTGGTTATCTGGGACCGTGGAGTGAGCCTCAAGACCTCTCCACATGGCCCCAGTTGACCCCCCCCCTCCTGGATGAGCAGGCATTGCTCCAGCAACACAGTAGCTGGTTTTCATAGCAGCTCCCTGCTTGCTGGTGCAATGTTTTCATGTTTTCCTGCACACATATGAAAACTCTGCTTTCTGACAGCAGGACCTCTTTGACAGGTCCTACTATCAGAAAGAGGACTTTATTAGCCAAACCACAGTAAACAGCTATGTCCTGGGAGTGGGCACCCTGGGACATTGCAGGAGCCGGCCCTGGGTGGTGGCGGTCCCCAGGGCCATCAGTGGCTCCTCAAGGGGGGGCCCGTGGCCTCGCTCTGACAAACAATGCCCCTGGGAGATGGTTGTCCCTGGGGTTTGGGGGTCCGAAACATCCCTCCTTCACTTTTTTATTATAGCCTCTACCTCTGAGATTGCCACCTCGCTAGGGCAAAAATAATTATGTGTGTGGCGGCCACCCGGCCACCCTGCTGCCCTGGGGACCATTATCTTCCCAGAGCTTTATACTAATTTCATGCAGGGGGCCGTGTCCCCCCCCCACCCCCACAGCCTCTGGGACCACTACATTCCTGGGGCACTAATCACAAACAGTGTGGGTGGGCTGCGCAGCCCCCTACTGCTCTGGGGACCACCACCTCCCTGGGGTACCAAACACACACTGTGCAGGGGCTCGTGGCCCTCCGCTGCCCCGGGGACTGCCACCACCCCTGGTTAAACATTTGAAAACACATAGGGTGTCCTTTTAGACCCCCAAGCCCCAAGGCTACATGTAGAGGTGGAGGGGGCTGCACAGCCCTCCTCTGGGAGCCACAGGTGGCCCAGAGGATTGCTACCCCTCAGGGCTGGCTCCTACTATGTCCCAGGATGTATACCCCAGATATAGCTGTTTGCTTTTGCTTGGTGGGAGCCTTGGCAGCTCCTACCAAACAAAAGCAACTAAAGCTTGCTTTCTGCAAGAGAGAGCTGTCGAACAGCTCTCCCTTGCAGAAAGCCAACGTTTTACCTGTTTAGCTGCATGTAAATACGCATCAAGGGAAAACAGAGGAAAACATTGCTTCCACATTTAGGGAGCTGCTACCTAAAGCAGCTCTCTGCTCATGGGAGCAATGCTGGCTCCCACAGGACTTAGGGAGCTGTCAGTACCACACCGCCCCTCCCCAATCTTGTCACTCTCCCGCTCTCTGTTATCGCAGCCACTCCCTCTGAAAGTTAATAGTTCTAGTCCAGGTGTGTGTGTGGTCATTTCCCTTCTTTAATTTATTTTAAAATGTAAACGTTTAAGGTTCATATTGAAAGGTAATCTCACTTTCTTCAATTGATAAACACATTTTTCTTTTCAATTTGTCCAGCAATATCCCATTTTAAGTAAATCATCAATCAAAGCATAAAAAAACTCTCTATCTCTCTCCCTCCCACTCTTTTTCTCTCTCTCAATTTATTTTTCTCAATCTCTTTCACCCACACACACATTCACTCAGACTCTTAAGCACCCACTCAGAGACCCACTCACACTCATGCACCCACACACTGACCCAAGCAGACCCTTGTGCACCCTCACACAGCCCCGCTGAGA
Organism: Pleurodeles waltl; assembly: GCF_031143425.1. Lineage (NCBI taxonomy): Eukaryota > Metazoa > Chordata > Amphibia > Caudata > Salamandridae > Pleurodeles > Pleurodeles waltl. The sequence continues at coordinate 211,812,703 of NC_090437.1, forward strand.
CCCTTGTGCACCTACTCACAAACCCACTCAGACACTCACCCACTCACAGACCCACTCAGACCCTACTGAAACCCTCACACACACATTCACAGACCCACACAAAAACTGATGCACCCACTCTCACACCCAGAGACTCTCACCCTCAGACACACCCTCTCAAACCTATTCTCACAATTAGAGAGACAGACAGTGACCAACTCCTGCTGCGCATGGCCTAAGGGTCGTACTCAGCCTGGGGTTGAGTGGTTAGGGGGGTTGGCCACAGAGTCTATAACTATAACTTGCGCCCCTGCCCTGCACAGTTTTTTTTCCAATAATTTGACTGCTAATGTTTCATTTATATTTTTAATGATGTTGTATTAGCTGTCATGATTGCTGCAATATCTGGGGTAATTAGCAGTGTGTGGCAAGGGTATGAGTTATAGCTACCTTAGGAAGCAAGTTATAGTTACTTCAAATAACTAACTATAACTGCTGAGTTTTTATGGATTTATACAAGTAATTTCAGAACCTAAACCTTTGTTTTTTTCAGTGAATTTCTATGATTTTTTTTTATTGAAAAGTAGTTTTAATTACTATGGCCCTCATTATGACATTAGCGGTAAGCCACGCTTACCGCCATGCCGACTGCCGCCAACGTACCACGACCGCGGCGGTATAGCGCTACCCATATTATGACCCACACATAGCAATCTATCACTATACAGACACACACACAAGTCCGCCAGCACAAAGGTCAGTAATAAACTGGCGGTAACAAAACCCTCACAGTTACGCCAACAGAACTATGCCCACAACATTATGATCCACGAATCACTGCAGCGGACATTCAACCGTGGTAAACCATTGGTGGTGCAGACCGATGCGCTCAAAATACACACACACCAACAAAACAATACTACATTGGACAATTCAAACTACACACACCTGACGCACATACACACACCACACCCACACCACTATAAGACATACACCCACACTACCCACATCCCTTTACGACTAACAAAATTTGCAACTAGAGAGAGATACAGCAAGAGCACCCACACAACCAGAGCCACAGAACACTATCACCCATGCACCATCCACGCACCTCATTGCACACACCCCAACCTATCACCCCACACACCCTCACACACACCACTCACACTACACCCATGGCACCACAAAGATACCCCAGGTTCTCAGAGGAGGGGCTAAGGGTTATGGTGGAGGAAATCATCCGGGTAGAGCCACAGCTATTTGCATCACAGGTGCAGCAGACATCGGCCCATATTTATACTTTTTTAGCGCCACATTTGTGTCACTTTTTAATGCAAAAGCGGCACAAACTTTCAAAATACAATTGTATTTTGGAAGTTTGCGCTGCTTCTGCGTCAGAAAATTACGCAAATGTGGCGCTAAAAAAGTATAAATATGGGCCATCCATTGCAAGGATGATGGAGCTATGGTGGAGAATTGTGGACAGGGTCAACGCCGTGGGCCAGCACCCCAGTACAAGGGATGACATCAGGAAGAGGTGGAATGATCTAGGGGGGAAGGTGCATTCCATGGTTGCAAGACACCAGATAAATGTACAGAGGACTGGCGGTGGACCCCCACCTCCTCCCCCACAACTAACAACATGGATGGAGCAAGTCTTGGCAACACTGCATCGTGAGGGCCTGGCAGGAGTAGCAGGAGGACTGGACACTGCTATGTCAAATCACTATTACTATCACCCCCCTACCTGCATGCCATCACATACCCCCACCCTCACCCTCACTCTCATCACTCCACCACACCCCACCATCGCAACCCAGCCATCTCAATACCCAGCACTGCACACAACGATAATTCATGGACACCACTCACAGTCCTGCATGGACACCCATCACCACAGCATGCACACTAGAGAGAATCATCTAGCCCACAAAATAACTACTCACACAAGGCAAAGCTGACAGGGCACTCACAACCATAGAGGCCAACACACCCATGCACAAGATGTCACACGCAGAAACAATAACACTGCATTTACATCAGCACAGGTCCCACACCCAATGTCACCGGAGAGAAGGTGCCAGCAACAACCAGTCCCCCCACAGAAGAGACCCACAGTGATGACAGCAGCTCTGCACGCCTGGATCACGATGACCAACCTGGCCCATCACGGATCTCCGGACAGTGGGTTACCCAGGCACAGTCCCATACCACCATAGAGCCTCCCCCCTCAGGAAATGCCACCACAGCACCCACCAAGCGGGCCCAAAAATCTGTCCCCAGGACACGTCAATCTGCAGTCTGTCCACCACTACAGGGACATTAGGACACCCCACAAGCAAAGTCGATCAGGGACCTGGGGTCAGTGGGAACACGGTTCAGGGGACAGAGGAACAGGACAACATGGAAACTGGGAGGACAGCTGTGTGACAGAGGGAGGACAGGCCCAGGGAACCGACTCTCCAGGAGGCACTCACCAACATCCTGGGAGCATACCACCATTCCCAGGAGGCAATGGGCCAGATACTGGCCAAGTTGCAGGCGAACCAGCGGCTGCAGGAGGGACAGTACCTGGGTATCAGAGAGGACCTGAGGGACAGCCATACCACCCTGGTCACCATTGCTGGGGGTGCTGGCAGACATGGCCAACACCATGAGGGAGGCAGTGGCACACCACCAGGCCCCTGACACTAGCCACACCGATAAACAGCCCTCCACTTCTGCTGCCGCTAGTGGACAAGAAGCCCCGCCACAGGAACAACAGGCCACCAGCACCCCTCCCTCTGCAGAAGGAGAACCACCACGCAAACTATCCCTGCAATACAGGCAGAGGCCAGAGAACATTGCCAAGACCCCTGACAGGAAATAGGATTCTCCTGAATATCACCCTTGTGTCCCACTCAGTCACCCTGTCCACCTTGAACTGCCATTGCACCACTTCCTATGCTCCATTGGACAATGCACCTGTGATACAAATATAATGGGCTCTATCCTGGACTTTCCTCCACCATCACCTAAGCCCATTGCACATTCCCATTTACTTTTCAGCACTTAAGTAAACACCCTTAGAAAAAATACAAGTATCTAGTATGTCAAATGATTTAAGTATGAGAGGTTGGGGTAACCAGAGTCACCTGCAAATATCAAGGGATACCTGTTAGCCATATACTAACCCTTAGGGCCAACCTCACACTTATACCAGCATACACTGCGTGGGGACCATGGGCTCACCTATTAGCCACACCCGGTGCCTCATGCCCGGCCCAGGATACTTTGCATTCACATAGGAGATGTACTGGTCCACCAGGCACACTATCTGCACATTCATAGAGTGAAAGCTCTTTCGATTTCTGAACACCTGTTCATTTCTCCGGGGGGGGGGGACAAAGGCAATATGTGTACCATCTATTTCCCCAATAATGTTGGGGATATGTCCCATTGCATAGAAATCAGCTTTCACTGTGGCCAAATCTTTCACCTGGGGGAAAAAGATGTAGCTGCACATGTGTTTCATCAGAGCACACAACACTCTGGTCAGCACGTTTGAGAACATTGGCTGTGACATTCCTGCTGCCAAGGCCACTGTCACTTGGAAGGAGCCAGTTGCCAAGAAATGGAGCACAGATAGGACTTGCACAAGAGGGGGCATCCCAGTGGGCTGACGGATAGCTGAGATCAGGTCTGGCTCCAATTGGGCACACGGCTCTTGGATTGTGGCCCTATCAAGTCTGTAGGTGAGGATAATGTGCCTGTCCTCCATTGATACCAAGTCCACCAGGGGCCTGCACACGGGGAATGTCTCCATCTCCTAATCATCCTCAGTGGTTGTAATCTAGGGGGCAAAAGAATGAACATCTGGTCAGTTTCCGACAATTCCTCAATGTACAATGCATTGCATGTTGTGACAGAAACAGTATGTTGATGTTTAGCCCCAAAATGTGCCTATGTCTGCTGTGACGCAGTTAGGTGCCATGGCCTGACCCCCCTCCCCGAAATGGCGGACGCCTGTTCTGTGTGGATGGACAGGTAGAAATGAGGTAATGCCGTGGATGTTGTGCGCCATTGCGGGAGGTGGTCGAGTACTGCAGTGCTTTGGTTAACATTGGGCCCTAAGGGTTACAGTAGCCAATGGTGATGTACGCTGGCACCGTGGACGTGACCACCATTTTCTATCTGTTCACTCACTTGCTACCTGACCTTCAACAGGAGAGGACCTACACTGCAAGTGCTGCTGTGACCTGTATCTGGAACCGACCATGGTTTGAGTCACTGGGGAAAGGGCCCTTGCCTTCACAGCTGTGGAGTTGGAGAGATTAGTGGATGGGGTCCTACTACCCCAGTACCGAAAGCTGTATGGGCCTCCAGACCAACAGGCGAGGACACTGTGAGCACGATGCATGGGGCTTGAATGCATGGAGTGCTGTGTGTGAAGGCCTTGTGGAAGGGGGGTGGTGCAGGGGTCGTGAGCAGCATGCTGCATGTATGGTGGGCAATGTATGTGCGTAAGGGGATGAGAGGGATATGGTGGGCCATGAGTGTAACAGGCTGAATAGTATGACTGATACCAGTTTCTATTTTTATTTTTCTGCAGGTAAGCGCCCACCAGAAAAAGGGTATATGGCGTGCCATCGCCAAAGACATGTGGACCCTGGGGATCTACGGCAGGCAGAGCACCCACTGTCGCAAACGGTGGGATGACCTGTGACGCTGGGCAAGGAAGACGGCGAATGCCCAGCTGGGAATAGCCTCCCAACGAGGAAGGGATGCCCATCGAACCCTGACACCCCTGATGTTCCACATACTGGCGGTCGCCTATCCGGAGCTGGATGGGCGCTTGAGGGCATCATAGCAGCCACAAGGGGGTGAGTACAGTTCTCAATATAGTACTTGCTCGTGGTGGGGTGGTCTCTGGGTGGGGGATGTGCGCATGTTGGTGCCCCTAAGCCAGGCCCGACATTGGAGGGTAGGTTCCATGTTAGGCAGAGGCTGATGAACTCCACCTGCAAACAAGCTAGTAGGCATCTACTACTGGGCAGGGCTCTGTGGGTCTCAGGTATGCTGCAACTGGCGTTAGGTATTACTGTACATGGCCTGGTGCCTAGCATTGTGACTGGTAGTGCATCGCTTAACACGTAGGGCTGTCCCCAATGTGTTGTGTACGCCAACAGTGGTGTTGTTGCTGGCATTGACCAAGGGTATCACCTGTCTCTTCCCACCCCTTTTTGTTTTGTCACCCTGTCATTCTATGCATTAGCATCATCTGGCGGAGAAGCAGAGGTACAAGCAACAGAGAGAGCTGCAAACCACAGGGCCCAGGAGGCCGAATCCATCGATGGTGAGAGCACCAGTGGGACGGAGGGCGAGGGGAGCACCACTGCGGAGGCAGGATTTACATCAAATATACAAAAGCATAATTTCCCAACCAAAACCTACCTTTCTGCCAAATGTAGTGCAATTCCGTTCAGCAGTTCAGGCTATAGTAGTGTTCAAAGCTCCCATGGGAATTAACTTGGGAACACACATCTTTTTTGAACCCCCCTTTTTCTTATCCCGCACTTGAAGAATCACCCCGAAATTAGAACAAGAACCGTAGCACACTTCTTTGAAAAATTTAATGACGATTCATCAAACAGTGCCACCAAAGATATAGGCAAGTCAAAAAACTCTTTTTCTATGGAAAAATGGTCCTAAAATAACTATGTGCTTGCAACCACCAGTAGGTAATATGTACATGTACACACACACACATATATATATATTCACTGAAAAAACAAAGGTTACAGGGATGTTATAATTAGGAAATAGAATTAAAAAACATAGAAATTCACTTAAAAACCCAAAGGTCACAAGGACGTTATAGTTAGGCTCACATTTTAAATGTACAAAACCATAGAAATTTACTGGTTAAAGTCTCTGTATCCATTGGCCTTTTCAGTGAATTTCTATGTTTTTTTAATATATAGTAATTTTTATTACTATATGATAATCCACCCACCCACTGCCATGCGGGGCAGCAGTTGGCCACAGGGGCCTACCCGCAGGCCAAACCCCTGTAAGCACCCAACCTTATACCATGCCTGGTCTTCACCCATGCACAGAAAAGGTTGCCCGCAAGTCCTGGCCTGCAGCCGGACCCTGTGGCCAATACCTCTAACCACCCAACCCCATGCAGTGCACAGCCCTTTGGGCATGTGCGGCAGGAGTTGGCTGCAGCCTCTCTGAGGGTGTATATGGGGTGACAGTGACTGTGAGAGTGTCTGTCTAGATATAAGAGTGCAAACATCTGTGTTTTAGTGTGTGCATCAGTGTGTGTGCGGGTCTGTGAGTGGGTCCATGAGGGTGTCAGTGGGACTGTGAGTGGCTGTGTGAGAGTCTGAGTGAGTAGGTGCATACCTTTCTGAATGGTATGTGAGTGGGTGCACAAGGGCCTTAGTGGATCTGTGAGTGGGTGTGTGAGTGCCTGAGTGGGTCTGTGAGTGGGTGCATAAGTGTCTTATTGAAAGAGAGAGAGAGAAAAAGAGGGAGAGGGAAAGAGATAGAGAGTTTTTAGGCTCTGATGTATGATATGTTTAGAATTAGATATTTCTGGTCCGATTGAAAAGAAAAATGTATCGTCATTTAAAAAGAGTAAGATCACCTTTCAGTATGAGCCTTAAACATTTGTAGTTTAAAAAAAAGAAGGAAATGAATCTGGCTGGATTTGAACCTTCAATGCAAAGGTCTGTGACGTACACACTGAGCTATTCATTTTTTTGTCTTCTTTCTTTCTTTTTTTTAGCCCTTTAAGAGTTATCTTGGACTGTGGGGGAGCCCTTAAGAACACTCCTGCAGTCATTGCATGTTTTTATTTTTATATTTTTTTAATGTAAAACAAGTTCTTTACAGGCTATCTGGGACCAGGGGGGAAGCTTCCAGGCCTCATTGCTTCAGCTGCTTTAAGAAGCAGATCCGTGGTTGCTGAAGCAAACCTTTCATCTCTTTTCCCTGTACGCATACCTGCTTGACAGATCCCGCTGTCAGAAACGGAAGTGTTTGATATGAGTTGGCTGCAGCTTCAAATCTGCAGCGAAGCCACAGCAAACAAATATGTCCCGAGGTGAGCACCATGGGACATAGCAGGAGTCAGCCTTGGGGAGTGGCGGTCCCCAGGGCCATCAGTGGCTCCTTGAGGGAGGCTACACGGCCCCCCTCCAATAAAGGCATAGCCCTTGGGAGGTGGTGGTCCCGGGGGCTAATAGGGGTCTGTTACTGACCCCCTTTACATTATTTAGTATGTGCCCCAGGGAGGTGATAATCCCTGGGGCTGCGGTGGAGGCCATCAGGCCTCTCCTATGTTTCAAAAGCATTTTTGCCCCTGGTGGTGGCGGTCCCCAGGAGGGACAGGGGGTTTGTGCACCCCCCTCTCATAGTACATTATTCACCCTGGGGAGGTTGTGGTCTCCGAGGCTGTGGGGGGGGAAGAGCCCCCCCTATTAAAAAGAAAAGAGTGCCCCAAGGACCTGGCCCAACCAGGGTCTTATTTGTAAACAAGCGCAGGAGCATGTCCCTGTCTTTTTTTTATTTTTTAGAATGGATTTGCGACCCCATCGTGAATTCATTGTAAAAATAAAAGAAAAATGCTTTTTATTCCTGGGGGGGTCCCCATGGGACCCCAGCACTAGAGCTAAGGGGTCAGGGTGTTCATACCTTGTCCCTTTTTGTCCTTTATATTCTTTTTTTTCTGGGACTTGGTTAAAGCTGAATCCCAAGATGGCTGCCAAAACTTCCTTGTTGAAATGTTGGCAGCTAATCAACTCTCAGCACGAGATCTGGAGGGTTTGCAAATCCTTCGCGCCCTATATACCCAAATTTGGATATCCTTAAATTTCTCAGAAACTACTGAACAGATTTACACCAAATTACATAAAGGACTCTTTCTGGACCAAGGGTTACCTTTCAACCAAATTTGGTGTATCCATGTCCATTGGTTTTTACGCTATCGTTGTTAAATTTTTCCTATGGGAATTAACATTGAAAACACTCTAAATATTAACCCCTCCTTTATCTCGGCCCCCACTTGATGGATCACCCCAAAATCTTACAGACAGCAGCTCACATGACTGTCTAATTTTTCTGAAACATTTAGTGAAGATTCGTCAAGTGGCACTAAAGATATAGGAAGCAGAAAACAGCTTTTTCTATTGAAACTAGGTCCTATCTATAACTACCTAGTGGCGACTGCCACTAGGTGAAAAATATACATATATATATATATATATATATATATATATATATATATATAGATAGATATATATATAGATAGATAGATATATATTGCAGAGGGTTCAGATTTACTAAGGAATGGTAGGGAAAGCATTAGATTTTGGAGAAGTTATATTTACTCTTCCCTCTCCAGTCAGTGCAACAGTAGGGAAAGTAGTAGAATTATGTGGGGTTAAATGTACTATACTCACTCCAAACAACACAACAGTAGGGAAAGTGCTCGACTATACAGTGGTTGGATTTACTAATCTCACTCTAAGCAACAGATGATTAGGAAAAGTGTTGAACTTCGTAGGGGTAAGACTTAATATTCCCACTCCTGTCTGTGCAACAGTAGAGAAAGTGTTGTATTTTGGAGGGGTAAGGCTTACGAATCCCACTCCATTCTGTGCCACAGTATGGAAAACATTGGACTTTGGAGGAATACGATGTATTATTCCCATTCCAGTCTGTGCAACAGTAGAAAAAGCGTCATACTTAAGACAGGTAAGATTTCTTACTCTATGTCCAGTCTTTGCAACAGTAGGGTAAGCACTGGGCTTTGGAGTGGTAAGATTTACTATTCCCACTCAAGGCTGTGCAACAGTAGGGAAAGCTTTGGACTTCAGAAGGGTAAGATTTACAAATCCCATTACAGTCTGTGCAACAGTAGGGAAATCATTAGATTTTGTAGGGTTAAATCAACTATTCCTACTCCAGTCTGTGCAGCAGTAGAGAGAGAGCTGGACTTCAGAGGGGTGAGATTTACTATTCACCAACTATTTACTCATGAAAAATATAAAACTCAATATAAACATTATATATATATATATATATATATATATATATATATATATATGTGTGTGTATATATATATATATATATATATATATATATATATATATAATAATGTAAAATTAAGTTTCAATTAAAAATAATTGTTTTTAATCATTACTCAATTAACTTACCACACTTTCCCCCTAAAAACCTAGACACCCACATCAAAAATATAACTAAAATAAATAAGTATAACACAAATTATACATTTGATAATCGATCACATAATTAACATGCAATATTTTATTGTTAATTAATTAGTACTTAATTAACTTCCCACCCTATGACCATCAAGTCCATCAGCCCACACCTAAGACATAACTAAAATGTATCATTATGTGACTTACAGAATTATTAGTCAATTGTACAATAATTATTAAGTTCTAGTTATTACTTAATTAACTTCCAACCCTATACCCCTACAAACCTAGCAACCCTTGACTGAAATCTAGCTAAAATATAATATGCATAATCACTTAAATCATTTACCTAAATTAGTATTTAATAGTTACCTAATTATTACTGAATTTTCTCCCCCAAACTAAGCAGCCCGCACCTAAAATATAACTAAATATGTGATTACATAATTTAAAAAATTAATAATCAGTTGTTAATTAATTATTAGGTCATTGTCTTCCCACCTTGTACCTCTACAAATGTAGCAACCCACAGCTAAAATATCAGTAAAATAAATCAGTATTGCATAATGCACATTATTAAGATCACTCACATACTTACAAATGAATAATTAATAAATAATTAATCATTACTTAATTAACTTCCCACCCTAACTCCCTCCAAACCCAACAGCCTGCTAAGACACTTAAACTTACTATTAAGGATTACTATAAAAATTCTGAATCACTTACTATTACAAAATATGTTAAAAAAATAGTAACAATTATACAATCAATAGTAACATAAAACATTAATATATGAACTAAAACACATTCAAATAAATAAAAAAATTATATCATTAAACATTATATTAACAACCATGTTCTTAAATATAATACCTGAAATAACAATATTCTTGATAGCAATATTTCTGCATCACGATTTTTGGGTATCACAATAATTTGTTCTGATATTTCTGTCTCCCAATTTTTACAACTTCATATTTTGTCGATAAACCACAGCTATGACTTCTAAGTTCTCAATAAGCCCAGCATCATGAAGTGTAGTTAATCTCTGATGAGAACCATGCATGGCAGGTGCAATTTGAGTATTTCTGGTGTGGACCTCTACATTAAATTAACTTTAAAGAGCAAGGTATGGTGGAGCATCACTTACATGTCAGCCACCTCAAGCATATTCATATACTTTATAACCTTTCTGCACATAAACAATCATTAGTGTTTTTTTGCGCTTTCTATGTGAGCTGAAAGCACACATAGTAAGTGCAAACAATCTGTCCCATTCCAATCTGTCCCACTCAAATCCATACGCCCCACTTGAATACAATCCTCCTTACCCCAATCCAATCTGCCCCTCCATCCCAATTCATACCACTTGAATCCACCCTCTCCCATCAATCCACCCCACTCCAATCCAATCTGCCCTACACCAACCCAGTCCACCCCACTCCAATCCACACTAGTACAATCTGCCCCACTCCGATCTGCCCCAATCCAATCCAAAATAATCTTCCCCACTCTAGCCTTCCTCATTTTAATCCAAAACAATCTTTCCAACTCCAATTTGCCCCACTCCAATCTAAAACAATATGCCCCACTCCAATCCAAATCAATCTGCCCTATTCCAATCCATTTCAATCTGCCCCACTCCAGTCTGCCCTACGCTAACCAGCCCACTCCACCCTCCCCACTCCAATCCCAAACAACTCACTCCAATCCAAAACAATTTGCCCCACTCCAATTTGCCCAATTCCAATCCAATCCACCACACCCCAGTCCTATCCTACCCACTCCATCCTTATCCACCCCACTACAATCCACTCCAATCCACCCCACTACAATCCAGCCTACAACACACAAATCCAATGTACCACACACCAATCCAATCCACTCCACCCCAGTCCAATTTACCCCACTCCAATCCAATGCACCTCACCCAAATCCAATCCGCCCCACCCCAACTCAATCTACTCCAGTCCAATCCACCCGCTTCAGTCCACTCAAATCCAGTCCACTCCAATCTGATCCACCCCACTCCTGTCTGATCCAATCCACTCCAATCCAACCCACTCCAATCCATTGCCTCTTACTCAGTCCATCCTACCCCACTCCAATCCAACCTATCCTATTCCAATCCAACACACCTCACTCCAATCCAACTCAAGCCAAGCCAATCCATCCACTCCAATTAAGTCTACTGCTACCCAATCCAACGCACTCGAATTCATCCACCACACCAGCCCAGTCCATCTTACTCCAATACAATCCACTTCAATTCACCCCAGTCCAGTCCACAGTAATCTACCCTACTCCATTCCCATCCACCCCAAACTACATAATCTACCCAGCTTCAATACAGTCCACCCTGACACCAATCCAATCCACCCCACTCCAATTTTGTGGGCAGTTTTATATGGGGCAAACTCATCCCAGAGGGACTGGAGCACTTTACATAAAAACCAGTTGCATTACACAAGGCTACATTCATGTTTTGGTAGGTACGGGGACATTAAGGGCCTCATTATGAGTGTGACCGTCCTCGGACCACCACACCTTAGTTGACGGTCAGACTGCCGCACTTCGAGAGCTCTGACTGCCCAAATATGACTCTAGCGGGTGGACCTGCCAGGGGACTGCCATCCACACCTGGAACATAGCTCCCAGTGGGCTGATGGCAGTCTTTATTGTAGTCAGCCACCTGGATGATTGCAACCTTGTTCTCTGACAGCCTTTTCATGGCAGTTTTCCCACCATAAAAAAAGGCTGGTGTAGAACAAGTGCAGGCGGCTACAATTGCAGACAGTATGCTTTTTGAGAGTACTGGATAGCCCCCTCTGCTGAGTATTGTACCGTAACATGGTTCCTGGCGGTCAGCGTATTGCAATGTTCCCACCGGTCAGCTTGGCGGGAATGTTGCAATACGCTTGGGGGGGATGCCACCACCATGGCATTGGTGTCATCCTTATTAGTTTGGCGGTCCCGTGGTGGGACTGCCAAAATCATAATGAAGGGCTAAGTGATTTCTCCAGAATCACAGGATGTTGAGCTGACTCTGAAATATGAACCTGGTTCACCATCTCCAAAGTGTGCAGCTCTGGCTGTTACACCACATCCGCTCCTCAATCCACCTCACTCAAATCCAATGCACCCCAGTCCAATCAAATTCAAACCAACCCACTCCAATCCAATCCACCTCACTCCAGTCCAGTCTATCAAAATCCACTCCAATCCACTCCACCCCACTCCAACACACCCCACCCCACCCCAACACAATCCACCCACCCCTATCCAATCCACCCCTATCTAATACAGTATACTCAACCCAATCTTCCTCATCCCACTCTAATCCACCCCATCCTACCCTAATCAACCCCACCACAATAAACCCCACTCAACCCAATCCACTCCACTCAACCCAATCCACTTCACTCCAATCCTATCAACTCCAATCTGATCCACTCTGCTCTGATCCACCTGACTCCCATCCAGTACACCCCTTCCAGTCCACCCCACACCAATCCCATTCACCCCACGCAATCCAATCCATCTCACCTCAATGCAACCCACCATACTCCAATCCACCCAACCTCACTCCAATCCACACCCTCCAGTCAACCACACCTCACCCCACCCAAAAACACTCTACCCCATTTTAATCAACTCCACCCCAGTCCAATCCACCCTACTTCAGTTCACCCCATTTTACTCCAATCCACCCCATCTCACCCTAATCCAATCCACCCCGATCCCAGTTCAGTCCAGCCCAGTTCAATTCAATCCATTCATCCCACTTCAATTCACACCACCTCAATGCAGTCCTCCCATTCCAATCCACCCCACTCCCATCCACCTCGCTTCAATCCACCTAATCCAATCAACCCCAACCCAATCCAACACACCCCACTCAAATCCAGTCAACCCCACCCCACTCCAATGTAACCCTTCCCACTACAGCCCACCATGCCCCAATCCAATCCACCCCACCCAATTTCGATCCACCCCACTTGAGTCCAGTCCACCCCTCTCCACCCCACACCACTCTAACCCACCTCAATCCAATCCACCCCATTCACTCCAATCCACCCCACTCACTCTAATCTACAACACTCTATCCTAATCCAATCCACCTCACCCTACTCCAGTTCAGTCCACACCACTCCAATCCATTCCAACTGATCCAGCCCACCCTGCTCCAATCCACCTCACCTCACCCCAACCCAATCCAACACACCCTACTCCAATCCACCACACCCCACTCAATCCAGTCCATCCCACTGAAGTCCACCAAACCCCAATCCAATTTACTCCACCCCATCCCATTTCAATCCACCCACTCAAATCTACCCCACTTCACTTCACCCCACTCCAATCCACCCCACTCACTCCAATCCACCACACTCTCCCAATCCAATACATCCCAACCCAATCCATTTCAGTCTACCCCATTCCAATCCAATCCATCCTGCCCACCCCAATCCAATCCACTCTTTCCAATTCAAGACACTTCACACCATTCCAATCCACCGCATTTCAATCCAGTGAATCCAGGCCACCCAACTCCAATCCAATTCACCACACTCCAGTCCAATCTAATCCATCCCAGTCTACTCCTCCTACTCCTCCTACTCCACTCTATGACACTCCAACAAATCCACTTGATTACACTCCACGAATATTTGGGAAGTGTTGGTTGTATGTTTAGTTTTCTGTCTTAATGCATTTTGTTGTAAGGTGGTGTATGACACATTTTGTTGGGCTGTGCTGGTCTGATCACTGTGATACGAAACTATAAAACATGCTGGCTATGTGCTGTTTGCTTCTGCAGAGTTTTGCTTAAAGTGACGTTTTGGGAGCTTACTAACTCCTGTTCCAAGTGTACTGTTGGAATAATCTGTGGAGTATTACACTACATATAACTTCTAATCTCAATCGGAGATGACCAGTGTATCCCCTGTAACTACATTCAGAAACAATTTTGAATTTGCCTTCTCATTCATAACAGTAAAATCCTTCTCCCTTACCTGAACAGCAGTTATTGTCAGACTTGCCAATCATCTGCCTCATGGCTGTTGCCGCAGATTAGCTCATTTTTTGGGCCCAGGAACAATGTTTTTGAGAATGTTCATATAAGAGATTGGTAACAGCAAATATGAAGGTGTGTAAATGAGAGAGTGAACCATGTGGAGTGCCTGCTGGTCGTTGTTATTGAAGGTGTGTAGAACAAAGGCTCTGGTAAGATACCTCTAGTTGTGACTATCTGTCAAATGCCATTGGTATACAGTGTAATAAATCCTGTGTTAGCAAAATTGACTGTTGGGATTCAATGTCTCTTAACATGCTATGGCATAAGCCATTATGACTACCAATATGGCTACTTTTGTTTTTTCCCTTAACACGTCAGATAGGATTGTGAGAAAAGGGGGGATGGTAAAAATGGGTTTCTAAATTAGGCAAACTATGTGATCTTGTGCAGATCATCTCATATTATAAGTAGTTATCTACTGCAATTAACGTGGATTGCTAAATCATGAATTCAAGTGCTGAGGAGTACAGTCAGCTTGGAGATAATAGGACTCTTTACCATGCGGATAATAATTGGTTCTTAAATTGGGTCGTTTCAAAACTCTTGGCACTGCTGAGGCTATGTAGAGTCATTTCTTACACATTTTCAGTGTGATTCTCTTTAGCGTGTTGATCCCCGAAGGAATAAAAATATACACACGACCGTTAACATACACAAACGCCTTTGCAGGCTAGCTGACAAGGGAAATATGGAATGTCCTCCTGAAAAATAGAGGACTTGATTCACAAAGATAAACTTACACTTTCGTGTATGCTATTCACAAAGGTATTTTACTTACCATCTTCACGACTGCTAAGTCTCCCCACATAAAAGGATAGGACAGTTGCATCTTTTAATGTGCGTAGACGTCGAAGTTCTAATGATACTGGGTCCGATTCACAAAGGTAAACTTCAACCAAAAGTCTAAGTTTAGACCAAAGGGGCAGATTTATGAAAAGTGGTGCTGCACTTAGTGCAGCACGACTTTTCTAGCGCCCCCTTAACACCACCATGTGTGCACAGTATTTAGAATATGGCGCACCATGGCGGTAGTCAGGGGCACTAGCGTCATCATGTTTTATGCTAATCAGGCACTTTGCAGGATTAGCTTAAAAAATGTTAACGCTAATCCTGCAAACCTCCCAGAGGCCCATTGAAAACAATGAGAGCCCCCCTTTAATGCTTTTTCTTAGCATGCGTTAAAAATGCTTATAGAAATCAGACAAAGAAATCTCTTAGATTTCTTTGTGCCATGTTTTCAGCCCGCCTAGCCTCAAAACGCCCCCTTGCATACATTATGCCAGGCGCAGGCATAATGTGGCGCGAGTGGATACAAAGGGGCGCAATGAAAGCATGGCGCCACTTTGTAAATATGGTGCAGCATTTTTGGCCTTCCCACGCCACATTAGCGTAAAAAAATTATGTTAATATGGCGTTGGAATGGCGCTAAACTTAGACTTTTGGTTTAAGTTACCTTTGTGAATCGGACCCACTACTCATAAAGTAAATTTGTGAATAGCAAACAATCGTAAACTTACACAAAAGTGTGAGTTTACCTTTGTAAATTAGAAGCACAAAGTGCAGTTTTTGTTGAGCATGCTTAGCAGTTCAAAGGGTTGATGTGCCTGAGTTCAAGAATTTGACCAACTAAAGAAATATTCCTTTTAAATTTAGTCATGTGCACCAGTGACACTGCCGCATAGATATGTATATGGGATGTGCAATGCTCCATCTTTTTTAAACAGACAATTTCACCCTCTTTTCTCTTCACACACACTTATTGAACGCTGAAACCACGCCACTCAAAATGTTTCCCTGAAACACCCACACTCTTCCTTTGTCCTCAGCACCTTGCAGAATGTTCTGGCATCACTGCTCTCAAAATCTTTGACAATATAAGGTGACAAGAGGAATGAATGTAAAGCATCTCACTCTCACGTAACTAGGTGCAAGGCTCGTATTCAGCGCAGAAAGCGATGGGCATGCAAAAAAAGAACTCCTGCCTCAACTGAGAGTGGCTCTGCTCATGAGGGCATACAGTGGCATGAGTGGTTAAAAATTGGGGAAAGTCTAGCTGGACATGATGCCTTAAGTGAGAAGGATATGCTCAGACATGGATCCAGTGCTCCAAGGACTCAAACTCTACCTCAATGATAAAGCCTATACAGGTCAAAACCAACCTGTAATTGGAGAAGGATGAACTCATATTGGCATATAACTGGTCTCTGTCTATAGTGGCATAGATGGCAAAAAATGATGCATTGGAATGTGGAATGTGGTCCAAGCAATTGCTAGTGGTTAAGACGGTTTGCAAATATTCTGCAATTCACCTGTGTGTTTTCATTAATGTGATGCCTTACGTGTGAGGGATATGTCCGGGAGAGGGTCCCATGCTCAGTCCACCACAGGACTTAAGTTATACCTCAATGACAAGGTCAAAGTGGACCAATGCCGGTATGGGGATCTTGTGGTCTGATTCGGAGGGGAGACTGCGCTGTCCTGTGTTGCTGATTGTAGTACAGCTAGTCTCTTTCTAGATTGTGATAGTTGGAGCACAACTGGAATGTAGCTCAAAGGATTCTCAGTGGTTGAGATTAGTTGCTAGAATTCCACCCATTAAATTTGTGTTTTCCTTAGGCAGACTAAGAACCATGAACCTTGATTCCAAGTGATGCAACCTTTTTTTCTTGGCTAGCAACTCACGTACAATGAGAAGATCACCTTGGGGAGTGGTGGCACCTTTGGGTGCAATTACTTCTAGGCACCTAGTTCTCTCATACTCACATCACTAAAACACCCAATAACTTCAGAATCATGCTCTGTTTTATGCTGCAGTCTCACACTCAACAAAGGGAGGGGATACCAGCTTCAACTTCCCCCATGATCCCCATTGAAAGGTGCTCTATGTTCTCTGCATGGATTGGCAATGCAGACGCTGGTAATCAATGATGAGAGAATCACAGGGATGACATAAATGTTACTATTAGGAAATTAAGGAAGACAACTGTGAATTCTTTTAATCTCAGCAATCAAAACAATTCTGAATATTCAAAAGCTGGCACAGTCAATGCTGAAAACATTAGCACTTTCAAAAGTATGTTTATGCAGTTTGATGATGTGCTGTGTTTGAAGCAACATGATGTTTAAATAGTAATAAAGACCCATAGTCGATAATGTATCTGTTTGCTAATTACTTTGAACCAAAATAATAGTTACAATCAATCATGCAGAAGAGTCCCTCCTGCTTACAAACACTTAATTATTAACAACATTGACAATTTGAGCTTTTTACAGTAGAGCAGTAATTATATTTTAGCTTCTGCTGACAGGCGATTGGAATTATTTGAGCAGCAGTGACAGACAGAAAGGAACATTTGTTGTAAATTTTGTTGAACAATGTTGTTGTTTATGCCTTTTTACTCTATACTGAAAACATTTATTGGCATAGCATTAAGACCATTGTTCTACAAAAGAACTGTCTGAAATCAGTGCACTCTTATTTTAGGGTGCAAGCTACGTCTGCATTTTAACCCCTTCTCAATGGCGAAAGAGCATCGCCTCCCTGGCTAAGCCAGGATCTGAAAGGTAAAACGATATTTTTTTATCATTTTATCTTTCAGCTGTTGGCTCAGCCAGCAACATGTTTAGAGAGGGGCGGGCTGGGCCACGGGATGTGGGATGAAGATAGAGTGCACCAAAGTGCGCATGGGTGTTTGGCCGGACATCTTAGGCTGGCCAAACACACATGTGCACTTAGGTTTCTCCAGCATGGCTGTGCTTATCACGCAGGCTTGATAAACTGCACCAACTACAGGGTTGTGTCTGAGACACAATTCAAGCCACTCAGACCAATCCTGATGCTGCTTTCATGCTCTGTTCAGCACCAGGCTTGCTGGAGAGCCTGTGCTGGTGTCCCAGTGAATGCTGAGACACCAGAAGAGGATCGAGGCAGCAGGAGATGGTGGCAACAATGGCAGTAGGTAGTGTTTTTTTTATTATTATTTTTTATTCCACCCGACTCAGGTAACATCACCCCCGATATCATATATGTCCAATGCAGTAGGGAAATAATATTAATTCCGAATTGTGCCCCACATTCAACAAACGTATCCCCCCTAGCCATTTACTTCAACAATTTGAAGTCCCCTACAGAACTGGTAAAATAAAAATAATAGTCAGAAACACTTTTAGCACTTTTCTGTCCAAATGAACTAACCTTGTACCCCAGACACAATGGGAGCAATGTACTTTACTGTCTCTCACTGGCTCCACTAATGACCACTTACACAGGAATATGATGGCCAATGAGAAGACAGCCAGAATAGATCAAATAGTCTCTCAATAGGCAATACAGAACTCATCAAAACATCTTCTCAATCCCTCTTCTATAAAATAATACCTGAAAGCATCAGGGGCATTGTAGAGCCTAACAGGAATGTCCTGATATATGAACAGCCAATACTTAATAAGGAATGCCATTTTCCATTCTTCCCTCTCTCAGACTCTTACTAGATGGTGAGCTTCCTCATAATAAACCTTTTTTGCATATCTTTATGCTGGACACCCTCAACCAGTCACATCATTCCCTGCAGTAAAGTATAAAAAGTTTGAGCAAACGTAATATTTGCATTATTTACCTGGGGCTCCAGAATGTTAAGGCCACAAAATCATCATCTGCTGGCCCTCTAAGAATTATGATATAGGCCACAGCTGACTGCATGGTAATTACAACTCATATGGGACTTGATTGAGGGCCTCATTATGATATTGGCCGTCCAACTATCGGACCGACAATACGATGTTGTGGAGGCAGGTGCTAAGCTGGCAGCCTCCCCACAGCTGTACTGTGATGTTACATCCGGGCTGGCAGGCGGAAACAGTGCCACAGCATTCACTTCAGCTCTCAGAGAGAGCCATGACCAATGGCGCCGGACACAGCATCCTTGGAAGGCGCACTGTCTGCCATTGCAGACAGTACACATTTTGAGTATGCTGACAGGGGGGGGCCCTGCCTTGCCCACGACATGGGCACTGGACCCCTGTGGCCCCAACACTGCCTTTCCATCAGTCTTTTCATGGTGGTGACACCTCCTTGAATAGGCTGGTGGAAAGGAAAGTCATGATCAGAACAGTGGTGCCAACAGTAGCATGTCCAATGCTTGACCACGGCTTTCTGCACTGCTGGCACTGCAGGATCTATGATCCTGGTGGTGTTAGTGGTGTTGTAGTGATCTGACCACCAGCATCCTAATCTGGCTGTCAGAGCACCAGGGATGGGGCGGTCAGACCGCCACAATGGGTATGCAGTTCCTACGGACTGCTGTACTCGTGATAAGACCCCTAATTTCTTGTAATAATATAAAGTGGAGTATGGCAGTTTAATCCAAGTGTTATAGCTCTTTTCCTGTCTGGGAATTTGCAGTATAGTGACAAGATATTCCTACAGAGCTCACACACCTATGACTGCTCTCACTTTAAGGCATCTAGTTATTGTACATTCACCTCACTCAAACACCCAGTCTGTCTGTAGCATGCAGAGGTCTGCTCTATGACATGTTTCAGTCCCACAGTGACCTCAGGGAAAGGTTGTTGGCTTCACTTTCACCAAGGGCCTCTTTTCAAAGGTGCAATATGTTCTCAAGCATGGATCAGTAATGCAAAGATTGTCAGTCAATGACGAGAACCACGGGGATTAAATGAAAGTTTCTATTATGAAATGAAGAAAGACAATTGTGATTTCTTGTCCGTAATCAAAACAAATTTTCAAAACCTGGTACAGTAAATTATGGAAGCATTAACACTTTATAAAAGTATGTTTGTACAGTTTTATGATGTGGAAGCTAATCTCATTGGTGAGGAGTCTAGTTTTCTCCCTGCTGTGGTCTTTCAATCAGCACTTTTACTAACACCGGACTTTTAATAATTCTGGACCTCAATACAAGTACACCCAAATACCTGCATTCTTTCTCTCTCCTTTTCAGGTACGGACTCTCCTGCACACTCTCGAAAGTCCTAATAACGTCATCATATTTTACTAATAGTACACTAATAAAAGTTTGATCTTTTCAGCCAGATGATGGTCTGACTACACCACTAACACACCCTTAAATGCAACAAAACCAAAGCTGTCTTGCTTTGTTCATCGGGAGGAAAATTTGAAGATTTGCCAAAAAATATGACTGAAACTGAACAAGAAATAATGTAAATTCCTTTTGGTATCTAGAAAATTTTTCTGGATGTGCTGAGGTTAAGATTTGAGTTACTGCAGAACAGAAATGTGATAAAACTTGGGCCCAGGTTTATACTCTGCTTTCGCTGAATTAGTGTCTTTTTTATGCTAATTCAGCGCAAACCTAACTCCATATTTATATTTTGATGCTAGACTAGACTAACGTAAAAATATTGGAGTTAAAGTCATTTTTTGCGTGCAAAAAACTGCCTTGCCTCAATGAGATGCAAGGTAGGCGTTCCGGGGCAAAAAATGACTCTAAGGCCCTTGAGCCTTATTTAACATCTCATGCAAAAATGGTGCACGGGAGAGAGGCAGGCCTAAATAATGGCGCTAAGCTTGCTTAGCACCATTATTTAATGCCTGGTTCAGGGCTGGCGTTAGGGGACCTGTGGGCCTATTTCCATGGTGGAACACCATGGAATAAGCCCACAGGTGCCCTCCCCAGCTCCCAGGGACTCCCCCACCCACACTAGAGGGACAGCAGAGAATGGGGGACCCTATCCCAGGTAAGAATAGGTAAGTAGAGGTATGTATTTGGTTTAATTCTTAAAAGTGCTATTAAGGGCCCTGAAATTGGCCCTCCTACAAGGCACTGGATGCAATGGCCATGCCCAGGGGACCCTTGTACCCTGTGCTGGCCATTGGGGTGGTGGGCATGACTCTTGTCTTTTCTAAGACAGGAGTCATGTGGTATGGTAGGTTTTGCATTGAGAAATGACACTAGGCTGGTTAGAGTCTTTTTTTTTTTACTCTAACCAGTCTAACGTCATTTTCAGTGCAAAACCCTCTTCCCCATATCACCAAACCCACCCTGCTAATGTTATTTTCCTTGATGTTAGCCCACCCTTAGCGCTGGCTTGCGCCATTCCTTAAATATGGCACCCGGCTGGCGCTCTGTAATGGCGCTAGCCGGCGGTAAACATTTTCACGCAAACTGCATTAGCGCAGTTTTGCATGAAAAAGTTTCAATATGGGCCTTGGTGTCTCTCATGGGACTTGGTAATGCCCATGAAAATGAGTTCTTGGAATCTGCAGTAAAATCACTCAACTGTCATCTTTTTCTGTGACTTTAACATGTTAGATATCTCTTGGTTTTTTGGAATTAATTCATGATATAGCAGCTTATTCTCGGATTTTAATAACCTGATCTCCTTTTGTAATTTAGTTATAACCCCTTATCTGAGACAGAGTTCTATCAGAATCAATCACTCAAGTTGACACCCAGTCAGAAAGTGCTAAGCATTTTGGGTTTTGGACGGGGGATAGGGATATTGTTTAGGACAGGGTGGGGTAGGTTTTAGGGTTTAGGGTGGGGACAGGGTAGTTTTAAGAACAGGGTAGGTAGGTTTTAGGGTTCATGGCAGGGGTGAGGGTTGAGGTAGTTTTTAGGGCAGGGTAGGTTTTATGGTTTAGAGCAGGGGTCGGGGTAGTTTTTAAGACAGAGCGGGTAGGTTTTAGGACAGGGCAGGGTAGCTTTTAGGGTTTAGGAGGTGGGTAGTTTTTAGAACAGGGTGGGGTAGTTTTTAAGACAACATACGTTTTAGGTCATAGGGTGCAGGTCATGGTAATTTTTAGGGCAGGACATGGTAGGTTTTAGGACAGTGCAGGTGAGCTTTTAAGGTTTAGGGTGAGGTAGTTTTTAGGACTGGGTGGGGTCGTTTTAGGACAGGGTAGGGTTTAGGCAGGGGTGGGAGGTTAGGGTAGTTTTTAGAATAGGGCGGGTTAGGTTTTAGGCAGGGTCTGGTAGCTTTTAGGGCTTGGAGTGGTTGGTGGGGTAGTTTTAGTACAAGGCAGGGTAGATTTTAGGGTTTAGGGCAGGGGTGAGGGTTGTGGATAGTTTTTAGGACAGGGTCGGTCGTTTTTAAGACCAGGGTAGGTTTAAAGGGTTTAGGGCGGGAGTAAGGGGGTCAGGGGGAATTGTATCACACAACGACGCATGGCTTTACCAAATATACCTTTACTAAGCATGCTTTTAAAATGAAATTTGTTGTTAAGGCATGCATGGTAAAGGCATGTGTGGTTAAGGCGCGGTCATTGTTCAGACCGCGTTGTTAAGACATGCGTGGTTCTGTCATCCAACTAAAGGGAGTGACGCACCCTTCCATCTCTCCCTATCTACATCAATGAGTGCGCACACAAAAATGATGTTCAGTGGTAAAAACAGGGAATGGAGAATGGGTTTAGAGAGAAAACAGAGACTCGTCACAGATAGTGATATTTGTAGGATGTATTGGGTCTCTACATGTAAACAGGTATTTTTAGAACCATGTTCTAAAAGTTATGCAATCAAGTGTAAGAGTAAAAAAGATACAATTCAGCAATTTTGTTGTGCTACAAACTCCATCTCCTTTGGAGTGGATTTTGTAATACTTGAAACCAAACAAACAAAATATGAGTATCCTAACTATAGGTTCTCTGACAATAATTCCACGAGTAGCGTACCTACCTCAGGCTTTGTCACTATGCACTCTCAGTGGAATATGAGTTATTGTTCCTACTTTACTATTGCAACAATTGCAAGTAAATCACCACATATTAATATTCTGAATCCTCTACCTAAGCAGCCCCTATAACCATACTACTTCTCTAACACCATCCGTCTGGACCTGTGTATATAGCATGAGCAACATACTATTGACTTAAGAACACTTCCTCTTCTATTACAGAATAAATCTCATTTATAATGCAACAGTCCTAGTCTTTAAGAAAGTTTATATTAAATGTTTAAATAATTCAAAAGCCATTTCCATCATATAACTTGAATTTTAGAACTACTTCTCTATAATCCCAATGTTCTTCAAGCAAGTTCAAAGGAAGCAGCTGTTCTTTTAATTGGAAACCCTTCTTCTGAGAAGCAAGGTCCTGGCTGTAGCAACACTGTATATGATTGCCTAGCAATGATACATTGGGCCACAAAGGAAGTTGTATCCAACTATCTAAGACGGCTGCTGGATGTCGAAGCTATGAGAAGGCTAATGGCCTGCAATGAAATGCAGTTTGTTGTCGAGTTGCTATCACGTAGTACCTTCTCCATGCATGTGATGCCTCAGTGCAGACATTACTAGCACTCTGCAGGGCCACCAACCTCTCTTCCTGCAATGGACTCAGCATAAGCAGGGATGGAGTACTGCTCACCTATACACACATAGGCCCATATTTATACTTTTCTTGTGCTGCATTTGCATCATATTTTATGCAAAAGTGCTGCAAACGCTATGGATATGATTGCATTTTGTAAGTTTACGCTGTTTTTGCGTCAAGAAATGATGCAAATGCGGCACAAAAAAAGTATAAATATGGGGCATAGTCTTAAGAGGTGAGTGGTTTCTCCAGCCTTGCTTTCTGTCACTTTTCTCTATTAAAACCATAAATAACTTCCACCTGAACCTCCAAATCATATCCTGACAAAGCCATTGTTGCTCCAGACAGATCATTCACTATAGTTCAAAAAGGCATCATCAATAAATGTATAGAATGTGCCAATTCCATCATTGTGACATGCTATCCAAACATTTCCATGTTAGTTTTATTCCCCCTGGATGCTGCGTAATTAGAAAAAAAAGATAGCATTTTTCTTCATGAAGTGACAACCCTGCCTATTTCCCAGAATGGCCATACTCAAGCCACAAAAAGGAAACATTCTTAGCTTAGTAATTGCAGCTGCACTTCTTTTTCAGGACATATAATATTCCCCTTGTATATGAAACAACCAACATTTCATCAGGTCCTTCAGATCTTTATAATGTGGACACTCACAGAGGACCTGATAACCTCAATAAATTCCCTTCAAACAAATTATATATCACCTGCTTACCCAAACCCATGTAATCAGTCACGTACCTAGAAAACCGAAAATTGTTTAAACAAAACCTTGCTACTCAAAGGCATGATTAACAAATGAATGAAAACAAAAGATCAATCTGCTGATAATGTTTGGTGAACAAAATGCTCCACCTGACACCTTATTTGCCTCTAAATCACATGCATGTAATACGAAAAAGCATCTCAGTCAACAAATTCAATTTCTGCCTTAAAATCAATAACACAATCCAACAAACAAAGCAAAGCTTTGATCCAAGATATCCCCAGTACCTCAACACTATCCTAATTCCTCATACTAAATTTCAGAGAAAATACTAATACAAAGTATCTCTAAGCTGGCAACAATTGAGCCTGTCCAAAACTTTGAACTCTTCAGAAATCATGATGGTCTTCCTATTAACATCAAAACATCAATCACCTAGACTTCATTATCTCATCTTGCAAAGCCACCATCTATGATGGTGGGACCCTAAGTTGCTCTATATTAGGATCCTGTTATTAAATCAACCACTCTTTATCTAAAGACACATAATACTCCCAAAGATTTATTTTCGGAATATTCCCCTCCTAAAAAAATATTTGTAAACCCCTGCCTGAGCATGCAAGCTTTGGAAGAGATTGTGTATAGTCTTTTAAGAGCCTTACCTTCCTTCAAACGACAGAGGTATAGGAAAATATCCTTTTTTTGCCATGGTTACCCCCACTTTTTGCCTGCTGTCAGTGTCTTTTGACTATGTTCACTGAGATCCTGCTAACCAGGACCCCAGTGACTGTGCTCTCTCCCTCTAAAATCGGTTGCTTAGGACTTAGCACACCCCATAATTGGCATACTGGTCCCCCCATATAAGTCCTTAGTATATAGTACCTAGGTACCCAGGGCTTTGGGGCACCAGGGGTTCCCCATGGGTTGCAGCATGTATGTGCCACCCATGGGAGCCCATGCAAAATGTGTCTGCAGGTCAGCTATTGAAGCCTGTGTGAAAAGGTGTATGCACCCTTTCACTACAGGTCACTGCACCAGGGCCCCATAAGTCACCTCTATGGTGGGCCATCATGGCCCACAGGGCAGGGTGCAGGTACCTGTGTGTGAGAGGTGCCCCTATGAACTCCAGCTCCATTACACTATACTTCGTAAGTGCGGTGAAGCCATTTAACCTGTTTCTGGACACAGGCACAGCTACATAATGGTAACTCCGAACCTGGGCATGTTTGGTATCAAACCTGTCAGAATCATACCCCACTACTGTTGCTAATATTAGTTGTATGATTCCATGCACTGTGGGTGCTCCTTAGAGGACCCCCAGCATTGCTCCTACTAGTCTTCTTGGTATTTTTGGACAGCCTGTGCTGCTGCCACCCCTCAGACAGGTTTCTGCCCTCCTGCTGCTTGACCAGGTCAGACAGAGGAAGGCAGCACAAAGGATTTCCTGTGAGAGAGGGAGGTAACACCCTCTCCCTTGGAAATAGGTGTTACTTGGCTTGGAAGGGGTAGCCTCCCCAAGCCACTGGTATGCTTTGAAGGACACATTTGGTGCCCTCATTGCATAAACCAGTTTGCACCAGTCCAGGGAACACCAGTCCCTGCTTTGGCATGAAACTGGACAATGGAAAGGGGAGTGACCAATCCCCTGTCCATCACCACCACAAGGGTGGTGCCCAGAGCTCCTTCAGGTGGCCACTTGATTCTGCCATCTTAAATCCAAGGTGGGCAGAGCCCCCTGGGAGCATCTGAGTGGCCAGGTCAGGCAGGTGATGTCACAGCACCCTCCTGATAAGTGGTCACCCTGCTAGGTGACCAATCTCACTTCCTGGGCTATTTAGGGTCTCCATCCTGGGTGGGTCCTCAAATTTGATGTGCAAGAGTCCAGTAGGACTCCTCTGCATCATTTATGTCATCTTCTAGCCACCAGAACTGCAACTTGACCCTCCAGGAACCAACAATCTGCAATTCCAGCAATGACTCTGCTTTGAAACATTGTTCCTCCGGCTTCTTGCAACAACTGCAACATTTCCCTGGCTGTGCATCCTCTGAGGGGACAAGTCTATAGCCTGCACAAGAAGTAAGAAGGAATCTCCCTTGGAGTGAAGAAGTCACTCCCCTGCATCCGCAGACACCAACTGCAACTATGATCGGCTGCGTAGATTCTCTCTCCTCTGGAACTGCATGGATCCTGCATCAGAGTTGGAGGTCTGCAGTGGTCCCCTTAGTCCTCTCTACCAGATGTCCAACATGGGAGATGGTAAGCCCTTGCCTCTCATTTCAGAACAGAACCCCTGTGCACAGCAACTTGTGCAGCTACCAAGACTTGTTTTTTTTTCCTTCTTCAAGGGATCTTCAGATTCCCTGTAGCTTCAGCCCCCAGCAGTCCTTCCTGCAAAGCACAGTCTCCTGCCTCTTCAGGTTTGCTGAGTGGGCCTCACTATGACTTCTGTGCCTGCTGCCCGTAGGTCGTTTGTGGGGGCTGCCTCCTCTTCTTGTGACTCTCCCAGCTGCTAAAGGACACCCCAGACTCCTCTCCTTAGGTCGAGTCCCCTTGACCTTGCGGGTCCTCTTCAGCCTTGCAAATCCTTCTTCTCCAACTCTTGCAGTTGCCAAGGCTTGTTAGTGGTTTTCCAACACCACTGACCATCTGCATCACGACTGCTGATGTGGGACATCACTTGCATTACTTCTGGAATTTCTCTTCTGCTCCTATGCTGCACTGCTGACTTTCTTCATCTACTGTTGACCTGGTCCTGCATTTGCAGAAGAGTGAGTAGTGGCTCCTGTCACAACCAGACACTCCATCACAAACTGGAAGTGGTCCCCTTCCTTTGCAGGTTCTCTTCTATCAGGATCCACCTTTGGTCTCTTCCAGTGTTGTTTGGGTCTTGCACAGCCTTTTCCAAACTCATCCTGTTGGTTTTGGGGAAAACCCAGTACTTACCTCTTGGGGTACCTAGTTCCTCCAGCTCCCCTCTACTGATTCAACTTCCTTTGGTGGAGAACTGTCTTTGACATTCCACTTTCTTTGTATATGGTTTGGTCCCCCCCAGCACCCTCACTATTTGCTATTGCTTTTACCAATGCCTATTGCATTCTATGCTATTTCCTAATTAGTAATGTGTATATAATAAGGGGGTTACTTACTTGCAGTTGGGGTATTGCCTATACAGTATTTTAGTATTTGTGTTGCCATAATATAGTACCTTTATTTTTTAAACACTGTGTGGTTCTTTCATGTGTGTAAGTGCTGAATGACTATAGTGGTATTGCAAAAGCTTTGCATGTGTCCTCAAAAGTCTTGGCTGCTAATTCCACAGCTACCTCTAGAGAGCCCTAGCTTCTAAGGTACTGCCTACACTTCACTAATAGGGGATACCTGGACCTTGTATAAGATGATAACGCCATAGATGCTGGCAACCATTAAGCCTCTCCAAAATGTTCAACCCTTCAGAAATCATAATGGTTTTCCTATTGACATCAAATCACCAATAACCTAGACTTCATGATCTCATCTCGCAAAGCCACCATCTATTAGGATGGGACCCTAAGTTGCTCTATATTAGGACCCTTTCCATTAAATAAACTACTTTTTATCTAAAAGCACGTAATACTCCCACAAATTGGTGTCTGGATTATGCCCCTCCTAAACAAATGTTTGAAACCCTGCCTCAGCATGCAAAATTTGGAAAAGATTGTGTCTAGTCTTTTAAGAGCCATGGGGCCAGATGTAGGTAGCCTTTTGCGCCTCGCAAACGGCAAAAAATGCCGTTTGCGAGGCGCAAAAGGCCTCACGCGATGCAGAATCACATTTTGCGAGTCGGTAGCGACTCGCAAAATGTGATTCCAACTCGCAAATAGGAAGGGGGGTTCCCTTCCTATTTGCGACTCGCACCGCGATGTAGAGTTGATTTGTGACCGCGAAAGCGGTCGCAAATCAACTCGCAGTTACCATCCACTTGAAGTGGATGGTAACACATTCGCAAACGGGAAGGGGTCCCCATGGGACCCCTTCCCCTTTGTGAATGTTCACAAAAATATTTTTTCAGAGTAGGCAGTGGTCCTATGGACCACTGCCTACTCTGAAAAAAAAAATAAACAAAAAGGTTACGGTATTTTTTCTATTTGCAGCTCGTTTTCCTTAAAGGAAAACGGGCTGCAAAGAGAAAAAAAAAAACTGCTTTATTTAAAAGCAGTCACGGACATGGTGGTCTGCTGTCTCCAGCAGGCCACCATCCCCGTGAGTGCCCAGACTCGCTATGGGGTCGCAAACTGCGACCCACCTCATAAATATTTATGAGGTGGGTCTTTGCGACCCCATAGTGAGTCGCAGAAGGTGCCTGAGACACCTTTCTGCATTTCCTTTTGCGAGTTGCAAATTGTGAGTCGCTGGGACTCGCAATTTGCAACTCGCAAAAGGAAACCTACCTACATCTGGCCCTTAGTTTCCTTTCAAAACACACAGGTTCTAAACCTCACTTCTAACCAAACAGATGAGACAGTGCTCAAAATGCTTCAGCCCCCACACATTAAATTGTAAATATATTTATATGTGAATGATGTTAAAGAAACTAAACACATTTTCACTCTGTTGTCTAGTATAGTTTATCACTCATAACCATTAGAAACCTCTAACGATGATGAGGTGTATATATGTATACCTAAAGAAACACTTTAGGAACAAAAACAAAATGGGTGGTTGATTCTGTAAAATCCACACATCCGTGGTTATGATGACAGGCTAGTTGATCAAGAGTGAAGTATTAGGGTGTTAAATCCGGTATGACACCCAACCACCCAGGTGTCAACTGCACAGGTCAAAACAAAGTTATGAACTGTGCTAGAGACATTAATTGACAAGATACCAGAGCACACCAAGAGGTAGTCCGAATAATAAATGGCAAAGTCCATGAAGCAATTCTTCTTCTTTCAACTAATGATCTTTATTTCTGATGAGCACAAAAATACACAAAACATCCACCACGTGTTTCGTCCAAGGGACTTTTTCAAGGCGACATATAATGCAAAAAGAATATAGGTATGAATGTAGATTGCTTCATGGACTTTGCCATTTATTATTCGGACTACCTTTTGGTGTGCTCTGGTATCTTTTCACCTAAGGAAACACTATAAAACAACATTTCATTCACAATTATACATCAACTGTTATAACTTCAAATTTATTTGTGGTTTTCCAATCTCCTGCTAAGTACTAAGTAAGAAACTTCATTTAAACCAAAGATTTGTTAAGTTGTAACATAGCGTTACAATAAATTAACATAAAAAAACTTAAAAACTTAAAAATTCTATGCCCCTCTTCATGCCAAGAAAAACGTACCCGCTGCACATGTTACAACCATACATTTCATATCAATACAAATCTTATTGCCTCAGACCTTGGCAAAACATAAACATAGGAATCCCACTCCTTAGCCTTAACTATCCCACAAACCCTGAGTAGTTTAAATTCAATCCCACTTGAAATCTTAGAACTGCCAAATGCATTGCTGGATTGGGTAAACTAGATAAATAATGGAAAAATAATGTATAAGCCCAGGAGTCTTTTCTATAGATGGTCGACATTTTTGTACTTAAGTAATACGGGTCCCTAATCCTGGATTGCAGTGCACCTCTGTCCCTTAGATCCTTTTTCAACATCTGTTGTTGGACATCAACCTTTTAACCCTTCATTTTAAGCGTGCATTACTTAGGAGCTGATGTCTTACCAGCCTTACCCAACCTAACTTACTAGTTCATATTTCTGTAGAGCTTAGAGCGGACTGTTTTATGTTACATGTTGTTATTAATTTGTGTGAAAATCACAAAGATTTGAAATGGTGGCATTCCAAGAGTTTAATTCAACTTCCACTATAACTGCCTGGATCATGGAGCACAATGAGAGGTCTAGGAGCTTTTTGAAACATGCTCTTTCCAGTTTATCCCAATCATGCCTAGATTGTAAGCCTAAAATGTCCACCCTATAAAGCAATGGTCTCCAAATATTTTAATGCCGTGCCCCCCCAGTTGAAAAATAGAAATCATTGGGACCCCCTTCAGAATTTTTCACAATTATTTTATAAAGATGGCAATGTTTAAATATGTCTGGACCTATTCAAACATTGCAGCTAAGTACTGTTATATTTTTTTTAATGCAATAACATGCTTCTGTTTAAAACAAAGGCCTGTTATCTGTATAATGCTTCTTTTGGCAAGAGTCTGGCACCCTTCCTGAGATCACAGTTTGAAGACCTCTGCTATAAAGCAATTGGGTGGGGGAAGATTTCTTTGTAGACTGTGAGAGCAGGCTTGAATGAGGGTTCTTTAATGTCCTTTGGAAATTTCTTCAACCCACCCACCAACTGTGGATAATGCCTGTGTTTTCAAAACTTCGAGGTGCAGCTTTCACTGTAACTGACTATCAATTATTACCCCTAAATGTTTATAAGAAGGATGATTCTTTATAATTCCTCCCAATTTCCAATCAACCTGCTTGCATCTCTTCCCAAATACCAGAGTAATAATTTTTTTCTAAATTAGTAATGAGTTCATTATTCTGGCAATATTTGTCAAAAGCCTTAATTTTCTTTGCAGACCCACATGTGTTGTATCCAGGGTAATCAAATAATTTGCATAATGTAGGCTAGGTATATGCCACCCTCTACCATGTGAAGGGAAATGGAATGAGATGACTGCAATGCTGCTGGTAGGTCTGTGAGATACAGGGCAAACAGTACTGCCACCAAAACGCATTCCTGTTACAGAACATTTTTAATAGGTATTTTATGGGAAAGAGTGCTATTGTTATCAATAACTACTCTCACTCACTAGTTCTCATCATGTAGTGCTTTCAGCATTACCAACAGAGTACTAGGGATATTCATATTCCTCAATTTTACCCAAAGAATAACACAATTTACGAAGTCAAAGGCAGCACAAGGATTCACAAAACAGCAGAAGAGGTTGCTTCTGGTCACTATTATTTTTGGGCGATAGACCTTAAACTAAAACAGTGGCTCATTGTTGAGCACCCTATCTTTAAATCCCTCAATGGGCACAAAAGCCCATTGGGGGATTCTGTCCAGCTCCTTAAATAAGTGCCAAGTAAACTGTTGAAATTATGTTCTGTATGGACTTTACTGTAAAAAATGTCAGTAACTCTTCATCCGGCTTGGCTACTTCTATACATGGGTTCGCAGAGTAGTCTCCATATACTGTAGACAGACAGCTGGCCTAGTTCCTCTTTTCGGACTATTGAGGTTGGGCTTTACCATTTCTTGCTAAATTGATTAATCCTTAAATAGTGGACATAGTTCACATTCTTATACATTTTAATGATTCTCCTGGTCATTTTACCAATATAGTATATATTGATGATTGCTTGCTTGTCATATCCATCGACTCGGGGTGGAGAGATATGCCTTCTTTCCAATGTTAACACTCCCAAAAGCAATAAGGAGGGCATTTGAAATTCCGAAATCCCTTACTACGATCCAGATAACTCAAGACTATTTGAGTAACATCCAAAGACAAAAGATTCTGATGCTGGTCTTCAACCTGCAACACTGGCAGAATGAAATCTTATTTGGTATGAAATTTTGAATTATTCTTAGGAATGAATTTGGGATCAGGAAGGAGGATGATCATGTCTGGTAAAATTCGAATATATGGGTAAGTAATCACCAGGGTACCCAACTCGCCCATCATTTTGGCAGTTGTGATCACTAATTAAATTTTAAAAAATTACCTTTACTCATACTATCTGAGCTAATGTTGAAGGCTTGAAAGGCACACATTGCTATCCCCTCAAAACAGTAGGAAAATCCTAGGATGGAAGCTTAATTGAGTAGAATAGGTCCCTATAAACTCTTCAACAATTTGTGGACCAAAGGCGTTACAGTAGACAATTCACCCCCAACACATGTACATGTTTTAACCCCTTCGCTGCCAGGCCTTTTTCCCTCCTGTGCCAAGACTTTTTTTGGTTATTTGGGGCAGCCACACTTAGGCCCTCACAACCTTTTGTCCATATAAGCTATCCAAACCAAATTTGCATCCTTTTTTTCCAAAATCCTAGGGATTCTAGAGGTACCCAGGGTTTAAAAAAAATGGGAAAAAGGGCTGCAGAAGAAGGCTTGTGTTTTTTTCCTGAAAATGGCATCAACAAAGGGTTTATGGTGCTGGAATCACCATCTTCCCAGCATTCAGGAACAGGCAGACTTAAATCCAAAAACCACATTTTTCAACACAATTTTGGCATTTTACTGGGACATAACCCATTTTTAAAAAATGTTGTGCTTTCAGCCTCCTTCCAGTTAGTGACAGAAATGGATGTGAAACCAATGCTTGATTCCAGAAAGCTAAACATTTCTGAAAAGTAGACACAATTATGAATTCAGCAAGGGAACATACAAGGGTTTCCTACAGAAAATAACAGCTGAAATGAAAAAAAATTGAAATTGAGGTGAAAAAAACAGCCATTTTTCTCCACGATTTACTCTGTAACATTTTCCTGCGATGTCAGATTTTTTAAAGCAATATACCGTTACATCTGCTGGACTCTTCTGGTTGTGGGAATATAAAGGGCTTGTAGGTTCATCAAGAACCCTAGGTACCCAGAGCCAATAAATGAGCTGCACCTTGCAATGGCTTTTCATTCTGTACTGGGTATACAGCAACTCATTTGCTGAAATATAAAGAGTGAAAAACAGGTATCAAGAAAACCTTTGTATTTCTAAAATGGGCATACAATAAGGTATTGAGAAGTAGTGGTTATTTGCACATTTCTGAATCCTGGGGTACCCGTACTAACATGTGAATTACAGGGCATTTCTCAAACAGACATCTTTTTTGCACACTGTCTTACAATTTGAAGAAAACAATGTAGAAAGACAAGGGGCAATAACACTTGTTTTGCTATTCAGTGTTCCCCCAAGTCTCTCGATACAAATGGTTCCTCACTTGCATGGGTAGGCCTAATGCTCGCGACAGGAAACCCAACATGGACACATCACATTTTTACTTTGAAATCTGACGTGTTTTTTGCAAAGTGCATAGCTGTAAATTTTGGCCTCTAGCTCAGCCGGCACCTAGGGAAACCTACCGAACCTGCAACTTTTTTGAAAACTAGACACCTAGGGGAATCCAAGATGGGGTGACTTGTGAGGCTCTCACCAGGTTCTGTTACCCAGAATCCCTTGCAAACCTCAAAATTTGGGCAAAAAAACACTTTTTCCTCACATTTCAGTGACAGAAAGTTCTGGAACTGAGAGGAGCCACAAATTTCCTTCCACCCAGCGTTCCTGTACTAGCATGTGAATTACAGGGCATTTCTCAAACAGACATCTTTTTTTACACACTGACTTACAATTTGAAGAACAAAATGTAGAGAAAGACAATGGGCAATAACACTTGTTTTGCTATTCAGCGTTCCCCCAAGTCTCCCGATAAAAATGGTACCTCACTTGTGTGGGTAGGCCTAGTGCCCGCGACAGGAAATGCACCAAAACAAAAGGTGGACATATCACATTTTCCCAAAGAAAACAGAGCTGTTTTTTGCAAAGTGCCTAGCTGTGGATTTTGGCCTCCAGCTCAGGCGGTACCTAGGGAAACCTACCTAGGGTGTGACTCTCTGACCTGGTTCTGGCCAGGAGTCCACTTGGCTCCACCAGCCTGCCCCTGTGTCCCTGACCCATCTGACTGCTGCCCACACAGCAGTTTGAGCCCCTCCTCCACCCCCAGGCACCCGCCTGCGCATCATCCCTGGTGCCTAGTGGTAGGCAGCTCCAACTAGCGTGTAAGTAACTCTTTTGTTTTGTGTTTCACTCTTTTCCTCCACTTTTTTCTGTTGCTGTGTACGTATTTCCAAACTTCTACATCTGGCCGTGTTTTTTCTCCTTCTCTTTATCTCTATAACTGCTGTGTATGTAGCTACCTAGCATTGTGCATTGTGCCGTGTTTCATCTTTCCACTCTGGTATTTTTAGTACTTCCGTGTACGGAGTTATTTTGTAATTTGCCATGTTTTTCCTTCCATTCTGTATTTTCTGCCCAACCAGCCCCACCCGCCCCGAGCGCTCGCTCCACTCCCTCCCTCTCTCCCCACCTGTTTTTTTCCCTCGCTGGCTCTGGCCAGTCTCCAATCCCCCTGCCGCCACCTCCCCTGCATCCCCGCCCCCACGCACACCCATTGGCCCCCTCACTCCTCCCAGCTGCTCCACCCTCCCACCCCACCCCCTTAATGGAGGCCGCTGCGTGGATGTGCGAAGTGGGCGTGCCATTGGCGTGCCAGAGGCGCGCCAGAGGCTAGCCCGTCTGCGCCCATCCGTGCCTGGACCGCGCCCAGCGTCAATCCCCATGGCCCCCCAGCCAAGACAACTCTACTCCCCTCTCACTCACCACTCCCTCAACCCAGGAACTCGCCCCACCTGCACCCAATCCAGCCCCACACATACACAGGGCCCCTTCAACTGCTACACCTGTCATTTCTCCTGCTCCACATCCCACAACACCAACTCCACTGCCCCAGCCAAACACAAAAACCTAAACACCATAAACACCCAAACAGCCGCCACGCCCACTAACCGGCCCAACCACACAACACCTCACAACCTGAACACACCCCACAACAACCCCACCACAACCCATAGCAACACCATCCTACGACACAATAACAACACCCACCACAACCATCTCAACTGCCTGCTCCTCAACACCTGTTCCCTACACAAACATGCCATAGAACTCTGGGATCTCATCACATCACACACACCTGACATTGTCTTCCTCACGGAAACCTGGGCGAACCACTCCTCAGAGCCCGACATAGCCACAGCCACCCCCATGGGATACAAACTCCAACGCAAAGACCGCCTTAACAAGCCAGGAGGTTGCATCGCCATCCTGCACAAAGACACCATTAAAGTCACCACTAACTCCCAAGACACCATCGACAGCGCAGAACACATGCACTTCCTAATCCACATTAACAACAACACCACCCTCAGAGGTACATTAATTTACAGACCCCCAGGACCACGCCCCGCCTTCTGTGACACCATCGCCGACACCATCAGAACGCATGCCCTCACCTCCACAAACTGCATCCTCCTCTGTGATTTCAACTTTCACTTGGAGAACCCTCAAGACCACAACTCCTCCTCCCTCCTAGACAACCTCGCCAACCTAGGACTCAAACAACTGGTCACAGCACCCACCCACTTAGCAGGAGACACACTCGATGCAATTTTCACCTCAAGCCAACACATAACCTACACCCACACCACCGAACTCCACTGGACAGACCACCACTGCGTCCACTTCTTCTTCGCCAAACCCCCCACTCACCACCACCAACACACCACGCCATACCGCATGTGGGACAAGATCCCAGCAGAACGCCTGAACTCCCAACTGACCCAACACCACGGCCCACAACCTCTCAAAATGGATCACTACCTGCGCAGACACACGCAGAAAAAACAGCACCACCCGCAACATCAAGAACGCCCCATGGTTCACCACTGAACTCCAAGACTCCAAGCGCAAATGCCGCCAAGCGGAGAAAGCCTGGCAGCAAGAACCCTCTACGACCAACTTCTCTTCCCTCAAAAAATCCATTCGCACCCACCACCAACTCATACGCACCACCAAACGAGAACACTACAAGGAACGCATTGACAACAACTCCCAAAACAGCAAATAACTTTTTACCATCATTAAAGAGCTATCCAAACCCAAAGCCAGCAACATAGACCCCACACACACACAAACCCTCTGCGACTCCCTCTCCAACCATTTCCACCACACAATCCTGGACATACACAACAGCTTCATACCACAAACACCCACCACACACACCTCTCACTCACCCAACTCAGACCCCCCTCACACCTCCGCAAACCTACTTACCACCTGGGCCCCAACCACCAGCGAAGAAACTGAAAAATACATGAATTCCATCCACTTTGGATCCCCCTCCGACCCTTGCCCCCATCGCATCTTCAACAAAGCCACCCCTACTATCGCCCCCAAGATCTGCATCACAATCAACACCTCTTTGAACACCACCACCTTTCCAGACCCCTGGAAGCACTCAGAAATCACTGCACTCCTAAAAAAGCCCAAAGCCGACCCAGACGACCTCTACAACTACGACCCCATCTCTCTCCTCCCTTTCCCCACCAAGGCCGCAGAGAAACCAGTCAACGCCCGCCTATCCCATTTCCCTGAGTAAAACAACACACTCAACTCCTCACAATCCTGGTTCTGCAAAAACCACAGCACGGAAACCGCCCTCATCGCATGTACTGATGACATCAGAACCAGAGTCGACAAGGGCAAGACCGTCGCACTCATCCTCCTTGACCTCTCTGCGGCCTTTGACACGGTCCACCACCACACACTCCGCACACGCCTCCACAACACAGGAATTTTCCACAAAGCCCTAGACTGGCTCACCTCATTCCTCACCAATAGAACCCAAAAACTACGCCTCCCACTCTACTGCTACCAAAATTATCTGCCAAGTCCCCCAAGGGTTCTCCCTCAGCCCCACTCTCTTCAACATTTACATGACCCCTCTCGCCAACATCCTCCATCCACACAGAATCACCATCCTCTCCTACGCAGATGACACCCAACTCATCATCTCACTCACCCGCAACCCCACCACCGCCAAAACCAACCTCCACGCTGCACTCCTTGACACCACCACCTTGATGACAACAAACCACCTCAAGCTCAACTCCAACAAAACAGAAATCATCATTTTCGTCCCCAACAAAACCCCATGGGACGATTCCTGGTGGCCCACTGCCCTAGGCCCCGCACCCACCCACGCAAACCACGTTTGCAACCGCAGCATCATCCTAGACCCCTCCCTCTCCATGACCCAGCAAATCAACGCAGTCACCTCATCCTGTTTCCACACACTCTGCATGCTGAAAAAAACCTTCAAATGGATTCCCACTTAGACCAGGAAGACCATCACACACGCACTCATCAGCAGCAGGCTAGACTACGGTAACACCCTCTACGCTGGCACCACACTCAAACTCAAACACAAGCTCCAGAGAATCCAGAACACAGCTGCACGCCTCATCCTGGACCTTCCCTGCCATGAACACATCACACCACACCTCAAATCCCTTCACTGGCTCCCCATAGACAAGAGGATCACCTTCAAGATCCTCATCCACGCACACAAATCCCTTTACAACACCAGCCCAACCTACCTAAACGAAAGAGTGAACTTCCACACTCCTACACGCCACCTCCGATCTGCCAACCTCGCACTAGCCACAATCCCCTGCATCCAACGCACCATCACTGGAGGCAGGCCCTTCTCCTACCTTGCCCCCAAGACCTGGAACTCCCTCCCCACCAACCTTTGCAAAACCCAAGACCTCCTGCTTTTCAGAAAAAACCTCAAGACATGGCTGTTCGAACAATGACCCTCCTTACCCCCGCACATCCCCCACCCCCCCAGCGCCTTGAGACCCTCACGGGTGAGTAGCGCGCTATATACATTTTTTGATTGATTGATTGAAACCTGTGCATTTTTGAAAACTAGACACCTAGAGGAATCCAAGATGGGGTGACTTGTAGGGCTTTCACCAGGTTCTGTTACCCAGAATCCTTTGCAAACGTCAAAATTAGGCAAAAAAACACTTTTTCCTCACATTTCGGTGATAGAAAGTTCTGGAATCTGAGAGGAGCCACAAATTTCCTTCCACCCAGCGTTCCCCTAAGTCTCCCGACAGCCCAGA
This sequence comes from Pleurodeles waltl, assembly GCF_031143425.1. Classification (NCBI taxonomy): domain Eukaryota; kingdom Metazoa; phylum Chordata; class Amphibia; order Caudata; family Salamandridae; genus Pleurodeles; species Pleurodeles waltl. Next base: position 211,850,761 of record NC_090437.1, read on the forward strand.
CATTTCTGAAAACTAGACACTCAAGGGAGCCCAGGGAGGTGTGACTTGCGTGGAGCCCCAAATTTTTTCTTTCCCAGAATCCTCTGCAAACCTCAAATTTAGCTAAAATATCATATTTTTCACATATTTCTGTGTAGGATCACTGCACCGGGACAAATTTCCTACCACCCAACATTCACCTCAGTCTCCTGGTAAAAATGATACCCAACTTGTGTAGGTGGGTCGAGTGCCTGTGCAACGGAAAAGCCAAAAACATGTCGAAATTGAGGGGGAACCAAAGCGGGTCCAAAAGGGCAGTTTGAAAAAAAAAACATTTTTAGGCTGACAAGTGCAGCAGAATTTTTATCAGTATAGATGAGATTATGCTGGGTGATTGGAATTTTGTGGATTCCTGCAAATTTCGGAAGGTTCCATCACAAAATGTGGGAAAAATGTGTGATTTCCAGCAAAGTTGGAGCTTTGCAGGGCATTTTGAGTAAGAAAATGGTGCGGGGTACAAATGAAGCTCACCACCCTGGAATCACTCAGATGTTTAGTTTTCAGATGTGTCTAGGTCTTGTGGATTTTTCTACATAGCAGCGTCCCAAAGTCAATAAAATGCAGCCCTCACCATTCCAAGTGGGACGATTTTGAGGGTTAGCCAAGCTCTCATGGCCCAAATGTAAAACCAAAACCCAAAATAATCAAAGGTCCTCTTGCTTGCCATGGGATGAGATGTTTTAGTGTGCGGGGGAGAGCTGAAAGACTGTTACCCCCTTTAGTTGGGGAGGGTGCATAACCAGGCCCATACTGGTTGGTTGCCACCCCCCCACTGTTTTTTTTTTATTCCCTGGCATCTAGAAGACTTTCTGCCCCCCCCGGGTGTAGATCGAGGGTAATTGCCCCAAATGCCCCCTGGTGGGCAGAACAACTTTGGCCCCATTTATTTGGGGTGGGGATATGGCCATACCCCCAACCCTCTTATTTTGAAAAAAAAGAAATCTTCTCTGGTGGGATTTCTGCCCCACTTGGCATATGGCCTACAGTGATGTGCCCCCATGGTGAGTGACCCTTGTCCAAGGGGCCACCCCCAAACAAAACACACATATACACACACACAAATCCCTGGTGCCTAAGTGGTTTTCGGCTTAATAGAAATAGGCCAATTTACCACCAAGGGGAGCAGAAATGGCCTAAAATAAATTTGCCCCCCCCCAGGGGAATGACCCTTGCCTAAGGGGTCACTCCCCATAAATAAAAAAACAAAAGTAAACATAAACAAAAATATTTCCCTGGTTTCTAGGGGTTTCTGCCCCCCCTGGGGGCATGTCGACCAAATTATAATAGGTTGATCTGCCACCCCATGGGGGGCAGAAAAGGAATACAAATATTCTGCCCACCTGGGGAGCGGCCCTTGCCCAAGGGGCCGCTCCACTTATGCGCAAGTATAAAAAAAAAAATCCCTGGTGTCTAGTGGTTTCTGGGCCACTTGGGGGCAGATTGGCCTAATAAAAATAGGCCGATCTGCCCCCAAGTGGGGAAGAAATGACCTAAATACAATTTGCCCCCCAGGGGAGTGACCCTTGCCTAAGGGGTTGCTCCCCATCTGTAAAACAAAACAAAAAACAAATCCCTGGAGCCTAGTGGTTTCTGCCCACCTTGGGGGCAGATCAGCCTAATAGAAATAGGCCAATCTCGCCTCCAGGGGGGCAGAAATGGCCTAAAATAAATTTGCTCCCTGGGAAGTGACCCTTGCCTAAGGGGTCACGCCCCTTGCATTAAATTGACCTTCAAAATAAAACTCCCTGGTGTCTAGTGGTTTCTGCCCCCATGGGGGGCAGAAATGACCTAAATATAAGTTGCCACCTAGGGGAGCAACCTTTGCCTAAGGGGTCACTGCCCACCTCTAAAAATCTGAAAACTAAAAAATTATCAATGGTGCCTAGAGGTTTCTGCTCACCCCCCCCCCCCCCTTAAAATAGGCCGATCTGCCACCAGGAAGGGCAGGAAAGGCCTTGAAAATAATTGCCCAAGGGGTCCCTCCCCTTATGCCAATTTCATTTTTGAAAATAATCCCTGGTGTCTAGTGGGCATTTCAGCAGCCAGATCGCTTCACGATCCAGCTGCTAAAATGCTCTGAGAGACTTAAAAGGGAAGGAAACTCCTTTCCTTCCCTTTGAAGCCTCTCACGCCCCATCACATGATCGAAAGAGAAATGCAAAGCATTTCTCTTCCGATCCAGCACGATGGGAGGCGGCCTCTGATGAGATCATCAGACGTCACTGGGGGAGGTCAGATATGTCGGGGGTGGAAGGGGAAGCGATTCCCCTTCCAGCCCTGCCATGGGGTTGGTGGGGAAGCCCACGGAGGGAGTGCTAGCGCTCCCTCTGAGCTCCGGTGCCGGGACGTAATGGTTAAGCCCTCGCCACAGGACGACTGGTCAGCGGGACGCAAACATTACGTACCAAGCACAGAACCAGTTAATGGCTGACCACTGAGCCAAGAGTGTCAAAAGAGACACATCTTTAAGAAAGCCTTCTCTCAGGAAATCCAATACCTGGTAAGGGTCAACTCAGACAGGATCAAGAAAATTATTTTAACACCAGTGAGCAAAATAATTCCAATGCTTTCCATATGAAGCTCTAGCAGAATCTTTTCTAAGCTATCAAATCTCTTATGTCACCTGAGAAGAACAACCCAAGTTAACCAAACATGTCAAATTCCAGACATTTAGGCTAAGGTAGTGGAACTGACTTGGAGAAATCTCTCTTAACAGTAAGGGAGACAGGACTATTGGGAACTTGAAAAACTGACCCTTGGAGAGAATCAATGGCAGGAGGAATCAAGGGCCCCTGGGCTAATAAGGTACCACCAGGATCACCAACACTACCTCCCCCAGAATCTTCTTAAGCACCCTAGGGAGTAGGTGAATCAGGGGAAAGGCATATGGAAGAACCTGATGCTGACAGGACATCCACTGCTTAGGCCAATCGATCTTTGTACAATACACTGGGAGCATTGGGTTTGGAGGGGGTGCAAAAATGTCTTTCCAAGGACTCCCAAAGAGATGGCATATCGGGCTCAACTGAAGAGTCACTAGGTGGAACAGAACTGAAGAAGATAGATTGTTGCTTATACTGTCCGCATTAAAGTTAAGAGCTCCTTGAATGTACAAGGTCTCAGGAACATAGATGGGTGCCCACCCAGATACAAATCTCAGTTACTAACCAGTTCAGATGAGGACACTTCATTGTTCCTTGTCAACTGAGGTAAGATCAAGGTCCATGGATTAAGGTGCTCTAGTCTGCAGCTTTGCAGGATTAGCATAAAAAATGTTTACACCAATCCTGCAAAGCACCCAGAGGCCCTTTGTAACCAATGGAAGCTCCCTTTTAACGCCTGCTCTGAGCAGGCATTAAAAGTTCTGAAAATAATTACACAAAAAACTCTTAAATTTCTTTATACCATTTTTTGGCCCCATCTAACGGGGGAAAGCACCCTTTGCATATATTATGCCTGGCGCCGGCATAATGTAGCGCACATGGTTACAAAGTGGCACAATGCATGCATTGCAGGACTTTGTAAATATAGCGTTGTGTTTTTGACCTTCTAATGCCACATTAGCATAAAAAAAATTATGCTAATGTGCCATTAGAATGGTGCTGGGTCTCTTAAATATGCCCCTGTATTGCTTTCAAGACTCCAGCCAGTTCTCTCAAGTTGCAGGAAAAATATCTGCCCTCCTCAGTCCATTTTCCCTCACACTCCCATTCCAATAGGGTTGCTGCCCATCCCCACAAACTTGCACCTGTTTTCAATAGACGTGGAAGAGGCACCTCAAAGGAGATTCAGCTTTCCAAATTTGGAGTGTGCAACCACCAACTGTAAACCTGGATTCTCGTTTGAATTACTAGGACCTCTGCCTTGCAATCTCTCGAAGAAGGAACCCAATGACTCAAGAGGTGAGTCACTACATGTTTCAGGTGGAACTGAGACCATGGCATCACTGCTGTTGTCTAGGCCATGTGACACTGGACTTGCAACCATGATCTTGCTGGTGCAGAGATCTGGGATAGTAATGTCCGAAGACTTCTCAGAAGTGTATAGTGAATATTGCCCCTCTAAAAGGTATGACCTGGACTAGTGCTAAGTGTGATTTTTGGAAGTTTATCTTCAATCCCATCTCACTAAGAAGATCTGTCAATGCAAGGCCTGTGTCTTGAGCCCTAGAGAGATAGGAAGTAGAAATTAGCTAGTCATCCAAGTAGGAAAAAATACAGAACCCATGAAGTTGTGAAGGAAAGACAACTGGAGCCAATGCCCTCAAAGCAGTCGACAATCCTAAAGGCAGGGCCTGAAATTGGAAATGTCTTCCCTACTCACAAAATCGGAGAAATGGTTGGCGTTCAGAGTGAATCAGCACATGGATTTATGTGTTCTCCAAGTTCAGCATCACCAGATTCTTGCCTGCACCAATGGGATTATTGTCTACTAGGAGACCATTCTGAACTGTTTCAAGGAAACCCATTTGTTCAGTGGTTTTAGATTGAGAATTGGCCAATACAAACCATCTGGCTTCAAGACGAGAAAAAGGGCTGAGTAAAACCCCTCTTTTTCTTGATGAGGTAGGACATACAAAACTGCTTTTTTCAACAGAGATTTTTCTATGCCTGGTAGCATAGCATCCCTTTTCACATTACTGTTTGACAATGGAGTAGATATGAACACTGAAAGAGGAGGCGGTTACCTGAAAGGAATTTTGTAACCCTCTTGAATGACTGAGGGCATCCACAGATCAGTCATTTGAACTCTCCATTGAGGTAGGAAATGTTTGAATCTGGCTCCCACTTCCATATAACCATTTGTGACTAGCACCTAGCTCATACTGTCTCTGAAGCCTGGATTTAGTAGCAAATGCAGCTCCACAACACACAGGCCTTGCTACAAAAGTGAAAAAGTGCACTTTCCTTCTGGCCATTGCTAAGACCGATTTTGTACAAATTACTTTTTCCTCGATAGAGCTAAAAGGCTATAATATCTTCTTTTCCTCAGCAGATTTTGTCGGTATGTTGTTGAGTTCTTATCCAAAATGTTTAGAGCTGGGAAATGGAAATTTTTGCACCAATGATTTCTGGGAGGATCCTAATTTCCTGGGTTTCATTCAGAGTGTACATCTTGCGCAATGGCAACCCCAGGCTTTGATGCAGAGGCCACAAATTGTCAAATGTTACATCTGAACGGAACTGCAATGGCACTTCCATCTGAGCTAAATTTGCAGATGGAAAGTCTTTGAAAATCCTTGAGTAGGACTTGGGAAAGATAGGGTGCATATGAATTAGCTCAGACTTGAAAATTGGAAATAGTATAAAAACATTTCAAGTCAGACTCAACCTTCCTATCCATAGCATCCACAATGTGGATTCCTCAGAAGACAACAAGGAAGGAGAAGCCATAAAATAAATAATTTAATTGGTCTTCAGAGTCTGAGGGAATTGTTCCTCAAAACTCTCAAAGAAATCTCTTCTAAAAATGGAGAATGTTCTGTTTGCCACATCTTTCCACTCTTTTCAGACTGCCTCTTTAAGAATGTAATGGAAAGACAGATCATCTACTGTATCCATTGTACTTAGCATGAAAGCCTTCTTCATTTTGAGTCTTTTTCTAGAACCCCGGCATGTCCCTGATTTCATAGATCATGTTGGTCAAACCTTTCCCCTGTACATATTTTCCTTTTGGATAGACATCTAGATCATCATCATTATCCATCCTTTGCCTCTTTAATTGGGGTTTATTCACAGCTTCATCCACTGCATGTTTCATAATTGTTTTATAAATCTGGTTTCCAAATCTGGAGAGTATCATACTCCTCCATTGCCTCAATATTGTAGGGCTTATCAGATCTCCTCACTGAGCCAGCAGACACTATTGCTGAACAGAAAAAAGGGAAATTGAGCCAAGCTACACTTCCTATTTAAACTGGTTGACCAACAACCAGGTCTCAATACACATGAGGCTAGGTTACTGAAAACAACCAGCATGTAGCCTCCCCCACCTGTGACACACACTTGCGCACCCTGCAGGGATCTGGAAACTCCTAGTCAATTGTGAAGTGGCCCCTGTGGTGCACTGTCTATATTTTCCTGCTCTACCCAAATACAGGGACATGTAAATTGCCTGCAGCTGTGCAGAACACCTGCCGTGCACCAAGTGCACCACATGTTATGAAACATAACAGTTAAATATGCAAAACAAACAGTATATTTCTGCACCTTACCTTTGTAGAACCATTAAAAAACACAGCCCATGCAGAGGGAGCAGCCATAAGTCCATGCAAGTCATAAACAAAGCAAAAGAACTTTGAGTATCATATCCTGTTGATTGAGACAAAAGGGACCAATGCGATTGTAATGAAATGTTTCCTGTTAATTACAGCACACAATGATGCTACTGTTACTGTTGTTCAGAGCCACTGCTGCCTGTGTCTGTTGAAGCAAAACGGCTGAACGGGTGTCATCTGCAAAAGGCATTTGCGTTGAGAGGTATGTAATTGAAACCGAGTAAAACTATTTATTGCAACTACAGCAAACTGTACATCTCTGTCAAACTTGAGAAATCCATGCCAGATCTTTTTATGGATCAACAGTAAAAATACTGATTCACCCAAACAACAGACTACATGCCAGCATTTTGGGACTGTATGGAAGAAGATGCAGGAAATAATCTGGGTGGTGTTATATGGCCACTCTTTTGATTTTGATTGAAAGATGTTTTTAATGAAATAAAGCTATAGTATTTTTTTTACCCTAAAATTCAATTCCTCCCACCTAAATCAGGGTTTTGGCCTATATGAGACTGCATAAATTGTACAAATTGTGATACAAATGAGTTCAAATTTCAGCAAATGCGTCACAGGAGTGACAGCAAACTTCTATCATCCTATGTAACTAGGTTTATGATTGCAACCATTTTTGTAGTGCAGAATACGTTTTTGAAGAATTTTGACATACTAGAGAGAGTGGTAAGGACATAGCTGAAAAATATATTGAGGAACAATCGAAATGGAAATCATCTAAAAAATTGGTGTTGTGTAAAATAATAGAGTACTTTTTAACACCCTAGCTGCTGGGCCTCCCCCCAATTCTGAGCGCTTTTTTTGCTATTTGGGGTAGCTTGTGCTTAGGGCTCCATAAAGTTTTTATCACATAAGTTATCCACACCAAATGTGTGTCCTTTTTTCCAACGTCCTAGGGTTTGTGGTGGAAATCATTATGAAACCTATGGATGATTCAGAAAATCTATAGATTTCTGAAAAGCAGACAAAATGCCAAGTTCAGCAAGGGGGGCATGTTTCTAGAGCCCTTGAGGTTTTACAAAAAAAAATAACTGCTGAAATAAAGAAACATTGAAAATGAGTAGGGAAAAAAGGGCATTTGTGGCAATATTTTCATCTGTAACTTTTTGTCATGATGGTCTACTGACAAAACCAATATACTATTATGTCTGCTAGTCCTTCTGCTTACAGAAATATAGAGGGTTTGTCGGTTCTCCAAGAACCCATGGTACCCAAATCAAACAACTGAGTTGCACTCTACAATGGTTTCTCATTGAGTACAGACTATAGACCAATTATTATAGCGAAATAGGCATGTTTTTGTATCCAGAATCCCTTGCAAACCTCAAACCTTCACTAAAAAGAAAATGTTCCTAAAATTTCTGTAACAGAAGGATCTGCAATTTGTGGTGAGCCACACAGTTCCTTTCACCCAGCATTCCCCCAGGTCTTCCAATAAAAATGGTACCTCACGTGTGTAGGTAGACCTAGTGGCTGTGACAGGAAATGGGCCAAAATGTAACATGGGTGCAGCACATTTGTCCAGCAAAAACTAACCGTTTTTTCCCAATGTGGGTAGCTCAAGGTTTTGGACCCTAGCTCAGCTGGCACCTAGTGAAACCTAGCCAACCTATACATTTTTTAAACTAGACATCTAGGGGTTTTCAGGGTGGGCTGACATGCATGACCCTCACCATGTGTTTGTACACAGAATCCCTTGCAAGGTTCAAACTTTGATTTAAAAAAACACATTTTCCTCACATTCTGTAAGGGTAAGTTCTGAAATCCGTAGGGAACCACAAACTCCCTTTCATCCAGAAATTCCCCAGGTCTCCTGATAAAAATGGTACTTCTCATGTGTGGGTAGACGTAGTGCCCGCAACAGCAAATTGCCCAATACACAACATGGACACAGCGTTTTTGCCACTGAAAACGGACTCTTTTTTGCCAAATGTGGGTAGCTTGAGATTTTGGATCTTAGCTCATCTGGCATCTAGGAAAATGTTGAAAATTGCCCTTTTTGGAAGGTTATCCCCAAACTTTTCACCTTTCTCCTCCTATTTTTCTGACCTTTTTTTTGGTCTTAGGACTCTGAGCACTTAACCACTGCTAACCAGTGCTAAAGTGCATGTGCTTCTCCCAAAAACCATGGTAACATTGGTGTACCCTCAATTGGCATATTTAAATTACATGCAGTTCCCTTGTAAAGTGGTATACTATATACCCAGGGCCAGTTAACTGATTGCTACTAGTAGGCCTGCAGCACTAAATATGCCACCTACTTAAGTGGTCGTTTAAACATGTCTGAGGCCTGCCACTGCAGAGCCTGTGTGTGCAGTCCAGTCTTACTGCCACACTGACTTGCCATTATAAATCTATTGCTAAGCCTTAGACCCCCCCCCCCCTTTTCTTACATATGTCACCCCTAAAGTAGGCCCTAGGTAGCCCATAGGGTAGGGTGCCCTGTGAGAAAAATGGCAGAATATATACTTTTGAGCTTTCATATCCTGGTAATGACAAACTCCTAAAGTCCTTTTACATCACTGTGCAGCCTGACCCTCTCATAGGCAATCATTGGGAATTCCTTATAATACTTTTGAGATATAATTTCTGATACAAGAGGAGTAGCTGCATCATGGTTAGTAATATTGGAATGGTAATAATAAATCCTCTTTACTGGTACGGTCAGACTTTTGATTACTATTTTAGAAATAACACTTTAGGCATATCTCTGCACTACCTACCCTGTTTGCCCACAGCCTATCCCCAATACACGTCTGGTTATGCTAGGTGACAGCTACCCTTTTGTATTCACTTCAGACATCCACAACACAGGATACTCAGCTACATCTGCATTTACCTGCATATTGATGGGTCTTCTCGGGAGGAGGTTGGGAAGGGCTCCCACTTACATCTCAAAGGGTAATGGCCAGAACCCTCACAAGGGGCTGATTACCTCCCACTGTTAGGCTTGAGCCAGAGCTGACCCAAAAGTGGGGCCTGTGCACTTCACAAGAACTCTTTGTAGTGACCCCCACATCAAAGGCACTTTTAAGTGTAAGTACAGGGCCCATCACCCTCTAAAAACAGTACACTTCTGGACTCAAAGAAACTCTGCTGCAGTAAAGACTGCTGTGTGCGAGGATTGCCAACATTGACTGCTCTCAGGAACTTCTGCCCTGCCTTGCTGCACCATCCTATTGCCTGCTGATCTCTGCCCATTAGCCCAAAACTCCTTCACTAAACTCAGAGTGACTCCGAACGGCTTTTGCTTTCTGTTGCCATTAGCTAATTCAAATCACCCCAAGCAGCTTTGCCAAATTCTGCCACTTTCAACTTTGATCACCCAGAGCGGTCCTGTTTGCACCTCTGCTCATCCGGAGCGGTTCTGTCACACTTTGCCATGTGCAGCTTTGATCACCAGCAGCAGCCCCCATAGCTAATGCCCCTTATTCTCCCTGCACCTGGAGCACCCTTTCTAAACCTAGCTGCTGCACCATTCCCCCCTGGTCCCCACCTGCTTCTCTGGTGACCACGCTCAAGAATCACCTGTCCAATCCCTGACAAGAATGCAGCCAGGACATTACCATAGACTGTGGAATCCACACGCACTTGTGCCAAGGAATCCCCAGCACCACATCTTCAATTGATTCATTGATTATGAACCTTGCTTTATTTTTGAGTCTGCAAAACAAATATTTAACCATTTACTAAATCAATCTCTATTGTGCTGATCTTAAATTAACCAGATAAACAAGATTTATTTTTCTACATTCATGTTGAGTCTCTTTTTGGGGTGTACTTCTTGTGATTATTGTGTATGCCCTACACAAATACTTTCCATCTTGCCTTCTAAGTTAGGCCTGTCTTATCTGCACCAAGCTACCAGAGGGTGAGCACAGGCTAAGTTATGTTGTGTAATTGATTTGCCCTGACTAGGTTTGTGGTCCCTTCTTGGACAGGGTGCATACGTCCTTCACCTAGAGACCCAATTTCAAACAGGAAACCTGGCCAACCCATAGGGTGGGCTGACCTGTGTGACTCTTGCCATGATTTTTTTCCCTAGAATCCCATGCAAACGTCGAACTTTCACTAAAAAAATACATTTTCCACATGTTTCTGTGATGCAAAGTTTTAGAATCTGTAGGAAGTTACAAACTTCCTTTTACTCAGCACTCCCCCAGGTCTCCCAATAAAAATGTTTCCTCACTTGTGTGGATAGGCCTAGTGCCTGTGACAGGAAACAGACCAAACTGTAACAGGGATGCAGCACATTTTTCCACTGAAAACTGACCTTTTTTTTACAATGTCGGTAGCTCAACATTTTGGACCCTAGCTCAGCTGACACCTAAGGAATCTAGACAATATGTACATTTTTTAAAACAAAACACCTAGGGGTATCAAAGGAGGGGTGATGGGTGGCTCTCACTGTGTTCTTTGAACCAGAATGACATGCAAACCTCAAACTCTGACTAAAAAACATTTTTTCAGCACATTTTTCTGATGGAATGTTCTGAAATCTGTGGGGAGCCACACATTTCCTTCCACCCAGCATTTTCCTTGGTCTCCAGATAAAAATGCTGCCTCACTTGTGTGGGTGGGATAAGTGCCCGTGAAAGGGAAGGGCCCAAAACGTATTGTTAAAATAATGATAACTATGGTAGGTGTACTAATACATCTTGGGGTCAACAACCATGTAGGAAAACCTAACAAACCCAGACATGTCTGAAAGTAGACATCAAGGGAAGTCCAGGGAGGTGTTGCTCGTGTGGATCATCCCCCAAATTTGGCTTACCAATAATACCCTGCAAAGGGGAAACGTTGAATAAAAACTCTATTTTTGCTTGCATTTCTGTGAGGTAAACTACATTATCGTTAAGGGATCCACAAACTTCCTATCACCCAGCATTCCTCAACTTTTCCAGATAAAAATGCTTCCCCACTGGTGTGCCTGGGCCTAGTGCCTGCAACAAGAATGGATCACACAAGGGTCAACAGTAGCGTACTTGCACAAGTCCACGCGCGGAGACCACTAGGACTGCAAAGTTGTTTTCTGCACTAACCCCATTTAGAGCGTAAAGCCCAGAAGTATCCTCCTGTCAAGTAGGAGTCCCTAGAACAGGACTCTAAAGTGCCTCCATTCTTCCTCAGAAATTGTTCGGCATGCAGATTTGTTTGCTGCACAATTTGCTCAAGGAAGTCAACTTCCAAAAAGAGATGGGGATTGTCACTTGGTAAAAAGTTGGCTGTATCACCTTTACATCCAGCATCGTCAGTGAAAGGCGTAATTTGTGGCTGAACTAAATTGGGGATCTGCCAAGAGAGCACTTCATATTTGCTTGTCGTCTCACGTGCCTGCTCTCTGGGTTCATCTAACCTGCTACTGTTGTCCTGCTGCACAGCTTGCGAAGGGACAGCATGACTGTCATCATTGTCTCCCTCAGAATCGCTGAAAGATCAATCGAATGAGATTTCGCTGACTGAAAAATCACTTCCAGATTATGCTTCATTGTCAGCCCCCTCAAATGCTGACTCAGTATCTGCTGTTTCAGTCTCTCATCCTGCCTTAGAGTTGTCCTCTATAACCCAAGGTAGGGCTTGAGCAGCAGTCATACACCAAGACACCAAGACCCATCTCTGCTACTGGCCACAAATGTCCTGTTAATACACCATATATGTAGAAGGCAGATATGTTAGTCTGAAACTATGGGTGTGTGTGCAACAGTAAATAAATATTGGTCACCTTACTTGTCTTCTTCCCTCAATCAACAGGTTCTCCAAAGACACTAACAAAAAAGACAGTATTACTTCACCTTGCCACATACCCATCATCACAGCCTTTAGCACTTGTGGTGCCCAGTGCGACAATCTGTTTTGGTGCTCTCTTTCCCAGGACCTCCTCCTTGGATTCCCTCATACTACCCCTCAAAAGTGTCCCTCATCTCCTTATACCCCTCTCTTACATACATTTCATTTGTTTTAAAGTGCTAGTAATGGCTGGCTTTACTAATCCACTCAGCTAGCCACATATAACAGATCTGTTATTTGCAGCAAGCATATTAACCCTCTGCGCTACTCTATGGCATCAAAACTGCCACTAGACCAAAGTCCGATCTCTCTCTGTAGCAGGAACATAATCACAAGGGACTTGACATTTATATAAATGTCAAGACCGTTGTGATTATGTTCCTATATATATATATATATATATATATATACACACACAAGAGAGAGAGAGAGAGACTAGGTAGTTATAGTTAGGACCTAGTTTCTATCTAAAAAGCGTTTATTTACTTGCCTATATCTTTGGCGCCACTTGACGAATCTTCATGAAAGTTTGCCAGTCATGTCAGCTGCAGCCTGGAAAGTTTTGTGGTTATCTGTCCAGTGGGGGCAAGAAAAAAGGGATGTCCCGAAACATTTTTCCCCTTTTTATTTTTTCATAGGGATTTTTTATACAGCCATAGCGCAAAACTACAGAATGGAATTACACCAAATTTGGCCGAAAAATAGGTACTGGTCCAGAAAGTGAAATTTTTTTAAAATGTAAATCCCTTCAGTAGTTTTAGAGAAATTAAAGAAAATTAAAATTTTTATATATAGGGGCGCTAAGGATTTACGACCCCTCCCAATCTCATGCTGAATCTGATTGTGTGACAAAACTTCAACAATGAAGCCATTGAAGTGTTAACAGCCATCTTGGGACTCAGCTGAAGACGAGTTCCCGAAAAAAAAATAGAAAAGGGGACAAGGTACAAACACCCTGACCCCTTAGCTCTGGTGCTGGGGTCCCAAAGGGACCCTCCCCACCCCCCGGGCTACAAAAGCATTTTTTTTAATTTTTAAAGCAAAGTCATGACAGGGTTGGAAATCCACAATAAATATTTGAAAAACAACAAGTGCAGTGCAGGCTCCAATACCTATTTTTAATTAAGCCCCTGGGTGGGCCAGGTTCCAGGGGCTCTTTTTTTCTTTTTAAGAGGGGGCACTCCAGCCCCCCACCACCTCCCTGGGGCTATACTGAAATATGAACGGGGGCCGTGTAGCCCTCCACACACCAGGGACCACAACCACCCTGGGCATTAAAGAAATTCGGTGCGGGGGGCACTTACAACCCCACCACAGCCCAGGGTACCAAACCTTGGGGCATTAAACAAATTGGATGCAGTCTGTTTTGGATCACCTTTAGCCCCTAGAATTACCAGCTCCCTGGGGCTATGATTGTTGGAGGGTGGCTGCGTGCCCCCCCTCAAGGAGCCACTGATGGCCCTGGGCACTACCACCCCTCAGAGCCGGCTCCTTCTATGTCCCAGTGTGCCCTCCCCAGGACACAGCTGTTTGCTGTGGTTTAGCTGCAGCTTTGCAGCTGCAGTAAATCCACAGGAAACCCTTCCGTTTTTGACAGTGGGTCCTGCTGTCAAAAACAGAAGCTTTTATCTCTGTCACCTACATGCAGGTATGTGTGCAAGGGACAGAGATTAAAGGTTTGAGCTGTTGCTTAAAGTAGCTCTTTGGTTGTTGAAGCAATGGGACTGTGGGGAAGGTGTTGAGGCCCAGATAGCCTGAAAAAGGCTCACAAAAAAAATGAATAAATAAGGTGGGACCGCAGGGGAGACCATGATGCTCACCCCATTGTCGTCCAAGATAGCCCAAAAACTGTGTATGGAGGGGGCATGTTTTATAGTTACCTTAGGGTACAAGTTAGAGTCACTTGAGGTAACTCTAACTATAACTGTGAATTTCTATGGTTTTGGACGTTTAAAATGTGTCCCTAACTGTAACGGCCCTGTAACCTTTGGTTTTTTTCAGTAGATTTCTATGTTCTTCTTAATTGTATTTCCTAACCTTACTTTTTCTGTGAATATACATATATATATATATATATATATATATATATATATATATATATATATATATATATATGTATATTTATATTTTCACTAAAATAACCAGAAGTTAGAGGGACGTTATAGTTGGGCTCACATTTCAGGCGTAAAAAAACATAGAAATTCAGCAGTTATAATCAGAGTTTCCTCAAGTATCTATAACTCGTGCCCCAATGTATCTATAACTCGCACCCCCACCATGCACAGTTTTTTCCTAATTTCTTTACTGTAAATATTACATTAATATTATTACGGATGTTACCAAAGATGTCATGGGTACTGTCATTTGTGGGGCAATTAGCAGTGCATGGCAAGGGTGCGAGTTATAGTTACCTTAGGGCACGAGTTATGGTTACTTGAGGTGAAATTCTATGGTTTTGTATGCTTGAAATGAGAGCCTAACTATAACGACTCTCTAACATTTGTTTTTTTCAGTGAATTTCTATGTTGTTTTTTAAAATCTATATCCTAACTATAACGTTCTTGTAACCTTTGTTTTTTCGTTGAATTGCTATGTTTTTTTAATGTACAGTAATTTTCATTACTATACGTTAATCCAACCACCCCCTCGCATGGCCCTAAACTTGCACCATGAACAGCCTTCACCCGTGCACAGGGAAGGTTGCCTGCAAGACAAGGCCTCCAGCAAGACCCTGCAGCAACCTCCCCTTAACCACTGAACCCCATGCTGTACACTGGCCTTTGGCCGTGCACAGCGGGAGTTGCCGGCTGCCGCTCTGGGTTGATAATAGACGTGAGTGAGTGTATTTGAGTGTGAGAGTGGCTGTCAGATTCTCTGTCTGGGTGTGAGAGTGCGCACATCAGTGTTTTACTGGGTGCCTCAGGGACTGCACAGCCCCCCTCCAATGTGAAGATAGCCCGGGGGTGGTTGTCCCCAGGGCTAATAGGGGTCCAAAACTGACATCCTTTCAATTGTTTTCTGTTTACCCTGGGGGTGGCCATCCCCACAGCCATCAGAGGCTCCTAGAGAGGGGGCTGCCTGGCCCCCCTCCAATGTGGAGATTACCTAAAGGGTGGTGGTCCCCAGGGCTAAAGGGGGTCTGATACAGACCACCTTTCCATTGTTTTCAGTTGTGGATCCACCGCAACTCCGTTCATAAGACAAAAGACAAAAACAAAATGTATGGAGAGAGATCCTCTCTCTTTAATACCTGTGTGGTTTCAATGGGGGCCAAAATTATAGTCAGGAGGGCCAACCCTCTGCTGACAATTTCACAGTTATTTTTGTTATTTTATTCCATTGGGAGCACAATTGTGGTGTGCTGGCATCACAAATAAGCAGGGGTGGATTCTCCAGTGTAAAGCACTGGAGAATTACTTTAACCTCCTTCCTGGTGACAGCCAATAACCCTCAGACACACCAAGAAGGGTGTGAGTGGCGGCCATTGCCCATGGCATGCAGCAATGGGTTCAGAAATCACCATCTTGAGTGTCACTTATAAAAGCCATACATTTCCCACAGTCGTCAGAAAAAGTATCATTTCGAAATAACACTACTTTGACTGTTTGGTCATGAAAACTCAGTTTTTTCTGTGGTATTTCAAAACTACCTAAACACCCATTGAAACTTGAAAAATCCAATTATGTGTAAAGCGACGTTAATAATTGTGTGCTGTCTTTGTTTAATGTCAGAGACTTGAGTGGAATTTCAGAATTGTGTAAGTGCTTCTGACAGCTTAATTAAAGGATGTCACTGTTCCAGGCATACTATCATATTGAATTCTGAAGCACTCTGAGCCAGCTCTGGGAATTCGGCTTTATTGAACATATGCACCAAATGTATTATTTAGTATGCACCAGTATCATAAGGACACCGCTTACATCTCTGAAGTCAAGCAATTGAAGCTTGATCTTCTGTTGTTTGGGTCTTTTATATGATGGATTATCCTGTCAAATCAGTATCGTAGGCTGTAGGTGCTGGGGGCGCTTCTGCAAAATGGCCTTTGTAACTGCTTACTTGTGGCAGATGGATAGGCAGGCCCCTTTGCGGAAGGCCAGGGAAGTCACTATTCGCCAAGCCCAGGTTGCGTCCGTTACCGAGCACGTGTTGAAAACTTATTTGTAGATTTGAAAGCAAGCCTGCCCTATTTGCTATTAATGAGACAGCTACAATTGTTACTATTACCAGTTAACAGCAGATGATAGATCAGCTGCTTTTTCACTTTGCCTGTTCAATTTTTTTTTACTTTAAAATAGGTCCGTGCGTTGGAATCCAGCTTCAGTCTAGGCAGTACAAAAAACGTTGACGTCCTTATTTGGCCTTTCACGAAGTTTACTGGCTTACCTTTGCCTTTCTGCCTGCTCACCACCACTTGTATTTCCACTCTTTGCCCATGCAAACAATCTGCTTAGCTAATTCTTGAGTACAGAAGTTCATTTGGAAAGAGATGTACCTCTAGTAAAGTATAGGGAAAGATCATAAAACGTAATTATCCTTCAAAAAAAGATTTTGATGTTTTAATATCAATTAAAAAGTAAATTAATTAAACATATTAATATTCTAGAACTAATAAAATGTTACAGCACATTGACACATAAAATTTGAAGTTTACTAAACATTTAAACATTAAAAAATATATTAATTTAATTTATAATTATATTAAACCCATTCACTCACATTTGTATTCTTAATATTGATTCAATTCAAGTAATAACCGTTTTTGTATTCTTTTAGAAGTAATTAATGTTTACCATAAAAATGAAATGCATTTTTTAAAATAAAGTATGAATTTTTTAAATGACATAGGGGGTCATTCCAACCCTGGCGGTCAATGACCGCCGGGTTGGAGGACCGCGGGAGCACCGCCGACAGGCCGGCGGTGCTCCCAAGGGCATTCCGACCGCGGCGGTAAAGCCGCGGTCGGACCGGCAACACTGGCGGTCTCCCGCCAGTGTACCGCCGCCCTTTGGAATCCTCCAAGGAGGCGCAGCTAGCTTCGCCGCCGAGGGGATTCCGACCCCCCCTACCGCCATCCAGTTCCCGGCGGTCCGCCCGCCGGGAACCGGATGGCGGTAGGGGGGGTCGCGGGCCCCTGGGGGCCCCTGCAGTGCCCATGCCACTGGCATGGGCACTGCAGGGGCCCCCGTAAGAGGGCCCCTACAAGTATTTCACTGTCTGCTTGGCAGACAGTGAAATACGCGACGGGTGCAACAGCACCCGTCGCACCTTCCCACTCCGCCGGCTCGATTATGAGCCGCCATCCTCGTGGGAAGGGAGTTTTTCCCTGGGCTGGCGGGCGGTCTTTTGGCGACCGCCCGCCAGCCCAGGGAAAAACTTAGAATATCCTCCGCGGTCTTTCGACCACGGAGCGGTATTTCGGAGGGGGGAAGTCTGGCGGGCGGCCTCCGCCGCCCGCCAGACTTGGAATGACCCCCATAGTATTTAATGTTTAATTGAAGCTTAGTTCTTTAACATTAAAAACTTCTTTAACTGTGAAAATAACTTGATGTATTTATTATTATTTCCTATGGGGCGTTATAGTAAGTGTCTACATCCTTTATTGTTTATGAGAGTGAGTTACAGCACCTCTAATGAATATGTACGGTGCTAGACTTATCTCAAGTCTGAGCAGGATTACATTTACTACTTGGAACTTTTTGGGGCTGTAGTAACCATAGAATCATAGTTTGTGGATAGAAATGGGTTACTCTTTCGTGGGTGGGTGTTTGTATTTGTGTGCCTCTCCCTAAACCCGTCCTTACTCTTCCTTAAACTCTAACCATTTAGAAATAATTATTTCGCATTGATGACGGTCGGGCCTATATTCTTACTTCACTTCTTCTGACAGACCTTTTTTGGGGTGTTTGAGGGGTAAAGGAGAGTTTAATAAACCCTTCAAATCAATGAACAGTTTAACCCAATTGGTAACAAATTAAATCCATGAAACGGAGGATAAAGTTCCAAGATTTTTCACACATTTAAAGACATACTGATGTAAATGGATCTCAAAACCATGCTATATAAGTACAGAATCTCCAAAGGTGAAATAAAACATTGAGTGAGGGTACATTTTATAAGCCATATGGGATTTTCAGTTGTAGCAATCCAAAAGGTGAGAAATAGAATCTGATGATCTGTATGTAAGTCGAGGTCCTCTTGTCTAATCATTGGAGAATCTAAGTTGATCTAAGTATACTAAATTGAGCTGTTGGGAAATCCTAATTAAGCCTCAGGAAATATAGAGTGTCAGCATAGCAGAAACCACAGTAGAAGTTCTGATAGAGAGGTGATGTATGGCATAAAGCCACACAAGGGAATACAGTGTAGCGAGGTCTGTACCCACTCATGTCTCAAGGGGATCTGCCCTCTTCTAACTAGGTAAATACCAATTCAACTTATAGAACCTTCAAGAAAGCTACGCCATCTACGTCAGTATTTTTCTACCTTCTTTGCACAGATGAAATTGGCAACTCCCATCAAACCACACATCCCACAAATTAGACATCAGGATGGCCTTGAGTGTCTCTTGGTGTCTGGTACACAAATAGGAGTTTTTCTTCTTAGTTCGTTAGTGCTCCACTATACTTGCCAGTGTCCTCCTCTACTCTACCATCTTCAATGCCCACAACATGCCTTTCATTAACTGTAGACTTTCATGAACGCACATGCAAAGAAAAGATATTTCAACTCAAGGAAAATTCCACGTTAAAGGGTAGAAACAAGAAATCAAGGGGCATATTTAGGAGCCCCTATAGCAACTTTAGCACTCCCATAGCATCAATTTTTTGACACTAAGGTGGCGCTAAAGTGGCAATTTCTCAGCGCCATATTTACATATTTACAAATTGGTGTAATTCATGCATTGCACCACTTTGTAAATCTTTGCACCACATTATGCCTGCGCCAGGCATAATGTATGCATGGGGGGTGTTCCTCCATTAAGTGGGGGGTGAAAAAATGGGGCAAGGAAATCTAAAAAATTTCCTTGTGCCATTTTTTGGGGCACTTTTAACGCCTACTCAGAGCAGGCATTAAAATGATGCATACCATTATTTATAAAGGGACCTTACGTACTCTGCCGGAGTAGCGCCAACATTTTGGCACTACTTCTGCAGAGTACATTAATAGTGTAAAACAAATGACTCTATTGCCCCCTAACTGTATTTTAAATAAGGCGCACACATGGTGGTGGTAGGGGGGCACTAAGGGGTACAAGGAAAGTGGGTGCAGCGCCGCGTTCCTTAAATCTGCCCCCAAATGTTTCAGGCCCATGGTTGTACTAACATAATATGGATTTCGATACACATTCAAAATACATGGTTTTATGCAGTTTTACCAAAATGGCATAATCAGAGTACACAAGTATAAATGTGCATGAGTACTAAAATTCAGCATGTAAAAATGAAGCATTAGAACACACACACACCACACACATATATATGTGTGTATGTATAAATATATATATATATATATATATATATATATATATATATATATATATATATATATATATATTTATTTCTAATCTTTTACTATGAAGGCACCTTCAATAATACAATGTAGGAGCTCCAATTTGCACTAGCAGCATTAAAGCACACAATGTATGCATTGTCGATTACATTATAATGTCATTTGTGTAACACATGATGGTAAAACCAAAATTAGGTGTTACCACCATTTTCCAGTCATTCCCCCTATTTCCTCCAACATTTCCTACCAAAACATATACCTACATCAACAGAGATCTTCACATACATTGAAGTAGGAGTGTTGGAGGCAGACGTCTCCATGCATAGGTTTGTGAATTGCATTTTTGTAGTGCGTGAGTAGTACCACTGAAGTATCATTAAATGTACTGCAAAGTGAACTTTGAGTCTTCGACACTATGAAGAGCTTCGTTATGCATTTGCTTGCACTCCATTTTTTAAACATTTCAGTTCTTTTCAGAATCCTTTTAATATGCTGATAAACTATTTGTCTGAGGATTCATTTATTCTTATTCCCACCGCACAACCCTGGTAACCCCTCAACAAATAACAGGCAATTGCTAATAAGGCCCACATGGCTAGCACACAAACGAGTAAACACTGAGAGACAACTGCAGTTGTATACTTTTGTCACAAAAATGATGGCAGTCAATGGGCTACTGCCTGTCTAGCAAAAGTCAAAAAAGAAAAATTGCAATCCAGGTGTTGCATTTATTTAAATTGGAAGAATAATTTTTCCAGGTGAAATAGAGGAACTAACTTGCCACAGTTAGATCTATGCAAGAAAATACTTTAGGCTGAGAAAAAAAATCTGTTTGTTCTTATTTTAGCGACAATGACTGTTGGTGCTGGCACAGGAGAATAGGCTGGGAAGTGAGATGGGCTAATTTCAGGGGCAGCTCCTCCGCAAGGGCAGAGGAGTGTCACCCCACTGGCTAAGACCCAGCAGCAGAAAAATAAAACAATATTTCATTATCATTTTATTTTTCTGCTACTGACTCAGCCAACATGTGAAGAGAAGGGTGAGGCTGGGCCATGGACGGAGGGAGGGGGAGAAGGAGTGGAGTGCACTAAGGGCCTGATTTATGAAACGTTAGCGCCCCCTATGTCATTTTTTGATGCTAAAGGGGTGCAAACTTACAAAATATGATTATATTTTATAAGTTGGTGCCACTTATGCCTAAAAAATGACTTAATGGCAATGCTAACTTTTCATAAACCAGGCCTTAAGTGCGCATGTGTGTTTGGCCAGCCCAACACACAAATGCACTTAGGTTTCTCTAACCTGGCTATGTTGCACAGCCGGGCTGGAGAAACTGCACAGACTCCAGTGCACTGTCTGAGTGGCAGACCAAGCCACTCAGACCAATCCTGCTGCTGCTCTCATGCTAAGTATAGCATGAGAGCAGTGCCGCGATTGCTGGAGAACCTATGTTGGTCTCCCAGTGAATGCTGAAGAGCAGAAGAGAGAGACAGCAGGAGGCGGCTGTTAGACCTGACAGCCTTAGGGTGGTCACCCCTAACTTTTTGCCTGCCTCCCTCCACTTTTTGGACACTGTTTTTGCTGGTTTCTAGACTCTGCGCACTTTACCACTGCTAACCAGTGCTAAAGTGCATATGCTCTCTACCTTTAAACATGGTAACATTGGATTATACCCAATTGGACTATTTAATTTACTTATAAGTCCCTAGTAGAAGGCACTATATGTGCCCAGGGCTTGTAGATTAAATGCTACTAGTGGGCCTGCAGCACGGATTGTGCCACCAACTTAAGTAGCCCCTTAACCTTGTCTCAGGCCTGTCATTGCAAGGCCTGTGGGTGCAGTTTTATTGCCAATTCAACTTGTCATTTAAAAGTACTTGCCAAGCCTAAAACTCCCCTTTTTCTACATATAAGTCACCCGTAAGGTGTGCCCTAGGTAGCCCCTAGGGCAGGGTACTGTGTGGCTAAAAGGCAGGACATGTACCTGGGTAGTTTACTTGTCCTGGTAGTGTAAAACTCCTAAATTCGTTTTTACACTACTGTGAGTCCTGCTCCCTTCATAGGCTAACATTGGCGTTGCCCTCATATATTGTTGGAGTGGTAGCTGCTGATCTGAAAGGAGTAGGAAGGTCATATTTAGTATGGCCAGAATGGTAATACAAAATCCTGCTGACTGGTAAAGTTGGATTTAATATTACTATTTTAGAAATGCCACTTATAGAAAGTGAGCATTTCTCTGCACTTAAATCTTTCTGTGCCATACAATCCACGTCTGGCTGGGTTTAGATGACAGCTCCTTGTGCATTCACTCAGACACACCCCAAACACAGGATACTCAGCCTCACTTGCATACATCTGCATTTTGAATGGGTCTTCCTGGGCTGGGATGGTGGAGGGCCTGCTCTCACACAAAGGACTGCCACACCCCCTAATGGGACCCTGGCAGACAGGATTGAACTGAAAGGGGACCTGGTGCACTTCTAAGCCACTCCAAAGGCACATTTGGGTATACAAACAGGACCTCTGCCCTACCACCTCAGACACTTCCTGGGGAAGAAACTTGTAACCAGAATCTGCATCCTGCCAAGAAGAACTGCCTGGCTGCCCAAAGGACTCACCTGACTGCTTTCTGTGAAGGACTGCTGCCTTGCTGTTTCCCTGCTGCCTTGCTGCTCCCTGGTTGTGGTGAGGAAGTGTTCTCCAAGGGCTTGGATAGAGCTTGCCTCCTGTACCCTAAAGTCTCAGGACTAAAAATACTTCTCTCTTGCAACTGGACTCCTTTTGCAGTGAAAATTCGATGCACAGCTTGCCAAAAACGACACACAGCCTGTCCCGCGGTGAAAAATTCACTGCACGCCAAACCGGAACGACGCCACTCGACTTCGCAAGGAAAAGATCGACGTGGCGCCTGCGGTATGACCGGAACTTTGACGCACGGCCCACCAGATCGACGCACAGCCGACCTGGGACGACGCAGCCCGACTTCCAAAGGAGACATCAACGCGGCGCCTGCTGTGCGGGAGAAATTTCCCCGCACCGCCCACCGGAACGACGCAGAGCTTGTCACAAGCCCAGGATTCCACGCACAGACCCCGGAGCGTCTTAAAACCCCGCAACCCAAAGAGGATCCACAACTGAGCACTGGAAATCGGCGCCCAGCCGTCCCTGCGTGGAAACTAAACGACGCATCGACCGTGTGCGACCAGAGAAATCGACGCACACCCCTTTGTTTCCCCGCTTCTCCGCCTCTGCGGCCCTATACAGAGATTTTTCACGCAAACCAGGTAGTTTGTGCTTGAAAGAGACTTTGTTTGCTTTTAAAAGACTTAAGACACTTTATATCACTTTTCAGTGGTATCCTTACATTTTCTTATTGCATCTTTGATCGTTTTGACCTGCAAATATCCAGATTAAATATTGTATATTTTTCTAAACACTGTGTGGTGTATTTTTGTGGTGCTATATTGTGTTACTGTATGATTTATTGCACAAATACTTTACACATTGCCTTCTAAGTTAAGCCTGAATGCTCAGTGCCAAGCTACCAGAGGGTGGGCACAGGATAATTTGGATTGTGTGTGACTTACCCTGACTAGAGTGAGGGTCCTTGCTTGGACAGGCAGTAACCTGACTGCCAACCGAAGACCTCATTTCTTACAGCAGTGGTTAGAGCGGAAACAGTAAGTGTTTTTTTTGTTTTTTATTTGTTCCCCCCATCGGCCCCCAAACCCCCTCCCCCCTTGGCATTTGCAGTGGCCGCTGCTGGTAAACATGAAAAAAGGGTCAGTGATTGGTGAAAATAGACAAAGCATCTTTCATCATGAAGTTGTGCTAATGCTAAAACCTGATGTGATTTCAAAGCAATGTGAATGTAAAACTATGCAGACAAACCCAAATTCAGAAAAAGTGTGTGTGTTTGTGTATGTGTGTGTATGTTTCATTGGTTAACCCGCACATTAGCTCAACTGAACAATATTTGCCACTGTGCTGCAACTAAATACCAATTACCTAGAAGTTTTATATATGTATATATATATATATATATATAAACTACAGCTTCGCCTTTGCCCCAGCCACTTACTTTGCAGTGGATCCAGCAGGGTGGCATCCCCTCATGTATACAACGAACGTTGTCAAGACCTCACAGGGACAAATGTCCCATGACGACAAGCAACAGGCCGTGATCCCAAGCAAAAACGTGTTTTTTATTAAATAAAAGAAATCCTAAAGCGTTTCGGAGCAGAAGCTCCTTGATCACAGGTCATATACACTGCTTCATTGAGCATGCATTTAAACCAAGGAAAGACAAACAACATCAACAAAGGACTCAAAGCACTAGTCACAAATGTGTCAGCCATTTTGCAGTGGAATACATATAGTGCACTGCCTGGTCACTAGATTGTTTTTCTCATATGCTTAATCAAATATTAATTTCATTGCTCGCACTAATAAACAAAAACCATATTACATATTGTATACTTATAGTTCACATGTATCTAATTTAATTTATGTTTAAGTAACTAACGAAAAATACTTTACTATCTTAGTGTCTGCCATATTTAAGAGGTGTAACGTATGTGCTTATTTAAGCTTGCGCGTATATGATACACAAAAAATATATTTACTTTACTAACTCCAAAAATAATAAAATTGATAATATAATACTCATCTCATCTGTAGAGTGTGCTCAAATGATATAATAACTCCTTGCAATTCCAACGTCTATCAATATTGTATATTACTTTATTTCTTACCCAGAATTTAAGGAACATAGGATTACACTATTGTAGTAATAACATACTGAGAAAGAGGCTCCACCAACTATTTTCTTTTTGCTTGGTGCTCTAATTAGCTACAGTGGTAATCTGGATTGCAGTGTCATTTTCTGTGAGTACCTCTGAATTCTTACCTCCAAGAATAATGGATCCTTACTACTGATTGCCTTTGTGTGATGCACAACACCTTGAAAGTAGATCTTCAAGTGACAGGCATCCAGTGAAGGACCCCTATAACAGAGGAGGAAATGTGATTTTGTAGTTGGTTATGTAAAAGTTGTCATTGTGTTCTGTAACCTTTGAATAGGTCTTAAAAATGAAAATGTACTTCATGCTAACAACCATTTGCTTACTCCAGTAGTTATACAGCCAGGGATGTAGTGGCTTGGATCTTCTATGAGAATCCCAGATGTGAGAAAACGTAGTATCTGCTTACATGTATTATCAATGATAACTCAGAGGTTTCTAACTGCAGGTGAAGTTGAAGGTGAGGCCCCCAGTTCTTCTGACCATGTTTTCAATGGATCATCATATGTTAACATCTCAGTTGATGTTCAGTGGCACAGACAGTCATCTACCTTTGAAGCTTTAATTGCATTAGGCTTGTCCAGTTTTTAACTTATTTGGGTGGCATCAACATATATGTTATGAGAATGAATTTGATGAATTCTGATAGTGGTCTAATGTACTTGTTGAAAAGGAGTAGAGAGATGGCTGAGTCTTGAAATACTCTTGCCTTGGTGCTGTATGGTTTAGATGACTTCTAGCCACAGATCCCCCCCCTTTGGACTATAGCTATTTGCCAGAATGGATTCAAAAGATTTAATCAGCATGTGCACTGGTAGGTGGCATTGTGTGGTTCTGTGCAATTCCATTCTGCCTTGTAAGTGACAAGTGGAACAGCATATAATTAGCACTCCTTTGCTTATGTTGGTTAGGTTATTTCTGCACCTCTTATGTGTAGCTGGAGATTGCTTCCAACTTTTTCCTCATCAGTTGATGAGGGTTTTTGTCCAAAATTGCTTCTTCCTGTGTGCAAGGTAAATATGTTCCTTCCTAAAACTAAGCCTTGTAAGCATAGTAGTAAACTGCTGCAAACAGATGTCTGTGACAAAACTCCAAAATGTCTGCCTCTGTTTGGGTTCAGCACCCGACTCCAAGACCTGCAAGGAACTTACAAATCCAAAAGTATTCTAGGAAAGTAAAGAGAAGCTACATGTTGCTGAACACCGAAAGAAGCCTCAGAAGTGCTACTCTCACTCGAAGTCAAGGATGCAGACCTATTCCTGCTGCTGAGGAAGTTCCTGTGACAGGTCTTTGTTGAGGTCCAAGCCTTCCAGCAAGTGAAACCAGAGGTCACAGGGATGTTGGGGTGCTTTGCGGTCTTGATCCCAGTCCCCCGTCGAAGAGCCACTTCTTCAACTGCTCTTGCAACTCCCCAAGTTTCTGGGCCCATCAGCAATGTCACAACAGATTAACACAAGTCCCCTGCACTGGTGCTAAATTGAGCTGCCTAGCGCCAAAGCAGGCATCCTTGCACCATCATGCAAGGATGGCAGCGTTGAAGGGTTTGATTGTTTATGTGTGGGAAGGTGTCACTTCCTGCACGTAAACAATCATTAATGGTGATTTGGCACTTCTGCGTGTGCTGCAGAATGCAGCACACACAGAAGTGCCAAAGCATTATTTTGAAATGATTGTTTATGTGCAAGAAGGGGCACCTTCCCACACATAAACATTCATGTTTGTCATTTTGCTCTTTCTATGTGTGCTGCAGAATGCAACACACTTAGAAAAAGCAAAGAACGAGGAGGAATAAAAGTATTCCTCCTCGTTGCACCATGCTAAACCTACCCCTTGGGTGGCATTAGATTTTGGCGCTGCCTCAGGTGTACAAAAGTTCGGAAATCTGAGGCAGTGTCAAAATGCAATGGGTGTTGCTGTGGCACTCCCCTTCCACGCAAAGGGATGCGTGTGAAGGGGGCATATTTACAAGGTGGCATTAAGCCACAAAAGTCACCTGCCTAGAGTAATCCATACCACATGACTCCTGTCTTAGAAAAGACAGGAGTCATGCCCACCATCCCAATGGCCAGCACAGGGGACCAGGGAACCCTGGGAATGGCCATTGCACCCAGTGTCATGTAGGAGGGCCCATTTCAGAGAGCTCCCAATGGCACTTTAAAAAGAATACTTACCTGTACTTACCTATACTTACCTGGGATGGGGTCCCCCATCATCTGCCATCCCTTTGGTGTGGGTGGGGGTGTCCCTGGGGTCTGGGGAGGGCACCTGTGGGCTTATTCCATGGTTTTCCAGCATGGAAATAGGCACACAGGTCCCCTAACGCCTGCCCTGACCCAGGCAATAACAAATGGTGCAAAGCAAGCTTTGCACCATTTTTTGACCCCTCCTGTGCCTGATTTTAGCACAGGGGATAAATATGGCACTATGACCAGAGAGTCATTTTTTGCACGGGAATGCCTACTTTGCATCTCATTGATGCAAAGTAGATTTCCACGTCCCCAAAATGACTTTAACTCCATATATTTGGCACTGGGCGGGTCTAGCGGCAAAGTATAAGTATGGAGTTAGTTTTGAACCGAACTTGCGTTAACATAAATGATGCAAATTTGGTGTAAAACAAGTATAAATAGGCCCCTTGGTTTAGACAGAAAACTGCAGGCTTTCTAAAAATCCAACTTTACCATTAAAGAGGATAATAAATTACAATTTATTTGAGAGGAAATAGCACTTCTCCATCTGTTCTAAACTGAAGTAATCACTCATTAAGTGATAGTCAGTGGGAGAGGTAGCCATTCAACAGTGAAAGTTAATTTTAGGAGTTTTTCTGAGCCAGGGGTGGTTAAAGCCTACCTTAGGGATGACTAGCAAGCATCAAGAATGAAGGCTTACCCCTGGCAAAAGGCTCATTTTGCCAAGTGGAAATGGCAGTTTAAAACTGCACTCACTTTAGGTTGCAGGGGCAAGCCTGAGGCATGTTTTACTGTGTTAAGTCAGTGGGTGGCACAAGTTTTGCAGCCCATTAGTAGCATTTAGTTTACATGTTCTGGTTACATGCAGTACAATTTACTAGGAGTTTATAAATGAATTCAATGTGCCAATTTGGTGTAGACCCATTGCACCACATTTAAGGGAGAGAGAGCACAAGCCACTTACCTCTGGTTAGCAGGGGTTAAAGTGCACAGAGTCCTAATGCCAACAGACTGAGCTCAGAAAAACAAGGGAGTGAATGCAAAATGCCAAGGGGAATGCCACACCAATAATGTCAGGTCTAACAGAGAGGTGGCAATCAGAGGAATTTGGTTTCAGGTGAGACTTGTCCCATATCAACCTGTTGGAGTTGTGGGCAATTTACCTGGTGCAGGGAGACTTCCTATTGTTTATCAAAGGGAGGTTAGTTTAGGTTCTCATAGACAGCATTACCAACATTTGGTCTTGCAACAAGCAGTAAGGGTAGGGTCCTAGATCCTGTTACATGGCAATATGGCACAGGGCAGATTCTAGCAATGGGAGAGATCTTTTCACCACCACCAACAAAGTGTAATGTCCAAACGTTTGCCATCTGGAGTTCTCAAGAAGGCTCTCTCTCAGAAACATATCCTGGATAAAATGGAGAATGGAGAATGGGACTCCTTTATGCAATTCACCTGCTGTCTCTACTGCCACGAGATCTGGAGAAGATCAGAAATAAACTGGCTCAAGTCATCCTAATGACTCCTGAGTAAGCAAGTAGAGGATGATACCCAAAACATCTGGGTGTGAGCATCTTTCCTCCAATCTGGCTACTGCTTCATGAGGATCTTCTGTCACAGCAGCAACTCAGGGTACTGCACCCGAGCCTGAGTAATCCGTACCTCCATACATGGAGTTTGAGCAGCAGCAGTTTATTATATTTGATCTTCCTCCCAAGGGTGTGGGTGTCATTTTTGCTAACATTTCCCCTCTACAAATTCTTGCTCCGTGGGGCTCTTAAACAACATTGTATTGTGGTGTGGCATACGTAATATTGACCCACTGCAGGCCAAGCTGTAAAATATCTTGTTGTTTGTTTTATCCCTGGAACAGCAATGACTTGCTGTGAGCACCTTTAAAGTTGTTTTGTTGGACCTTTCAACTTTTGTATATTTAGAAGATCTGCCGGCATTGTTCAAATCATTTGTTATAATGAGGTGTCTAAAAGTATTGACAAATTTGTTCCCACCCTAACATGTTGTGATGCCACAGTGAGATCTTAATTTGGTTCTCATTTTCTCTTCAATACTATGCACAAGTGTCCACTATGGCCCATATTTATACTTTTTTGCTCCGCATTTGCATCATTTGTTTACGCAAATTCTGCGCAAAACTAACTTCATATTTATATTTTGACGTTAGACACGTCTAACGTAAAAATATAGGAGTTTGCACTATTTTTTGGATGAGTGAACCTACCTTGCGTCAATGAGATGCAAGATAGGCATTCCCATCCAAATAAATGTTCTAGCCCCATATTTTTCACTTCATGCTAAAATGACTCAAGTGTTGGAGCATGGGCTACATAATGGTGCTAAGCATGCTTAGCATCATTATTTAACACCATGTAACGGGTCCACAGGTGCCCTCCACAAGCCCCAGGAATACCCCCAACCCCACCAGAGGGACACCAGAGGAAGGGGGACCCCATCCCAGATAAGTCCAGGTAAGTATTTGTTCCTATTTTTTTTTGCCATCAGGGGCCCTAACTTGGGGTTCCTGCATGGCAAAGGATGCAATGGCCATGCCCTGGGGGCACTTGTCCCCTGTGCTGGCCATTGTGGTGGTGGGCATGAATTCTGTCTTTCCTAATACAGGAGTAATTTTTTGGTGGTTGTGTGCCAGGAAATGGTGCTAGTCTGGTTAAAGGCATTTTTTGCCCCTAACCAGGCTAGCATAATTTTATGACACAAAACCCCCTCTTTTCCTACCGCCACCCCCACCCGGCTAGTGTCTTTTTTTAAGACGCTAGCCCAAATTTAGAGGCAGCTTGCACCATTCAATAAATACCGCACCCTGCTGGTGTTGTGAAATGATGCAAGCTGGCTTTAAACTTTTTGTCACAAAACTGCGTTAACACAGTTTTGAGGCAAAATAATAAATATGGATCTATGTCTCTTGACTCTGAAGACTGGGGCCCTCATTACAACCGTGCCGGTCGGTGTTAAAGTGGCAGTAATACCACCAACAGGCCAGCGGTAAAAAAAATGGGATCACAACCACGGCAGAAACTGCCAACACAGACAGCCACTTTACACTCCGACCGCCACGGCGGTAGCAACAAACACCGCAGCAGTAACCGCCAACAGACAGGCGGAAGACAATGTACCGCCCACCACATCAAAACCCGCCTATCTGCCAGCTTTTCTGGGGCGGTACCAACGCCATCAAAAGCATGGTGGAAACAGCACTTGGAAGGGAAACCACTCACTGCTCGACACAAACGAAGAACCAGGAAGCCATGGAGCCCGAGCTGCAGGTCCTGCCCATGCTGGTCTACCTCCTCATCTTCCAGGAATACGAAAGGCGTCGGCAACAACCATGGTGAGTACTGCACCTAGTACACAGGGGAGGGGGGGAGAAAAAAGAGAGTGACACACACACGCAACTCGAAACACCCCCACCCTCCCCCACAACACCCTACACACAAACACATGCATCAACATTACATTTACACCCCGTAACTCCCTGGAAGAACAAAAGACAAAAGCAATAGAGTTAAATCAGTGATATTATAGAAATAGGCAGATATACATATTAATAGAAAAACAGTATTTACAAAAATAGACAATATGTACATAAAGCGGTACATTGTCCATTCAAAATGTCCGTCGGCCACTGGGCCAAAGATCATGGGCCAAGCCCACACTTGACTCCTGCCTCATTACGGAGAGAACACTGCAGGGGCATCAGGTTGAATACACACAGGCACCTCAGTAGGATGGGGAGGGGGGCACCTCAGCCGGAAGATGGAATAACGCCACTGTTCCTCGATCCTCGAGTGGGCTTCATGCCCACTGCTTATTCCTGGAGAGTGAAAAGCCACAATCTCTCAAGTCTCTCAAGTGGGTGGTTTGCCCACTGCTTGCTCCTTGGGGGTGCAAAGCCACAGTCTCTCAAGTCTGTCAAGTTGGTGGGTCACCCAATGATTGGTCCTGTGGAGTGTGAAGCCACAGTATCTCAAGTCTTTCAAGTGGGTGGTTTGCCCACTGCTTGATCCTGGTGAGTGCAAAGCCACAGTCTCTCTAGTGGGTGCCTTGCTCCACTGGTTCTAGAGGGGGCTTTGTGCCCAGTGTGCTTTATCCTGCCAAGGATTGGGTGAGTGGATGCATATCTCCACTGGTTGTGGAGGGGGCTTTGTGCCCAGTGTGCTTGATCCTGCCAAGGATAGGGTGAGTGGATGTCTTTCTCCACTGGTTCTGGAGGGGGCCTTGTGCCCAGTGATGCAACACTTGGGGTGTGGCAGTTCACAGTCCCTCACCTGGGTGTCTGAGGCACGTGATTTGCAGGGACCAGATTGCATGATAGTCCATGGAGGCAGGGCTAGACTCCATCCTGCGGCGGATAAGGCTGCAAACTGGTGGTAGTGCTGGTGGGGGTGCTGCCAGTGGCGGTGGGAGGCTCCAGCCCTTCTTCTGCAGCCTCGGATGGCTGCCCACTGGGGCTGCTGCTGCTGGTAGTGGAGCTACTGTCAGCAGTGCAGATGGCAGTGCTTGCGGTGGTGCCGTCGGCGGTGCTAGCGGCGGTGCAGGTGGCGGTGCTGGCCGTGGTGCAGGTGCTGCCAGTGGTGGGTGGAGGCCCAAGCCATTCTACTGCAGCCTCAGACGGCTGACCACTGGGGCTGCTGCTGCTGACAGCAGTGGTGCTTGCGACGGTGCAGGTGGTGGTGAGGGCCGCGGTGCAGGTGCCAGTGATGGCAGCGGTGCAGGCGGCGGTGCTGGCCGTTGTGCTGGTAGCCACCAGGGCTTCACCTGCAGCCTCCGACGGCTGAAGTGCCTTTCCTGGTGTTTTCTGCCCCTTCCTCACCTTGGCAGATGGTGGTGTCACCTTGGGTCTGGCAGCTAGAGTCTTGGAGGAGGCCTTGCTGGGTGGTTGGTGCTCCTTCCCCGTGCTACATCCTGTCCCCCTCTTCACCTTGACAGGTGGCGGTGTTGGCCGTTGTGCTGGTAGCCACCAGGGCTTCACCTGCAGCCTCCGACGGCTGAAGTGCCTTGCCTGGTGTTTTCTGCCCCTTCCTCACCTTGGCAGATGGTGGTGTCACCTTGGGTCTGGCAGCTAGAGTCTTGGAGGAGGCCTTGCTGGGTGGTTGGTGCTCCTTCCCCGTGCTACATGCTGTCCCCCTCTTCACCTTGACAGGTGGCATAATGGTTTTTCCCTTGGCAGGTGTTTGTGGCACACTGGCTGGGCTGACGGGTGACCCCTTTGAGCCTCTGTTAGCTGTAGGAACCACAGCGGACATTGACTTGGTGGCTGAGGTGCTGGGCTGGGTTCTGGACACCCTGGCCCGAGGGGAAAGATGGGGGTAGGGGTAGGGAAGAGGTCAATGTTTTCCAGGAAAAGCTTCCTAGAGACACTGGGGCGGGAAGAGGGGGAGGGTTTGGGAGTGGAGGAAGAGGGAGTGGTTGTAGTAGGTGTCTGTCTGCTGTGTTTGGGTGCAGGTCCATGGGCTGAATAATGTTGTGAGGTGGATGCATGTTTGGTGGGTGGGTGCTTAAGTTTGTATACTTTGGGAGGAGGGGTCACAGACACACTAGGAGAGGGCACAGGGGCCGTGTGCATGGTTGGGGGGTGTTGACTGCTAGTGAGGTGTGTGTTGTGATGGGCGTGCTGGTGATGGAGGTAGTGGATGAGGATGTAGTGCATGCAGGTGTGAGTGGAGATGCTACTGGGAGGGAGGTGGATGACGAGAAAAAGGGGGACACAGCGGAGGCAGTGGATGTTGGTGTGTTTGCATGGGGATGGTGCTTGTGTGAGTGCCTGTGGGATGAAGTGTGGTGATTGTGTTTGCCTGAGCCACATTTCTGTGTTGATTTGGGTGAATGCTGGTCTGAAGGTATGCTTGGGATAGCCTGGGGTTGAGGGGATTGGGACTGGGTAGGGGAAGTTGGAGGTGGGAGGCTAGAGACAGGGACAAGGGCTGCCATCAGGGCGGAGGCCAGAACCTGAAATGCTCTCTGTTGTGCCGCCTCGCTAGAGTGAATGCCCTCCAGGTATGCATATGTTTGTTGCAAATGCCTCTCGACACCCTGGATGGCATTCAGAATAATTGACTCCCCAACAGTGAGGGATCTCAGGAGGTGAATAGCCTCCTCACTGAGGATAGCAGGGCTGACTAGGGCAGGGCCTGAGGTGCCTGGGGTGAAGGAGATGCCCACCCTCCTGGGTGAGCTGGAACAGGAAACACGTTGAGGGGCTACTGGGAGGGCGGTGCTGGTAGGGGGAGTGGTGGCTGTCCCTGTTGTTAGGGTGGACACAGAGGTGTCCGCCACTGCCAGGGAGCTTCCATTGGAGGAGGAGTTGCTGTCTGTGGTGTCCCCTCCTGTCCCCATCGCGGTGCTCCCCTCGCCCTCTGTCACACTGGTACCCACACCGTCAGTAGATTCGGCCTCATGGCCCATGTGGGATCCAGCTCCCTCCGTCGCCGATGCCTTTGCTCCTCCGCCAGATTATGCTAATGCACACAAGGGCAGGGTGACAAAACAAAAAGGGGGGGGAGAGACAGAGGATACACTTGGTCAATGCCAGCAACACCACAACCGTTGGCGTACACAACACACAGGGAGCAGCCCTATGCACTAGGCGATGCACTACCACTTACTAAGATAGTCACCAGCTCTTGGGGTACAATGCCTAACGCCATTAGCTGCACACCTGAAACCCACAGGACCCTGCCCAGTAGTAGATGCCCACTAACACTATTGGGTTGGAGTGCTTCAGAGCCTGCCCAACAAGGGACCTACCCTGCCATCTTCGCCCTGGCCTAGGGACACCCACAGCCCACATCCCCCTCCCAGGTAACCCTTAACGTGTGCAAACTCAGGATTCTGAATCTGTACTCACACCCTTGTGGCTGCCTTCAAGTGCCCATCTAACTCTGGATAGGCCACCGCCAGAATGCGGAAAATCAGGGGGTCATGGTGCGACGGGTACTCCTTTCTTTTTGGGAGGCCAGCCCCAGCTGGACCTCTGCTGTCTTCTTTACCCAGCGGTGCAGGTCCTCCCACCATTTGGGGCAGTGGGTGTTCCACCTGTGAAAGACCGCCAGGGTATGCACCTCCTTGGTGATGGAAAAGACAGCAGAAAAGGGAATTATTCAATTGTCCAGACCATCACACTCATGGCCCACCAGATCCCGTCCATTCCCTGACGCACATACATTGACCACCATAAATGCAGCACTCTGGCCAGGATGCCTCTGCCCCCTACATGTGGCTTACACACAGAGCAATTCATACATTCATGGCCCACACTTCATGCTCACAGTGTACTCTCCTGTTTGTCTGGAGGACTGTAGAGTAACATGTACTGGGGTAGGACCCCATCCACCAGTTTCTCCAACTCCTCCACAGTGAAGGCAGGGGCCCTTTCCCCAGACACATGAGCCATTGTCTCTTCCAGACACAGGTCACAGCAGCACTCCGGGGAAGGTCTTCTCCTGTTGAAGGTCAGGTAGCAAGTGAGTGAACAGATAGAAAATGGCAGTCACGTCCACGGCAGTGCCTACCGTCACTGCTGGCGTACATCGCCATTTGCTCCTGGAACCCATAGGGCCCAATGATAACCAATGCGAAGTTGCGCGGCGGTCTTCTACCGCCTATTGCAACAGCGCAAAACCCCAGTGGAATTACCTAATTTCCACTTGCTCCCTCTTCACAGGTCAGGCAGCTGCCATTTCAGGGGGGCACAAGGCATGCCACCGACCGACGTCACAGCAGACATTTGCACAGCAACATATTTTTGGATTCCCATACTGGTTCTGTAAAGGAAAAAATGCATCATTAGTTCAATAGATGTGTGAATATGACCCTCTGATCACCGTTTTCTTCCATAGGCTTCAACCGCTGAGGCTGAATATGAGATGGTGACATCCTCTGGTGTACAGACCCCTGGTGGACCTTGTGACAATGGAGGACAGACACATTATCATAACATACAGACTGAATCGGGCCACGATCCAAGAACTGTGTGCCCAATTGGAGCCAGACCTGATGTCAGCTATCCGCCAGCCCACAGGTATCCCCCCTCTAGTGCAGGTCCTGTCAGTGCTCCATTTCCTGGCAAGTGGTTCCGTCCAAACAACAGTGGCCATGGCATCAGGGATGTCTCAGCCAATGATCTCCAACGTGTTGACCAGAGTGTTGTCAGCCCTGCTGAAACACATGAGCAGCTACATTGTATTCCCCCAGTTGGAGGATTTGGCCACAGTGAAAGCTAGCTTTTATGCCCTGGGACATATCCCCAACATCATTGGTGCCTTTGATGGTACACATGTGCATTTGTCCCCCCTCTCCCCTGGAGAAATGAACACGTTTTCAGGAATAGAAAAAGCTATCACTCTATGAATGTGCAGATGGTGTGTTTGGTGGCCCCTACATCTCCCATGTGAATGCCAAGTATCCTGGCTCTGTGCATGATGCATTTATCTTGAGGAATAGCAGCATCCCATATGTGATGGGCCAACTCCAGAGGCACTGGGTGCGGCTAATGGGTGAGCCCACGGTCCCTACCCAGTGTAAGTTGGCGTCTGGGTATGGAGTTGTCCCTAAAGGTTAGTGTGTGTCTAACAGTTGTCCCTCGATTTCTGCAGGTGACTCTGGTTACCCCAACCTCTCATGGCTACTGACCCCAGTGCGGAATGCCAGGACAAGGGCAGAGGAACACTACAATGAGGCATATGGGCGAACAAGGCGGATAATTGAAAGAACCGTCGGCCTCCTGAAGGCCAGGTTCAGGTGCCTCCATCTGACTGGTGGATCCCTGTACTACTCACCCAAGAAGGTGTGCCAGATCATCGTTGCATGTTGCCCAACCTGGCCTTGAGATGCCAGGTGCCTTTTCTGCAGGGGGATGAGCCTGGAGATGGTCTTGTGGCAGCAGTGGAGCCTGTGGACAGTGAGGAGGAGGAGGCAGAGGAAGAAGATGTGGACAACAGAAGTAATATAATACAGCAGTACTTCCAGTGACACACAGGTAAGACACTGTAACTTCACTTTACTTTTCATTTTTCTGTCAGACATTGTACAAGGCAGCCTGGTTTCCCTATGTCTATGGCCACTTACTGTACCCTTTGGCATCACTATTTTCAGATCTCTGTGGCCCACTCTGGCTTCTGGTGTGTTTACTGTTGCCCACTAAAGGTAATTCCAATGAAAATGTAACTGTACATAAGACTTGCTATGCTTTGATAATGTTTTACTAATACATATTTGAATAATTTGACAGACTCCAGATTTGTATTTGTTCCAAGGGTGTTTATTTAGGTGCTCATAAGTAGAGGGGGATGTGCAATGGGCTGGGGTGATGGTGGAGGAAAGTCCAGGGTAGATTCCAATCTCTTGGTATCACAGGTGCATTGTCCAAGGGGGCATAGGAAGTGGAGCAATGGCAGTTCAAGGTGGACAGGGTGACAGAGTGGGACAGAAGGGTGACAATCAGGAGAGTCTTATTTCCTGGCGGGGGTCTTGACAATGTTCTCTGGCTTCTGCCTGGATCGCAGGGACCATTTGCGGGGTGGTTCGCCTTCTGCAGGAGGTGGGTTGCTGGTGGCCTGTTGTTCCAGTGGCGGGGCCTCCTGTCCACTAGCACCGGTGGAGGTGGAGGGCTGATCTTCAGCTGGCTAGTGTTAGGGGCCCATTGTTGAGCCAATGCCTCCCTCATGGTGTTGGCCATGTCACCCAGCACCCCTGCAAAAGTGACCAGGATGGTGTAGATGTTTTGAGGTCCTCCCTGATCCCCAGGTACTGTCCTTCCTGCAGCCACTGGGTATCCTGCAACGTGGCCAGTATCTGACCCATGGTCTCCTGGGAATGGTGGTATGCTCCCAGGATATTTGTGAGTGACTCCTGGAGAGTGGGTTCTCTGGGCCTATCCTCCCCCTGTCGCACAGCACTCCTCCCAGCTTCCCTGTTGTCCTGTGCCTCTGTCCCCTGAACTGTGTGTCCACTGCCTCTGACCCCAGGTCCCTGATCGTCCTGGGTTTGTGTGGTTGCCTGGGGTCCCTGTAGTGGTGGACATACTGCTGATTGATGTGTCCTGGGGACAGTGGCATGGGCCCGCTGGGTGGTAGTTGTGCTGGTGTTTTCTGATGGGGGAGGCTCTTTGGTGGTATGGGACTGTAGCAGGGTAACCGACTGTCCGGATGTCCCTGATGGGCCAGGTTGGTCATCCTGATCCAGACATGCAGAGCTGCTGTCATCACTGTGGGCCTCTTCTGGAGGGGACTGGATGTTGCTGGCAACTCCTCTCCGGTGACATTGAGTAGGGGTCCTGTGGGGATGCAAATGCAGTGTTATTATTTTTGCGTGTGCCATCTTGAGCATGGGTATGTTCCCCACTATGGTTGTTATTCCCAAGGCAGCTTTGGCTTGTGTGAGTTGTGCTTGGTTTGGCTAAGTGATTGTCACTAGTGTTGATGCTGTGCTGATGGGTGTCCATACAGGTCTGTGATGGGGGTCCATGCATTGGTGTGGCATGCAGGGCTTGGTATTGGGATGGGTGGGTTGTGATAGTGGGGTGATGGGGTGAAGGCAGCGGTTGTTGTTTGTGATGGCATGCAGGTAGGGTGGGGGATACAGTAGTAAAGATTTGACTTACCAGAGTCTAGTCCACGTGCTACTCCTGCGAGGCCCTCAGGATGCACGATTGGCAAGACTTGCTCCTCCCATGTTGTTAGTTGTGGGGGAGGAGGTAGGGGTCCACCGCCAGTCCTCTGTACTGCTACCTGGTGTCTTGCAACCACAGAACTCACCTTCCCCCGTAGGTTGTTCCACCTCTTCCTGATGTCATCTCTTGTTCTGGGGTGCTGTC
The DNA here is from genome assembly GCF_031143425.1 of Pleurodeles waltl. Classification (NCBI taxonomy): domain Eukaryota; kingdom Metazoa; phylum Chordata; class Amphibia; order Caudata; family Salamandridae; genus Pleurodeles; species Pleurodeles waltl. The sequence continues at coordinate 211,888,225 of NC_090437.1, forward strand.
CCACAGTGTTGACCCTGTCCACGATTCTCCGCCATAGCTCCATCTTTCTAGCAATGGACGCCTGCGGCACCTGTGATTCAAATAGCTGTGGCTCTACCCGGATGATTTCCTCCACCATGACCCTTAGCTCCTCCTTTGAAAACCTTGGGTGTCTTTGGGGTGCCATGGATGTGGTGGGAGTGATATGTGTGCTGGTGTGTGGGGTGCCGTGTTGGGGTGTGTGGTGTGAGGTGCGTGGATGGTTTATGGGTGATGGTGTTTTGTGGCTCTAATTGAGTTGGTGCTCATGGCTTCTCTCTCTCTCTCACTTGCCAAAATGTTTGGGTCATAAAGGGTTGTGGGTGTGTGTTTATATTGGATTGGGTGTGTGGGTGTGGTGTGTGTATGTGTGTCAGGTGTGCGTAGTTTTTATTGTCCAATGTGGTGGAGTTTTGTTAGGGTGTGTGTATTTTGAGCGCAGTGGTGTGTACCGCCAATAGTTTACCACGGTTGAAAGACCGCTGGGGTGATTTGTGGGTCCTGATACTGTGGACGTATTTCTGTTGGCGTAACGGTGTGGGTTTTGGTACCGCCAGCTTATCACTGATTATTGGTCTGGCAGACTTGTGTGGGTGTCTGTATAGTGGTGGATTTCTCAGTGTGGATCATAATACCCATAGCGGAATACCGCTGCGATCACGGTATGTTGGCAGCTGTCAGCACGGAGGTAGGCGGCATTTACCGCCAGGGTTGTAATGAAGGCCTACATTTCTAGTTGCTTTGACATTGTCTAATTTTGTGAGTCCACTCTAATTACCATCTCTGTGCAGCCACCGTACACCACCTGTTTTACCCAAAGTTGTTACTGCTTTTATGTTAGACAATCCATTACTCTTCCAACGTTCTTTGACCCACCTCACCCATTGAAAGAACAGGAGAGACTTAGGCCCTGTTTTATGCTTTTTCGCTACACATTAGTGTCATTTTTTTATGCAAAAGTGGTGAAAACCTATAAAATACAATTTGTATTTTGTAAGTTTGTGCCGCTTTTGCATCAAAAAATTACGCTAATGCGGCACAAAAAAGTATAAATCAGGGCCTTAATCAACTGAACATTAAAGGTATTTTAAGCTTTCACATCAATAAACTTCTTGTGAAGTTTCTGAGAAAGAAAAGGTGGTGTAAAAGGGGCCTAGTCAAAGAGGATTTTCCTCAGCATTGTACTGGCCAAGAAGCAGCCTGCAGAGGAGTTGAGGGCCCATTCCACCAGTGTCAAGGTTGCCATCACTGCACTGGCATACAGAAATCCTGTACTTGAGACATGCCGAGCTGTGACGTGTGCTTCAGCATACACATTCACGTAGCACTACTGGCTTGAAAGCCAGGTCTGACAGGAAGAGTATTTTGATAATTCTATCCCGCAGGACTTTATGATCTGAGCTTTTTCTTAAATCCAACAACATTGGAGGTACTTTTTTGGTATTTATTCTTAAGGTGAGGACTCTGCAGTGAGAAGTACCCATCAGATGATCAAGTTACTTACTTTTAAGTAATGCTCTTTCTGGTTGATACTCCATCTAACCACAGATTGCTCACTTTCCTATCAACTTGCTACCATTCAGTTGAGTGGTCTATTTTCCCATCTAAAAAGGTCCCAATCTAGGAGTTCATGTATGTACACGTCTGATTATTGTTGGGCCACATGTCTGAGAGCTCAAACAGAGTCAAGAAATAAACTAATGTGCACATATAGGGTGGCTCAAATACGCAGCTCCATTTGTTACTTCCAAGGTGGAAAATATTGCGTAGAGTAGCACAAGGCCAGCTTCTGGAGTGTAGGAGCACTGGTTTTTAAATTTTCAGGATCCAGTGTGGTGCCTGGGGATTTTCAACAAGGTAAAAATCTGTGGTTAGAGAGGAATAATCCCCAGAAAGAGCATTACTGAAGTTAAGTCTCTTGTTCTTCTGTCATTAAGGATGGAGTAGATCTTTTTAAACATGCTCTATTTAATTCCAATATCTTTAATCTTTAAATAATGATTTTCAATGCACTGTGTTAAAGGCTAAAGAAGGATGGTGATGAGGAGTAATAATGTAGATACACCCATTCTATGTACTGTGGTCTTTATGTATACCGGATTGAGATCAAGTTGATTCAGTAACTCTCTCAAGACAAAATCCAGTTTGTTAGTGAGATCGTAGCATTTCTATTTGAGGAAGTTCAAGTTTTGAAAGAAAGCTGTCTTCCTATTAGTTTTTCAAGGAGTGGTCTATTTGAAATTGGTCATTAGTTATTTGGGTCTACCTGGGCCAGGGTATTTTTCTTAATGAATGGCCATGTGTAGCATATGAAGAGTTCTGCTGCAAAAGGGCCTGTGGTTAATGAACTGTTGGATATGTTTATTGCAGATGCTGCAAACTAAATTGATAGTATATTATTGAATGTTTATGGTGGGCATGAGCCACAGGACTTCACCAGGTCTTGGAATTCCATATAGAATAGTTGCTTGAAGTAATTGTGTGTTGTACACTTTCCTGCAGAGGTAATTCCTTTGAACATGTGCTTAGATTGCAAACAGCTGCATCTTAGGTAAAATGACATGGATTGCAATAATTAGAATGATGAAACATAATGAAAGCAAAATGGTGACCAGGAAAGTGAAACACAGGCAAAGTCCCACCATACTGTCAGTAGGCATAATATCTGTGGTTCCTACCTAAGCTACGTTAGAGCACAGCATGATAAGCCCTAATTTGCCCTTCAGGATTCCTTTCTTGGGAAGACATCATCCCCATACCGAGACAAGGAAGCCTGTTGCCTAGAGAGACACCATCCCCATGTAGGCCAGGGAACCGGTAGTCTCAGCAAACAGCTGTAACAAAGTCAATCATCATGCTGTTGTGGTCCTCTGGCTCGAATCTCCCTCTAACATGTATGGGACAGAAAAGGGGTTTTATAATAATACAGCTGATGTTCTGAGAAATGTCCCCACATAAGGATGTGTGTGCATCTGTGAACATTGGAGACGCAGTGTACCATTTTGTGGGCAAACCTATCTCGCTGCACCCTTAAGGAAAGCACAAAGTGAAAAGAATGTCTTGCTAAGAAATGTAATGCTTTCCTAGCTGAAAGAACAAATAGATAAAGAAAGTACAACAGCACCACGAATGTGGCCTATGCTGAAATAATAAAAATGAAGCAGAATAAAATGTAACTGGGCTAAAGGGCACAAGCAGCAGGCCTAGGTGCTAAAATAACGTGCCCAGAGACATCACTAAAATGACTATGAAACAAAATAGAGATCAAATGTTTTGGCTGCGGTGATGAAATGATCTGATTTCAGGTCACAGAAACATCTATTGTGGAGTACCTTTGTGCAGCAACGTGTGTTTGAATGCTTGGAAAATAAGATCATTTAGCTTTTTTACTGGTGATTTATCAATTATTTGGTGCCCTTTGGAAGTGCATTTTGACTAGAGAAATTGTTGATTTGTACAATTACATTGAATAGTGCAGAGCTGGTTTTATTCATTAATTTGACATTAATTCATGGTGTCTTCTGTTTTGGGGGATCTACTGTTGAATGTTTCATTCATTCAGAAGTCCATCTCACTAGAAACCTGCACTAGTGAGATAAGGTGGCAGGGTTGTCTGGTAGTGTAATAGAGAGGCATCAGTTGGATTGAAGACTGTGCAGCCTTGGTAATCAATGCACTGACATTTAGCTCCGCCCACGAGCTTTTGTGCAGAGCTTTGGCACCAGCAGTCATTCTTTTACAAATTAAGCACTGCAGTACATGGACATTTTTGAGGGGTCATCAGAGATCACAGCAGCGACCCTTGGCTTGCCCCTTGAGATCCCTGGCACTGCCTTTGCGACCCCTGACCTCGGAGAGTGCAAAATCTGTGCCTGGAACACAGGGGCAGTTTGTCCTATAGATGTCATTTGGGATTCAATTTTTCTGGTTTTCTATAATTTTTTGTTACACAAATAGTGAATAATATTATTCATTATTAGGGGCATATTGCAGAAAAATGGCTCTGCACGTAGTAGAGTGCCACTTTTCTTGTGCTCTTTAGTGGTCCCCTATCACCACCATGTGCGGGCCGTATAAAGATACAGTGCACCATGGCGCATGGTAGGGGGCAATAGCGTAATTTTTTTATGCTATTGATGTACTCTGCAGGAGCAGTGCCAAACCTTTTGCGCTACTCCTGCAAAGTACACAGGGGTCCATTGTATTCAATGGCATGTCCCTTTTAACAGGTACTCTGAACAGGCATTAAAAGTGGAGAAAAAAAATGACGCAAGGAAATCTGTTAGATTTTCTTGCGCCAGTTTTTCACCCCCTCTAATGTGAGAATGTCCCCTTTGCATACATTATGCCTGGCACAGGCATAATGTAGCGCAAAGGGTTACAAAGTGACGCAATGCATGCATTGCACCACTTTGTAAATATGGAACTGCATTGTGGCCTTCTAATGCCATATTAGCATAAAAAAATTACGCTAATGTGGCGTTATAATGGAACCAGGGCCTCTTAAATATGCCCCTTGGGGGCATATTTATACTATGTGTGCACCGAATTTGCATAATTTCTTTTATGCAAATTCTGTGCAAACTTAACTCCATATTTATATTTTGACGCTGGACACGTCTAGGATCAAAATATTGAAGTTAGCACCATTTTTTAGATGCGTGCACCTACCTAGGCGTCCCCATCTAAAATATGGTGCTAACCCCATATCCCCATATTTATACCCCCATGCTAAAATGATGCACGGGTGGGAGGAGGGGCTCAAAAATGGTGCAAAGATTGCTTTGCACCATTATTTAATGCCTGGGTCAGACCAGGCGTAAGGGGACCTGTAGACCCATTTCCATTGTTGAACACCATGGAATGGGTCCACAGGTGCCCTCCTCAAGCCCCAGGAACACCCCCACCCACACCAGAGGGACAGCGGAGGATGGGGAACCCCATCCCAGGTAAGTAGGGTAAGTATAGGTAAGTATTTTGTTTTGTAAATTAAACTGTCATCGGGGGCCCAACTTGTTGCCCCTTGCATGGCACAGGGTTCAATGGCCATGCCCATTTTTATGTGCAAAACTGCCTTCTCCCATACCACCACTGCCACCCGGCTAACGTCATTTTTTTTACACAGCCCACCCTTTGCGCTGGCTTGTGGCATTCCATAAATTCGGCACCCGGCTGGTGCTCTGGAGTGACTTAAGCCAGCGCTATCCTTTTTGGTGCAAAACTGCATTTGCGCAGTTTTGCATCAAAAAGTATAAATATGGCCCTTAGTGTCAAAAAATTGGAGTACAATTAGCTGGAATAGAACACTGTTTGGCAACTAAAGTAAGTGGATATGCTTTTAATTGTATATTGTGTGCTGATTTGCGAGTGAGTGTGTCGATGGGAGAGAAAGTGTGTGAATGTTTATGTATATGTAACAGTGTGTGTGTGTGTGTGTGGCAAAGTAAAGGTCAAATGGAATGTGATGTCACTTTCGCTATCCTTGGCATTTTGTTGAATTGACACCTATGCTGCAATATCACCGCTTACGTATAGCATCTCTAAATGGCATAGTGTAGAAGAAAGAATTATGCTTCAGAAGTTAACATGGCTTTTTTATTCATGTTTTGAAATAGGGTGGCCCAGTCAAACAAGTGTATACTTTTGCCTTTGTGCCTGCACTTTAATACAGATACGGGGCCAGGGACAAGAGAAAGCTGCTTGGAAGCACACCAATAAAATGCCACATTTGCATCAAACCTTTTCAAGTATATTCTCAGTGACAAACAAGTTGAACGTTTGATCTCATCAGGAGTTACCTCAATATGAAAGGAGTTATGAACAAAAATCCCCTGTATCTATTTTGATTCTTCCATATGCTCATGAACACAGGAGATTCTTTACTTCATTTTTTATATTGTTTCCTTTCTTATGTGTTTTTCTTTTACCTTCGTTGGTCTTATGTTTCATTCATATTCCCTCTTCCATTCCATTTTAAATGATTTTGTTTTCCTTCATATTTTTATTTTTATTTTCCTTTTAACTTCCTCATTTGACCCCTAGTAGGTATTTTTCTCATGTCCTCTCTTGGATCCACACTTTACCCTTAACATGAACCACAATGTTTGTTGCTGTATAGGCCTTGTAATAGGATAGACTCAACTGAATAATTCTTAGTGCCTTATGCTGTGAAACATTGGTAGCTATAAAGAGCAGTGCCATTAGCAAATAACTAGACATTTGCTGCCCAGTTGCAAATTGTACTTGTTTTTAGTTTAAGAACGCTTTGTTTGAAATAGAGTTAGCTAATGGCTACATTATCTTATCACAGGATTAAAACTTACTCCAAAGGATAATACAGGGAAGTACAGTAGATACAATGTTAACAAACGGTGTTTAAGTATGCTATTAACATTAGGAAAGTAAATAATGGAAATAAAATTAACCTTATTAAAACATTCAGGAAATGAAGAGAGAATGATGGAACTAGTGAAAAGAATATGAGAGACAAAAGAGTAAAGGAAAGAATAAGAAAATAGAGGAAAAATAAGGATGTATATGACAGAACAACCATTACCAATGTCAATGATTATCTGAATAACAAAGCAATTGCCATATACTATAAAACTGTAATACAACCAGCTGAGTGGTAAAATTTGTCGTGAATAATTATTTCATAGTGGCTGGAAAACTAAATTATTGTTCTGAAGTTGAGTAGATTGATGACTTAGAGAGTAAGAGGAGACTAGAAAGAGTTTTTTTGAAGAAGTTGCTGTGTCGAATTGACAGATGCTCTATCAAGTCTATGGTGATGACAAAGTAAATTCCACCATCCATTATAGGTAACATTAGTGGCATCATTCCAGTGGGAACTAAGGGCCAGATGTATCATCACGGCCCTTTGCGAGTCGGAAATAGCGATTTTTAAGAAATCGCTATTTCCGCCTCGCAAAGTGCCATGTATCACATTTGCGATTCAGTAATAGCGATTTCTTAAAAATCGCAAATGCTATTACCGAATTGCAAATTGTGATACCGGCCCCATTCGCAGCTATGGTCCTGTTGGCCCATATCTGCGAATGTTTTGCATTTCCAAAATTGCGATTTCTAAACCAGAAATCGCAATTTTGGAAATGCAAAAGCCCAGGGTGCTGGGGGCCTAAGGCCCCCTCTGCTGCACCCCAAAAATGTTTTGGGGACCTGGAAGGTGCACACATGCCTAAGGGCTTTACAATGTTCAATTTAAAAATGCATTTGAAATGCATTTTTTAATTTTGCACCAGGTTACCACCTGGTTTCATTTCATGGTATTTTGCATGTGCAAACTGCCATTCTGCGAAAAATCGCAATTTGAGATTTTTTGCAGCATCGCCTTGCGATGTGGATTTTGCGAATCGCAAACTGCGACTCGCAAAACCAGGTCGCAACGCAAGAAATCGCAATTTTAGAGATTTCTTATTTGTGATCTGCGAATGCCTTTCATACATCGCAGACCACTTTTTTGCACTCGCAAATGGCCAAATTTTGCAATTCGCGCCGTTTGCGAGTGCAAAAAAATTTAATACATCTGGCCCTAATTATTTGAAATGCTATAGCAATGAAGTAAATCAACAGATCTGTCCATTTAACGGGCGCCAATCCAAATAGGCGAAGATTTTCCAAAGAAAACGTTAGTAATTTCGGAAGGAAAGTTGATATTAGATATATGTGCAATCATATTGCATATCTTGCGCCAAAAATAAGCAATAGTTAGACATTGAAAGAATGCATGCAGATTGGTACCTGGTGTATTAGAGCAGGTCTAGCAGAGGTTAGATAAGGCTGATTTGTATTTGGAGAGAAAGAGAGAGAGAGAGCGGAGTTAAAAAGAGCCTATGGTAAAGGTAATACGTAGGTTGTGTCGCACTAGTATTGCAAGAGGTCCGATGTATTTTTGACCATATGAAACTCCATGTTTGGACAGAGAAGAGCAATGGAGATCAGATTCCCATATAAGTTATAGTTAATGTACAGGGCAATTTGGAAGTTGATAATGAAGGTATATGTATATCTAAGAGGCCTTGATAAAAGTGGAGGGAGAGAAATACAAAGGAGTTGGGGTGAGGGATGGGTACTGTGACATGGTAGATAATTGTTGTATAAGAAAATTCCTTAAAAATTGATATTTTAACATGGAAGTGGCGGAAAGATTACATTTGGACTGGATTTTAGAAGGAGACAGAGGTTGCATGTTTTTAAATGATTGTTAGACTTGCATAATTCCTTTAGCTACCCATTCTTTCCAGAAAAGTGTACGATTGGATAATTTTATATTTTTACTGGGCCAAATGGAAGAGTCGAGAAAGGCATGTAATAATGATAAAGGTTTGGTAAAAAAATTGAAAAGTTATTGATATAGAATATATAACAGTGGGAGATGTGAACAATCTGGGAGAGTGTGAAAAATATGCTGCTGAAGGAAAAGGGGAAATCAGAGTATCTTCCAATCTATGCCAGATCAGCGAGGAAATGTCACTAGAGGAGCAGATATAAGGTAAAACTTGTTTTAGAAAAAAGGAGAATAATATTCGTGAAGATTGGTAACATTGCCTCCACCTAGTTCTTTAGGCTTATACAGAGAGATTAAATATATGTTCTTTCTGTACATTCCATAGGAACTTAACAAATGTGCTTTTAAGAGATTTAAAGAATTTCAGAGGGATTTTAACACACAACATGGACAGATAAAAAGGAATCATCAGAAGCATCATCATTTTGATTGATCCCAACCTACCACACCAGGATAAATAGGAGGAAGACCGTTTATCAGATATTTGAAGGATTTTATGAAGAGGATCACCCAAATTAAACTGGATAGTTGTTGAAACTGAGGAGGTATATTTGATCCCTATGCATTTTATATAGTTGGGATTCCATTTAAAGTTGGTTCCTGCAAACATATATTTGAGACAAAAGGTGTTAAATGGAAGTACTTTAGATTTATTCAAGTTTAATGTATAACCTGAAAAGGTAGAGTATATGCTTAAGAGATCTGTGAATGCAGGTAATAACATCTGGGGAATAGAAACATATAAGATGATATCATTTGCATTTTCAGTAAATTTAATATTCAGATCTTTATCTATACAACCAGTAAAATAAGGAGAATGTCGTAGGGAATGGAACAAGGGTTCCAGGGATAAGATGAAAGATACAGTGATAATGGACAGCCCTTCCTGGTACCCCAATAAAGGGAAAAATAAGAGGATTGGATACCAGTTACTAAGATGGAAGTAGAAGGGGATGAGTAAAGTATATTTACGTATTTTAAGATCCCAGGAATAAAACCATGCCATTTAACTGCTCACATCATAAAAAAACAGTTAACGCAATCAAATGCTTTTTAGGCATCAAATGTAATAGCGGTCAAGAGGTAGAGCTTTTAGAAGCTAAACGCTAAATATTTCATGAAGTTCTGGAATTATCAGTGATTTATCTGCCTTTAACAAAACTGTGTGTTCTATTCCATTTAAATCAGGAATTATCTCATGAATGAAAAGCACTAAAATCTTTGCAAATATCTTGCAGTCTAGATTAATGAGAAAAATAGACCAATATTTGGTGCAAAGGGAAAGATCCTAGTCCTTTTTAGGAATAAGGCAGAGCATTGCTTCAGAGTATGTGCCTTGAGCTTCATCAGTATGAAGAAATTGATAGTATAATGAATGCTAGTATAGGAGGAGAATGTGGGAGAACCAAAGATAAAATTAAAGTGTAAAGCAATTAGGGCCTAGAGTTTTATCTTTTGGTAGTTTGGTCAGAGCCATCTTAATATCCTGTAAAGATATTTCTTGATCTAGAGAAGCGAGATCCTGTGGTTGATGGGGACAGACTGGAAGAGATTCAAAAAGGAGTCAAGGGTTGCCTCCAATAGGGAGGATCCAGGTGTACAGTATAAAGATTTTGGTAAGAATCAGAAAAGCACTGTAAGATTTCCTCATACCTAAAATGATTAATATCCTTGTCATCTATGATATCTGAAATTTTTGATTTCTGGGATTTCACTTTAAGGTAGTTCGCAAGCAATTTGCCAGCTTTATTACACCCACCAAAGAACTTGGTATTGATCCTCAAAAGCATACTCGAAGCTTCTTCAGTTGATTTCTTATTGAAAGACAGCTTTGGCTTGGATAAGACATTTGAGAGTGCCAGTATTATTTAAAGCATAATATTTATATTCAATTTGTTTAATAGATGATAGAAGGAGTGCAGAGTATTTAAGATTTTTTTGTTTCTTCTATGTGGCAACCTATTCCATAACAAAGCCTCTAGCTGTGGCTTTAAAAGCATCCCTAAGCATCCCATATGACATGGAACTGCAGCGCTGAGGTAAGGTTAGATTCAAATTGTTGAAGGAATTTTTCAAATTGTTTCCCACAAAATCTGATCTTTCAATAGATCATTGTTAAAATACCATCTCTTTGTTCTATATTGTTCAGATATTGTTTCTATATCAATGAATATAGGTGTGTGATCAGATATTAATATAGAGCCTATTTCACCATGCACTAAGGCGGTGAGTAAGTGGGGTGTCAAAAGGATATAATCAATCCTGGATTTGGATTTATGTGTGGGAGAATAAAAGGTAAATTTCAAATGATCTGGATTGTATATTCTTGAAGCATCAATTGGGCCTCTAGAGTGTTTTTAAATGTTTTTCCATTGTGTTTGGATCATATCTGGTGAGTGATTGTCTGTCAGTAAAAGGGTCAATAATTTGATTGCAGTTCCCACCCACAAGAAGGTTATAGATTGGGCATGAGCCCAAAAGGTGTGAGATTTCTTCCCAGAACCTTACATCTATACCCGTAGGAATAAATGTTAAATAAAGAGCAGGGAGTTTTATTATTAGTAAGGTGAATGAGAAGCTACCTCCCTTCATTGTCCTTCTCCTCCCTCTCTATCTGTCAGGAGAGTGACTTATGAAATAGGATAATAACTCAGTTTGTATTATGTTGTGCAGGAGAGCAGGACACATGACCCACCCATTGCTTCTTTACGGAATTCAGATCTTTTTCAGATAAGTGGGTTTCCTGCAGCATAGCGATCTTACAATTCAATTTGAATATGAGTGAAAGAACCCTCTGCTTCTTGATCGGGTTGTGTAAACCTTTATCATTCCAGGATCCAAAACATATAGGTCCTGATTTATACCTTTTGACATGAAACTGCACTAAAAAGTTAAGCGCTGACTAACGCCATTATTTAATGGCACTGGGGCGTCATATTTATACTATGATGCTGGATGGCGCAAAAAATAGTTAAAAGTCATTTTTCTCGATGTTAACCATTGCGCCTTGTCGTAGCGCCAGAAAAATGATTCTAATTCATTTTATGACATGTAAACATGTCGCAAAATGAAAATGCACCATTTTTACCTGCAATAGCGTCAAATACAGACACTAATGGTGAAAACACTGCAAAGGAGAGGCAAAATGGACGCAGGAAGCCAGGAGAGACCCCAGGGAGACCCCAATCAACCAGGAACCAGCCAGGAGGACACAGACGAGACTCAGGAAGGGAGAAGAAAATGACAATGGGGGTCATTACAACCCTGGCGGACGGTGTTAAAGCGGCGGTAAGACCGCCAACAGGCCGGCGGTAAAAGTTTTGGAATTACCACCGTGGCGGAAACCGCCAACAAAGACAGCCACTTTAACACTCCGACCGCCACGGCGATACAAACAAACAGCTCGGCGGTCACCACCAACAGACAGGCGGAGGACAATGTACCGCCCACACTATTATGACAGACCAATCCGTCACCTTTTCCGGGGCGGATTCACCGTGGATAAAAACACGGCGGAAACAGGAATTTCGAAGGAAAAACGCTGACCTCTACACACTCCACGAGGAAGGAGGACACCATGGAGCCGGAACTCCATATTCTTCCTGCAATAGTCTTCCTGCTCCTGTACCAGGAGCACCAACGCCGGCGGCGAAGACCACACTGAGTACTGCACCTACGACACAGGGGAGGGGGGAAGCAAAAAACAGGGACACACACACGCAACACCCGCCCCCACCCTCACCCACTACAGCACACACACCAATGTATATCTATACATTACAGTTACACCCCCCAACCCCCGGGAAGAATGCAAAGACAAAAGGAAATGAGTGTAACCATTGTAATATATCAAAATTCAGTAAGCAAAAATATACATATATACACTATTAACAAAATATACACCAAGATTAGTAGTCCAGGTATTGCACCATTTATAGTCCGTGGACCACTGGGCCCAAAATGCATGGGCGAGGCCCACACACAATACCAGATCAAAACAGAGAGAACACTGCAGGGGCACCAGATAGAAATACAACAGGCACCTCAGGGGGAAGGGAAGGGGGGGCACCTCAGCCGGATGAGTGCACGATGCCAGATCCATGAGGCGCCTCCATGCCCATTGATGTATCCTGGGGAGTGAAAAGCCACAGTCTCTCAAGTCTCTACAGTGGGAGGTTTGCCCACTGCGTTATCCTGGGGAGTGCAAAGCCACAGTCTCTCAAGTCTCTACAGTGGGTGGTTTACCCACTGCTTTGTCCTGGGGAGTGCAATGCCACAGTCTCTCAAGTCTATACAGTGGGTGGTTTGCTCACTGCTTTGTCCTGGGGAGTGCAAAGTCACAGTCTCTCAAGTCTCTACAGTGGGTGGTTTGCCCACTGCTTTATCCTGGGGAGTGCAAAGCCACAGTCTCTCAAGTCTATACAGTGGGTGGTTTGCCCACTGCTTTATCCTGGGGAGTGCAAAGCCACAGTCTCTCAAGTCTCTACAGTGGGTGGTTTGCCCACTGCTTTATCCTGGGGAGTGCAAAGCCACAGTCTCTCAAGTCTCTACAGTGGGTGGTTTGCCCACTGCTTTATCCTGGGGAGTGCAAAGCCACAGTCTCTCAAGTCTCTACAGTGGGTTGTTTGCCCACTGCTTTATCCTGGGGTGTGCAAAGCGACAGTCTCTCAAGTCTATACAGTGGGTGGTTTGCCCACTGCTTTATCCTGGGGAGTGCAAAGCCACAGTCTCTCAAGTCTATACAGTGGGTGGTTTGTCCACTGCTGCATCCTGGGGAGTGCAAAGCCACAGTCTCTCAAGTGGATGACAGTCTCCACTGGTTCTGGAGGGGGCTTGGTGCCCAGAGTGCTTCATCCTGCCAAGGACAGACATAGTGGATGCATGTCTCCACTGGTTCTGGAGGGGGACTGGTGCCCAGAGTGCTTCATCCTGCCAAGGACAGACAAAGTGGATGCATGTCTCCACTGGTTCTCGAGGGGGCCTGGTGCCCAGAGTGCTTCATCCTGCCAAGGACAGACGTAGTGGATGCATGTCTCCACTGGTTCTGGAGGGGACTTGGTGCCCAGAGTGCTTCATCCTGCCAAGGACAGATGTACTGGATGCATGTCTCCACTGGTTCTGGAGGGGGACTGGTGCCCAGAGTGCTTCATCCTGCCAAGGACAGATGTAGTGGATGCATGTCTCCACTGGTTCTGGAGAGGGCTTGTGCCCAGAGTGCTTCATCCTGCCAAGGACAGACGTAGTGGATGCATGTCTCCACTGGTTCTGCAGGGGGACTGGTGCCCAGAGTGCATCACTCACCCGTGACGGTCCCTGTTGCGTCAGTGCCCCTGACGCTCATGGGCTAGCGGTGCTTGAGTTGGCAGTGCTTGCCCTGTTCAGCGGTGCTTGACTTGACGGTCCTTGCCCTGTTCAGCGGTGCTTGCCCTGTTCAGCGGTGCTTGCCCTGTTCAGTGGTGCTTGAGTTGCCGGTCCTTGTCCTGTTCAGCGGTGCTTGCCCTGTTCAGCGGTGCTTGACTTGGCGGTCCTTGCCCTGTTCAGTGGTGCTTGCCCTGTTCAGCGGTGCTTGACTTGGTGGTCCTTGCCCTGTTCAGCAGTGTTTGCCCTGTTCAGCAGTGCTTGACTTGGCGGTCCTTTAATGCCCAGCTGGGCTGGGGCTGGCGGTCCTTCATTGGTCAGCTGGGCTGTGGCTGGCAGGGCCCTCCTGGGCAGCTGGGCTGTGGCTGGTGGGGCCCTCCTGGGCAGCTGGGCTGTGGCTGGTGGGGCCCTCCTGGGCAGCTGGGCTGTGGCTGGCGGGGCCCTCCTGGGCAGCTGGGCTGTGGCTGGCGGGGTCCTCCTGGGCAGCGACGATGGGGCTGGCGGTGTCCTCCTGGGCAGTGACGATGGGGCTGTCACTGGCCTCCTGGGCAGCGACGATGGTGCTGGCGGTGGCCTCCTGGGCAGTGACGATGGGGCTGGCGGGGCCCTCCTGGCCAGCGGGGATGATGGCGGTCTTCTCTGCTGTGCTGCTCCTCCCGGACTTGCTGGGTTTCTTCTGGCCCTTCCCCACCTTGGGTCCACACTCCCCCCGGGACCCCTGGAAGTGGCTTGGGTGGCTGGAGTCTTCCCCCTCTCCCGCCGGGCACTGACCAACTTCTGGTGCTTCACCTGGGGGGGGACAGGCTGTGCTGTGGCTCCGTGACACACTGGCTGTCCTGGTGGCTGGTGCACTCCACATACCTGTGATAACAGGCACAACTGGTCCTGTAGATTTTGTGGCTGAGGTGCTAGTTCGGGACCTATGAGTTGGCCGGGGGGGAGAAATAGGTTAAGGGTGGACAGGAAAAGTTGTTTGGAGACAGTGGGACGGGTAGCTGGAAGGTGTTTGAGAGCGGAGGAAGAGGTGGTGGTTGTAGGAGGTGTAAGTTTTGTGGCTTTGGGTGCAGGTGCTTGTGCTGGAGGCTGTTGTGAGGTGGATGTATGTTGGGTGGGTGTGTGCCTGCATTTGTTTATCTTCGGAGGGGGTGTCACAGACACACTGGGAGAGGACACAGGGGACGTCTGAATGGTAGTGGGGGTGGTGACTGCACGTGAACGGGGTGTGGTGGTGGGTGTGCTGGTGTGGGACGTAGTGGCTGTAGAGGTAGTGCATGCAGGTGTGAGTGTAGACGAGACTGGGAGGGAGGAGGGAGACGAGGAGGAGGGGGACACAGTGGAGGCAGTGAATGTTGGTATGTCTGTATGTGTGTGATGCTTGCATGAGTGCCTGAGGGATGTGTGGTGCTTATGTTTGCCTGAGCTTCCCTTGTGTGGTGAGGTGTGTGCAGGCTGGTCTGATGGTGTGTTTGGGATTGGCAGAGGTACAGGGGATTCGGTCTGGGTGGAGGAAGTTGGAGGGGGGAGGATAGACACAGGGACAAAGGCTGCCATCAGTGCTGAGGCCAGAGTTTGAAAGGTTCGGTGAAGGGCCGCCTGACCAGAATGAATGCCCTCCAGGAATGCATTGGTTTGTTGCAACTCCCTTTCTACACCCTGGATGGCATTCAAAATGGTAGACTGCCCAACAGTGAGGGACCTGTAGAAGTGGGGGGCACAGATGTTGCCACCACCACAAGGGAGCTCCCATCGGAGGACGAGTCCGTGTCGCTGGTTTCAGCTCCTGTCACCGCCGTGGTGCTCCCCTCGCCCTCCATCCCACTAGGGTATTCAGAGTCCGTAGTGTGCCCTCCATGGCCATGTAGGATGCAGCTCCCTCGTGCTCCGGTGCCACTGCTCCTCCGCCTGATGATGCTAATGCACACAAGAACAGGGAGACCGCAAAAAAGGGGGGGAATTAGAAGAAAGACATGTTGAGTGCATGGCTTACCGCTACTGTTGGCGGACAAGACAGACACAAAAGCCCCCTGCACTACGTCGCGCTGTTGGGCTCTACAGTGCAATTCCTGGGAAATGGCCTACAAGGCTATGGACGACATATGCACACATAGATGACCCAGGTGCATGAATAGCTGTACTTGGCACTTTACAGAGATGGGGTGGGGGGCCACAGGGCCATGCCTTACGAAGGGGCCTAGCCTACGGAACTCGCCCTGGCCTAGGGGAACCCACAGCCCTCCTCCCCCACCCAGACCCCTCCACTGCGCGCAAAGTCAGCTGAATGAGAGTGTACTCACCCCCTTGTGTCTGCTGTGATGCCCTCAAGCGCCCATCCAACTCCAGGTAGGCCACCACCAGGATCCGGAACATCAGGGGGGTCATGGTTCGACGGGCACCCCTCCCACGAATGTCCTCCCATCTTTTCCGGCAGTGGGTGCTCCGTCTGTGGTGGACCCCCAGGGTCCGGACGTCCTTGGCGATGGCACGCCAAATATCCTTCTTCTGGTGGGCGCTGACCTACATGAAATGTACAGGGGAAGAAGAGAAGTCATTACCAACTGCGCCGTCAAAGTGAGTGGCCCCCATCCCTCCCCTTGCCATGTGGCACATGCACCCACCGTCTTTCATGCACTCAGAACTCTGCCCCCTTCCTTCTTACAACCAGCCCTCTCCACACAGGCATAGCCCATACAACGTGCTCCCTGTGTACTTACCTGTTGGTGTGGAGGACCGTAGAGTAGTGTGTACTGGGGGAGGACCCCATCGACGAGCTTATCCAACTCCTCCGATGTGAATGCAGGGGCCCTTTCCCCAGACGCACGAGCCATTGTCTCTTCCAGACCGAGGTCACAGCAGCACTTGCAGTGTAGGTCCTCTCCTGTGGAAGATCAGGTATCGAGTGATTCAACAGATAGAAAATGGCGGTCACGTCCGCGGCGGTGCGTACCATCACCGCCGGCGTACATCGTCATTGGCTCCGGGGACCCATAGGGTCCAATGTTAACCAATGCAGCATTGCGCTGCGGTCTTCGACCGCCTACTGCGACGGTGTACAACACCAGCGCAGTTACCTCACATCCCATTGTCCCACTTTAGAGGTCAGGCAGCCGCCATTTCAGGGGCCCACATGGCCCAATTACCAACTGCGTCACACATACCTAGGCCTACTCTCAACACACATACAGGCCACATTTTGTGTATGAATGGTGTTCTGTGTAGACTGTGAATACATACCTCTGAGTTGTTTGACTCTGTGCTCACTGTTCTCCTTCATAGGCACAGTCCGGTGGGACATGTGAGGAGATGGCGGAATCCTCTGGTGTACCGACCGCTGGTGGACCTGTTGACAATGGAGGAAAGAAATGTGATTATCGCCTACAGGTTTGACCGTGCCACAATCCAGAAACTGTGTACACAGTTGGAGCCTGACCTGATGTCAGCAATCCGCCATCCCACAGATATCCCCCCTCAAGTGCAGGGGCTATCAGTGCTCCATTTCCTTGCAAGTGGGTCTTTTCAAACAACTGTGTCTATAGCATCAGGGATGTCCCAGCCTATGTTTTCCAACGTATTGTCCAGAGTGTTGTCTGCCCTGCTGAAACACATGCGGAGCTACATCGTTTTCCCTCAGGTGGAGGATTTGCCTACGGTGAAAGGTGACTTCTATGCCCTTGCATATATATCCCCAATACCATAGGTGCCATTGATGAGACACATGTGGCTTTGGTCCCCCCCACAGGAGTGAACAGGTGTACAGGAACAGGAAACGTTATCATTCCATGAATGTACAGATTGTATGTTTGGCAGACCAGTACATCTCCCATGTGAATGCCATGTTCCCTGGCTCAGTGCATGACGCCTACATCCTGCGGAATAGCAGCATCCCTTATGTGATGGTTCAACTCCAGAGGCACCGTGTGTGGCTATTAGGTGACTCTGGTTACCCCAACCTGTCATGGCTACTGGCCCCAGTGAGGAATCCCAGGACAAGGGCAGAGGAACGCTACAATGAGGGCCATGGACGAACTAGGAGGGTGATCGAGCGGACCTTCGGCCTCCTGAAGGCCTCCATATGCCTCTATATGACAGGTGGATCCCTATTCTACTCACCAAAGAAGGTGTGCCAGATCGTCGTGGCCTGCTGTATGCTTCATAACTTGGCTTTGCTACGACAGGTGCCTTTTCTGCAGGAGGATGGTCCAGATGGCGGTGTTGTGGCAGCTGTGGAGCCTGTGGACAGTGATGAGGAGGAAGCAGAGGAAGAAGACATGCAGAACAGGGACTCAGTCATCCAGCAATATTTCCAGTGAAACACAGGTGAGAATACATTCCTGCCTACTACATGTACTTTGACACTTCTACCTCTATCCTGTCTGTCGATTTCACCCAGTGTATGGTCACTGAGTTGTCACTTTCCCTTACGGTTTCACAGGTGTGGGTCCCAACGTGTGTCATCTGCTTAGATTCCTCAGGGACTAGAGCTGTGTGACATAGGTATGTTGACATTACTATTTCCTGAACATTTTGTCACTGTAATTGCAAATACACTATTTTGAAATCACAGACAGACTCCAGATCTTTTGGTGCTTTAGGTGTGTTTATTTAAATATGAAATATTGGAGGGGGAAGTTAAATGGTGAGGGGTGATGGCGAAAGAGTGTCCATGGCAGAGTCCAGTCTATTAGTCTCACAAGTGCATTGTCCATATGGGCATAGGAAGTGGAGCTGGGGCAGTTTTTTATATGGACAGGGTGACAAAGTGGGACAGTGGGATTACAATCAGGGTGGTCTCATTTCTTGGCGGGGGTCTTGGCATCGTGCTCTGTCTTGTTCCTGGATCTCAGGGACCGTTTGCGGGGTGGTTCTCCGTCTGCAGGGGGTGGGGTGCTGGTGTGGTGGTCCTGTGGCGGTGCCTCCTGTCCACTAGCGCAGTCGGAGGTGGTGGGCAGTTCATCATCCATGCTAGTGTCAGGGGCCCCTTGTAGTGCCACAGTGTCCCTCCTGGTGTTGAGTACTTCCTTCAGCACCCCTACGATGGTGCCAAGGGTGGAGCTGATGGTTCTGAGTTCCTCCCTGAACCCCAAATACTGTTCCTCCTGCATGCGCTGGGTCTCTTGAAACTTGACCAGTACCATTGCCATTGTCTCCTGGGAGTGGTGGTATGCTCCCATGATGGAGGAGAGGGCCTCGTGGAGAGTGGGTTTCCTTGGCCTGTCCACCCCCTGTCGCAGTAGATAAGATTAACAGTGTGTCAGAAGAACCATAACAGAGTGCAAGAAATGCTGACATGACTGCAAGCAAAGGCAAAGGAAAAAATGGCAAGGAACAAGAAGGCAGCAATGTAAACTGGAGGTGGAAGTCCAGCACCACAAGAGGCCTTGTACGAGATGGAGGAGATGGTTGCAGTGGTCATCCTGGAGGAAATCGTCACAGGAATTGCAGGACAGGACAGCACAGACTACCAAGAAACACCGCAAATGCAGGGTAATTTGCATGGGGGAAATTTATGCTAAAATGTTAAGTGCAAGACACATAGGACTCACACAATGCATTTCTAAGGAGCGCAGAGGGACACATTGCACATGAAGCAAGTTGCACCAGGCTGATGTGAGCTACACATGTACCCACGCCTTGGTAGTGCCATGCACGATAACACATACACAACCTGGACATATGTTGATCATCAGGCCTAAATACCTACATGTACATATGCATGTAAAATCACTGTGTCTCTGGTTGTGTCAGCACATTCCTTGCATATAGTCATATCAACCCTACCAACACAACCAAGACTTCTGAGACTAGGGCCCGTATTTATACTCCGTTTGCGCCGAATTAGCGTCGTTTTTTTCGACGCAAATTCGGCGCAAAACAAACGCCATATTTATACTTTGGCGTTAGACGCGTCTAGCGCCAAAGTATGGGCAAATAGCGTCATTTTTTTGCGTGAACGCCTTCCTTGCGTTAATGAGATGCAAGGAAGGCGTTCCCGTCGAAAAAAATGACGGCGACGCAAATGCGTCGTATTTATACTCCCGGGCAAAAATCACGCCCGGGAGGTGGCGGGTCAAAAAACCCCGCATTTGCGCCACTATTTAACGCCTGGGTCAGGGTAGGCGTTAAGGGGCCTGTGGGCTCAAAATGAGCCCACAGGTGCCCTCCCCTGCCCCCAGGGACCCCCCCTGCCACCCCTGCCCACCCCAGGAGGACACCCAAGGATGGAGGGACCCACCCCAGGGACATTCAGGTAAGTTCAGGTAAGTATAATTTTTTATTTTTTTTAAAAAAAATTGGGTGGCATAGGGGGGCCTTATTTGTGCCCCCCTACATGCCACTATGCCCAATGACCATGCCCAGGGGACAGAAGTCCCCTGGGCATGGCCATTGGGCAAGGGGGCATGACTCCTGTCTTTACTAAGACAGGAGTCATTTAAATGGCGTCTGGGCGTCGAAAATAATGGCGCAAATCGGGTTGAGGCGATTTTTTTGCCTCAACCTGACTTGCCCCATTTTAAGACGCCCTAACGCCATTTTCCCCCTACGCTATGTTTTTTTTCCACGCACACCAGGCAGCGCCAGTCTGCTAGCGCCGGCTAACACCATTCCATAAATACGGCGCCCGCATGGCGCTTCAGAATGGCGTTAGACGGCGCTAAATTTTTTGACGCTAAACTGCGTTACCACCACAGACCTTCCCCCCTCTGGAAACACCAGCACAGCACCCACCCAGCGGGCCCATACCGCCGTACCCAGGACACGTCAATCAGCGGTGTGTCCACCACTAGAGGGAACCCAGGATAACCCACCACCCCAACAACAACAGGGACCTGGGGGTAGTGGTAGTGGGCACACGGTCCAGGGGACGGAGGCGCAGGAACACAGGGGACCTGGGAGGGCTGCTGTGCGACAGGGGGCGGACAGGCCAAGGGAACCCACTCTCCACGAGGCCCTATCCTCCATCATGGGAGCATACCACCACTCCCAGGAGACGATGGCGACGGTCCTGGCCAAGTTTCAGGACACCCAGCGCCTGCAGGAGGAGCAGTATTTGGGGTTCAGGGAAGAGCTCAGGACCATCATCTCCGCCCTGGGCACCATCGTAGGGGTGCTGAAGGACATACAGCAGACCTTGAGGCAGACCTTGAGGGACACCGTGGCACTCCAAGGGGCCCCTGACACTAGCATGGACGATTAAATGTCCACCACCTCCGCCGGCGCTAGTGGACAGGACGCCCCGCCACAGGACCACCACACCAGCAACCCACCCCCTGCAGACGGACAACCACCACGCAAGTAGTCCCTGAGATCCAGGAACAGGACAGAGCAAGATGGCAAGACCCCCGCCAGGAAATGAGACCACCCTGATTGTCCTCCCACTGTCCCACTTTGTTAGCATGTCCATACTTTAACTGCCCCAGCTCCACTTCCTTTGCCCATATGGCTAGTGCACCTGTGTGACCAATGTACTGGACTCTGCCATGGACATTCCTCCACCGTCCTCCATCACCATATTACAACCCCCCTCCATTTTTGAGCACTTAAATAAACACCTTTGAACCACAAAACAATCTGGAGTCAGTCTGTGATTTGTTAAAATGTATTATCAATGACAGTGTCAAAATGCGTTTCTAGTTGTAAAGCCAACATACCTATGTCACACATCACGAGTCCTTGAAGGATGCAAGCAGATAGCACACGTTGGTAACCACACCTGTGAAACCGTAATGGAAAGGTACAACTCAGTTACCAAATAATGCTATGAAATTACACACAGGATAGAGGAAGACGTGTGACAGTGAATGTAATGGTAAAAATGAAAATGTTCTCACCTGTGTGTCACTGGAAATATTGCTGTATGACTGACTCCCTGTTGTCAATGTCTTCTTCCTCAGCTTCCTCCTCATCACTGTCCACAGGCTCCACAGGCTCCACAGCTGCCACAACACCGTCATCTGGACCATACTCCTGCAGAAAAGGCACCTGGTGTCGCAAAACAAGATTGTGAAGCATCGAGCAGGCGATGATGATCTGGCACACCTTCTTTTGTGAGTAGAATAGGGATCCACCTGTCATATGGGGGCACCTGAACCTGGCCTTCAGGAGGCCGAAGGTGCGTTCGATCACCCTCCTGGTCCTCCCATGCGCCTCATTGTAGCGTTCCTCTGCCCTGGTCCTGGGATTCCTCACTGGGGTCAATAGCCATGACAGGTTGGGGTAACCAGAGTCTCCTAATAGCCACACACGGTGCCTCTGGAGTTGACCCATCATATAAGGGACGCTGCTATTTCTCAGGATGTAGGTGTCATGCACTGAGCCAGGGAACATAGCATTTACCTGGGAGATGTACTGGTCGGCCAAACATACCATCTGTACATTCATGGAATGATAACTCTTCCGGTTCCTGTACACCTGTTCGCTCCTGTGGGGGGGGGACCAGAGCTACATGGGTCCCATCAATTGTACCTATGATGTTGGGGATATGTCCAAGGGCATAGAAGTCACCTTTGACTGTAGCCAAATCTTCCACCTCAGGGAAAATTATGTATCTCCTTACGTGTTTCAGCAGGGCAGCCAACACTCTGGACAACACGTTCGAAAACATAGGCTGGGACATCCCTGATGCCATGGCCACTGTTGTCTGAAAAGACCCACTTGCAAGGAAATGGAGCACTGACAGCACCTGCACGTCAGGGGGGATTCCAGTGGGATGGCGGATTGGTGACATCAGGTCTGGCTCCAACTGGGTACATAGTTCCTGGATAGTGGCAAGGTCAAACCTGTAGGTGACGAGTAAATGTCGCTCCTCCATTGTCAACAGGTCCACCAGCGGTCGGTACACCGGAGGATTCCGCCATCTTCTCAATTGGCCCAGCTGACGGTGCCTAGGAAGGACAACAGCGACCACAGAGTCAACAAATTTGCAGGTATGTACCCACAGATACACAGAACACGACACCAAACACAAAACCCTTCCTGTATGTGTGTTGAGTGTAGGCCTAGCTCTGTGTGACGCAGAAGTATATGAAGCCATGTGGGCACCTGAAATGGCGGCTGCCTGACCTCTAAACTGGGACAATGGTATTGTGAGGTATCTACGCTGGCGTTGCACACCGTCGCGGTAGGCGGTCGAAGACCGCGGCGCAATGCTGCATTGGTTAACATTGGACCCTATGGGTCCCAGGAGCCAATGAACAAGTGCGCCGGCGTTGATGATACGCACCGCCGCGGACGTCAGCGCCGCGGACGTCACCGCCATTTTCTATCTGTTCAATCACTCGATACCTGATCTTCGACAGGAGAGGACCTACACTTCAAGTGCTGCTGTGACCTCGGTCTGGAAGAGACAATGGCTGCTGCGTCTGGGGAAAGGGCCCCTGCCTTCACTGCTCAGGAGTTGGAGAAACTAGTAGACGGGGTCCTCCCCCAGTACACGCTACTCTATGGTCCTCCAGACCAACAGGTAAGTACACAGGGAGCACGTTGTATGGGCTAGGCCTGGGTGGAGAGGGCTGGTTGTAAGAGGGAAGGGGGCAGAGTTCAGAGAACATGAATGCATGTGAATGCATGTACCACAAGGCAAGGGTAGGGAGGGGGGACACTTACATCGACGGTGCAGTTGGTAATGACTTTTCTTCTTCCCTTGTGCATGTCATGTAGGTCAGTGCCCACCAGAAGAATGACATTTGGCGTGCCATCCCCAAGGAAGTCCGGGCCCTGGGGACCCACCAGAAGAGGGCACCCACTGCCGGAAAAGATGGGAGGACATTCGCCGCTGTAGCAAGAAGATGGCGGAGGCTCAGATGGGGATGGCCTCACAACGTGGGAGGGGTGCCTGTCGCACCATGACCCCCCTGATGTTCCGGATTCTGGCGGTGGCCTACCCTGAGTTGGATGGGCGCTTGAGGGCATCACAGCAGACACAAGGGGGTGAGTACAACCTCATTCTGGGTAATTGGCGCGCAGTTGAGGGGCTGGCTGAGGAAGGAGGGCTGTGGGTGTACCTAGGCCAGGCTGAAATACGTAGGCTAGGCCCCTCTGTAATGCAGGGCATGTGGCACTCCACCCCACCTCAGTAGTGGCCCAAGTACAGGTATAGATGCCCCTGTGGCATCCATGTGTGCAGATGTCCACCATAGGTATGTAGGCCAGATCGCAGGATTTGCTTCTATAGAGGCCAAGAGCACGGCGTAGTGCAGGGGGCTGCTGTGTCTGTATTGTCCGGTAGCGGTAAGCCATGCACTCAACCTGTCTTTCTTCTGTCGTCCCCTCCACCTTTTTCTGCTCTCCCTGTTCTTTTGTCCAGCAGCATCATCAGGCGGAGGTACAGTGGCACCGGGGCACAAGGGAGCTGCATCCCACATGGCCATGGAGGGCCACACCACGGACTCAGAATGCACCAGTGGGACAGAGGGCGAGGGGAGCTACACGTCGGTCACCGGATCACCAACCAGCGACACGGACTCGTCCGCCGATGGGAGCTCCCTTGTGGTGGTGGCACCATCTGTGCCCCCCACTTCTACAGTTACAGCCGCCACCTCCCCTACCAGCACCGCCCTCCCAGCAGCCCCTCAGCGTTCGCCCCGTGCCCGCTCACCCAGGAGGGTGGGCATCACCTTCGCCCCAGGCACCTCAGGCCCTGCCCCTGTCACCACTGCTGCCCTCAGTGAGGAGGCCATTGACCTCCTCAGGTCACTCACTGTTGGGCAGTCTACCATTGTGAATGCCATCCAGTGTGTAGAAAGGCAGTTGCAACACACTAATGCATTCCTGGAGGGTATTCATTCTGGTCAGGCTGCCTATCATCGAACCCTGCAATCTCTGGCCTCAGCACTGATGGCAGCCATTGTCCCTTTCTCCAGCCTCCCCATTCCAACTTCCTCCACCCAGACCCAATCCCCTGTACCCCAGCCTGTCCCAAGCAGACCATCAGACAAGCATGCATACACCTCAACACACAAAAGTAGCTCAGGCAAACATAGGCACCACGCAACCCACAGGCACACAAACAAGCATCACACACATGCAGACACAGCAACATCCACTGCCTCCACTGTGTCCCCCTCCTCGTCATCTGCCTCCTCCCTCCCAGTCTCATCTACACTCTCACCTGCATGCACTACATCTACAGGCACCAGGACTCGCACCAGAACACCCAGCACCACACCCCGCTCACCTGCACTCACCACCTCCACTCCCATTTACACGTCCCCTGTGTCCTCTCCCAGTGTGTCTGTGACGCCCCCTCCCAAAGTACACAAACGCGGGCACCCACACACCCAACATCCATCCACCTCACGACAGCCTCCAGTACCTGCACCTGCACCCAAAACACCTAAAGTTACACCTCCTACAACTACCTCCTCTTCCTCCACTCCCAGACCCCCTCCAGCTACCCATCCCAGTGGTCGTCAGAAACTGTCCCTCTGCAAAGTTGACCTTTTTGCCCCCACCCCCACCCCTCCAATTCATCAGTCCTGTGGTAGCCCCTCAGCCAAAAAGCCTCCAGTACCAGTGGTGCGTGTTCAAGGTGTGTGGAGTGCACCGGCCACCAGGGCAGGCAGTGTGACACGGAGCCAAGGCACTGCCAGTTCACCCCCTGTAAAGGCTCTGAAGTTGGAAAGTGGCCAACGGGACCGGGTGAAGTCTCCTGGAGGCAAAACAACTCACAGGGGTCCCAGGGAGATTGCAGAGTCAGCTGTGACTCCTCCAAAGGTTGGGAAGGGGCAGAAGAAGTCTGCACAGCCTGGTGTGAGCATCACGGCGGAGAAGGGCGGCATCCTTCCCGGCGGCTGGGACGCCACCGCCAGCACAGTCCTCACTGGTCATGAGACCACCGCCAGAGTCATTGCCCAGGAGGGCACAAGTATCGTCACTGGTCAGGAGACCACTGCCAGAGTCATTGCCCAGAGGGCCCCGGCAGCCACAGCCCCGCTGGGCAATGAGGGACCGTCATGCCACACACCAATGCACAGTCCAGAGACCGCCATGGCAAAGCACCGCTGAACAGGGCAAGCACCGCTGAACAGTCCAGAGACTGCCATGGCAAAGCACCGCTAAACAGGGCAAGCACCGCTGAACAGGGCATGCACCGCTGAACAGTCCAGAGACCGCCATGGCAAAGCACCGCTGAACAGGGCATGCACCGATGAACAGGGCAAGCACCGCTAAACAGTCCAGAGACCGCCATGGCAAAGCACCGCTGAACAGGGCAAGCACCGCTGAACATTGCAAGCACCGCTGAACAGTCCAGAGACCGCCATGGCAAAGCACCGCTGAACAGGGCATGCACCGCTGAACAGGGCAAGCACCGCTGAACAGTCCAGAGATCGCCATGGAAAAGCACCGCTGAACAGGGCAAGCACCGCTGAACAGTCCAGAGACCGCCATGGCAAAGCACTGCTGAACAGGGCATGCACCGCTGAACAGGGCAAGCACCACTGAATAGGGCAAGCACCGCTGACCAGTCCTGAGACCGCCATGGCAAAGCACCGCTCAACAGGACATGCACCGCTGAACAGGGCAAGCACCTCTGAACAGGGCATGCACCGCTGAAGAAGGAAAAGACCGCCACATCAAGCATCGTTATCCCATGTGCAGCTGGGACAGTGACGGGACAGGAACTGTCACGGGGAGACTAATCCAGTCTGGGCACCATCCCCCTCCAGAACCAGTGGAGAGATCCATCCACTACCTCTGTCCTTCACAGGATGAAGCACTCTGGGCACCAGTCCCCCTCCAGAACCAGTGGAGAGATCCATCCACTACCTCTGTCCTTCACAGCATGAAGCACTCTGGGCACCAGTCCCCCTCCAGAACTAGTGGAGGCTGTTATCTACTTGAGAGACTGTGGCTTTGCACTCCCCAGGATTGAACAGTGGGCAACCCACCCACTGTAGAGACTTGTGAGACTGTGGCTTTGCACTCCCCAGGATTGAACAGTGGGCAACCCACCCACTGTAGAGACTTGTGAGACTGTGGCTTTGCACTCCCCAGGATTGAACAGTGGGCAACCCACCCACTGTAGAGACTTGTGAGACTGTGGCTTTGCACTCCCCAGGATACATCAATGGGCATGAAGCCCCGTCGTGGATGTGGCATGGTGCTGTAATCTGGCTGAGGTGCCCCCCCTTCCCTTCCCCATGAGGTGCCTGTTGTTTTTCTCTCTGATGCCCCGGCAGTGTTCTCTCCGTTTGTGGACAGGTATCTTGTGTGGGCCTCGCCCATGCATTTTTGGCCTAGTGGTGCACGGACATTGAGATGCGTATATATGCACTACTTCTCGTAATGTATATACCTTTGTATGAGTTTATATATATCTGTATATTTTTGACACATGTATTTTGATACATTACAATGTTTGAACTCATTTCCTTTTGTCTTTGCATTCTTCCGGGGGGGGTTGTGCGTTGTTACTGTGATGTTTGTAAATGCATTGGTGTGTGTGTTGTAATATGCGAGGGTGGGGGTGGGGGTGTTGCGTGTGTGTCCCCCTGACTTTTGCCTCCCCCCTCCCCTATGCGTAGGTGCAGTACTCACCGTTGTCTTCGCCACCGCCGGCGCTGGTCTTCGTAGATGAGTAGGAAGAGAAGGGCAGGTAGGATTTGTAATTCCGGCTCCATGGTGTCCTCCTTCCTCGTGGGATGTGTTAAGGTGAGCGTTTTCCCATTGCAGAAACTGTTTCCGCTGTGTTTTTATCCACGGTGAATCCGCCCCGGAAAAGGTGGCGGATTAGCGGGTTTTGATACTATGGGCGGTACATTGTCTCCCGCCTGTCTGTTGGCGGTGACCGTCGCGCTGCTTGTCTGTACCGCCGTGGCGGGCGGTGTGTTAAAGTGGCTGTCTTTGTTGGCGGTTTCCGCCACGGTCATGATTCCCTTTTTTTGTCCGCCGGCCTGTTTGAGGTATTACCGCACCTTTAACACCGTCCGCCAATGTTGTAATGAGGGCCTTAGTCCAATCCGACCTCCTGGAACTCTTCTCTGGATACGTGTCGCGGGAACCCTCAGTGGAGATTTTTACCTTCAGAATTAGTCATTTTTTCGAGGTGAAAATCCTTCGACCGGGGTAAACCTGGATCTTGACCCGACACCTTGGAGCCCTCCTCGGATACGCTGGCTGGGAGGTCCCGGTCAACTTTTTACCTTCGGACTTAGGGGGTTATTACAACTTTGGAGGAGGTGTTAATCCGTCCCAAAAGTGACGGTAAAGTGATGGATATACCACCAGCCGTATTACGAGTCCATTATGGGGGTCATTCTGACCCTGGCGGTCCATGACCGCCATGGCGGAGGGCGGCGGAAGCACCGCCAACAGGCTGGCGGTGCTTCCTGGGCGATTCTGACCGCGGCGGTAAAGCCGCGGTCAGAAAAGGGGAGCCAGTGGTTTCCCGCCGGGTTCCCGCTGGCCCAGGGTATCCGCCATGGCGGCGCTGCTTGCAGCACCGCCATGGGGATTCCGACCGCCTTCCCGCCAGCCTGTTTCTGGCGGTGTCCACCCCCAGAACCAGGATGGCAGGAACGGGTGCCATGGGGCCCCTGGGGGCCCATGCACTGCCCATGCCACAGGCATGGGCAGTGCAGGGGCCCCCTAACAGGGCCCCACAAAGATTTTCACTGTCTGCAAAGTAAAAATCGCGACGGGTGCCACTGCACCCGTCGCACCCTGCAACTCCGCCGGCTCCATTTCGAGCCGGCTTCATTGTTAAAGGGGCTTTCCCGCTGGGCCGGCCGGCGGTCTTCTGGCGGTCGCCCGCCGGCCCCGGGGGAAAGCCGGAATGGCTGCTGCGGTCTTTCGGCGGGAACCGCTTGGCCGCCGCGGTCAGAATGACCGCCTATATCCTATGGAACTCGTAATACGGCTCGTGGTATATCCGTCACTTTACCGTCACTTTTGGGACGGATTAACACCTCCTCCAAAGTTGTAATAACCCCCTTAGTCTCTTTTTCAGAGATTTTCTTCACTGGGACGAACCTGCAAATCAGGCTGGGTCGCAGTTGAGGCAAGCCGGCTAGAGTTGCCGCGGCGGGTCGGTCCCTCTATGGAGCTTTTTTTCAAAAGTTCTCCAAACTTCTCCAAACTTCTGGGTCTTCTCTCAGATGTTCTTTTAAGGTTCTTCTGGGGTCCACAGCTCACCCCAAGGGTCCAGAAGCTCTGAGATGATCCTTGGGGGTGTGGACTACAACTCCCAGAATGCACCTGGCACAAACTCCTTTTTGGCCACTGGGCAGTTGTCAGCTGGTTGATTTCATCAGGAGTTGGTGCAGGGGACTCTGGTTAGCAATGTTTTACCTGTAGCAAACAGGGAGTCCCTCTTTGAACCAGTTGAAGCCAGGCAAAGTCCTTCTTGTGGTGAAGCCCAAGTGTGCAGCTGGTGCAGTCCTTCTGAGTGCAGGTTCCAGGTGCAGACCAGGGGTCCAGCAGGGCAGTCCTTCTTCTCCTTTGGTTCTTCTTTGTTGGAATCTGATGGGGATTTGGTAGGGGACTGAGGTGTGGGTGCAGGTCTGCCAGTTTTATCCTTGCTCCTGTGTGAAAAACAGGGGGGTCCTGATTCTCCATCAGGTGCAGGGTCCTTCCCCCTGTGATGACCACTTCGTGGGAAGTGTGGCAAAAATCAATCCCAGGAGGCAGCATTCTTCAAAAATCCATCATGGCTGAAAATGATTTTTGGAGGTTACATCTGGCTGAGCCCACCCACTGGTGTGGCTAAAAATCATAAATACACCCCTCTCCTGCCCTCTCCTAATCTAATCAAGGGGCACCTTGTTGTCTGGGGAGGCAGGATGTGGGGATGTTGCTGGGTTGCTCCAAATGTCCTTCTCTGCCTTTGAAGACCAGTTTGGCAGCCCTCCCCCTTCCTGCCTCACCATCTGCTGAGGGGAGATTCCCTCCCACAGGCAAATCTCTTTGTGTGAAGCCAGGCCACTTCACACCTCATCAAGGAAGCCTGACCAGGCTGCCAGAGGCTGGCCAATCAGAGCACAGCAGCAAAAACAATGCAGGGCTGAAATTGGCAACTTTTCATGTCAAGTTTAAAGCTCTTTACCTGAACAAGTTATATTAAATCCCACAACTGGAAGTTGTGGAATTTATTATAACAATTAATTTGATACCAAACTCCTAGTATCTGTCATTTAAGGGGACTTTTAAAATTAAAATAAAGTGTCCCATTCTAGCCTATGAAGGCCGTTCACTACAATGAGGGAAAAACGAATGTGGCTGTTTTTCCCTCACCAGGGCTTATAAAACTACTTGTATAAGGCCCCTGCTTATAGTTACATGGTGCCCAGCCCTAGGGGCACATAGGGCACACCTTAGTGGTGACATATGTAGAAAATAAGGCAGTTTAAGACTTTGGAACTACTTTTAATTCCAGAGTCGAATTTGCATGTAACTTTAATTTAAAAGCAGCCAGCAAGGCAGACCTGCCTTTAAAATGACACTGGGCACCTCAGCAGTGCACCTATGGGTGCACTACCTATGCTGTGGTCCCTAAACCTGCATGCCCTACCATATACTAGGGACTTATAGGTAGGTTGACTTAGCCAATTATAATTAGCCTAATTGGCATATTGATTTTACACAGAGCACAGGCCCTGGGACTGGTTAGCAGTACCCAGAGCACCATCAGAGTCAGGAAAACACCAGCCAAATGTGGAAAAGGGGGTCAAAAAGTTAGGGGGCCTCTGCAATCAGCCCTGTATTCTCACAGTGATATGCACTCTTCACCATCACACGTTTGATCTTTCTGCTATGGACTGCAATTGTCTCTCACTTTTCAATTGGCAATTCTGTTCCTCTTCACTGAATTACACTTTACCCAATCCTGTCCCTCAACCCTGGGCTTGTGTTGTGTAACAATTGTATGGATTTCACTAATGGGGTCATAGATCTGGACATTGTAAATATTGCACTATGACACTTGTAAATAAAAACCACCTACACAACCAGCATGTATTGTGACACATCTACTACGCTTTGGAATTGTGGTATTTGTAACATGTCTTTAGTCACAGAGGGTCTGTACAAGAATGCAGTAATATGGGGGCACATATCTACGCACAAGGTACCTACATGATGAACATTGATGCTGGTCTCATCCCCTACAAGCAATTCATTGAGTATGTAAAAAATGTTGAACATATGTATGCTTCAACCACGACATACAGCAGGAATGGCTGTGAAACAGTTCTTGGGCAATATCGTCAGCTGGGAGTACCAATAGAGCACATTGGTGTTAAACAGAGGTACTTAACTTCATCTGTAATTGACACTGGTCAGATTAGCCTGATAGATATAAAATGTAGTCTGTTGTCAGATGTCCCACAGTTTCCAACATTCCTATACAGGATCCAAACAATTAGAGCTGAATTACCACACCTACCTGTCCAATACAAAGTTAACATAGTCACCTTGAGTGGTTGTTACACTGGATGGCAGATACATAGACAGGTAGAAGTGTTGTAGCTGCCAATGTGACAGCTCAGTTGTAAGCAGGTGATAAATATGTCAAGAGAGGGATTTGGAGGCAGTACGGAAACCCTAGGCCAACATAGAATTTTGACTGTACACTCATAGGAAGACACTGATACCCAAGCATATGACACATGAAGTGAGGGAGTATCCAAAGATTTTTAATAAGAATGAAACTAAACTAAAAAAAATGAAGAACACCTATCCTAACCTAACCTATCCTAACTATACTTAACTAACAACTGACCCTAACTACCCTATGCCAAACTTACCTAACACATGTAACAACACAGTCTAAACATTGCCGCCCCAACCCCCTTATATTAAGAGACACATGCAGGACAAAATATACTAAACTACACATACACTAACTTTAGCTAAACAAATATATAATTTTTTGGTATTTAAAAAAAAAAAATATATATATATATATATAAATATATATATATATATATATATATATATATATATATATATATATATATATATATATATATGTTCATCTACAACACATAAATGCCCCAACATTACCCGGCACCCACCCAACCATATGGTAAGATGTAAAAAGTAGAAAACCCACCTCCAAATCCACCTATCCTAACTATACTACTAACCTAATCTAACCCGACACTATCCCCGTAAAATCCACTATAAAACATTAAAACAAATGAGGAGGGAGGAGACAGAACTGGGGGTGACAGTCACAAAGCTTTGCTCTCTAGGTTTTTTTTTTTATAAAGTTAAGTTTCTTTGTGTTTTTTGCCACCTCCTTCTCCAGACTGTCCAACTTTTTCACAACCAGTGTAACATCCCTCTGTAGATCTTTGTTTATATTCATGTCCATGGCAGCAGGTGGTGTGAGCTGTGGTACAGATGTTGATGGTATAGCATCTGGGGCTGTAGTAGTAGTGGCCACTGCCAGTGTGGGTCCCCTTTGGGTGAATGCCCACCATTCCACAGTGGATCTCTCTCTGCGATGTTGGAGTGCCATCCTCCGGAACCTAGATTCCACTGCCACCAGGATGTGCCTATAGCAGACTGCCCTCTTCTGAAATGCCTGCAGTTCCTCATTGTTCATGTTGGAAGCTGTTAAATTGAGACAGGTAACCATCAGTTTCAGCATTGTGTGGACTATGTACAGATTATTAGCTTACACTCTACATCTAATTGCACATGCAGTCCAACTCACATTCCGGAAAAGACATTGGCCCAGATAACTACAACAACAACGCTGCCTTAATATCATTTCATTGACACCGAAGCAACGCACAAGATTAGGAACCAAACCAAATTAGGTGTGCATTGATTTTGTGCCATGTGTAACAATGCAAAGGCAGCGTCAGCTTCATATAGATCAGGGCCAAAATTCTGTATCATCTGTGTCACTTTTCAAAGATACATTACCAATAGCTTGAATGTTTTATTGGGAGTATGGGATGCAGTTGGTAACCATAAGGGGACAGTGTTGATAGGTACACATGCAAGCCTGATCAATATGACTGTCACCTACACTGTGAGCATCACATCTACCTACAAATTCGTTGTTTATCTCCCCCTGTGCCTCTATGCCGGGGGACAATTGCCCACCCAGTCCTACATATACATTACAATACAGGGATGCACCAAATTGTGTTTAAGATGGTGCATCACTGTGTTGTGAGAATGACTTTGTGTCCCAGTGCCAATATTCTCACAGTGGTGCACTTCTTAGTCACATATGGGCCTACATGTGTCTTGTCATCACCTTGTTTACATGATGCTGCACATTGAGCACCACAAGCCTCACA
The DNA here is from genome assembly GCF_031143425.1 of Pleurodeles waltl. NCBI lineage: Eukaryota > Metazoa > Chordata > Amphibia > Caudata > Salamandridae > Pleurodeles > Pleurodeles waltl. The sequence goes on from NC_090437.1 coordinate 211,921,162, forward strand.
CGATATGACTCTCTGCTTGTGCATGGGGAACCTTTAAAAGGGACACAATGTCACATCCAGCCTACTTTGATATCTCACTCACACCAAACCCTCAATTACTACACAAGACAGACATTATCACACTTACTGGATACATCTGGGTCCTCAAATCTTGCCACTTCACCAATGGTGTAGGGGGCAGGTCTACCTGAAAGATATGGATGGGAAACCATGCTTAGTGTCATATCACTGTCACTACTAGTGGACAGCATATTACAGTGTGTACTATTTTAAAGGAGTGAGCAAATTATCCTGTTGAAAACACTGCAACAGACACACCACTGCACTGACACTCAAGTGAGTTAGAGCCACACATCTGGACACTTACACAGGGCCTGAGATTCATGTAGTGCTACACCCTGCAACAGCCATATGTGGCCTATCTATAGAAGATGGAACTCCATGGTAGGAGGAGTTGGGTGACAAATACATGACACTACCCTGATGCTTTGCAAGACAATTGACTCAGGTATTCGGGCTTGTCTTGCAAGGCACCCAGAGGCACTTTGTGATGGACATGTGGCACACTTATTAGCCTGCAATGATCATGCATTGAATAAACCATGACTGATGTGGCAAAGTTGGTTGATGGTATCAAATGCCCCACTTAAAGTGCCCCCTAAGGCAGGTAAGCTCTTACATGATGGCAGGGATCATGTGTGTGAAGTTAGGACAATGTAGTGCTATACATACATTGCCCTACCTTTTTGGCACAATCCAGTTAAATATGGTAGGCTGGCAGTGTCTTGGCGTATCATACATGACACTATGCTGAGGCACAGGTGTCAACATGGCACATGAATTGTGTGACTTAGTGATGGTTGTGCATTACTCACCAGACATCTGACCTGCATTGGTAAACTGGTAGGACATGTGAACTCCAGTCTAGACTGGCACAGTTACACTCCATTCTAGTTGCATGCAACCTGTCTGCATGCATTGCATGCAGTACTCCAACACATCTGCTACTGTCATTTAAGAGCGGTGGACAGTAAAAAGTATGCCAATGGGAGACTCACCAACAGGGCCACCGATCACCACACCAAGATGGTCAGGCAGATCCTGCTCCCTGGCCACACCTGCCCAGCGATGCTTCAGCTGATGCTCATTCCTGGTGCTGCGAAATACCCTCTCCAGGTGGCGGAGCACCCTATCCCACCACAGCTGTCTCACCTCGGTCCGGTGACCTTGAATTACCCGGCACCCCATTTCTAACATCAACGGCAGGTAGTGGGCTACCAGCCACATGAAGCCACCCAACTCCTCCTCTCCCATCATCTCCCATCCTCGTCAACCTCCCACTAACAAACATATTTTCCAGATGCAGGTTGACAACAACAAAAAATAAAATGAATATAATGGAAACTTAAGGCCCAAAAATGTATCCCAACTAACCTCAAGTTTTCCGGACAGACACCCCACAGTCCAAGTACAATTATTGACAAAAAACACACACATTAATTGACACTGGGACAAAGTACAGTCAAAAATACAAAAAACATGAAAGAAGGGACCCCCCAAGATACATAACGCAAGGAAATTACATCCCCAACTCCAGGAAACAACCACACAGTCAAAAGAGGCACAGACTGCAAAGAGAAAGTGAAATTACACCCACTGTACCATGCCTGTAAAGAGGATTTCCTATTACATCAATTCCTGTCCCTGTGCGTCACATTTTCTGTTATGTGTGTATTTATTTGATGCATGTGATATGTGCGTGAGAATTTTAGCCGCATGACCTATGTGTCTGTTTTTTTTATGCATTACCTTTATGCGTTGAATTAACAGAAAATCAGCATTGAGAAAAGTGTGAAGGTGGAATTCACGCTAAGGGCCATGGGTCAGATACTTTGCATTTGCTGATGTTTTCAACGTATTTACGTAAATATTTTTGACTTTATTCCTGATTGCGTGATTTTGTTCCACTGTCTGTGGATGCACCATGTATCAACATACATATTAAATGGGTTATGCAGCAGTGTGGCCTCTTGTGTGTGGCCACATGTGGTAGTCCATGCAACAATGAGATGTGGTTGTGATTGGTCTGTTACACCGATGTGTGTGTGACAGAGTCAACAGCATGCAAATTTTTGCACGTCATGCATATGTATGCACGTGTGACAAAAGTGTATCCACATATGTATGGCAGTCAGTACTATGCAAAAGTTCTGGTTTGTGATTATGAATTGTGTTTACTTATGTGATGAATGTAGTTGTCTTATAGAGCATAACATTTAAGACAACATACACAGCTTAGGATTTGTTGATGATGGCTGATAAATTCCACACAGGGAAAATGTTACCCGACAACGGTCTCCATATGTAGTTTTTGAGTTTATGGTGACTTGTGTGTGGACTACACATATGTCTGACATGTATACATATTTGGTACATACCTTGATTGACACACATTCCACCCATATTATGTTTTGTCCACAAATGTTTGATTATACTCATTACATTTAGCAATGGTTGTTGTTTTTGTGTGGTGGACCTGCAGCCTTGGCTGCATATGTTCTCATCCATTCTGATATACATTCCACAGACTTGTCCGTGCAAAGTGTGAGGTCATGTGTACCCTGTGTCAGAATTGGGCCCCATGACATTGACATGATGTACTGCGCAGGCCCAAATAATTACATTGCTTGTCATACCTGGGCTAATCATGATGGCTATTGTTACCAATGATGTCTCCCCCCCTTGTCACACATACTCCATGCAGCCATTGAAACTCTCACACTGAGTTGTGACAGTGGTCTGTTCAAACATTACTGTCTTTCTAAATTTTGATATCCACTGCCTCGTGTGTGGCCATTGTTTTCCTCCTATTTGGACATGTTGTAGTTCTGTGTGATGAGCTATTGTTGTAAAAGTTGACAACGTAGATGTAATTCATATGTTATGGTCCATAGATTGTGTCCTTCAGTTGTCACATTCAAGTGATGAGGCTATTTGTGATGTGTGTGATGGTAGCAGTACAATCTTGTCACATGTGATATAGCAACAGTACCTTTCAGATTAGTGTCTGTAACATGCTCTCTGAGGTTAGACTTACAATCCTGAGGTATTTGTTGTGGAGATTGAAGAGACCATAGCAGGATTTTGTGAATAAGTGAGGTGTTTATTGACAAGGTGAGTTAAGTGATTTTTAAGTAGAGAAGTTATCAACTATGTGCAGTCTGTGGGTTATCCCAGCAGCTGTGTTGTGCTGTTCTCCCTCATTTTCTTCACCACCACAAAAACAACAACCATTGCTAAATCTAATGAGTATAATCATTACATTTAGCAACATGGTAGCAATACAGAGCATGGACATCCCATCCATTTTGACATGTGTCATTGAAAATGATGTGCAACACTTAGGTCCATTGAAATGGGTAAGTGACAATGCGCAACGTGTCTCCAAAATTGGCAGCACTGTCCTGCATAATTTTGACTATGCAATAATGCCCCATGTGTGACATGTTACTAGGCCTCCCTTTGTTGTCCCCTGTGCCATTTGCTTATATGCAGCCATGCACCTACACTACCAACCTAGCACCAGGGTACATGGTTAGCTGCCCTCTGGAGATGGATGTATGTGTACAGAAAGGGATATCGCTCTATACATATGCTGTTTAGATGGATAATTTGGTATTTTTGTGTGTACAGCAGTATACAGCATGAATTGGTGGCACAATCATATAAGTTCAAAGCACAGTCTACTTCCTTATATCAACTTGCAAATTGCGCCCCCCGGTGGTGGTGTTTGATGTTGGCACTGCCTCAGGTTTTAGGTGACAACTACGTCAGAGTCACCATCATCATGCTATGTATCTTTTGGTAACAGACCTGCAGCAACACACATTGGACCCTACTTCCACGCTAAATACTGCATGGGATGGTGGCCGAATTACAATGTGGATTCAAGTAATTAAAAATGGTCATCTGCCAAGTTGTACATACAGTTCAGGCCATGACAATAGCACTGTGGGCTTTTACATAGGTCCCTTGGTGATCCGGAGTGGCAGCTAATGTTTGTGGCAGCCATCAGGTGTCCAAGAGTGAGTATCCAATTGTTTCAGAATGATCAACATAGCTACCAGTGTCTCTCCTATCTCCCAATACATGAGTCAGTATTTACACTATGGGGGTCATTACAACATTGGCGGTATAAGGTGCTTACCGCCGTGCAGAAGACCGCCAATACACCGCCGCGGCAGACCGCCACAGCTATTATGACACACATCACGGAATCCGCCGAAATTCAGACACCCACACAATACGGCCACACCAAAGGTCAGCGATAAACATGCGGAAACAAATCCTCCACCTCCACGCCAACAGAAACACACCAATGCTATTACGACCCAACCGTGGTATTCCATTGGCGGTACACACCGCCGCGCTCAAAATACACACACATCTCCAAAACACAGCCACATTGGACAATTACATATACACACACCTGATACCCATACACACACCACTCCCACACACCCAACACAATATAAAACACACACCCACATCACCCACATACCCCTACGACCACAATTCACGAACGAAGGCCAGAGATATAGCACAGAACAGACAACCCCATCACACAGAGGCACACAACACCATCACCATCACCCACGCAACATCCAAGCACAAAACACCACATACCACTACACTCACCACACTCATCAACACATACACCACCCCACACATCACACACACCACCCCATGTCACGCCAAAGACACCCCCCTTCTCCGAGAAGGAGCTCAGGGTCATGGTGGAGGAAATCATCAGGGTAGACCCACAGCTATTTGGCTCACAGGTACAGCACACATCAATAGCCAGGAAGATGGAGCTATGGCAAAGAATAGTAGACAGGGTCAACGCTGTGGGACAGCACCCAAGAAATAGGGAGGACATCAGGAAGAGGTGGAACGACCTACGGGGGAAGGTGCGTTCAACGGTGTCCAGGCACCACATCGCGGTACAGCGGACTGGCGGCGGACCACCACCTCCTCCCCGTCAACTAACAACATGGGAGGAGCAAGTCTTGTCCATCTTGCATCCTGAGGGCCTCGGAGGAGTCGTTGGAGGAACGGACACTGGTAAGTCAAATCTTAACTATCATAACCCCCACCCTACCTGCATGATATCACACCCCCCCACCATCACACCCTCCCCTATCACCCCAAATCCTCACCTATCTACCCATGACACCAACCACCCATCCCAACCCCAAGCCCTGCATGACATAACTAAGCATCAACACCCATCACCAAAGCATGCCCACTGCACAGACCCAGAACACCCCCCGACCATCAGCACACAAGTCCCCACACAGGAATGCCTGCACTGGGGTTCACGCACACCCAACCATTGCACACCATGAAACACACACATGCAATAATCATGTACTTATACCCCCGCAGGAACCCGAAGGAACGTCACCACACCAGAGGGTCCAGACAACACCACTCCACCCCCAGAAGAGGCCCACAGTGATGACAGCAGCTCTGCCCCACTGGATCTTGATGACCAGCCCGGACCATCGTGGGCCTCGGGACAGTCGGTTCCCCTTGCCCAGCCACAGCCCAACACCAAGCTTCCACCCTCTGGTAACACCAGCACAGCACCCACCCAGCGGGCCCAAACCTCCCTACCCAGGACAGGTCAATCAGCGGTGTGTCCACCACTACAGGGCACCCAGGCTAACCCACCACCCCAACAACAACAGGGACCTGGGGGCAGTGGCAGTTGGCACACGGTCCAGGGGACGGAGGCACAGGAACATAGGGGAACTGGGAGGGCTGCTGTGCGACAGAGGAAGGACACTCTCAACGAGGCCCTCTCCTCCATCATGGGAGCATACCACCACTCCCAGGAGACGATGGCCACGGTCCTGGACAAGTTGCAGGAGACCCTGCGTCTGCAGGAGGAACAATATTTGGGGTTCAGGGAGGAGCTCAGGACCATCGGCTCCGCCCTGGGCACCATCGTAGGGGTGCAGACGGACATTCAAAGACCTTGAGGGACACCGTGGCACTCCAAGGGGCCCCTGACACTAGCCAGGACGACGAACTGCCCACCACCTCCGCCGGCGCTAGTGGACAGGACGCCCCGCCACAGGACCACCACACCAGCACCCCACCCCCTGCAGACGGACAACCACCACGCAAGCGGGCCCTGAGATCCAGGAATAGGACAGAGCAAGATGGCAAGACCCCCGCCAGGAAATCAGACCACCCTGATTGTCCTCCCAATGTCCCACTTTGTTACCCTGCCCAAATCAGAAGTGCCCCAGCTCCACTTCCAATGCCCAGATGTGCAATGTACCTGTGTGAGTAATAGACTGGACTCTGCCATGGACATTCCTCCACCATCACCCATCACCATTTACAAACCCCCTTCATTTTTTTGCACTTAAATAAACACCAAAAAAAAATGGAGTCAGTCTATGATTTGTAAATCTGTATTATCAATTACAGTTTCATAATGGGTTACCCATTGGAAGGCTAACATACCAATGTCACACATCACAAGCCCTTCAAGGATGCAAACAGTTGACACGTAGGTTACCACATTTGTGAAACTGAAATGGAAGGGGACAACTCAGTTAACAAATAGTGAGTGAAATGGAGGTACAGGATAGAGGTAGATGTGTGAAAGTTAATGTAATGGTAAAAAAGAAAAAGTTCTCACCTGTGTGTCACTGGAAATATTGCTGTATGACTGACTCCCTGTTGTCGTTTTCGTCTTCCACAGCTTCATCCTCATCACTGTCCACAGGCTCCACAGGCTCCACAGCTGCTACAACACCGTCATCTGGATCATCCTCCTGCAGAAAAGGCACCTGGCGTCGCAAAGCCAAGTTATGGAGCATGGAGCAGGCGATGATGATGTCGCACACCTTCTTCGGTGAGTAGAATAGGGATCCACCTGTCATATGGAGGCACCTGAACCTGGCCTTAAGAAGGCCGAAGGTGCGCTCCATAACCCTCCTAGTCCGCCCATGTGCCTCATTGTAACGTTCCTCTGCCCTGGTCCTGGGATTCCTCACTGAGGTCAATAGCCAGGAAAGGTTGGGGTAACCAGAGTCCCCTAATAGCCACACACGGTGCCTCTGGAGTTCACCCATCATATCAGGGATACTGCTATTGCGCAGGATGTAGGCGTCATGCACTGAGCCAGGGAACATAGCATTTTCCTGGGAGATGTACTGGTCTGCCAAACAGACCATCTGGACATTCATCGAATGATAACTCTTCCGGTTCCTGTACACCTGTTCACTCCTGCGGTGGGGACCAGAGCTACATGGGTCCCATCAATGGCACCTATGACATTGGGGATATGTCCAAGGGCATGGAAGTCACCTTTCACTGTAGGCAAATCCTCCACCTCAGGAAAAATGATGTATCTCCTTACGTGTTTCAGCAGGGCAGACAACACTCTGGACAACACGTTGGAAAACATAGGCTGGGACATCCCTGATGCCATGGCCACAGTTGTCTGAAAAGACCCATTTGCAAGGAAATGGAGCACTGACAGCACCTGCACTTGAGGGGGGAGTCCAGTCGGATGGTGGATTGGTGACATCAGCTCTGGCTCCAACTGGGTACACAGTTCCTGGATTGTGGCATGGTCAAACCTGTAGGTCACGATTAAATGTCGCTCCTCCATTTTCAACAGGTCCACCAGCGGTCTGTACACCGGCGGATTCCGCCATCTTCTCATATGTCCCAGCTGATGGTGCCTACGAAGGACAACAGCGAAGAAACAGTCACTATTCCTCCAGGTATGTACCCACAGTCACACACAAGACTACACCAGACAATAAACCCTTCCTGTATGTGTGTTGAGTGTAGGCCTCAGTATGTGTGACACAGTTGAAAATGAATCCATGTGGGCACCTGAAATGGCGGCTGCCTGACCTCTAAAGTGGGACAATGGGATTGTGGGGTAACAGCGCTGGCTTTGCACACCGTCGCGGTAGGCGGTCGTAGAGCGTGGCGCAATGCTGCATTGGTTAACAATGGACCCTATGGGACCCAGGAGACAATGAACAGGTGCGCCGGCGGTGATGATGCGCCCCGCCGCGGACGTCACTGCCATTTTCTATCTCTTCAATCACTAGATACCTGACCTTCGACAGGAGAGGACCTACACTGCTAGTGCTGCTGTGACCTCGGTTTGGAAGCGACGATGGCTGCTGCGTCTGGGGAAAGGGCCCCTGCCTTCACTGCACAGGAGTTGGAGAAACTTGTGGATGGGGTCCTCCCGCAGTACACGCTACTCTACGGTCCTCCAGACCAAAAGGTTAGTACACAGGGAGCACGTTGTATGGGCTAGGCCTGGGTGGAGAGGGCTGGGTGGAAGAGGGAAGGGGGCAGAGTTCATAGAACATCAATGCATGGGAATGAATGGGCCACATGGCCAGAGTAGGGAGGGGGCCACTCACATTGATGGTGCAATTGCTAATGACTGTTCCTCTTCCCTTGTGCATGTTATGTAGGTCAGCGCCCACCAGAAGAGGGACATTTGGCGTGCCATCGCCAAGGAGGTCCGGACCCTGGAGGCCCACCAGAGACGGGGCACCCACTGCCGGAAGAGATGGGAGGACATTCGCCGCTTCAGCAAGAAGACGGCGGAGGCTCAGCTGGGGATGGCCTCCCAACGTGGGAGGGGTGCCCGTCGTACCATGACCCCCCCTGATGTTCCGGATCCTGGTGGTGGCCTACCCGGAGTTGGATGGGCGCTTAAGGACATCACAGCAGACACAAGGGGGTGAGTGCAACCTCATTCTGCGGACTTTGCGTGCAGTGGAGGTGTCTGGGTGGTGGAGGTGGGCTGTGGGTGTCCGTAGGCCAGGGCGAGTTACTTAGGCAAGGCCCCTCCGTAATGTAGGCCATGTGGCACTCTACCCCACCTCAGAAAATTAGCAAGTTGAGGTATAGTTGCCCCTGTGGCATCCATGTGCGCAGATTTCCACCATTGCCATGTAGGCCATATCCATGAAATTGCATGTGCAGAGGGCAGGAACGCGGCGTTGTGCATGGGGCTGCTGCGTCTGTCTTGTCCGCCAACGGTAGCGGTATGCCATGCACTAAAACTCTCTTTGTTTTGTCTCCCCCCTTTTCCTGCTCTCCCTGTCCTTTTGTACATCAGCATCAACAGGCGGAGGTACAGTGGCACCGGAGCACGAGGGAGCTGCATCCCACATGGCCATGGAGGGCCAAACCACAGACTCTGAATACACCAGTGGGACGGAGGGCGAGGGGAGCTTCACGTCGGCCACCGGATCACCAACGAGCGACACAGACTCGTCCGCCGATGTGAGCTCCCCTGTGGTGGCAGCATCATCTGTGCACCCCACTTCTACAGGTACAGCCGCCACCTCCCCTACCAGCACTGCCCTCCCAGCAGCCCCTCAGCGTTCGCCCAGTGCCCGCTCACCCAGGAGGGTGGGCATCACCTTCGCCCCAGGCCCCGCAGGCCCTGCCCCAGTCACCCCTGCTGCCCTTAGTGAGGAGGTCATTGACCTCCTCAGGTCACTCACTGTTGGGCAGTCTACCATTGTGAATGCCATCCAGAGTGTAGAAAGGGCGTTGCAACACGGTAATGCATTCCTGGAGGGCATTCATTCTGGTCAGGCTGCCCTTCAGCGAACCCTGCAATCTCTGGCCTCAGCACTGATGGCAGCAATTGTCCCTGTGTCCAGCCTCCCCCCTCCAACTTCCTCCACCCAGACCCAATCCCCTGTATCCCAGCCCATCCCAAGAAAAACCTACAGACCAGCATGCAGACAAGTCAACACACACAAGTAGCTCAAGCAAACATAGGCACCACACACACCACAGGCACTCACACAAGCATTACACCGATACAGACACAGCAACATCCACTGTCTCCACTGTGTCCCCCTCCTCCTCTTCTCCCTCCTCCCTCCCAGTCTCATCTACACACACCTGCATGCACCACATCTACAGGCACTAGGACTCGCACCAGGACACCCAGCACCACACGCCGCTCACCTGCACTCACAACCTCCACTGCCATTTACACGTCCCCTGTGTCCTCTCCCAGTGTGTCTGTGACGCCCCCTCCCAAAGTACCCAAACGCCGGCAGTCACTCACCCAACATCCATCCACCTCACGACAGCCTCCAGTACCTGCACCTGCACCCAAAACAGCTAAAGTGACACCTCCTACAACCACCTCCTCTTCCTCCACTCCCAGACCCCCTCCAGCTACCCATCCGTGTTCGTCAGAAACTGTCCCTCTGTCAAATTGGCCTTTTTGCCCCCACCCCCCCTCCAATTCATCAGTCCAGTCGTAGCGCCTCAGCCAAAAAGCCTCCAGTACCAGTGGTGCCTGTTCAAGGTTTTTGGAGTGCACCGGCCACCAGGGCAGGCAGTAGGACACGGAGCCAAGGCACTGGCAGCCCACCCCCTGTAAAGGCTCCGAAATTGGAGAGTGGGCGACGGGACCGTGTTAAGACTCCTGATGGGACAACAAGTGAAATGGGATCGAAGGCGATTGGTGGGTCAGCTGTAACTCCAAAAAAGGTGGGGAAGGTCCAGAGGAAGTCTGCCCAGCCTGTTGCGAGTGTCACGGCGGAGAAGTGCGCCATCATTTCCGGCGGTCCAGACACAACCGTCAGCACCGTCGTCACTGGTCCAGAGACCACCGCCAGAGTCACAGCCCAGGAGGACACAAGTATCGTCACTGGTCCAGAGACCACCGCCAGAGTCACAGCTCAGGAGGGCTCAAGTATCGTCACTGGTCCAGAGACCACCGCCAGAGTCACAGCCCAGGAGGGCACAAGTATCGTCACTGGTCCAGAGACCACCGCCAGAGTCACAGCCCAGGAGGGCTCAAGTATCGTCACTGGTCCAGAGAGCACCGCTGGAGTCACAGCCCAGGCGGGGCCAGGATGCCACAGCCCCGCTAGGCAATGATGGAACGTCATGCCACACACCAATGTCCAGTGTGGAAATCGTCATGCCACACACCAATGTCCAGTATGGAGATCATCATGCCACACACCAATGTCCAGTATGGAGATCGTCATGCCACACACCAATGTCCAGTATGAAGATCGTCATGCCACACACCAATGTCCAGTGTGGAAATCGTGATGCCACACACCAATGTCCGTATCAGAACTGCCATGTCAAAGCACCGCTGAAGAGGGCAAAGACCGCCATGTCATAGCACCGCTGAACATGGCAAAGACCGCCATGTCAAAGCACCGCTGAACAGGGCAAAGACCGCCATGTCATAGCACCGCTGAACAGGGCAAAGACCGCCATGTCAAAGCACCGCTGAACAGTCCTGAACCGCTATGTCAAAGCACCGCTGAAGAGGGCAAAGACCGCCATGTCATAGCACCGCTGAACAGAGCAAAGACCGCCATGTCAAAGCACTGCTGAACAGGGCAAAGACCGCCATGTCATAGCACCGCTGAACAGGGCAAAGACCGCCATGTCAAAGCACCGCTGAACAGGGCAAAGACCACCATGTCAAAGCACCGCTGAACAGGGCAATGCACCGGGTAGGAATGAATGGCCCACCACATCAGGCATCCTTATCCCATGTGCAGCTGGGACAGTGACAGGACACTACCTTTCACTGGGAGACTCATCCAGTCTGGGCACCAGTCACCCCCCAGTACCAGTATGGACCTGCATCAACTTGAGAGACTGTGGCTTTGCACTCCCCAGGATTGAACAGTGGGCAACCCACCCACTGTAGAGACTTGAGAGACTGTGGCTTTGCACTCCCCAGGATGTGACAGTGGGAAACCCACCCACTGTAGAGACTTGAGAGACTGTGGCTTTGCACTCCCCAGGATGTGACAGTGGGAAACCCACCCACTGTAGAGACTTGAGAGACTGTGGCTTTGCACTCCCCAGGATTGAACAGTGGGCAACCCACCCACTGTAGAGACTTGAGAGACTGTGGCTTTGCACTCCCCAGGATACATCAATGGGCATGGAGCCCCGTCGTGGAACTGGCTTTGCATTCATGTGGATGAGGTGCCCCCTTCCCTTCCCCCTGAGGTGCCTGTAGTGTTTCTATCTGATGCCCCGGCAGTGTTCTCTCCGATTTTGGTCAGGTATCTATTGTGGGCCTCGCCCATGCATTTTTGGACTGTTTGTGCACGGACATTGTTGTGTACATATCTGCACTACTTCTCGGATTGTACATATGTAAATAAGAGTGATTTTAGAATACATATATTTGTATATTTTTGTATGACATGTATATTGGCACATTACAAAGTTTGACCGAAATTCGCATTGTCTTTGCATTTTTCCAGGGGAATTGTGGGTTGTTACTGTGATTTTAGTGACTGCATTAGTGTGTATGTTGTAATATGCGAGGGTGGGGGTGAGGGTGTTTGGTGGGTGTCCCCCTAACTTTTGCCTCCCCGTGTCGTAGGTGCTGTACTCACCGGTATCTTCTGCGCCTACATCGCTGTTGGTCGTGAAGGAGCAGAAAGACAAGGGCAGGTAGTATTTGGAGTTCCGGGTCCATGGAGTCGTTGTTCCTCGTGGGATGTGTAGAAGGTGAGCGTTTTCCCATAGCAATAGCTGTTTTCGCCGTGTTTTTATCCACGGTGAATCCGCCCCGGAAAAGGTGGCGGATTGGCCTGTTGTGATACTGTGGGCGGTCGATTGTCTCCCGCCTGTCTGTTGGCGGTGACCGCCGAGCTGCTTGTCTGTACCGCCGTGGCGGGCGAAGTGTTAAAGTGGCTGTCTTTGTTGGCGGTTTCCGCCAGGTTCATAATTCCCTTTTTTTGTCCGTCTGACTGTTTGCAGTATTACCGCATCTTTAACACCGTCCGCCAGGGTTGTAATGACCCCCTATGTCCCTGAAGTCACTGATGTCCTGTATTCTCCTACAGTGTCCTACTATGGCATCCATGATCTGCACTCTCTGACAGTGACTCTGCACCATGGTGGGCCATTTATTTGGTCTGGTACAGACATGATGGTGTTGTGGGTCAGTAAGTGGTGCATGTGAGGTGGCACTAAAGTAGGTATGGTGCCACTTATCACACATCTGGCACATGGTATGTGATGGGCATTGATCTTGTATTCCTGTGTGCGTGGGCCAATGCGTCAGGCAGATGTCTAAGCACACGACAGGTAAGTCAGGTATGTGTTGATGAAATTTAGTTGGTATAGGCCATAGTTGTCTGGCATTTGATGTTTGTTCCTGCAGTGACTTGCACAGCATGATTTGAGGGGCCTGTGCCCATATGGAACGTACATAACATGAGCATGGTGTATGCCATTGACATGGCTGTGCTATTCATTGTTTGGTGTACTATGTGTGAAGTGTACGTAGTACACAACCAGTGGGAACTTGTAGTGGTCTGTGTAGTTCTTCTGTTAGCAAAGGGTACATGTCTGCACCAGTCCTTCAAGTGGTGTGCCTGTCAAGTAGTGGGTATGTTACGTACATGAGGGTGAATGTGTTTGTGGTGTGCACTGAATGTGCTGTACTACAGCATAGTGCATATGTGTTGTTACATGCATATCTGTGTTACCCTGGCCATGTGTTCATGTAGTGGAGTATGTCTTGTGTGTCCTACAGAGTTGGTGTGTTGTGTGTATATTGCCAGGTTTGTTGACTTACCCACAAGTAGGCCATTTCCACCTTGTCCATCCTGGAATTGTTCATTGATCCTGCTGTGCCAGAATATGAAGGCATCATGGGCACTCCCAGGATACTTGGCCAAAATGTTTGTGAATAGTCTCCGGTGGTCCACTATGCCCTGCACATTAATGGAATGCATGTGCTTGCAATTCCGGTATAAGTGTTTGGTTGCTGCAGGTGGTACAATCAGGACATGGGTGCAGTCAATTGTACTGAGCACATGCAGGAAGCCATGGATTTGGTAGCACCCCTGTTTTGCCTCCTTTGGCAGTAATGCAGAGAATGACGGCTGTGAGATACTAGCAACCAGTGCACCTGTTGTTTGGATTGAGCCACTTGCCAGCGTGTGCAGGGCAGCTAGCAGCTTTGTCACAGGTGTGTGTTGTGTGGGGTCTGCAGGCTAGCTGTGACTTGTGGCTCAATGTGGTCAGCAGGTGTAGTATGGCTTGCCGGTTCTGTTTGTAGGTCCGTATGATGTCCTGGTCCCTGAGGCCAAAGAAGTTTGTCCTGGTTCTTAACACCCTCTCCTGACTTCTGCATTGCCTATGTGGGCTGCGTTGTGGTCGTGGGGATTGCTGTAGTTGTTGCTGTCCCCTACGTCGTCTCATAGCCTAGATCAGTAACACCTCCATCTTCTCCTGTGGGTTGGTAATGTTGCTTCTGTGTTCTTTTCCTTAAGTAGTGATGTGTTTGCCTCATTTTAACACCTGCTCTGACCCAGGCATTACATTTTGACGCAAATTGGAGTTGACGTCATTTTTTGGGTCTGCCTCCCACCTGTGTATCTTTTTTGCTCGAGTGGATAAATATAGGGCTAGGGGGTTAGAGTCATTTTTTGGATGGGAACGCCTACCTTGCATGTCATTGACATAAGGAGGTTTCACACATCCAAAAAATGAAGTTAACACCAATATTGTGACGCTAGACGAGTCTAGCATCAAAATGTAAATATGGTGTTGAGTTTTGAATTAGCAAAATGATGCTATTTCAGCACAGAGTATCAATATGGCCCATAATGTTACCCACATAGTAGGACAGTAATCAATTATTCTTGTAGAAGCATCTTCAATAAAAAAATTGTTACATGGAAACCAACAGAAAGCCACTGGATCATCAACTTATAAAGGCAATATGTAATGGTAAGGTAAAATTCCATGGAGTGGAAAAGGAATTAAGAAGAGAAAAGAGAAAGGAAAAGAAATGAAATGTAATATGTGATGGAAAAGAGACAGATAGCCAAATGGCTTCAACCATAATTAAGCAAGGCATGCCCAATGTGACAACAATAAGAGAGAGCGGTGAGAAAGCACAAAATAAAGGAAAAAATGGTCAGCAAACCGGAACCTCCCAAGACAAGTTACAGGAAGTCACAGAGACAATAAGTAAAACAGAAATATATGAGACAGAATTTAAAAGAACCTAAAAAAAAAACATGTAATATAATTACACCAGAGAATATTCATAAAAACGCTTAACTGATACAAAACACTCACTGACACATGAGAATATATCGAAGACAATCAAGATTTGCCAAATTCTATTTCTTCATCCCTGCACTGGCAAATGAACATTCTGAAATCTGCTGGAGGGTCAAACGAAAAATACCTCTCCTTATAAGTCTCTTTGGAAAAACAAGGATGCACCAGGCCATATAAAGCATTCAAGGAATGTAGAGCTGAACGAAATGAAAGGAATTCTTTGCGTCGAGCTGCAGTAGCTCATGCCACATCTTGCGAAAAGAAGATACTCCGACCAGAGCATAAAATTTGTTTCCATTGTTTAGCCACAAATAAGACCATAAGTTGTTCAGTATATTCTAGAAAAATAACTATTATGCCTCTTGGTTGATCTGACAATGATGCTACAGATGGGCCCTACTCGATGGGCACGTTATAGATTAAGAGCTGTACCATCCTTGAGACCAACTATCTTATGGACGTGTGTTTTAAGAAAAGCAATCATGTGAGAGCCCTCCACCCCGTCAGGAATACCATAAATTCTGAATTGTTTTGTCTGTTGCAATTCTCTAAATCTTCAGTTTGCTGTTTCAGAAGCAACATTTCTTTAGACATAACATCTTGCTGTCTCTTTTACATTACATATCCTTTGCTCCACCTCTGTTACCATGGATTCTAAATTAGATGATTTTTCTTCAATCCTTTGAAGCTTATATTTGTCTTCATTACGAAGGGCTTCAGGTCTTTTATCTCTTAAATGAGTTCTTCAAGGGTAAAAAGCAATGGAGATTTTTTTGGTGAAGCTGGTTCTTTTTTTGATGTTTGGAAGTATTATTATAGTCTTTGTGAGCAGAGGATATTGCTCCTGATAAGGTTGCAGCTTTTTGACAAGAAGATGATGAAGGATCCATATACAATGAGTATATAAATGCACACACAAAAAACAGGAACTGGTAAATATATTCAAGCAGCTGAAGAAAGGGTTATATGAAAAGGTTTTACACTGCAAATATCACAGGCTTAACCAAATTGCAAAGCAGCATAGTAAAGATAATTATAGGATTAGTAGATTAAAAAATAAAGTAAGCATAAGGATGTTTGTTCAGCACCAGGTGACACAATGAAGGTGTTGACAAGCAGCAAAGGCTCCAATGCTCTGCAAAAATGCACCCCCTGACTCTCAAAGTTATAGATGGAAAGGTATTAGGAAATGTGGGCAACAATAATCTAATTCCTGCAGGTGTTGAAAATACTGCAGTAATTTAGTCCATGCTGCAGCAGAAATCACAGCAACCAAAGATGCTTATAGAAGTTCCACAGATATGGATTAATTCCTGACTAGAAGAACCTTGAAATAAAGCAGGAAGAATAAAAACAGACGTCATCGAGCGTTTGAGTTCAAAATGGTGGCCGCAACCAAAGAGAGTCTGATCGGGGGAAATAAACAGGTAAAAATGAGTGAAAAAGACAATTCAGAAACAAAATATCTGTTTGCTACCGCACTGTCATTGTCCTGTCGTTAAGGCATGCTCCTAGTAATATCTGCAAGATGCCAAAATCCTAACTGGAGCTCCATGACAATGCAGAGGCTCAACAGGTTGCGGCCATCGTGTGGGCAGTTCCACCATGCCACCCCCCCAAACATTTTGCTTGTTACCTGACTATGGTCATGTGTTTCTAGGCTGCAACATGGCCATTTTTTAAGCTCCTTTGTAGGCTCTGCCAGTCTTTCTCATACATTTCCATATTAACTTCAGATATTTATCCTCACTGTTTTCTACTATTAAACATAATAGGAATTTTCAATTCATAGCTCAAGAAAGCAAGGATTTTAGAAACACTCATTGTTCAACCTGGGAAAAATAATCAAGGTTCTAAATGCTACAACAGGGGTCAGAACCTCTATGCCAAAGATCCTTTAAGACAAAATGTTCATTTTCTATTTAATCTCTCGTAGAATTGTAACCGAATTTACTAAACCAGATGCATGCTGACTGCAGGAGAATCATATTTTCTTTCTTCAGTTTTGCTACTGCCTAATTTTAAAAGTGCATTGTACAAAATATGGCTATAATTAAAGGTTTTCCTAATTCATTCTGGGTAGAATGCATTGCATTCCTGTACTATTGTATTGACAGGTTATTGATCCCCTCCTAGCTGTGGCTTCAATAACACTAACCTATTTCATTAACTTGTCTCCATCTCAGACAGTAGTGGCTTTGATGTCCAGCTTACAGGAACAGTGGATTTCTTCCAGCCAAGCCTTGATTGCTACATGTTTGAAATTCCCTGACCTGGCCCACATAGGATAAATACCTGCCTTAATTTTTATTTGACTTTTTCAAAGTTTCCCTGTGGGGAGCTGGCTGTGCGGATCAATGGCTTGTGCTTTATTGATTGGTAGGTTTGATTTTGTAGATGTGTGAATGCACAAAGGAAATAAAATGTTTCTAAACATGTGATAACTGAGCGCATTGATGGATGAATGGATGACTGACTAGATCAGCCACATAGCTCACATAGTAAGTCAGTTCCCTTTCAGTAAGATCAAGTCAAACCTGTTGGTTTTACCAAGGCTTATTCTTGTGATGTTGTTTCACATTACCTGTGCTAATTAGTCCCCACTTATTTTTATTTTTTTAAACTTCTGTTTGGTCTAGGTTTCATACAATTATAATTATTACTAATTATTACTTCTCATCAAAAATAATGTCAAATTCTAAATCATGTTTTGTTTGTTTCCTTTACTACTATAGCTTGTACCAAATCTTTTTCAGAAACTAAAAGTAGCTTCATGGTCACTGATCAACAGATGCAAATTCATCTGACAAAAAAGAGATATTTTTTTACAGATCTGCACACATTTTCTGCTGTCACATTTTTAAAGACTCAAGTGGATTGCTTTTACCTTTTGCCAGTGAACTATTAAGGTAAAGGTAGTTTAGGTCTTTTTAACCTTTTTCAAGAGTGCCCTCCTTTTTGTGTGGGTCCTTTCACATGCTGTCTGATGTTGGCTCGATCAGCCAAATGCCATCGTACAAAACTGTTTTCTTTTCCCACTGTCTAAAACAAGTCTGCTTTACCTTTGCATGTTCTACATTCTGATATGCAGTGCTGCTGGAAAACATTTCTGAGTGGGGGTGTGCCATAAGTTTTGCTTTACTGAAGTCATAGGGAATGTGAACATTTCAAACATCACACATAGAATAAGTGTAGCAAGAGAGCCATACTGTTTTAGGAGAGTTGCAAAGGTCTGGTACGTAGCAGGTGGTGCATTTTAGAATATACTTTCACAAATATATTACTTTTACCTGGTGTGGTAGCAAACTGTCATTTACAGATAATGCGCTTTTGAATGAAATGGCCACTAAATTTGCACACACTTATTCCCTGATTTATACTTTTTGACACAAAACTGTGTTTACGCAGTTTTGCATCAAAAAGTATGGCACTGGCTTGCGCCATTCCAGGATGCCAGCCGGGCGCCAAATTAATGGAATAGCGCAATCCAGCGCAAAGGGTGGAAAAGGTCATGGAAAATTAGGTTAGCCGGGTGGAGGTGGTGGTATGGAAGAATGGTGTTTTGCACTAAAGAATGGTGTTTTGCACTAAAAAATGACGTTAGGCTGATTAGAGTAAAAAAAGATGACTCTAACCAGCCTATCGTCATTTCCTGACGCAAAACCATCCATACCACATGACTCCCGTTATTTAAAAAACAGGAGTCATGCCCACCACTCAATGGTCAGCACAGGGGACAAGGGTCCCCTATGCATGGCCAATGCACCCAGTGCCATGTAGGGGGTCCATTTCAGGGCCCCCAATGGCACTTTACAAAAACTATTAAAATACCTACCTATACTTACTCTACTTACCTGGGATTAGGTCCCCCGTCCTGTGGTGTCCCTCTGGTGTGGGTAGGGGTGTTCCTGGGGTTTGCAGAGGGCACCTATGGGCTCTTTTCATGGTGTTTGACCATGGAAATAGGTCCACAGGTCCCCTAACGCCTGCCTAGACCCAGGCGTTAAATAATGGTGCTTAGCAGGGTTAGCGCCATTATTAAGGCCCGCCTCCCTCCCGTGCACCATTTTAGCACAGGAGGATAAATAAGGCACTAGTGCCTTAGAGTCATTTTTTGGGTTGGGAACACCCACCTTGCATCTCATTGACACAAGGGGGTTTCACGTGTCTAAAAATGGCTTTAACTCCAATATGTTGACGTTAGACTGGTCTAGCATCAAAATATAACTGTGGAGTTAAGTTTGCACTGAATTAGCATTAAAAAATGACGCTAACTCAGCACAAACAAAGTATAAATCTGGGCCTTAGTTTTACTGATGAAACTATACAGCGCACAAATGATAATGTGTGGAAATTGGGTTTCAGTGAATATTTATCATTTGCATATTGCCAAGTAAAATGTCTTAAATATTTTCTATCCTATAAAATATTTGTTTCCAATAAACCTCATAATTAAAAAACTTAGGCCCAGATTTATACTTTTTGATGCAAAACTGCGCTAATGCAGTTTTGCGTCAAAACGTTTAGCGCAGATTAGCGCCATTTTTTAATGCCACCCAGGCATCATATTTATACTATGATGCTGGGTGGCACTAAAAATTGGTTAGAGTCACATTTTTTTATGTTAACCATTGCACCTTGTCGTAAGGCAAAATGATGTTAACACCGGAAAAATAACTCTAATCCATTTTACAACATGTAAACATGTCGCAAAACAGAAATGCACCATTTTTACCCGCATTAGCATCAAATACAGACGCTAACAAAGAAAACATTGCAAAGGAGAGGCAGAATGGACCCAGAAAGCCAGGAGAGACCCCACTGAGACCCCAATCATCCAGGAACAAGCCAGGAGGACACAGACAAGACCCAGGAGAGGGAGAAGAAAAAAGAGAAAGTGTTGTTTCAGTGCAGAGGAGCATGAAATACTGGTAAGAGGTGTGACGGAGCATCAACATCAACTCTTTGTCACCTCAAAATTGCCAATTGGCAGGGCAGAGGCAATTTGGCAGCAGATAGTAGACAAGATTAACAGTGTGGCAGAGGTCAGAAGAACCGTAACAGAGTGCAAGAAATGCTGGCATGATTATAAGTGAAGGACAAAGGAAAAAATGTCAAGGACCAGGAAGGCAGCACCGCAAACTGGAGGTGGTAGTCCAGCATCACAAGAGGACTTGGACGAGATGGAGGAGATGGTTGCAGCGGTCATCCCTGAGGAAATGATCACTGAAATCGCAGAACAGGACAGTGCAGATTACCAGGAAACACCACAAATGCAGGGTAAGTTGCATGGGGGAAATTGTCATGTGCTACAAGGGGAAGGCACATAGGACTCACACAATGCATGTCAAGGGAGTGCAGAGGGACACATTGCACACTAAGCAAGTTGTACCATGCTGACGTAAGCTACACATGTACCTATGCCTTGGTAGTGCCATGCACCATAACACATACACAAGCAGGACATATGTCAGTCACCAAGCCTAAATACCTACATATACCTATGGAGCACATGGTATGGATGGCATGTATCATGACTGTGCCTCTGATTGTGTCATCACAACATCCCTTGCGTACAGTCATATTAACCCTACCAACATGTCTAAGACTTTAGAGACTAGGTAATCAGTCAATGCCATACGTGGGGTCACGTCATGGTGGTGTCCCTTGCAGTAACACCTTGCAACTGCCTTGCCTTCTTGCTCAAACCATGTGTGCTGCATCTTACAGCACACAATTCATTGCAACTGTCCCAGATATGTGCCGGTAGTGCCACCACCCCATAATGCAGTGAGGATGTTGCCTGGGTGCAGGGAACAATAATCTGAGCAGGCACTGAGGGCAATGAGGGAATAGCAGGGAGGTCCTGTATCACTCGAAACATGCAACCACCCAGACCAACTACACTGGTGTAGTGTGGAACCACACATCTTGATGCTGAAAAGAAATGTGCCACCACAGAAAATATGTACCACAGATAGCAAACTGTAGGTCACAACAGATACAGGTGCATGGGCTGTGCAGGGGCACCCAAGGGCACAACACACCACATCACCAACTTTTGCATGGTTGTTTTACTGCCATGCAAAGGCTGGTGGGAATGCAGGAACAGACCTGGAGTGTAGCGTTGAACATAATATTGGTCTGGTGTCATAAGACAGGTGCCATTTTCCAGTCTGTGAGATGCTGGAAACCTGCCAGTGATAGGCAATTGGCTCAATGGGCATTCCCCATTGACAACAGTTGCCACTACCACCTGCAATGTTGGGTGTGGTCATATAGACAATGGCAGTTAGGTGGTCAGAGGACTGCTGCATTTGAAATGAGGGACCAGTATGACTGCGTGCAGAATCACCTATGTTAAACTCCAGTTAACTGGCCATGTCCATAAACTCATTTACCATCAAGCACTGTCACATACATAATGATCTACACAGCTAAAATATTATACCCATGCTGGCCATGCCCGAGTCTAACTCTGTGCCTATGCAAATTAACCACACTGCTACCATGCTGCATCTTATGTATCATGGTGCAAGGATGGCTTCATTGAGGGGGACATAATAGGTGTGTAGGAAGGCGCACCTACATGCAAAGACAGAAGATGAAATTGAACTTTGCTAGGTCCATGGGTGCTCTGCAATGTAGCACACATATGCATACATCAACATGAGGAGCTATCAATGGTAGCAAGAGCATAGAGTCCGGGCATTGCCAACCCTGGGTTGGTGCAAGGTTACAGTGCAGCATGGGTGAAAGTGAAACATGTAAGATTGTGACACCGGCACATTGAAATATGTGGTGCTGTGGCTTGAGCACTGCAACACCCATTGCAAGGCCTCACCATGCAAATGGATATATAGGGACGGTTGACAATGATAAGATGGTGTCAAGCCACAGAAAGAATATACATCGCACCTAGAAGATATGTTGCAGCAAATTGCCCCACCTGAGCTTCCCCTTAGGTGGGAAAAAGGGCTGATAAACTGCAACCATGAAGTACAGGAACAATGATTGCTTGTTGTCATGTTCTTTCTTTTATTTATTTTCCTTCGTGTCTACTCCTCTCTCTCACTCACATTTTAGCATGCCTCTTTCCTTATTTAAGCACTTTTTACTGCTTTTGCCTCTTTCTTGTTGCTACTCCACTCCATCACACTTTTTGTCCTTGTCTTTTCTCTTTTGAACACCACTTGCCACTTTTAGTGTATTTCTTTTGGCTGCTCCACTCTCTCACTCTTATACTCTTGTCTGTCACTTTCCTCTTTTGAACAGTTTTTGCCTTTTTATTTTCGCTCCTCAATCTCTTTTCTCTTTGTTGCACTTCTGCTACTACTTTGACTCCCTTCTGCCCTTCTTTGGTTCTCTTTCCTTCTCTTTCTGTGCCCCTTTGCTGCTGCTTGTTAGGGACGAGCCTGCGATAGCACGCACTAGTGCATGTGTGTCGCCTGTGAGACACTGTTGTAGTTAGGAAAGAACTTGGAGCCCGCCTGTCGGTCCCCATTTGTTGGCTTTCGTGGCAGTCTTCTTTACAGCCCTGTAATTCGTCCACTTGAGCCTGGCATCATTTCCGGTCCTGTCCATGGAACAGGGGTGAAGCACTGATAGATTTGACTTTTTTTGTGTATTTGTTGTGCATGCCATGCATGTATGTGTTGTGCATCCGTTCATGTGTTTCTATGTGCTTGGATGTGCTCATTATTATATATATATATATATATTCTACTTAAGAGGATGGAATCCAAATGGATTATCTTGATCGGAAGTGAAATGCCTTAGGGTTTGAACATGGATGCGGAACTGCATAGACACTTATGAAGATTAATCATAACATAGATAATCTGGTCAAATCACAATGAGGAAATAGGTGGACTTTTTGTTATCAGTAATAGGATAAGAGAAAATGTGACTGTAGACTGATTTAGAAATGTACCATCATGAGTAAGGGGTGATTTTGAAAGACTGCTGTATAGACACATGTTTTAGAATGTGTAATAGAGATGAGATTACCACATTCACAAAATACGTTATATGGGCGATGTGTGGATATAGGTAGATTATGGATGAGGTACTTTATCTACTAACAAACAAACTTGGGTTTAGCCTGTTGTAATTTAAATACAGGGCATTGTAAAACTAAAAATTTTAAAATGCAATATATATTAAGGATCGATAGGTTGACGTAAGTTTTAATAGGTATATCAGAAATATTATTGAGGTGTCAGTGAAATGTAAGGAGCTATTATATCTACTAATCTATGAGGAGTAACAATTCATATTTGAGATAAGTAACAGGATGCAAATTTAGAAATAATGTTGCATTACAATAGTGCATTGTGTTTATCAGAGAATTAATGAATTATAAAAAACAGGTATATATAGTATATTTGGAATTATGTTTAACTATGCTTAAATATGTATAAAATAATATGTTTGAATATAAGTAGACACATGCCTGTTTCAAAATGGCCAACACCTTTTACAGCACTTGTTTGCTGAATTTTTGTATGAGTCAATTTTCTATATTGAGTTTGTGTTGCCCGGGTCTCGGACATTTAAATGCATGCAAAATCAGAGATTATTTGAATCTGTGAACAAGGAGTTAATTCTCCGAAACGCGTTAGAATTCTCTTTTCTTTTGCTTAAGTAAAGCACGTTTTTTTCTGCACTGAGTCCTGGCTTGTTGCTTTTCATCACAGGGTATTTATCTTATGGTGTTCTGCTAACGCTGGATCGATTTATGAGGGGTCGCCGCCCTCCCTGTGACTCACCGTAATAAGAGGCTGGAGTGAAGGCAATGATCGTTGGAATATATATATTCTTTTCTTTGCCCACCTGTACCTTTGTTCACCTCTCGCTCTGTGTTTGCACGACCATCCTTCAGGTTGCCTTTCTTTGTGGATACATTATGAAAGGAGATGCTCGGTTGACAGAATTATTTTCTGTCCCTGTCATAAAGTGCCTATGTTTCAGACAGGCCCTCATTTGGTCCACTGTGTTATGAATGTGTGAATACTACATTAGATACATTAAAAACAAAAACTCTTAAGATATTATCTTTCTGAAAATGCTCATGATTCTGTAAAACCTATTGAGTGTCATGTCTCATATGCCAGGGGGCTATCTCTCATTTTGCTTCTACAAATTTGTGGATTTTTTTGCAGAGCTGTTCCTGTGTGACTTCAATGCAAAACATGCTGTAGTTGCTTATGCTTGTCTTGCTCACTGTGCAATAAAGAATCCTAACACGCTAATAACCAGAGTTTAAAATTCCACACAACTTTTTGTTTAGTTTCCCAGATGGTTGCATAGCTACGGATTGATGTGATATCCATGAATGATGGCCTGTGATTTACATGTATAACAGCACTCTGACAATCATGGTTTAAAAAATGCTGCAGTAAATATGGCCGTGCAGCTGCAAACTTCATCACTTGAAAAGAGATAAAACCTCACAAAGTTTGAAAAACAATCAATGAGTTCAGAAAATGTCATGCAGAGGTTAAATCAGTCTCAGCATTGCATGTGTCATGATGTGTTTTGCACTGAAATGTGTGTGATGTGATTATTGAGGGCAGGCTACGGTGTTTGTTGTATCGATCTTCGAAAAAAAACATAATCTTGCAGTCCATTAATTGAAGGCTGAAAGTCCTTGGAAGAAGCTTAGGGCACACCTCAAACACTATGGGCCAGATGTAGAAAGATTCCAAATTGCGATTTGCAATTTGCGAGTCCCTGCGACTCGCAAATTGCAAGTCGCAATTTGGAATGCAGAAAGGTGTCTCAGACACCTTCTGCAACTCGCTATGGGGTCGCAAAGACCCACCTCATAAATATTTATGAGGTGGGTCGCAGTTTGCGACCCCATAGCGAGTCTAGGCACTCACGGGGATGGTGGCCTGCTGGAGACAGCAGACCACCATCTTCGTGACTGCTTTTAAATAAAGCAGTTTTTTTTTTCTCTTTGCAGCCCGTTTTCCTTAAAGGAAAACGAGCTGCAAATAGAAAAAAATACCGAAACCTTTTGTTTCGGTTTTTTTCAGAGTAGGCAGTGGTCCATAGGACCACTGCCTGCTCTGAAAAAATAATTTTGTGAGCATTCACAAAGGGGAAGGGGTCCCGTGGGGACCCCTTCCCCTTTGCGAATGAGTTACCATCCACTTCAAGTGGATGGTAACTGCGAGTTGATTTGCGACCGCTTTCGCGGTCACAAATCAACTTAAATCGCGGTGCGAGTCGCAAATAGGAAGGGAACACCCCTTCCTATTTGCGAGTCGGAAACACATTTTGCGAGTCGGTTCCGACTCGCAAAATGTGTTTCTGCATCGCTTGAGGGCTTTTGCACCTCGCAAACGGCGTTTTTCGCCGTTTGCGAGGTGCAAAAGCCTACCTACATCTGGCCCTATGTTCGTTGTCACATGACACGCTGTGGTCTGAGAAATACAGGTGAGGGTGGGAGGTCCTTCTCACTCATAAATTCACCCTCTATGCGATATAAACACATAAACCGAGAAATACATGTTTAATAAATACTTGTATATTCTAATTTTAATAATATGCGTGCTTTTCAACTGTGTACCGTGTCCCTCCACTTCCACCGACCCTCTTCGCTCTCCCATTCTTTCTCATTCTTCCTGTATCCCTCCATTCTTCCTTTTGTCCCTTCTTCACCCTTCCTCTATACCTCGCTACTTTCACCTTTCATTGCCCCATTTCCCCACATTTACCTATCTGCTACCCCTTCTCTCTTTTCTTTCTACACTAAGGTTTCCATTCTACATTGGAACTAGGCCTCCAAAATCTCTCTTTTATGTCTCCTCCTCTGTAGCCCTTTAGCCTCTCCGCTTCATGCTTTCCTACTTTGAGACATCCAAACCTGTATCTCTGCATCCTCTAACTACTTCCAATGCTCCTGCTTTCCAGCTTTCACTGTCCCATGAATCTGATCCTTCCTTGTACGTTTCTCATCCTTCCAACTTTGCTACTTTTGCCACTTCTCTATTCTCCACTGTATTTCTGTTTTTTCTCTTCTCTCTCTTTCTATTGCTCTTCTTCACTTGCTACTCCCCCTTTTTCTTCTGTACGCCCCTACTTTCTATACCCTCCATCTCTTCACTACACTTTACCATTCTTCTTTGTATGTTTCTATCCTCCTCTTTTCCTCAATCTGTCTTTCTTCCAGCAGTTTCAATTGATCCCCCTGTAGTTCTCCATTCTTCTGTGCACCTCTTTATGATCTCTGCTATCTCAGTTTCCACTTATCTCACATCTATTCCCTTTATCTCTCCACCACCTTTCATTTGCACTCTCATCCCTCCCTTACATTACCTATCTCCTCTCTAAACTGCCTACTAACACATGCTACCTAACTGTGCCTCCTCACGTTGTGCACTGGTCTACCTCTACCATCCCCCTCCCTCTATGTGACCCTTCCACTTCACCCTCTAGCTCTCTCTCTTGTACTCTCTCTTTCCCATCTATCGAGCCCTCTCAAGTAATATCCTGCCTCACTAATATTCCAATACAACACACATAATTCCACTACACACCACATAAACCCACTGCACTACACAAAAACCATATAGGTAAAAAACATTATCATTTACAAATCTCTAACTGTCACAAATGCGAGACCCATTGCATTGCAAATGCCTGTTTCACTTTGAGAGAGCCCAGTAGTTTCCAAGACACTATTATGAGTCCCTTGCCACCACCTGCAGTGCACCGCATCCTGTGCATACATCACATGTGGTGTCCAATCCTTACTTCGTTTCAAACCAAATCTAGAATTGCCATCCATGCATGAGCAGAAATCTAACCCATTCAAGTATGACCGCCCATGCGTACACCTGTATACACCTGAGCATGTTCATCTTTAAATGCTTTTAAAATCTTTCTTTCAAAAACATTGAAAACGTTTTGATGTGTATATCCACACATGTATATAACCTTATGAGGGCCGGGGAGATTAAGTGGTCCAGTGTACAGTCTCCCGATTAGTAATGTAAAAATCAAAAAAGTACACTGTTGCAAAGAAAAGACAAAAGTCCACTAGGCACTTCTATATGTAGAAGCAAGAGCTCTCACACACCCATTAGATGTAATGCTTCATCATAGGGCCGTGAAGTCATTTGCCCACAATCACAAAATGCTGAGGCCATGCCGGGATTCGATGTTGGTTTCCTGATTCCAAGGTTGGCAGCTGTATGTCATACACATAGAAACAGCCCTGAAGGAAACTCCCTTTATTCAGGGCACAAATCCTAAAAAAATGAAGTGGGGGGCTAATCTAGTTAGGCGGTATGTAAGTGACATCAAGGCACGTGATATTATGATGCATGACATCACGGTGCATGACATTGCTTGTGGCATCACAGTAATTGACATGACAGGAAGTAGCATCACAAGCCAGGACTTTACAGCAAGTGGCATCACTAGAAGTGACATTACAACGTAAGACGTCACATATATGTTTAACAGGTCTATCATGAGTACATTTGAGCACCTTACGAATATATATGCAAACTCTCCTGATTTAGGCAGAAAACTCACACTTTTGTAAACTACACATCAAACAATGTTGCCTTTTGTCAGCTTAACCCATTCGTTGCCAGGCCTTTTCCTCCTCCTGTGCCAGGCCTTTTTTTTTGCCTATTTGGAATAGTTCTCGCTTAGGCCCTTATAACTTTTTGTCCACTTAAGCTACCCACGTCAAATTTGCGTCCTTTTTTCCAACATCCTAGGGATTCTAGAGGTACCCAGACTTTGTGGGTTCCACTGAAGGAGGCCAAGAAATTAGCCAAAATACAGTGAACAGTTCATTTTTTTTTAAAAGTGGGAAAAAAGGGACTGCAGAAGAAGGCTTGTGTTTTTTCCCCTGAAAATGGCATCAACAAAGGGTTTCCGGTGCTAAAATCACCAGCTTCCCAGCTTTCAGCAACAGGCAGACTTGAATCAGAAAACCCAATTTTTCAACACAATTTTGGCTTTTTACTGGGACATACCCCATTTTTACGATTTTTTGTGCTTTCAGCCACCTTCCAGTCAGTGACAGAAATGGGTGTGAAATCAATGCTGGATCCCAGAAACCTAAACATTTCTGAAAAGTAGACAAAATTCTGAATTTAGAAATGGGTAATTTGTGTAGATCCCACAAGGGTTTCCTGGAGAAAATAACAACTAAAATAAAAATATATTGAAATTGAGGTGAAAAAACTGCAATTTTTCTCTACATTTTTTACTCTGTAACTTTTTCCTGCAATGTCAGATTTTTGAAAGCAATATACTGTTACGTCTGCTGGACTCTTCGGGTTGCGGGCATATATAGGGCTTGTAGGTTCATCATTCTATACCGGAAATACAGCAATTCATTTGCTGAAATATAAAGAGTCAAAAACAAGTATCAAGAAAACCTTTGTATTTCCAAAATGGGCACAAGATAAGGTGTTGAAGAGCAGTGGTTATTTGCACGTCTCTGAATTCCGGGATGCCCATACTAGCATGTGAATTACGGGGCATTTCTCAAATAGACATCTTTTTTACACACTGTCTTATATTTGGAAGGAAAAAATGAAGAGAAAGACAAGGGGCAATAACACTTGTTTTGCTATTCTACGTTCCCCCAAGCCTCCTGATAAAAATGGTACCTCACTTGTGTGGGTAGGCTTAGTGCCCGTGACAGGAAATGCCCCAAAACACAATGTGGACACATCACATTTTTCCACAGAAAACAGAGGTGTTTTTTGCAAAGTGCCTAACTGTGGATTTTGTCCTCTAGCTCAGCCGGCACCTAGGGAAACCTACCAAACCTGTGCATTTCTGAAAACTAGAGACCTAGGGGAATCCAAGACAGGGTGACGTGTGGGGCTCTCATCAGGTTCTGTTACCCAGAATTTTTTGCAAACCTCAAACTTTGGCTAAAAAAAAACCCTTTTCCTCACATTTCGGTGACAGAGAGTTCTGGAATCTAAGAGGAGCCACAAATTACCTTCCACCCCATGTTCCCCCAAGTCTCCTGATAAAAATGGTACCTCACTTGTTTGGGTAGGCATAGCGCCCCCGACAGGAAATGCTCCAAAACACAAAGTGGACACATCACATTTTTCTACAGAAAACAGAGGTGTTTTTTGCAAAGTGCCTACCTGTGGATTTTGGCCTCTAGCTCAGCCGGCACCTAGGGAAACCTACCAAACCAGTGCATTTTTTAAAACTAGAGACCTAGGGGAATCCAAGACGGGGTGACTTGTGGGGCTCTCACTAGGTTCTGTTACCCAGAATCCTTTGCAAACCTCAAAATTTGGCTAAAAAACACACATTTTCCTTACATTTCGGTGACAGAGAGTACTGGAATCTGAGAAGAGCCACAACTTTCCTTCCACCCATCGTCCCCCCAAGTCTCCCGATAAAAATGGTACCTCACTTGTGTGGGTAGGCATAGTGCCTGCCATAGGAAATGCTCCAAAACACAAGGTGGACACATCACATTTTTCTACAGAAAACAGAGGGGTTTTTTGCAAAGTGCCTAGCTGTAGATCTTGGCCTCCAGCTCAGCCGGCACCTAGGGAAACCTACCAAACCTGCAAATTTTAGAAAACTAGACACCTAGGGGAATCCAAGATGGGGTGGCCTGTGGGCCACTCACCTGGTTCTGTTACCCAGAACCCTTTGCAAGCATCAACATTTGGCCAAAAAACACTTTTTCCTCACATTTCGTGACAGAAAATTCTGGAATCTGAGAGGATCCAGAAATTTCCTTTCACCCAGTGTTCCCCCAAGTCTTACGATAAGAATGGTACCTCAATTGTGTGGGTAGGCCCAGTGCCCGCGAAAGGAAATGCCCCAAAACACTATCTGGACACATCAAAATTATCAAATACAAAACTACCTGTTTTTGCACCTGCGTTTTTGTTCCTGGGCTCAGCAGCCATACAGGAAAACCCAGACATTTCTGAAAACTAGACACCCGAGGGAGTCCAGGGAGGTGTAACTTGCGTGGATACCCCAGTGTTTTCCTACCCAGAATCCTCAGCAAACCTCAAATTTAGCTAAAAAATCAAATTTGTCCCACATTTCCGTGTGGGATCAAAGCACCAGGACAAATTCCCTACCATCCAATGTTCCCCTCAGTCTTCCGGTAAAAATGATACCTCACTTGTGTAGGTGGGCCAAGTGCCTGTGACAAGGAAAAGCCAAAAACATGTCAAAATTGAGGTGAACCAAAGCGGGTCCAAAAGGGCAGTTCGGAAAAAAAAAAATTTAGGCTGACAAGTGGGGCAGAATTTCTATTGGTATAGATGAGACAATGCTAGGTGGTAGGAATTTTGTGGATTCCTGCAGATTCCGGTAGGTTCCATCACAAAAATGTGTGAAACATGTGATTTCCAGCAAAGTTGGAGGTTTTCAGGGCATTGTGGGTAAGAAAATGGTGCGGGGTACATTTGAAGCACACCACCCTGGACTCACCCAGATGTTTAGTTTTCAGATGTGTCTAGGTCTTGTGGATTTTTCTACATGGCAGCGCCCCAAAGTCCAAAAAGTGCAGCCTTCACCATTCCAAGTGGGACGATTTTGAGACATAGCCAAGCTCTCATGGCCCAAATGTAAAACCAAAACCCCAAATAATCAAATGTCCACTTGCTTGCCGTGGGATAAGATGTTTTAGTGTGCGGGGGAGAGCTGAAAGACTGTTTCCCCCTTCAGTTGGGGTAGGGGCATAACCATGCCCATACTGGTTGGTAGCCACCACCCCAATATATATGTATATTTTTTAATTCCCTGGGATTTAGTAGACTTCCTGGCCCCAGGGGTGTGGATCAGGGGTAATTGCCCCATCTGCCCACTGGTGGGCAGAACAACTTGGGCCCCATTTTTTTGCGGTGGGGGCATGGCCATAGTCTCTGGTGGGCTTGCTGCACCACTTGGGGGCAGATGGGACTTCCAAAAATTAGCTGATCTGGCCCCAGGGGGGGCAGATAGGGCCAACAGTAATGTGCCCTCATAGGGAGCGACCCTTGCCCAAGGGGCTGCCCCCCCAAACAAAAGACACACACCAATCCGTGGTGCCTAAGTGGTTTCTGCCCCCAAGGGGAGCAGAAATGACCTAAAATAAATTTGCCCCCCAAAGGGGAGCAACCCTTGCCTAAGGGGTCACTCCCCTTGCATGAAATATTCGCAAAATAATAAAAATCCCTGGTGTCTAATGGTTTCTGCCCCCCCTGAGAGAAGATTGGCCTAATAAAAGTAGGCCGATCTGGGGGGCAGAAATGGCCCAAAGATAATTTTGCCCCCAGGGGAGCGACCCTTGCCTAAGGGGTTGCTCCCCACATATAAAAAAATTAAACAGAACCAAAAAAAATCCCTGTTGCCTAGAGGTTTCTTCCCCCCCGGGGGCAGATCAGCCTAATTACAATAGGCCGATCTGCCCCCAAGGGGGGCAGTAATGGCCTAAAACAAATTTGCCCCCCCCCCCCAGGAGAGCGACCCTTGCCTAAGGGGTCACTCCCTTCAAGAGTAACTGACAAAAAAAAATCCTTGGTGTCTAGTGGTTTCTGCCCCCCTTGGGGGCAGATTAGCCTAATAGAAATAGGCCGATCTGCCCTCAAGGGGGGCAGAAACGGCCTAGGATTAATTTCACCCCCAGGGGAGCGAACCTTGCCTAAGGGGTCACTCCCCACATATAACAAAAAATAAATAAAAAAATACCTGGTGTCTAGGGCGGTTCTGCCCTCTGGGGGCAGAAACAGCGGTAAAATTATTTGCCCCCCTGGGGAGCGGCCCTAGCCCAAGGGGCTGCTCCCCCTATGTGTAATAAAAAAAATTAAAAAATCCCTGGTGTCTAGTGGTTTCTGTCCCCCTTGGGGGCAGATTGGCCTAATAAAAATAGGCCGATCTGCCCCCAAGGGGGGCAGAAATGGGCTAGACATTTTTTTGCCCCCAGGGGAGTGACCCTTGCCTAAGGGGTCACTCCCCACAAATAAAAAACACAAAAAACTAAAAAATCCCTGGTTTCTAGGGAGGTTTCTGCCCCCCCCCCGGGGCAGACCTGCCTAATTGTATTAGGCAGTTCACCCCCCGGGGGGGCAGAAACAGCCAAAAAACTTGCCCAACGGTCGCTCTCCTTATCAAGTAAATAAAAATAAAAAAATTCCCTGGTGTCCAGTGGCATTTCTGCTGCCCGATCGCATCGCGATCGGGCATCAGAAATGCTCAGAGAAGCCTGAAAGGAGAGGAAAGGCTTCTCTGCCCCCTCCACGTGATCGGAGGAGAAATGCTTTGCATTTCTCCTCCGATCAGGCGCTGCGCCGGAGGGAAGGCCTCTGATGAGGTCAGCACGCAAAAGCACGCTGATGTCATCAGACGCCATGGGAGGGTCACGGGGGCGGGGGTGGAAGGGGAAGCGATTCCCCTTCCATCCCTACCTAGGGGAGGGGTGTGCCTGGCCATCAGGGGCCCATAGCAGGACGAGGTGATCTCGTCCAACGCACCGGGGAACCAGCGCCTTGGACGAGATCACCTCGTCCTGGGCACAGTAACGGTTAAAGCTTCCTTTACCCAAGGATTGAATAAACTATTTCCACCGCCAGCCTACTTAACCAGGTGTAATAATCCATATGCATCATATTTCCATGCAGATGTGATTGCTTTAGCAGCCTGTGCTCTCTGGAGGTGACAACTCTCCTATGTGAAGCATTCATACACAGCTTTACCCACCTGCACTTATTTTAAGAGCCTAGGCTCTTTTTCTCACCAGCAAATCATGACCCAAGATATAAGGGCTTAAAGGGAAAAAGTAGAAGAGAGATAAGAAAACAATGATGAAGACAAAGAACCTGCTAGAATAAGCAACTGTAGGGCAGTGAAAGAAAAAGGTAATGACAAGCTTGACATTCAGCAATACGACCTTAAGAAAAGGTTTGGAGCTCTGCAGTTATGTTTTCACAAAATACACATTGCCCCTCAAAATGCAACCTTCACATTTAGCTATCAACATCTCTCATGTTCCTCTTGTTTGCAAAACTGTATTCATTCCACCCTAACATTTACCAGTGTAATCTGACTTCTCACCCTGGCATCAGTACATCCAAGTATTGATAATAAATTTTAAAGTAAACGGTATCAGCTACATATCAAACTAAAAGGCACATGCATTTCCAGTCCCAATTAGTACTTTCACAAAAATATTGGCCTTCAGAAGGAAATATTACTAGTTTGCATTGAAAAGCTAACCAAGTGGTGAGATGTGGGAACAGCGAGAAACACCACAAACTATGGCCAGCAATCAGAATACACTAGACTATGCCTTTGATTAAGAACTGTGCTTAACCTAGACCCATTACACTGCCAACATGATGCACTGTAGACTGCCTGCTTTACCTACTTGTTTACAGGAACACTGACCTGTGGGCTCACCTATTAACAATAACCTCATTCAGAAAGAGACATCCCTAAGTAAGCACACATTATCTTTTATTTCATACATAGCATAACTAAAATAGATCAGTCTCCCAGAACTAAGAGCATCATAACAACAAAGCTACCCTGTGTTATTGTGTTAAAATACAAAACATTGCAACCTTTGCAACATCACTGCATAAGGGAGGTGTGAGAATGGTAAAATACAAGACAATGCATACCTCGGCTGGGTAACATCTTGCCAAAATTTAACACAGTCATATCCCAGCGCTCTTGAATTTCCAGAGCTTCAAAAAAGCAACTTGTCTTCCTTTCAAGAAAAACAGCTCTTCAACATTTGATGATTGGAACTGAAAGCACATAACATCAAATATTTGGAAATTATATTTTGTGTTGTGTGGCAGTTTAAATGCTTCTGCAGAAAACTGAAATACCTGGTTTATGGAGAAGCAAGTAGGATTATGCAAGCCTGTCTTTATTTGAAGTGAAAAGTGCACAATTGGAACCTCTGCCTGGCACCCAAGATTTAACCTCGAGTGACAAGAATTAAGGGCAATGCATCAACATTTGCTGTCAAACAGGAGAAACAGGAGAAATAAAGAGATGTCTATCTAACGGCTGTTATAAACAATGTGAACGCAGAAAACCTGGGATAAATCCTGGCTTCCTAGTTTGACTACATTCTGTAGTACTAGGCAAATCTCTCTCTTGTGTCTGTTTTAATATGCTATAATGTTGCACCATGTAAAATAAGAATCTAGGATTCAGGGGAAGGAGGGCTCACATAGGTTCCCTGCCAGGAGGCCTTTGATGAAAGTTTGACTATAAGGTCCCTGTGCCAATTTACACTCATGAAGCTCTAAATAGGACACTACTAAAGAAATGCAAACATAGGGACCAAATGAGTCAGTATGTAAGGTATGTATGAGTATGGTGAATGGACGTTTCTCAATTGAATACAAACAAATAGGACACTAATGGGACACTTGTGGTGTCCTGACAAAAGCCAACTAGCCAGGTGAGGCATTGGTGTGATGTGGTGTGCCTGGAATATGTTGACCCAGGGATAGAGGGGATTCTAATTTCTTTAGTGCATCCCCACCTGTCTTCAACTCCATCAGGGTGCCCTTTGAACACAAAATGAATCCTCAGTACACCCAAGACTATTTGAAATCTCGTATCCCACCTAGTAACCAAAGATGTCCCTTGGCTACCAAGGTTGAGCCCATCCAGATACACTTGGGCCAATATTTAAACTTTGTTAGCACCGCATTTGCGTAATTTTTTTATGCAAAAGCAGCTCAAACGTACAAAATACAATTGTATTTTGTAAGTTTGCACCGATTTTGCATCAAAAAATGACGCAAATGCGGCGCTAAAAAAGTATAAATATGGGCCTCGGTATCTAGACAGGAACTCTATGATGAAACATTCTACTTGGAATTCCAGTGGGAGAGAGTCCTTATAATACCATAGGGTGATCCTTTTAGGCTGGTATGGAGAGATAGGCTAAGCACTCTAGGAGTTCCCTCCTGCTGATTTCTATGGTTAGGTGAATGAACTCCCACTTCTCCCTCCCTCCTTCTTGGAATAAAGTAATAAAGCTATGATTTATTATTTTTTGACTCAAAGCTGTACTAACGCAGTTTTGCATCAAAAGGTTTAGTGCTGACTAGCGTTATTATTTAATGCCACCCTGGTGTCATATTTATACTATGCCGCTGGGTGGCGCTAAACATGGTCTAAAGTCATTTTCCCCGACGTTAACCATTGCGCCTTGTCGTAAGGCAAAATGACGTTAATGGAGGAAAAATTACCCTAATCCGTTGTATGACATGTAAACATGTCCCAAAACAGAAATGCACCATTTTTGCCCACAAGAACGTCAAATACAGACGCTAATGGAGAAAACAGTGCAAAAGAGAGGCAAAATTGACCCAGGAAGCAAGGAAAGACCCCAAGGAGACCCCAGTCAACCAGGAACCAGCCAAGAGGACACAGACAAGACCCAGGGAAAGGAGAAGAAAAAGAGAAAGTGTTGTTTTAGTGTGGAGGAGCATGAAATACTGGTGAGAGAGGTGACAGAGCATCAAAATCAACTCTTCGTCACCTCAAAATTGCCAATTGGAAGGAGAAAGGCAATTTGGCAGCAGATAGTAGACAAGATTAACAGTGTGGCAGAGGTCAGGAGAATGGTGACTGAGTGCAAGAAATGCTGGCATGACTGCAAGCGAAGGACAAATGAAAAACTGGCAAGGAACAGGAAGGCAGCACTGCAAACTGGAGGTGGGAGTCCAGCACCACAAGTGAACTTGGATGAGATGGAGGAGATGGTTGCAGCGGTCATCCCGGAGGAAATCATCACAGAAGTCGCAGGACAGGACAGAGCTGACTACCAGGAAACACCACAAACGCAGGGTAAGTTGCATGGGGAATTAGTCAGTCAATAACATTCCTGGGGTAACGTCATGGTGATGTCCCTTGCAGTAACACTTTGCAACTGCCTTGCCTCATTGCCCAAGTGCCTGTGTGCTGCATCTCACAGCACACAAGCCATTGCCACTGTCCCAAAAGTAGCCAGACATGTGCCGGTAGCACCACCACCCGGCACATTGACAACACATCCACATAAGGCAGCCCCCACCCAATAATGCAGTCAGGGTGCCCCCTGAGTGGACGGAACAATGAACTGAACAGGCACAGGGGGAATACCAGGCTTGTACTGTATCATTGGTAACAAGCCACTACCAGACCAACTAAACTGCAGTAGGGTTGAACCACACATCTTGATGATGAACGGAAATATGCCTCTACAGAAAATATGTACCACAGATAGCAAACTGTAGGTCACAACAGTCCCAGGTTGAGCCCACAACTGCTCTGACGCAAACATGTGGGACACATAAGAATGGGGAAATAAACACACATACAACACATAGGGAATGACTGTGAACATAATGGCGTATAATTCCACATCATCGGGTGGGGGATGGTGTATGGGCAAGTCCAATGTTGGTTTGACTGCCAGTGCAGTATACCCTTTGCAGTTGGTAGTATGAGTCACACATTGGGAAATCTGCCTGCTCATGGTAGCTCTGTGGGGCACTTAGTACAACATTGTTGATGGATCAAATAGACTCAGGGGCATATTTATACTCCGTTTGCACCGGAATTGCGTCGTTTTTTTTTGACGCAATTCCGTCGCAAAACTAACTCCATATTTATACTTTGGCGTTAGACGCGTCTAGCGCCAAAGTCCATGGAGTTTGCGTCATTTTTTAGCGTGGACACCTACTTTGCGTTAATGAGATGCAAGGTAGGCGTTCACGTCTAAAAAATTGACTCCGAGGCATGTGCGTCGTATTTATACTCCCAGGCAAAATTTACGCCCGGGAGTGGGCGGGTCAAAAAAAATGACGTCTACCCTCGTTAGCGTCATTTTTTAACGCCTGCTCAGGGCAGACGTTAAGGGACCTGTGGGCTCGGAAGGAGCCCAGAGGTGCCCTCCCATGCCCCCAGGGACACCCCCTGCCACCCTTGACCATCCCAGGAGGACACCCAAGGATGGAGGGACCCATCCCAGGAAACTTAAGGTAAGTTCAGGTAGGTATTTTTTTTTTTTTTTTGGGTGGCATAGGGGGGCCTGATTTGTGCCCCCATACATGCCACTATGCCCAATGACCATGCCCAGGGGACAAAAGTCCCCTGGGCATGGCCATTGGACAAGGGGGCATGACTCCTGTCTTTGCTAAGACAGGAGTCATTTCAATGGGGGTTGGGAGTGAAAAGAAATGACGCAAATCGGGTTGAGGCGAAAAATTTGCCTCAGCCTGACTTGCCCCATTTTTTGACGCCCAAACTCCATTTTCCCCTACGCCGGCGCTGCCTGGTGTACGTCGTTTTTTTCCACGCACACCAGGCAGCGCCGGCGGCTAACGTCATTGATTAAATACGGCACCCGCATGGCGCTTCAGAATGGCGTTAGCCGGCGCTAATTTTTTTGACGCAAAACTGAGTTAGCGCAGTTTTGCGTCAAAAAGTATAAATATGGGCCTCAGTGTCAGTTTTGGGGTGCATTTGGTGTGACAGGACACGGTGCACTCAGCCCTGCAAATAAGGCAGTGGAAAGGGCACAGGGAAATGGGCTGTGCAGGGGCAACCAGGGGCACACCACACCATATCACTAACAACCTTCGCATGAGGGTTTCACTGCCATGCAAAGGCTGGTGGAAATGCAAAAACAGATTTGGAGGGAGGGTAGCACTGAATGTAATACTGATCTGGTGTCACAGGACATCCTACATTGCCAGTCTATAAGCTGCTGAAAACCTGCCAGTGCCAGGCCATTGGCCCATGGGGCATTCTCTATTGACAACAGTTGCCACTACCACCTGTGCTATTGGAGGTGATCAAATAGACAATGGCAGTCAGGTGCCCGGAGAACTGACGCACTTGAAATGAGGGACCAGTATGACTACCTGCAGAATCACCACCATGGGTGTATGTGAAACATGTAAGACTGGGACAGGGCAAAAATTGCTGTGTGTGGTGTTGTGGCATGAGCACAGCAACACCCATTGCAAGGCCTCACCATGCAAATGGATGCATAGGGAGGGTTGACAACGACAAGATGTGTCAAGCCACAAAAAAGATATACATCACACCTAGAAGATATATAGCAGCTAATTGTGCCAACTGGACTTCCCTTCATGTGACACGCAGGTGGGGCATAGGGCTGACAGACTGCAACCATGATATACAGGAACAATGTTTGGGAGCTAAGATGACAATGAGCCTTCAATAATAAGTCAGTGATGTGACATGTCAACTGCCACAAAACAGATAGACTGATTTTACACCATCTCATTGCAGAGGATTATGGCTCTCCTACGGGTCTGAATGTCCTGGAGTACCCTGATGACCTGTTTGACCAGCTGACAACCATCAGTCAAGAGAACCTCCAAGAATTCCTCGTATCCCTCCATACACCACCTCCAGTCGCAAGGAGGAGTATTAATGTAGCTGTCATTCCAGAGGCCCCAAATGACACCCCAATAGTACGACCTGCCAGCACCGACACAGCTGAGGACTCCTATGACCCAGGGACCAGCTTTGAGAGGACAGTTGTAGGAGTCCACTGGGAACTGGCCAAGGAGGTGCAGGTGGGGATTCAAACTATGGCAGCCAGCCTAGAGAGTATGCACATATGCAACGTTATGGCCAGTGAACAGACAGCAGCCAAACGGGCACACACACCCCAATGCATAGAGTCCAGCAATGTCTGAGGGACATAGTTGCTACCATGAAGGAAAGGCCACAACAACTGCTCTCCCAAACTGGCATCAGCATGCTTGATAACAAGATGGCCTCCGTGTACGGGAAGTGGCCTCCCTCAGGGCACGCATGGCTGCCTACCACAGGGACGTTGCTGCTATCCTGAAAAAGCAGTAGCTACTCCTTGCTGCAGTGATGCCATATGTAGTTCCACAGATGGCAGCTGCCAGGAATTGGGAGTCCACATCTCCGGCCACTGAAGTGTGTGTGGTCCCCTCTACCTACCCAACACCACCATCAAGGGCAGAGGAGACACCACACACATCAGATGATAAAGATGTGGAACAGATCATCTATACCCGTATGCGTTCCTGGAAGCACCAGCCCATCCCACATGGGCAGTGTTAGACTTTTCATCCTTGGCATGGTCTCCCTTAACTTTTTGCCTCTGTTTCCCATGTTGTTGATGTGTGCTGGACTCTGATTTTAGTGTTTTTGTTATTCTGGGCACTTTACCACTGATAGCCAGTGCTAAAGTGCAAGTCCTCCTATACAAAATGTGTATGCAATTGGCTTATCCATGATTGGCATATTTGAATTATTAGTAAGTCCCTAGTACAGTGC
The DNA here is from genome assembly GCF_031143425.1 of Pleurodeles waltl. Taxonomy (NCBI): domain Eukaryota; kingdom Metazoa; phylum Chordata; class Amphibia; order Caudata; family Salamandridae; genus Pleurodeles; species Pleurodeles waltl. Next base: position 211,960,633 of record NC_090437.1, read on the forward strand.
ACTAGAGATGCCCAGGGCCTGTAAAACAAATGCTACTAGTGGGCCTACAGTACTGGTTGTGCCACCCACCTAAGAAGCTCTGTAATCATGTCTCAGACCTGACACTGCAGTGTCTGTATGTAAAGTTTTTAACCCTAAATTCAACCTAAACCTTCCCTTTTCTTACATGTAAGTCACCCCTAAGGAAGGCCCTAGGTTGCCCCAAAGGCAGGGTGCAGTGTATGGTTAAGGTAGGACATATAGGCCCTCATTACAACCCTGACGGTAAATGCCACCTACCACCGCGCTGACGGCCCCCAACATCCCGTGAGCGCGGCTGTAATCCGCCACAGGTATTATGACCCACACATAGAATTCCGCCACTATACAGACACACAGACAAGTCCGCCATACCAAAGGTCAGTATTAAACTGGCGAAAGCAAAACCCACACAGTTGTGCCAACAGGAATACGCCCACAGTATCACGACCCACGAATCACCGCGCAGTCTTTCAAACTCGGTAAACCATTGGCGGTACACACCGATGCGCTCAAAATACAAACAAACTAACAAAACAACACCATATTGGACAATTCAAAATACACACACATACACACACCACACCCACACACCCAAACCACTATAAAACACACACCCACAATACCCACAACCCCTTACGGCGAAAAAAAAAGAGACCAAGCACAGGGAGACAAGCAAAGATCACCCACTCAATCAGAAGCACAGAACACCATCACCCATACACCATTTACGCACATCACAGCATACACCACAACACATCACCCCCCACATCACGCCATATATCCTCACACATATCACTCAGACCACATCCATGGCACCCCAAAGACACCCCAGGTTTTCAGAGGAGGAGCTAAGGGCAATGGTGGAGGAAATCATCCGGGTAGAGCCACAGCTTTTCGGATCACAGGAGCAGCAAACATCCATTGCAAGGAAGATGGAGCTATGGTGGAGGATCGTGGACCGGGTCAACGCTGTGGGACAGCACCCAAGAACAAGGGATGACATCAGGAAGAGGTGGAATGCCCTACGGGGGAAGGTGCGTTCAGTGGTATCAAGACACCAGATTGCTGCACAGAGGACTGGCGGTGGACCTCCACCTCCTCCCCTACAACTAATAACATGGGCGGAGCCTTGGCGATCATGCATCCTGAGGGCCTCGCAGGAGTAGCAGGAGGACTGGACTCTGGTAAGTCAAATACTACTATATTCCCCACCCTACCTGCATGCCATCACAAACTCCTACCCTCAACCCATCACTCCACCAACACCATCACAACCCACCCATCCCAATGCCAAGCCCAGCATGCAACACCAGTGCATGAACACCCATCACAGACCTGCATGGACACCCATCACCATAGAGGGACTCACCCAGCCGTCAAAATGAGCACTCACACAAGGGCAAGCCGACAGGAAAATCACAATCAGAGATGGAAACACACCCATTCACAATATGGCCCACGCAGACACATTAGCAATGCATTTGCATCCCACAGGACCCCTACTCAATGTCACTGGAGAGGAGGTGCCAGCTACATCCAGTTCCCCCCCTGAAGAGGCCCACAGTGATGACAGAAGCTCTGCACACCTGGATCACGATGACCAACCTGGCTCATCAGGGGCCTCTGGACAGTCGGTTCTCCTGCCACAGTCCCCACCCACCGCAGCTCTTCCCGCCTCAGGAAACACCAGCACAGCACCCACCCAGCGGGCCCATGCCACTGTCCCCAGGACACGTTAATCTGCAGTGTGTCCACCACTACAGGGACCCCAGACAACCCCACAAACACAGGACGATCAGGGAATTGGGGTCAGTGGCAGTGGGCACACGGTTCAGGGGACAGAGGCACAGGACAACAGGGAAGCTGGGTGGACTGCTGTGCGACAGGGGGAGGACAGGCCCAGGGAACCCACTCTCAAAGAGGCACTCTCAAACATCCTGGGAGCATACCACCATTCCCAGGAGACCATGGGCCAGATACTGGCCAAGGTGCAGCAGACCCAGCGGCTGCAGGTGGACAGTATTTGGGGATCAGGGATGACCTAACAAAAATCTACACCAACCTGGTCACCATTGCAGGGGTGTTTGCTGACATGGGCAACACCATGAGGAAGGCAGTGGCACAACAAAGGGCGCTTGACACTAGCCAAACCGAGGAACAGCCTTCCACCTCCCCCGGCGCTATTGGACAGGAGGCCCCACCACAGGACCAACAGGCCACCGGCACCCCACCTCCTGCAGATAGAGCACCACCCCACAAACGGTCCCTGCGATCCAGGCAAAAGCCAGAGAGCGTTGCCAATACCCCTGCCAGGAAATAGGGCTCTTCTGATTGTCACCCTTCTGTCCCACTCTGTTACCCTTTCCACCTTTAACTGCCTTTGCTCCCCTTCCCATGCCCTCTTGGACAATGCACCTGTGATACCAAGAGACTGGACTCTACCATGGACTTTCCTCCACCATCACCCCAGCCCCTTGTACATACCCCTATAGTTATTAGCACCTATATAAGCACCCTTGAAACAAATAACAATCTGGAGTCAATCTAATGATTCACAAATGTATTAGTACAACATTATCAAAGCATTGCAACCTATATGTACAGTGAAATATACTACAGGATCACCTTTGGTGGGCAGCAGTACATATAGCAGGAGCACAGTGATCTGACAATAGAGATTCCAAAGGGAACAGTCAGTGGCCATAGACATAGGGAAACAGGCTGCCATGTACAAAGTCCAACAGAAAACTGAAATGTAAAGTGAACTTACATTGTCTTAACTGTGTGTCACTGGAAGTACTGCTGTATAATGTTTGTTCTGTTGTCCACCTCTTCTTCCTCTGCCTCCTCTTCGTCACTGTCCACAGGCTCCACCGCTGCCACAAGGCCATCTCCAGGCACATCCTCCTGCAGAAAAGGCACCTGGTGTCTCAAGGCCAGGTTGTGCAACATACAGCATGCCACGATGATCTGGCACACCTTCTTGGGTGAGTAGTACAGGGATCCACCTGTCAGATGGAGGCACCGGAACCTGGCCTTGAGGACGCCGAAGGTCCTTTCTATAATCCTCCTTGTACGCCTATGTGTCTCATTGTAATGTTCCTCTGCCCTTGTCCTGGGATTCCTCACTGGGGTCAGTAGCCATGAGAGCTTGGAGTCACCTGCAGATTTTGAGGGACAACTGTTAGACACACATTAACCCTTAGGGGCAATCCCATACCCAGACATCAACGTATACTCGGATGGGGACCCTTGGCTCACCTATTAGCCACACCCGGTACCTCTGGAGTTGGCCCATCACATATGTGATGCTGCTATTCCTCAATATATAGGCGTCATACACAGAGCCGGGATATTTGGCATTCACATGGGAGATGTACTGGTCCGCCAAACACACCAACTGCACATTCATCGAGTGATAGCTTTTTCTATTCCTCTAAACCTGTTCATTTCTCCGGGGGGGAGGGGGGGGACAAATGCTACATGTGTACCAATTAATGGCACCAATGATGTTGGGGATAAGTCCCAAGGCATAAAAGTCAGCTTTCACTGTGGCCAGATCCTCCACCTGGGGGAATACAATGTAGCTGTGCATGTGTTTTAGCAGGGCTGACAAAATCTGGTCAACACGTTGGAGAACATTGGCTGAGACATCACTGATGCCATTGCCACTGTTGTTTGGAAGGAAACACTTGCCAGGAAATGGAGCACTGACAGGATCTGCACTGGAGGTGGGATACTTGTGGGCTGGCAGATAGCTGACATCAGGTCTAGCTCCAATTGGGCACACAGTTCTAGGATTGTGGCACTATCAAGTCTGTCTGTGATGATAATGTGTCTGTGCTCCATTGGCTCAAGGTCCACCAGGGGTCTGTACACCGTAGGATGCCGCCATCTCATATGCTGCCTCAGAGGTTGAAGCCTATGGAAGAGAACAGTGAGCAGAGGGTCATATTTCCACATCTATTGCACTAATGTTGATTTTATTACTTTATAAAAGTAGTATGTGAACTCGAGAGTCAGTTGATGTGTCAATGTCTGCTGTGACGCACTTAGGTGCCATGCCCTGGTCCCTCCTGAAATGGTGGCTGCTTGACCTGTGAGGAGGGACAGGTGGAAATGAGGTAATGGTGCTGGCGTTGTGCGCTGTCGCGGTAGGCGGTCGATGACTGCTGTGCAACTTTGCATTGGTTATTATTGGGCCCGATGGGTTCCAGGAGCCAATGGCGATGTACGCCAGCGGTGACGGTACGTACCGCCGTGGACGTGACCACCATTTTCTAACTATTCACTCGCTGGCTACCTGACCTTCAACAGAAGAGGACCTACACTGCAAGGTCTACTGTGAGCTCTGTTTGCAAGGGACAATGGCTCATGTGTCTGGGGAAAGGGCCCCTGCCTTCTCTGCGGAGGAGTTGGAGAAACTTGTGCATGGGGTCCTACCCCAGTACACATTATTCTACGGTCCTCCAGACAAACAGGTGAGTACACTGTGAGCATGATGTGTGGGCCATGAATGTATGGAGTGCTGTGGATGTTGGGGGTGCTGAGGTGTCCTGGACAGAGTGCAGCATGTAAGGTGGTCGGTGTATGTATGTCAGGGCATGGGTGGGAGTTAGTGGGCAATGAGTATGATGGTCCGGGCGGATGAGTGATTCCATTTCTGCTGTCTTTTCCCTCCAAGTCAGCGCCCATCAGAAAAAGGGTATTTGGCGTGCCATCGCCAAGGAGGTGATGACCCTGGGGGTCTTTCTGTCAAAGCCCAGCTCACCTGAGTCCTTGTTCAGTTCTGATGGAGGTTGAAGATAATCCGACCCCACCCTTAAACTGCTTGTTCCAGCACACTAGTTTTTAAAACAGTGCACTAAGAACAGAAGCTCAAGGGAAGGGGGGAAGTGGATAAAATAAAATAAAGAGACAACACCGTTCTTGCGTTTCCACTGTTGAAGTGCTGCACAAATCTGCGGCCCTCTCTGACTTTTGTAGAAACTGGTGCCTAATGAAACATAAACAAAGAACAGATAAGTACAACCTATTCCTAACTGGGTTCCTGACTATCCCTTTATTTATTAGAAATTTTCTTCTAAAAGTACCTCTTGGATCCTGGTCTCTAGTTTCCAGGTTTGGAATGTGTTACTGCTCTGGGATGTGCTTTCTATTACTCTAAAGCTTCTAAAACATTAAACAAATACCGTTATCAGAATTACCAATATCAAACATTCATCTTAATATAACTAAAGCCTAAATTCCCAATAGCAGACTCACTTTTCCCATATTTCCAGAATCTTTTATAAAACAAATACTGTACTTTTACGTCAAAATACAGCATGTAATTTGTGCAAGTCCTTGATTTACTGTTTGCCTTGCTGTTAAAGGTTTCCACGGTTCGATTCTTAAAAGTTCCATAAAAAAAAAGAAATGTTTGCTTCACAAAGTTCCGCAAAGTATTCTTGTAACAAAGAGTTTGAATCACAATGTTCGTGGAAGGTATCTTGTTTCAAATTGTCTATACACGAATCCAGAAATTGTTGTCAAAGTTCTTTCAGGTAATAAAAGTTTTGCACTTACTTGTTGCTGGCAAGAGATACTGATCAGTCTAACCTTGTCTTCTTTCTCTTTTGCAGGTTGCTTGTAGGAGAGAGGCTAAGGCAAGGAGGAACCGGAAACCGGAAGAAGGAAGAGCCAGCAGCTGCGCCCATTGAAGCCAATGAAAGTCTGTAGAAAGCAGGAGTGCCAGCGCCGAGGGATCTGTCCTCAGGTAAGCGGGAGGTAGACGAGCACAAGCACTGGGTGAGGCTCGGGGGCTGCCTTTTATAGACAGGGCTGGGTGTGGTCCTCACATGCTGCACATGTTCTTGAAAGGTGTGCAGAGCTGGGTGTGGTTTGAAGAGCTGGGTGTGGTCCTCACATGCTGCACATGTTCTTGAAAGGTGTGCAGAGTTTCAGTTATTATGCAAATGAGTTAAATTAACACATGGCCTAGAGAGGAGTGTTTTAAAGAAGCCTTGGTAAAAGCAAGGCCCAATGTGTAAACAAAACAGCACATTAAACAACATACACAGAAGCCTAGGGGGGGGGGGGAAGGTGAGATAACAAGAAAGGCTTTCAATAGTAAGTTTAAAGGGAGCTATTACAGAACCCACTAGTGCAGTGAGAGGGGACATGCTCTTTGCTGTGCACAAACCCTAACAGTTGCCCCCCTCAAAGGCCCTCCTACAGGACGGGGTTTTCCTGGATTTTTTAAATAAAACCGTCTAATCAGCTGTGGGGCATGTACATATGATGCTGGTTCCCATGAATTCTCAGATTTAACATATCCTTTCCACTCTACTAAATAAAACAGACGTCCACTAATTCTTTTTGAGTCTTTTATGCTTTTCACTTCATATTCTAGATTTCCCTTAATTGGTATGGGTGGAGGTGGTGGTTCAGGTCGGGTTTTTGGATTGACGGCTTAAGCAAGGACACATGGAATGTAGTATGTACTGGATATTCTTTTGGTAAATCTAATTTTACTGTTACCGGGTTTACTATGGCAGTTATACTAAAGGGTCCAATGAAACGTGGTTGCAGCTTTCGGGATCCCTCTATGTTTAGGTTCTTTGTGGAGAGCCATACCTTGTCACCGATTTTATACACTGGGGCCTCAGATCTGTGTTTGTCTACTTGTCTTTTCATGCTTTCCTTGTACTTTAATAAATGTTTCCTGGCTTTGTCTTGTATGTCATCTAACCTCGTTAGTCTATCCGTTACTGTAGGTAACAGAGAATCTTCTAACAAAATGGGTATAGCTCTTGGATGATACCCCTGCAAGAAATAGAATGGTGAGCAAAGTAGAGCTGAATGCTCAGTATTATTATAAACAAACTCCGCTACAGGGAGAGCTTCCAACCATTCACTAGAATAATCAGCCAATAAACAACGTAGAGTTTGAAGTAAGGTTTGGTTCAGTCATTCAGTCTGTCCATCTGTCTCTGGGTGGAAAGCAGTGGATAATGCCACATCTATTTTCAGTTTTTTACATAATTTTTTCCAAAATTTAGAGTTGAACTGGCTCCCTCGGTCTGACACCACTTTGCTTGGCAAACCATGTAAACGCACAATTTCCCTTATAAAAATATCGGCAAATTCTGCCGCCGTGGGTAATTTCCGTAATGGTACAAAATGTGCCATTTTAGATAAAAAATCCACTACAGTATAACCAACACTGTTGTGAAAGATTTTACAGGTGGTAAACCTACAATAAAGTCTACGCTCACAGTGTGCCAAGGTTGTTTGGGTGTTGGCATTGGTATTAACAAGCCGTCAGGGGCCTTATAAGAAGATTTATGTCTTGCACAAATTGGACAGGTAGTGACAAATTGCTTAATGTCCTTTCTTATAGTGTCCCACCAAAAGTGTTTTTGCACATTTTCCAGGGTTTTTACCCAACCAGGATGACCTGCCAACGGTGAGGCGTGATGCCAAATTATCACCTGTGTTTGTAATTCAGAGGTGGGCACTAACAGCATGTTGTCGTGATACAATAAACCTCGTTGTATTGTGTTATGGGAATCCTTTAACCAATCCTGAGGTGCTATTTGCATGTGTGCATTATATAGATCTGTGATGAAATCCTTCTGTTGTACTGGTGCCAAAAACTTTTGGGGAGGAATAATGGGTTCTCCTATTTTATCTTGTTTCATGTCTGAAGTATGTCCGTATCTAGATAACACATCAGATTGAATTTGTTGTGCACCTGGTCTATAGGTTATTACAAAGTCAAATGTGCTAAAAAAAATTAACCAGCGCATCTGACGTGGTGTTAGTGCTTTAAGTGATCAAAAAAACTGTAGGTTCCTATGGTCAGAAAAGACTGGGTACTTGGCTCCCATTAAATGGTGCCTCCATTCGGAAAAGGCTACTTTGATAGCTAGTAGTTCCCTTTCAGCCACAGTGTAATTTTGTTCAGCTGGTAATAACTTTTTGGAATAGAAGGCTATAGGATGTAACTGGCCATCTACTGCATCTCGTTGAGAGAGAACTCCTCCTAAAGCTTCTTGTGAAGCATCCACTTCAACAAAAAAAGGCAAGTCAGGATCAGGATGTTTCAGAATTGGGGCTGAAGTGAACTTTTGTTTTAGGAGTTGAAAGGCGTGTGCCGCCTCATCAGTCCAAAGAAATCGTTGCCCTTTCCGCAACAAGGTAGTTATTGGGGCCGCAATGTCTGCAAAATGTGCAATAAACCTCCTATAAAAATTGGCGAAACCCAGAAATTTCTGAATATCTTTTACAGAGGATGGTTCTGGCCAATCAGCAATAGCACTGATTTTCTTTACATCCATAGTTATTCCTTGAGGTGACAGGCAGTATCCTAAAAAGTCCGTCTTGCTGACATTAAAAGTACACTTTTCTACCTTAGCAAAAAGATGATTTTCTTTTAACTTTGATAATACTGCACGAACATGTTGGGTATGTTCTTCTGAGTTCTTAGAGTAAATGAGGATGTCGTCTATGTATACTATGACACAAACGTCCAGGAATTCGTGTAGGACCTCATTTATAAAGAACTGAAAGGCCGCAGGGGCATTACATAACCCAAAGGGCATTACTGTGTACTCAAATAAACCAAACTTTGTCTTGAAAGCTGTCTTCCACTCATCCCCCTCTTTTACTCGGACCAGGTGGTAAGCTCCCCGCAGATCTAGTTTAGTGTATACAGTAGAATGTCTTAATTGATCCAACAACACAGGTATTAGAGGAAGAGGATATTTATTCTTTATTGTAGCCTTATTTAGTCCTCTATAATCGATACACGCGCGCAGGGATTTATCCGGCTTCAGGATAAAAAAGAGTGGAGATGACACCGGAGATGTGGAATGACGAATGAACCCAGACTGTAGTAGGTCATCTAGGTAGGTTCTTAAGTATTTGGTTTCTTCGTCAGTCAAAGCATATACTCTGTTATTAGGTAAAGGGGCCCCTGGGATAAGATCTATACGACAGTCATAAGACCTATGTGGGGGCAGCACACTAGCCTTTACTGGATCAAAGACGTCTTTAAAGTCAGAATATTCAGGAGGGAGACTTGGTTCATCTTGTGTAACACTAGCACAGTGTAATACTGTGCTCTGTTCTGTACCTGCTTCTTGATAGCAATTGGTTCTACAGAAAGAGGAATCCAAAGTAACAGTTCTATTCACCCAATCAATTTTTGGGTTATGAGTTGTTAACCAGGGTACCCAGAGAATCAAACCAAAATTAGGAGTATCTATCAGATCAAAGCTAATCACCTCTGTGTGCCCGTTCTGACCGACCATAACAAGTGGACTTGTTTGTTTTGTGATTAATCCAGAGGTCAATTCTGACCCATCCACTGCACATACTGCTTCTGGACAAGGCTTTAGGCACATAGGAAGTCCTAAGCTTTCAGCTAACTTATTATCCACAAAATTTCCTGTTGCGCCTGAGTCCAGTAGGACAGGGAGAGAATGCCTCACTTGGGTGGTAACAATTAAAACGACCTGTATTATGAAATGTCTAGGTATGTGCGGTACCATGAAGGCTGCAGCATTAGAGGTTTGATTAAGATGTTTTCTCGAACAAGTAACCTCTCCCCTTGTCGAGCTTAATCGTTTCCCGATTCAGTTGAGGAGGTGGAGGAAACAGCACCCTTTCGTGGATTTTTAGGCTTTACTGGACATTCTCTGGCAAAGTGACCTGCCCTTCCACAATATAAACATAATTGAAGTTTTCTCCTTCTTTCTTTTTCCTCTGATGTGAGTGGACCTCTGAGTGTCCCTATTTGCATAGGCTCAGGTTCAGGGAGTTTATTATCTGGGTCTTTCTTCTCATGTCTAATAAAAGTTAACCGTGATTCCAGTTTGTATTTATCTCCCTTTCTTTCTCCTAGTCTATGTTCTAATTTCACAACTAAATCTACAAAGTCTGAATAGTCTTCTGGCAAATCAACGATATGAGCCAGCGCGTCTTTTAACTCGTCTCTCAAACCTTTATAGAAAAGGGAGACACGCTTTTCTTCTGGCTACTGTGTCTCGGTGAGTAAACGATTAAAACTAGTGAGATAGGTCAATAAATCCTTGTTACCTTGTTTAAGATTTAAAAGCTCGTTATCACTTGCCTGCATGAAAGTGTGTTTTGCAAAAAGGCTGGTCATGGTACGTTTAAATTGATTCCAATTATGGAGGATGGGATCATCTCTCTCCACGAAAGGAATTGACCAATTGGCTGCTTTGCCACCCAAATAAGACAAGACGAATGCCACTTTCGTAGCATCAGTAGGGAACTGTGGTGGCTTACAAACAAAGTGTAATTGACATTGATTGATAAAAACATGGAATTTGTTACTATCTCCATGAAAACGTTCAGGTCCTGCTAAGGGCACAGCATTAGGAACGTTAACAGTGACCTCAATTGGGGGAGGCAAAGTTGTATGTTTTGATGGCGCCCCTGTCTCTGAGGAGGTTTTAAACAAAGGCGTAAAAGCTGTGTTCCACTGAGATACCCTAAATTTATACCTGCTTAAATCCTGTTTTAAAGAGGTATTCTCCATCTTTAATCTCTCTATTTCCTCTTGCATATGTTGCAAGATGCCAGACACTGATTCATTATGAGCCAAGTCCTCATTTAGGGCCTGCGCCATATCCGTGACGTCAATGCCCTCTATTTCTTCCCCGATATTCATCGTCCACCAGAACTGAATTTTTTTTTTTTTTTTTTTTTTTTAAGGCTTGTGCTTCTGTCAAAGCCCAGCTCACCTGAGTCCTTGTTCAGTTCTGATGGAGGTTGAAGACAATCCGACCCCACCCTGAAACTGCTTGTTCCTGCACACTAGTTTTTAAAACAGTGCACTAAGAACAGAAGCTCAAGGGAAGGGGGGAAGTGGATAAAATAAAATAAAGAGACAACACCGTTCTTGCGTTTCCACTGTTGAAGTGCTGCACAAATCTGCGGCCCTCTCTGACTTTTGTAGAAACTGGTGCCTAATGAAACATAAACAAAGAACAGATAAGTACAACCTATTCCTAACTGGGTTCCTGACTATCCCTTTATTTATTAGAAATTTTCTTCTAAAAGTACCTCTTGGATCCTGGTCTCTAGTTTCCAGGTTTGGAATGTGTTACTGCTCTGGAATGTGCTTTCTATTACTCTAAAGCTTCTAAAACATTAAACAAATACCGTTATCAGAATTACCAATATCAAACATTCATCTTAATATAACTAAAGCCTAAATTCCCAATAGCAGACTCACTTTTCCCATATTTCCAGAATCTTTTATAAAACAAATACTGTACTTTTACGTCAAAATACAGCATGTAATTTGTGCAAATGTTTGCTTCACAAAGTTCCGCAAAGTATTCTTGTAACAAAGAGTTTGAATCACAATGTTCGTGGAAGGTATCTTGTTTCAAATTGTCTATACACGAATCCAGAAATTGTTGTCAAAGTTCTTTCAGGTAATAAAAGTTTTGCACTTACTTGTTGCTGGCAAGAGATACTGATCAGTCTAACCTTGTCTTCTTTCTCTTTTGCAGGTTGCTTGTGGGAGAGAGGCTAAGGCAAGGAGGAACCGGAAACCGGAAGAAGGAAGAGCCAGCAGCTGCGCCCATTGAAGCCAATGAAAGTCTGTAGAGAGCAGGAGTGCCAGCGCCGAGGGATCTGTCCTCAGGTAAGCGGGAGGTAGACGAGCACAAGCACTGGGTGAGGCTCGGGGGCTGCCTTTTATAGACAGGGCTGGGTGTGGTCCTCACATGCTGCACATGTTCTTGAAAGGTGTGCAGAGCTGGGTGTGGTTTGAAGAGCTGGGTGTGGTCCTCACATGCTGCACATGTTCTTGAAAGGTTTGCAGAGTTTCAGTTATTATGCAAATGAGTTAAATTAACACATGGCCTAGAGAGGAGTGTTTTAAAGAAGCCTTGGTAAAAGCAAGGCCCAATGTGTAAACAAAACAGCACATTAAACAACATACACAGAAGCCTGGGGGGGGGGAAGGTGAGATAACAAGAAAGGCTTTCAATAGTAAGTTTAAAGGGAGCTATTAGAGAACCCACTAGTGCAGTGAGAGGGGACATGCTCTTTGCTGTGCACAAACCCTAACACTTTCACAGGCGGAGCACCCACTGCCACAAGAGATGGGAGGACCTGCGCCACTGGGCAAAGAAGATGGCAGAGGCCCAGCTGGGGCTGGCCTCCCAACGTGGAAGAGGTGCCTGTCGCACCATGACCCCCCTAATGTTCTGCATCATGGCGGTAGCTATCCGGAGTTGGATGGGCGCTTGAGGGCATCACAGGAGCCACAAGGGGGTGAGTACAGATTCAGAGCCATAACTTTGCACGCATTAAGGTGTTACCTGGGTGGGGGATGTGGGCTGTGGGTTCCCCTATGCCAGGGCGAACATGGCAGTGTAGGTCCCTTGTTGGGCAGGCTCTGGAGCACTCATACCCCAATAGTGTGAGTGGCCATCTACTACTGGGCAGGGTCCTGTGGGTTTCTGGTGTGCAGATTCTGACGTTAGGCATTGTACCCCATGGTGACTAGCTGTGTAACTGGTAGTGCATGGCCTAGTGCACAGGGAAGCTCCCTGTATGTAGTGTACGCCAACGGTGGTGTTGTTGCCAGAATTGACCAAGTGTATCCTCTGTCTTTCCCCCCCTTTTTGCTTTATCACCCTGTTTTTGTGTGCATTAGCATCATCTGGCGGAGTAGCAGAGGCACCGGCGATGGAGGGAGCTGCATCCCACATGGGCCTGGAAGCCGAATCCACCAAGGGTGAATGCACCAGTGGGACGAAGGACGAGGGGAGCACCACGAAGGGGACAGGAGGGGAGACCACAGACAGCGACTCCTCCACCGATGGAAGCTCTCTGGTGGTGGTGGACACCTCTGTGCCCACCCTAACAACAGGAACAGCCACCACCCCCCACCAGCACCGCCCTCCCAGCAGCCCCCAGTGTGTTTCCCGTGCCTGCTCACCCCGGAGGGTGGGCATCTCCTTTGCCCCAGGCCCCTCAGGTCCTGCCCCAGTCAGCCCTGCTGCCCTCAGTGAGGAGGCTATTGACCTCCTGTGATCCCTCTCTGTTTGGGAAGTCAACCATTCTGAATGCCATCCAGGGTGTCGAGAGGCATTTGCAACAAACAAATGCATACCTGGAGGGCATTCACCCTGGAATGGCAGCCCAACAGAGAGCATTTCAGGCTCTGGCCTCAGCACTGATGGCAGCCACTGTCCCTGTGTCTATCCTCTCCCCTCCAACTTCCTCTTCCTGTTCCCAATCCCCTCAACCTCAGCAGTCACCAGCCCCACAGCCATGCACACATCCCCTGTGTCCTCTCCCAGTGTGTCTGTGACTCCTCCTCCCAAAGTACACAAATGCAAGCACTCACCCACCCAACAGGCATCCACCTCACAACAGCATCCAGCCCATGCACCTTCACCCAAGCTCAGCAGAGAGACACCTCCTACAACCCCTCCCTCTTCCTCCACTCCTAAACCCTCTCCATCTTCCCATCCCAGTGTGTCTAAAAAACTTTTCCTGGCTAATGTTGACCTCCTCCCTACCCCTACCCTCGGGCCAGGGAGTCCAGATCCCAGGCTAGCACCTCAGCCACCAAGTCAGCGTCCGCTGTGGTCACTGCAACTCCCAGAGGCTCAAAGGGGGCACCAGTCAGGCCAGACAGTGTGCGACCGACCCCTGCAAAGGACCAACCCATTCCGTCACCTGCCAAGGCGAAGAAGTGGGCAGCATGCAGCACGGCCAAGGAGCACGACCCACCCAGCAAGGCATCCTCCAAAAACTCAAGCTGCCAGTGCCAAGGTCCCAGCAGCATCTGCCAAGGTGAGAAAGGAGCAGAAAATTCAAGGCAAGGCACTTCAGGCCTTGGCGGCACCAGGTGAGGGCCTGGTGCCCACCATCAGAACCAAAAGCCCGCCACTTGTACCGCAGCAAGCACCGCCAGAAGCACCACCACTTGCTTGCCACCTGCACCGCCACCTGCCCCGCCGCTGCCACAACAACTGTCAGCAGCAGCATCCCCAGTGGGCAGCTGTCCTAAGAGCCTGGTATTGGAGCAGTACTCTCACAGCTTAATGAAGAGGGCCTAGATCAACCTGAAGCCTTCATTAGCAGGAGGTTACTTCCCAGGGAACATAGGTGGCGTGCCATAGCACGTAAAGCGTTTGCTGTGGTCTGGGCACTGAGGAAGCTAAGATCCTACTAGTTCAGGATTCACTTCCAAGTTTAGACCGACCACAGGCCTTTCAGATGGTTAATGCAGATGAGGGTTGAGAAGTCAAAACTGTTGAGGCGGTCCATTTCCCTACAGGGGATGGACTTTACTGTGGAACATCGTTCTGGTACAGAGAACACCAATGCGGATGGTCTGTCCAGGTTCTTCCGCCTTAGTGATAAGAACTCCCATGAGGTTGGGTAGTTGCTCCCCACTTTCCGCTGGGGGAGCACGTGTTAGGCTTTTCACCCTTGGCGTGGTCCCCCTTAAGTTTTTGCCTGTTTCCCAGGTTGTTGATGTATGCTGGACTCTGATTTTACTGTTTTTGTTACTCTGGGCACTTCACCACTGCTAACCAGTGGTAAAGTGCAAGTGCTCCTATACAGAGTATATATGTAATTGGCTTATCCATGATTGGCGTATTTGATTTATTAGTAAGTCCCTAGTACAGTGCACTAGAGGTGCCCAGGGCCTGTAAATCAAATGCTACTAGAGGGCCTGCAGCACTGGTTGTGCCACCAACCTAAGTATCTCTGTAATCATGTCTCAGACCTGCTACTGAAGTGTCTGTGTGTACAGTTTTTAACTGTAAATTTGACTTAGAAAGTGTACTCACTTGCCAGGCCTAAACATTCCCTTTTCTTACATGGAAGGCACCCCTAAGGAAGGCCCTAGGTAGCCCTAAGGGCAGCGTGCAGTGTATGGTTAAGGTAGGACGTATAGTAATGTGTTTTATATGTCCTAACAGTAAAAGATTTCTAAATTCGTTTTTCACTGTTGCAAGGCATGTCCCTCTCATAGGTTAACATCGGGGCTACCTTTAAAATTATTAAAGGATAGATTCCCTTAGGGAGCGGATAGAAATGTGGAGTTTGGGGACTATGAGCTCACAATTTAAAAATACATCTTTTCGTAAAGTTGATTTTAAGATTGTGTGTTTGAAAATCCCACTTTTAGAAAGTGAGCATTTTCTTGCTCATACCATTTCTGAGAGTCTGCCTGTTTGTGGATTCCCTGTCTGGGTCAGTTTGACAGTTGGGCTGGTTGCACCTCTCACTAGACAGTGGCACAAATGGAGCTGAGATGTAGTCTGCATTTCCTGATGAGCCATCTTTGCTAGGAGGGAGGGGAGGGGTGGTCACTTACACCTGAAAGGGCTGTGCCTACCCTCACACAATGCAGTCTCCAACCCCCTGGTCAGTGTCTGGGGCATGGCTTGGTCAGGGCAGGTTTTCACATTCAAGAGAGACTTTGCTTTGAAGTAGGCCTACTTCAAAGGAGAAATTGGGTATAAGAAGGACACCCAAAACCACAGACTTTAGAACACTCTGGAAACCAAGAGGAACCTCTGCCTGGAGAAGAGCTGAAGAGCTGAGGAAGAAGAGCTGCCATGCCTGTGACTGTGCTTTGTGGAGGTATCCTGCAGTTGCTGCTTCTGCCAGAGTGAGAGGGCAAAGACAGGACTTTGTGTGCCTTCCATCTTGTGAAGATCTCCAATGGCTTGATTTAGAGCTTGCCTCTTGTTGTTTGAAGTCTCAGGGACAGCAAAGACTTCTCTCTGCCAGCACCTGGAGTCTCTGGAGAGACTCCTACTCTGCCAAGTGGCGCCCATCCAGTTCCTGGGACCCAGAAAGGAGAAGGTGGCAGCCTAAGAGGAAGAAATCCATGTACAGAATACAGTGCGGGTAAAAGATGGACGCAACTCTTATCTGCGGCTGAAAAATGTACGCGCCGCCGGCTTTGTGGCTGAAAATAGATGCTCGTCTGCAACGCGATGAAGAATCGATGCGCGGAGCTAGAGAAACGACATGCAGCATCACTGACAGAGGCTGGTGAGATCGCAACCCGCACTTCGTGGTTTTCGGATCATTCTTCGGCTGGATTTCCAACGCTAGCACCTCTGGGCGTGTAAAAACAATGCAAGGCCTGCCAGGGCCTGAGAGTGCTGACTGGATCCATGCATCGCTCTCCTGCGGAGAGAAGAAACGACGCACCCGACCTGACGAAAGGAGAAACAAAGCAAGGTCTTGTGAGTGAGTGAAATCTATGCATCACAAGCCCTTTTTGAAGCACGCTCGCCTGTGCGGGGTTATTTTTGACACACCCAAGGTACATTTGCACGCTAACAGTGTTAGTGTGTATTGAAAACTACATGAAGACTCTTTTTGCTTTTTAATTGATGACTTGTTTATTGTGGATTTTTGTCGTTTTGGTATTTTTTTGTTTAGATAAATATTCTCAATTTTTCTAAACCTGTATTGTGTCATTTTGTAATGTTTTCATTAAGTTACTGTGTGTGTTGGTACAAATACTTCACACATAGCATCTCCGAAGTTAACCCTACTACTCGTGCCAAGCTACCAAGGGGGTAAGCAGGGGTTAGCTGAGACTGATTCTCTTTTACCCTGACTAGAGTGAGGGTCCTTGCTTGGATAGGGGGTAACCCTACTGCCAACTAAAGACCCCATTTCTAACAGACAGTGTTTTCCTTTGTCCTGTGCTTGACATCATGCCAGTGTAGCACAGTTGGAGATATTCACCCTTCACCAACACATTGTTGACCTTTCTGCTATGGACTGCAATTGTCTCTCACTTTTCAATTGGCAATACATGTTCCTCTGCACTGAACGGCACTTTACCCAAGCATGTCCCATGACATGTCCCTCAACCCTGGACTTGTGTTGTGTCATAATTGTATGGATTACACTGATGGGGTAACAGGATTTGTGTATTGTGACACATCTACTATGCTTAGGAATTGTGATGTTTGCAACATATCTTTAGTCACAGAGTGTCAGTACAAGAGTGCAGGAATATGGGGACACATATCTATGCACAAGGTTCCTACATTATGAAGAACAATGCTGGTCTCCCCTACAAGCAATTTACTGAGTATGTCACAAATGTGGAACAAATGTATGCGTCACCCACGACAAATGGCTGAAATAGCTGTGAAACAGTTCTCGGGCAATATTGTCAGCTGGGAGTACCAGTTGAACACATTGGTGTGAAACAGAGGTACTTAATCTCATCTGTAATTGGCACTGGTCATCTTAGCAGGATAGACATTAAATGTAGGCTGTTGTCAGATGTCTGCACCACAGTGCCCAGAATTCCTACACAGGACCCAAACAATGACAGTTGAATTACCACACCTACCTGTCCAATTTAAAGTTAACATAGTCACTGTGAGTGGTGGGTACACTGGATGGAGATCCATAGACAAGTAGATGTGTTGTAGGTGCCAATGTGGCAGCTCAGTTGTAAGAAGGTGATGAACACGTCAAGAGAGGGATTTGGAGGCATAATGGAATCCCTAGGCCAACACACAATTTTTACTGTACACTAATGGGAAGACCCTGACACCCAAGCATATGACACATGAAGTAAGGGAGTACCCAAAGATTTTAATAAGAATAAGAATGAAACTAAACTAAAAAGAATGAAGAACACCTATCCTAACCTAACCTAACCTATCATAACTATACATACCCAATAACTGACCCTAACTACCCTGTGCTAAACATACCTGACACATTTAACAATACACCCTAAACATTGGCCCCTCACCCCCTTTATATGACGAGACACATGCAGGACAACATAAACTAAATTATACATATACTACCTATTTCTAAACAAATACTTTTTTTTGCATTTAAAAAAAATATATATTATATTTTTTATTTTTTTAATACAACACACAAATGGCCCAACATTCATCCCCTCCCACCCACACACCCACCCACAACGTAACATGTAAAAATTAGAAAACCCACCCCCAAACCCACTTATCCTAACTAAACTACTGACCTAATCTAACCTGACACCAACCCTCTAAAATCCACTATAAAACATTAAAACAAATGAGGAGGGAGGGGACAGAAATGGGGTTGACAGTCATAAAGCCAATTACAGCTTGGCCCTCTTGAGGGTTTTTTTTTTTTAACTCAAGTCTCCTTGTGTTTTTTTCTACCTCCTTCTCCAGAATGTCCAACTTTTTAAGGACCAGTGTTATATCCATCTGTAGCTCCTTTATCATATTCATGTCCATGGCAGTAGGTGGTGTGGGCTGCGGTACAGATGTTGATGGTGTAGCAGCTGGGGCTCTAGTGGCGGTGGCAGATGTGCCCCCCTGCACAGCTGTCGAGCTTGGCCCTCTCTATGTGGCCAGTGTGGGTCCCCTTTGGGTGAATGCCCGGCATTCCCCGGTGGATCTCTCCCCGTGATAGCGGCATGCCATCCCCGCAACTCAGATTCCACTGCCAGCATGTGCCTATAGCAGACTGCCCTCTTATGAAATGCCCACAGTTCCTCATTGTTCATGTTGGCAACTGTTAAAGTCAGACAGGCAACTATCAGTTTCAGCATTGTGTGGAGTGTGTACAGATTATTAGCTTACACTCTACATATAATTGCACATGGACTCCAACTCACATTGTGGATAAAACAAAAGCCCTGATAAATACAATGAGAACGCTGCCTTAGCATCATTTCATTGAAACCAAAGCGACGCACAACAAGATTAGGAACCAAACCAAATTAGCTGTGCATTTATTTTGTGCCATGTGTAACAATGTAACGTCAACGTCAACTTCACATAGATCACGGCCAATATTCCTCATCATGTGTGTCAATGTTCAACCAGACATCACCAGTAACTTGAATTTGTTATTGGGAATATGGGATTTAGTTGGTAGCCATAAGGGGTCAGTGTTGATAGGTACACATGCAAGCCTGATCAATATGACTGTCATCTACACTGTGAGCCTCACATCTACCTACAAATGTGTTGTTCCTCTCCTCCTGTGCCTCAAGGGGGATGGCCATGTAAACCAACTGTCCTGGTCATCCACCAAGGAATACCCACTCATACATGGAGCCAGGGAGTGGACCATATGTTAGGAGGGCTGCCAACTAGGAAGCTGGTATCCATAGGTCTATCACATCTACATTCATGTGTCCAGGTGTAGACACTCATCAATACCTGATCTACAATACTATTCCTTACACATCCATATCCATGCCAGCACACGTCTAGGCAGGATCCTTTTAGAAGAAAATTTCTAATAAATAAAGGGATAGTCAGGAACCCAGTTAGGAATAGGTTGTACTTATCTGTTCTTTGTTTATGTTTCATTAGGCACCAGTTTCTACAAAAGTCAGAGAGGGCCGCAGATTTGTGCAGCACTTCAACAGTGGAAACGCAAGAACGGTGTTGTCTCTTTATTTTATTTTATCCACTTCCCCCCTTCCCTTGAACATATGGACATTTTAATCTGAGATCAGTTTGCTCTCTTATCTATGAATTATCAAATAACTGAGCTAATACAGTTATAAACCTTTTGATATTATCTATCTTGATATCATTTGTAAAAATTGACAGTTTTGTAAGTAATATATTATTGTGACGTTGTTCATTTGTTTTTTGGACTTTTTCTGATCTGTCCTAAGACCTTTTGCGGCGTGTTGTTCATGTGTGTTATTTATGTTGTCCTTTGTCATGGTGTGGTTTCCTTCTAGTTTATTATGATTGTCTTATCTTTTGGGGGGTGTCTTTGTACTTTGAATTCACTGCGTCCTTTTGATTATATGTGTTATATTATAATGTTGAGTACAAATAAATAATGTTTATGTTTTGATAGCATTATTTTGCTAGCTCATTGGCTAGTATATTATCGTGAAAGAGAGTGATGTTCTTATACTTTTGGCAGTCAGTACTATGCAACAGTTCTGGTTTGTGATAGTGAATTGTATTTACTTATGTGATGTGTGTAGCTGTCTTACAGAGCATAACATTTAGGACGACATACACAGCTTGGGCATTGTTGATGATGGCTGATGAATGCTACCTAGAAAATGTTACCCAACAACTGTCTCCATATGTAGATTTTGAGTTTATGGTGGTTTGTGTGTGGACTACATATATGTCTGACATGTGTCCATACCTGGTACATACTGTGATTGACACACTCTGCCTATATTCTACCCATATTATGTTTTGTTCACACATGTTTGATTAAGCTCATTACATTTAACAAAGGTTGTTGTTTTTGTGTGGTGGACCTGCAGCCCTAGCTGCATATGTTCTCATCCATTCTGATATGCATTCCACAGACGTGTCTGTGCAAAGTATGAGGTCATGTGTTCCCTGTGTCAGGATTGGGCCCCATGGCAGTGGCAGGACTGATTACCGTGGATGTACTGCGCAGGCCCAAATAATTCTATTGCTTTTCATACCTGGGCTAATCATGATGATCTTGTCACACATGCTCCATGCAGCCATTGCAACTCTCAAACTGAGTTGTGACAGTGGTAATGTTCAAACATTACTGTCTTTCCAAATTTTGACATCAACTGCCTCATGTGTGGGTTCCTTGTTTACCTGCTATTTGGACATGTTGTAGTTGTGTGTGATAAGCTATTGTTGTACAATTTGGCATGTGGATGTAATTCATATGCTGTGGTCCATAGATTGTGTCCTTCAGTTGTCACATTCAACTGATGAGGCTATTTGTGATGTGTGTGATGGTAGCAGTACAATCTTACGCATCACATGTGATGTAGCAACGGTACTTTTTAGATTAGTGTTTGTAACATGTTCCTTGAGGTTAGACTCACAATCCTGAGGTATATGTTGTGGAGATTGAAGAGACCAAAGCTGGATTGTGCAAATAAGTGAGGTGTTTATTGACAAAATGTACAAGGTGAGTTAAGTGATTATTAAGTGAAGAAGTTCTCAACTATGTTCAGTCTGTGGCATATCCCAGCAGCTGTGTTCTGCTGTTCCCCCTAATTTTCTTCACCACCATCCTCCTTCTCCTCCTCCTAAGGCAGGTCATCAACCTGCTCATAAAAGAGGACGTTCATCCGCACACATATGTTGTGCAGGATAGCACATGTCATTATGGCAGATGATGTGTGGGACATATAGGAGGCTGACTCGTGTGATGTCCAGGCACCTGAATCTTGACTTCAGGATGTCAAATGTCCTCTCCACAATAGTCAATGTCCTCCAATGTTCCTCATTATATGCACGCTCTGCTGTTGTGCTTGGGATGGCATATGGGGTCATTATCCATGGCTGTATGCCATAACCCTGATCTGCTACAATAGATTAAAGGAGTAAGTTGTTGTTAAGCCTTGTAACAGGTTTGTCATAGCATAGCAGTTGATATTTTGAGTTGGTTGTGACTCATACATGTTTGTGGTATGGTGTGAGTTCCTGGACGTGTGCAAGGTCTCTTTCAGCACCAGGTTATTTGTCATGACAATCTTGTGTTTGGCACAAGGACCTGGGACATATGATTTTGATTCCTAACTGATGGTTAGTATGTATGTACCATGCATTGTGTAGTGCACCTTTGTATCATTATGCTATCCCCAGAGGGGACATGACACATCCTCACAACACAATGGGGTCTGATGTGGTGGCCACATGGTAGCACTACAGAGCCTGGACATCCTATCCATTTTGACATGTGTCATTGCAGATGATATGCAACACTTAGGGCCATTGAAATGGGTAAGTGACAATGCACAACACATCTCCAAAATTAGCAGCACTGTCCTGCAACATTTAGACTATGCAAGAATGCCCCATGTGTGACATTTTACTAGGAAACCCTATGATGTCCCCTGCGCCAGCTGCTCAGATGCACCACTGCACCTACACTACCTACCTTGCACCAGGGTACTTGGCTAGCTGCCCTGTGGAGATGGATATATCTGTGCAGGAAGGGACACCGCTCTATACATATGCTGTTATGATGGCCAATTGGCTCTTTCTGTGTATACAGCAATATGCAGCAAGCATTGGTGGCACAATCATCTGAGTTCAAAGCACAGTCTACTTCCTTATTGTAACCTGCAAACAGCACCCCTGGGGTGGTGTTTGTTGTTGGCACTGCCTCAGGTTTTAGGTGACACCTACATCTGAGTCAGCATCATCATGCTATGTTTCTTGTGGTGACAGACCTGCAGTAACACACATTGCACACCCCTTCCACGCTACATACTGCATGGGAGGGTGGCCCATTTGCAATGTGGCTTCAAGTCATTACAAAATAGTCATCTGCCAAGGTGTACATACAGTGCAGGCCATGACAATGGCACTGTGGGCTTTTACATATGTCCCTTGATGATCCAGAGTGGCAGCTAATGTTTGTGGCAGCCATGAGGTGTCCAAGGTTGTGTACCCCATTGTTACAGGATAATCAACATAACTACCAGTGCCTCTCCTATTTTCAAACACATGATTCAGCACTTATACTGTCAACACATGATACTTGGCCAAAATGTTTATGAATAGTCCCCAGTGGTCCACCATGCCCTGCACAATAATGCAATGTGTGTGCTTGTGATTCCGGGATAATTGCTCAGTTGCTGCAGGTGGTACAAGCCGGACATGGGTGCAGTCAATTGCACCGAGCACATGCGGGTAGCCATGGATTTCGTAGAATCCCTGTTTAGTCTCCTGCTGGTTTTACTGGGTGTTGGGGAAGCTGATGGTGCAGGGTGTCATGGAGTTTGTAGCATCTAACACCTTTGGCAGGAATGCAGAGAATGATGGCTGTGAGACACCAGCAACCAGGGCACCCGTTGTTTGGATGAGCCACTTGACAGCATGTGCAGGACAGCTAGCAGCTTCGCCACAGGTGGTATGTTGTGTGGGGTCTGCAGGCCAGCTGTGATTTGTGGCTCAATGTGGTGCAGAAGGTGTAGTATGGCTTGCTGGTTCAGTCTGTCAGTCCTAATGATGTCCTGGTCCATGAGGCCAGGGAGGGTTGTCCTCTTTCTGAAGACCCTCTCCTGCCTTCTGCGTTGCATTTGTGTGCAGTGTTGTGGTGATGGTGATTGCTGTAGTTGGTGCTGTCCTCTGCGTCTTCTCGCTAACTGGATAGGAATCACCTCCATCTTCTCCTGTGGGTTGGTAATGTTGCTTCTATGTGTTCTCCTTAAGTAGTGATGAGTTTGCCTCATTTTAACGCCTGCCCTGACCCAGGCGATAAATTTTGACGCAAATCGGAGTTAATGTAATTTTTTGAATCTGCTCTCCCACCCGTGCATCATTTTTGCCCAGGTGGATAGATATGGCGTAGTGTGATAGTCATTTTTGGACAGGAAACCTACCTTGCATCTCATTGATGCAAGGAAGTTTCACGCATCCAAACAATGACTTTAACACCAACATTTTGACACTAGGTGGGTTTTGCGTCAAAATATAAACATGGCATTCAGTTTGTGCTGAATTAGCATTAAAAACAATGACGCTAATTCAGCGTAAACAGAGTATAAATATGACCCTAAGAGTCTAGGCCACATATAGGATGCATTTGACACTCGACTTTTCAGTGGCTTTAGCCTGCCAGCCACACTCTAACCTTGTACGCAAAGAATTAAAGACAAAACATTGTGCCTCATTACGAACTTGGCGGTGCCAATTCCATCATGTCGGAGATCTGGCGGAGAAGACCGCCAAGTCTGAATATGGCAGGAGTCCACACAGAAGACAATCAATGTACCACTGGCACCCCCACTGCGGACACGATGCAACAGACTATGGTTGCCACCTGCAGGACAGATGAGTCTATGTTACCACTGGGCAGATTACAAAATTTCACACTACCAATGTTTCCGCCGCGGTCGCATCACCACCTAAACCCAGACGAAAAGCAACCTATTCAAAGGAGACACACACCTACGGGAAGCCACCCTTGTCCAGAGTCAACATGGAACTGGAACTACACCTCTTCCCACTGCTCCTGCTCATTCTGGGACACCAGAATCAGTAGGGGTGATACGCATGACGACACCAATCGTAAGTACATACAGCCACCTGAAATGTTCAACAAGCATAAGTATGTACGCACTCAAAGCATACCTTAAAAAATGGGGCAAGTCCGAAACATGTGTAGCTACAAAGGGACCTGAATTTTAATACACAACCACAAACATATATGCCCAAACACATCAACACACAATGGCAATCACACACACACAACAACATACACACAACAACCACAAGAAGCATGCCTCCGGCACAACCACACACAACACCAGCAAGCTTCAGACCAACACCACTAACTGCAAAAACAGCAACCCATGGACATCTGCCCACATGACACACCACCAATTGACAAACCACACTTACAAAACAACGGATCACCAAGAGGGAACTCACACACATACATACAGATAAACAAACAACATAGACTACACAACACCCTGCTAACTCATACCACAGCATCTCTGGCAAGACTTCTACCACACAGAGACACAGATGATCCAGGCACACAGTAACACATAACCCTGAAAACAATAAATGACCTCACAACTACCACACATTACCATCACAACCACATTTCCCCAGACCACATATGTACATCACACCACACACACCTATTACCAAGGAATACCATGCTCTGCACACAAACACATATTACGTCAAACCAAAACATGTAGGCCAAATACCACACATACACATACAGACACACATAACAATTAGTCAGACTGGAATTCCTACCCTGTCCTTTTGGGGTCCAGGGCTGACAGGGGCAGGGGAAGAGTGGACTGAAGCAGAGGACACACCCAATCTTCCTGGCCACATCTGCCAGGAATTGGACAATAGCCTCTGCCGGACTTAGGACACCACCACATTTACACAGCAGTCGGACTCACGCCTTCCATCTGAAGGTATTGCACATGTATGGAAGTGTCCCACTGCAGATGACACAACTCCACACTTATAGTGCATGGAAATTAAAGGATTACAATGATATCTGTCTCGAACAGGCAACATGTTGCACATGAGTCATCAGAATGTATGAAATGTTTACCACACCCAACCCATGGAATGTCCATTTCAACTGTCCTACATGCACATATGCACAAATGTGTGTCCCACACTTGCCTAGTGATTGCCTAATGACCATAACAGGTTGGGGCTTCAATGGGGTGGTCAGGCACTAGACGATCAATGGGCTGATGCATTGGTGTGGGGTAGATCAATGGTATAGAGCCTGGGAGGGGGGAATCAATTCTCTGCTTTGGTGTGGGTTGTAGACACCTGTGAGGGGTGTGATACTATGCAGGGGGAACGGTATGGATACTGGTGCGAGGAGGAGTGGTTTGGGAGGTGGAAGATCCAGATAAGTGGAGTTTAACAGATAGAGTGGGATTATCACAGGGCGGGAGTGGATGAAGGAATAGGTCTGTAGCAGCATACAACATTCACTGTACTACGCTTTTCACATAGTTATTGTGCAATGAGGAGGGCAAGACAGGCACTGGTTTATCAACCACTAGTTGACCTTGCGACAATGGAAGAATGCCACTATTTCCAGACTTATCGCCTGAATGGTCAGAAAATCAAGGATCTATGCCAACTGTTGAAACATGATTTGTTGTCTGGTATTAGGAATCGCTACCTCATACCTCCCATGTGCAAGTGCTGTCAATACTAAATTTCCTGGCTACTGGCTCCTTTCAGAATACAGTGGCTCTAGCTGTACGGATGTCTCAGCTCATGTTCAGTCGGGTTTTAAAGGCTGTATTATGTACATTGTTAAAACTCCTGGACAGCTACATCAGGTTTCCACTATGAACACATTTGGCCTATGTGTAGGTACAATTATATGGTATGGGACACATCCCACATGAGATAGGAGCCACAGATGGCCACAGATGGCACCCATGTAGCTTTGATTCCCCCAGGACCGATGAACAGGTTTTTTGGAACAGGAAAAACTACAATCTCTCATGTTACAGACAAATTTCCTGGGTCTGTCCATGACTCAGTCAGTCAGTCACAAAACTTTATTCGGCAAATGCCATAAAAGTACAGACAAAAACACAAATACCACACAATAATTACGTTACAGTAAATAGATAGAAGAATAAATGTCATTCGTCATGCGGAACAGCAATGTGCCAAAGTTGATGGCACCACTCTACACAGAAAGCGCCTGGCTGGTTGGTAAGTAACATGAGCGATGTGTGTAAATAATGTCAGACTCCTGCCATGACTATGTAGTCGGACCCAACCACATCTTTATGTTGCACATCTATTTTGCTCACAGGTGAGTCCGATAATCTAAATGCTTGGCTGTTGACATCAGTGAGGAACCCTACCATGCCTGGGGAAGTCCGCTACAACGAGGACCGCAGGAGGACAAGGCATGTGATTTAGAGGACTTTTGGTCTACTGGAGGCAAGATTTAGATCTATGGATTTGTCAGGGGGACACTCAAATACAACCCCAACAAGGTCTGTCAAATCATAGTTGCCTGCTTCATGCTCCACAACCTGGCCTTGAGATATCAGATACCACTGATAGAAGATGAGGGGGAGGCAGCAGTCCATGTAGCTGCAATTGCTGACATGCCTAGTGATGAGGAATCAGAGGAAGGGGGAGGAGGTAACACTAGGGCAGATCTCATTGTACAATACTTTAACTCAATACTGGGCATCTGAAGGACTACCACAGTTATGCTAGCAGTTTTGGCTAAGTGTTTTTAACTAAACATGCACGTGATGTGTACACATTTCTCGACTATGATTGAGCAGCAAAACAAAATAACATGCATGATGAAGCAGATGTACGCAGGACATGTGTTTCAGTCCACTTTTGTTTGGACATGTGTAATTTTGTGAACAATTGACATGAAGGGGAATGAAAGTAAAATTATGATTGGCGCAATGGTGGATGAAATGTTCCA
Source organism: Pleurodeles waltl (assembly GCF_031143425.1). Lineage (NCBI taxonomy): Eukaryota > Metazoa > Chordata > Amphibia > Caudata > Salamandridae > Pleurodeles > Pleurodeles waltl. Next base: position 211,987,600 of record NC_090437.1, read on the forward strand.
GGAAGCAGTTATACCAGTTGGTTACACAAGTCCAGTGTCCTTGTAGCATTGGAATATGGAGTCGGGAATTGGAACAGTCACCAGAGTGCTCGGTGGCATATAAGGGGAACACATCCAGAGAGGATCACTTCCTGGCTGTGGATTTGGTCTTGATATCAGCTGCAGGAGGATGTTTGTATGGATGACCACATTAACAGGGGGTACCTCAGCTACAGAGTCAGGAGTGCCTAGCGGCTGTAGATGTAGAAGCGGCAGATAGGAGGGTGCAAGTGGAATAGTGACAGTTGGTCACAGAACCTACCTAAGGTGTCATCCATGGCCATCAGCATCCCCGCTATGGAAGTCATGGTGACAGTATGTTGTTGTATGTGGCCCATGACTTTCTGGTAGTTGCCCTCTGCAGCTTGATGAGGTTCCCCAACATTGTGATCTCCTAGCCCATCATGCCTTGGGAACTTTCGTAGGCTCCCAGCACCTGGGAGATGGTGGGCTGGTCAGCTGCTGTCCTTGTTTGGACTGTACTCTGTCCCATTACTTCCCTCCCAGACACACCTCTCTCACGTCCCTTTGCCCCTGGCACTGTGTGCCCCCTCCCAGTGGGTGCAGCTCCCTCTTTGTCTCAGATGGTGAGGTGTGACTCCAGTCGCTGCACTGTGGCACACACATTTGATTGAGATGTTCTCGGGATACAGGTTAGTGGATCAATGGTTGAATGAGATGTTGACGCCACCGGGCTGGGAGATGCAGATGTGGGCTGGATGGGCCTGGAGGTGGTGGACTGACCAGACGTCCCAAATGGGCCAGGTTCATCATCCATGTCCAGATATCCAATGGTGTTGTCCTCACTGGGGCCTTCATCTAGAGGGGGAGTTTCATTGTCTCATGTCCTGTTGATGTTGGCTAGGGCAAGGTTACCTATGGAGGGAGTGAGACACAGTAAATATTTTTTTATGTGTGTACATATGGAGTGTAGGGAGATGCAGACAATGGCGTACCAATTATCCACAGCAATGACACTGCCAGCTGCTTCACACAATACCTATGTAGCACTCCGTACCCTAGGACTTTTACTACATGCCACATGTGAAGGGTTTTACAACTCGGTTAATGGTGATAGTACAGATGATGGCATTAGTGGCCATTTAATTGTAGACATCCTCTTCACCTCTGTTACCTACTGCACTGTCTGGCAAGTTGGATAGCACATTTTGAAACTGATCGATACACGTTGTCACCTCATTGTCACACAGTATGTGATTTCGATATGGACTTTGCCCTCTCTCTGGCTGTTCCACATGCGTATCAATTCAGCAAATGTACCTACTAATCCTGGGGATACAATTTGTGACAAAGACTTATTGCACTGTTGCCATGAAACTGAGGACCTCAGCTATTGCTGTTTAACACTTGGAATGTTTGAGAGAGTGGCTGCCTACATTGCTGTCATTAACATTTCCTGTTCCACACAAATAACCAGTAGATGGTATTCACATTGAGTTAGTTATCCATGACAAGTGAGAATTTCTTCTTTATCTATTTTACCTGTGAGGTGTACCTTTGCAGTCTGGGGTTTGTAGTGATATGATAGGGCAGTGAGATAGGTGCCATTCCCAAATGCTATGGAGGGCGATGAGTGCAGCGGAGTGCTGATATGCCCAAGGTGGTTTTTAGGTGATTTGGAGGAGTGTGTGGTGGGTGAAGGGTTAATTGGGGTGGGTTTGGGTGGTGTGGGATCATGCAGGACAACACAATATGATGGCTTGCATGTTGTGGGGACTTACCAGACTTCACTCCCACAGGTATTCCTGTCAGGCACTCAGGATGCAGGATGTTCAAGAGCCTCTACTCCCAAGCTGAGAAAGTAAGAGGAGGAGGTGGGGGTCCACCACCAGTCTTGTGGGCTGCCAGCTTGTGCCTGGCAGCCATGGAACAGACCTTCGCCCTGAGGTCGATCCACCTCTTTCTGATGTCCTCCCTTGTGAATGGGTAACTGCTAACAGAATTCACCCTGTCGATGATTCTTTGCCACAGCTCCATCTTCCTGGCTATCTAGGTCTGCTGGACTTGTGTTCCAAACAGGTGTGGCTCAACTCACACAATTTCATCCACCATGACCCTTAACTTCTCATCAGTGAAGCAGGGTTGTTTCTGATGTGACAAGGTTGTGTGGTGGTTGTGGGGGGTGTTGTGGGTGTAAGGGTGCAGTGCTTGATGTGTGGTGGGGTGTAGGTGCTGGACTGTGAATGGGTTGCAGAAGATGGTGGGTTGTGTGTGCAGGTGGTGTGCGAGTTGTGGGTTGTGCAGTTGTGGGGTGTGTGATGACAGAGTGAATAGCAATATCTACAATTGATGGAGGTTGTTGGGGTGCTCACTGTAGCCATGAGGTGTTTGGTTAGCAAGGGACTGTGGGTTGTGTGAGGGTGTGTTTTATAGTGGAGTGAATAGGTGTGTTGGATGTGTTGAGGTGTCAGGTGCAGCCTGTTAAACCATCTAATGCGGTGTGGCGTTCTGAATGGAGTCAGTGTCGACCGCAGCAGATCGCACCACTAATGATTTCCCGCCATGGAATCACCGTGGTCGTAATATGTGGCTCGTAATCTGGTGAGTGGATTTTGGTGAGGCTGACGATGCTGGTGGTGGGACCTTCTCGACCCATTGTTGTGTCGGTTTCAGAAAAAGGGCTGTTTTTTGTCGATATGCACTGTGTAGTTTCTAATACAGCAGATGTATTTCCATCATCTTGACGGTAAATTGACAGGTGCCGTGGCGGCAGTCTTCCATTTATTACGTCAAGTTCGTAATGAGGCCCATTGTTTTTTGGTGTGAAATAGAAGAAATAAAGCGCTGAAAATTTAGTGGCTGAATTGCAAAAAGTGAATGCAAATCAGCTGTGTGCTAGCCATGACCTGTGCATATCAGGTGGGGGCCGCAGTGATGATTGAGGGCTGTCGCCCTTTTGCATTGTTCTATTGAGAAGAGGGCCTTCGCCCTGTGCAATGCTGTGAGCTTACAGGCCATTTTCCTGTGTGCACTGTCAAAAACCCTGTATTCCAGGAGTGGGGGCGATGGTGAAGTGAGAGGGCTATTGCCCTAGAGTAGTGTGCAGCTGTGAAGGAGGAGTAAGTCATTAACCACAGAGGAAGAGCAACGATTCAACTACCGAACAATCCAGGAGGACCCAAGACCTGCAGCCAGATTCAGGGAGGCTTTCCACTTAGGTGGAGGAGCGTATGGACGCCAGCCAACTCTAGCTTAGCATCCAATCTTCTGCTCACTGCTGGGACACAGATGCCTGCCATGGCACTCCGAACCTTAACACCACCGACAGTGGGTAGGACTGAATACTGGGCCGACAATACTGGGCTTGCTCTTACTGACATGCAACAGTGCGGAGGAACTTTGACTTTTGCAAAACAATCAAAGAACTTCTAAGACTTGAACTCTCTAGCTCTAGCGGGGTCTAACTGGAATGTCACCTGACATAAACAGGGAATAACCTTGATCCTTTTAGAGAGAAATGGAACTCCAAACCTGATCCAAGGAAAGCTAGAGTACCTGCCTTAACCCCTTTGCTGCCAGGCCTTTCTCGCTCAGTTGCCAGGCCTTGTTTTTGCTATTTTTGAGCAGTTCACACTTAGACCCTCATAACTTTTTGGAAACATAAGCTACCCATGCCAAATTTGCGTCCTTTTTTTCCAACATCCTAGTGATTCTAGAGGTAGCCAGAGTTTATGGGTTTCCCTAGAGGAGACCAAGAAATTATCCAAAATACAGCAAACATTTTGTTTGTTTAAAAAAAATGGGGAAAAAGGGCTGAAGAAGAAGGCTTGTGGTTTTTTCCCTGAAAATGGCATCAACAAAGAGTTTGTGGTGCTAAAATCACCATCTGCCCAGCTTTCCGGGACAGGCAGACTTGAATCAGAAAACCACATTTTTCAACACAATTTTGGCATTTTACTGGGACCTAACCTATTTTTACTATTTTTTGTGCTTTCAGCCTCCTTCCAGTTAGTGACAGAAATGGGTGTGAAACCAATGCTGAACCCTGGAAAGCTAAATATTTCTGAAAAATAGACAAATTCTGAATGTATCAAGGTGTCATTTGTGTAGATCCTACAAGGTTTTCCTACAGAAAATAACAGCTGAAATAAAAAAAATTTGAAATTCAGGTTTGAAAAACAGCCATTTTTCTCCACGTTTTACTCTGTAACTTTTTCCTGCGATGTCAGATGTTTGAAAGCAATATACTGTTACGACTGATGGACTCTTATGGTTGTGGGGATATATAGGGCTTGTAGGTTCATCAAGAACCATAGGTACCTAGAGCCAATAAAGGAGCTGTACCATGCAATGGGTTTTCATTCTATACCGGGGATACAGCAACTCATTTGCTGAAATATAAAGAGTGAAAAATAGGTATCAAGAAAACCTTTGCTTTTCCAAAATGGGCACAAGATAAGGTGTTGAAAAGCAGTGGTTATTTGCACATCTCTGAATTCTGGGGTGCCCATACTAGCATGTGAATTACAGGGCATTTCTCAAAAAGTCGTCTTTTTTACAAACTGTCTCACATTTGGAAGGAAAAAATGTAGACAAAGACAAGGGGCAATAACACTTGTTCTGCTATTCTGTGTTCCCCCAAGTCTCCCAATAAAAATGCTACCTCACTTGTATGGGTAGGCCTACGACAGGAAATTCAACGTGGACACATCACATTTTTACATTGAAAACTGACGTGTTTTTTACAAAGTACCTAGCTGTGGATTTTGACCTAGGAAAACATACCAAACCTCTGCATTTCTTAACACTAGACACCTAGAGGAATCCATAATGTGGTGACATGTGGGGCTTTCACCAGGTTCTGTTACCCAGAATACTTTGTAAACCTGAAAATTTGGCCAAAAAATAAACTTTTTTCTCACATTTCGGTGACAGAAAGCTCTGGAATCTGAGAGGAGCCACAAATTTCCTTCCACCCAGTGTTCCCCCAAGTCTCCCAATAAAAATGGTACCTCACTTATGTGGGTAGGCCTAGTGCCCGTGAAGGAAATGCCCCACAACACAATGTGGACACATCACATTTTCCCAAAGAAAACAGAGCTGTGTTTTGAAAAGGGCTAGCTGTGGATTTTGGCCTCTAGCTCAGCCGGCACCTAGGGAAACCTACCTAACCTGTGCATTTTTGAAAACTAGTCACCTAGGGGAATCCAAGAAGGAGTGACTTCTGGGGCTCCCACCAGGTTCTGTTAGCCAGACTCCTTTTCAAACCTCAAAATGTGGCCAAAAAAACACATTTTCCTCACATTTCCATGACAGAAAGTTCTGGAATCCAAGAGGGGCCACAAATGTCCTTACACCCAGCATTCCCATAAGTCTCCTGATAAAAATGGTACCTCACTTGTAAGGGTAGGCCTCGTGCCCGCAACAGGAAATGCCCCAAAACACTATGCAGACACATCAAAATGACCAAATACAAAATACCTGTTTTTGCGGGCGGCACCTGTGTTTTTGGTGATGGGCTCAGCAGCCATCTATGGAAACCTACTAAACCCAAGCATTTCTGAAAACTAGACACCCGAGGGAATCCAGGGAGGTGTGACTTGCATGGATCCCTGAGTGTTTTCTTATCCAGAATCCTCAGCAAACCTCAAATTTAGCTAAAAAATGATATTTTTCCCACATTTCTGTGCGGGATCACCACAACGTCACAAATGTCCTACCACCCAACTTTCACCTCGGTCTCCTGGTAAAAATGATACCTCACTTGTGTAGGTGGGCCAAGTGCCTGTGACAGGGAAGAGCCAAAAATATGTCGAAATTGAGGAGGAACCAAAGCAGGTCCAAAAGGGCAGTTTGAAAAAAAACATTTTTATGCTGACAAGTGGGGCAGAATTTTTATTGGTATAGATGCGACAATGCTGGGTGGTAGGAATTTTGTGGATTACTGCAGATTCCGGAAGGTTACATCACAAAAATGTGTGATTTCCAGCAAAGTTGGAGGTTTGCAGGGCATTGTGGGTAAGAAAATGGCATGGGGTGCATGTGAAGCACATCACCCTGGCCTCACCCAGTTTTTTTGTTTTCAGATGTGTCTAGGTCTTGTGGATATTTCTACATGGCAGCGTCCCAAACTCCAAAAAAGTGGAGCCCTCACCATTCCAAGTGGAACAATTTTGAGAGTTAGACAACCTCTCATGGCCCAAATGTGAAACCAAAACCCCAAATAATCAAGTGTCCTCTTGCTTGCCTTGGGATAAGATGTTTTAGTGTGTGGGACAGAGCTGAAAGACTGTGACCCCCTTCAGTTGGGATGGGGGCACAACCATGCCCATACTGGTTGGTAGCCATTAGCCCACTATTTTTTATTTTGTTTTAATTCCCTAGCATCTAGTAGGCTTTTTGCCCCCCCGGTGATTGGATTGGGGGTAACTGCCCCATCTGCCCACCAGTTGGCAGAACAACTGTGGCCCCATTTACTTGGGGTGGGGGTATGGCCATACCCCCACACTCTTTTTTGGAAAAAAAAAATCTTCCCTGTTCTCTAGTGGGCTTTCTGTCCCCCTTGGGGGCAGATGGGCCTTTCAAAAATAGGCTGATCTGCCCCCATGGGTGGCAGATATGGCCAACAGTAATGGGCCCCCAAGGGGAGCGACCCTTGCCCAAGGGGCTGCCCCCACAAACAAAACACACACATATACACACACAAGTCCCTGGTGCCTAAGTGGTTTCTGCCCCCCGGGGTAGATCTGCATAATAGAAATAGGCCGATCTGCCCCCAAAGGAAATGGCCTAAAAATATTCCCCCACCCAAGGGGAGAGACCCTTACCTAAGGGGTCACTCCCCACATCTATAAAAATAAAACAAAAACAAAAGTATCCCTGGTGCCTAGATCCCTAGTGCCTGTGGCCTAAATCAAATTGACCTCCCCAGAGGAGCGATTCTTGCCTAAGGGGTTGCTCCCCTCGCGTGAAACTGACCACAAAACAAAATCCCTGGTGTCTAGTGGTTAGACCGATCTTCCTCCGGGGGGCAGAAATGGCCTAAAATCTATTTTCCCCCCCAGGGGAGCATCCCTTGCCTAAGGGGTTGCTCCCCATGTGTAAAACACAAAATAAACAAACAAAAAAAAAGATCTCTGGTGTCTAGGGTTTTCTGCCCCCCCCCCCCCCGGGGGCAGAAAAGGCCTAAAAATATTTTGCCCCCCCTTATGCAATAAAACAAAAAAAAAAATTCTCTGGTGTCTAGTGGGCATTTTTGCTGCCCGATCGCGAGAGAGACATCAAAGGAAAGGAAAGGCCTTTCCTTTCCTTTGGTGCCTCTCTCGTCTCCTCCATGTGATTGGAGGAGAAATGCTTTTTTATTTCTCCTCCGATCCGCGCTGGGAGGGGTAGGCTATGGTGCGCTGACTTCCTCAGACACCATGGGGAGTCAGGAGGGGGGGCGGGGTGTAAGGGGAAGTGATTCCCCTTCCATCCGTGACCTGGGGGCGCCAAGGCGAGGCTTATGGGGGGAGAGCTAGAACTCCCCCCATGAGCCGGTCCAAGGAGCGGTTACGTCTTTGGCACCTCTGCGCCACAGCCAAGGACGTAACCATTACGTCCTTGCCTGCGGATCGGTTAAGAAGACTATACATATTATTTGTACACAAAATACATGGGTGGATGTATGGTAATGCCAATGCACTACCCAAGTAATGCCTATCTGATGCACTGCCTTGTGTTCCTACACAAAAACTATCCTATGAGGCTATTTCCTCTTTGTATGTGTACTGCAGAATGTAGCCTATGTGCAAAGACGAAATAATTATGAGAATTAAAGATATTTCTCCTTGTCACGCCAGTCTCAGGTAGACTCACTAGTTTGGACAAACCTATGTTTACAAGTCTTTGTAAATATGGGTTTGTGTCAAAATACATGAGTGGATGCACAGGAATGCCCAGGACAGCAAAGTGACACAACCCGATGCAAAATCTGGACCTCAACTTCTACATTTAGGGCCGTATTTATGTCTGAGTTTGAGTTGCTCTTCCACCATGCAATGACTTGCATGCACAACGCAACCCTAAAATGTGATTGCTGCATTGCATTTCCCTGCCCCAGGGAAGTGTCCCAGGTTGTTGCAAGGGTGTTCCCATGCAACAACCATGGACAGTGACGCATTCCCTTATTTACCAGAAGTGATAGACTTGGAAATGTGCTAAAAACGTATGCCTTTCCAGGTGAGGAGTAACGGAAAGAAATATCTCCAATTCTCCTGTTTAATTCCTCTTTCTATATCTGCAGCACAAACAGAGGAAAATGCCTCAGGGATTTTTTTTGGTTCAGGAAGGGGCGCGTTCCTGCACAAAGACAATCTTCCTTACAATGCAAGCACCCTTGCACTGTGGTGGTGCTAGGCAGTCAAAACAGTGCCAGTGCCAGTGCCAATGCAGAGACAAAGGCAGGAATGCACTATGGGCCAGATGTACGTTCTACCTGAATTGCGACTCGCAGTCACAATTCAGTATGCAGGATGGTGTCCCTGCATTAATTAATTAATATTAATGAGGTGGGTCGCAATTTGCGACCCCCTTGAGACTTCCCTTTAGCGAATGGGTTACCACCAGTGTGACACTGGTGGTAACTGCGATTGCTTTGCGACCGCATTCACGGTCACAAAGCAATGCAGAATCGGACTGTGACTCACAATTAGGGAGGGGAACACCCCTTCCTTTTGCAACTCGCAGTCCCATTTTGCGAGTCGGTAAACAGGTTACCGACTCGCAAAATGGGGTTTGGGCATCGCGATGTGCTTTTTGCATGTCGCAAACAGCAAAATTTGCTGTTTGCGACATGCAATAACGTTGCTACATCTGGCCTTATATTCTTTTAAATACTGCCCATTCCGGCCATTTCCCTGTCAGGCGCTGCAGCTCCGCAAGGCGACTTGCTAAGCTGCACTGCATGACTTAGCCATAAATATGGCCCTTATGTTTTTTTAAAATCTGCCACAAGGAATGGATGGGGTTAAGGCACCTGCTGTAGATGTCTGTGTTTTCCCAATCAAGTGAATAATAATATTGGTAAAATTACTCTGGAGGTTAATGCACTTGCTGAAAAGATCTATATTTTGTCTAGCCCCAATTTTGACTCAAAGTAGCATAGAGGGTTAATGTGTCTCCCGCAAAGCATACGCACATGACCGATCTATTTCTGTGTAGCTAGGTAAATGGGTTACTGCTTTGAACAGTGAGGTCCTTACTTGTAGTTGAATTGTAATTCCTCTAATATACCACAGTTAGCTATGAAGGACGATATGTGACTTCGACACATTGCAACTCTCACTGTTTTATGTAACATATTCTGCAAACGGATTTACAAACTTACATAATTTATTGTATATGTAATTTGTACATGGAATGTGAAGTGCTCTGACACTCTGCATTGGTATGAGTAGTGCTATAAAAGAACAAATCGTGGTATTTAACTTTTTCCCCTCCACCTAATCTACATCTAGGTGTAAGATTCCAGACCAGTCAGAAGACTCGAACAAAAGACCTGATGACACCTCAGATTCGGCCTTTGTCATGGTCCCAGCTAGAGTCTGTAATACAGAAGCCCCCTCCTGCCTGCACGGATCGAAAGCAGACAACGTGTAGGCGCTGCTGCTTTTGGCAGAGTGGACGGAGTCCACCCTATGAAAATAGTGGGTGGACGCCGTCCACCCGCGTGTAGCCCCGACTTGTGCCTTGCCTATTTTGGTAATTAAAATAATTCATTTTTATCCCGCTGCAACAGAGTTGCGCGTAACCTGGTAATTGGGGTGAAAGTTAATCACTCACGGTTGGGTGCACGTGCACTAATGGCTTTTCAGTGATTCCGAAATTTCTGCCAGATCATTTGGCACATCTCCTGCTGCTTTGTCGGTATACCTTCTGTGCTGCCACATTAGGTGCGACATTTGTTTTTAGTTCGTGCAGCTGTTCTTGCTGTTCCAAGACGCAGGGTACTGTACCATTCTTAAATTGAGTGATCACAACATGGCCTGCTTGTGCTGAACGTATGTGAGAAAAACAATGGTATTTTCGGTCTGGAAACTCAAGGGAAAGATGCATTTTATCATTTCTTTAATTTCATTTTTTCACAGTTTGAAACACATGGACTGTTTTGTAGAACTACTACAGTGTGTGATGTGTTGTCTCTGCTACACACTGTTTATAATTAAGCAAAACTCATACCCTCCAGGTCATCAGACATCTGTTTCAAGGCTTTAAAAAGGATGCCGCGTGATCACCATTCTGGTCTTAAGTAACTATCACGGAACTGCTTTTTGGGCTAGATGGAATTGTGCGGGCATATAGTTATAAGGTCAAACTAAATTGACAGCCTTGCATTGCACTGCCATTTACACAGATATCCCCACCCCTTTGCGAGGCACTTTCTAAAGTGTGGAGTAAGTAGCTACTCCCTATATATCAATTATATATCGCTTTGTAGCCCTTAGAGGTCGGGGAGAACTTTCGAATTCCATCTTGTTCATGGGAACCCTTCTTGGTGTATTTTTACTGCTGTATGAAAACGTGTCCACCGTCCACGGGTTTTAAAGGAATCAGAAGTGATGTGCAGGAATCATGGAAGTGATGTGCTTCACAGCACAAGCATGGGTATTGCAGAAAATGTAAATTAGACGCTGTCGTTTACATGGATAATTTCCTTCTTTGTGTGATGATTATCTTATGTAGATTGCCATTGTTGGCATCTCTGTGGTACAGGTGGGAGCACCATATCGGGTCAAGCACAGATGTGGGAGAAAAACAAGAATCTTCCCTTAATTGTAGGTCCACCCAGTAGCAATAGGTTCTTAACCCACAAAAACGCTGTGATCCAACCTGTAGCGTTGTGTGTGACAGTTAGAGCAGTGGCCACCTTTAATGACAGTACCGCTATCGTGCTTGGTTGCATCGTTTGGACCATTTTATGTCATGCACAGACCTCCTGACATCTAATGGGATCATCAGAAAATTGAGTTATATTTTGTGGAAAACCAGGGCCCTGATTAGTATTTTTTGGTGAAAAACTGCACCAATGCAGTTTTGCACCAAACAATTTAGCACCGGCTTGCACCATTTCTGAGCACCAGCTTGGCACCATATTTATGGAATGGTGCAAAGGGTAGGCTAGAGTAAAAAAATAACGTTAGCCGGGTGGGGCAGGTGGCATGAAAGAAAGGTGTTTTGCACCAAAAACTGATGTTAGGCAGGTTAGAGGAAAAAAAAATGACTCTAACCAGCCTTGCATCATTTTCTGATGCAAAACTATCCATACCACATGACTCTGTCTTAGAAAAGAAAGGAGTCATGCCCACCACCCCAGTGGCCAGCACAGGGGACCAGGGTCCTCTGGGTATGGCCATTGCATCCGTGTAGGGGGGCCCACTTCAGGGCCCCCAATGGCACTTAAAAAGAAATACTTACCTGTACTTACCTATACTTACCTGGGATGGGGTTCTTTTACTGGCAAAAAAACTATTGTCCCTTTTTCGGAAGTTTATAAGAGGAAATGTCTTCCTGTTTTAATTTATGTCTATAAAAAAGGTTTCTATCATCCAAGTGGAGGGAAATAGGGTGTGTTTAAAGATCTTAGGCCTGCTGCCATGTAACCAGAGTTTCATATTGCATGAGGAGCTTGGCTTGGAGTACATTGAGGGCTACATCAACTTGGCATCACTGCTACCATGGTGCGTGCTCTATATGGCGCAATCCTCATGCCGTACTTAACAGAGGTATCATTGAGGACTGTTTATTATGTCGCATGGGCCTCCAAATTCAATGGCTGGTCTATGTCAAGAGGAGGTGTCACCTACTAGGTAGAAGGAATTGTGTCCCCAAACCGGAAAGTTGCATAAGGATGACAGACAACACCTGAAGCAATTGTTTCTTGAAATGAGGGAGAGAGAGAAAAGGAAGCAGGAGAACTAATTAAGACCTAGAATAAGGATTACACTTTAATCCAACCAACCCAGGTCTAGAACCCTATTTGGAGTGCCACTTGGGACAGGGTCCTCATAACTAAGCTAGGCTATATTAGATGGCAGCTAGGTTGTCCTCTTGGGCAATGTGATTCCTCTTCCATCCTTGTTTGCCTATGTAATGAAAGCTCCCCACAGAGTTTGTTGCATGTCGTGTTTTTCTGCATATTTTACTCTCGTTAAACAAAACGCTATCTACTTCAAGTATTGGTGGGTTCAGGAATAACCAGATTCAGACCAGTCCAACCGCATTTACAGTCACTGAGATCACGATGGATTTGTTTTAGTGTTAGCTCATTTCTGAAAATTGCTCTCCATGTTAGGAGCCATATGATCTTCTGGTTCTATAACGTAATAAGGCCAGGATTTTAATGTATTGTTTAGACAGTTTTAAAAGTAAGAGTTATTTTATGTGTTTGCTGTTATGAGCATATTCAATGTTCAAAAAGAGCTATTTAGTTATTGATTGATTGAAGTCGACTTGTGTCAATCCTCCAAAGGTTTGCCCTCGAAATAACGTAAGTGGGAAGTGGCATGATGAGGTGACTGCCAATATCTGATTCTAACAGAGAAAGGCCCTCTCATATTTTGAGACTGTTTTACCATGTAATATGCAGGAAGTGAAAACGTAGAAAATGACCTACCAGAAAGTGAGTTACTGAAATGCTCCATAACATCTGGGACTCACAGGGTCAAATCGCCCCCACCCCTTTACCCCATACCACGATGCAGCGCACAGAAAATGATTTCACAAAAACTGACAAAGAAAGAATGAAGTAGGTAGCTGACACCAAACATCTGGGTCCCACAAGGTTAAAGTACATCCCCCTTTTGCCATATCCGTTCACATGGAAGTAATATCATAGGAAGTCATCTGGCAGAAAACGGTGTAGGCGTTGACCCACCAAAATTCACTCCACCCTGGGAAAATCCAATCAGACAGCTTAACTACTTCTCACCATGCAATCCACAGGATAACGCAGTGTAGAAAGAGATTTAGCAGGAAGTGATTTAGACTATGTCAAGAGTTCTAATATGTCTATCCTTGGTTCTAAAAGAGTAATGACCTACTATGTTGCTTCCTGACCAGTCATTTTCTGTGATGTCACTTCCTGCCCATTCCATGATCTGATGGGGCAAACAGTGAGAATGGTTTGACCTTGTGTCGCCCAGATGCTGCAAGTCACTACCTTTTGTATTTCATGGCAGGTCTCATCCCACGAAACCACTTTTAAAGTATTGCATGGTTTGTATAGAGTGTAGGTGATGTGCAAGGTAATGAGGCCAAACGTATTGAAGCTATTGGAGTCAGCATACTGAAGAAGAGTGCCTTTTTGGACTCATGGACGATGAGACCAGTTTAGGTTCCCCCTGTCACAGGAGTCACCACGTGTGGCCCTGAGAAGTATTAATAGCACTGACTGTGGGGAAGTACTTTGGCCCATATTTATACTTTTTGACGCAAAACTGCGCTAACGCAGTTTTGCGTCAAAATAATTAGCGCCGGCTAACGCCATTCTGAAGCGCCATGCGGGCGCCGTATTTATTGAATGACGTTAGCCGGCGTTAGCCGCCGGCGCCGTCTGGTGTGCGTTAAAAAAAACGACGTACACCAGGCAGCGCCGGCGTAGGGGAAAATGGAGCTTGGGCGTCAAGAAATGGGGCAAGTCAGGTTGAGGCAATTTTTGCGCCTCAACCCGATTTGCGCCATTTTTTTTTCACTCCCAACCCCCATAGAAATGACTCCTGTCTTAGCAAAGACAGGAGTCATGCCCCCTTGCCCAATGTCCATGCCCAGGGGACTTCTGTCCCCTGGGCATGGTCATTGGGCATAGTGGCATGTAGGGGGGCACAAATCAGGCCCCCCTAAGCCACAAAAAAAAAAAAAAAAAATACTTAACTGAACTTACCTTAATGTCCCTGGGATGGGTCCCTCCAGCCTTGGGTGTCCTCCTGGGGTGGGCAAGGGTGACAGGGGGGGTCCCTGGGGGCATGGGAGGGCACCTCTGGGCTCCTTCAGAGCCCACAGGTCCCTTAACGCCTGCCTTTTGCAGGCGCTAAAAAACGGCACAAAAGCGGCCGTACGTCATTTTTTTTGACCCGCCCACTCCCGGGCGTGATTTTTGCCCGGGAGTATAAATCCGACGCACATGCCTCGGAGTCGATTTTTTAGACGTGAACACCTACCTTGCATCTCATTAACGCAAAGTAGGTGTCCACGCTAAAAAATGACGCTAACTCCATGGACTTTGGCGCTAGACGCGTCTAACGCCAAAGTATAAATATGGAGTTAGTTTTGCGTCGAAATTGCGTAAAAAAAAACGACGCAATTCCGGGCAAACAGAGTATAAATATGCCCCTTTATTTCTAGAAACTGCACCAAAAAGAAAAAGAAAAAGATGAGAAATAAATTAATGGGTCGACTGATACATAGGGCGTTTTTTGTGCCTTCATGGATCTCACTTTATGATTAGACCATGCTGAAGAGACAGTGAAATTAGAAGCACATCCGTTTGGATGTCACAATTTTGCATGATGCAAACCACCAAAATAAACATATTCTGCTGCCACTGAGATTTGTTCCCTAAATTAAGAAACTGTTGCCTGAACAAAATGCTTTTTAAACCTGTTGAACAAACAATGAAAATTCCTGTATAAAACATTTATCCTCAAGATAAAATATGTACACGCACGCCCTTGGCAGGTAAAGCCTCGAGCCTTTTTGCTCATTATTGGAAGCTTGAGGCTGAAAGGTGCTTGACCCAGCACTTCCTTTTCTGAAGTAAAATACGAGTCAGTTCTCTAATGGGCTCGTGCTGATTTAGCGACTTTCTACTTCACACGCAACACAGGTCATTACTGTTATCAAAACTAAATCACCTGCTCTCAGCCGTTCGCAATTTCCTGGAAATTATTTGTTGTTTTGTCCAGTCTCCTGGGTCTGACTGTGACTGCGACTCCTTTTACCACAGAGTTCCGCTGTCACTAATTATAACCTGTTTTTACATTCTAGCAGAAAGAACGGAAACATCAACGTCGTTCCCTTTTGGGACTGGTCTCATGGACAATAGTTACATGGTTGTACGCTGCCACAAAAATTCTGAGCCTCAGAATTGCTGTATTGGCACATTCTATGAAAGCTAATGTCATCTTTGCCCTACAAGTAGTTTGTGTTGTGAGAGTGCCCCCGAAGGTCTTCTTCCTGCCTTGGGTTCAGAAACCGCAAGTGGTCAGGTGAGACACCATCACTATTCTCACAATTTAAACAGTAAATCAAATTCCAAACGGAATAAAGTTTCAAAGCTTTATTACAATCCCAAAATCAATGTCTCATAAATGGTGTGCAAAACTAAGGGGGTGCAACCATCATGTAAAAGCTGGTGGAGAGAGGGGTTGTAATCCCCACGGCATTGCTGCGTGCAGCACTGCTTTGAAGGGTTAAAACTGTCAGAACCGCCATTCCCACCAGTGGAGGGAAACTGACAGTGTTGGTAGTCCGACCATGGCCCAATCGCCACTGTCATAATGTGGTGGTCTGACCGCCTCCCTAACGGTCAGACCACCACTTTGGCAGCTGTCAGACAAACACCATGGTCCTGTTGGTTTGAAGACCGCCAGGGTCGTAATTAGGGCCTAAGTTATAAACATACATGGTAACCATAGGCCGACCAAAACATCTGAAAAGATTTAGCCGACTGAACATCAATACTGTCCGACACTCCAAAATAATAATGTAGCATAGCAACAATATAACATGAACAGTATTTTCAGATTTCTAAGCAGATGATGATGACTTCAGTAAATCATCAAAATACAGTTTTGGTAATCAATTACAGTTTTAAGGCTGGGCCATTCCTATCAGTAACATGAATTGGCACTTATATGTGTGGGAAAAAGCTAACACATGCAGGCAAAAGTAAAAATAAAAGTAAGACAAAAATATTTTGGAAAAACATCTAACTTGAACAACTTACTATAAACATTTCGCTGGTGAAAGTGCCCAACTGAAAGGGAAACAACAAACCACATTTAATTATACCTCTACTCATGGGACAGCAGACAGAGCTGTTCATCGGGCAGGATGGTCACTTCATCAGTAGACAGCAGCATTAGTACAGCGCAGAACACAGGACAGATCAGCAGTTCAGAATTAGTTTGCCCATTGGTACTGAACCCACATAAAAATTGGCCAATTACGATTATGATGAGGACACTCATCAGGGGACCTAAAAAATTAGAGTGTAACAGCAAACGTAAGCAGAGTGACAGAGTTTTGGACAACTTTGGGACAAGCATAAGGCTGATTCTCAATTTCCAAGTTATTCACTAACTAAAATATACTCAATTCTTGTGATTGGTCTTTCAGGTGGGCACACTTCGGATGTCAGTTTCAGCATCCAATCACTGGAGTTGGCAGCATAAAATTTTGTTACTTTTAAGATCTTCTCAGCAAAAGTGCGTTGCTAGCTGGATGACTCCATACAATACTGCCAAAATATTACATTTTCTACTTGTTTGTCACTTAAGATCCTTTCTCACGACACACAATGAACTAAACCAATACTTTTTCTAATGAGAACTACCAATTTCCTGTCTTGTTCGACTACTAGATAAAAAAAGCAACAATGTTATTCTTAAAACGTGGCTCTTGCCTACAGTACAATAGGACATTCAACATTAATATTAGCAACCCCTTCACTGCCAGGCCTTTTTCCCCTCCTGTGCCAAGCATTTTTTTTATATTTGGGGTAGTTTGCATTTAGGCACTCTTAATGTTTATTCCACATAATCTATCCATGCCAAATTTGGGTACTTTTTTCCAACATTCTTGGGATTCTAAAAGTACTCAGAGTTTGTGGGTTCCCCTAGAGGAGACCAAGAAATTATCCGAAATACAGCTAAAATTTAATTTGTTTGAGAAAAATGGAAAAATGTACTGCAGAAGAAAGCATGTGTTTTTTCCCTGCAAATGGCATCAATAAAGAGTTTGTGGTGCTAAGATCACCGTCTTCCCACCTTTCAGCAGCAGGCAGGCTTGAATTAGAAATATTTTTTTTTCAACTCCATTTTGGCATTTTACTGGGAAACACTTCATTTTTACTATTTTGTGTGCTTTCAGCCTCCTTCCAGTTAGTGACAGAAATGGATGTGAAACCAATGGTGGATCCCAGACATTTAATCATTTCTGAATAGTAGACAACATTCTGAATTTAGC
This sequence comes from Pleurodeles waltl, assembly GCF_031143425.1. Taxonomy (NCBI): domain Eukaryota; kingdom Metazoa; phylum Chordata; class Amphibia; order Caudata; family Salamandridae; genus Pleurodeles; species Pleurodeles waltl. The sequence goes on from NC_090437.1 coordinate 212,004,823, forward strand.
AAGGGGTCATTTGTGCAGATCCTTTAAGATTTTCCTGTAGAAAGTAACAGTTGAAAAACAAATATTGAAATGTAGTTGGAAAAAACAGCCATTACTGTCTACGTTTTCTTCTGTAACTTTTTCCAGCTATGGCAAATTTTTGAAAGCAATACACCATTATGTCTACGGGACCATACTGGTAGCGGGCATATATAGGGCCTGTAGGTGCATCAAGAACCCTCACTTTTGTGGGTAGGCTTAATGCCTGTGACATGAAACAAACCAAAATGCAACATGGACACATCACATTTTTCCATTGAAAATTGACATGTTTATTGCAAAGGTCCTAGCTGTTGATTTTGGGCTGTAACTCAGCCGGCGCCTAGGAAAACCTACCAAACCTGTACATTTTTGGAAAGTAGACACCAAGGATAATCCAGGATGGTGTAACTTCTGGGGCTCTCACTGGGTTCTGTCACCCGCAGGGGATGTAGCGAATGTAGCACAGCTGGAGGCGGAGCAGCAAGCAGTGAGCAGTACGAAGGATGCCGGGCTCTGGAGCTTGGATTACATTCTACATCTGCTGACCACCCAACTGCTGACCTCAAAGCCCTGACTCCTCCCACACCCCAGTCAGAGAGCTGGGTGTGGGGAGTCAGAAATCGGGAACCGAGAGGTCTGAGACCCAACGGGTGCAGAGCGAGTGTGGGGTGTGGAGAGCACACTGAGCTGAGCAGTGCAAGCGCAGCACGGAGGCAACCATATAAAGCGATGGCGATGGTGCCCTCAGAGCCCTCGGTGAGACGCGGTGAGTTCCTGGAGTGCATACTCATCTCTGCGTACATGCACTGCATGCTCATCTCTGCACATCTTTTTACATTTCTGCTTACCCTCCTGCCTACTTACATCCTTGCCTGCCTCCCCGCTCGCCTACCTGCCTGCCTCTGAAAAGAGATAGAAAGAGACTGAAAGAGACACACTGACACGTTGGCTAAGTCAGACCCCAATAGCCTAGTGTCGCCTAATGGCTTTGAGGGACTCTACCTAGCGCCCCAGCTGCCTGCCAATTACAACGGCACAAAGGTCATCATCAGGGGCAAGGGTAGTAGCCAGCGTCAACAGAACCCTAGTTCCTGCGACTAACATCAGTGACCGAGATTGAGACCGAGACTGTGGCTGAGACTGAGGCCCAAGCAAAAGGTGAAGGGCAGCAGTTCGAGTAAAACAGAAATCAATAACAGGCTGAGAAGCTTGAGAAGGTAACAACAGGCCGTGGAGGGTAGCATACATGTGCCCCCCACAAGGGCAGGTGTTGCAGTGCTTAATCTGCTTAGCCTTTGTAGTCCATGCAGTGCGACCAAGTGGCATCCCCTGCAGGTCTCGAAGGTTCTACTAAGTGTATCGCAAACACCTAAGCACCAATAGGAAGGAAGCATCATGAGGGAGATGACAATGAACTAGGCGCCATGGCAATTCAGCCGCCAGCAGATGAGAACAAAGCTCTGAAGGATCATAAAATCGCTCTTAAGCGGAAGGTTCCAAGCTCCAAGAAAACCTATATCCACAATTACTTTATAAGAGCAAGGAGCGGGGTAGGAGAAGGAGAAGGCGAACCCACTACACTTATGGATGACCCCATACCACTAGTGCTAGCCAGTCTTCCAACCCCAATACTGGAGCCTGACCCAGTGCCAAAGCCGACACGAATAGAAGAGAAACGAGAACAAGGACAGGAGCAGAAACAGGACTCCACCGGCTGTATGACAAGCTTTGGTATGGAATCATCAATAATTGGAGAGTTGCTAGAATTGGCAGACACTGCACTGGAAGAGAGATGGAACTTTGGTATGGACTCCTCAATAATTGGAGAGTTGCTAGAATTGGCAGACACTGCACTGGAAGAGAGATGGAACAGTCCCAACGTTAAAAGCAGGTTTTGCCAGAGGGTTATTGGAAGCAACATGTGCCTTGTGAGCACTGAGCACGAACTTGAGGCTGAAAGATCAGCAGGACCAGTACCAACCATAGCAAGAGTCAAACTGGAAAAAAGGAAGCTCAAACCTCCAAGTGATAGCAATTTGGAAACAATGGCTGAGATCCACCAGCAGGCTCAATCACAAATAGAGGAGACCCAGGTAAATGAATTCATAGACAATAAACGATCCTGCTCCACTCCACTACAATGTTAAATGAAAAGGACCAAGAGAGCCCAGGAGGAGGCCATGAGAGAGGAACCCCCCAAAATCTCCCCAAGAAGCAAATGGGAGAAGTGGGCAGACTAGACTACAACATAGAGACTATCAATGCTTCCCTCCTATCTGCAGTAAAAGCCTTAACTTGGCAGTCACACAAAATGGAGATCCATCTAGAACTAACCCACATGCTAGGACAAAGCATCTTAACTTTACACAGCAAACTGAACTTGCTTTGTGGGAAACTAGACAACTGGGATTACAGATGTAAACAGGATAAGGTGGTGGAGGGGTCACAAAATGATGAAATAATAGATAATCTAGTGACCTGGACAGATTTACTAACCTACATTATTGAGCATTGTAAAGCAGCCACCGTAAATAATAAAAAGAAAAAAAATGGCTTTTGGGCAGTGGAAAACCAGCAGGAGACAGGGCCTATGGCGTTATCCTACAAAGGAGGTCCTATAGTTCTTCCAGAAGGGGAAGATGGAAGTAGGGAGATGGAACCAAATAATATACAAATAGCCAAACTCCCAAAACTGCAGCCATCTGTAGCTACAAATACACTTGGAAATAGTACAGAAGAGCAAGATCTTGACGTAAACCACAAGCCACCGTGTGAGCACGATCCCAGGACCAAGGACCAAGCACCAACCGCAACCAACAAGACAACAGGAAAAGAAGCTAAAAAAACACTTAGAGCCACAAAAAAACAATAGACAGAGCTGCATTTGGAATGTCCAGCAGGTAGCTGGGCAGATCGAGACCTACCCAATCTTCCGGAAGAGACCGCAACCAAGTGTGACACATGAAAACTGGGCTCAGGCACACATTAGTATAGCAACCAATCAGGCTGGGGAAGGGAAGGAAAAGTCTCACAAGGACAAAAACATGGAAGACAGCCATAACACTGGGCCGAAAGAATTCAAAGCGGACACTGATAAAGTGCTCTCTAATGGCATAGATCACAAAACACTAAAGGACAACTCAATCCCAACAGGAGAACAAGTAGCTTAACTGACCAGTGAAATAGAATTCATGATGGGCCTAGAGCAATTGGCCATTTTTGAGGGAGATGAGTCTCCATAGAAGGGGTTGCCAATAGGAAGTAGCCCCCCTTGATACATCAACCGGACTCAGATGGCAAGAGGTGCATCTCATGGGCCAAGGTAGTAGGGTCCCCCTTACACGTAAACAACGATGCTCCCAAATCACATGAAAGATACAATAGAGAGGTTACACTCGGCATCAACTCCAGGAAGTATCCATACAAGTCCCAGCAACCAACTGTTCAGAATGGAACAGGAAACTGAGACAGGAGAAATATCTCCGGGAACCTAGCCTAGGGGGGAAAAAAGCAGACTGGAAGACCAACTGCATGCCCAGAAGTAATGGAGCTCACTCAGGTGGACGCACGGAGTAGAGAGCATAGACAGCAAATACCTGTACATACCACTATACGAGAGCACCCTACCATATATAGGCTAGAGAATGAGTGGGTGCACCAAGGGTTTTCAAATATAAAACAGTACAAATTGGAAGGAAACGATGAACAGTTAACAATATTCTCTCCCCTATGTGCATCATAGGGTCCTTGGGACCTACTTACCAGGTCAAACATCTTGAGATTACTACACCATATACCATCACTTTCGAACCTCACATCAGGGGACATCTAAACAGTAAACTTCAACAAATATTCATGGGTTTGCCCAAGAGAATCTACACTAACATCTTGGACAAACCAGGGCATGGTTGATCAAATATTTGAATATGAGGGACTGTTGGAAGACTGGGGCATCAAAATCAGCAAATGAGTAAAAGAGCACTACCCTGAGTGTGTTGATCAGGGGAAACCAAGCCACACGCCCATCCAAAAGATCATTCAGCACTCTGAGGGGAACCCTGTGGTAAAACCCCTGATAATAGATAAGAAAATCTCCATACAGTTGACAAAATATGTTGGTGAGCCCCAATCGGGGAACGCATGAATTGATCATAGAACCACGGGAAGGCAGGCCTGGGACTGGCTTCCCATTGCCCTGAACACCAAAGGGAATATGCATCTTTAACTCTATAGGGCCCCTACCAACTAACTCAGATAAAGTCATCAAGGTCATCAGTTGGAATGTGGGGGGGCTGCCCTCTCTTATCACCAGCCCTAACATTGAGGGCTTTCTGAAAAATGCAGATATCTTGTGCTTCCACGAAACTTGGATGAAGGAACCACAAAGTATCCCTGGTTAGGAAACACTCAGATTCCCGCAAAAAAATTAAAACTGTTTGGAAGACCCATGGGCGTTCTCGCAGCATATGTCAAATTAGATTGAGAGGTGAAAGTAGTCCCTTAGGAGAAATCGATCAGCTATGTTCATCTAATAACCATTTACAGACTAGCTCTGATCAAAAAACTAACACTGATATCTATTATATAAACTTATGTATAAACCCAAATCGAGAAACCAAACAGACTAAGTTCAAGTCAATCCTGTCTACACTAAAGGAATACTTGTACGAGCACCTCGATCATGAATTTTGTAATCGCTGATGATTTCAACACCCGACACCTAGGACAAGTGGTGAGACTCTTTGAAGACTCCATGAGATCTGCCCTAGAAACCTTCTTTAACAAATACGAACTGAGATTGTCACATTCCAGGGCCACGATGCCAGGCCCACAGAGTCCTACATTTAAAAATATTTCCATATTAGACTATATTTTTTTGAGTCCGGCTTTATGGCACCGATGTCTAAATTATGCGGTGACCGAAAGATCCGAGAGTGACCACAACCCTGTCACAATAGAAATAGACCTCGAAGAAGCGAGACAACCATCCTATATGGCCAGCGGCCAGCCATCAGCAACTAATTTATGTACACTGAAATATGATCTTTGAAAGCAGGCCTAAGGACCATCAAGTTTTGAAGGCGAGACAAGCAACTTCGGCGAACAGTGGGCATACACAATAAAGGACTTACACGCTTCACTAAGCTGCCCAGCGCAAAAAGGTTTCACTGAAAACAAAAGACAAAAGGCAAGGACGTTCACTGCAACAACGGAATATATACAGAGTAAAAGAACCTGCGGGTAGCTAGAAAGGAGATATAGAAGGAAGAAATCCCCTGCTGTAGAAACTCTCAGGAGACAGGCTTGGAAAGACTATAAGGGAATGACAAGAAAACTTAAGCAGAAGGAGATTGAAGGTTCAATATTGCACACAGTCTTCAAAAAGGGAGACTTTACGCTCCAGAGAAAATACAGGCTAATAGCTTTACTGGAAGTGGACAGCAAGGCCTATGCAAGGGTCTTGCTTCAAGAACTAGAACAGTGGATCAATGAAAATAACATTATACCAACCTATCAAACTGGATTTACACCATGCTCATTCACCCTAGATAATGTTCTTGTGCTCCCATTTTTAAGCCAGAAAACCTTGAAAGCAGCTGCTCAACCTCTTTTTGTGTGCTTCATCGACTACAGTGGGGCTTTGACGGTGTAGTACTTCGCATACTCTGAAAGAAGCTGACCACCTGGGGGATACCAGGGAACTTGTTAGCGGCGATAATTGCTCTTTACACTGACACATGGGTGAGAGTTAAGATCACAGATACAGATGTGACTAAAAGAATACATACCAATAAAGGCCTAAAACATGGATGTGTCATCGCTCCAACCCTTTTCAATGTGTATACGTCCGATCTTGGCAAGGATCTTCTTAGAGGAAATATATTTCCCCCGAAACTGGGAAAGACAGTGCTTCCCATAATTCAATACGCGAGCGATTTAGTCCTACTTGTCCAGACTCAATTAGTATTGAAAAAGGTGCCTGGCCATTTTGCACAATTACAACAAAAAACACACTGAAAGTAAATATGTCAAAAACTAAGGTTCTGGTGTTCGGACACCAGATGCACAAATGCCAAGGAGGCTTCAAACTTGGCCCACTAAGAATAGACAAGGAAGAAAAGTACCATTACCTTGGTGTGTGGCTATCCAACACTGGGAAAATAGTACACCAGGCAACAGCACTGAGAACTAAGGCAGAGAGAATAACCTATGCTCTAGCCAATTTCCACCTCCAGCTCCAATCACCCACATTAGAATCAATTAGGAGAGTCATAAAAGCGAAACATTTACCTGCCATTACTTATGGCCATATTGCATATCCTGGCAGGCTAATCACAACACTAGAGAAATGTCAAATGTGAGCTTACAAAAGGATTTTTCAAATCCCCAAATTCACCAGACCTGCAGGGATACACCTATAGTTCAATATAACAAGCATGGACGTAAATTGTAAAATGGACATAATAAAGCTATTTCACGGCGTTTGTAGGGCCAACACTGATAGTTTGAGGAGGTCGTTGAAAGCAATCTTTGAAGACGCTTTTAGTAGCTGGGCCATCTATCTCAGGCTAGCTGAGGAACTTTTTGACCTATGCATTGGTCCCCCGAATATCGAAGGACCAAGACATTGAAAAATCATGGTATGCAAATCTCCAGAGAAAAGGACATCGCCTCAATTAGGTAAATTAGTCGGGCGGAGGGCTTAGCTGAATCATATAGCTCTGCCAAAGTCCAGCGGTATATGAAAGCAGTCCTGGGAGCCCGAGATTTTCAGAGCATTCTGCATATGCAGCTTTTAACACTACCTGTCTGTAAATTCAGATGCAGCTGGAAGCCAACACAGGGATTCTCTCAGGAATGCATCCTATGCAGCTATCACACCAAGTCTATTAGTCACTTAATATGCTGCTGCCCGGGCCTAGGCTCAGACAGACGCCGACTTTTAAAACCTTTTTTTTTAAATATGGCTTCAGAACATGCAAAGATGCCGTTAAAAACATATTCACTGCTGAGACCACCATGGAATTGACCCACTTTGGGAATATTTCAACACCTTGAGAAAGACCCTACTGTTAGCACGCACTCACAAACGTGAGGAAATCAAAAAGGGGGAGGCAGCACCCAAAGCAACATTGTTAACGAAGTGGCTGACTCATCCCCCCAAATGCTGACCCCAATTAAGACCAAAGAGGACAACCATCTGCTGCATTACCAGTTACATAGCCGTTTTCACATGCAGTCTTGCACTGAAAGAGATTCTTACGAGACTGGACTCAGCGCCAAAGGTTTAGGACTGCGCCAAAGACGAAGGCTCCGATTGAAGTAGACACTGCACTACAGGGCACTTGCATTCTCATTCTTATTCTCATTGTATATTCCCTTGTACATTTATTACACTTTTTTCAGCAATAATGCAATAAACAATTATTTATTCATGTTCTGCAAGCTCACACACCATAATTATAGCGGCCCCCAGATATACAACACTTTTTATATAAGCACTTCACAGTGAACTGTGATCTTACAAGCTTAGTAGACGCAGGGAACCTTATGTAGTGTCATAAGCATGATATGTAAGGATTTTGTACTTCATATTTTTAATGATTCCCAGTTATATAGCGCTTTACAACAAACACCTTTTCTGTGATTATATTTATGTAGTTTAAGAGAATTTGTGTGATGAATGTTTTTAGAAGGATTATGATTTTAAGTCTGTAGCAGTCTTAAATAACTTTTATGTATTGTGTTTTGCAAAGGTTTCAAATAATCATGCAAATAAAGATTAATTCATTCAATGGGTTCTTTCACCAGAGACCTTTGCAAACCTCAAACTTTGACAAAAAACGCACTTCCTGCAAATGTTTGTGATGGACAGTCCTGGAATCTGAGTGGAGACACAAACATCCTTCCACCCTGCGTTCTCTCAGGTCTCCTGATAAAAATTATACCTCACTTGTGTGGGTAGGACAAGGGCCCGCAACAGGTAATGCCCCAAAACGCAACGTGGACATCACATTTTTCCAATAAAAACTGATGTGTTTTTTGCGAAGTGCCTAGCTGGGGATTTTGGCAACTAGCTCAGCCGGCACCTAGGAAAATCTACCAAACCTGTACATTTTTGGTAAGTAGGCACCTAGAGGAATCCAGGATGGGATGACATATGGGGCTCTCACTGGGTTCTGTCACCCAGAATCCTTTGAAAAACCTCAAAATTGGGTTAAAAAACACTGTTTCCTCACATTTGAGTGCTGCAAAGTTCTGAAATCTGAGGGGAGCCACAAACTTCCTTCCACCCAGCATTTTCCCAAATCTCCCAATAGAAATGGTACCTCACTTGTGTGGGTAGGCCTAGTGCCCACAACAGAAAATGCCCCAAAACACAATGTGGACACTTCACATTTTTCCAATGAAAACAGACGGTCTTTTTGCAAAGTGCGTAGCTGTGGAGCTTGTCCTATAGCTCAGCTGGCACCAAGGGAAACCTAGCAAGCCTGTACATTTTTGGAAAGAAGATACCAAGAGTAATCTAGGATGGGGTGAATTGTGGAGCTCTTTTTGGGTTCTGGCACCCAGAATCCTTTGCAAACCTCAAAATTGGTCTAAAAACCACTTTTTTACCCGACATGTCCATGCTGCAAACTTCTGAAATCTGAGGGGAGCAACAAACTTCCTTCAACCCAGCATTCTCCCAAGTCTCCCTATAAAAATGATACCTCAATTGTGTGGGTAGGCCTAGTGCCTGCAATAGGAAATGCCCTGAAACACAAAGCAGACACAGTACATTTTTCTAATAAAAAGTGAAGTGTTTTTTGCAAAGTGCCTAGCTGTGGGTTTTGGCTTGTAGCTCAGCCGGCACTTAGGGAAATCACCAAACCTGCACTGTTTTGGAAAGTATATACCTAGGGGGAATCCAGGATGGGGTGACTTGTGTGGCTCTCACTGGGTTATGTTATCCAGAATCCTTTGCAAACCTCAAAATTGGGCTAAAAAACGTTTTTTCCTCACATTTCTGTGCTGCAAAGTTCTGGATTCTGAGGGGAACCAAAAACGTCCTTTCACCCAGCATTTCTCCAAGTCTCCAGATAAAAGTGGTACCTTACTTGTGTGGGTAAGCCTAGTGCCCACCACAGGAAATGCCCCAAAACGCAATGTGGACACATCAAAATTATCTATTACAAAACTACCTGTTTTTGCAAGGGGGGCTATTTCTTTCCCTCGAACATAGAACCCTGAAAATCGATCTACAAAGCGATCAAGAACATGCCGAATCTTAAAAAGACAGTCATAATCAGGGTGATCTCGTGACAACACTAAAGCAGTATCAACACAATGCAGCATCTGAAGAAGAAGCAAATACTGGTTACAACTCATGGTTGCTGGAAATATGGCCATTGACATCAAGGGACTAGTAGACCAACATGAAGACAGGGAAGGCTTCCTTATCAGCCCCATCAAAAAAGCTAAACCCAAGAACTCTTTCAGATTTGTGGTATTCCAGCGGGTAGCTCAAGAGTGTGGCCTATGTCTGGAACTGTTTCCCCTCAAATACTGTTCAGCATACAAATTAGTCTACTCAACAATCTCTTCCAAAATACATCGGCGAAAAACATCTGAAAGTAATTGATAGGCAAAAAATGTTTGTATATTCACTCTACACCCTGGGAGACTAATAAATGTAGGCAATGCCGGCTGCTCCATGTTTGGGGCAACCCAGAGTTCAGGTCTTCCAATGGGAAGCCTTTCAGCTCCAGGATGCTGCACTATTGGCACATCAGTGTCCTCCTCTAAAACAGGCACTTCATCCACACTGAGAGTGGCTCATCATGAGATCATTCCTCTTGACAGAAAATTCAATGCCAGAATCTTACTCTGCCTCAGATGCAGAGTTAGTCTCATAATCATGGTCAGAAGAAGACTCAAAAAGCATATCAATAACCAGCTGAGCAGTCATCCTGCGGCTAGCCATGATCCTTCATAATAAAAGTAACTTGACAAATATGCCAACAACAACCAACAATGTGTAAAATAAGTAATAAACAAAGTGTGGCTTTATTACAGAGATCATAATAATTAAAAACTATACCAATCACTTGCCTGAGACAGCTAGACTCACCACCACCTACTCTGCACAGACACAGCAAGCACCAATGATATCCCATCAAAAACGGAAAAAACTAAATAAAATTACACATAAGACAACACAAATATCTTTGTGCACAAATCTAAGGGCAATTGCACACACAATGAAACATAAACTAATTATTCTCATTTAGTTCACCATTTACAAAACAATCATTCATGCATGGCTTTGATACTCATTTGGAGTAAATAGTCCAAAAAAAGCTTTACTTATTAAACACATGCAACTATGCAAACTGCAGGTCTACCACAGCCAAAATCACAAGGAGTCACAGAAAATGAACCAAAAGCTTTGACCCACAACAAAAAGGAGAAATAAAACATTATGATAACTAATAAAAATACTTCACCAGTCGACAAACACCCCACTACCAAATATTTACAAACTTTTCCCCCTCAAACAAAAAAAACACACACAAACCATAATCCCTGGTGCCTAGTGGTTTCTTCACCCCTTTGGGGGCAGACGAGCCTCACAAAAATACCCTGATCTGCCCCAATGGGGGGCAGAAATGGCCAAACGTAATGTTCCCCCATGGGGGAGCAACCCTTGCCCAAGGGGCCAGCCCTCAAGCAAAAAGCATGGACAAATGCAATGATCCCTGCTGCCTAGTGGTTTCTGCCCTCCTTGGGAGCAGATGGGCCTAATACAAATAGACTGATCTACTCACAAAGGAGGAGGAAATGGCCAAAATTAATGCCCCTCTCAGGGGAGTGACACTTGCCCAAGGGGCCTCCCCCCCAACAAAAGAAACACACACAAAAAACATAATCCCTGGTGCCTAGTGGTTTCTGCTCCCTTTGTGGGCAGATGGGCCTCACAAAAATAGGCGGATCTGCCCACAAAGGGGGCAGAAATGGCCAAAAGTAATTTACCCCATGGAGGCACAACCCTCGCCAAAGGGGGTGTCCCAACAAGCAAAGGACCTGCTCCCATGCTACAATACCTGGCGTCTAGTGGTTTCTGCCCTCCTTGGGAGCAGATGGGCCTAAGAAAATGGCTGATCTGCCCCCAAGGGGGCAGAATGGCCAACACAATATTTGCCCGTACAGGGAGCGACCCTTGCCCAAGGGGTCAGTCCCTGAAAAATGCTAAAAATGTATTTCCCCTGGTGTCTAGTGGCTTCTTTGGGGGCAGATGGGCCTAAGAAAATGGTCAATCTGCCCCCAAGCCAGGAAGAAACAGCCAAAATATATGCCCCTGAAGGGAGCAACCCTAGCTAAAGGGTTTACTCCCTGAAAAATGCCAAAATTGAAAAATTCCCTGCCATCTAGTGGTTTCTTCCCCCTTAGGGGCAGATTGTGATAAAAAATGGCTGATATGCCTTCAAGGGGGGCAGAAATGGCCAAAATATATGTCCCCTAAATAGGAGTGACCCTTGTCCAAGTGCTTCCCCCGCAGGTCACAGCCAGGACGCAAAGGTTATGCCCGTGGCACAGCAGCACTGTGACCAAGGAAGTAACCATTGCACCCATATCACTGAAGGGGTTAATGAAATTAATTTGATTCAATATAAGTATGATATATTGATTTTATACTTCAATTCTAAATCTGCATTTTATATTAGTTCACAATAGTACTTGTTTTATATGAAAGCAATCAATCAATCAATCAATGTATTTGTAGAGCGCACTACCCACCCGTAAGGGTCTCAAGGCGCTGAGGGGAGGGGGGTCCTGCTACTGCTCGAATAGCCAGTTTTTGAGGAGCTTCCTGAAAGTCAGCAGGTCTTTGGTCTGTCGTAGGAGCAAAGGAAGGGTGTTCCAGGTCTTGGCGGTGAGGTGGGAGAAGGATCTGCCTCCGTTGGTCACTCTACAGATGCGGGGGACGGTGGCGAGAGCGAGGTCAGCTGAGCGGAGTTAGTGGGCGCGGGGTGTAGAAGGTGAGTCGTCTGTTGAGGTAGGCTGAACTGGTGTTGTGGAGCGCCTTGTGTGTTGGTGAGGAGCTTGAAGTTTATCCTTTTGTTGACGAGGAGCCAGTGTAGGTCTCTCAGATGGGGAGTGATGTGGCTGTGGCGGGGGGCATCGAGGATCAGGCGTGCAGAGGCGTTTTATATGCGTTGCAGTCGTTTGAGGAGTTTGGCCGGGGCTCCTGCGTACAGGGTGTTACCGTAGTCAAGTTTGCTGCTGACAAGGGCTTGGGTGACTGTTCTTCTTGTCTCTGTGGGGATCCATCTGTAGATCTTGCGGAGCATGCAGAGGGTGTTGAAACAGGATGAGGAGACATTGCTGACTTGCTTGGTCATAGAGAGTGTTGAGTCGAGGATGACGCCCATTTTGCGTGCGTGGTGGTGGTTGTTGGGGCTGCTCCCAGTGTGGTCGGCCGCCAGGAGTTGTCCCAGGCTGAGGGGTTGGCGCAGAGGATGAGGAACTCCGTCTTTTCTGAGTTCAACTTCAGTTTGCTGTTCCTCATCCATTTGGCGACGGCCTTCATTCCTTCGTGGAGGTTGGATTTGGCGGTGAGGGGGTCCTTGGTGAGGGAGAGGATCAGTGGGTATCATTGGCGTAGGAGATGATGTGAGGTTGTGTAGCCAGGCGATGTTGGCGAGCGGGGCCATGTAGACGTTGAATAGTGTAGAGCTGGGGGATTATCCTTGGGGGACTCTGCAGATGATCTTGGAGGCTTCGGATCGGAAAAAGGGGGAGGCGGACGCTATGGATTCTGCCGGAGAGGAAGGAGGTGGCCCTATCTAGAGCTTTGTCCCAGATCCCTGCGCTGTTGAGGCGTGTGCAAAGGATGCAATGGCAGACGGTGTCAAAAGCGTCCGAGAGGTCCAGGAGGATGAGGGCCGCGGTTTTGTCATTGTCAGTCGGTGGCGGCGATGAGGGCAGTTTCGGTACTGTGGTTGCTGTGGAACCCTGACTGGGATGGGTCCAGGATGTTGTTTTCTTCGAGGTAGTGGGTCAGTTGTCTGTTGACGATCTTCTCGATGACCTTGGGAGCAGGGAGATGGGACGGAAATTCTTGTGGTCTCTCGGGTCCGCCATGGGTTTCTTGAGTAGGGGTTTGATCTCAGCATGCTTTCAGCTCTCGGGGTAGCTCACGGTCTCAAAGGAGATGTTGATGACTTTGCGGAGGTGGGGTGTGATTGTGGCGCTTGATTTGTTAAAGATGTGGTGTAGGCATGGGTCTGACGGAGATCTAGAGTGGATAGTGATCATGGTTTTGATTGTGTCGTCTTCGTTCACATTGGCCCAGACGAGCAGGGGTTTGTAGTTGAACGTGGGTGGAGAGTCTGAGGAATCGGTGGTTGGTGGGTGGTCTGGCTGTTGAAGCTGTCATGGATGTCTGTGATCTTGATCTTGTGGTGGAAGAAGGCAGCGAGGGATTTGCACATCTTGTGATGGTGGGTTGTCATTTGTGCTGGAGCTGGGGTTGGAGACTTCCTTCATTATGTTGAAGAGCTCCTTGCTTTTGTGTTCGTTGTTGTCCAGGCGGTCTTTGAAAGAGGTTTTCTTGGCAGATCTGATGAGGTGATGGTGATTGCGGATGGCATTTTTGAAGGCAGCATGGTTGTCCAGTGTCTGTTCGTGGAGCCACTTTCTCTCAAGTTTCCGGCAGGTTTATTTGGAGGCTCGAAGGTCCGAGGTTTATTGAGCGGGGCGAGAGTGTTGGCGCAGTCGTCAAACCAGCGCCAGAGGTAGCAGGCTGCGAGGTCGGGATTGGTGGGTTCGGTGGGTGGTTTTCAAGCGAGGCTGGTGTTGGGCTGGTCTTGGCTGACATTGCTTCAGTTGCGGCGGGGGATCTGTTGGGTGTGGTGGTGCGTGGTGGGTTTCTGGAGGTGAAGTGGATGCAGCGGTGGTCGGTCCAAGGGAGTTCGGTGGTGTGGCTGAAGGTGACATGTGGGCTAGCGGAGAAGACGGAGTCCAGCGTGTGGCCAGCAGAGTGTGTTGGAGCAGTGAGGAGTTGTCTGAGTCCGAGGGTGGCGAGGTTGTCGATTAGGTTGGTGGAGTTGCAGTTGTTATTATTCTCCAGGTGAAAGTCCAGGTCGCCGAGGAGGAAGTAGAAAAACTTACATGTTAAAAAGTGGTGCATAATACGAATGTTTCAAACATTTTACAACTCATGTTGTTTTCTATGTTAGGCCTTTAAATGCAGAATAATTAGTCACCATATGCTAACTTCTGTACCACTAATATATTAATAAACTTTGATCTCTCTCAATGTATTTCCATTCTGAAACCACTGTCAATATGCAGATGGCCACTGCGTCAGAAGAGTTTGCAATTTATCATGTAGACGGCTATGATCAGACTTTGCCTCACAGCAACAGAAAGTCAAACTTGCCAATACTTGTACCAGTATGCAAATGAATGCATCATAACGCATGTGCATGGGTGCGTCATGATTCAGATGGAGGACATCCATCTTCCTGTAGTAAATCTTAAAATGTGCGTGAAAGCACATTTTAAAAAAGGAACAGCCCAGCAGCAACTGCCAGGCCCTCCAAATAAAACACAATAGTTTTGGCAGTGCAAGTAGTTCTGGAAAAACATGTAAATGGTACAACAGGCCAGTGGATGAAAAGAGCTGGTTGAAAGCCCCCTTATAAGTAGGCACATTATAAATTTTACTTTGCCAAAATAAAAAGATCTTGGCTAACAACAGACCAAAAAAAAAACAGAGCGACTGGGTGGAGCAGGAGACCAATGATAGAGAACAAAGTTAGCAAGAGCAGTGGTATTTAAAATAAATAAAATTCAGAGTGGAGGCAGAGACAGCAATGTAAAATTTTGGGGAAGTGTGGTGGGAAAGCATGGTGGGAAGCAACACATGAGGAAGAGAACAAGATAGCACATACAGTAACATGGAGAGCGTTGGACCTGGACCTCTCTGCTGGGTCACATCCTAACTTTTTGCCTTTTTCTCTCCACTTTTTGCTGGGTTCATTTTTGTTGGTCTTAGGACTGTGCACTTTACTACTGACAACCAGTGCTAAAGTGCTCAGTCCCCTAAAACATGTTTAGATTGGTTTATACTCAAGTGACATATTTAATTTACCTATAAGTCTCTTGTAGAGCGATATACCATATACCCAAGGCATTTAAAATGTAAATGCTACTAGTAGGTATGCAACAATTATTGTGCCACCCACTGATTGGCCCTTTAATACCTGCCCCAGGCCTGCCATTGCAGCCCAAATGCAGCATTAAGGTACGTGGCATTCAAAACACCTTGCCAAGCTTTAAACTCCCCTTTTATTATATATAAGTCACCGCTATGGTAGGCCGTAGGTAGCCCCCTGAGCAGAGTGTTGTGTAATTAAAAGGTTGTATATGTACTTTAAATTTTTACTTGTTCTTGTAGTGAAAAACTCTTAAATGTGTTTCTCACTTTTGAGAGGCCTACCCCTCCATTAGTATAATATTGGTACTTCTTTATTACATTTAATAAGCTGTAATTTCCAATTGGGAGCAAATTGCTATGTCATGTTTGAAGTCTTTGGAACTGAAATGAAAAATTCTGTTTAATGGTAAAGTCAGTCTTTTTATTATAATTTTGGAAATGCTACTTCTAGAAGGTTGGCATTTTTCTGCCCTTAGTTCTTTTGTGCTTTTGTGCCTGTTGCCTGTCTTGAGTCACACAACTGGGTGTAGTTGACAAACTTTGTGAATTCTTCCCAGATAGTCACACAATAGGGCTTTTAGGTGTGCATTAATGGGCCTTCTGCTGGTAGGATGAGGCGCAGAGCTGAGCACAGCTCCACTCGCAACTGAATAGGGTGCGATCTGCCTTTACACCAAGGACCTAACACCTTCTCATTGGCACTGCAGCTATCTTAGAGCCAGGGCAAGGGAGGCCGGAAAATCCATGCTCTTCAAAGAACCTTTGCAGAAATGTTTTCTCATCTTCCAGAAGAAGGACACCAGGGTAAAAATATATGACTTTTTAAAATTAAGGCCCTCAATATGACATTGGGGGTAAATCCAGCTTACCGCCTTGCTGACGGCCATCAACTTACCACCGCACTGGTGAATATACGTTCACCATTTAATGACACTTAATCCCCAATCCGACAGAATACAGCCATATACACATATCTTTCAGACCAAAAGTCAGTGGAAAAGTGGAGGTCCGAAAACCCACACCGTTACACCAACAAAACAACGTCCATCATATTATGACCCACAAATCACCACAGCGGACATTCAACGGCAGTAAACCATTGGTGGTACATACCGCCGCGCTCACAATGGACACCCACAGACATAACAACACCACATTGGGCAATTCAAACAATACACACCTGACACCTATACAGACCACACCCCCACACCCACACCACTATAAAATACACACCCATATTACCCACAACCCTTTACGAATACAAATCATTGTAATGAGACTGACACTAAGACCACTGCGACAACTAGACTCACCCATACACCCCTCACGCACTCCACATCACACCCCCCAAAACATTACCCAACACACCCTCACCAACACATATCACATAACACCCATGGCACCACAAGGCACCCCAGTTTCACTGAGGAGGAGTTAAAGATCATGGTGGAGGAAATCGTCAGGGTAGAGCCTCAGCTATTTGGAGCACAGGTGCAGCAGATATCAATAGCAAGGAAGATGGAGCTATGGCGGAGAATCGTGGACAGGGTCAGCACCCAAGAACAAGGAACGACATCAGGAAGAGGTGGAACGACCTACGGGGGAAGGTATGTTCCATATCAGCAAGACACCAGCTCACTATACAGAGGACTGGCAGTGGACCCTCACCTCCTCCCCCACAACTCACAGCATGGGAGGAGCAGGTACTGGCAATACTGCATCCTGAGGGCCTCGCCGGAGTTGAAGGAGGAGGACTAGACACTAGTAAGTCAACTTTTAACAATTATCACCCCCACACCTGCATGCTATCACATACCCACACCCTCACTCCCATCACTTAACTCCATCCCACAAACTCCACCACCACATCACACTAATCCCAATGCCAAGCCCTGCATGCTGCATGTGCACCCCTCCCAGCCTGCATGGATACTCATCACCAAAGCATGCACAGCATAGTGAAACTATCATAACCACTATACACCAACATACACAAGCAAAAGCTGGCAGGGAAACAACAACCATAGAGGGAAAGCCACAGAGTTACAAATATCAGACACCTAAGCATAATTATCATTTACGTCCCCCAGACAATGTCACTGGAGAGGAGGTGCCACCACTATCCAGCCCCCCAACAGAAGACGTCAACAGTGACAACAGTAACTCTGGACTTCAAGATGTGGACAATCACCTGGCTCATCAGGGACCACTGGACAGTTGGTCACCCAAGCCCAGTCACAGACCACCACAGTGCCTCCCCCATCAGGAACTAACACCACAGCACCCACCCAGTGTACCCACACCTCTGTCCCTAGGACACGTCAATCAGCAGTGTGCCCACCTGTCAGGGACCCCAGGCCACACCTCGTACACAAGACAATCAGGGATCTGGGGTCAGTGGCAGTGGGCACAGGTTCAGGGGACAGAGGCACAGGCCAACAGGGCCACTGGGAGGACTTCTGTATGCGGGGGGAGGACAGGACCAGGGAACTGACTCTCCAGGAGGCACTGTCTGAGATCCTAGGAGCCTACCAACATTCCCAGGACACAATGGGCCAGATCATAGACAACTTGCAGGAGAACAGGCAGCTGCAGGAGAGACAGTATCAAGGGATCATGGAGGACTTGCAGGTCATTAACATCACCCTAGTCTCCATAGCAGGGGTGCTGGCAGACATGGCCAACATCATGAGGGAGGCAGTGTCACACCAGTGGGTCCCTACCACTAGCCAGTCATCTGAACAGACCTCCACTTCCGCTGCTGTTAGTGGCCAGAAGGCCCCGCCACAGGACCAACAGGCCACCAGCACCCCTCCCACTGCAAAAGGTGAACCACCCCACAAACGTTCCTTTCGAACCAGACAGAAGCCTGAGACACTTGCCAAGACCACTGCCAGGAAATGAGACTCTCCTGATTGTCCCCCTTGTGTCCCACTCAGTCACCTTGTCCACCTAGTTCACCTTGAACTGCCATTGCTTCCCTTCCTATGTCCACATGGAAAATGCACCTGTGCTACAAACAGACTGGAACAATAACCTGGACTTTCCTTTATCATCACCCCATTCCATTGCATTTTCCCCTCTATATTTTAGCACTACTATAAAAACCCTTAGACAAAACTCGCCTACTAGTATTTCATGTATTCAAAATTTGTATTGATTGAAACAGCTACAACCATTGCAAATGAACTGTCATAGAATGAGCATAGAATTAATGACCTGTAGCTGGCTGTTGTAATCAAACCAGGAGAATGTGTTATATCACCAACATCTGCAAAATGAATATCCAGAGGGAACAGTAAGTAGGGCAAAGAAGTGGGTCATGCCAGCATTGCAATGCCACACAGAATACAGCAATAGTCATAGAAATGTAAAGTTGCACTGTCTCACCTGTGTGTCATTAGAAGTACTGACGTATTACTGATGTTCTGTTGTTCACATCCTCTGCCTCCTCATCCTCACGGTCCTCCAGTCTACTGCTGCCACAGGGGCATCTCCAGTCTCGTCCTCCTGCAGAAAAGGTACATGCCATCTGATGGCCAGGTTGTGCAATATGCAGCATACCATCACTATCTGGCAGACCTTCTTGAGTGAGTAGCACAGGGATCCACCTGTTAGATGGAGGCACCTGAATGTTCTTCTGCCCTTGTCCTGGCATTCCTCACATGGGTCAGCAGCCATGATAGTTTTGGGTAACCAGTACACTATCCTATATGGCCAACACCATAGGCATACACCAACAAATACTGGGTGGGAACCAGGGCTCATCTATTAGCCACACCCTGTGCCTCTGTAGTTGGGCCATCACATTTGGGATGCTGCTATTCCTCAGGACAAAGGGATCATGCACAACCCTCAATACTTAGCATTGAAGTGGGAGATGCACTGGTCCGCCAAGCACATCATCTGCACATTCATAGAGTTGAAACTCTTATGATTCCTGAACACCTGTTCATTCTGGCAGGGGGGGGCACAAATGCAATATGTGTTCTGTCAATCACACCAATTATATTGGGGTTATGTCCCATCGCATAGAATACGGCCTTTACAGTGGCCAAATCCCCAACCTGGGGGAATGCAATGTAGCTGCACATGTGAGGTAATGCCGCTGACGTGGCGGTAGGCAGCGTGAACCTCTGTGCAATTCCTCATTGGTTATTATTAGTTCCTGTGGGGTACAGTGGCCAATGGTGATCTATGCCAGCGGTGACGGTAAGCACCGTGGCGGACGTGACTGCTATTTTCTATCTGATTCCTCACTTGTTTCCTGACCTTGCATAGGGGAGGACCTACAATGCATGTGCTGCTGCTGTGACCCGTGTCTGGAACCTACCACGGCCCGTGTGACCAGGGGAAAGGGCCCCAGCCTTCACTTCTGAGGAGTTGGAGTGACTGGTGGATTGGGTCCTACCCCAGTACAGACTGCTGTATGGGCCTCCAGAACTACAGGTGAGTACACCTTGTGCACAATGCATGTAGCTTGAATACTTAGGGTTGTGTGTGAAGGCCTCGTGTAAGGGGATGGGTGGATGTCCTCTTGGCGGTGTACATGTTGTGGGCAGGGCTATGTGTGTGCCAATGGTGATGCAAACGGGTATGGTGGGCCATTTGTGTGACAGGCTGGACTGTTTGTCTAATGGTGTTCTCCTGTCTGTATTGCCTCTGCAGGTCAGTGCCCATCAAAAGAAGGGAATGAGGGGCGTGCCATCGTCAAGGACGTACAGACCCCAGGGGGGTCTGTGGCAGGTGGAGCACCCACAGTCTGGGCATGAAAGACCGCAGAGGCCCAACTGTGGCTGGCCTCCCAACGAGGAAGGGATGCCCGTCAGACTCTGACCCCCCTGATGACCCACATACTGGCGGTGGCCTACCGTGAGCTGGATAGGCCCTTGAGGGCATCACAGCAGCCACAAGGTGGTGAGTAGAGTGGTTATCATTACAACTTAGGGCTGGTGGGGTGGTATCCGGGCAGTGGTTGTGTGTCCTTGGGTGCCCTAGGCCAGGCCAGGCATAGCAGCGTAGGTCCTCTGGTGGATAAGGGTTTGGATGGGAAATGCTGCTTACCTAGCTTGTTAGTATTCACTCCAGGGCAGGGCTGCATGGGTCCCAGGTGTGCTGCAGTCCGCGGTGTATGCCCCTCCTCATTCCTTGGTGATTAGCCATTTCACCTGTTGTGCCATGCATAGTGCGTAGGCCTGTTCCCTGTGTGTGAAGGTGCTGTGTACACCAACGGTGGTGTTGGTGCAGTCACTGACCCTGTGTATCCTTTGTCTCTCTCCCCCCATTTCTTGTTTTGTCATCCTGTCCTTATGTGCATTAGCATCATCTGATGGTGGAGCAGAGGCACCAGTGATGGAGGGAGCTGCATCCCACAGGACCATGGCGCTGAGGGCACCAGTGGGAAGGACGCTGACGCTGAGGGCACCAGTGGGAAGGAGGGCGAGGGGAGCACCATGACGGAGACTAGAGGGAACAATACAGACTCTGACACCTCCTCCATTGGGAGCTCCCTGGTGATGGTGGACACCTCTGTGACCACCCCAGCTGCAGGTACAGCCACTACCACCTGTACCAGCCCCACCCTCCCAGTAGCCCCTCAGTGAGTTGCCTGTGCCCGCTCACCCAGGAGGGTGGGTATCTCCTTTGCCCCAGGCACCTCAGGCCATGTCCCTGTGAGCCCTGCTGTCCTGAGTGAGGAGGCTATTGACCTCCTGAGATCCATCTCTGTAGGGCAAACAACCATTGTGAATGCCATCCAGGGGCTGGCAGCCCAGATGCAGCAATCAAATGCATTCCTGGAAGGCATTTACGGTGGATTGGTGGCCTGACAGAGATCGAGTCAGGCTCTGGCCTTCTCTCTGATGGCAGCCATTATCCCTGTTTCAATCGCTCCCCCCTCCAACTTCCACTTCCCAGTCCTATTCTCCTCAACCCTAACCTATCCCAAGCACACAGGCATACTAGTATGCACGTAAGACAACACACAAGAGTGCCACAGGCAAACACAAGCACCACACTTCATCCCAGAGGCCCTCACACAAACACCATTCATTTGCCGACACAACAACATCCCCTGCCTCTACTGTCATCCCCTCCTCCTCCTCCTCCACCTCCCACTCAGTTGCGTCTACACTTACACCTGCATGCACTACATCAATATCCACATCAGCATCATCACCACACCAAGCAGAACACACACCTCACTGGCAGACACCTCCACAACATCCATGCACACGTCCCCTTTGTCCTCTCCCACCGTGTATGTCCCACCTTCCTAAAGGACTCAAACGCAAGCACTCAGACACCCAACAGCCATCCACCTCACAACAACATACAGTCCATGCACCTGCACCCAAGTCCAGCAGACAAACACCTCCAACAACCACTCCCTCATCCTCTACTCCCATTACACCTCCCTCTTCCAGCCCCAATGTTCTTAAAAAAGCTTATCCTTTCCACGATTGACCTCTTCCATACCCCTCCCACCGTCCTGCACGTATGGGCAGGGTAGCAAGGACCCAGCCCAGCACCTCAGTAAAACAGTCCACGGGTCCAGTGGTAGCACCACCTACTTGTGGTGGTAAGAATTCTATGACAACAATACTGAAGGGGAAGGAGCCTGCACCAGCTGCAAAGAAGGGGAAGGGGGGGAGCCTGTACCAGCTGCAAAGAAGGGGAAGGAGCCTGCACCAGCAGGCAGAGGAGGAAGGAACCCGTGCCAGAAAGGGTAAGGGATCCCCAACCCATGAGCAAGAGGAGAGGAGGCAATCTATGCCAGCGGAAGCTGCCAGCCAAACACCGCCATCACCAGCAGCTGTCACAGGGCCCCCACTGCCAGCTGTCACCGTGCAGCCATCAGAGAGTGCAGGGTCTGAGCAGGAGCCTCCCACAACCACCACCACAGTGCAGCCATCAAAGGGTGCAGGGGCTGAGCAGGAGCCTCCCACAATCACCACCACAGTACAGCCATCGGAGGGTGCAGGGTCTGAGCAGGAGCCTCCCACAACAACCTCCACCACAGTGCAGCCATCACCACCAACAGACTCCATGTAGTCCAGACTCTAAGGGCTGCTGTGCAGCCTGCCCCCATCGGGACCAGTGGTCAAGACACCCACTTGAGAGACTGTGGCCTTGCTCTCCCCAGGGCAAAGAGCAATGGGCATGTTGTCCCCTCCAGAACCAGTGGGCAATACACCCACTTGAGAGACTGTGGCCTTGCACTCCCCAGGACAAAGATCAATGGGAATGTTGCCCCCTCCAGAACCAGTGGGCAAGACACCCACTTGAGAGACTGGCCTTTCACTTCCCAGGACAAAGAGCAATGGGCATGTTGCCCCTTACAGAACCAGTGGGCAAGACACCCACTTGAGAGACTGTGGTCTTGCACTCCCCAAGACAAAGAGCAATGGGCATGTTGCCCCCTCCAGAACCAGTGGGCTTGTTCCCGCATCCGGCTGAGGTGCTCTCTTCCCCAAGTTGCCTGCCTATTTGACAACTGATGCCCCTGCAGTGTTCCATCCGGATTGGTGCAGGATTCAAGTGGGGCCTTGGACTGTGCCCTGTGCCCATGTGGGCCCTTTGAACTATGAACTGGGCAGTGTCCCTTTTTTATACAAGTGTACAGATCTGTTTCAGGCCAAATCGGACTTTTCATTGTATTGTTTGACTGATTACAATCATTTTCGGAAATTCCTGTTGCCTTTGTATGATTCTGGAGATTTTCGTGGTCAAATTGCTTTTGTAATGCATATGGTTGTGTGTATGGCGTGTGTATGTCGGGTGTGTGTGGTGTGTGTGTGTGTGTCACTCTCTTTTTCCTCCCACCCTCCCTTGTGTGCTAGGGGTCTGTACTTACCGTCGTTGTTTTCGCCGGCGTTGGTGTTCCAGGTGGAGCATAACGTAGAAGATCATCTGAATTACTTGCAGTTCGGGTTCCATGGCGGCGTGGTTCTTCACTGTGTCTCCAATGGTGAGTCCTTTCTCTTCTGTGATGTGTTTCCACCAGGCTTTTGATGGTTGGTACTGCCCCAGAAAAGGTGGTGGAATTGTGTGTCAAAATATGGTGGGCAGTACTTTGTCTTCCACCTGGCTGTAGTCAGCTACCGCTGTGGTGACTGTTATTTCCGCCCTGGCTGTTGGTGTTGTACATTGACTGTCTATCGGCGATATCACCGCCATGGTCATAATTTGGGGGTAGTTACCGCCAGCGTGTTGGTGGTATTACTGCCAATTTTTCACTGACCGTCAGGGTCGTAATGAGGGCCTTAATCTCCAATTCACTCCTGGACCTAGTGAAAGACTTTCAGAGGACTGCATGCTCCTGTGACCTGCTGTGCACGCTGCAAGACTGTTTTGCTGTACCTGGAAGGAGTGTTTGCTGCCTGGAGCCCGTCTCAACCTCTTAGAGGCCAGCCCTGCTGTTGAGCCATGCATCTTTACCTCAACCCAGAACTATCAGAGTGAATCCTAAGGCTAGTTTGATGGGCTCCTGTTCAGAGCCAGAGGGACACAAAAGACTCCCACCATTTTGAATCTGTCCTGTCCTGGACCCTTTGTGGTGCTAAAAGTACAGAGATGACCAAATCACAAAGCTGAGGTCTTGGACATTTTTTGCCAAAAACTGCTCTGAGAACCAGGAAGAGATCTGGGCCAACCTGCTAGCCTATCTGCTAGAGGTGAATCATTAATCAGATTGACTTTGCGGCTTATCCCGCTATGATCTTCTCCCCAAAAGCAAATCCTTTTCAGGAGTCCTTTGGCAAAGGAGTATCTAGCCTCTTGGAATTGTCTTAAGCTATAGTCCTCTGCCTCGTCCTGCTGGAGATTTTTGACTTCCATTTCAGAGCATAAGTCAGAATTGAGAAATCTTCACAGCAGCTCCGACCGAAAAGCTACCCGAAATTGACACTCCATCCCTGGACACCTTCTGCAGCCTTGCCCCGCTGAAATTTCTCAGACACTTTTTCTAAGAATTTTCCTAAGTCCAAATGTAAATGCCGACCATACCCAATCTACTTCCTGTATCCAATCCGTGTTCCAATGCAGTGAGCAATATTTAAGGTGCTCGTTTTCACACAAAAAAAAAAAAAAAATCACTCCTATTCTACTGATTGGACTTTTGTTGTTTTGGTGTCCAATACTTTATTAAAATTCACTTTATGTTTCTAAACTGGTGTAGGATTATTTTTGTGTAGCGTTTTCACTTTACTCATTGCATAAATACTTTACACATTACCTCTGAGTTAAGCCTGACTGCGTTTTGTGTCAAACTACCCTGAGTTAAGCACAGGTTAATTTAGTGACTCTTTTTGTGGTTCATCCTGAAAGGGATTGTGGCTGTTGCTTGACCAGGGCTCACAACACAGTTAACCAACAGCACAATTTCTCACTGAGGGCTTAACATATAGTAAACAAAAACAGGAAGTGTTATTTACAAGGCCACCAGCCAAATAGTACTTAATCTGTGTTATTTACCCAACATCTGGCAGAATAGTACAAAATAGTCTCTGCTATTTAGCCAGCCACAGGTGGCCAGATAAATAGTGTGATGGGGGTCCTTACTGGTTTTAAATCCCCAGTCCATACTGACACAGCTTTCACTCAGATTCATCTCAGGATCCTCTACTCGCTTGGAAGAAAAAGAAGTGAAGATTCTACAATGACGGCAAAAATCCCACTCCTCTAGCGACAGTCTTGAACTTTAACTCAGATGGCATAATTCACTCCAGATCATCAGATTGGTCTCCAATCCCAGAAGTTGCGGATTATGTCCAGTCCCAGCTTTGCAAAGGCTTTGAAAAAGAAGTCCAAAATTGCCTTAGGCCTGAATGGTCCAGACTGGTCCTTCAAGGTAAGAGAACAGATACAACAGAGGTGGATCACTGGATGGTGACTTTTATGAAGACGTTTGTGAGAGATCCCAAAAAATGGCTAGACATATCTTGGTATGCAATACAAGACAAACTTTTGGATAAGATGGATCCTCTCACAAAAATCATACAAATCCTAGAACTGGCCTATTAGGCTAAAGAGTCCAATGTGCCAATCGATCCGAACACCCTCATTGGTTGGTCACAGAGGGCCACATGCCACTTGGACAATGCTTACTGCACTATTTTGACAAAAGACGGCAATCTATTCTCATGCACCTCAACCTGAAACTAACAGAAATGGCCCCAGGGGAGGCAGGACCAGTTGGCACCAGATTACTCTTTGGTGATTGTTAGAAATGGGGTCTTTGGTTGGCAGTCAGGTTACTCCCGTTCAAGCAAGGACCCTCAATCTAGTCAGGGTAAGTCACACACAATCCAAATTATCCTGTGCCCACCCTCTGGTAGCTTGGCACTGAGCAGTCAGGCTTAACTTAGAAGGCAATATGTAAAGTATTTGTGCAATAAATCATGCAGTAACACAGTAGAACACCACACAAATATACCACACAGTGTTTAGAAAAATATATAATATTTATCTGGTAAGATGCAGGTCAAAAAATGATCAAGAAGCAATAAGCATACGTTAAAATATCACTGTAAAAATTATTTAAAGTGTCTTTAGTATTTAAAAAGCAATAATACTCTCTTGCAAGCACAAAGTACCTGTTTTGCATTAAAAATAAATCTCTGCAAGCGACCTCAGAGGAGGAGATGAGTGGAAAACGGGGAGGTGTGCGTCAGTTTCTCCTGGCGCACACAGACGATGCATTGTTTATTTTCCATGCAGGGAAGGCTTTGCGTCAATTTCCGGTGCACTGTCTTGGATCCTCTTTGGGTTGTGGGGTTTTTAGATGCCCTGGGGATGATGCGTTGAAATCCTGAGCGTGCAGGATGAAGTCAAAGGTGCTGCGTCGATCTGTTGGGCGATGTGTGGAAATTTCTGTCACAAGGCAGGCGCTGCGTCAATTCCTCTCAGAAAGTCAGGCTGTGTCGCTCCAGCTTGGCTATGCGTCTATCCAGTGGACTGTGTGTCGAAGTTCAGGTCGCAATGCTGGTGCTGCGACGATCTTCTCTAATGAAGTCTGGCTGCGTCGTTCCGGTTCGGCGTGCAGTGATTTTCTCACCGGGATGCAGGCAGTGTGTATTTTTTTGCGGGCTGTGCATTGAATTTTTGTCACATAAGGAGTTCTTTGCAGAGATTAAGGCCCTCATTACAACCCTGGCGGTCGGTGGTGAAGCGGCGGTAAAACAGCTAACAGGCCGGTGGAAAAAAAATGGAATTATGACCATGGCGGAAACCGCCAACATAGACAGCCACTTTAACACTCCGACCGTCACAGCGGTACAAACAAAAAGCATGGCGGTCACCGACAACAGTCAGGCGTAAGACAATGTACCACCCACATATTATGACAGGCCAATCCGCCACCTTTTCCGGGGCGGATTCAACGCAAACATAAACACGGCGGAAACAGAACTTGGAAGGCAAAACACTCACCTCTACACACCCCACGAGGAACCAGGACGCCATGGAGCCTGAACTCCAAATACTCCCTGCGATTGTCTTCCTGCTCCTCTACGAGGAGCATGACCAATGGCGGCGACGACCACGGTGAGTACTGCACCTACAACACAGGGGTGGGGGGAGGGAAAAGAGAGTGACACACACACGCAACTCGCAACATCCCCACCCCCACCCTCACCCATACACACAAATACATGCTGCAACATTACAGTTACATACCCCCAAACCACCCTGGAAGAACGCTAGGACCAAAGGAAATGAGTTGAACGATTGTAATCAAGAACAATCCATTTGCCAAAATTATATATACACTATAAACAATTATGTACACCAAGATTTCAAGTCCAGGTATTTCACCTATATAGTCCGTGGACCACTGGGCCCAAAATGCATGGGCGAGGCCCACACTCGATACGCAATGGAAACGGAGAGAGCACTGCAAGGAGCATCAGATCGAAATAAAACAGGCACATCAGGGGGTAGGGGGGGCACCTCAGCCGGATGAGTGCACAACGCCAGCTCCACGAGGGGGCTCCATGCCCATTGATGTATCCTGGGGAGTGCAAAGCCACAGTCTCTCAAGTCTTTTCAGTGGGTGGTTTGCCCACTGCTGTATCCTGGGGAGTGCAAAGCCACAGTCTCTCAAGTCTTTTCAGTGGGTGGTTTGCCCACTTCTCTATCCTAGGAAGTGCAAAGCCACAGTCTCTCAAGTCTTTTCAGTGGGTGGTTTGCCCACTGCTCTATCCTGGGGAGAGCAAAGCCACAGTTTCACAAGTGGATAACAGTCTCCACTGGTTCTGGAGGGGGCCTGGTGCCCAGAGTGCTTCATCGTGCCAAAGACTGAGGTAGTGGATGGCTTTCTCCACTGGTTCTGGAGGGGGCTTGGTGCCCAGAGTGCTTCATCCTGCCAAGGACTGAGGTAGTGGATGTGATACTCCACTGCTTCTGGAGGGGGCGTGGTGCCCAGAGTGCTTCATCCTGCCAAGGACTGAGGTAGTGGATGTGATACTCCACTGCTTCTGGAGGGGGCTTTGTGCCCAGAGTGCTTCATCCTGCCAATGGCTGTGGTAGTGGATGCCTTTCTCCACTGGTTCTGGAGGGGGCTTTGTGCCCAGAGTGCTTCATCCTGGCAAGGAGTGAGGTAGTGGATGTGATACTCCACTGGTTCTGGAGGGGGCTTTGTGCCCAGAGTGCTTCATCCTGCCAAGGACTGAGGTAGTGGATGCCTTTCTCCACTGCTTCTGGAGGGGGCTTTGTGCCCAGAGTGCTTCATCCTGCCAAGGACTGAGGTAGTGGATGCCTTTCTCCACTGGTTCTGGAGGGGGCTTTGTGCCCAGAGTGCTTCATCCTGGCAAGGAGTGAGGTAGTGGATGTGATACTCCACTGGTTCTGGAGGGGGCTGTGTGCCCAGAGTGCTTCATCCTGCCAAGGACTGAGGTAGTGGATGTGACACTCCACTGATGGTGGTGCAACATGCAAGCTGCCCAGGCCCCTGGAACCAACTACCAGCCTTGTACGAATGACCATTGGGGATGGCTGCCATGTCTGCGGAGGTGCCACTGGCTCAGGATGTCGTGGGGACGCTGGCGGTGCTGGCGGCGGGGTCAGTAGCGGCGGCGTTTGCGGCGGTCGTTGTGGCAGCTGTGCTGGTGGCTTGCTCACTGACTGCGGTGCAGGTGGCTGGCTCACTGACCGTGGTGCAGGTGGCTGGCTCACTGACCGCAGTGCTGGCGGCAGTGTCTGTAGCGGCGGTGCTGGTGGCTGGCTCACTGACCACACTGCTGGCGGCGGTGTCCGTAGCGGCGGTGCTGGTGGGGGCCTCACTGACCGCAGTGCTGACAGCGGTGTCAGTAGTGGCGGTGCTGGTGGCGGGCTCACTGACTGCGGTGCTGCTGAAGGGCACAGTGTCTGCGGTGCTGGTAAAGGGCTCAGTATCTGGGGTGCTGGCGGTGGTGTCCGTGGTGGTGCTGGTGGCGGTCTTGTCTGACGTGCAGGTTGGCGGCGACGTTGACTTGTCTTTCTTTTTCAGGCCCTTCCCCACCTTGGATGGTGGCGCAGCTGTCTTGCCACTCCCAACTGTTGTCTTGGCTGAGCCCTTGGTGGCAGGTGTTTTGGCCTTCTCCCTCCGGGATGTGGGCAACTTCTTCTGTTTTGGAGGTTGGGGAATGTCCTTGGACTCGCTTCTTGGGACACTGGCAGCCTTGTTGCTTGGCGCACTCCAGAATCCGGATATTTCTTGCACCATTGTGCCCGGTGATGTGGTGGTCGAGGTGCTGGGTTGGGACCTTGGAAGGCAGGCCCTAGGGGACGGATGGGGGAGGTGTAGGGAAAAGGTCAAAATTTGAGAGGAAAAGCTTTTTTGACACACTGGGACGGGTAGATGGAGCGGGTTTGGGAATGGAGGAAGAGGTAGTGGTTGTAGGAGGTGTTCGTATGCTGACTTTGGGTGAAGGTGCATGGGCTGGAGGCTGTCATGAGGTGGATGGCTGTTGGGTGGGTGAGTGACTGCGTTTGTGTAGTTTGGGAGGAGGGCTGACAGACATACTGGGAGAGGACACACGGTATGTGTGAATGGTAGTGGGGGCGGTGACTGCACATGAGCAATGTGTGGTGATGGGTGTGCTGGTGATGGAGGTAGTGGCTGAAGATGTAGTGCATGCAGGTGTGAGTGGAGACGTGACAGGGAGGGTGGAGGGAGACATGGAGGAGGGGGACACAGTGGAGGCAGTGTATGTTGGCATGTCTGCATGGGTATGATGCTTGTGTGAGATGCCTGTGGGATGTGTGGTGCTTATGTTTGCCAGAGCCACCCTTGTATGTTGAGGTGTGTGCATGCTGGTCTGATGGTGTGCTTGGGATAGGCTGAGGTGCTGGGGATTGAGGAAGTTGGAGGGGGGAGACTGGGCACAGGGACAATGGCTGCCATCAGTGCAGAGGCCAGAGCCTGAAATGCTCTCTGTTGGGCTGCCTGGCCAGAACGAATGCCTTCCAGGTATGAATTGGTCTGTTGCAACTGCCTCTCTACACCCTGGATGGCATTCAGAATGGTAGACTGCCCAACAGTGAGGGATCTCAGGAGGTCAATAGCCTCCTCACTTAGGGCAGCAGGGCTGACTGGGGCAGGGCCTGAGGTGCCTGGGGCTAAGGAGATGCCCACCCTCCTAGGTGAGCGGCCACTGGACACGCACTGAGGGGCTGCTGATAGGGCGGTGCTGGTAGGGGGGTGGCGGCTGTACCTGTAGATGCGGTGGGCACAGAAGGGAGCTCCAATCAGAGGAAGAGTCGATGTCGCTGGTCTCAGCTCCTGTCCCCGCCGTGGAGCTCCCCTCGCCCTCTGTCCTACTGGTGACTTCAGACTCCGTTGTCTCACCCTCCAGGGCCATGTGGGATGCAGCTCCCTCCTGCTCCGATGGCAAAGCTCCTCTGCCTGATGATGCTAATGCACACAAGAACAGGGAGACCACAAAAAGGGGGGGGGAGAAAGAAGAAAGACATGTTCAGTGCATACAATACCGCTACCGTTGGCGTACACTACAGACACAGCAGTCCTCTGCACTACACCATGCGCTTGGAGTTCCCTAATTAATCACAGGGACATTTGTACAAGGCCTATGCCCAGTTGCTGCACACATGGAAGTCACAGGAGCCTGACTAGGTGTAGATGGCTCTTACCACTGGTGGGGTTGGGGTGCCTCTTAGCCTGCCTCACAAAGGGTCCTTGCCTTCCAACTTCACCTGGCCTAGGGGAACCCACTGCCCACCTCCCCCACCCAGACACCTCTAATGCACGCAGTCAGTTGAATGAGAGTGTACTCACCCCCCTGTGGCTGCTGTGATGCCCTCAAGCGCCCATCCAGCTCCGGATAGGCCACCAAGAGGATTCTGAACATCAGGGGGGTCATGGTGCGATGGGCACCCCTCCCACGTTGGGAGGCCATCCCCAGCTGGGCCTCTGCCGTTTTCTTGCTCCAGCGGCACAGGTCCTCCCATCTTTTACGGCAGTGGGTGCTCCGTCTGTGGTAGCCCCCAGGGTCCGGACGTCCTTGGCGATGGCACACCAAATACCCTTCTTCTGTTGGGTGCTGACCTAGAGGAATGGTACGGGGAAAAGAGAAATTACTTACCCGTCTGGACCATTATACTCATTGCCCCCCAGTTCCCATCCGTGCCCTGACGCACAGAAACTCCCCATCCGCACACGCAGGCCTCAGCCCCCGCCCTGTATCTTCCATCCGCATCACTCAAAATAGGCATTGCCTATGCAGCATGCTCACAGTGTACTCACCTGTTTGGAGGACCTCATCCACTAGTTTCTCCAACTCCTCCGAAGTGAAGGCAGGGGCCCCTTCCCCAGACACATGAGCCATCGTCGCTTCCAGAATGAGGTCACAGCAGCACTTGCAGTGTAGGTCCTCCCCTGTTGAAGGTCAGGTATCAAGTGAGTGAACAGACAGAAAATGGCGGTCACGTCCGAGGCGGTGCCTACCGTCACCGCCGGCGTACATCAATATTGGCTCCTGGGACCCATTGGGCCCAATGCTAACTATTGCTGAATTGCGCCGCAGTCTTCAACCACCCACCGCGACGGTGTAGAACGCCAGCACAGTTACCTCATATCCCCTTGTCCCACCTTACAGGTCAGGCAGCTGCCATTTCAGGAGGCCACATGGGATGGATGTTAACTGCGTCACACCTATCTAGGCCGGGAATATAGACAGATACTGGCACATTGCGGAATAATATAACGTTTCTGAAAATTGTCACAGCAAAGGACATACTGCTTTGTTCGTCTGTATAGACCAGGCCACCAGAAGCGTTGCTGTAGGAGTGTTATTGTGGCCTGTATACCAGCATGTGCAGAAGGCACACCCTTATGTGCTGCTTTGATTAGATCTAATCTCTGGTCTTCATTGGGGATCACTCGATCTCCAACCCCAGGAATCGTTGTGTAAGCAACATTCTGCGCACTGATATGGTAAGTATAGTTTGTAGGGTATCCTTTAGGAAGGGGCTTGCCTGCAGCCGAAGCTTTAATGGCAATCAATAATTCATTATCCATTTTCGTTTGTGAACTAGTCACTGCAGCCACAGAAGCCGTAGCCACTGCTGTTTTGGCCGCTTCATCAGCCAGTGTATTACCGGTAACGTGTACTCCTATACGTTGGTGTCCCAATGTATGGACTACATGGACACACGGTAGCTTATCCTTAAGATCAGCCACCCTCTCCCACAATGTCTTGTGTTTAATGGTGTTCCCTTTAGAATATCTAAACTCGTTCAGTTTCCAATGATTGAGATATTCACTGTGTGACTGGACGCAGTAATATGAGTCACAGACTATCAAAGTCTTAGCTCAAGCTTCTGGCTTGTAGACTCGTGCCCCGTCACCTAGTGACTTTTAACCTATTTAGCTTGCTCTGTCTTAGCTCATTTAATTATTTATTTCTTCTAAGATGGCTGCCTTGTTTATAGATAGGCCACTTGTTATGGGTAACATTATCAGTGTCACCGCGCCAAGGTGTCAAGATCAAGCACTAAAGACAAACAAACAGTAGGTGTTCACACTTAGGGATTTTCCCTCTCTATACTTTCGAGGGATTGTTTATATTAATTGCCGTCCCAAGCATGTCTGTTATCTATTGTTTAGAAACACACCTACGTCAGGGGTCCTTGTAGATCTGTATAAATACATCACACTTTAGACAGATAATCAGAGGGATTCCGACCAGAGGGCATCGCCACCATCGCTGATACCGATGCTGCAGTCGTCTTGGCGCTGACCCAGTCTTCATGTCCCTGCAGAGTCTGAGCTAGAGACCTCATTCCAAGGAAACAAGGGTTGAGGGCTCCTCTCATGGACATGGCCTTGGCAGATTAAGATTAACAAACCCAGCTCTCCTTTAGGTAGGAGGTTAGGGCTTTCACATTAGGGCATATTACATCTCATATATCTTTTCTACGTATTGCAAGATGGTGGGGGTCTTTGTAATAATGACTCTCTTCTTCACAATTCTGTTTCTTGCATTATTCATTATCCTAATCATTGCAGCCCATGCAACCCATCGCAAATTGCAGTTATGTTAAATAAAAACTATTGAAACTCTACAGCATCTTTGTCATTGCCTGTGTTTGTATGAGACATGATATATCTGTGAGAAAAGACAGTACTTTTGTTTGTAGGTTACTACGTCTTTCCTACAACAAGTCGCAAATGTTGTCCCAACCTTACCGGCTCACTAGCAGCACCTCACCAGAAACAATCCAGGAACTGTATGCCCAGTTGGAGCCGAACCTGATGTCAGCTATCAGCCATCCCACAGGAATCCCCCCTCTAGTGCAGGTCCTATCTGTACTCCATTTCCTGGCCAGTGGGTCTTTTCAAACAACAGTGGCCATGGCATCAGGGATGTCCCAGCCAATGTTCTCTAACATGTTGTCCAGAGTGCTGTCTGCCCTGCTGAAACACATGCGCAGCTACATCGTTTTCCCTCAGGTGGAGGATTTGCCCACAGTGAAAGGTGACTTCTATGCCCTGGACATATCCCCCAAATCATTGGTGCCATTGATGGGACACAAGTGGCATTTGTACCCCCCGCAGAAATGAACAGGTGTACAGAAACCGGAAGAGCTACCATTTTATGAATGTGCAGATGGTGTGTTTGGCAGACCAGTACATCTCCCATGTGAAAGCCAAGTATCCTGGCTCTGTGCATGACGCTTACATTTTAAAGAATAGCAGCATCCCTTATGTGATGGGCCAACTCCAGAGGCACTGTGTGTGGCTAATAGGTGAGGGCAAGGTCCCAAAACATTTGACATAGGTTTCTGGGCATGGGGCTGTACCTAAGGGTTAGTGTGTGTCTAACAGTTGTCCCTCGACATTTGCAGGTTACTCTGGTTACCCCAACTTGTCATGGCCACTGACCCCAGTGAGGAATCCCAGGAGAAGGGCAGAGGAACGCTACAATGAGGCATATGGGCAAACTAGGAGGGTGATCGAACGCACCTTCGGCCTCCTGAAGGCCAGGTTCCGGTGCCTCCATCTGACAGGTGGCTCTCTATACTACTCACCGAAGAAGGTGTGCCAGATAATCATGGCCTGCTGTATGCTGCACAACCTGGCTTTGCGACGCCAGGTGCCTTTTCTGCAGAAGGATGGGCCAGATGGTGGTCTTGTGGCAGCTTTGGAGCCTGTGGACAGTGAAGAAGAGGAGGGAGAAGAAGAGGATATTGACAACCAAAACAACATCATCATGCAATACTTCCAGTGAGACACAGGTAAGAAGATGCCACTGCTTCCCACATCTCATTCTGTTGTTGGAACTAGCATAAGTGTGTCATTTTCATTTAGAGTACGCACCCTGACTTGTCACTTTGACTTCCCATTTCACAGATTTGGGTCCCACTTTGTGCCCTCTGCTGTGTTTACTGCTGGCCTACATCTGTGTTACATTGGTATGTGAACAAGTAAATTGACATTGCTATATTCCATAGTTATTGCAATTACACATTTGTGAAAGCACAGACTTACTCCAGATTGTTTTGTGATTGAAGTGTGTTTATTCCTGTGCTAATAAGTGGAGGGGGTTGTAAAATGGGCTGGGGTGATGGAGGAGGAATGTCCATGGCAGAGTCCAGTCTATTTGTTTCACAGGTGCATTGTCCAAAGGGGCATAGGAAGTGAGCAATGGCAGTTTAAGGATGGACAGGGTGACATAGTGGGACAGAAGGGTGACATTCAGGGGAGTCTCATTTCCTGGTGGGGTCTTGGCAATGTTCTCTGTCTTATTCCTGGATTTCAGGGACCGTTCGCGGGGTGGTTCTCCTTCTGCAGGGGATGAGGTGCTGGTGTCCTGTTGTTCCTGTGGCGGTTCCTCCTGTCCACTAGCGCCGGCGGAGGTGGAGGGCTGTTCATCGTCCAGGCTAGTGTCAGGGGCCTCTTGTTGTTCCACTGTGTTCCTCCTGGTGTTGGCCAGGTCTGCCAGCACCCCTGCAATGGTGACCAGGGTGGTGTTAATGGACTTCAAGTCCTCCCTAATCCCAAGGTAGTGTTCCTCCTGCAGCCGCTGGGTTTTCTGAAACCTGTCCAGTACCGTTGCCATTGTCTCCTGGGAATGATGGTAAGCTCCCATGATGTTGGAGAGTGCCTCGTGAAGAGTGGGTTCCCTGGGCCTGTCCTCCCCCAGTCGCACAGCAGTCCTCCCAGTTTCCCTGTTATCCTGTGCCTCTGTCACCTGAACCGGGTGCCCACTGCCACTGCCCCCAGGTCCCTGATTTTCTTGGTTTGGTGGGTTTGCCTGGGTTACCTGTAGTGGTGGACACACTGCTGATTAACGTGTCCTGGGGACAGAGGGATGTGCCCACTGGGTGGGTGCTGTGCTGGTGTTTCCTGAGGGAGGAGGCTCTGTGGTGGCTTGTGACACGGTCAGGGGAACTGACTGTCCCGATGTCCCAGATGTGCCGGGCTGGTCATCTTGATCCAGTTGTGTAGAGCTGCTGTCATCACTGTAGGCCTCTTCTCTGGGGGGACTGGATATGTCTGCCACCTCCTGTATGGTGACATTGGGTAGGGGTCCTGTTGGGGTGTAAATGCTTAATTGTTGTATCTGTGAGTGCCATCAATTGCAATGGGTGGTTGACCCTCTACTCCAGTGCTTGCATTATTGGCTTGGTCCTTGTGTGATTGGTGATTTTGGGGTATGAGTGAGTCTCTGTAGTGGACATGCTTGGGTGATGGGTGTCCATGCATTGGTGTCACATGCAGGGCTTGGTTTTGGGATGTGTGGGTTGTGTTGGTGGGGTATCTATGAGTTGCTGGGGTGATGGGTATGAGGGTAAGGGTGGGAGTATGTGATGGCATGCAGGTGGGGTGGGGGGATAAGGTTGTAAAGATTTGCCTTACCAGAGTCCAGTCCTCAAGCTACTCCTCCGAGGCCCTCGAGATGCAGTAATGCCAAGACTTGCTCCTCCCATGTTGTTAGTTGTGGGGGAGGAGGTGGGGGTCCACCGCCAGTCCTCTCTGGTGACAGCAATCTGGTGTCTGGAGACCACTGTACGCACCCTCCCCCGTATGTCGTTCCACCTCTTTCTGATGTGATCCCTAGTTCTTGGATGCTGTCCCACTGCGTTGACCCTGTCGACAATTCTGCACCATAGCTCCATCTTCCTTTCAATGGATGTCTGCTGCACCTGTGATCCGAATAGTTGTGGCTCTACCCAGACGATTTACTCCACCATGACCCTGAGCTCCTCCTCAGAAAACCTGGGGTGTCGTTGAGGTGCCATGATGTGGTGTGGGTGATGTATGAGGTGCTGTCTGTTGTGATGTGCGAGGGGGTGTCTTAGTGTGTGTTGTTTGAGGTGCGTGGATGTTGTGTAAGTGATGGTGTTGGGTGTGTGTGTGGATGCTGGTGTTGTTTTAGGTAGTGTCTCTCTCTGGCGTGCTTTCAAAATTCTGGTAGTAAGGGTTTGTGGGTGATGTGGGTGGGTGTTTTATATTGGATTGGGTGTGTGGGTGTGGTGTTTGTATGTGTATCAGGTGTGTGTATTTCGAATTGCCCAATGTGGTTGTGTTTTATATATGTGTGTATTTTGAGCATGGCGGTGTGTACCGCCAATGGATTATCGTGGTTGAAAGACCGCTGCTTTGATTCGTGGGTCGTGATAGTGTGGGCATATTCCTGTTAGCGTGGCGGTGTCGGTTTTGCTATCGCCAGTTTATCACTGACCTTTGGTGTGGCGGACTTGTGTGGGTGTCTATATTGTGGCGGATTCTGGACTGTGGGTCGTAATACCTGTAGCAGAATTCCGCTGCAGCAGCATATGTTGGTGGTCTTCTGCATGGCGGTAAGCGGGATTTACCGCCAGGGTTGTAATGAAGGCCTTGGTGTTCTGGTTCCATTGCGACCACGGAGTTCTGTGTGTCCCTGAAGGAGATTCTTTCCTTTTCTGTGATGTGTTTCTGGCAGGCATTTGATGGCGTTGCTACCACCCCGGAAAGCCTGGCGGTTTTCTATGTCATAATATTGTAGGCGGTACCTTGTCGTCCGTCTGGCTGTAGGTGGCTACCACCATGGTCAGTGGTGTCAACACCCTGGCGGTTGGTGTGGTATCTTGGCTGTCTATGGGAGGTCTCACCTCCATGGTCATAATTTAGTTGTAATTACCGCCAGCCTGCTGGCGGTATTACCAACACTTTGACAGTTGCGGTCAGTACATCGCCAATGTCATAATGCACCCAGCAGAAGGAATATAAGAATTTGATGAAGAAATTGTTAGGCCAGAATGACTGTGTGATAAGGAACTCAGATAAAGGGGGAAATATAGTTTTGTGGTCAATTGAGAAATACCTAGTTGAAGCATACAAGCAATTTAATGATGTAACATGCTACATGAGAGTGATGAATCATGTATTAAAGAATATCAATCAGCAGTACAATGGTGAATTGAATGAATGGCTTGATCATGGGTTGTTAAGTTATGATGAATACCAGTATTTAAATACAGAACATGAACAAACTCTAATCTTTTAATTGATCCCAAACAAATATGAAGTTAGAGTCAATCCCCCGGGGCACCCCATAATTTCAGCAATTGGCCATGCATTTGAAAATACTGGTAAATTCTTAGGAAACATGTTTGATATCCCTTCAGAAAATGTTTATGTGTGGTTAACAATAGACGGGGCAACTCTGTATACAAGTATCATTCACAAAGATGTGTTGAGAATGATTGACTATTTCTTGAGCACTAGATCACTGAGACTATGGAGACATACTAATATGTTACAAACAATGACAAAAAGATGCTTTGTTATTCCAGCAGGTCAGTGGTACAACAATGAAAGATTTAGTGAAAGAGGGTATCCATCACAAAGCCTAGAGGAGGAAAGGCTCAAAGCAAAGGAGAAAACAGGAGAACCACTTATTTTTAAAATGTGAAACAGTACCACCTGATTACAAAATATAATAAACAGAAACAAGTGATTCATAAAATTATGTAAAAATATTGGTATTTGATGAAGAATGATCCTGTAATTGGAAAAGAAGCCCTTTGAAGATCGGGTGTGACTTTCAGGAGAGCAAATACAATGACAGGTGAACTAGTAAAAAGCCTTTCAGAAGGTTACACATTGGAGACATAAAATGTTTAAGGAAATCTGGGAAGTGTAAGGCTTGGCAACATGGTAAGAATGCAAAAAGAGTTTGAGCTCCCAATTTCTTAAAATAAAAAGAAAGTTCAGAGGCCTTTTTACTTGTAAAATGGAATTTGCAATTTATATCATACAGTGTCTCTGCAAATTGATGTATGACGGAAGCACAATGGTCCCCGTACACAAAAGGAGTTTAAAATACCTTAGGGCTATTAACTATAAGGATAGATCTTAGACAGTGGCCCTCCATTTTGAATAGCACCATGATGGAAAGGTGGCAGGACTTGTATACTATATTGTAGACTCAGCACTGAGGAGCATTAGCGGGGGTGGCAGGGAAAGAACGTTAGACAACTGAAGTCTCGCTACATCATTGAACTTAATACAAAACATCCCAGGGCCAGAATACAGAACAGGAATTGCATCCTCACCTATGAAAAGGAGTGAGCAAGGACATAGATTAGATTAAATCAATCAATTAATCAGGATTTATAAAGCACAGTTAATCACCCGATAGGCTATCCAGGCACCTGCAGGTCCTGGAGGCTTATTCGAATAGCCAGGCCTTGAGTGTCATTCAGCATTCCAGAAGTTAGGTGATGGTCCGAAGATGCATGGGGAGGCTATTCCAGGTTTTTGCTGTGATGTGATCAAAGGAGCATCCTTCATTTCTGCTTTGGCAGATGCGGGCAGTATTAGCAAGTGAAAGGGATGCAGAGCACAGTCTTCTTGATGGTTGGTGGAAGTTCAAAGTGTGGTTAATGTACGCTGGTCCTTGGTTGTTTATGACCTTGTGTGCATGGGCCATCAGCTTTAATTGGCATCTTTTCTGTACAGTGAGCCACTGCAGTTGCGTGAAGTGGGGTGTGATGTGGGTTGTTTGCGGAAGGCCAAGGATGAGTCTAGCTGCAGTATTCTGTATGGTTTGAATTCTCTGAAGGAGGTGTGTGGTGATTCCTACATAGAGGGCATTGTCAAAGTCCAGTCAGCAGGTGATGAGGGCCTGTGTCATGGTGTGTCTCGTGTGTAGGGGTAGATACTTGAAGATCTTATGTAGCATGAGCAAAGTGAGGAAGCAGGCGGAAGAGACAACGTTGATCTGTGATTTCATGGTGAGCTTGTTCTCAATGATGATCCTGAGGTTTCTGGCATGATCGGAGGGAGTGGATGTGGGTCCTAGTTCTGATGGCCACTAGTAGTCATTCCAGGTGTTACTGCTGTTGCCAAAGATCAGTACTTCTGTCTTGTCTGTGTTCAACCGCAGGCAGTTGTTCTTCTTCCTGTCAATGACGCTTGTCATGTATCTGTGGAAGTTGCTTCTGGTGGTGGAAGGGTCATTGGTGAGTGAGAAGATGAGTTGGGTGTCATCTGGGTACAAAATTATGTTAGGAACATGGGATCTGATAATGTTGGCCAGCAGGGTCATATATGAGTTGAAGAGCTTAGGGCTGAGGAGTGAGCCCTGTGGGCACTGAAAGTAATCTCCCTGGGTTTGGAGGTGAAAAGTGTGAGGTGGATCCTCTGGGTTCGTCTGGTGAGGAAGGAGGTGATCCATCTTAGTGCATCCCCTTGGATGCCAATATGGTGAAGTCTTAACATCAGCGTATGGTGGGATACGGTGTTGGAGGCTGCAGAGAGGTCAAGGAGGATCAAAGCTGCTGTTTCTCCTCAGTCAAGGAGTGGTTGAATGTCATCAGTGACTGTGATCAGGCAGTTGCAGTGCTGTGATTGCTGTGGAAGCTTGATTGGGAGGCGTAGAGTAGCTGGTTCTGCTCCAAGTATGTCATGAGTTGCTTTTTGATGATCTTTTTTAAGATCTTTGCTGGGAATGGAAGCAGGGAGATTGGCTGGTAGTTTTGGGGTTTGCTGGAATTTTTGAGTAGTGGTCTGACTTCAGCGTGTTTCCAGGCATTGGGAAATGTTGTAGTGGTGATAGAGGTGTTGAGCAGGTTGGTGAGTTCCTGGCCAATCCTTTGGCTTGCAAGGCTGAAGATGTGGGCACGCATGGGTCTGTGGGAGCACCTGAGTGGATGGATTTCCTGGTGGAGGTGATGTCCTGGGTGGAGAGGATGTTCCAGGTGGTCAGTGTGTGGTTTGTGTCAGTTACTATGATGTTGTATCTGTTGAGGAAGTCTGTAGGTGTGGGTTGGAGTTAAAATTTTCTGTATATGGTTGCAATCTTGTCATGGAAGAAGTGGTTGAGATTGTCACACAGCTCCTGTGAGTGTGTGCTTTTGTTTTCCCAGGCAGCAGGATTGGAGAATTCCTTAACAATGTTGAAAGGTTCCTTGGTGTTATTGTCTCTGGTTTCAATTGGGCAGCAAGGGCTGTCTCCTTTGTTGCCCTCAGCAGGTGGTAGTAGAGGTTGAGGGAGGTCTTGAAGGCTGCTCTGTCAGAGGTATCCTTGCTGGAGTGCCATCTCTTCTCCAGCTGTTTGCAGTCTCGTTTTGCTGTTCTGAGTTTTTGGGTGTACCAGTTGACCTTTTTCGAGGGTTTTCTCTGGATGTTGCTCTTGATAGGGACAGTGCTGTTGGTGCAATTGGTGATCCAGACATTTAAGTTTTTCACTCCCTGTTCAAGGTTGGTGGCAGTAGCGGTCTTGGAGGTATTGAGGACGTCCGCCCGGTTGGTCTCTGAGATTTTATTCTACCTCCATTAGGTTATGCTAGTCATCTTGAGGGTGGAGCTGCGGGGGCTGGAGGTGCTGAAGTGGACAGTGGAATGATAGGTCCATGTGAGTTATGTGACATGGCTGTATTTGACATGGTTGCTAGAGGTGAAAATTGGGTCCAGCATGTGTCCTGTGGTGTGTGTATGGTTATGGATTATCTGGGTCAATCTGAGGCTGCTCATACTGCAAGGAGGTGTCAATGTTGTTGTCGTTGGTGTTGTCGATGTCAAAATTTAGGTCGCTCAGGAAGATGTAGTCCCTGGAGTCTAATAGGGGGGCAATGAAGTCTGCAATGGTGCTGCAGAAGAAGGAGCACAGCCCTGGTGGTCAGTATGCAAGGGTGTCTCTAATGATTGTTTTGTCATCCATAAGTAGTTTTAAGTTGAGATGTTCCATGGGAGTGGTGGTGTTGTCAGTGGTGGTGGTGTGCAGTATGGTGTCTTTGTGAGTTATGGTTGTTCTTCCTCCAGGTTTCTTGGTGCAGTACTGGTGCATGATTTTATATCCGTTGAGGATCACTTTGGCAATGTCTTGGGCAAATGTGGAGTTGAGTCAAATTTTAGTGAGGAAGACAAAGTTAGATGGAAGGATTGTGATGAGGTCCCATAATTTGATGGAATGATTACATAGAGCGCGTGTGTTGGGAAGGAGAAATGAGAGTTGGTGTTTTTGTTCAGGTGGTGTCTGTGGTGTGTTTGGGGTGGGAATGGTCTGTGGACTGGTGTGTGTGCTGCGGCAGGTGAAGTGGAAGTGGGTGCAGATGAAAGGTCTTAATGTGGAGCATGGGTCGGCACTGTGACAGTCTTTATTGCAGCATCCTGGGTCGAGGATTTAGAGCTTGGCGATGATGTATCTTCATGGGGAGGGAGGGCTAGGGGTCATGACGCAGGACATGGTCCTCCAGACGCAGGTAGGTGTTGAAGGGCTTGCTTTTGGTGCACCTTTGAAGTGCCAGCAGTGCGCCCGCTATGCATAGTCGTGCTGCGGCCTGCATTAAATAGAGGTATACTGTGCCTCACAGAGAAGATCCTAGAAGGCTACACATTCACATGTCAAACAGTAGGGGAATTGCTCCTTTAATTTTTGGTGCCGTCACACATCCGAAAAGGGATGGCATGCTTCATCCTCGGGCTGCTCCTCTGAGGACCGGTGCCTTAATGTCCTAATGTCCTACGGCCCCACAAAGGGTCACTTTAGCAGACATCCTTTTATTAGACACTGTATTGTTTAGGTGTGAGGGTGTCCTAAAATATGAGGTCAAATATGCTGAACTAAATTTAAGTGAAGGGAGAAGTGAATAACTAAAACTGTTTAGGGGTTACAAACAAGTTATTACACAGTACTCCTGGTGGGATTAAAAAAAAACCCAAAGAAAGGCATTGAGGGCTACTTTGGGAAGGAAATGAACCCACATAGCTATAGAAGTCAAAAGTGAGTAAAGTCCGACATCTTTTGTGCCTGGCTGTCCAGGAAAATCAGATCCACAGCACTTCTTCAGGACCACAAGTGAATAAAAGTTCCCTAATTCGGAACTACAAATGTCAGTGGGGTGGTACGCTAATGATTACCACTACAAGTTTAACAAATTACCTCTATCAATGTTCAGTCTTAGAAAATATAAACTAATTGGATAGTACTATTTAGAAATTTCATACATGTGTAAATGTCCATTCTGAAAGAGATGAACAAAAAAAGGAAAGAAAAAAGGAAATAAGATTACAAGATAATCCACAGAGCACATGTCACTTTATGTTAACACGCTGTCCATTATTGTACTGAAACAATATCTCATTAGTAACTCCTAGATGGGAGTAATATTTATAGTCAGGAATGTCTAGGGTCTCTGAATGAGTAGTGTCCCAGGAGGTCTGTGGCTTATGTAAAGAGCACACTCATCAAGCATACCACAATAGCGCATATGTCAATACAAATAGTGGACAAACATTGCCAAGGGTGCATATTGGCTTATCTGACATATTGGTCGATCAACCATGCTGTTGACTTTAACACAGCATATCAGGGGCCCGTCGTACCCTCAATTTGAAAAGTAGATTGTGCGTACCACAGTAACATCTATAACTAAACATCACCACCAACAAAATGTTTGAGCTTGTCTACTAGCATATCAACAGTCTAGTAGTGACATCAACAGTTCATCACATGCATTATGATAGTGCCCCGCACCCAGTGCATAAGTATGACAGAGCAAAATGGTTATTACTCTGCAGAAAGTCATCACAGAGCCCCATAGGTTGTAGGCAGAGGGTAGCGTTCAGCTCATTGCTGAATAAGTAAAGAACTGAACCTGTAATATCAGGTAAAGAAAGGGTGCAGCCTATCTGTAGATTGAACGTTTTACTTACAGGTTCATGGAGCATTGCAAACGGATGACCTACCCTGCTCTCTGCTCGCCTGTAAAGACAGAGTAGGGGAGGTGGTCCGCTTCTAAAGAGCGGTCTAAACAGGTAACTGCTGCCAGGTGCAATTAATTCAACTGGGTTCCCACCTCTAACAAAATGAGATGGAACCAAACTTTCATCGCTCCAATGGCAGCCACCTTAGAGTGGGTGAACTTGCAATATAGGGATATGTAATACCCATGAACAAAATGTCGATTTGTGTGCATTTCAGAATTTTTGAATATCTCACCTATGCACAATTAACAACTAAAAAGGAGGAAAGATGCATACCTATTAGTAGACCAAGATAAAAACAACATTCATATTTTTAATGGTGCCCATCTTTAAATAGGTAAGATCATAATGTAGGAATATGGTCAACCCTCAAGTAGAATATGTGTGTGGGTCATACTTCACCCTATTTGTCCAGACGTGTGTGGGTCATACTTCACACCATGGCTTATTGGCGTTAAAGCCCCGTACATTCGTGGCAAGATAGAAAATCCATTGTTGTTCTTTTCTAAACAAGTTAGCACTGTTGCAATGTGGGTTGGCTTCCAAAATTGTCTATCTCGGGTCATCAGGTGAATGATTGCAACTAGAGAAGTGTCTGCTCATTTTGGTTGTATCATGTCCACAGCAGATATTGCAGTGGATATTACTGTGATGTTCCACCATCCTGATCTTTGCCATTCTTGTAGTCATCCATATATAGTGAAGATCACAGTGGCAGGTTATGACATGAACACAGTTTTTAGTGTTGTTGTTTGTGTGTGTTGTTTGTCTCCCGATAAAACCG
This sequence comes from Pleurodeles waltl, assembly GCF_031143425.1. NCBI lineage: Eukaryota > Metazoa > Chordata > Amphibia > Caudata > Salamandridae > Pleurodeles > Pleurodeles waltl. Next base: position 212,048,530 of record NC_090437.1, read on the forward strand.
GAATTCAGCATAATCTCCTTAGAGTGTTGAGTGGGGTGGCAGACTCCACATAAACCACATGGGTAATGTCCATCATCGGTGGAAGGTCCCACTGTGTTGTTTGTGGGGATGGCTGCCTATTATGTGTTCTAATATGTACTAAAAGGTCTTTCAGATTTTTAGTCCATCTGAAGGCAAAGCGTGTATGTGGCAATGCCAAAGAGCCTGCATCTATGATTCTCCAATGTTTATTGATAATGCATTTAATTTCATTGGACATTGGCGTAAATGTAGTTACACAGGCAGTGATGTCACTGATTAGTTTATCAACTGTTTCCAGTGGGACATCCCTGTAGTTGTTACGTGCCCTTTTCTCAGCTCTTTTAACAATAGCTACTGGATAATTCCGCTCAGTCAGGTTCTGACTCAATGTTCTGGCTTGCCCGTCATAATCATTGGTGGAACTGCAATTTCTTCTCAGTCTGAGAAATTTGCTGTACAGTAGTTTCTCTCACAAAGCCCCTGGATGATGGCTCTCAAATAACAGTAAGCTACTGCAATCTGTCTTCTACCCATATGCCTTAGTGCTGATCTCTCCATCCTTAAGCATAATCAGAAGGTCCAGGAAGGAAAGCTCCCTGCTCGAGGATGATAGAGTAAACCTCAAATAAGGATTTTGTGCATTGATCCACTCTTTAAATTTCTGGCATGTGCCATCCGTCCTTTTCCAAAACACCAAGATGTCATCAATGTATCTCCGCCACAAGATAATATTGTCTTTGTAGGGGTTATAATCAGTAAAAATACATTGATCTTCAAAGTGGGCCATGTAGAGACAGCCAGGCTCAGAGCGAAGGTGCTGCCCATTGATGCACCCTGAATCTGATGGGATAGCTGTGGGTTGTATTGGAAATAGTTATTTTTCAGAACAAAACTGGTGCACTCCATGATGAAGTCAACAGGTGCATTTGAAGTCCAAGAGAATTGCCTTAGTTGCGATTCCATTGTGTTAAGGATAGCATCTTGTGGGATGTTGGTATACAGGGCCTCCACATCCAAGGTCACTAGAGGTCAACCTGTTGTAGATGTTTTGTCTCCTCACTCAAGTTGAGGACATCCCAGGTGCCTTTCAGGAACAATAGTATCTGTTGAACTAATGGCTGAAAGAAATGATCACAGAACTTCAGTTCATAGATCTTCTCTGTTAAGAACAGTAATCCTTTATTTTTTTATTATTTATTGTATGGACCCAGGGAACTGGTACTTTTCGGCTCCTGGCCCCCCTCTCTCTCTATCTTGAGTTTTGTTTGAATGAACAGCATTAAATAGGTCTTGGGGTGAGCAGGGCTTCTGTGGGTGGGAAGAACGGTGAGTCGGAAAACCCGGTCAGGAAAACCCAGACGGGAAAAATCAGGCAGCTGTGGTCTTTCGGAATCAGTCTGGAACAAGCAGGAACCGAAAGCCACAGGCAAGTGCCAGGCTAGGTGTCCGGGTGCCTACTTAGCGGTGCAATGGTTTGCTTTTCAACAGTTTGTAGCAGGGGCAATGTTTTTTAACAACACATTAGCGCTATTAACACTAAGGATAGATATTACCCGGTGGCCTTCCATTTTGAAGAGCACTATGATGGAAAAGTGGCAGGAATTAAATATTATGTTGTAGACTCAGTAGGTAGGAACATTAGAGGGGGTGATAACGAAAGAGTGCTTGGACAACTGTAATCTCAATACATAATTGAACTTAATACAAAAAACCCCAGAGGCCTGAATATAGAAGAGGATTTGCACACCCACCTATGAAAAGGAATGAGAAAGGACATAGGTTCGGTCAACAGTCCAATAATTCCCTTTCAAACAGTTTGTAGAAGGAGCAATGTTTTCAATGCTGGGTTTTAAAGTACTTTTTCTGTTATCTATAAGCAATGGAGCACTTTAGGTGAAGCATAAAGTGGTTAAAGACAGACAACTTGGTTCCAACCAGTAAGATCAAAAGAGGTGAATTATAGCTGAAATAATATGGATGTCTCTTGTTAGGAAGACAAAGCAGATTTAGCTGAAACAACATATTAATATTACGCAGTGTGAATAAATAGGATTTAACGAAATTGTCAGCCCACAGGGATGGAAGTAATGGCACATATGAGACACTCTAACTGGATCATAAAAAGAGTATAGTACCATAGTTGTCATTCTGTGGATAAAGGCAATCACAGCTATACAATCAACATGTGCCATCAGTAAATTAGGATGGTAAGATGATAATATACTGTAATGCACATAGCATTTTATTAATTATTAAGAGATTAAAAAGTATGATTAAGCTTAGTAATGTATATCTGTTGCACTTTATAATAATTTATGTCTTTGAATGAATTGGTAAAATTAAATATGGTATTTTGAAATGTAAAAACGCATGTTTGCTGGAAAATATGGCATGACACGAAATGCCATAACGATGTTTAATAATCAAGGAATATGGCACGTGTATATGAAAGAGCGAAATATAAACTTGCAGATTTGGCATGAGTACTGTATGTGCATTGCCCTTTAAGTTAGCTAAACTTGTTTTTAATAAGTTTGTATGTGCTAAAGGTAATATACGACTGTAGCGTGGTGTAATAGTCTGTTTTCTATACCCATTATGTGTGTATGTAAATAAAGAAATGAAAATGGCACCTCTGTATTGTGAGCAAAGCTGTGGAGACGCCAAAATGCATCAAAGCCAGTAGTACATTTTGTTGGAATAAAGCATAATTGCAAGCACCCTTATGTGTTGGCATCCTTTCTAGGTGTACAAAAGGAGCAGGATTGCTGCAGAGACGTAGCAGAGAGTGCTGCCTCTGCGGTGAATGGACATGCCTTTTGTTCAGGAGCACAGTTGCGGCCGGGGAAACAGGATGCAGATGGTTTGATTAATATATACTTAATATATACTTAATTGGCATCTTTAATTTACGTGCAAGTCCCTAGTAAAGTGCCCTACATAGGCCCAGGACCTGTAAATTAAATGCTACTGGTGGGCCTGCTGCACTGCTTGTGCCACCCACTTAATTAAATAGCACTTTCAAACATATCACGGGCCTGCCATTGAAGCCTGAATGTAGTGATACACTTCCATGTTGACTTGGCAATTAAAACCCCCTGCCAAGCCTTAAGATCCGGTTTTACTGCGTATAAGTCGCCTCTACAGTAGGGACTGGGCAGCTCAAAGGGCAGGGTTTTATGTAAATAAAAGGCAGGTCAAATTTGTTTTTCACCACTGTGATGCCTTCCCCTCTCATAGGATAATATTGGTGATTCCTTTTACAATTCTTAATCTGTAATTCCTAATTGAGAAGGGATGGATCTGCCATCTTTGGCATAGATGGAATTGTACTGATAAATACTCTTTAATGGAAAAGTTGAATGTATTATTACAATTTTGAAAATGCCACATTTACAAAGTTGGCATCTCCTGTTCGGAACCCTGTGTTACTACAGTCTGTCTCCAATATACATCTGGGGTAGGTGACAGCCGGCCTTTGTGCATTCACTCTAGACATCCACATAGAAAGGAAGCTCAGGTGTGATTGATGGGACATCCACATCCTGATGGGCTATCCTTGGCAAGTTGGGAAGGAGGAGCTAGATACCATCCTCACACTTAAACTTGAATAGCCTGTGTCCTGCCCCCACACAAAGTACTGCTTAATCCCCTGTACTGAGTCTGGAGCAAAGGCAGGAAGGGAGAACCTCTGTGCACTTCAAAGCCCTTCTTCAAAGGCACCCTTAGGCATAAGAATTGGACTCTTGACCCTACCAACCCAGTACACTTCTGGACCTGTGGACACTCTGCCAGGAAAAGTAACTACTGTGCTGCTGAATAACTGCTACTCTGCTGGATAGCTGTTCTGTTAGAACTGCTTTCTTGCTGTGCTGGCCTGCTTCCCTTCTTGCTTTGGTGAGAAGGACTTGACCACATCACTTGAACCCAATACCCAAAGTGACTCCAAGGGCCAGCTGACTGGTTTCCTGTTTTCCGAAGTCTCAGGGATGCAAATTACTTTCAACTCCCCTGCTACAGCACCTGAACTCTGTCATCTGTGATTCTTGCCCTGCCAAGTGGTGCCAATCCTGTCATGGGCCCTTAGAAGTGGGTATAAACTGCTGCTCCAACAGGAACTTACAAATCAACACCATTGTACCATTCTGAACCGGAGCATCTTCATTGACATGACACATTGCAGCTCCCACAAGGATCAAATGCATCACATCACCGATGGTGGGGTGCATTGTCTAAATTTTTTATGCCTCTGCGACTTTGCGTGGCTCAGAGCAGGCACATTGCCTCCATACTAAGGATTGACAAAGACACATCACCTCCCCTGCACCTCGCATCTCCCTCGATGTTGATGCAAACAAGGTTCTTTGCAGCAGGCCAAGGTTGGTCCCTGTATCCAACCCACGGTCCATTGCGGTCAGCCTGAATTTTCAGAATTGACCTGGTCTAGAGCAACCAGCTATCCCCGTTTGTTGGTTTTTGCTTTTGGGCACTACATTTCAATGTATTCTTTAAAATGTCATAACACTGGTTCTACGTATTGGATTTTTATTATTTTAGTCTTGTTTTGTTAATTAAATTATGTTTTATATTTCAAACTAGGTGTGCTCTCCTTTTGTCTGGTGTTTTCACTGTGTTACTGTTTGAAGTGTTGCACAAATACTTTACACATTGATTCTAAAGTTAAGCCTGAGTGATGCACAAATATTTTACACATTGCCTCTAATGTTAAGCCTGACTGCTCTGTGCTAAAGTACGAGGGAGTGAGCACAGGTTAATTGAGGGTGTGTTTGCGACTTATTCTGACTAGGATTGTGGTTCCTGCTTGGACAAAGTGCATGCCACTGCCATCCAGAAGCCCAATTTCTAACACCAGGTAAACAGTAAAGTTTTCATGTTATCTGCACAGCTGCCGGACAAACAGAGCAGAATCTCTATTTGCCCTACAGCCAGGTAAATAGTGAAGTTTTGTCTGTCACCCCAGCTAGTAGCGGCAGCTGCAACACCTTTCAAAGAAAAGGACAATAAACTATGGGGCATATTTATACTCTGTTTGCCCCGGATTTGTGTCATTTTTTTCTACGCAAATTCGGCGCAAAGCTGACACCATATTTATACTTTGACGCTAGACACATCTAACGTCAAAATATCCCAGCTTGCGTCATTTTCTGGATGCGTGAAACCGCCTTTGTTAATGAGATGCAAGGTAGGCGTTCCCATCCAAAAAATGACTTAAACACCCGTGTGCCATATTTACCCAATTGCGCAAAAATGGTGCACGGCTGGGAGGCGGAGGCGGAAAATGACGCAAATCCCGATTTGCACCAAAAATTTATGCCTGGGTCAGGGCAGGCGTTAAAATGGGGCAAACACACCAGTACTTAAGGAAAACCCACAGAAGCAACATCAGAGCTCAAAAAGGAAGACATGGAGGTGCTATTTATCCAGCATGCATAAGGAAGCAGAGCACAGGAGCAATAGCAGCAGCTTCCACCACACCAACAGGGACCCCAAAGACAACGCCGAAGACAGGAAAGAGTATTCAGGACCAAGACAATCCTTCAGGGCCTCAGGGAACATGACATCACCCAGAGGCACAGACTAAACTGGCAAGCCATACAGCAGCTGCTGCGCCACATTGAGCCATAGCTGGCACCCAGCTTGCAGACACCCCACATCATTCTTCCAGAGACCAAGCTGCTAGCTGTCCTGCATATGTTGGCAAGTGGCTCTTTTCAAACCACTGGTGCCCTGGTTGCCGGGATTTCACAGCCCTCATTTTCTGCCTTCCTTCCCATGGTACTGGATGCCATCATCTCCCTCACACCCGCCACATCAGCTTCCCCAACACACAGCAGAAGCAGCAGGAGACCACACAGGGCTTCTATCAAATCAATGGCTTTCTGCACGTGCTTGGCGCCATTGACTGCACACATGTACAGATTGTGCCACCTGCTGCAACCGAGCATATATACCACAGCAGGAAGCACACACACTACATCAATGTGCAGGCCATTGTGGATCACCGTGGATTGATCACCAACATCGTGGCAAAGTATCCTGGGAGTGTACATGATTCATTCATCTTCCTCCACAGCACCATCAATCAACACTTCCAGGATGGACGATATGGCAATGGCCTACTTATTGGTAAATACAGACACCTAGTAATATACACACAGCACAGCAACCCTGTAGGACACACAACACATACACCACTACATTGACACATAGCCAGGAAGACACTGAAGTTGTAACACTACTAGTCATGTTTGATTTCCTGACCCAATGGGATACACACCTATGGACAAATGATAAATGCAAATAACAACAGATGCCACTCCAGAGCCACAAGGGACCAATTTAAAACCACACAGTGACAAGACATGGCTTGACTGCAAGTACAACTTGGAAGATGAATCTTCCAATATCACATCAATAACACTCAATCACACAACCTTCCAAGCAATAGATAAGGTGTGCGTTATGTGTTTTGCTGCGGGTCAAACACCATGAGACGCATAGCATGATGATGATGACTCTAATGAAGGTGACATGGAATCATTGAGGAAGTACCAACATTTCACATCACTCCTGGGGTGACATTTCCCGCTAGCAATAACAAAGTGGACTGTGCTATGAACACATAATGATGTGACACAAATGCAAAGTGCACACTGCTACACATTCGGATTGAGACAATGACACATATACATAACTGATGTACAGGCAGATGGACCTTCTCACACTAAAACCTTCACCCCCACAACCAAGTTAGACAGCTTACCAGGAGCAGGTTCAGTAGTGTAGGTACATGTTTGTACATAAGCCAACTCGGTGAGGGCACAAAAATAGGTTTGCATAGAACTTGTCACACATGGGATCATTGTGCAATGTCAATTGTGAAAACTACAGTGCTGCCAACTTATGGAGATGTGTTGTACACTGTCACCTACACAAATTATAGGACATCACTGTTGAATTTCACATGCAATTACTTATTTCGTATTGGATGGGATGTTCAGCCCATATAGTGCAACTGTGTTACCACCACAGTGGAATCAATTTTGTGTGTGGAAGTATCATGTAACCTACAGTGAATGCACATGGACACATTTTTCACATGACATAATGTATGGGAGATACACAATGAACTGCAAGTCTAGAAATATACCACTGATATCAGGTCAATCAGCCAAACCCCAGTTTTGACAGTTAAACAACCCAATGCAGAAAGAACATCTTAGAACCCTAGGATCCCGCACAATGCCACAAACACAGATGAGTCACAGACGACACAAGACAACAACTGCTATGCAAAGTGATAGTCAAGGTGCACCCAATAACAAAATATTTACCCTCATTTTCTCTTTCAGCTGATCAGGGTTATGGGATCCAGCCATGGATCTTGACTCCATTTGCAAACCCAAGCACAGCAGCAGAGCGTGCCTATAATGAGGCACATCGTAGGACACGCACCATAGTTGAGAGGACTTTTGGCATCCTGAAGTCCAGATTCAGGTGCTTCGACATCACTGGAGGCAGCCTCCTCTAATCACCTGAAATGGTCTGCAAGATCATTTTGACCTGTGCCATCCTGCACAACATTTGTATAAGGAGGAACATTTCCCTCTATGAACCAGACCCACAAATGCCTGAAGAGGAGAAAGAGGAGGATGCTGTCCGTGAAAATGAGGGGAAAATCCAAACAGTGCTGCAGGATTGCGTCGCAGACAACACATCGTACAGAACTTCTTCTAGCAATAGTCACCATCATCACTTTGTTATCATATGTCATGACACACCTACCTTCATCACGCAATCATGCTCTGGGTAATTTTTTATGCATCACATGATCCCTAGGAATCATAATCCGAGTTTATCTTCATGGAGCACTGCATAAATACAGATTAGGGTCCTGAAAAAGCAACTTCACATTTGATGGGTATGAATGTACAGCCAACATCACACACAGTATAAATGACATATATCCTGTCTATTTCACATGTGAAGGGCAATATAAGAGGACCACAGCTATGAGACACATCCATGTTGCCAACTTGGTCCATTGCAGCACATGACACACAACTAAGACACCATCAATCATAATGAAAAAATGTGTCTCATACATGAGGCAGTGGATGTGCCATTGCATTGGTCACAGGAATGTATGACCAGACCCCATGACAGCAGTAAGTGTGATATCAGCTATCTCTGCAAGTAGCATGTGTGACAAGAAGTCCATCTAAACTGAAAATGGATTGCACGAGTGCCCCTAGTATGACAACCATTGCTCACAAAACATGCCCTGCGCAGTCAATCCCAGGTAATAAGTCCGGCCATGTTTTAAGTCTCTCCCCACCCTTCTCTAGGGGGCCCTGTAAATGGACTATCTGTACCATGAGATTCCTCATCTACACACAGCCAGACTCCCATTCTGGCTCCTGTGTACTTCCCACTTCAGGAAGGCATGCCATAGTCATAGTTCATCAGTCTGCATTGACTTCAGGTCAAATAATGGACTGCCTGGTAGTTGGTAAGACCTGTAATCAGCTGTCCATTGCTTCCCATGTGAAAGGTCCACTTGGCCCTTTGAACTTGATTCTCAACTCCACGACTTGTGAGAGACTGAAGCTGCACACACCTGTGAGCGGACCAGCCATTTGAACCGTACCCTGCCCTTGCTGCTGCCTGGAACTGCTTAGAAGCTGCCAGTTTTCCTTGTTGTGCATTGGCATACAAATTACTTGTGTACCAGAGCCCTTGGGGGATTGTGTAACATGAAGCATGTATAATAAATAAATAAATACAGTTTAATGTTTAATCAAAGGCAGCTCTAACTACAACTGTAATAGTTGATCAACAAAGTGCTCTAATAAAACAATTCAAGTTGCTAGATATGAATTACTGCTAAGTGATGAACAGAAAGTCAAATGTGGTAAACATTTTTGTGAATAGATAAACTCAATATATGACAAGCTATTCTAATCAGAGTTTTAGGATAAGTGCAATGTTTAAGAAGTACTAGAAGAAGGGCCAGCTTTAGCGCTGGTGGTGGTGCCCTGTTCAACAGTCTTTTTTGCCCCCACAATCCCATGACCACCTCCTCGGATTCACTCACTTCCACCAGGCAAATGTGTCCCTTATCGTAGCCCCCTTTTACAAACATTCATTTGTTTTAAGGCGCTTGTAGAGGTTGGCTTTACTAATCCACTCAGCTATCCACACAAAATATCGTTCTGTTCTTGGGTGTCAAGGAAACATCGTAAAGCCCTTGTACATGGCCACGGAGTCCCATACCTTCGTCTGTCTCATGAATGGGGATGAATAGAGGCCTCAGGTATGCTGCGGTTGTCTCAGAAAAGGGATCCTCCAAAGCGGCATGCGTGCCCACGATAGCGTGATCCATGAAGAGCCAGTGTTTCTCTCACTCCGCACAGGACCACTCTGCCATATAGCGGAGCTGTGTAGCTTGATAGTAGCTGCTAAAGTGTGGGATTACGAACCCCCTTCAGCCAGTGGGCAGAAGCTTTGGTCTTTGCTCATGCAGGGATTGGCGTCAACCCACACAACAAAGTAGGGCTTGCTGCAAGGAGCGGAACATCCCATTAAAAATACAACATTATGAATATGCTATCTACCGATGGGACTCAATGGGGAAGAAGTGTTAAGCTATTTCATACAAGAATAATGAAGAGCGATTTTATATATAGATGATTCTGATTGTTGTTGCATTCTCTTAATTGTTTATTGCCCATATATGTATATATGCTTAGATGATGAGGGTTTATTATAAATGTGTTTACCAAATTCTTTACATTGTTTTTCTTTGATTTTATTTATTCCCCTGATGAATTAATCTGGTGTCATCAAGAAGACTCTATGGCCCTCATTAGAACCCTGGCGGTCGGTGATAAAGTGGCGGTAATACCGCCAACAGGCTGGCAGTAAATACCACCAAATTATGACCATGGTGAAAAAAGCTCAGACAGACAGCCACTTTGCCACACCGACCGCCAGGGCGGAAACAACAGGCACCACCACTGTAGCTGCCTACAGCCAGTTGGAAGTCAATGTTCCGCCCACCATATTCAGACCCTGCAAACCGCCACCTTTTCCGGGGTGGTACCAACAACATCAGAACGTTGGCGGAAACACTGCACAGAAGGGAAATGACTCACCTGTGGAGACTCAGGGAAGAACCTCACCACCATGGAGCCTAAACTGCATATATTCCCAATTCTGTTCTACGTCCTGCTCCACCACGAACACCAACAATGGAGAAGAAGACCACAGTGAGTACAGCTGCCTAGCACACAGGGAATGGGGGGAGGGAAAAAAGAGTGTCACACACATGCATAACACATACCACACACTCACCATACACACAAGCAGATGCAGTAATAAAACATATACACCCTGTACCCTTCTGGAAAAATGCAAGGACAACACGAATAGATAAAAGTGAGTGCAATAAGATAAATAAATTAGTAATACGTGCATCCAATCTAAAAGTATACACATATTTACAAATCAAGGGACACTGCCCAGTCCTCAATGTTCGTGGGTCACAGGGCCACATCACAAAGTCCAAGACCCCACTTGACTCCTGCAACAACACAGAGAGAATACTGCAAGGGCATCAGTTTTAAAATAGGCAGGCACCTCAGGGGGATGGGGAATGGGGGGCACCCTCAGCCGGCAGATGGAACAACACCACTGGTCCTGGAGGGGGCAACATGCCCTGTGCTTGGTCATGGGGTGTGCAAGGCCACAGTCTCTCAAGTGGATGAATACCTTACTGGCTCTGGAGGGGGCAACATGCCCTGTGTGCTATCCTGGGGAGTGCAAGGCCACAGTCTCTCAAGTGGGTGACATGCCCACTGGCTCTGGTAGGGGCAACATGCCTTGTGCTTGGTCCTGGGGAGGCCACAGTCTCTCGAGTGGGTGACTTTCCCACATGCTCTGGAGGGGGCAATATGCCTAGTGCTTGTTCCTGGGGACTGCAAGGCCACAGTCTCTCTGTTGGGTGACTTGCCCACTGGATCTGGAGGGGTCAACATGCCCTGTGCTCTTCATCCTGGGGAGGATGGGGTGAGTGGATGGCTTCTCCACTGATTCTGGAGGGAACATCGTGCCCTGTGATCTTCATCCTGGGGAGGATGGGGTGAGTGGATGGCTTCTCCACTGGTTTTGGAGGGGGTATTGTGCCCTGTAATGCAGGTGTTGGGGAGTGCAAGGTCACAGTCTCTCAGCTGGGTGTGAATCCAACAGGATTTGCAGGGGCAGCCCGCACAACAGCCCATGGAGGTAGGACTACACACTGTCCGCCGGCAGTGACGGCTGCTCAGTGGTGGTTATGGTGATGTTGCCGCTGGTGGTGGGGAGACTCCTGCCCATCCCCTGCAGCCTTGAATGGCTGCGCACTGCTGGTGGTGATGCTGGAGCTGCTGCTGCTGGTGGTGGTTGTGGGGGAAAGCTCCTGCCCATCCCCTGCAGCCTCAGACAGCTGCCCACTGCTGGTGGTGGTGCTGCTGGTGGTTTTGGGGGGAAGCTCCTGGCCATCCCCTGCAGCCTTGGACGGCTGCACCACCATGGTTGGTGGTGGGGGCTGCGACTGAACCCCAGCACCAGGCCCCTTGTCCTTTCTGCCTGCGGGTGCAGGCGACTTGCCCTTCCTGGCAACAGCTGGTGATGGCTCCTTGCTCCTCTTGGCAGCAGCTGGTGATGGCTCCTTGCTCCTCTTGGTGGCAGCTGGGGATGGCTCCTTTCTCCTCTTGGCAGCAGCTGGGGGTGGCACCTTTACCTTCACAGTAGCACCTGGGGGTGGCACCTTGACCTTCCTGGCAGCACTTGGGGTGGGCACTCTTTCCGTGTGGCTGCCTGGTGCCTGGGATCCCTTCCCACCACAAGTTACTGGGGACACATAGGGCCCATGGACTGGGTGGCTGAGGTGCTTGCCTGGGTTTTACACACCCTGGCCAGACGTGAAGGATGGAGGAGCGGGGGGTAGGGAAAAGGTCAATGGTGGAGAGGAAACGCTGCTTAGGGACATTGGGGCGGGAAGAGGGAGAAGGTCTGGGAGTGGAGGAATGAGGGAGTGGTTGTAGGAGATGTTTGTCTGCTGTGTTTGGGTGCAGGGGCATGGGCTGGATGCTGTTGTGAGGTGGATGGCTGTTGGGTGTCTGAGGGCTTGCGTTTGTGTACTTTGGGAGGAGGGGGCACAGACACAGTGGGAGAGGATGCAGGGGATCTGTGCATGGCTATTGGGGTGGTGCCTGCCAGTGAGGTGTGTGTTCTGATAGGTGTGCCGTGATGGAGGTATTGGATGAGTATGTAGTGCATGCAGGTGTGAGTGTTGACACAACTGGGAGGGAGATGGAGGACGGGGAGGAGGGGGGGCCACAGTGGAGGCAGTGGATGTTGGTATGTCTGCATCTGGATGGTGTTTGTGTGAGTGCCTGTGGGATGATGTGTGGTGCCTGTGCTTGCTTGTGCACCCTTGTGTGTTGTCTTGTGTGCATGCTCGTCTGCCTGTGTGCTTGGGACGAAGGGGGGAGGGTGGGAACAGGGACAATGGCTGCTATCAGAGAGGACACCAGAGCCTGGATTGATCTCTGTTGGCCCGTCAAGCCAGTGTGAATGCCCTCCAGAAATGAATTGGACTGTTGCTTTTGAGCTGTGAGCCCCTGGATGGCATTCACAATGGTTGACTGCCCAACAGAGATGGATCTAAAGAGGTCCATAGTCTCCTCACTCAGGGCAGCAGGGCTAACTGGGGCAGGGCCTGAGGAGCCTGGGACGAAGGAGATGCCCACCGTCCTGGGTGAGCAGACACAGGCAACTCGCTGAAGGGCTGCTGGGAGGGTGGTGCTGGTACGGGTTTGGCAGCTATACCTGTAGCTGGGGTGGTCACAGAGGTGTCCGCCACCACCTGGGAGCTTATATCGAAGGAGGTTTCCATGTCTGAACTGTCCCCTCCAGTCTCTGCTGTGGTGCTCCCCTCGCCCTCCGTTCCACTGGTGCCCTCAGCGTCGGTGGACTCTGCCCCTGGGTCCTGTGGGATGCAGCTCCCTCCATCGCCAGTGCCTCTGCTCCTCTGCCAGATGATGCTAATGCACATAAGGACAGGATGACAGAACAAAATGGGGGGGAAGAGACAAAGGATACACTTGGTCAGTGGCTGCACTAACACCACCATTGGCGTACACAGCACCCTCACACACAGGGAACAGCCCTACACACTATGCAATGCTAGTCACCAGGGCATTGGGAGGGACACATACCCCCCACTGCAGCATACCTGGGACCAGCACACCCCTGACCAGTATTGGATGCCTACTAGCTGGGGTGGAGGAATATAACATCAGAACCCTGCCCAACATGGGACCTACACTGCAATCTCAGCCCTGGCCTAGGGGCACCCACAGGCACACATTCCCCAACCGGATACCACCCCAGGTGTAGGTAATGATGGGCACTGTACTCACCCCCTTGTGGCTGCTGTGATGCCCTCAAACACCCATCCAGCTCCGGATAGGCCATCATCAGTATACGGGCCATCAGGGGAGTCAGGGTTCAACGGACACCACTTCCTCGTTGGGAGGCCATTCCCCAGCTGGGCCCCTGCCATCTTCCATCCCCAGCGTCTCAGGTCCTCCTACCCTATGCAGCAGTGTGTGCTCCGCCTGCCATAGATCCCCAGGGTCCACACGTCCTTGGTGATGGCACACCACATACCCTTTTTTTGATGGGTGATGACCTGCAGAGGAAATATACACAGGGAACCGCATTAATTATACCATCCTGCCTGTTACACTCATGGCCCAGCATAGCCTTCCCATCCCCTTACGCACAGACATGGCCCAGCATACATGCTCCACTCTGCCCAGGGCCCATCCACCAACCCCCACACATGAGGCCTCCACACACACCACTCCATGCATTTATGCTCCATGTTCACAGTGTACTCACCTGTTGGTCAGGAGGCCCATACAGTAGTCCGTACTGGGGTAGGACCCCATCCACTAGTCTCTCCAACTCCGCCGAGGTGAAGGCAGGGGCCCTTCCCCAGTCACACGGGCCATGGATAGGTTCCAGACACAGGTCACAGCAGCACATGCAGTGTAAGTCCTCTCCTGTTGAAGGTCAGGTAGCAAGTGAGTGAACAGATAGAAAATGGCAGTGACATCCGAGGTGGTGCATACCGTCACCGCCGGCGTACATCACCATTGGCCACTGTACCCCATAGGACCCAATAATGACCAATGAGGAGTTGCACAGCGGTTCCCGACCGCCTCCCGCAACGGTGCACAACGTCAACGGAATTACCTCACTTCCACCTGTCCATCCATATAGGACAGACGGACACCATTTCAGGGGGTGTATAGACCATGAATCAAAACTGCTTCACAGATCACAATTGTACATTCAAGACACATGCCACTAATTCATTGATTTATCACATCATGCATTGAACTGTAGTGGCTACAATGTACAGATTATGACCAGCTCCTCACTCTTTTGTCCCATAGATTGCAACCGCTGTGGATGAATAGGAGATGGAGACATCCCCCCATGTACAGACCTCTGGTAGACTTGGCAACAATGGAAGACAGGCACATTATTCTCACCTACAGACTTTACAGGGCCACAATCACGGAGCAGTGTGCCCAACTGGAGCCTGACCTGATATCTGCTATCTGTCACCCCACTGGAATCCCCCACTTGTGCTAGTGCTATCGGTGCTCCATTTCTTGGCAGCTGGTTCTTTCCAAGTGACAGTGGGCTTGGCAGCAGGAATGTCACAGCCAATGTTCTCAATAGTGCTGACCAGAGTGTTGTCTGCTCTGATTCAACACATGTGCAGCTACATTGTTTTCCCCCCAGTGGAGGATTAGGCCACAGTGAAGGCTGACTTCTATGTAATGGGACATTTCCCCAACATAATTGGGGCGATTGATGTAACACATATTGCATTTGTTCCCCCCCCGGCAAAATGAACAGGTCTTCAGAAATTGAAAAAGTTTTCACTCGATGAATGTGCAGATGGTGTGTTTGGTGGACCAGTGAATCTCCCATGTCAATGCTAAGTATCCAGGCTCGGTGCATGATGCTTTTATCCTACGGAATAGCAGCATCCCAAATTTGATGGCCCAACTACAGAGGCACAGGGTGTGGCTAATAGGTGAGCCCTGGTTCCCACCCAGTGGATGTTGGTGTATGGGTATGGTGTGGGCCATATGGCATAGTGTGTGGCTAACAGTTGTCCCTCGATATTTGCAGGTGACTCTGGTTACCCCAACTTCTCATGGCTACTGACACCTGTGAGGAATACCAGGACAAGGGGAGGGGAACATTACAATGAGGCACATGGGTGAACAAGACAGATAATAGAATGTACCTTCGGCCTCGTGAAACCCAGGTTTCGGGGCCTCCATCCAATAGGTGGATCCCTGTGCTACTCACCCAGGAAGGTCTGCCAAATAATCGTGGCATGCTGCATGTTGCACAACCTTGCCTTGAGATGCCATGTGCCCTTTCTGCAGGAGGAGGAGGCGGGAGATGGCTGTTTGGCAGCTGTGGACCCTGTGGACAGTGGAGATGAGGAGGCAGAGAATGAGGATGAGGACAACAGAACTGCAGTGATTAGACAGTACTTCCAATGACACACAGGTAAGACAGTGTAACTTCACATTTCATTGGCAGTTTTGTGTTTGACATTGTCACTGGCAGGCAGTGAATTCCCACTTCTATGCCCACTTACTTTACCCTTTGGCAACTCTTTTTGCAGATGTCGGTGCCCCACTATCGCTCCTGGTGTGTTCACTGCAGCCAACTACAGGTCCTTCTTATGTATAAATTACTGTACAGTTGAACTGTAATGTTTAAACCTTGTTAAACGAATACATACTTAAATCATTTGACATACTCCATACTTGTATTTTGTCAAAGTGTGTTTATTGCAGTGCTCTGAAGAAAAGTGGGAAGTGCAATGGGCTGGGTTGATGATGGAGGAAAGTCCAGGGTAGAGTCCAGTCTATTGGTAGCACAGGTGCATTGTTCCAGAGGGCATACGAAGGGGAGCAATGGCAGTTTCAAGGTGGACAGGGTGACAGAGTGGGACACAAGGGTGACAATTAGGAGAGTCTTATTTCCTGGCGGGGTCTTGGCAATAGTCTCTGGCTTCTGCCTGGATCGCAGCGAATGTTTGCGGGTTGTTTGTCCTTCTGCAGGGGGAGGAGTGTTGGTGGCCTGTTGGTCCTGTGGCTGGGCCTCCGGTCCACTAGCGGCAGCAGAGGTGGAGGGCTGTTCAGTAGTCTGGCTAGTGGCAGAGGCCTCCTAGTGTGAGACTACCTCCCTCATAATGTTGGCCATGTCTGCAAGCACCCGTGCAATGGAGACCAGGGTGGTGTTAATGGACATCAAGTCCTCCCTGATCCCCTGGTACTGTCCCTCCTGCAGCCACATGTTCTCCTGCAACTTGTCCAGGATCTGGCCCAGCGTATCCTGGGAATGTTGGTATGCTCCCGGGATCTTGGTGAGTGCCTCCTGGAGAGTCATTTTCCAGGGCCTGACCTCCCCCTGGCGCACAGCAGTCCTCCCAGCTTCCCTGTTGTCCTGTGCCTCTGTCCCCTGAACCGTGTGCCCACTGCCACTGACCCCAGGTCCCTGATTGTCTTGGGTTTGTGGTGTGCCTTGGAGTCCGTGTAGTGGTGGACACACTGCTGATTGACGCGTCCTGGGGACAGAGGTATGGGTCTGCTGGGTGGGTGCTGTGGTGGTGTTTCCTGAGGGGGAGGCTCTGTGGTAGTGTGGGACTATGCCTGGGTAACCGTTGGTCATTCCACCTCTTCCTGATATCATCCCTTGTTCTGGGGTGCTGTCCCACGGCTTTGACCCTGTCCACGATTCTCCGCCATAGCTCCATCTTCCTAGCAAAGTATATCTGCTGCACCTGTGATCCAAATAGCTGTGGCTCTACCCAAATGATTTCCTCCACCATGACCCTTAAATCCTCCTCAGAGAATATGGGGTGTCTTTGTGGTACCATTGGTGTAATGTGAGTGGTGTGGGTGAGGGTGTGTAGGGTGATGTGTTGGGATGTGTGATGTAAGGTGCATGGGTGGTGTATAGGTGATGGTGGTATGTGGCTCTGGTTGTGTGAGTGCTCTTGCTGTCTCTCTCTGGTGGCAATGGTTTGTAGTCGCAAAGGGTTGTGGGCTCTGTGGGTGTGTTTTATAGTGGTGTGGGTGTGTGGATGTGGTGTGTGTATGGGTGTCAGGTGTGTGTAGTTTGAATTGTCCAATATGGTGTTGTTTTGTATGTGAGTGTGTATTTTAAGCGCAGCGGTATGTACCGCCAATGGTTTACCGCCATTGAATGTCCGCTGTGGTGATTCATGGGTCATAATGTTGTGGGCGTAGTTCTGTTGGCATAACAATGTGGGTTTTGATACCGCCAGTTTATCACTGACCTTTGGTGTGATGGAATTGTGTCTGTGGCTCAATAGTGATGGATTGGTGAGTGTGTGTCATAATATGGTGAACGGATATCCGCGGCATGGCGGTATGTTGTCGGCAGCCAGCATGGCGGTAAGTCAGATTTACTGCCAATGTCATAATGAGGGCCTAAATTTGATTCGCATTCCAAAGTGACTGAAAATGTCTATTAACAAACAGTTTAGTTCTTCATTCCATGTGATTGTATTTTATACTGTTTATGTCCATTTATTTTTAAATTATGGGACATTTTCAGACTACTACAGTTATTAATATATTGAAATAGAATTGAGTTGAGATATGTAAGTATACATTTTAGATTAGGGATTTTTTAGCAAATAATATGCATTTTGCTATCTGAGGCCAATAAACCTTTCCCACACATTACATTAATTTGGAATATGATGCCTTTGTGTATTTGTATATTTTATGTCCATATATTATTTTTATAATATTTTTCATTAATTTGAACAACATGAGCAACACCTGTACATTTTTGGCATGTGACTATTTAAGTCAAGAGATGCATCACATGATCTTGATAAAGGTAATGGATATGGGTGGATTGTTGGTTGTGAGTAGGCCTGGGTGGAGCTTGTGGAGTTCTCCTACCTAGAATTCTGTGGAGCGAGTGAAAAACTCCATGTGAGTCTGTGGAATTCCGTATAAAGGCAAAGGTGCTTGACGCTCCTATAATATCAGTGAGTTAGTGTTCTCTGTGACTTTATGTATGTAGCTTGTGCAGTCTCAATCTCAATCTCCCTGTGATGTGTAGTATGCATCTATGGGAAGACTGAGTCGGCCCATCAAAGGGTGTTGAGAAGCAAAGATCTTTCATTGCAATGCATTTGTAGTTCCAAACGTAATTTAGGTTTTGGAAATTTGGAAGAAGGCTTAGCTTTTGGAAATTAAGACTGGATCATCTCGGTGTTAGTACTATGGGAGATATGATTTAGAAAAGTACAATGTTACTGCATCTGCCTTTACCTGTCAGCACAGGGCCACCACCAGTATGGCAGCTGGTGGATATGGTGGCCCCAGTAAGTCCTCCTGTTGTATAATTATTATTTACCTAACTTTTACAACACCCCATTAACTTTTCCTTTTTTTACTGTGCCTGTCTTCTTTTTCTCCTATTCATCTTTGTTCTCTCTAAGATTTGTTAAATTGTTATCCATGAATTATCCTAGTTTATTATTCTATATTTCATATTCTATAGCTGATTTCCTCCTATCTGTACTAGTCTGTAGCTTTTTTCTGCTTTGTGAGGGAGCTTTCCCTCTCCCCTTATATTCTTTGTAGACTGGTACTGTAAGACCAGGATAACAGATTTTAGGACAGGTATTCTACCATGAAAATTGCATACATGTTTGTTGAGAAGGCTTTTTTTTTCTATTGCTCATGCTCAGATAGTAAACATGAGAGTGGTCATGGCGGACCTCCACCAATGTTGTGTTGTATGTATTATTATTCATTTATACATGAGTATACCATACCAGCAGTGCAGCATGGATAGAAAGTAGTATGAGGGTGGTCCCATTGAATTTGCCAACCAATATTTTACCAGAGGTCCTTGATTGACTAATTATTCCACTCCTCCATTGCACTTCGGTGACTTAGCTCTGCCCTGTCATGACGAAACATTTGCAGTTGGCTTGACTTGACTACCTGGCTTTTCTAACAAAGTTAACCAACAAAATTCCTAAAGTGGATGATAGAAGAAGATAAAACTGTGGTGATCTATTGATGTTGTATTTTCATTCATTCGTTCTTATAAAATAATAATAACAAGGGGAGGAGTATCTGGCATCTAAAATGTGTAATGTTTTTTCCAGTTATACTGACCACAAGTGCTGGGGTCAGGGCAGTATCAGTACACCAGACACATCAGCGGAGGGGGAGAACCAGCGTCAACAGGAACGGGCATTGATAAGTCACATTGCTTGCTTATTGACAATTACTGGTATACTCACTGCAAGGACAAGCTTTAGCAGCTACAAGATGCGTTGAGCTCTTAATAGCCTCTTCCATCCTCATATCATCAGAATAAAGCTCATAATGAATGGTACAAATGATGGGTTGATAGAAAAGAGAACAAAGGTTAAAGAAAGGATGGGTGAAATGCTATATAGGTGAAAGGATGAGTGGGTGAAAGGATGCATAGGTGGGTGATAGGAAATGCATGGGTGGGTGAAAGGAGGGATGAAAGGGTACACGGGTGGGAGGATGTCTGGGTGGATGGGTAAAAGGTTGCTTGGGAGGGTTAAAGTATTGTGGATGGGTAGTGATATGTGGGAAAATGGACAAATGGGAGAAAGGATGGTTGAAAGGGTGGATAGGTGGATGCATGGATGGATGGATTGGAATGGTGAAATACTGGATGAGAGAATGTAAAGGTTAAATGGTAGGCATCAAAGGGTGAAAAAATCAATGAAAGGATGAATGGATAATTGCTCAGCTGACAAAATAAGGGTGCTCTTCAGGAGAGGGCTGTGTTCACCTACTTTGCTTGCTTTGTATCAATGCTTTGGTTCAAAGTGGGATGTATTTTAATTTTCTGTCTGCTACCTGAACAAATTGTATTTGTTAAGCAACGCAGGTATGTATCCTTCCACCCATCATCATTCATCACCTCCCTGCCCATGGCATTTAGTCACCCATGCCATGACCCAACTGCAGCAACGTTCCACTCAGCAGTACAATAGTTTTGTCTGTGCAATATGCATCTGCTTCAATTAATGCAACATTTACAAAGTTCTCAATGCAAAGCAAACTGACAACAATGTGTGTTTCCCTTCCCTCCCAGTGGCTACTCAGTCACCTCCTAGTACTTCAATCCTTTATTCTTTTCTAAGTTCTGTTCCAGCCTAAAAAAAAAATTGAAAAATCCATTTGTAGCATGTGCGTGATTCATATGTTTCATGCCTCCAATAGCAGATTAACCTGTTCAAATTTGTCAACTACTGTGAGACATGTGTTGGTAAAAAAATGGCCTAGTAATTTGTAGTTAGTCCCACCAAATTCCAATGGCCCTAGGGGACCAGCAATATCCTGCTCCTGTGCCACTATAATGTTTGCACAGAGCACTATTTACAATTTGCCTTTTTTGTTTTTTCTTGATATAGCGACTCCCAGTGAACAACCTACATTTCAGGAGAGAGAAGCCCGGTTGGGGCCATAGAGGTTGGAGTACCAGCTGCTGGCGGCTCTGCTGTAGAAGGAGGACAAGGCAGCTACCTTGACTGCAGGCCCCAGTTCCTCCAGCCAACTGCCAGCACCTCCAGCCTCCCAGTGGCAACAACATTATCAGCGCCACCACCAGCTGGCAGCCACCTGTCCATGCCAGACCACTGATGCCCCTCTCCCGCTCAGACTGCATATTGTAGCATCATATCCTGCAACTACTGGTGCACATGGACGTCACATGGAGGAAAAATGTGATGATCTCTAGACCCACATGGAGAATGCCCTCTTTAAGTCCTTTTTTATTTTTTTGTTTTGGTAGGTGGGACATTTGGTGTGGGTGAAGAGGGTGGAAAGGGAGTTGGGACTGGGGTTTGGACTAGTTTGGGCACATTTTCTTAGGACATTGGTTGTGGGCAGAATTATTTGTTTGGTGAGAGGAGAGAGCCTGTTGGATTGGAAAGAGTTGGTTTTATAACTTTTAACTACTAAAAGGGGAATCATTTATTTTACTTAATTTATGCTTCAAATCTTTATTTTGGTGTCTTAGTTTGCACTGCTTTCTTTTAGCATAGCCCTTTTTTAAAATCTGCCTAAAACTTGAATACCAGGTAGTACTGTTGTCCTACTGCCCTCTGTAAATATATTGACCACTAGAAGGTGATTCACATTGCTTATATTGAATACAACAAGCTAGATAAACACAACATTTTTAGTATACGTTTGTTACTATCTAAACTAGTTCACTTAACTCCATAGTTCTCTTACATGAATAGGTGAAGTGAGGGCTTCTACTTTTCTCAGTCTTCTTACTGCAGGGTCTTCAAAAGTGCCATCTTATGGTGATTGTAGTAGTAACAGGTTTGTGTGCTAACAGAGAAGGAAAGGAATCACATGTGAGGTCCCACTCCCACAAGGATGAGCTCCAACCATATGATTAGTCAAAGGATTATGCATCAGTGGCAACTGTATTGAAAGAAAACACAGAGTTAGTGGTTCATAGTATTACTATCATAACTTTAGAAAGAGTGAGACCAGACTACCACCATGATACAACAAACACCAGCAATAGTAACTTCTTCTGAGCAATCAGGAGCTATTATTTAATTAAAACTAAACTTCAAAAATCCTCGATTCCAGAGAAGTGGGCGATGATGCACGGGTGGGTAAATGGGGCCGGTGTGGGCTATTGCTCAGGTAATAAAAGTTCCAGTTGTCACTTTTACCACATCCACCCCACCAAGTGTGTGACTCATTTATGGTGTCAAATTAAGTCATACCTCAATAAATCACATAGTCCAGGGGAAGAGGGTTAGGGTTCTGATGAATGGATGGAAAAGGGGATTTGGGGAAAAGTGTGACAAAGACAAACGCTACATAAGAACAATATTCTTCAGGGCGATGAACAGTACACCATTATCAATCTGTTTTGAAAGGAAATGAAGGAAGAGTATGACACAGTTCAATTACAGTCCTTTGGCCCCAGACACCCAAGTTAGTACAATTCTAAATGTTCTGTTATCTAGATTTGAAAAATGCTAATTATGGAGGAGTGAAGTGAACCCACACAGTTCTAAATTATGATTGTTAAAGGAAATATTATACTGTATTGAAAATTGGGCAGTTCATCTGCATTCTTTTTGGAATGCCCATCTCTCCTGGGTGCCTGGTTAAACAGATCCAGTAGGTAAGATGTAGTGTAGAGCTTTTGTCTGACATTCATGCCCGAAAGGAGAAGGCCTGCAGAATGTAAAACAAAATCTGTATTGTAGAGTCAAAGAGAAGGGCAGAAGGAAGCTAAGCTTTATGAGGAGTATACCAAGAAGACTCAGAGACAGAGCAAGGACATAAGAGGAGTTTTATGTTTGAGCCAGTAGTGCAGCACACACACTCACAGCATTTCCCAAATCAATGCACCTCTCACCAGTAGATAGAGCTGAGTACTAGACCTCAGGGTCATCATCATCATGGTTTGCCTTTGAAGTCAACACGTTCTTTCTTCTGGCTACTGAGGTAGTCCTATCCTGAGTCCTCCCATCCTCCTCCTGACTGAGTAACTAAGCCCCAGTCCCGACCCATGCAAGATTGACTAGTAGTTCACTGCTGTTGAAGAATAAGTAGAGAAACAGAATTGGAGTGTTTTTGTTGTGTAGATTCGTGTTTGTTAACTAAAGTGACTGGTCTGGTCTCTGAAAAACCAGAAAAAAGCAGTGGACCCTGCAGTAAAATTTAGCTTAGTTTGAAAAAGCAAATTACCATAGAAAAAAAGATCACCCATCAGGCCCCAAACATTGCAAATCATCAGAATCAAGTGTACTAATTAGTTCAACACCCTCCCTCACTTTCTGCACCACATAAATTATCAATCATCACTCAGAATCACTCAAGTAATATATCATGACTCATTCGTGCAATAGTTACCTTTTCAAATCTAAGCATGGTGATAGGTACACTATTGTATCTCCCCTTTGAAGCAAGCAAGTTTGGCAATCTTGTAAATTGATGGTCTTCTTGGTCAGCCCTGCTAGGTGATGAAAAAAAAGGGAAAGGCATGGGAGGGAGGCAGGCATTGTCTCTAATGTCTGGAAGGAAATGTTGAGGCTTCTTCACTTCATACTGGTCCAACTCCAATCCGGCCATACATGTGACTAAATATGGTGTGGCAGCATGAATCAGCTACAAACATGATGTTCCACTTGCTATATTTGTTTTTTTGCCAAAGAAAGTTTGATGATAAATAATTAAAAAGTACTATGGTGACACACTCATTCTGGGAAGTTGAGTTTGTCCACAAACTCAGGTGGTTCACCCAGAAGTTGGTCAGGTAACACACTTGATTCTGATCAATCATCCTCCACCTCCTCCTGTGCTGTTTGAGGAAAAGTATAATCATGTGGTATGAAATGTTGATTCATTTTGAGAATGGTCAATCTCTCTACATTTTGAGGAGAGAGACTGGTCCTTCTCACTGTGACAATTGTGCTAGCCGCACTGAACACATGCTCAGCAGACACAGTGGATACAATGACAAGTCAGATACTTTATCGCTAGCCTGCTGAGCTCTGGTTATTGGTGGATCTTGCCATACCAATACACCAATAGGTTATGATACACATAGACCTCTTTTGGGTGATTCAGATACTCCTGGAACATCCTCTGAATAGTCAACCTCTTTTGCCTTCCACTCCGTACTGGACTTAAGATCCCTTGAAACCCAACCAATGCAGAGGTTGGGGCATTTATTCTGTTTCTGTTGTTGTGGTTCTAGCTGGTGTTCTTGTCACTGGTGTTAACTGCTGTGAGACAAGACTGCCCTCTCTGGAAGTTGAAGGCATCACCCAAGAACTTCGGAGTGAAACTCTAATTTCCAGTCATTCTTCTTCCAGGTCTCCAGCTGTTCAACAATCCAGCTCTTGTATTTTGAAAAATCCCCTCCAGAGAAAGGAATGAAAGTGGCAAGAATTCATTGTACCATGGATCAAGTAGTGTGGCACAGTTGTACTCTATGGACAGCATGATGTCATTTTGCAACCAGGTGAAGGATTAAGCTCTCAATCAAGGCATGTGCTTCTGAGTTTTCATTTACACCTGTGAGTGCGAACCTTTCAGACAACATTTTTAACTGGTCCTGCAGCAGATGCAACAACGGGATAGCTTGGCCCATCATACTGTCCTCCACGCTAACTTCCCATGTGAAAACCTCAAAAGGGAGTACCATCTGTGTTAGGCATTTGACTAGGCCCCATTTGTCTGCATCCATGGTCATACTTTTCCCAATTGCATCCCCTCCTCTTTAAATCACCTACTTATTGATCTTTCTCTGCTGCTCAAACAAACATTCCTGCATGTAATAGGTTGAGTTCCAACGTGTTGGCACTTCCTTGTTGAGGGCTTTAACTGGTACTACATTAGCACGCTGAATAACCCTCAACTGCTTCTGGGCTTTAAAAGAATGGCTGAAATTAGTGCAGATTCCTCTGCAGGTGATCAGTATGCTGGTGACTATGTATTCTTTTTTGAGAAATTCCGGCACAACCAGATTGATGCAATGCACCACACAAAGGTGCATCTGCGGTCACTCATGCTTGTGGGCGGTGCTATAATGTTGCTGTCGCAGCCAGAAGTGGCCTGAGAGTATTGCGGTGCTTGGGAGTGCAAGCAAACAACATTTCTTGAGCACTCTAATGGAAAGAAATCCACCAGGTTCTGGACGGTGGAATTTAGGGAACTCCGTGTTACTCCATATAGCACAGAGTGCCCCAATTCCGCATACCACGCAAATGGAGTGACTTTTTCCTCCCAGGCCTAATTGTGAAGGCTTGATTTATGGTTCTTTGCACATTGCATTTGCCCTTAAGCAGTTTAGCATGTTTGGATCTGCACTTTGTCTGTTATGGAGAAAAAAATGCATTTTTGTACCTGAATTTCCCTGCAAATTTTTGCATTTAGGAATACTAGGATTGCACTGGTGTTTCCAGCATTTTGCCTTTGTGTATGGTTACATTTGATAGTCAATAAGAAAAGACAATTTTAGGTACCGAATAACTTTGACATATTGGCATAACATTTGACAGATGCTTAGTCGAATTGTTTCTTCATTTTGAATGTTGCACAGATCGGTCAAAATATTTGTGGTGATATAAAAGTAGCATTTGCTTCTTAAGGCCCATAGGAATTTTCGCTCACAGCTACACCAGAAATTACTGGTGCCTCACAATTGCGGTTGGCAGAAAGAAAAACTTTTAGATCCCTGCTTGATACTAAAGTGGCATTACCACCTCGTTGCCATCTACACCACAGCCGTTACATGTGAGGTGAGCCGTTATAATTGATATGGGCATTTCACTTGTCTTCTTTTACTTACGTATAACTTCCTGAAAAACTTGTATTGAACTGGATTTCAACCTTAAACAAGTTGACTGAGCTAATATTAAAAATTGTTAAACATGTGCATACACATTACTACTACAAATTAAAAATAGAAGTAAAACTCAAAATGAGCAACATCTGACATCAAGAAAGGGATAAGCACACTTCATTTCCTCACAATGTGAACACCATCTTCAATCTAGTTGTTCAAATATCGTTTTAAACCAACAAATACAACCTTCATCAGCAATTGATCAATCGGAAAAACAAATATAAGCACAGTAACCAGAACTAGTGTATAAAATGTATTTCATCACGCTTGAAGTCCTAAACATTATGTAGCCCATTTGCTCTAATATATAAAAATACACATTTTAAGTAATATAGTAAAAACCTCGTAGTGAGAAGCAGATAATAATAATAGTAATAATAATAGTAATAATAATCATACAGTTAGTGCATTACTCCATATTTTTTTTTTCCATTTTCATTTGCTGTATATGTCAGATCTTATTGTAATCCAATACAATAGCAGTCAACTAGTTGACTTCAGAAGGACAAAAAGCTTAGCTGGCTATCTTGAAATTCGCAATGGAAGGCCACACCACATGTGGACACCTGACCTGTATCACCGAGCCATGTTGCTGCATAGGTATGACAGTTCACACTTATTTACCTGCTACATACACCTCTTCGGAAGGGATCCACTGTAAGGAAAGTCAGTTAAAGAATCTCATATTTTAGCTGCAGCGTTGTTAAACTTTCAATTTTGCCTATTTTGAGTGTAGAAAACTGTGAAAACAAGTTGTGCTAAGAAGCCTGGGAAATTAAATAGCATGACAATTTGATTTGGAAAATAATCTATACTGAGATGTATGCTGAGAAGATCTAAATAAGTTCTCTGGTTGAGTAACCTTCCCCAAATCATGTCTTTTCTAGTTTTCAATATTTAGAACATGTTTAAAGCTCTCTGGCGTGTGATATGGTGTGTATATCTACCAGAATCTCTATTGACTAGAACCCATTCACATCACTAAGATGCCTCTTGTATTCATCAAATTAGTGCGTTAATGTAAGTCTGATAATGGGGTGAGTGGTAACTGCATTTTACTCTGCTAAAAACCTTGCTGCAAAGCCAAAAGAGGAATCTCTTTCCTTTGCTGTCATTGAAGTGATTCAGTCTAATTGAGAAATGGTTTCCTTGAGGCTATGTTGGTAGGACGTTGTCTGTTATATGGAGAAGCTAGGAAAGGCACAGAGAAATGCATTTGCCAATCATCTGCATCATGCAAGCAATGGAATAGCCGGGGGGCATGGTCAAGGCGCAAGCAAGCAAAAGTCCTCTGCTTAGCCCTTGTTGGTCATGACAGGGGTGACCTAGTCTCTCGCCCCTGGGTCACAGTCACTGCACCTGTTGCATCGTTGGTAGCAATTATCCTCCGTGCAAGGCTAGACTCTACTGTGGTGGGGCTCAGTGTTAGCTTTTACTCTAAAGCTATGTGGAACTGAACTTCTTGATTGCTATGTGTACACCCGTACAAAAGAGTAGCAATTCAGAATGCTTATCAGTGAAAACTACTCCTATACCTTTTTACCTAACAAGTGATCAGAATGTGATGGGAGATTTTATATATCCTGACATAAAACCAGGTTTAGAAATCTGGGCAGATTTACTAATTTTTCACTTAAATTGTGCAGAGCTATATCTACTAAAATTGGCCTGCTGCTACAGGTCAGTGTGTGCGACCTAATAAAGCATTTGTACTTAAACTCTTCCTCTGTGCAGACAAACATAGAAGCATCACTCGCATTAGATGTGTGCAGTGAATTTCAGCACCCATGCAAATGCTTGGACTTTTTGGGTACACGAATGATCTTTCTTGTTTACCACCTGCTTCAAGCAGGCATTCTTTTTTAACCCAAAGCACAGGTTGGCTATTTTAGTAGATTTAGCATTATCTAAAGAATTGGGTACTTGCATTGTTATGCATCAGTAATGCCCTCTTGAAGCAAGCTAGTGAAAAGGGCACTTTACCCGCACGAAATACCTTTTGTGCTGGAAAGTTGATACCAATATGTTGCTGTGTGCCGCTCTGCGTGACTTTGGGTAACTTTGCCAAAGCATAAATGCTAGTAACACTGGGCCATAGTGTACACATGACACACAATGTTGCCTCAAAATTGAACAGAATAAAAAGAAATATATAGATTCCAAGAACAAAAGAAGAAATTAAATGCCATCCTCTACAACAAACCTGCTAATGGAAAGGCAGGTATATGTCCCTAGCTAAGCTTCAGTTTAAGACGGCAAAAAAACACTTCTCATGTTTATGCATTCAGATTAAAGTGCACTTGACAGTTTTCTACCTAGAGGGATGATTTTATTAATATTATGATGAGCGAGACTAATACTAATTTTGCAGAAGGAGAAAACTAATGAAATCCATGGAGGAATGAGTAATTCTGTACCATCTGGTTGGGTTATGAGAAATATTAAGTATAAGAAGTTGAACAATTGCAGCAAACACTATTAATTGATTGTTGATATTGAACTGTAGCTGTGAAAGATGTTTTTCTCAGAACAGCAGGTTATGCAACTAAGCACATTCATCAAAGGGCAGGGAGGGCTGAGTATAGACCAGCATCACATTTTTTGTATCTGACAAACTGCCCACCTATTAAGGACTTAATCAGAATTTGGCAGATGTGATACTCCATCACAAACCTGGCAGCTATCCTGTTCGCTTTATGACAAGTGTATTATTGCCCATGGCGCCTGTAATACAGCAGATGGATATCCTGCATGTTTTGATTGAGTATCCTGCCCTCAAAACTCTAAATAATGCTGTGTCCAATTATATTTTCGTAATGCAGCAGGGGTGCCTCTCATATGACACTTTGCCCAAATGTCAGCTTTAGCTCACAATAAATCATGCTCCTTTTGGCAGCCAATTAAATCAGCGAGTTGACCCCTTGTCCCACGCCTATCCTCTGAGTAATAATTAATGCTGCATTACTTGAAGTTCCTGTCATCACACTAACGAAGGTCTAATGAAGCCAATAACATGAGAAGTGTGTCGGTAATAAGAGTTCTAGGACTCAAGATTTAACACTATTTAAATGACTCAAGAGTCATAAGTATTTATTGTCATATTTATTCTTATGTCTAGACATTGGTCTCCCAGCATTTCGTATTGAGACCGTGTAATTACTGAGACTAGATGGACTCCCCTTTCCACCAGTGGTGCTGGGTGGCATGTGTGAACCAGTGTTTAACCTTTCAGGTTTACAAACGCCGATATTATAAAGAATTGTTCCAACAGACAGAAGCAGTGCCCTCTTAATGACGTGTGTTGCCCCAGGCAAGATACATTTTGGGTCCCACATTTAGATCAATTGAATTTTTTGTCCATTAATTCACGCCCTCATTACACCAATCATTATTGAATTCTGTATTAAACGTTCAGATCTGGAATTTCACCACACGTCCCGTGTCAAATATCCTTCTGGTACCAAATAATCATTTCCTTTTTGCCCAAGCACCGCTCTGAGGATTTTCACAATTTTTTCAGGTACAATCCAATAATTTTCTTCTTTATTGTATTCCCCTGCTTTGCCTTTGTTTTCCCTTACTCTGCATATGATTCTCTGGCTAGACAGTAAGTGCCAGCTCTTCTGAGTAAGAGAAATTAGAGGTGGTGGTGGGCAGGCGAATGTTGGAGGTGTAAAGAGACCAAAAGTGTGTCAAAGAAAAAGTACATGGATAAGGGTGGTAAGGACAGAGATGACGTAAAGAGATAGGAAAATGGCCAGAACGAAAGACTTAGAAAGGTAGAAACAGGAAGGAGTAGATGAAGAAAGAGAAGTAATGAGATTGGTAAGATTCTAGAGTGAAGTAGAGTGAATTGGAGGTGTGGAGAAGAAAATGTAGGGAGAAGGAAAGGGGTTTGGTACACAAAGCTGTGAGTCAAAGAGAAGAAGAGAAAGCTAGAATGATGCAGGGCAGAGAAAGAGTGATGAGGTGTAATGAGGGCCAAAATGAAAAGTCAGGAAAAGATTGGCTATATAAAAAGACTGTCAAACTTTCACAAAACGCTGCCCTGTGTGAAACGGAGAGAGCAGAAATGATCCATATTTAACATATGACACATTCCTATCCTCTCCTTGCACTGGCACACAATATGCCACCTTGTGTCAATGCAGGCACCCTTGTGAGGTGGTCTATGGATGCTTGCCTTGTAGGCAGGATTATTTTGTGCAGGAAAGGACACCTTCCTGTCCAAAAACAATACCAGATGCTTTTTCCCATCTCTGTGTGTGCTGCAGTATTAGAAATTGGGTCTCTAGTTGGCAGAGGTATACACCCTTGGCCAAGTAGGGAACACAATCCTAGTTAAGGTAAGTCACTACATAACCTCAATTATCCTGTGCTCACCCTCTGGTTGCTTGGCACAAAGCAGGCAGGCTTAACGTAGAAGGCAATGTGTGAAGTATTTGTGCAATGACTCATACAGTAACACAGTAAAAACACAACAAAACGAACTCCACACCAGTTTATAAAAATAGATAATATTTATCAGAAAAAATGAGACTAAAACGACAAAAATAATATGCCCAAGTCAAGATATTACTTATTAAAGGTTTAAATTAGTCTCAATCTGTAAGAATCAGTGGTTGTATCATTGTAACACACAGTACTTGGGATGCGTAAAAAATAACGATGCAAGAGGGCTGCATAAAAGGAGATGTATTGGAAAATAAGGTGCTGCATCGGATTTTCCATCACGGCACAGATAATGTGTTGTTTCTTTCCATGCTGCAAGGTGATGCTACCATTTCCAGGAACGCAGCCTTGGTTCCTCACTGCGATGTGGGGATATTGTGACACCCAGGAATGATGTGTTGAAAATCTTTGATGCACTGGTGAGAAGGTGCAGGCAATGTGTCGATCCGGTAGGCAATGCAGTGATTTTTCAGCCAAAGGCAGACGCTGTGTCAATTTCTGCAGGTGTTGTCAATTTTCCGACTCATGGGGATTTTCTTCTTTTTGGTGAAGTCTTGGGGCCCTGACACTTTAGGACAGGAGGCAAGCTCAATGCAAGCCCTTGGAGAGCATTTGTGGGAAAAGCAGAGTCAGGGGCCAGCACGCAGCAGGGCAACAAGCAGGGCAGCAGTCCCTCTGACAGAGTCCAGTTGTAGATCCAGACGTGATTGATTAAGTGGGGTCAGAGAACCTGTATATATGCCCAAAAGTGCCTTTGAAGTTGGGGAAATTTAAAGAGTGGTTTTGAAGTGCACAAGTTCCCCTTTCAACCAGCCCTGTCTGCCAGGAGCACAATGAAGGGTTATCAGTCCTATGTATGAGGGCACACCACAGGCCTTCGAAGTGTAAGTGAGAGCCCCTCCACCCTTCCTGCCCAGGGAAATCAATCTGTATGCAGATGAAGCTGAGTATCCTGTGTTTTTGGCAGTCTGGGTGGAATGCACAAGGGTAGCTGTCAACCAGCACAGACCAGACTTGAATTGGAGACAAGCTGTAAGGCACAGATGGCAGAAAGTGCAGGAAAATGCTTACTTTTTAAAAGTGGCATTTCTGAAATTGTAATGTGAAATCCAACTTCACCAGTACGTAGGTTTTCTTCCTTCCATTCCAACCATACCAAATATGACACGTCTACGCCACTCAGATCAGAATTTACCACTCAAAAGTATATAGGGGAATTTCCAGTGCTGGCTTATGAGACAAGCAGACTTCACCGTAGTGAAAAACAACTTTAAGAGCTTTTCACTACTAGGACACGTAAAACATTTAAGTACATGCCCTGCCTTTTACCTACATAGCACCCTGCCTTATGGCTTACCTAGGGCCTACCTTAGGGTTGACTTATATATAACAAAAGGGGAACTAAAGGCTTGACAAGTAGGTTTAAATGCCAAGTCAATGTAGCAGTAAAACTGCATACACATGCCTTGCAATGGCTAAGGGCC
This sequence comes from Pleurodeles waltl, assembly GCF_031143425.1. NCBI lineage: Eukaryota > Metazoa > Chordata > Amphibia > Caudata > Salamandridae > Pleurodeles > Pleurodeles waltl. Next base: position 212,080,089 of record NC_090437.1, read on the forward strand.
TATTAATGTGAGTGGCACAATCAGTGCTGCATCCCCACTCCCACTAGCAGCATTTACGTTACAAGCCCTGTGCCCATCTAGCGCACTTTACTAGGGACTTATAGGTAAATTAAATATGGCAATTGGGTATGAGCTAATGTTACCATGTTTAGGGGAGAGAACATAAGCACTTTAGGGCTGGCCAGCAGAGGAAAAGTGTACAGAATCCTAAAACCAGCACAAATGAGATCTGAAAAATAGAGGGAGGCAGGCAAGAAGTTGGGGGAAGTTCACCCCAAGGCTATCAGATCTAACATGCAGGATCCAGCTTACACAGAAAGAGTTATAAGTGAGGTTAAATAAAGATATTCCTCCTTGTCACACCTCCTTTGAGAAGGCATAGCATTTTGCTGCATTTCCACATCTATCTTTCATGGTAAATCTGGGAATGCGCCAAAATCCATGGGCGGATGCTTAGGAAAGCACATGCTGCTCCCATGGAACACCTCCCTGTAGCATAATAACACAAGACAGCCACTTGCGCTGTACCAGATTTACTAAGCACCATAGGGCCATGCAAAGTGGCCTTGCATTGCTTAATAAATCTGCATTTAGTGTTGCGTTGACTTTGTGTTACCTTGCATGATGCAAGGGCAATACAACACTATGATAAATCTGGCCCTTATTACAAAGGGAAGCCAATACAGGGAGAAAGAGAGATAGGTAACGATAGAAGGCTAAGGTATAAGACGTGAGATGAATTAGGAACTAAGATATGAAAGAGAAAAATAGTTGAGGTATAGAAAAAGAGGTAGAGGGTGCTAGAAAGAGGTGACATAGAGGTAGTTGGCAAATGGGGTTGATAGAGAAATAAGGGCCATATGTAGGAACCCCAAAAATAGCGAGTCAGAAATAGCGACTCCATGCGAATGGCTATTTCCGACTAAAAAAACGAGATGCCAGGAAAAATCGATATACCAAATAGCAATTCAGTGCGGAGTCGCACCACAATTTGCGACCTCTCAATTTGCGAGGTCACAAATTGCACAAGGGTGTGGTCTGGTGTCGCAAATTGCGACTGACTCACAAATTGAGCGCAGGTGCAAATTAAACTGTTGAAAAACCCACTTCCTGGTTCTGAGTGATAACATCAGAACCAGGAAATAACCCCATGGAACAGGGAGGAGCCCACCCAGCCCATACTGCAGAGTCACACCCAGGTGAGAGGAGCTGCAGCAACAATGGCTACACAGGAGAAGGAGACACCCAGTGCTGGCAGAAAAAGAAAACTAAAGTTTTCAGAGAAGGAGTTGGAGGTGCTCTCAGAGGAGTGCTGCCTGCACCATGATGAGTTATTTGGAAAGGCAGCAATGAGCGTCCCTGACAGCCACAAGAAAAAAATCTGGCAGGACATCCTCATCAAAATCAATGCCATCGGAGTCAGTCACTGCACACTGGATGAGGACCTTCTCTCCAGGACCAAGGAAAGGGTGGCGGAGGTCATTAGGGAGATGCATGTCACTGGAGGAGGGCCATCTACTGTACCACCCCCTACAGCCATCAAAACCATGGTGGAAACCACTCTGGAGCCAGAGGCAGTACTTGGCATCGAAGACCTAGACAGTTCAGCACCAGGAGCATCCAAAAGTAAGTACCAAAATTAACGTATTTAAACCAGCCTATGCACCATGCACACAATCACAGTACACATAAGCATGCACCTCCAGATTAGCTCCATTCCCAGTTTTGCAACCTATGGAACAGTGCATTATGGGCAATGTAGTACAGTAGTCCAAATATAGAGAAATGTTTATTCTGAGGCATCAAACATATGTGAGGCACTGACAGTGTTTCCTCTGTGTCCCACAGGTCTCCCACAAGGACCCACCAACAGGCCCACTGTGCAGGGAGAGGAACAAGGCACTGGCACACAAGAGGAGGCTGCCACAGACACCGCAGGGAAGTGCAGGACAACACCGCCCATCCAATCAGCACCAGAGGACATGGATGATCCTGATTTGGGTTTAGAGGCAGCCAATGTGACACCGCGGCCAATGCCTAGGGAGAGTCGACCACAGAGATAGCTGGCTCGGTGCTTAGACGACAATGCCCAATGCAGTCTGCACGTAGGGAGGATGCCACCGATGAGCAATTGTTGGGACTGAAGGCATCCTTTCTGCAGAGTCACCGGCTGCAAAATAGACATATGCGGTTAATGAATCGTATCCTTACGAGACGGCAGAACACACTCACTCAGGGGTTTGCAAATGTGGACAACCAGTTCACTACAATGAACACTCACATGGCTAACCTGACCACCTCCATAGACAACTTGGTCAGGGAAATGGTGGCCGACAGGGCGCAAGCACGGCGTTGGGAGCGCAACACTGCTGCTCATTTAGACAGACTAAGTGTGTGTATAGGGCACCTGGCTACCACAACAACTTGCCTGTCAAGGCGCAGAGTCAGTCTGCAAGTCAAACTAGGCCATTTTGCAGGTGATGTGGCTAGAGGACTTGGCCACATCAACCATGCAGTGGACCTGCTGGAGACCAGACAGGCAGCAAGGGGCATTGGGGATACCCCGCAGGACAGTGAGGAGATCTCCACTGTTAGTAGTGTGTCTGTCACTGATGCACGTGTGTTGTGGAGTAGCAGTGCCCACCAGGGATCAGGGGACCAACCTGGAGTGAGCCATGGTGGCCACAGTCGCAGGAGGCTGTGAGCTACTAATATGTGGTGTGACAGAGGCACATGCACTTAATGTGTCAGACTACCCTTTTGGTTTTCATTATGTAGTTTAGTTGTCTATTGTTTTCCCGTTATATTCCTGAAATAAAAGGGTTAATTTGTTGAACTACACAACTGGGCAATGTGTGTCTTACATTAGTGAGTGCTGTCACGGTTGCGACATACCTGCCAAAGTAGTGGGTTGCAATGTGGATCCGTCTCTGTCTGCCCTCCATTGCGATGCTTCCATCCCCAGGCTGTCGATGTGGTAGCTCTTGCTCCTCATCCTCCGAATCTGTGTCGTCAGGGGTGTGATATAGCCCACGTCTGGTGGCAATGTTGTGTAGGATGGCCCAAGTGGCAACGATCTTGCATGCTGTTTCTGGGGCATACTGAAGTGCTCCTCCACTTTTGTGCAGGCATCTGAATCGTGACTTCAACAAGCCGAACGTTCTCTCCATTACAGCTCTGGCCGGCCGATGTCCAATGTTGTATTGCCTCTCATTCTGATTGCCAGGTGTTAGGTATGGGGTGAGTATCCATGGTCTCAGGGCATATGCACTGTCACTTGTTTGACAAATGAGGCAAACTTAGCAGGGCATCACAGGGTTACGCAGTAACATGTATGTAAGGCATCAGAGTGTATTCGCCAGGACCTAATAAATATCCTTCTCCAAACTCTCCACATTCTAGGAGTTGGTGTATCCCACTGTGCCTGAATATGTATCCATCATGTGTACTCCCTGGATATTTAGCCACAATGTCAGTAATGACATTTTGGGTGTCACATACCACCTGGATGTTTAGTGAGTGGGTACATTTCCTATTGCAGAACACATATTCCGGATTTGCAGGTGGGCAAATTGGTATATGTGTCCCGTCCACACACCCTATTACATGGGGGAAGTTGGCATTTCAGTAGAAGTCCAACTTGGTGCTGTTAATTTCTGCCTCATTCCTGGATAGGTACATATATCTAGACATGTGTGCGAGTAGGGCATCTAGGAAATGTCTGAAGAATCTTGAGAGGTCACTTTGGGATACCCCACCTGCCACTGCAATCATCCCCTGATAGCTACCCAAGGCTAAGAGGTGCAGTGAGCATAGCACCTGCACGTGTGTGGGGATGGCGCAGCCGCGCATTGTCAGGCGTTCTAGCTGAGGTTTCAGCAGTTCAAATATCTCTAGGATAATATCGCTGCACAGTCTGTATTTATCATAAATCTTGTCCTCAGTTTGTTGGAATAGTGTCTACCTGGTTCGGTATATCCTCTCCTGTCGTTGCCTCCTCCTCCTCTGCTGGGCAGCCTGAACTCTCCTCCTCCATGCAATCGCGTATAGTGCAGCCATTTTGAGTAACCCAGATGCTTTCTGGGTCTCCTTTTATATTTTGGTTCTGGCTACCACCTGTTCGCAATAAGTGGTAATCTGGGCATGCAAAACGGGCTTTTAGCGACTAGTCACAATTTGCTACTGGCTTTTGCATACAGTTTGCGACTCACAATTTGCGACTTCGTTATTGCGAGTTGCAAAATCAGGTTGCAATTTTTGCAAGTCGGTAATGGGTTGCATCACTATTTGGTACTCCGAAATGGGATTTGTACATCCCATTTCACATTTTGCGAGGCCGCAAATAGCACTGCGACCCATTTGCGACTCGCAAACGTTTGCTACATTTGGCCCTAAAATCGACAGAAGGGTGGGGATTTAATGTTTGGAGAGGTATAAAAGATGAGCTAAACCAAGATGGAGCAGTTGTGGGGGTGTTGCTGGGTTGCTCCAAATGTCCTTCTCTGCCTTTGAAGACCAGTTTGGCAGCCCTCCCTGTTCCTGCGTCACCATCTGTTGAGGGGAGCTCCCCTCCCACAGGCACATCTCTTTGTGTGAAGCCAGGCCACTTCACACTTCATCGAGGCAGCCTGGCCAAGCTGCCAGAGGCTGGCCAATCAGGACACAGCAGCAAATCAATGCAGGGCTGAAGTTGACAACCTTTCAGGTAAAGTTTAAAACTCTTTACCTGAACAAGTTTTATTAAATCCCACAACTGGAAGTTGTGGGATTTATTATAACAATTAATTTGATACCAAACTCTTGGTATCTGTCACTTAAGGGGACTTTTAAAATTAAAATAAAGTCTCCCCATTCTAGCCTACGAAGGCCATGCACTACAATGAGGGAAAAACTAATGTGGCTGTTTTTACCTCACCAGGGCTTATAAAATTAATTTTATAAGGTCCCTGCTTATAGTTACATGGCACCGAGCCGTAGGGGCACATAGGGCACACCTTAGGGGTGACTTATATGTAAAAATAAGGTAGTTTAAGACTTTGGAACTACTTTTTAATTCCAAAGTCGAATTTGCATATATCTTTAATTTAAAAGCAGCCAGCAAGGCAGGCCTGTCTTTAAAATGACACTGGGCACCTCCCTAAACCTACATGCCCTACCATATACTAGGGACTTATAGGTAGGTTGATTTAGTCAATTATAATTAGCCTAATTTGCATATCCACTTTACACAGAGCACTGGCCCTGGGACTGGTAAGCAGTACCCAGGGCACAGCCAAGAGTCAGTAACCACCAGTACCTGTCCAAAAAGTGTGGGCGTGACCAATGCAAAAAGGAGGACTTTCCTACAGTGTTTGAGTCACTTCCTCCACACCTGCCATTTTAGTAAATCATGGTCCATGGTCTTTTTGTCTCAAGGGCACCACCTAAGCCAGTGGTAACATGTTGAGAACGCAACTTTTTATGGATAATACACATCTTGGAAATACTATTCTGCTCCCATCTACACTAAAGACTACAATTGTAATTAGATTGTTTGAAGGCTTTTTTGTAATATGCTCGGACCCAAAAAGGACAATTTCTCTCTATTGCCACATCTCAAACAATATCACCCGCTCTTCTTTTTTATTGAAACTTCACAAGATAGTAGTGTACTGTTCCTGTAGTGTCATGGCACTTCCATAAAATTGTTTTATCCCTTGATAATTTCCTGTTGACCTAATTCGCTGCTACTCTGTTTGCATTACATATATGGGAAAGAGTTGACGTGGCATCTATGAGTGGTGTGTTCTGGCGTCAGAAAGAGGCGCTTTGGTGAAAACTCTATGCTACCACTTATCAGTGTTTTCACCTGGATACAAATGAAGCATTGGGTTTCAGATATGGAATAAACAGATGCTGAGAAAATTCCACTTGATGTAAATTGAATCCGCAGAAACGGTCAGGTTCTGCTAATAATGTCTTTTAATTTGCTGTGGCATTTTTAACTACACCATGGGGGCCAAATTTACAAGAAAGTGACACATCGATCACAATGTACCACTTTTCATGTGTGCCCCTACCGCCTCCTAACGACACCATGGTTTTGCCATATTCACAATACCGTGCACAATAGTGCATGTTAGGCCAATAGCGTAAAAGTGTTTTACACTATTGTGGTGCTTTGCTGCACTAGCATAACATTTTTTGATGCTAGTGCAATAAAGTGCAAAGAGGCCTATTGATTACAATGGGTATGTCACTTAAATGCCTGCATGGAGCAGATGTTAAATATTATGCCAAAAATGGCACCGTGAAATCTTGTAGATTACGCAGTGCTATTTTTAGGGGCCCCCTAACGCTGTAACGCCCCCCTTGCATACATTATGCCTGACACAGTCATAAGGTGGTGGTAGGGGTCGCAAAGTGGTGCAATGCATGCGTTGTACCACTTTGTAAATATGGCGCAGTGAAAATTGCCTCCTTGAGCTACATAAGCGTGAAAAAGAATTACGCTAGTGTGGCGCAAGGAAGCACTAGGGCCTTGTAAATCTGGTCCTTAGAATTTCCTGTGTTTTCTTCACTCATCTTTCTTAGCTCAGTTCACAAAAACTCACAGGCAGCAAGTACATTAGATATAAGCCAGCTAGAATTGAAAGCTGTGTAGAATTTCATATAGCTCAGCAGGTCACAGCAAATGCCTGTTGATGGGGAATATGAATAAATTGAAGGTCACATAACAACATCTAAGCAGATCAACCTAGTATTTCATCCGTGAGACAGAGTTGAAAGTTGTACAAATACTTACACTTGTTCCAGAAAATTCAGTAATATTTGCTTAAATAGTAGACAGGCGAAGTATGTCAACATGAATCTGATTGTGATTTCCCTTTGTTTTGAGATATGGTTACTACCATATGCATTGCTTAGGAAGAGATGGCAATTTAAAACAAGCATTGACAAAGACCATAGGTCTACTGTTGTTTGCCAGCCTTTGGGCTTTGGCTGTGCTTGTTATGCTAAAATCTTTACCATCATAAATCTAAGAAAAAAAATGGTCTAAAGGCAAAAACATATTTTGGTATCGAAAAAACACACATTACCATAGTAGTCGTTAATACTCAAGAGGAAAGTGAAATCAGCCAGTAGCTTAAGTGTGCTAACCCACTGCCTTATGATGCTTGCTGCAGCGGCTAGAAGACAAATGTGAATGATACAACAAAAGACTAATAGATGAAGCCTGGCTGAAAACGTCTATAAATAACTATGTTTACCCATCAAAGTAGTGAAAGCAAAGTGTCCTGGCTAAAATCGGACCTAAAAATTCCAATTCGTCAGGCCTTGGCCAGCCTCTTGTCTTTACTAATGCTTTTTGTAATATTTTTGTAAAACTTGCTTACAAATTGATACAGAACCTTGCAAAGATAGATAGTGTTGCAAAGACAGATGGATACAGAGGCTTGCAAAGATAGTGTTGTAAAGACAGATAGACAGAGAGGGTTGTAGAGATAGATAATGTTGCAAAGACCGACAGAGTAGATGCCCAGGCATCTCTATTCCACTAAAGTGCGACCACTTAACTCGTCTTGCCCTTCTGACTTGAGTTGGTGTCTGTCTCCTGCTGTTTTTTCTTGTTAGCTCATCAATCAACCTCGTACTCAGTAGCTGCCCTTTCTTGTTTGTGCTGCCTGTTCTATCTGCCCCCTGTCTCTATTAACTGCTCTTTTTTTCGTCCTTCGCACCTCTTAACTGCCCCTTTTTGCATCTTTTGCTCCTCTTAATGCTCCATTTTTAATCTTGGTCTCCAATGTCAGTATATGCTTCCCTCCCCATAACCGCTCCTCCTATTCTCCAAAACCTTAATTAAAAGGGCATTGAGCAGCCTTTGTTAATGAGGGCCTTGGAGAGCAGGTGTGCTGTCACCATGCAGAATGGCATGCCTGTCTGTGCCTGTCCATGACTGTACTGCTCACAGCACAAGGATCCCTAATCCAAATGCCTCCCACAACTACACCACAGATGAACGCCACCTGCTCAACCCCAGACGCCACCACAAATGCTGCTTCTGAGCCACATCTCGGTCCCCAGTGGGCCCATTTACCTGTTTGCATTGCCACTTCATTTGCCTCCACACACACGGCCCCACACACACACACTGCACCCCTTACCAAGTCAGAACTTCAGACTCACACTCACACTACACCAAACACTCACCACACAACAACACTCACTCACATGCATGCTACTCCACACACACACACACTTTGAAAGCAACCCATTGAGATTTGGGACCTCATCGACTCCAATATATCAGACCTCCTCTTCCTGTCAGAAACTTGCCTCTGCCCCACAGAAGTGCTGTACACCCCTGCAGCCATCACTACTGGATGCAAAATCCTGCACCAGGACTAATCTCATAAACCAGGAGGAGGACTCACCATTATCCACAGAAACACCATCAAGTGTACCTCTTACATTGACCCAGAAGATACTTTTCTGAAATCCTTGCACTTTAAGTTTCAGACAGACAGAAAAAACACTATCAAAGGCACTCCTGCTTACAAGCCCTCAGGACATTGCACCCACTTCAGCAAACTTCTCACCAGCCTCACTGCACCTCCCACCATGGACACCAAAGACTTCTTACTCCTAAGTGAGCTCAACTTTCATCTCAATGACCCCGTGGACTCCAACTCCACAGACTTGTATTTGTATTTGTAAGTTATATAGCGCAGTTGTGCCTCATTTCTATTTATGCGAGCTGGCGACATTCCTTAATGGCATTCTTGTGCTATATTCATGAAATGACACAGGATGTCGTTAAGGAATGGATAGAGCAAAAAAAAGGTGCTAACAGCTGCGCAATGCCGAAAGGAAAAATATGTTAATGCTGCAAAAATGGTGTCACACCATTTTGCGGTACGTAAACATGTCGCAAAAGGGTTAGCGCCATATTTACACAGCATTAGCATCAAAATATAATGCAAAAGCAGGAAAAAGTGCAATTGCAAGCAAAGGTGGAATCATCAGGCCAGGAGGGACCCCAGGGGGACCCCAAACACCCAAGTACCAGCCAGGAGGGTACCGGAAAATCACAGGTGAAGAGAAAGTGCAAGCGTTGCTTTAGCGTGGAGGAGCATGACATCCTGGTCAGAGACGTTACGGAGCACCAACACCAGCTATTCAACACCTCCAAATTGCAAGTTGGTAGGAGAGATGCAATATGGCAGCAAATAGTGGACAAAATCAACAGTGTTGCTGAGGTGAAGGCAACTATCACTGAGGTCAAGAAGCACTGGCATGATTGCAAGCGCAGGACTAAGGAGAAACTGGCCAGGAACCGTAAGGCAGCACTTCAGACTGGAAGTGGAAGTCCTGCACCACAGGAGGACCTGGATGAGCTGGAGGAGATGGTTGCAGCAGTCATCCCGGAGGAGCTGGTCACTGGAATCGCAGGACACGACAGCGCAGACTACTAGAAACCACCACAAATACAGGGTAAGTTGCAGGGTGGGATGTCAGGAACTCCACTAATGGCAGAAGGGGGAGGCACATAGGAAACACTCAATGCATGCAAAAGGGTTGCATAGGGACACATAGGCCCTGAATCAAGATGCACCATCCTCACACAAGCCACACATGTACTGACCCTTTGGTTGTGCTATGCACACCAACATATACACTATGTCAAAATAGGCCACTCACTGTGCCTAAACTCCAGCATGTAACCACATTGCCTGGTAGGCACATGCAAATAGTGTGGCTGTGGCTCTGCCCTTACAACACCCATTGCATATAGTCAAAACTCCTGTACCAACACAACGTACACATCAGAGACTAGGACAGAAGTCAATACCTCCCCAAGGGTGGTGTCAGGGTGGTGTCTCTGGTCAAAATGCTTCCCTTCCTCAATGTCACATTGCCTTTACTCATGTGTGCTGCATCTTGCAGCCCACATTTAAATACCATCACCGCAAAACTAGTTTGTACATGTGCAGGAAGGGACACCTCCCTTCACATGAACAAATCATTCCTTCAAGACAGCCACCCGTCATAATGCTGTAACAATGCCTGTGTTGGTGCAGGGAGCACTAATTTGTGTAGGCACAGGGGAATTGCAGGGCTTTACTGTCTACAGGTAAATATAGCATATCACTGCATATCTAAACTGCTGCAGTGTACTGCAACACATCTTGCAGCTGACCAGAGCCATGCCAAATGAGGAAGTATCTGCTCTAAGGCTTGCAACCTGTGGAACACAACCCATACAGGCTGAACCCACAACAACTCACACACAACCATATGCATCATATTGGAATGGCCACAAAATAAAATGCATACAACACATTTTGCATGTATGTGAACATCATGTGTGCAGCTGAACAAGTGGCTTCAATCTTACCATTTAACAAGTTAGAGGGTTATATCAAATAGAAAATGAATGTGCGTGCTGCTGTGCAAAATAGGGCAGCATCAAGCACCATCATTTTAAAAAGGCAGGGATGCACCATATACATAAGAATACATTACACCCCTGTATACCTCCCTGCGCAAGTGGAAATCAGATGTGTGCCACTACAGCCACCCTTGCACCATAGTGCAAGGATGGCTGCAGTGAGGTGTTCATGTGCAGAAAGGAACAACGCTCTGCACAACAACAACCCTAAAATGCGATTTACTCTTACTCTCTGTGCTGCATAATGCAGCACACATAGTAAAAGCAAGATATGCAAGACAAATGTAAGCATAACCCCTAGATGTTGCCAAGCTAAACCCACCCCTTGGCTGGTGTAAGATATTTGCCCAGTGTCCTGAATACAAATAGTCAAAAATCTGAGGCTGTGTCAAAATGCAATGGGTGGTGCAGTGGTACGCCCACTGCGACACCCATTTGTACACACCTTCCATGCAAAGTGCTGCATGTGAAGGGGTTATATATACACGGTGGCATCAAGGCACAGAAAGTGGCTTCATGCCACCTAGTACATAAGGGTCAGGGCATTGTGCCATCTAAGCCTCACCAAATGTTACACTCAGGTGGCATTTGGGGCACATACATGTTAACTAGGGGCATATTAATGAGCCCCAATCGCCACGGAGCATGACTTTATGTGATGCTTCGGTGGCGCAATGCCATGAGCGGTATTTACAAGGTGGTGGTAGGCTATTTTGTGTGCCTTAATGCCACCCTGTAAATTCGGCTCCTTCACACCCAGCACTTTGTGTGGAAGGGGCATGCAATGGGTGTTGCTGTGGGCATACAAGGCAACATCACAAAATAAAATGATGGCTGGAAGATTCAAGCATCCTGGGACTGGTTTCAGGGTATCACCCTTCATCAGCCAGGCTAGCTTGAATCCAGTGGCGCAGCAAGCAAGGAACCCATGTTTGGGCAAACCTCAGCCACTTAGGGTGCACAAGGCAATATCACAAAATACAATGATGGACGGAGTGTTGAAACTTTTTAAACACTCACCCCCAGTCATAGATCAGTAGCACCAATTGTATTTTGATTCTGCCTCAGATTTAAGAAAGAGTATCAGTAAACCTGAGGCAGCACAAAAATCTAACGCCATCCCAGGGGTGGTGTTGGCAAGGCGCAATGAGGAGGTATACATTTATTCCCCCTTGTTCTTTTCTTTTCTATGTGTGCTACATTCTGTAGTGCACACAGTGGAGCTAAAGCACCATGAGTGATTGTGTATAAGCAGGAATGGACACTTGCCCACACATAGACAATCAAACCTATCAAAGCAGACATCCCTGCACGATGGTGCAAGGATGCCTTCGTTGGCGCTAAGCAGCTCTATTTAGTGCCAGCGCAGGGGACAACACAGGGGTGCACCATATGCAAATGAATACGGCACATCTCTGCATTGTGGAAATTACGCAGCGGGTGCTATCATTCTTAGCGCAGCGTTGCACTCCATCATATTCCATTACGAGTGAGCTTGACCCATGTGTGATGCACAATGCTACACATAAGTACAACCACAACCTTGGGTCAGTGACAAGCCACAGAGTCTCCAGTAACAAAAACATGATGTCCCATGTCAACAGCCAATGGAATCCAATATTGATTTTACACTATCTCATTGCAGAGGATGAGGTCTTAACTCTTACCAACTTGCCTGTCCTGGATTTTGCAGATGAGATGGATGACCAGCTGCCAACCCTCAATGAACAGACTATCCAGGATGTCCTAGGATCACTCCATACACCACCTCCAGTCACAGGGAGGACACACAGCGTTGCAGGGTCTCCACATCAACCACCCAACCACCAACACACGCCACCAGACAGTACTCACACAGCCCTAGACTCCAAGGACCCAGAGATCAGCTTTCATAGGACAGTGGTAGGAGTCCAGGGGGTGCTGGTAAAGCAGGTTTGGGTGAAGATGGAGACCACGGCAGGCAGCCTAGAGGGAGTGCGGACATGCCTCTGTCCAAATAAGGACAACTCAAATGCCATCAGAGGCACCCACTTCTTACTACATGGACTCCAGCAGTCTCTGGCAGACATAGCTGCTGTCATGAAGCATAGGCTACAACAAATGTCCTCCCAAAATGCCATCAGCATGCAGAATACCCTGGAGTCCATACAGTAGGAGGTGGCCTCCCTCAGGGGAAACATGGCTGTCTACCACTGTGATGTTGTTGCGGTCTTGAAAAATCAGCAGTTCCTCCATGCAGCAGTGATGCCTTATGTGTTGCCACAAATGGCAGCTGCCGGAAGCTTTGACCCACATCTCTATCCCCTGAAGTGTGTGTGGCACCCTCTACGACAGCATCAGCCATGGCCCAGGAGGGACCACACATATCAGAGGATGTGGAAGGAATACAATTCACAAGGAAAATCACCCAATAGTACCAGTCTGTGCCACATGGACAGTTTCTCCTTAGTTCTGGGCTTAAGATCATGCCAGTGTTGTGACAGTATGAAATGTGCCCTCTTCACCTAACCACTGTTGAATTGTGTGTTTTGTGCTGTCATTGTCTCTTCCATACCAATTGGCAATTTTATGCACGCCTCACTAATGCACACTATTCCTAACCATGTCTCATGACATGTCCCACAACCCTGGACTCCTATTGTGCTACATATCGCAATCGTTCACTCATGGGGTCAGTAAAATGGAAATTGTGTAGAAATCACAATTACAATAGCACCTGTAAATAAAGCACTTTGTACCTTGTAGAATTTCCATGTTTACTGTGATCCATCTACTCAGCTGAAAGAGAGCAATGTGTCAATCCATGTCAATGTGTACACAACATCAGTACATGAGTGCATGACTGTCAGACACTAAGCCACACACCAGGATCCGAACAAGAGAAAGCTGAATGATGGTGTTGTCAGCTACTGCCAACTTACTGTGTGTACTAAATGATTTGGAACCCATATCCTTTGAAGTAGACATACAGCTTTTATAACTCTGAACCCAATCAATGGTAATTTACCCAGATAGGAGTACCAGTACAACTTATTTGTGTGGAACAGGTAAAGCTAACCTTATCAGTGATGGCCACCTGTCAGTGTCACAGGATACATTTCCAAATTTGGCAGTTTTCAGATGTACCACACTTCCCTACAATGAAATTGCAGGACCCCATCAATGACTGGTAAAGTACCATATTTACCTGTCAAAGACAAATAACACATCCACATTGTGAATAGCTGGAACACTGGATGGCAAAAGTATGCACTAGTAGATAGAATGTAGCAGCCATTCTGATAACTCCTTGGTCATAGGGGATGCATATGAGGAACCTGGGAAATCAAGTCAGTAATCATACCGTAGGCCATTCCCCCAACTTGGCCAGTGCACTCATGAGAAGCCGCAGACACTCAATTAAATTAAAAAACGTATTAGGCTAAGATGAACAGGATTTATTTTAAAACCAAATACCAAATGAACACCTAAAACCTACTCTATTCTAATCTAACCTTTACTAGCTATCCTTAATTTACAACTACTCCTATCTAACCTATCTAACCTACGTATCTTCCACATGTAACACTACACTCTGTGGATTCGCCTACATAGGTTCAGAGATGATTTTACAACATAAAGGCCTGGAATAATGAAACTGCTTAAAGAATTCACTGTGAGCTGCCAGCTTTGCATTTTCTTCCTGTTTATATAACCTGTTAGGAGTGCGCTTTCACATGGGGATAACTTTGTTTTTGCTATAATTAACCGGCCTGTCTAGCCGGGAAAACAGCACCACTGCACATCGAAGCAGGTTTGTGTGACTAAAATGGATTGTCACATATGAGCAATCAGGTTGGGATATTCACAGCAGATCTGACAATTTTACTTTGGATTTGCCTACATAGGTTCAGAGATGATTTTACAACATAAAGGCCTGGAATAATGAATCTGCTTAAAGAAGTCACTGTGAGTTGCTGGCTTTGCTTTTTCTACCCGTTTATAGAACCTGTTGGGAGTGCGCTTTCACATGAGGACAACTTTGTTTTTGCTATAATTAACCGGCCTGTCCAGCCGGGAAAGCAGCACCACTGCACATCGAAGCAGGTCTGTGTGACTAAAATGGATTGTCACATATAAGCAATCAGGTTGGGATATTCACAGCAAATCTGCCAATTTTACTTTGGATTCGCCTACATAGGTTCAGAGATGATTTTACAACATAAAGGCCTGGAATAATCTGCTTAAAGAATTCACTGTGAGTTGCTGGCTTTGCTTTTTCTTCCCGTTTATAAAAACTGTTGGGAGTGCGCTTGCACATGAGGACAACTTTGTTTTTGCCATAATTAACCGGCCTGTCCAGCCGGGAAAGAAGCACCACTGCACATCGGAGCATGTCTGTGTGACTAAAATGGATTGTCACATGTGAGCAATCAGGTTGGGATATTCACAGCAAATCTGCCAATTTTACTTTGGGTTCGCCTACATAGGTTCAGAGATGATTTTACAACATAAAGGCCTGGAATAATGAAACTTCTTAAAAAATTCACTGTGGGTTGCTGGCTTTGCTTTTTCTTCCCGTTTATATAACCTTTTGGGAGTGCGCTTTCACATGAGGACAACCTTCTTTTTGCTATATATATATATATATATATATATATATATATATATATATATATATATATATATATATATATATATATGTATGTATACATATATATGTATGTATTTAATACACAAATACCCCAAGATGACCCTCCATCCAACAACCCCAACAATAAATTAATGTAGAAAAACCCACTACCCACTATACTTAACTTAACCTATGCCTACCCTCCACTAACCTAAGACTACACATCTAAAACCCTACATAAAACTATTCAAAATTGTAAAAGGGAGGAGATGGAACTGGGAGGTTGTACTATACCCAAATGTTCACTTCCTGCTTTTCTTTATAATCTTTTTGACGTATCGCAACATCTTCTGGTTCTCCGCTGCATCTGCCTCAATTTTTTTCAGTTTGGCTAAATCTGCCCAATGTCCCTTCTCATGTCCTGTTCAAACTGACTTGGGACTACTGCTGCAGGTGGCTGGACTGGTGGTTGTGTGGTGACTGGTGCAGCTGCCATTGAGGGCCTTGGTCGATCTGTAGCTCCCTGCACCCATGATGACTTGTCTCCAGTGTCCTTGTGTGACTGCAGTGGAGCTCCACCATGGTGAAACTCAGGCCATTCCCCTGATGCTTTCTCTCTTCTAAACCTCCTGGACATTCGGGAGTATTCGGTTCCAAACTCCATTATTTGGCAGTAGCATTCGGCCCTCTTGTGGAATGCTCGCTCTTGTACTTCTGTCATGTTGGCAGGTGAAATATGAGGAGAATCAAACATCAGCTTTGGGTGGAGGTTGTACAGATATTTAGGCCCTCAATATGACCCTGTTGGTAAATCCCACTTACCACCATGCTGACGGCCACCAACTTACCGCCACAGCGGCGGATATCCGTTCACCATATTATGACACACACACACACACACACACACACCCCCCAATCCGACAGAATTCACCCACAGACACAAATCCGCCAGCCCAAAGGTCATTGATAAACTGGAGGTATCAAAACCCACACCACTACACCAACAGAACAACTCCCACCACATTATGACCCACAAATTATCATGGCGGACATTCAACGGCAGTAAACCATTGGTGGTACATACCGCCGCGCTCACAATGGACAACCACAGACAAAACTACACTACATTGGACAATTCAACACACATCTGACACCCATACACACACAACACTCACACACCCACACCACTATAAAACACACACCCACAGTACCAACAGCCCTTTCTGAATATAATTCATTGCCACCAGACTGTCACTAAGACTACTGACAAAAACTACATACACCAATACATCCCTCACGCCCCCTACTCCACACACCCCAACACATTACCCAACACACCCTCATCAACACACATTACATAACACCCATGGCACCACAAAGGCACCCCCGTTTCACTGAAAAGGAGTTTAGAGTCATGGTGGAGGAAATCGTCAGAGTAGAGCCACAGCTATTTGGAGAACAGGTGCAGCAAATATCAATAGCCAGGAAGATGGAGCTATGGCGGAGAATCGTGGACAGGGTCTACGCCGTGGGACAGCACCCAAGAACAAGGGATGACATCAGGAAGAGGTGGATTGACCTACGGGGGAAGGTACGTTCCATAGCAGCAAGACACCAGCTTGCTACCCAGAGGACTGGCGGTGGACCCCAACCTCCTCCCTTACAACTCAGAGCATGGGAGGAGCAAGCCTTGGCATTACTGCATCCTGATGGCCTGGCCGGAGTCGGAGGAGGACTGGGCTCTGATAAGTCAACTTTGAACAATTGTCACCCCCATATCCGCATGCCATCACACACCCGCACCCTCATCGTCACTCCCATCACTCCACTACATCCCACACACCCCACCATCACATCTCACTAATCCCAATGCCAAGCCCTGCATACTATACCAATGCATGGACACCCATCACAGCCCTGCAGGGACACACATTCCTAAAGCATGCACAGCATAGAGAACTAACAATCCCACCATACACCAAAATATACAAGGAAAAGCTGGCAGGGCAACAACAACCATAGAGGGGAAGCCAGGGATGTACAATATGTCATACACATTAACCATAACACATTATTTACATCCTCACAGGTACCCCAGCCAATGTCATCAGAGAGGAGGTGCCAGCACTATCCAGTCCCCTATCTGAAGAGGACTACAGTGATGACAGCAACTCTGGACTTCAGGATCTGGACAATCTACCTGGCCCATCAGGGACCACTGGACAGCCGGTTACCTAAGCCCAGTCACAGATCACTACAGAGCCTCCCCCATCAGGAACCAACACCACAGCACTCACCCAGCATACATAAACCTCTATCCCCAGGATACGTCAATCAGCAGTGTGCCCACCTGTATAGGGACCCCAGGCTACACCTTTCACCTACGACAATCAGGGACCTGGGGTCAGTGGCAGTGGGCACACAGTTCAGGGGACAGAGGCACAGGCCAACAGGGACACTGGGAGGACTGCTGTGTGCCAGGGGGGAGGACAGGCCCAAAGAACCGACTCTCCAAGAGGCACTCTCCGAGATCCTGGGAGCTTATCAACATTCCCAGGACACGATGGGCCAGATCCTAGACAACGTGCAGGAGAACAGGCGTCTGCAGGAGGGACAGTACCAGGGGGTCAGGGAGGATTTGCAGGCCATCAACAACACCCTGATCTCTATTTCAGGGGTGCTGGCAGACATGGCAAACATTATGAGGGAGGCAGTCTCACACCAGTGGGCCTCTGCCACTAGTCAGTCATCTGAACAGCCTTCCACTTCCGCTGCTGCTAGTGGCCCATCAATCGCCCCAAATATATTGGGGATATGTCCCATTGCATAAAACTCTGCCTTCACAGTGGCCAAATCCTCTACCCGGGGGAAAGCAATGTAGCTGCACATGTGTTTTATCAGGGCAAACAACACACTTGTCAGCACTATTGAGAACATTGGCTGTGACATTCCTGCTGCCAAGTCCACTGTTACTTGAAAATAACCAGTTGGCAGGAAATGGAGAACTGATAGCACTAGCACAAGAGGGGGGATCGCAGTGGGATGACAGACAGCAGATATCAGTTCAGGCTCCAATTGGGCACACAGCTTTGTGATTGTGGCCCTGTCCAGTCTATAGGTGAGTATTATGTGCCTGTCCTCCAGTGTAGCCAAGTCAACCAGGGGTCTGTACACGGGGTATGTCTCCATCTCCTATTCACCTGCAGCAGTAGAAATCTAAGGGACAAAAGAGTGAGAAGGATGTCACAAACTGAACAAGGAGCCACAACAGTAGTCTGCAATCTGTAAACATGTATTGGGTCAGTGTGATTTGTCCAGTAAGTGCCTATTTCTCCTGTGAAGCAGCATTATTACATAGGCCTGGCCCCCCTGAAATGGGATCAACCTGTCCTGTGTGTAGTGACAGGTGGAAGTGAGGTAATGCCGCTGAGGTTGTGCGCCGTGTCGAGATGTGGTCGGGAACCACAATGCAATTCATCATTGGTTAAAATTGTGCCCTATGGGGTACAATGGCCAAGGGTGATCGGCGCCGGCGGTGACAGTATGCACCGCTGAGGACGTGACCACCATTTTCTAGCTGATTCCTCACTTGTTTCCTGGCCTTCCATAGGAGAGGACCTACACTGCGTGTGCTGCTGTGACCTGTGTCTGTAACCTACCATGGCCTGTGTGACCAGGGAAAGGGCCCCAGCCTTCACTTCAGAGGAGTTGGAGAGACTGGTGGATGGGGTCCTATCCCAGTGTGGACTGCTGTATGGGTCTCCAGTCCTACAGGAGAGTACACTGTCGGCACGATGCATCTGGCATGAATGTATGGAGGTATGTGTGAAGGCATCGTGTAAGGGGGGAGGGATGTCCTCCTGGCTGGGTAACATTGAGTGCTAGGCAATGTGGGTGCCAATAGTGCTGGAAACGGGTATGGTGGTCCATTTGTATTACTGGCTGGACTGTTTGTCTAATGGTGTTCTCCTGTCTGTATTGCCTCTGCAGGTCAGGGCTCCATCAAAAGAATGGTAGATGGTGTGCCATTGCCAAGGAGGTGCGGACCCTGGGGGTCTATAGCAGGCGGAGCACCTACTGTCGGAAACAGTGGGAGGACCTGAGAAGCTGGGCATGGAAGACCGCAGAGGCCCAGCTGGGATGGCCTCCCAATGAGGAAGGAGTGCCCGTCGAACCCTGGCTCCCCTGATGGCCCGCATACTGGCGGTGGCCTATCCAGATCTGGATGGGCGCTTCAGGGCATCACAGCAGCCACAAGGGGGTGAGTACAGTGCCCATCATTACAAGTTCTGCATGGTAGGATGGTACCCAGGTGGTGGTTGTGTGTCAGTGGGTGCCCCTAGGCCAGGTCAGACATAGCAGCGTAGGTCCTCTGGTGACTAAGGGTCTGAAGGGGAATACTGCCTACCTAGCTTGTTAGCATCTACTACTGGTCAGGGCTGCATGGGTCCCAGGTGTGCTGCAGTTGGTGGTGTGTGCTCCTCCTCATGCCTTGGTGGCTGGCAATATCATTGGCAGTGCAATGCATAGTGCGTAGGCCTGTACCCTGTGTGTGAGGGTGCTGTGTACACCAACAATGGTGTTGGTGCAGTCATTGACCCAGTATATCCTTTGTCTCTCTACCCCCCTTTCTTGATCTGTCATCCTGTCCTTATGTGCATTAGCATCATCTGGCAGAGGAGCAGAGGCACCAGTGATGGAGGGAGCTGCATCCCACAGGTCCCAGGAGGCAGAGTCCACTGACGCTGAGGGTACCAGTGGGATGGAGTGCGAGAGGATAACCAAGGCAGAGACTGGAGGGGACAATACAGACTCAGATACCTCTTCTGATGGGAGCTCCCTGGTGGTGGCGGACACCTCTGTGACCACCCCAGCTACAGGTACAGCCGTCCGCCCTCCGTACCAGCACCGCCCTCCAGGCAGGCCCCTTGGAGAGTTACCCATGACCACTCACCCAGGAGAGTGGGCATCTCCTTCGCCCCAGGAACCTCAATCCCTGCCCCAGTCAGCCCTGCTGCCCTGAGTGAGGAGTCTATTGACCTCCTGAGATCCATCTCTGTAGGGCAATCAACCATTGTGAAGGCCATCCAGAGGTTGGCAGCCCAGATGCAACTATCTAATGCATTCCTGGAGGGCATTCACGGTGGATTGGTGGCCCGACAGAGATCGATCCAGGCTCTGGCCTCCTCTCTGATGGCAGACATTGTCCCTGTTTCAACCGTCCCCCCCTCCAACTTCCACTTCCTAGTTCCAATCACCTCTACCCCAACCCATCCCAAGCAACCAGCCAGACGAGCATGCACACAAGACAACACCCAGGAGTGTCACAGGCAAACACAAGCACCACACTTCATCCCATAGGCACTCACACAAACACCATCCAGTTGCAGATACAACAGCATCAACTATTTCCACGGTCCCCCATCCTCCTCCACCTCCCACCCAGTCACGTCCACACTCACACCTGCATGCACTACATCATCATCTACCTGCATCATCACTACACCAAGCAGAACACACACCTCACTGGCAGACACCTCCACAACATCCATGCACATGTCCACTGTGTCGTCTTCCACCGTTTATGTCCCCCTCCTACAGTACACAAACCCAAGCACTCAGACACCCAACAGTCATCCACCTCACAACAGCATACAACTCATGCTCCTGCACCCAAGTCCATCAGACAAACACCTCCAACAACCACTCCCTCATACTCCACTCCCATTTCTTCTCCCTCTTCCCACCTCAATGTCCCTAAAAAGCTTTTCCTTTCCACCATTGACTTCTTCCTTACCCCCTGTCCTGCACGTATGGCCATGGTATCAAGAACCCAGCCAAGCACCTCAGCCAAACAGTCCACGGGCCCATTTCCATCAGCACCTACTCATGTTGGAAAGGATTCCAGGCCACAAATACTGAATGGGGAAGGAGCCTGCACCAGCCAGCTGAAAGGGGAAGGAGCCTGCACCTGCAGCTGTCACAGAGCCTCCACCGCCAGCCGTGGTTGTGCAGCCATCAGTGAGTGCAGGCGCTGAGCAAGAGCCTCCCACTACACTACCACCACCACCACAGCCCAGCCATCGGAGGGTGCAGGGGCAGAGCAGGAGCCTCTCACGACCACCACCACAGTGAAGCCATCAGAGGGTGCAGGGGCTGAGCATGAGCATCCCATAACCACAATCACAGTGCAGCCATCGGAGGGTGTAGGGGCTGAGCAGGAGCCTCCCACAACCACTACCACCACCACAGTGTAGCCATCGGAGGTTGCAGGGGCTGAGCAGGAGCCATTCTACAACCACCACAGTGCAGCCATCAGAGGGTGCGGGGCTGAGCAAGAGCCTCCCACAACCACCACCACCACAGTGGAGCCATCGGAGGGTGCAGGGGCTGAACAGGAGCCTCCCACTACCACCACTACAGTGCAGCCGTCACCACTGGTGGACGACATATGATCCAGCCTCCATGGGCTGCTGTGCTGCCTGCCCCCACCAGAACCAGTGGGCAAGACACCCACATGAGAGACTGTGGCCTTGCAATCCCTAGGACTAAGCACTGGGCATGTTGCCCCCTCCAGAACCAGAGGGCAAGTCACCCACCTGAGAGACTGGGCCTTGCACTCCCCAGAACCAAGCACATGGCATGTTGCCCCCTCCAGAACCAGTGGGCAAGTCACTCACCTGAGAGACTGTGGCCTTGCACTCCCCAGGACCAATCATAGAGCATGTTGCCCCCTCCAGAACCAGTGGTCTTGTTTCTGCATCCGGCTGAGGTGCTACCCCTCCTCCCCCTGAGGTGCCTGCCTATTTGCCAGCTGATGCCCCTGCAGTGTTCTCTCCATATTGGTGCAGGGAACGAGTGGGGCCTTGGACTTTTCCCTGTGGCCATGTGGCACCTGTGAAATGAGGACTGGGCAGTGTCCCTTTTTTGTACAGTTGTACATATCTGTTGCATTGCCAAATCGAATTATTACTTTGGATGTTGATCTGATTACATTCGCTTTAGTCAATCCCTGTTGTCCTTGCATTATTCAGCCAATTTACGGGGATAAATTGTTTTTCTTTTGTAGCTGGTTGTGTGTATGGGGTGTGTGTTGTGCATGTTTGTGTGTGTCACTCTCGTTTTCCTCTCCCCCTCCCTTGTGTGCTAGGCGGCTGTACTCACCGTCGTCATCTACCCCAACGTTGGTGTTCGTAGTGGAGCATGAGGTAGAATATCATCGGGAAGACTTGCAGTTTTGGTTTCATGGAGGCGTGGTTCTTCTCTGTGTCTCCAATGGTGAGCCCTTTCACTTCTGTGCTCTGTTTCCGCCAACCTTTTGATGGCGTTAGTACCGCCCCGGAAAAGGTGGCGGTTTGGCATGGCATAATGTGGTAGGCGGTACTTTGTCTTCCACCTAGCTGTAGGCGCCTACCCCCGTGGTGACTGTTATTTCCACCCAGGCGGTCGGTGTTGTATATTGGCTGTCTTTAGGAGAGATCAGCACCATGGTCATAATTTGGCGGTACTTACCGCCAGCCTGTTGGCGGTATTACCACCACTTTATCACCGACCACCAGGGTCGTAATGAAGGCTATAATGTACACTGCAACTGCAGATAACACATACAGTCCAACACACATTCCTCAACAATGACTTACTCCTCATCTATGACCATTTCCTACCAGCCATCAACAGTATCATGCACATGTCAATTGGATGACGGAAGTCTATTTTTAAACAACAGGGCCCAGAGGTGATTGGACAAAATTATCCATGCTCAACATTTGTGTCTTATAACTTGTGAGGATTATGTGCCCCAACAAGTCTGGATTTCCTGTGTCCCTGTGCATTAGGGAGGCTGTGCGTGTAATCCATCACCTCGACACACCTGGTGAAACATCATGGCTTGCCCAGTCATCATGGAGGTAAGGTGAAGGCCAAATGATAGGAGGTATGGTAACTTTCCACCTGCTATTCTAAGGTTTGGTAAATCAACATTAATGTGTCCCATTGTAAGACCTGGCCTGAGCATACATTACAAGGGGGCACGCCATTGCCCATGATGTACCCACATGTACAACTGATGTAATCTTCCAAGAAAGTTTGGGGATGAGGCTGAGCTGCACATCAAAGTTGTCAACACATTACAGAGCTAAAGCCCCCTAACGTGTGCTATGTAGTGCTACACGTGTTAAACGGTACACACAGCATGGGGGCCTATAGGCCCATGGTGAATTTGGCACTGCAGTGGTTGCTGCAACACTATCCAGAAACATTGTACATCATTTGCACATGCATGTCAGACATCATCAGTGTACCAGGCATGCTGTTGGAAAATGGGTTATTGGTAAGGGCAGGTAAGTATCTACACTTAGCAATAGGTCACTAACCTCCACTTAGGGTCAGTTAGGTCTCAGTAAATTAAACATAGCTCAACCCTTGGTAGCTTGGCAAAGAGAGACAAAGGCTTAACTTAAGAGACAAAGGGGGTCATTCCGACCCTGGCGGTCCATGACCGCCATGGCGGAGGGCAGCGGAAGCACCGCCAACAGGCTGGCGGTGCTTCCTGGGCTATTCTGATCGCGGCGGTAAAGCCGCGGTCAGAAAAGGGGAACCGGCGGTTTCCCGACGGTTTTCCCCTGGCCCAGGGAATCCGCCATGGCGGCGCTGCTTGCAGCACCGCCACGGGGATTCCGACCCCCTTCCCGCCAGCCTGTTTCTGGCGGTTGTCACCGCCAGAACCAGGATGGCGGGAACGGGTGTCGTGGGGCCCCTGGGGGCCCCTGCACTGCCCATGCCACTGGCATGGGCAGTGCAGGGGCCCCCTCACAGGGCCCCATACAGATTTTCACTGTCTGCTTAGCAGACAGTGAAAATCGCGACGGGTGCCACTGCACCTGTCGCACCCCTGCAACTCCGCCGGCTCCATTCGGAGCCGGCTTCCTCGTTGCAGGGGCTTTCCCGCTGGGCTGGCGGGCGGCCTTTTGGCGGTCGCCCGCCGGCCCAGCGGGAAAGTTGGAATGACCGCGGCCGTCTTTTGACCGCGGGGCGGTCATTCGGTGGTAACCGCATGGCGGGCGGCGACCGCCGCCCGCCGCGGTCAGAATGACCGCCAAAGTGTAAAGCATTCAAATATCACAAAACATTAATTAAATAAAGCACAGGAAACAGTTTAAAAATCTAAAATCAATTTATAAAAATAGGACATATTTTGAGCTTTAACATGACACCAATATGAATATAATCAGATAAGGGGAACCGGAGATATGATTTTTTTAAAGAATTAATGCTTTCTAGTGAATAGAAACAAAAAGCGCCAAACTGGTCATCTGGTCGCACCTCAAATGGTGCAAAGTTAAAGTTTAAGGCCGACCCCGATGGAGCCTGGCTTGGCTACAGCCCGCATGAGGCCTCGGTCAAAAGTTTACCTGAGGACTTAGTCATTTTTCTGAAGATTTTCTTCAACGGGACCAAGTCGCCAGTCCAATCCGACCTCCTGGAACTCTTCCTCAGATATGTGTTGCGGGAGCCCTCGGTGGAGATTTTTACCTTCGGGGTGAAAATCCTTCGACTGGGGCAAACCTGAATCTTGATCTGACGTCCTTCGAGCCCTCTTCGGATACAGTGCCTGGGAGGTCCAGGTCAACTTCCTACGTTTGGACTTAGTCACTTTTTTGGGTGGGTCACGGTTGAGGCAAGCCGGCTAGAGTTGCCGTGGCGGGTCGGTCCCTTTATGGAGCTTTTTTTGCAAAAGTTCTCCAAACTTCTGCAAACTTCTGGATCTTCTTCCAGATGTTCCTTTAAGGGTCATTTGAGGTCCATTGTTCACCCCAAGGATACTGAAATGCTCCTTGAGGGTGTGGACTACAACTTCCAGAATGCACCTGGCACAAACTCCTTTTTGGCCAATGGGCAGTGGTCAGCTGGTTGGTTTCTTCCGGAGTTGGTGCCGGGGACTCTGGTCAGCAAGCTTTCACCTTTAGCAAACAGGGAGTCCCTCCTTGAACCAGTTGAAGCCAGGCAAAGTCCTTCTTGTGGTGAAGCTCAAGTGTGCAGCTGGTGCAGTCCTCCAGAGTGCAGCGTCCAGATGCAGGTCTGGGGTCCAGCAGAGCAGTACTTCTTCTTCTGTAGTTCTTCCGTGTTGGAATCTGATAGGGATCTGAGGTGTGGGTGCAGGTCTCCCAGTTTTATCCTTGCTCCTGCATGAAAAGAAAGGGGGTCCTGGTTCTCTAATCAGGGGCAGGGTCCTTCCCCCTGTGATGACCACTTTCTGGGAAGTGTGGCAAAAATCAATCCCAGGGAACAACATTCCTCAAAAATCCATCATGGCTGAAAGCGATTTTTGGAGGTTACATCTGGCTGAGCCCACCCACTGGTATGGCTAAATTTCCTAAACACACCCCTCTCCTGCCCTCTCCTAATCTAATCAAGGGGGCACCTAATTGCCTGGGTTTGCAGGATATGAGGGTGTTGCTGTGTTGGTCCAAATATCCTTCTCTGCCTTTGAAGACCAGTTTGGCATCCCTCCCCATTTCCTGTTTCTCCATCTGCTGAGGGGAGATCTCCTCCCCCAGGCACATCTCTTTGTGTTGAGCCTGGCCACTTCACGCCTCATCCCGCAGCCTGGCCAGGCTGCCAGAGGCTGGCTAATCAGAGCAAAGCAGCAAAAACACTGCAGGGCTGAAGCTGTCAACTTTTCAGGTAAAGTTTAAAACTCCTTACCTGAACAAGTTATATTAAATCCCACAACTGGAAGTTGGGGGATTTATTATAACAATTATTTTGATACCAAACTTGTTGTATCTGTTACTTAAGGAGACTTTTAAAATTAAAATAAAGTCTCCCCATTCTAGCCTATGAAGGCCATTCACTACAATGAGAGAAAAACTAATTTGGCTGTTTTACCTCACTAGGGCTTATACAACTACTTTTCATAAGGTCCTTGCATATAGTTACATGGCAACCAGCCCTAGGGGAACATAGGGCACACCTTAGGGGTGGCCTACAGGTAAAAATAAGGTAGTTTAAGACTTTGAAACTACTTTTAATTCCAAAGTCGAATTTGCATGTTACTTAAATTTAAAAACAGCCAGCAATGCAGGCATGCCTTTAAAATGACACTGGGCTCCTCAGCAGTGCACCTATGGGGCGCTACCTATGCTGGGGTCCCTAAACTTACATGCCCTACCATATACTAGGGACTTATAGGTAGGTAGATTTTGACAATTATAATTAGCCTAATTTGCATATTCACTTTACACAGAACACTGGCCCTGGGACTGGTAAGCAGTACCTAGGGCACAGCCAAGAGTCAGCAACCACCAGTACCTGTCCAAAAAGTTTGGGGGTGACCAGGGCAAAAAGGAGGACTTTCCTAAACATGCAGACAGAATTCACATCATATGCATATGTGATGCGACCAACATCACTCACAAATATCATGGTGGCAGGACCATGTTGTGAAAACTGCTTGAGATCTGGTGTGGAAAGAATCAAAGACTTTTCACACAACCATCTGGAGGTTAGTTGTCTACTAATTGTGTACCCTGCTGAGTGTTGTACACCACAATTTGGCTCCTTGCAGTACTACAGACTCATTATATCTGAAGGGTACTGAGACACCTGTAGTGTATGTGTCTCCTACATAAGCCCCCTACAGACTGCTGCAGATATAACTCACATCTGTACCATCTTGTCAGTAAGTGTAAGCTATGTGTGGTACTCTGTGCTGACAATGGTACTGTGACAAAGTGGTTGTAAAAAGGCATGCTATGTAGACAAACAGCTGCCCTGAGACCTATCATGGTAGACACCAATGAATAACTGGCCGGCCATTTCACACAATTTCATGCCAGCACAAGTTGCCCCTTGAACTACATACAAGCTGTTCTCTTTGCAAAACATTCCAAAATACACGAGGTCACAATCCATTCTCCAATGATATCAGATCATTTGTCAGGCAAAAACATCTTTCATAGCATTCCATACTTTAGACTGACTCACACCAAACCCTGAATTAGCACCCATGACGCACAAGATAACACTTACTGGATGCATCGGGGTCTTCAAATTGCCCAACCTCTCCGACGGTGTAGGATGCAGGTCCACCTTCAAGAAATGGATGGAAAACATTGCTTACTGTAATTTGTACATATCAGTCAATGGACGACATTATATACTGTTAACTTGTTTGGCTGAGTGAGCAAGTCATCCTAGTGGTAGAGCAGAGCAACTGACAAACATCTATGATCAGTCAATCACACATAGGGGGTCATTCTGACCTCGGCGGTAAAAGGCCCTTACCGCCGGTCAGAAGACCGCCATAACACCGCCGCGGCCGCAGTTAACCGCCACGGTCATTCTGACCCACAACGGCCAAACCTCCAAAATTCCGTCCTCCACTGCAGCCCGCCACATCAGCGGGCAGCGAGAAACTGGAGATGACCAAACCTCCACCGTCACGCCAACAGAAATACGCCCATGCCATTACGACCCACGAATCCACACGGCGGTCATTCAAACGCGGTATTCCATTGGCGCTACACACCGCCGCGGTCAGAATACACACACAGCACCAAAACACAGCCACATTGGACAATTTGAAATACACACACCTGATACACATACACACACCACTCCCACACAATCAACCAACTATAAAACACACACCCACATCACCCACAAACCCCTGCGACCATAATTACTGAGAGAAGGAGAGAGAGACACAGCAGACAATCCAAAGCAAGACACACTGAGGCACACTACACCATCACACACACCACATAGTAGCACAAATCACCACTCACCAACATACTCATCATCACATACACCACCCCACACCTCACCCACACCACCCCATGGCACCCCAAAGGCACCCACGCTTTTCGGACCAAGAACTCCGGGTCATGGTGGAGGAAATCCTAAGAGTGGAACCCCAGCTCTTCGGCTCGCAGGTGCAGCACACCAGTATAGCTAGGAAGGCGGAGCTATGGCAGCGGATCGTGGACAGGGTCAACGCGGTGGGACAGCATCCCAGGAATAGGGAGGACATACGCAAAAGATGGAACGACCTACGGGGGAAGGTCCGATCGATGGTCTCCAGGCACAACATCGCGGTCCAGAAGACTGGCGGCGGACCCCCACCCACCCCTCCCGAATTCACATCGTGGGAGCAAGACGTCTTGAACATCCTGCATCCTCAGGGCCTCGCAGGAGTAGCCGGAGGAATGGACTCTGGTAAGTCCAATCTCAACTACTATATCCCCCCCACCCCACCAGCATGCCAACCCACACCCCCACCCTCACCCCCAACCCCCCAGCACACATCCTCCCTGACAATGTCTCACCAGCACAACCCACCCATCCCAACACCAACTCCTGCATGCCAACACAAATCATGGGCACCCATCACCTAAGCATGACCACTGCACTAACCCCACCCCCCACTAACTACCCTCACAACACCTCCCTCAAGGGAATGCCTGCACTGGGGGACAAGGGCACCCATAACACGCACGCTATTGCACACACAGAAACAATAACCAAACTCTCTTACCCCATGCAGGACCCGAACGACAACACACCAGCCAGGAGGGTCCAGAAGTGTCCATCCCACCACCAGAACAGGCCCACACTGAGGATAGCAGCTCTGTCGACAGTGAACCTGATGACCAGCCCGGACCATCGGGGACCTCTGGGCAGTCGGTTCCCCTCAGGCAGCCACAGGCCACACCAGACCCGACCCCCTCTGCCAACACCAGCACAGCTCCCACCCAGCGGGCCCTTGCCTCTGTCTCTAGGACAGCTCAATCAGCGGTGTGTCTGCCACTACAGGGCACCCAGGCTAACCCAACACCCCAACAACAACAGGGACCTGGGGGCAGTGGTAGCGGGCACACCGTCCAGGGGACAGAGGCCGGGGGAAACCGGGCAGCTCAGAGGGCTGCTGTGCGACAGGGGGGGGAGGAGAGGCCCAGGGAACCCACTCTCCAAGAGGCCCTCACCACCATCATGGGGGCATACCACCACTCCCATGAAACGATGGCGACGGTACTGGCCAGGTTCACTGAGATCCAGGCACAGCAGGAGGAACGCTACATGGGGTTCAGGGAGGAGCTGAGAATCATCGGGACCGCAATGGGGACCATCGTCCTGGCCCTCCACAGGATAGAGGACGCGTTGCGGGACCATGGTGCACCAAACAGGGCCCCTGTCACTAGCCCGGACCAGGAACAGCCTACCACCTCCGCCGGCGCTAGTGGACAGGAGGTCCCAACACCTCGACAGCCCCCCAGAACCCCACCTCCTGCTGAAGAACAACCACCCCGTAAGAGGAGCCTGAGACCAAAAAAAAAGACAGAGTAGGATGTCAAGACCCCCGCCAGCAGGACATACCCCCTCAAGTCTTCCCACTGTCCCACATTGCCACCCTGTCCAACCATGAACTGCCTATGCTCCATCCTTCCACAGGCAAAAGGACAATGCACCTGTGAGACTGAGAACTGGACTCTGCCATGGATATTCCTCCACCCCCACCCATCACCCTTAGAATCACATGTACCGATATCTAGCACTGTAAATAAATCACATTTTGCACACAAATCTGTTTTGAGTCATGCTGTATTATTAACAAATGTATTACATATTACTGTTCGATTTCTGTTCTGTCAATTAGTCATGACAACATACCAATGTCAATACGCTGTATTTCATGGGTGAACCAAGCAGAAGTCAGGTACTGAGTCAGACAGCACTGAGAAGGGAAGGGAAAGGCAAAAATTAATGAAAAACATCTGTGGGGAACTACAGAAAGTACAGATGCAGGAGGCTATAAGCAATTGTGAAATGGCGTGGGTGATTCTTACCTGTGTGTTACTGGAAATACTGTTGTATCACTCTGTCCCTATTGTCTGTGTCGTCCTCAGAGTCTTCCTCCTCTTCACTCTCCACAGGCTCCACAGCTTCTACAACACCACCATCTGGACCATCCTCCTGCAGGAAAGGCACCTGGCGTCGCAAAGCCAGGTTGTGGAGCATACAGCACGCCACGATGATATGGCACACCTTCTTTGGTGAGTACATTAGGGATCCACCTGTCATATGCAGGCACCTAAACCTGGCCTTCAGGAGCCCAAAGGTTCGCTCAGAACGCCCATGGGCCTCATTGTACCGTTCCTCTGCCCTGGTCCTGGGATTCCTCACTGGGGTCAATAGCCACGGCAGGTTGGGGTAACCAGAGTCACCTATTAGCCACACACGCTGTCTCTGTAGCTGTTCCATCACATAGGGAATGCTGCTATTTCGCATAACATACGCGTCATGCACTGACCCTGGGAACTTGGCATTTACATGGGAGATGTACTGGTCAGCCAAACAGACCACCTGGATATTCATTGAATGGTAATTCTTCCTGTTCCTGTACACCTGTTCATCGTCATTTGGGGGGACTAAAGCCACATGGGTCCCATCAATTGCACCAATGATGTTGGGGATGTGTCCAAGGGCATAGAAATCAGCTTTCACTGTAGGCAAATCACCCTCCTCTGGGAAAATGATGTAGCTCCGCATGAGTTTCATCAGGGCAGACAACACTCTGGATAAGATCTTGAAAAACATAGGCTGAGACATCCCAGATGACATGGCCACTGTTGTCTGGAATGAGCCAGTTGCAAAGAAATGGAGGACAGACAGAACCTGCACTAGAGGGGGAATTCCTGTGGGTTGGCGGATGGGGGACATCAGGGCTGGCTCCAGCTGGGCACACAGTTCATGGATGGAGGCTCGGTCAAGTCGGTATCGTAGTATTATGTTGCGTTCTTCCATTGTGGACAGGTCCACCAGCGGCCGGTACACGCGAGGATTCCTCCTTCTCATCGCTAGTCCCAGCGGACGGTGCCTAGGAAGGAGAATATGGAGTACAGAGTCAATCCACTCACAGGTACGTACAACACAGCTTGCACAGTACAGGTAAATGTATGGTTTGATATGTTTGTATGTGTGCCATTGCAAGGCCTAGGCCTGTGTGACACATTAGAAATTAAGCCATGTGGGCACTTGAAATGGCCGATGCCTGACCTGTGAAGTGGGACAATGGGATGTGAGGTCACTGCGCTGGCGGGGCACACCGTGGCGGAAGGCGGTCGAAGACCGCTGTGCGAAGACGCATTGGTTAACATTGAAGCCTATGGGTTTCAGGAGCCAATGACGATGTGCGGCAGCGGTCGCGGGACGCACCGCCGCGGTACGCACCGCCGCGGGCGTGACCGCCATTTTCTATCTGCTCAATCATTCGAGACCTGATCATCCACAGGAGAGGACCTATACTGCAAGTGCTGCTGTGAACTCGGTCTGGAAGTGACAATGGCTGCTGCTACTGGTGAAAGGGCCCCCGCCTTCAGTTCAGAAGAGTTGGAGAAGCTCGTGGACGGGGTCCTCCCCCAGTATGCGCAACTCTACGGTCCTCCAGACCAACAGGTGAGTACACTCAGTGCACATTGAATGGGTTATGCCTGTGTGGGGGGGGGGATGTAAGTTGGTGGGGTGTGGAGGGAATGGGGAGTGCAACGCACGACAGATGAGATAATGAGAACCATGATAAGGTTGGGGAGGGGGGGGCATGTACTCCAAACATGCAGATCTGTGACGGTTTCTCTTTCCCACCCTGTACATGTCAAACAGGTGAGCGCCCACCAGAAAATCGATATTTGGCGTGCCATCGCCGAGGAAGTCCGGAACTTGGGGGTCCACAACAGACGGGGCACCCACTGCCGCAAGAGGTGGGAGGACATCCGCCGCGGAACGAGGAAGACCGCAGAAACACTGCTGGGGATGGCCTCCCGACCTAGGAGGGGTGCCAGTCGCACCATGACCCCCCTGATGTCCCGGATCCTGGCGGTGGCCTACCCTAATTTGGATGGGCGCTTGAGGACAGCACAGCAGACACAAGGGGGTGAGTATCCGCACATTCTCCTATCTGTATGCGCATTGGAGGCATCTGGGTGGGGGAGGAGGGCTGTGGGTGACATTAGGCCCGGGCGCTCTCTGTAGTGTAGTCCGCTCCCTTAGGCATGGCCCTGTGCCCCCGGCCCCCACCTCTGTAGGGTGCCAAGTGCAGCTACCCATGCTCCAGCATCACACATGTGCGCGTGTGTTGTCCCTAGACCTGTTTGCCTAGTCAGAAGTACTGAGTAGTGTACCCCAAGTTCGCGACTTAGTGCACGAGGCACCTGTGTCTGTCCTCTCCGCAAAGGGTATTGCTAAGGCATGCACTCAACTTTGTTTAATTTCTCCCCCCACCCTAAATCTTTGTCTTCTTGTGTTTTAGCATCATCAGGCGGAGGAGATTTGGCGTCGGAGCAGGAGGGAGCTGCAGGTCACCAGGCCCCGGTGGGCACTGACACAGACACCGAGGGCACCAGTGATCCGGAGGGCGAGGGGAGCACCACAACGGGGGCCGGTGGAGACACCAGCGACACGGACACGTCCTCGTTTGGGAGCTCCCTAGCGGGGGCGGCACCATCTGTGGCCCCCGCAACAACAGGTACAGCCGCCACCCAGCGCACCAGCACCGCCCTCCCAGCAGCCCCTCAGTCTTCGCTCCGTGGCCGCTCGGCCAGGAAGGCGCGCGTCTCCTTCGCCCCAGGCACCTCAGCCCCTGCCTCTGTTACCCCTGCTGCCCTCAGTGCGGAGCTCATTGACCTGGTGAGGACGGTCATTGTTGGGCAGACTACCCTTCTGAATGCCATCCAGGGGGTGGAAAGGGAGGTGCATCGGAGCAATGCCTACCTGGAGGGCATTCATTCGGGTCAGGCTGCCCATCAACGAGCGTTCACTGCTTTGGCCTCAGCACTGACGGCAGCCATTGTCCCTGTCTCCAGTCTCCCTCTTCTATCTGCCTCCACCCTCTCTGTCTCCTGTACCTCAACCTATCCCATCCACACCATCAGACCAGCCTGCACACACCTCAACACCCAAGGCCAGCTCATCCAAACATAAGCACCACAGAAAACACAAGCATTCACCCAAGCAACACACAGATGCAGACATATCAACAGTCACTACCACCTCTGTGTCCCCGTCCTCCTCATCTCCCTCCTCCCTCCCTGTGACGTCTACACTCACACCTGCATGCACCCCAACATCAGCCAGTTCTTCCACCACCAGCAAACCCTCCACTACAGTCCGCACACCTGCAGTCACTACCCCCACTGGCATTTACACGTCCCCTGTGTCCTCTCCCACTGTGTCTGTCACCCCCTCTTCCAAGACACATAAACGCAGGCAGACACCCAAACAACAGCCAACCACCTCACCACAGCCTACGTCCCAGTCACCTGCACCCAAGGACAGCACACCTGGCTCTCATACAACCACATCCTCTTCCTCCACTTCTCTCACCACTACTCCTACCCCTTACCTTGGTCCCAAGGAAAATTACCTCTCCAGTTTTGACCTCTTTCCCTCCCCCGACCCACCCCCTCCAACTGGGAAAAGTCCCAAGGGCACCTCAGCCACCACCAGCCCAACTACTACAGTGCAAGTGGTGCATGGCATGTGGAGTCCACCCTTTGGCGGCAGTAACACTTCGGTGAGCAGCAAGGGGACAGCCAGCCCCCCCCAGGCAAGAGGACCCGGAAATTGAAGGGCCGCCGTGAGCGGACAGAGACGGCTGCCCCCAAGGAGGTGACTCCGGCCACTTCACCGGCCACAGCAGCCAGGGGAGGCAAGGGCCCGAGAGCCCCATCTAAGGAGCGGAAGGACAGCAGGGCGGAGAGGACAACCACCAGGAGCGCGGAGCAGGAGGGCCCCACAAGCCCCATCCCGGCTGCAAGGGACGACTCCAAAGGGCCCAGGACTCACTCCCCGAAGGGGCCTGACACAGCACGGTCGGAGGGCGACTGAGCAGGGTGTCCAGGCCAGGTATGACTCCCTTGACATACTGCAAGAGCACCGCTGAACAGGGCCCCGCCGTGAAGACAGGTACCGCTGAACAGGGCCCCGCCGTGCAGAAGAGCACCGCTGAACAGGGCCCCGCCGTGAAGACAGGTACCGCTGAACAGGGCCCCGCCGTGAAGACAGGTACCGCTGAACAGGGCCCCGCCGTGAAGACAGGTACAGCTGAACAGGGCCCCGCCGTGCAGAAGAGCACCGCTGAACAGGGCCCGCCGTGCAGAAGAGCACCGCTGAACAGGGCCCCGCCGTGAAGACAGGTACCGTTGAACAGGGCCCCGCCGTGAAGACAGGTACCGCTGAACAGGGCCCCGCCGTGCAGAAGAGCACCGCTGAACAGGGCCCCGCCGTGCAGAAGAGCACCGCTGAACAGGGCCCCGCCGTGAAGACAGGTACCGCTGAACAGGGCCCCGCCGTGAAGACAGGTACCGCTGAACAGGGCCCCGCCGTGCAGAAGAGCACCGTTGAACAGGGCCCGCCGTGAAGACAGGTACCGCTGAACAGGGCCCCGCCGTCTCAAGCACCGCTCCGCTGGGCCCTTCCTGTCAAGCACCGCTCCGCTGGGCCCTTCCTGTCAAGCACCGCTCCGCTGGGCCCTTCCTGTCAAGCACCGCTCCGCTGGGCCCCGCCGTCTCAAGCACCGCTCCGCTGGGCCCCGCCGTCTCAAGCACCGCTCCGCTGGGCCCTTCCTGTCAAGCACCGCTCCGCTGGGCCCTTCCTGTCAAGCACCGCTCCGCTGGGCCCTTCCTGTCAAGCACCGCTCCGCTGGGCCCTTCCTGTCAAGCACCGCTCCGCTGGGCCCCGCCGTCTCAAGCACCGCTCCGCTGGGCCCTTCCTGTCAAGCACCGCTCCGCTGGGCCCTTCCTGTCAAGCACCGCTCCGCAGGGCCCTTCCTGTCAAGCACCGCTCCGCTGGGCCCCGCCGTCTCAAGCACCGCTCTGCTGGGCCCTTCCTGTCAAGCACCGCTCCGCTGGTCCCTTCCTGTCAAGCACCGCTCCGCTGGGCCCCGCCGTCTCAAGCACCGCTCCGCTGGGCCCTTCCTGTCAAGCACCGCTCCGCTGGGCCCTTCCTGTCAAGCACCGCTCCGCTGGGCCCTTCCTGTCAAGCACCGCTCCGCTGGGCCCCGCCGTCTCAAGCACCGCTCCGCTGGGCCCTTCCTGTCAAGCACCGCTCCGCTGGGCCCTTCCTGTCAAGCACCGCTCCGCTGGGCCCTTCCTGTCAAGCACCGCTCCGCTGGACCCTTCCTGTCAAGCACCGCTCCGCTGGACATCGCCATGTCATGCACCGCTGCGCTGGGTCCCGCCGTCTCAGGCACTGTTTATGGTTCACTGTGCCCACCATGCCTCCTCCTTGACCAGTGGACTCTGTAATCCACCTGAGAGACTGTGGCTTTGCACTCCCCAGGATGGCACAGTGGGCAATCCACCCACTGTAGAGACTTGAGAGACTGTGGCTTTGCACTCCCCAGGATGGTCCAGTGGGCAACCCACCCACTGTAGAGACATTGAGAGACTGTGGCTTTGCACTCCCCAGGATGGTCCAGTGGGCAACCCACCCACTGCAGAGACTTGAGAGACTGTGGCTTTGCACTCCCCAGGATGGCACAGTGGGCAATCCCCCCACTGTAGAGACTTGAGAGACTGTGGCTTTGCACTCCCCAGGATGGTACAGTGGGCATGGTGGCTCCTCGTGGATCTGGCGTCGTGGACTCATGTGGCTGTGGTGGCCCCCCCTTCCCTTCCCCCTGAGGTGCCTGTAGTTTTGACATTGAATGCCCCTGCAGTGTTCTCTCCAAAGGACTCAGGTCTCGTGTGTGGGCTTTGCCCTTGTTTCGCAGAACCTTGGCCCACGGACATGTTAGATTCGTAGGATGTGCAGGACTTGTTACTTCAGTGATACACTGATGTGTATATCTTTTTGGTTTTTGTAAATATTTTTCACGGTTGCTCAATTATTTCCAGGTGCTTTTTTTGTACATGAAAATGTATTCCAAATTTGGTTGTGTCATTGTATTTTTAAAGGGGCTTTGTGTGGTGTCACTGTGACTTCCTGCTCTGCATTGGTGTGTACATATTGGGGGGGTGGGGGGGTTGCATATGTGTATGCCCATAACCTTTCTTCCTCCCCCCTCCCGTGTGTCGTAGGTGCAGTACTCACCGTTGACGTCTGCGCCGGAGTTCGTACTCGTGGTAGATGAGCAGGTAGACGAGAGCAGGTATGATGTTCAATTCGGGTTCCATACTGTCCGGATTCCGCGTGGAGTGTCTCGAGGTGAGCGTTTTCCATTGAAAATGTCTGTTTCCGCCGTGTTTTTATCGGCGGGGCTCCCGCCCCGGAAAAGGTGGCGGATTGGTGGGTCGTGATAGGGTGGGCGGTACATTGTCTGCCGCCTGGCTGTTGGCGGTGACCGCCGCGCTGTTTGTTTGTTCCGCCGTGGCGGTCGGAGTGTTAATGCGGCGGGCTGTGTTGGCGGTTCCCGCCAGGGTCAGAATTGCATTTTTTTGACCGCCGGCCTGTTGGCGGGTTGGCCGCCGCTTTATCACCGACCGCCAGGGTCAGAATGACCCCCATAGTCTCAGATAATATTGACCCATACACCTACAAACCATCACTTTCCCTGACACTCCTGTGGTGCTTCTCACTGCACCATTAATACATGTCATTGGATTACTGTCGCCGGGACAAAAGTGCCAGGAAGCCGCCGGTCCCGGCGGTGCGACCACGGCACTCCCACCGCGGTCGTAATCCCCTAGATTTCACCGCCAGCCTGTTGGTGGTGAAATCCGTCAAAACATGACCCCCATAGTATATGGTGTTTGTGATACACAATGAACTGGAACAGGGAAGTGCTAGTGATCTTTGCCCAGTGCATGGTCAGGCTCCCTTACATGGCCTTGGACAATGACACAAAGGGGCCAGTAGAACAACAGGGGTGCAGCACCAATTGCATCTATGCAGTCCTGTGGCTCTTAGTGCACCTGTTACCCCCGCCATGTGTGCATCTAATGAGAATTAAGGCACAGCATAATGCAGCTGGTGTCCAACTGCATCTTTTTATGTGTAGATAGATGATACACTCAGCAGGAATTGCAACAGATCATCACGACTTCTGGTGAGTACATTGGGGACCCATCTCATACATTGTTATGCCCCCATATCACACCTGATCTCAACAGCCATTCAGAGAGCCTGAACAATTTAAATAAGGGATTTCTCATCTTACTCAGTGGCTTATACATTTGCCACCCAAACAGGTTTTGAGATCCCCTTCCATACATGATGCAGGCCTCATTTGGTGCTGCTCATTACTGAGTTGCCCTATGCATGCATCACAAAATGTTGTAATGGTTGTGCAGGGAAAATGGTACATCTGTCTAACATCGGCTTCATTATTGTATATCTGATTTGCAGGTCTAAGGTGGCACTGGTACTCTTCATACAGGTAGCATACGACATGTCCAGATCCACAAGCATTACATGCAGCACTCAACCGTATCTGCAACTGTCATGCACATGCAAAAGTAAGGACTTTGTATGGAAATGTCAGACTTGCCAACTGCTCCACCAATCTCTATACCTAGATGATCCAGCAGGTCCTGCTCCCTTGAAATCAGATCTGCCCAGCGATGCTTGAGTTGGTGGTTGTTCCTTCCACTGCCAAAGGTCTGTGTAAGGTGGTGGAGCACCTTACCCCACCTTGGCCGCAGCACCTCTGAGGGGTAGCCAAGAATAACAAGACCACCCAGTTGAAGCATCATAGGGAGGTAGTGCTGAGCAAGCCCGATGAACCACCCTATCTCATCTGCCGACATCGCCTCCATCCTCCCTTTCCCAGACATACTGCAAATGCAGTTCACCCAAAAGAAAAAAAAAGAAAAAATACCTAACACAACTAGCAGATCTACTCCAACAACTATGCTACCACAGACAAACACCCCACAATACAATGACTAATAAAGGACACTTACAATACAAAAGCCAAGTTCAAAGACAAATAAGAACAACACCTACAGGACACAGTACAATAAACACTCCAAACACTCTAAACACTCTAAGGTCCTCATTATGACATTGGTGGTAAATGCCGCTTATCGCCACGGTGCCGGCCACCAACATACTGCCGCGGTGGAGAATATCTGTATTCCATATTTGGACACACACACAGCAATCCGAGGGAATACAGCCACATACACAAATCCGCTAGCCAAAGGTCAGTGGAAAAGTGGTGGTCCCAACACCCATACTGTTATGCCAACAAAACAACGCCCATCACATTATGATCCACGAATCACCACAACGGATATTTGACGGCGGTAAACCATTGGCGGTACACAGCGCCGTGCTCAGAGTGGACACCCACATACAAAACAACACTACATTGGCCAATATGAAAAACACACACCTGACACTCATACACACACCACACCCACACACCCAGACCACTATAAAACACACACCCACATTACCCACAACCCTTTGCGAATACAAATTATTGCCACGAGACTGACACCAAGACCACTGTGACAACTATAAACACACCACTTACACCCATACATCCCTCATGCACCCCACATCACACACCCCACCACATTACGCAACACACTCTCACCTACACACACCACACAACACCCATGTCCCCACAAAGGCAACCACGTTTCACTGATGAGGAGTTAAGGGTCATGGTGGAGGGAATTGTCAGGGCTGAACCACAGCTGTTTGGAGCACAGGTACAGCAGATAACCATTGCAAGGAAGATGGAGCTATGGCAGAGAATCATGGACAGGCTGAACGCTGTGGGACAGCACCCAAGAACAAAGGAAGACATCAGGAAAAGGTGGAATGACCTAAGTGGGAAGGTACATTCCATAGCAGCAAGGCACCAACTCGCCATAGAGAGTACTGGCGGTGGACCTCCTCCTCCTCCCCCACAGATCACAGCATGGGAGAAGCAAGTCTAAGGAATACTGCATCCTGAGGGACTCACTGGAGTAGCCGGAGGACTGGATACTGGTAAGTCAACAATTACCACTTATCACCTCCAATTCCTGCATGCCATCTCACACCCTCACCCTCACTCCCATCACTCCACTCCATCCCACATACAGCACCAATGCAGATGACTGACCCCACTGCCAAGCCCTGCATGCTATACCAATGCACGGACAGCCCTCCCAGCCCTGCATGGACACCCATCACAAAAGCATGCACAGCATAAGGAAACTAACAATACCACAATACATCACCATATGCAAACGATAGAGGGAAAGCCAGGGATGTGCAATATGTCACACACATGAAGCATAATACATCACTTACATCCCCACAAGCACCCCAGCCAATGTCAGCGGAGAGGATGTAATACAGCTATCTAGTCCCCAAAAAGAAGATGTCCCCAGTGATGACAGTAACTCTGGACTTTTGGATCTGGACGACCTACCTAGTCCAACAGGAACCACTGGACAGCCGGTCACCCAAGCCCATTCACAGTCTGCCACAGAGCCTCCCCCTTCAGTATCCAACACCACAGCACCCATCCAACGTACCCACACCTCTGTCCCCAGGACACGTCAATCAGCAGTGTGCCCAACTGTACAGAGACCCCAGGCCACACTTCATACCCAAGACAATCACGGACCTGCAGTCTTTGGCAGTGGGTTCACCATTCAGAGGACAGAGGCACAGATCATAAGGGACACTGGGAGGACTGCTGTGCACCATGGGGAGGACAGGACCAGGGAACCAACTCTCCAGGAGGCACTCTCCGAGATCCTCAACATTCCCAGGACACGATGGGCCACATCCTTGACAACGTGCAAGAGAACAGGCGGCTGCAGGAGGAACAGTATCATGGGATCAGGGAGGACTTGCAGGCCATTGACACCACCCTCATCTCCATAGCAGGGGTGCTGGCAGACATGGCCAACATCATGAGGGAGGCAAAAGCACACCAGCGGGCCCCTACCACTAGCCAGTCCATTAACCAGCCCTCCACGTCCGCTGCAGCTAGTGGGCAGGAGGCTTCACCACAGGACCCACAGGCCACCAGCACTCCTCCCCCTGCAGAAGGTAAACCACTCCGCAAACCTTCCCTGCGACCCAGACAGAAGCCAGAGACACTTGACAAGACCCCTGCCAGGAAATGAGACTCTCCTGATTGTCCCCCTTGTGTCCCACTCAGTCACCTTGTCCACATTGAACTGCCTCTGCTCCCCTTCCTATGGCCCGTTGGACACTGCACCTGTGCTACAAACAGACTGGAATAATGGCCTGTACTTTCCTCCATCATCACCCCATTCCATTGAACTTTCCACTCAATTTGTTAGTACTACAATAAACACCCATAAACACAACTTGACTACTAGTATTTTATGTATTGAAAATGTGTATTTATGGAAGTGCAAATTAACTGTACACTGTGAGAGCATAGAAATAATAACTTGTAGCTGGCTGTAGTCAGCACATGAGTACGCAGTTGTTATATCACCAACATCTGTTAAATGACAAACCATAGGTGACAGTAAGTTGAGATAAAAAGGAAGTTAATGCCATCATACTTCAGCCACACAGAATACACTGTCTCACCTGTGTGTCATTGGAAGTACTGACGGATAACTGATGTTCTGTTGTCCTCATCCTCCTCCTTAGCCTCTTCATCCTCACTGTCAACAGGGTCTACTGCTGCCACAGGGGCATCTCCAGTCTCCTCCTCCTGCAGAAAAGGTACATCACGTCTGAGGGCCAGGTTGTGCAACTTGTAGCATGCCACTACTATCTGGCAGACCTTCTTGGGTGAGTAGCACAGGGATCCACCTGTCAGATGGAGGTACCTGAACCTGGCATTCAGGAGGTAGAAGGTCCTCTCGATGATCCCTCAAGTTCACCCATGTGCCTCATTATAACGTTCCTCACCCCCTGTCCTGGCATTCCTCACAGTGATTAGCAGCCATGATAGGTTTAGGTAGCGAGAGTCACCTGTAAGTATTGAGGGAGCACATTTAGCATCACACAATCCTATGTGGTTAACACCAGAAGGCATACACTAACATACAGTGGGCGGGGATCAAGGCTCACCTATTAGCCACACCCTGTGCCTCTGTAGTTGGGTCATCAAATTTGGGATGCTGCTATTTCTCAGAACAAAGGCATCATGTACTGACCTAGGATACTTAGCATTGATGTGGGAGATGTACTGGTCCGCCAGGAACACCATCTGCACATTCAGTGAGTGAAAACTCTTAAGATTCCTGCACACCTGTTCATTCTGGCGGGGGGGATAAACGCAATATGTATACCGTCAACCGCCCCAATAATATTGGGGATATGTCCCATTCCAAAGAATCCAGCCTTCACAGTGGCCAATTCTTCCACCTGGGGGAAAGAAATGCAGCTGCACATGTGTTTTACCAGGGCAGACAACACTCTTGCCACCACGATTGAGAACATTGGCTGTGACATTCCTGCTTCCAAGCACACTATCACTTGGAAGGAACCAGTTGCCAAGAAATGGAGCACTCATAGCACTTGCACAAGAGGGGGAGATCCCATTTAGATGACAGATAGATGAGATCAGGTCTGGCTCCAATTGGGCACACTGCTCTGTAATTGTGTCCCGGTCCAGTCTATAGGTGAGGATAATGTGCCTGTCCTCCAGTGTAGCTAAGTCCACCAGGAGTCTGTTCACAGGGGTATGTCTCCTCCTCCTATTTATCTGCAGCAGTAGGTAACTAAGGGACCCAAGAGTGAGTAGGCTGTCACAATTGGAACAATGGAAACACAACTGCAGTCTATTTGGTGCACTTATACAATGGGACAATGTAAATGGCGAGGTATGTCCCAATCTAATCTGTGACGCAGTTAATGTCGATATGCCTGTTTACCCCCCCTGAAATGACAACCGCCTGTCCTGTATGTAGGGACAGGTGGGAGTGAGGTAATTCTACTGACACTGGGCATTGTGGCGGAAGGTGGTCTTCCTCCACTGTGCAATTCCTCTTTGGATAATATGGGGCTCTATGGAGTACAGTGGCCAATGGTGATCTGCACCAGCAGTGACGTTGTACACCGCCGCGGACGTGACCACCATTTTCTATCTGATTCCTCACTTGTTTCCGGACCTTCGATAGGAGAACACCTACACTGCGTGTGCTGCTGTGACCTGTGTCTGGAATCTACCATGGCCCATGTGACCGGGGAAAGGACCCCTGCTTTCACTTCGGAGGAGTTGGAGCGACTGGTAGTTGGGGTCCTACCCCAGTACGGACTGCTGTATGGGCCTCCAGACCAACAGGTGAGTACACTTTGGGCACGATGGATGTGGGAAGGATGCATGGAGATGTGTGTGAAAGCATCATGTAAGGGGGCGGTGTACATGGTGTGTGGTGTGCCCATCAAAAGAAGGGAATATGGGGTGCCTTTGCAAAGGACGTGCAGACCCTGAGGGTCTATCACAGGCGGCGCACCCACTGTCAGAAACGGTGTAAGGACCTGAGACGCTGAGCACCGAAGACAGCGGAGGCCTAGCTGGGGATGGCCTTCCAATGAGGCGGTGGCCTACCCTGAGCTGGATGTGCGCTTGAGGGAATCACAGCAGCCACAAGGGGGTGAGTACAGTGGGTATCATTACAAATTGTGGCAGGTGGGGTGGGATCAGGGTGATGGATGTGAGTTAGTGGGTGCCTCAAGGCCAGGCCAGACATTGCAGTGTGGGTCATCTCTAGGTAATGGGTGTATAGCAAATACAGGTAACCTAGCTTATTAGCTGTCCATTTCAGGCAGGGCATCGTGGGTCCCAGGTGTGCTGCAGTTGGTGGTGTGTGGACCTCATCTTGCCTTAGCATTTAGCCATATCACTGGCAGTGCAATGCATAGTGCTTAAGCCTGTTCCCTGTGTGTGACGGTGCTGTGTATGTCAACTGTGGTTTTGGTGCAGTCATTGACCCAGTGTTTCCTTTGTCTCTCTCTCCCTCTTTTTTGTTCTCTCATCCTGTCTTTGTGTGCATTAGCATCATCTGGCAGAGGAGCAGTGGCACCGGCAAAAGAGGGAGCTGCATCCCACAGGACCCAGGAGGCAGAGTCCAATGACACTGAGGGAACCAGTGGGATGCTGGGCAAGGGGAGCACCACAGCAGAGAAAGGAGGTGACAACATAGACTCAGATACCTCCTCTGATGTTAGCTCCCTGGTGTAAGGGACACCTCTGTGACCACCCCAGCTGCAGGTACAGCCACCACCCCCGTACCAGCACCGCCCTCCCAGTAGCCCCTCAGAGAGTTGCCCTTGCTTGCTCACCCGGGAAGGTGGGCATCTCCTTCACCCCAGGCACCTCAGGCCCTTACCTAGTGAGCCCTGCTGCATGAGTGAGGAAGCTAATGCCCTCCTGAGATCCATCTCTGTAGGACAATCAACCATTGTCCAAGATGCAGCAATGTAATGCCTTCCTGGAGGGCATTCATGGTTTATTGGCGGCCCAGCAGGGATCGATCCAGGCTGTGGCCTCCTCTCTGATGGCAGCCATTGTCCCTGTTTCTACCATCCCCCCTCCAACTACCACTTCCCAATCCCATTCTCCTCAAGCCCAACCCATCCCAGGCACACATATAGATGAGCATGCACACAAGACAACATCCAAGAGTGGCACAGGCAAACATAAGCACCACACTTCATCCCACAAGCACTCATGCAAACACTATACAGTTGCAGACACGACAACATCCACTGCCTCCACTGTATCCCCCTCTTCCTCCTCCTCCAACTCCCTCCCAAACACGTCCATACTCAAACCGGCATGCACTACATCAACATTCACCACCAGCATCACCACACCATGCAGCACACACACCTCACTAGCAGACACCTCCACAACATTCATGCATGCGTCCCCTCTGTCCTCTCCCACCCTGTCTGTCCCCCCTCCTAAAGGACACAAACACCAGCACTCACACACCCATCAGCCATCCACCTCATACCAGCACACTGCCAATGCACCTGCACCCAAATACAGCAGACATACACCTCCTACAACCACTCCCTTAACCTCCACTCCCATCACTCCTCCCTCCTCCTGCCCCACTGTCCCTAAGAATCTTTTCCTTGCCCAACGTGACCTCTTCCCTCCACCTCCCCCCGTCCTGCCTGTAAGAGCAGGGTTCCAAATACCCAGCCCAGCACCTCAGCCAAACCGTCCAAGGGGACAGTGGGGGTACCACCTACTTGTGGTGGGAAGGATACCACATCTCCAGGAAAGAAAGGGAAGGAGCCTGCACCTCCAGGCAAGAAGGGAAAGGAGCCTGCACATCCACGTAAGAAAGGGAAGGGGCCTGCACCTCCATCCAAGCAGAGGAACAAGTCATCAACCCCTGCCAGGAAGGGTAAGGAATCCACGCCCCATGTCTCTACTCCAGTGGAGGTTGTCAGGGTGACACCTCCACCACTACCAATGGTCACGGGGCCCTCACTTCCAGTTGAAGAAATACAGCCATCACCACCTGCAGAGGCTGCCCAAGAGGCACCTCCATCTGCCACCACACTGCAGCCATCACCACCTGCAGAGGCTGCCCAGGAGGCACCTCCGTCACCACCAGCAGACGTCATGTAGGCAACCCTCCAGGGGCGTCTGTACGTGCGCCCCCCCTCCACAACCAGTGGGCAAGTCACCCACCTGAGGAACTTTGGCCTTGCACTCCCCAGGACAGAGCAATGGGCAAGTTGCCCC
Organism: Pleurodeles waltl; assembly: GCF_031143425.1. NCBI lineage: Eukaryota > Metazoa > Chordata > Amphibia > Caudata > Salamandridae > Pleurodeles > Pleurodeles waltl. Next base: position 212,124,774 of record NC_090437.1, read on the forward strand.
ATTTAGAACCAGTGGGCAAGTCACCCACCTAAGAGACTGTGGCCTTGCACTCCCCAGGAGAGAGCAATGGGAATGGAGCCCCCTCCAGAACCAGTGGGTATGTTCCCGAATCTGGCTGATGTGCCCCCCCGAGGTGCCCGCCCACTTGCAAACTGATGCCTCTGCAGAGTTCTATATGGATGAAGTCAGTATTGAAGTTGGGCCTTAGACTGTGCCCTGTGGCCATGTGGGCCCTTTGAGCAGTGTCCCTTTTTGTACATGTGTAGGTATCTGTTTCATGGACAATTCGATAATTTATTATCTGCTGATATTAATACATTCACTTTTGTGCCTTCCTGTTGTCCTTGCATTATTCTGAAGTGTATCGGGTGCATATTGTTTTTCGGCTGCAGCTGGTTGTGTGTATGGTGTGTGAGTGTTGGGTGTGTGTCGTGCGTGTGGGTGTCACTCTCATTTTCCTCCCTCCCTCCCTTGTGTGCTAGGCGGCTGTACTCACCATCGTCACCTTCGTCGGTGTTGGTGTTCCAGGTGGAGCACAACGTAGAAGATCATCGGGAAAACTTGCATTTCGGGTTCCATGGGAGCGTTCTTCTTCCCTGTGTCTCCGATGGTGAGTCAGTTCTCTTTAGTGATGTGTTTCTGCCAGGCTTTTGATGGCATTGGTACCGCCCCAGAAAAGTTGGCGGTTTACTGTGTCATAATATGGTGGGCGGTACTTTGTCTTCAGCCTGGTTGTTGGCTGCTACTGCCATGGTGAGTGTTGTTTCCTCCCTGGCGGTTGGTGCTGTACATTGGCTGTCTATGGGAGTAATCATCACCATGGTCATATTTTGGTGGTAGTTACTGCCAGCCTGTTGATAGTATTACCGCCACTTTATCATTCACCGCTAGGGTCATAATGAGGGCCTAAATCTCATACAGCACCAGCTCCACACACCCTCACACAGTCACAGACAAAAAGACTGTGAATTGAAAGTGAATCACTGTACCCTGTTTGCAGGCAGAATGTCATGTTTCATCACTTCCTGGGTATATGGATCATGTTTCGAGTCATGTGCCTTTTTTTATGCATGACAGTCATGAGTTGTTTTTCCCACCATTAGCGTGAAATTGCCTGTGAACGTGCGATAGACGTTCAGGGGCTAAATGTCTTTTAGCTTAGGTTATTGTGTGGTATATGCGTTTGCGTGAACAAATTTTGACGCATGACGGTCAACGTGGATTTTTCACCATGGTGCAATAAGAGGCATGTGAACGTGTAATTGCCACTGAGGGCCGAGGCGTAATTTTACTAACGTTGTAATGTGGAGTCAATGAGTTAGTGTCATTTTTTTTCGTGTATTTGTGTATTGTAGGCCTTGAGTACACCCTGATTCACTTAACATGTCACATGGGCTGTGCAACAATGTTGTACATGTGATACGGCTACATGTGCATGACTGCACAGTAATGTCATTACGGTGACATTGGTTTGTTGAACTGATAAGTTTGTTTATGAGTCTGCTGCATGTGATTACTCATACCTTGTGCATATGTGCATGTGTAGCTTCACTGTGTCCACATACATGTTGGCACATGTGTGCTATCTGTGTTCATATGTGTATGTATACTAATTTTTGGGTGGACTACATTATTATGTCTGTAATACAGTTCACACATACCTACAACTCAATATGTATGGTGGCCTATGTCCAACACATGGTAAGGCATGTGACAACCATGACAATTTGTACTCAGAGTATTCAGTGGACTTGGACTGTATTGATATCACGTAAACCCTGGCAATTTGCATGTGCATGTGTATCCACTCTGTGGTGTATTGTTGGATTTTACTTCATGCTGCTCTGCTACACATGTGCCATGTGGTCCCCCATGCATCATAGTGGCAGGAGATGTTATGTACACATGTGTTGGTGAAGGTTGGTAAATGTCTTGTGTGTGTATAGACATGTGTTGTATAATTTCTGTAACATATAAAGACAGTAGTGTACTCATGGGATGTAGAACCTCAAATTACTATCTTCCCGCATAGACACAGATTGACATTTTACAAATGCATGTGTACTCACATCAGTTCCACCTATGTTTCCATATGTCGAAACACATGCAAAGGTAATTTCTTACTGTCACTGATCTTGTGATACCTATGCCGTTATTTGTGTGCTAGACTACATTTTGTTCAAAATCCATACACAGTACCATTCCTGAGCCATTATAGTGGTACATGTGTGCTAAGATATGTGGTAAATGTGTATGCCTTAAACTGGGCCCTCAAACAAATATTTCTATCTCATGTTTGTTAAGACTGTCACATACAATGGCATACCACTATGTAACAGTGTTGCAGTCTGGCATAGAAGCCAGTCTACTCATTATCACCACTGTGTGAGTTTGTATGGCAACACAAACCCATGGTTGCTTGTGAAGGGGCGGGTTAATGGTGCTCTAGTTTACTCAGCCCCCTGTGCACATGCATCAGGCCCCTGACAATGTCATATTGTAATGTAGCCAGAGCAGTGGTATCTGGGTTTATTGAGCAAGGACCTAGATTCTTCATGATTGCTGCTCAGCAGAACTATGCACACTCCCCAGCAGACAGACACATGCACAATTGTGGTCATACAGACCAGGATATCACATTTTCCTCTGTGGTACTTGATGACAGCTTTCTCCACTCATGTACAGAGCTTGGGTGCCTGCACATGTAGCACATGCATCCTTATTTGATGTCCTTAGTTGTTTCCATGTGCAGCTTGCTTGGGCTTGTATATCTGTTGTGAATTCAATATTGGAAACGTGGCAGGGTACAGATGGTGTTGTCTGTCACAGCTTCCTGTCATGGTGACATATGGTGGGCAAATGCCACAGTATGCTAGTGGCTACATGACTGGATAATGTACTGACCTGGCCACCATCTCTGAACATATGTTAAATTTTAACATGTAGACATTGATGTGTTGTACAGACAGTGTTGGTCTATGTGTGTACCTTCTCCATGTATTCCTGCATTGCTGGTAAGGCATGTGTTGTCACCTAGATTGCTCTCATTCTTTAGGCTGCTTGTACTTTGTGCACATCTTCTGCAGCAACATTGTCTGGTCATTCATGGACATGATGCAGCATGTGACTTGTGTAATAGGAAGATGTACACATCTCCTTCTACTGGCTACTTGATAGTTACGGTTCCATTGACGGTATTTGTGAGATGTAATGAGTTCCACACACACACATGACATTACACCTGCCACAACACTTGTGTTGTCTCCAAGTGACCTCTCGTGTTGTATTTGCAAGTATCTGTGGGTGTCTCGTAGCTGTCCATCCACAACCTCCATTGAACATGGGTATGCATTTCTTCCAGCATGCCACATCCTAGTTAACTCTGACCATGACTGAATGATATTGAGGTGTGAAATCATCTCAGTGCTGTACTGTTCATTGGCCAATTGTAACATGTATGGCTAGGTCTACTCCCACTCAGTTTGATGTTGTGTCTCAGACATTTTTCAACAATGCTGGACATAGTAGCACATCTCACACCTGATTGTGATGTTGGAGGTCAAAATATGCATGGGATAAATTGTTTCTGTTACTATCATGCACTTGTTCTGCCATGTGAGTGACAATGTGTTGTGTGTATTGCTTTGTGCTGTGTGATGCAGTTAAACACAGCGTACTAGGTAAACATGTTGACACTTGTCAAACATAATTGTTACTGACAAACCCGTTGCTACCTAGGACATACACCTGTATATCAGTCTTCACATGTTTGTCTGAATTTGTTCTAGGCATGTGTCAAGACAGCAGAGTTGTGTGACAAGTGTGTACCTCATGTATACATTGAGTATTAGACAACATTTGGTGGTGCATTGTTCCAATAAATCCATGGATCCTGACTATGAGTCATGTGTTTGGATAGTGATTCTGCACCCATAGCTGATTGTTTAGTCTGGCAACTCATTGTGCACTCCACAGCCAACGTGCGTGTGCCATACGTGAGGTACAGTCCACTATGTGCCAGGGTTGTGCCCAATGACAGTGCCAGGACATTATTCCATGAATAAACTGTTCAGGCTCAGCATCGGACATTGGTTACAATCCCTGGACATTTACTGAAGGTCCACAGTTACCAATGATGTTCCACCCTTGTCACACATGCACCATGCAGGCAAAGCTGCTGTCACCATGAGTTGTGACAGTGTTCTGTTCCTACATTGCTTGATATCTATTTGCTGACAGCCCCTACCTCATGTGTGCCCTCCTGTTATGCATGATGTTGTTGTGGTGAATGGGCTAGGTGTTAGCACCTTGCCCACTTGACAGAACAATATATGTAGTGGTGCATGGTTCTAGACCTTCAGGAGTCACATGCCTGCAAATTTCATGTCAATGATATGTGAGATGGAGGCAGCAGACCCTCTTATGTCATAAACAATGTTGCTACCTTACTTGTCATCTTTGTGTTACTTACCTGACCACTGAGGTTTGAGTCAAATTCCAATGGTGTATGTAGTGGAGAATGAGTAGACCAAGGAGAACTTGGTACAAAGTATTATATTTGTGCTATTTACAATGTGGTGTTTTTAGTATAGTGACTAGGTGTAGAAGTTCTCAACAAAGTGGAGTCTCCTATGAACTTCTGCAGCAGTGTTCTGTTGTTCCATCTCCACATTATGTGCTCCATCATCCTCCTCCTCATTGGGGACATCAACCTGTTCATCCTAGGGGATATTTGTACTGACTCAAATGTTGTGTGGAGTGCACATTCCAGAATTGTCTTGCAAACGAGTGGTGGAGCATACAAGAGGCTTCCTCCTGTCAGGGCCAGCCACCTGAATCTGGATTTCAGGAGCCCAATTGTCCGCTCCACCACATTGCAAATCTTCTTGTGCTCCTTGTTGTTGGCCCTCTCTTCCACCGTTCTGGGATTGGCAAATGGGGTCATCACCCGTGGCTGTATGCCGTATCCTTGATCAGCTGCAAAGGATAGAGAGAAGATGTGTTGGTAAGTGTTGATAGTGGTTTGGAATATACCATGGCAGTTGTTAGTTTTAAGTTTTGTGTGTGTGTGTGTAATCTGTATTTAGTTGTCAAACTGTGGACACTTGTAGTGGTTTGTGATCAGCTTCTGTATGCAAATGGGACATGGCTTCACCTGTCCACATGTAGTGTGCCTGTCAGGGTGTAGATGTGTTAGGTACATGTGAGTGTGTGTGTTTGTGATGTGCAATGTATGCAGTCTAGTGTGGCATGTTGCATATGTGTTGTTGCCTGTACACCTCTGTGGCCGTGCCCATGTGTATTTAGTGTGGTGTTTGTCTTGTTTGTCAAAGATGATTGGTGTATTATGTGTTATGATAGGTATGGTGGCTTACCTATGAGAAGACCATTGCCATATTGGCCATCCTGGAACCGCTCGTTGATGGTGCAATGGTGAAAATCTGTATGCATTGTGCACGGTGCCAGGATATTTAGCACGGATGTTCATGAAGAGCCCATGGTGGTGCAAAATAGCCTACACAATTATGGAATGTGTGTGCTTGCGGTTCCTATATAGGTGTTCCGTTGCTGCAGTCCATTGCATCCAGCACATGCAGAAACCCAGCAATTTGATAGAAACCTTGCTTGGTCTCCTGCTGCAGGTGCTAGGTGTTTGGGAAGCAGATGTGGTGGGTTGTGAGGAGTAGGATAGCGTCCACGACCTTTGGTAGAAAGACCCAGAAGGACAACTGGAAGATACCAGCCACTTGTGCACCCATTTTCTGAAATGATCCAGAGGCCAGCATATGAAGGACAGCAAGTAGTCTGGTCATGGGTGGGATGTTAGTGGGAGTTTCCACCCTTGCTGTGATGTGTGGTACAATATGGTACAGCAGCGTACAATAGACTACCGGTTGAGTCTATACATCCAGACCACATCATGTTCCCTCAGCCCAAGGATGGTTGTGCGCTGCCTGAAGATTCTCTCCCTCCTTCTGCACTGCCTTCGTGGCTGCTGTAGTGGTGTTTGGTACTTTCACAAAAAAGAATTTTATCAACATATAAATTGCAACATACACATGCAGCACAAACCAATATGTTTTGTCTCAAATGATATTCATATACCCAGTCATATGTAAATATACAATTTATTTCTTATCTTTCAACACAAAATGTATTTAAAAATGGTTGCCCCAAAAACACCCAAAGAAATATTGGGCCTGATTACAACTTTGGAGGAGGGTGTTAATCCGTCCCAAATGTGACGTATATCCTGCCCACCGTATTACGAGTTCCATAGGATACAATGGACTCGTAATACGCCGGGTGGAATATCCGTCACATTTGGGACAGATTAACACCCTCCTCCAAAGTTGTAATCAGGCCCATTGTGTGGAGAAAAAGTGCTTGTGAAAAAAGAAGAATGAAAGAAATCTATCTAATCAATTATATACAATTTATATATATCTGACAGCCTGTCAATTGACCATTCTACAACAGTCAAAATATGCATCACATTCAATTATATGCAATGTATACAAACACGTGGCCGGGGAGGGAAAAACAGCCACACTACATAGAAGGATTGTTAACCTTCTCTTCTCCATCAAAGGACAACCTCACAATCTTACAACATTAAACAATAATCAAAAATACCCAATCAACAAACCAGGTTATTCAATCTCTCCCTGCACCAACAAAATTATTAATATAAAAATAAAAACCCTAAATTAAAGTTTTTGGGGGAAAATTCTGAGATTATGGGCAAGCACTTGTCTCCAAGTGAATAATGAACCAGCAATTTTTGTAGATAACCGTAAATTTAAGGAAAGTTTTAGTTTTGTGGCAAATAATTGCTCTGGACACTAGATGGTACTGGGATTAGAGACAGCATTGGAGGAAGTACAGAAGCTGATGAAGGAGATTGCAGACCTTAAAAAGGAGATCTTGGAGAACAAGGCATTACTGAATGCCAAAGAGGCTCTTGAACGTTTGGAGAGAACTATTAGGGATTATGATACAAGTACACAAACGTATAAATTGGACAAATTGGCTAAAGACATTAGATTTTATGATAAAAAATTAACCTATCCCTATCTAGCTGAGGAATATTACAAACAAGACTTATAAGGAAGATACTCTAGTAGAGGCCGGGCGGGTACAGACGTTATACATCTTTCTCTGAATCGTCTGGCACAACTAGTGGAGGAGAGAGTGACAGTGAACAACCAGACACAAGCAGTGATCATTGCGATCAGGACTTTAACTATCAGGAATTGACTTAGGTTCCTTTTTTAGGACACAGCCAATGGACTCCACACAGAGGACGGGGGCAACCTTGAAACAGGGGGCAACCCAGGGAATTGAGTTGGGAAAGAGGCAGATACAGGGGCAGGAAACAGGTATGATTCCAACAAGAGAGTCATGGGGAGATACAGACACCGAGACAGCACTACAGGTGATGAGCATATGGCGGTCCAATCTCATTGTGAAATTGTCCAACTATAAATTGACAGCAGCAGATGAAAATGTACTCGCCAGGGGTTTATCAATTGTACCAACTACACTACCAAATTCTTTCAATCTTAAAATGGAATTACATCAGTTTTTTCCATAAGGTAAGATTGAGATATTACTTTAACAAGATCCCCTCCTTTCCATTGTCCTCAGTTACAGCTTTCAGAACACCCTCCACTGTTACACCGCATGCACATTTGATGCCTCATAAGATTATGACTTTTGAACAAGTGGTAATGAGGGACACTATGAATCTTATTTCTAAAGATAAATATGTGAAATATAACATCAGAAGTATGGAACGGGAAGTGTTGAAAACATTGAAATTGATATCCATGCTCCCTTGTGTGCAATGCCGTTATTGGCAAGGCACACAAAGAGGGAAGGGAGAGAAGGAGAGAGAGGCTGAGCAACAGGGACAGAATGGCCAATCACTGCAAGACTTCACAATAAAGGCATACAGGGACTGGTCTTTAATGCTCCCATTGGTCTGATCATGCCAAACTGAGCCTCCCACCCCCACCCTGCCTCTGAAGTCTGCAGCATAAGAGCAGCATCAAGATTAGCCTGAGCAGGCCAACTCTCCACTCATTTGGAGACCGGGGGACTGCAGCTGATATCCTTCCATTGTGTAGGTCAGACTCATTGAGAGTGCACACGTCGGGCTGGCCAGGGAAAGGGACCTGTCCAACCTGACATTCCCACTTCGTTGTGGTGGACTTGTTGCTGAGCAGAGCCCTATTTACTCTGTGCCAATCATATAGCTCCACCCCACCCTCTCCAAGGCCTGCTGCGTGCACACTGAGTCTCGGAATTCAGAAATCGGATCAGGCCCGCGGCTAACAGCAGCTGACTGCCACTGGGGGCTAAACAAAAAACATTGGAAGTCACATCTAATTAAATTAATTGAGGGCCCGGGGGCAGAAATATCAGTGGGACAACACCCTAACGCCCTAAGAAAGAAACCGCCCCGGGGACAGGATATCTATTATTGTTGTGACCGAGTAACCTGTCCACCAAAATCTAAATCAGGCGCTTAATGTTTTGATTATCCTTCCATTAAGATCCTGGCAAAAAGAAGATTAAAATTTCAACATCATGTCTGGTAAAATTTCAATAGGACCTTGGCTTGTAAATTTGATGTGAAGGCAGAATACCTATATGAAATGCACGACACCAGAACCAAACACTGGGGATCTTATTAACAGTGTCCTTTTCTTTACTTTCTGTTTTGATTTGTGCAAGGATCAGCATTACACATTATGTGGTAAATAACAATCTGTCCAGGTTTCAACAGAATAATTCTGCCATTATTTACTAGGGAAAATGTGTGAAACATACTGGTACGTGTAGATTTTAGTGCAGAGAGCAGAAAAATCCACACATTACGATCCATTTTATAAGGCTTAGCGTGTAGTAGACAATAATTACCAGAATTTTAAGTTCCGATCCCTGGATTTTTGCACCAAAAAGTATAAATCAGGGCCTAAGTCTGGAAGACAGCCTGGAAAGGACACATGCTCAAAAAATCAACCCAAATTGGGCTGAGAGTGCAGACAAAGAGGCCACATCCCCTGTCTACTTTATTTGTACAAAAGTGGGAGCTGTTCATCCAATTGTGAAGTACTTTTGGCCAAAGAAGGGGTACCCCACAGAGTACTCAGAGAATTGATGTACAACCGGAGCTGGTGTCTGCATGACAGCCAATTTCCCATAGGTGAAGGGACATCACTTGAAATCTAATTTGGTGGAAGGAGCTGTCTTCCTGGCCTGCAGCATCTGGGAGAGGACCTACCTGCGGAGAAGAGGAAAAGATAGTGCCAACTCTTAAAGAGCTGTAGACTATCAGGGTGGACAGAAGCAGCTGACTCCAAAGCTGGTGGGCAATTCTTCTGCAACAACTAGATAGAGCGCGACCCATGTGCTTCTGGATCAGATCCTCTAGTCGCATTGTTAAAGCAGCTACACCACTGTACTACTGAACTGTGCTCAAGTGGATTGCACTGTTGTGGCCTTAAGAAATGACCTGTATCATGACACTCTCCTGAAGTGTAACAGAATTGGATTATGCCACTGTGATTCTGAAGCCACAAGGTATGTCTGAACAGACTTTGCCACTTTGTTAATGCACAAGCCCTGCATTGGGGCACTATCTTATAGTGTGACTAGGTGGTCTGTACTGCAGTTACCCTGAACATTTGTGCCCAAGGCAGACCATTTTACTGAAATAGAGGAAGCATGACTAAAGCAGACTTTATCACCATGATGACTGACTGGACTCTCTTATCCCCATGAGAGGTATCAGAGCTACACTACCATCTTGAACTCTGATCCTGTCAGACTTAACCCGCACTCTGAAAAGGGCCTCTGATCATCCAAAGATCACTAACCATAATTTGGGCAGCACCCTCTGCAGCTGCTGCTTTCATGGTCAGGACCAGAGTGCTGACACTCTCTCAGTCAGAGCGTATTTATCCCAGATGTGGAAGGAGTGGCCGGATGCATAATGTGGGCCCCAACCATGACTCATGGGATAAAATGTTTCACATTAAGATTTACATACTGTGAACATGACAATAAATCTTAGCGCACAAACTCTGAACATGAAAAGTATTGCTTCACATGTGTCTGAAACATGCCATAACATATGTCTTACACCTCATTAGGCGAAGGTCAGGTAAAGAAGACCTTAAAACCTGAGCATAGTGGCTCTGCACTAGTGAAACTTCACACCTGCATATTGCAGTGTTTAGTATTCCATTTTGAGCCCATTAAAGTGTATTACAGTACTTATAACGGACAAGAGCTGGGTTGAACAATAAATTATTGAGCTGCTGGGAGATTGTTGAGTTCTGCATTTGATGTATCTTCACATTACGTCCCTAAGAAGCCTGTGACTGCTCGCCATTGCTACCTCTGAGTCAAGTGCTGAAGAAGTTGTACTTGGCCCATTTGCAAAGCCACAGTAGGACGGACCTCAGGACATCAGAAGGGGATTACTCCAACCTCTACAACTAAAACCCAGTATTCCCTGTTTGGTTGTGGCCTCTGAAATGGGCTTCACACACTCCTTGCTTCTAATAGACTCCATAGACTCATACTAAGTGGGTTTTAGAAGGCCCACCATAAATAGCAGTGCGTATTAAAATGACCTGAAAATCTGCAATACAAATGGCAACTGAAAGCTGAGCTCCTGCATCATAAGGGAGTATACCACTTTGAGAGATATAATGGGAGACCTTTTATTCTCGATTTTTCTGAATTGATCCAATAATCACCAATATAAACGGTATCTGAAAACAGAGCTTTCACCACTCCTGTGTGGACACCACTATCCTAGATTTATTAGGTTATGTTAAAACCTATCAACTTCAGGATTGATTCAATGCAAGTGAACAATGGAAAATACAGAGAAGTATGCAACAAATCCTAGAGCAGAAACATTTAATTATAAACAGTAATAGTAAAGTAACGTAAATTGTCTAATTAATAAACAAGAATGCCGTAGACCATTGACAAAAGAAGTTGTTTAATCCACAAACAACATACAGCCGACACATGTGACAACTTTTTCAAGGCTGTAAAAATAAATAGAAATACAAAATAAACATCATTTAATCAAACCCACAAACATTGCCTTCCACCAATCCATTGGTGCACAGAAACAATATCAACACCAGTATACCCAAAGAAACAATAAGGATAGAATGCACCGAAAGTGTGTATGTGAAAAGTCTTACACAGTGAACCCATATTACACCAGTAAAAAGATATTGGGGGTCATTATAACCCTGGCGGTCGGTGTTAAAGTGGCGGTAAAATCGCCAACAGGCCGGCGCTAAAAAAATGGAATCACGACCGTGGCGGAAACCGCCTACATAGACAGCCACTTTAACACTCAGACCGCCACGGCGGTACCAACAAACACCGTGGCGGTAACCGCCACCAAGCAGGCGGAAGACAAGGTTCCGCCCACTGTATTACAACAGGCCAATCCGCCACCTTTTCCGGGGCGGATTCACTGCGAACAAAAACACAGCGGAAACAGGACTTGGAAGGGAAAACGCTCACCTATACACACCTCACGAGGAACCAGGACGCCATGGAACCCAAGCTCCAGATACTCCCAGCCTTTATCTTCCTGCTCCTCTACCAGGAACAACAAAGACGGTGGCAAAGACCACTGTGAGTACTGCACCTACGACACAGGGGAGGGAAAAAAGAGTGACACACACATGCAACACGCAACACTCCCACCCCCACTCTCACCCACTACAACACACACACACAAGTACATGTAGATACATTACATTTACAACCCCCAACCCCCCCGCAAGAATGCAAGGACAAAAGGAAATTAGTCTAACGTTTCTAATCTATTCAAATACAGTAATAAAAAAAGAAAATGTATATATATATACACTATAAACAAATATATACACCAAGAATACAAGTCCAAGGTATTCCACCATCATAGTCCGTGGACCACTGGACCCAAAATGCATGGGTGAGGCCCACACTCAATACCCGATCAAAATGGAGAGAACACTGCTGGGGCATCAGGTAGAAATTCAACAGGCACCTCAGGGGGAAGTGAATGGGGGGCACCTCAGCCGGATGAGTGCACGATGCCAGATCCACGAGGGGGTTCCATGCCCACTGCTCTATCCTGGGGAGTGCAAAGCCACAGTCTCTCAACTCTTTCCAGTGGGTGGGTTGCCCACTGCTTTATCCTGGGGAGTGCAAAGCCACAGTCTCTCAAGTCTTTCCAGTGGGTGGGTTGCCCACTGCTGCTTCCTGGGGAGTGCAAAGCCACAGTCTCACAAGTCTTTCCAGTGAGTGGGTTACCCACTGCTGCATCCTGGGGAGTGGAATGTTACGACTCGGTCGTCCCATTTCCAGGGGGCGCTGTAAGGGGACTGTCAGAAGCCTGGGAATCACCTTGAACACCTATCTAGAGTCCCTAGCTGACTCCTGTTTGTTTCTCTTTTCTCCATGGTACACTTGTGTAGGACTACATTTGTTTCTTGGGACTGCAAATCCCATAATGCACAGCTTGGTAGTCAGGAAAACCCGGATTCTGTTTCCCATTGTTTTCAATGGGAGAAGCCCAGTTGCTCCTTTTCACTGGATCCTCTCCTCCAGGACTTGCAAGTGTCCGAAACCACACACACCTGAAACCTCTCCTGTGCAGCCCAGCTTGGAACTGCTTATAAGCAGCCATTTCCTCAAGCTCCCCGTCGTGCATTGGACTTCAATTCCTTTGTGTTACAGACCCCTTGTCGGATGGGGTTCCAGTTTTGTTCCAGCCTGAGCCTGATCCTGTTTCCTGTTTCTCTGCCCTGCTCCTGATTGTTCCAGCCAGAGTCTGCTCCCTACTTCTTAGCCTTGTACCTGTTTGTTTCTTCCAAAGCCTGCTCCCTGTTTCTCTGCCCTGCTCCTGCCTTGTTTCAGCCTGAACCTTCTCTCTGTTTCCCAGTCCTGTTTACTGCTCATTTCCTACTCCCTGTATTCCAGTCCTGTCCTTGCCTGTTCCAGCCAGAGCCTGTTCTCAGTTTCCCAGTCCTGTCTCTGTCTGTCCCAGCCAGAAGTTTGCGCCCTGTTTTCAAGTCCTAGACCCGCCTTTGCTTCAGCCTGAGCCTGTTCCTAGTTCTTGCCTCTGCCTCTTTGTTTGTTCCCTTCTGTTTCTGTTTCTTCTTGGTTCTTTGTGTCTGGTAAGTGTTCTATCAGTCTTCACCAGTGTATACGTGTCCTCCTGTGCACTGGGGTTGGCTCCTGGTTTCCAGGAGGCAATTCCAGCCCCCATCCTTGTCCAGTGTTATACGTTGTATTTCGTGCCTAACAGTGACAGTGTGCTATTGCTGTTTTCTCAGGAATCGCCACTGTGTTTCCAGCTGGACCCACAAGAGCGTGTCCTGTGTATGTAAGTACTATCCTTGTTTGTGCTCTAGGGTCCAGAGACAGAATCACTTCTGCTGCCTCCTTTCTATGGGGTTGGCAGGGTTACTATCTGTAAGAGCAAACTGCACAGAGGCATTGAGATTCCCTGTCACTGTGGGAGGTTCTGCGCCTTACTCTGTGTACAACCCCAGCGTGTTTGTCCACTGGTAATCCGTTTCCTGTTTGTTCACACAAGGGTTGCTCTGCTTTTACTTTCCTGTTTCCTGTGCCTATCCATAGCTGTCGTTTCCGTGTATGCCTTTAGCTGCTCCTCTGCCCCAGTGTACTACCTCTTTAGGATATTCGATGACCTCAAGGGGTGTCCCAACCAAAGTCCTGATTAGACCCACCCGAAACCGTGACAGAATGCACGACCCAAAAAGGTCAAGCTCCCCTGGCAGTAAAGGCACACACAAACCTAAAGGGCTTTCCTATCATGTTAAGACACCCCTTTCTAAGCCTATACATTCTCTGAAATCCTCTAAAAAAGACCTTAGTTTAAAGGATAGACTTGTTAAAGAAAACCATAACTTGCAAGTTCAGTACTATACTGAGTGGCTTGCTAATCTTTCAATGATAGACTATTATGTTATTTGAGGCTATGACCCCCCAGTCCCTGTCTGTAGAAGAATTACAAGGACGTAATGAGTTTTTGCAATATCTATTAGCTGAAGCCAGTAAGAATGTTCGTAACCGTGGAAGTGCTTTTGCTACCTCTGCACAAGACACTCACACTCAAGAAAAACTGGTTAATTCCTTGCCTCATGCTAGTGCATCCCAAGTTCACCTCCAGTACTCTGCCAAAACAAAGAACCTTGACACTGTTCAAGAAGCCACACTAGGGATTCCCTTGTCTTCTGTTGAGTGCTTCAGCCCATCTAGGCCAGTTTCTCAGAATTCAAAGTGCAGTGCTGACTCTTATAAAGACCTATCAGTCCCTCAGAGCTTTCAAGTGAGCAGGATAGAACCTGTATCAAAGGGATCAGTAAAGACTGGGATTCCTTAGTTCAATTCAAAAAGCTTATGCTCTTCCCAAACTAGATGATAATATACCAGTCTCAATCCCTAAAAGCTCTGCTAAACCCTTTTCTATTCTGAGTGGGTTTGATAACAATATGGACATACACACACTAAAAGAGCAGTTTTGGCAGATTAAAAGGCAGATATCAGACTTCTATGATGAATATGTTGTAACATACACAAGAAATCTTGCACATGGGCTCTTTTCATCAATGCATATTTCACTGTTGGCAGAACCAGACATTCTGTTTATCTGTAAGGTAGAAGAAGTAACAGAGCAGCTGATGGAAACTACTGCAAGGCAATTTGAAAACCTGAAAAAAACATTTATCACCAGCTTTCGCTTAAAGAACAGTATGCTACCTCATGTGTCCCTCCAAAGACTGCTATAAAGCAGATTTTCCCTGCTATGAATGAATGTCAAGAGACTGCTCAAGTTATAAATATATCAGCCTCTTCTTCAGACTCTCTCTCAGCTTGTAGTTTTCCGAGAATATCCCTGTGCAGTTGACTGAATCTCTGACATCTCTGAGAGATTTGACACCTCTTGATTCAAAGGATAGATCAGAGTCTTCAGAAGGAAGTGTCTCAGCCCCTCTATCAGAACAAATCAAGCCAAAGGAAGAAGAGAGTTCTGATGCAGACTCCAATAGCTGCACCTTAAGAAACCAAGATATGACTTTACTGGAGATTTATGGCAAGTTGTGCAACAGTGTTGAAGAATCTGAATCTAGTGATGACAGTGGTTCCTGCCTTGCCGTGAACAAACCTGCAGATAGTGCTGTTCAAATGGCGCACACACCAGAATTTTCAGATTGTGGGGATACGCCTGCTCTTTCAAACAATATCATAGAATTTTCAGATAATGAAGAGACAGTTCCTGTTTCAAGTGAATTCATGGATTTTTCTGACTGTGAAGAAATACCCGCAGTTACTAAGATTGTAATGGACTTCTCAGAAAGTTTAAAAATCTTTTCTGTGTCAAAGCAAACCGTGGAGATTTCAGAAAAGGAAGAAAGCCAGCAATCTGAAACTAAACAGCCTGTCATAAGAAATGAGAGCCTTCTCCTAGAACTGGACACAGTTGCAGCCTCAACCACTGATCCTGACCTGCTGATCCCTGCAAATGTGTATCCTGTTTTCAGCTCCACAATTAGTGAAGAACAGATCTCTGAGCTACCGGTATCTGATCTTGATGTAAAATCAGCCACACCAACGTCACCTGCTGTGTCCCTGAAATTAAAGACTCCTGAAACCCAGCAATCTGAAACCGAAGCTCAAGTACTGAAAGATATAATATGTCCCACTAAAACTAAAGACTTGAATTTGAATCTTGTATTCGAAGATCTGATGATAAGTACTGTTCTTAGTGTTTTATTGCAAGAAACCATCATCAATTCAAAGGCTAAAGCTGAAGCTTTAGATAACAATGTAGAGGCGATTTCTGAAGAGACTCCAGTTCTATTTCAATTCAAAGAACAACCTTTCAGTGTTAACAGAGCTGAAGATCAACTACCTGTAGTAGAAACGCCTTGCAAAGAAACCATTTCTGATACCACGAATACACCACAGAGCACTTGCAATGAAGAAATCTCAGTCTTGTCAGAAGATCACCCTAAAGAATTAGTTTGTGGAACTTCTACATTTTCATATGTTAATCCAGTCTCTAAAGACATGAAAACCCCTATTGCTCCTGAATTTGATACTCCAATGTCATCCAAGATGAAAGACAATTCTGACTTTTTCATGTTTACCTTGAGAACACCAGTTACCCATGTCTCCCAAGTTTCTATGCTTTGCAAGCCTCAGACCACAATCAATGCAAATACTGCTGCAGAAACAGACATATCCTGCTTGTCAGAAGGAGTTACAGACCTTACTAATACGCCAATTATGTCCTCCAAAGAAGACAGTACTGAACAGGAAACTAAAGTCCCAAATGATACCACCCATGATGCAATTCCAGATCTCCTTGCTCCTGAATCCACTTCACCAGAAACCAACTCCATGCACTCCTCCCGTATCAATCGAACAATAAAGAGGAAAGACATCAGAGCCCATATGGGTATTAATACATGCTTTGCTCATTGGAATATTCACCTATGGCAGGACTGTAAACTTATCAACCAAGGTTGGTGTTGGATTTTCTTGCTGTGGCTTTTCCTCTTCAACTTTTTTCAGCCAAAGGACCACCTTCTCTTCTTGAGCGGACTGGTGGGAGGGGGTATACTGTTACGACTCGGTCGTCCCATTTCCAGGGGGCGCTGTAAGGGGACTGTCAGAAGCCTGGGAATCACCTTGAACACCTATCTAGAGTCCCTAGCTGACTCCTGTTTGTTTCTCTTTTCTCCATGGTACACTTGTGTAGGACTACATTTGTTTCTTGGGACTGCAAATCCCATAATGCACAGCTTGGTAGTCAGGAAAACCCGGATTCTGTTTCCCATTGTTTTCAATGGGAGAAGTCCAGTTGCTCCTTTTCACTGGATCCTCTCCTCCAGGACTTGCAAGTGTCCGAAACCACACACACCTGAAACCTCTCCTGTGCAGCCCAGCTTGGAACTGCTTATAAGCAGCCATTTCCTCAAGCTCCCCGTCGTGCATTGGACTTCAATTCCTTTGTGTTACAGACCCCTTGTCGGATGGGGTTCCAGTTTTGTTCCAGCCTGATCCTGTTTCCTGTTTCTCTGCCCTGCTCCTGATTGTTCCAGCCAGAGTCTGCTCCCTACTTCTTAGCCTTGTACCTGTTTGTTTCTTCCAAAGCCTGCTCCCTGTTTCTCTGCCCTGCTCCTGCCTTGTTTCAGCCTGAACCTTCTCTCTGTTTCCCAGTCCTGTTTACTGCTCATTTCCTACTCCCTGTATTCCAGTCCTGTCCTTGCCTGTTCCAGCCAGAGCCTGTTCTCAGTTTCCCAGTCCTGTCTCTGTCTGTCCCAGCCAGAAGTTTGCGCCCTGTTTTCAAGTCCTAGACCCGCCTTTGCTTCAGCCTGAGCCTGTTCCTAGTTCTTGCCTCTGCCTCTTTGTTTGTTCCCTTCTGTTTCTGTTTCTTCTTGGTTCTTTGTGTCTGGTAAGTGTTCTATCAGTCTTCACCAGTGTATACGTGTCCTCCTGTGCACTGGGGTTGGCTCCTGGTTTCCAGGAGGCAATTCCAGCCCCCATCCTTGTCCAGTGTTATACGTTGTATTTCGTGCCTAACAGTGACAGTGTGCTATTGCTGTTTTCTCAGGAATCGCCACTGTGTTTCCAGCTGGACCCACAAGAGCGTGTCCTGTGTATGTAAGTACTATCCTTGTTTGTGCTCTAGGGTCCAGAGACAGAATCACTTCTGCTGCCTCCTTTCTATGGGGTTGGCAGGGTGACTATCTGTAAGAGCAAACTGCACAGAGGCATTGAGATTCCCTGTCACTGTGGGAGGTTCTGCGCCTTACTCTGTGTACAACCCCAGCGTGTTTGTCCACTGGTAATCCGTTTCCTGTTTGTTCACACAAGGGTTGCTCTGCTTTTACTTTCCTGTTTCCTGTGCCTATCCATAGCTGTCCTTTCCGTGTATGCCTTTAGCTGCTCCTCTGCCCCAGTGTACTACCTCTTTAGGATATTCGATGACCTCAAGGGGTGTCCCAACCAAAGTCCTGATCAGACCCGCGCGAAACCGTGACAGAATGCACGACCCAAAAATGTCAAGCTCCCCTGGCAGTAAAGGCACACACAAACCTAAAGGGCTTTCCTATCATGTTAAGACACCCCTTTCTAAGCCTATACATTCTCTGAAATCCTCTAAAAAAGACCTTAGTTTAAAGGATAGACTTGTTAAAGAAAACCATAACTTGCAAGTTCAGTACTATACTGAGTGGCTTGCTAATCTTTCAATGATAGACTATTATGTTATTTGAGGCTATGACCCCCCAGTCCCTGTCTGTAGAAGAATTACAAGGACGTAATGAGTTTTTGCAATATCTATTAGCTGAAGCCAGTAAGAATGTTCGTAACCGTGGAAGTGCTTTTGCTACCTCTGCACAAGACACTCACACTCAAGAAAAACTGGTTAATTCCTTGCCTCATGCTAGTGCATCCCAAGTTCACCTCCAGTACTCTGCCAAAACAAAGAACCTTGACACTGTTCAAGAAGCCACACTAGGGATTCCCTTGTCTTCTGTTGAGTGCTTCAGCCCATCTAGGCCAGTTTCTCAGAATTCAAAGTGCAGTGCTGACTCTTATAAAGACCTATCAGTCCCTCAGAGCTTTCAAGTGAGCAGGATAGAACCTGTATCAAAGGGATCAGTAAAGACTGGGATTCCTTAGTTCAATTCAAAAAGCTTATGCTCTTCCCAAACTAGATGATAATATACCAGTCTCAATCCCTAAAAGCTCTGCTAAACCCTTTTCTATTCTGAGTGGGTTTGATAACAATATGGACATACACACACTAAAAGAGCAGTTTTGGCAGATTAAAAGGCAGATATCAGACTTCTATGATGAATATGTTGTAACATACACAAGAAATCTTGCACATGGGCTCTTTTCATCAATGCATATTTCACTGTTGGCAGAACCAGACATTCTGTTTATCTGTAAGGTAGAAGGAGTAACAGAGCAGCTGATGGAAACTACTGCAAGGCAATTTGAAAACCTGAAAAAAAAAATTATCACCAGCTTTCGCTTAAAGAACAGTATGCTACCTCATGTGTCCCTCCAAAGACTGCTATAAAGCAGATTTTCCCTGCTATGAATGAATGTCAAGAGACTGCTCAAGTTATAAATATATCAGCCTCTTCTTCAGACTCTCTCTCAGCTTGTAGTTTTCCGAGAATATCCCTGTGCAGTTGACTGAATCTCTGACATCTCTGAGAGATTTGACACCTCTTGATTCAAAGGATAGATCAGAGTCTTCAGAAGGAAGTGTCTCAGCCCCTCTATCAGAACAAATCAAGCCAAAGGAAGAAGAGAGTTCTGATGCAGACTCCAATAGCTGCACCTTAAGAAACCAAGATATGACTTTACTGGAGATTTATGGCAAGTTGTGCAACAGTGTTGAAGAATCTGAATCTAGTGATGACAGTGGTTCCTGCCTTGCCGTGAACAAACCTGCAGATAGTGCTGTTCAAATGGCGCACACACCAGAATTTTCAGATTGTGGGGATACGCCTGCTCTTTCAAACAATATCATAGAATTTTCAGATAATGAAGAGACAGTTCCTGTTTCAAGTGAATTCATGGATTTTTCTGACTGTGAAGAAATACCCGCAGTTACTAAGATTGTAATGGACTTCTCAGAAAGTTTAAAAATCTTTTCTGTGTCAAAGCAAACCGTGGAGATTTCAGAAAAGGAAGAAAGCCAGCAATCTGAAACTAAACAGCCTGTCATAAGAAATGAGAGCCTTCTCCTAGAACTGGACACAGTTGCAGCCTCAACCACTGATCCTGACCTGCTGATCCCTGCAAATGTGTATCCTGTTTTCAGCTCCACAATTAGTGAAGAACAGATCTCTGAGCTACCGGTATCTGATCTTGATGTAAAATCAGCCACACCAACGTCACCTGCTGTGTCCCTGAAATTAAAGACTCCTGAAACCCAGCAATCTGAAACCGAAGCTCAAGTACTGAAAGATATAATATGTCCCACTAAAACTAAAGACTTGAATTTGAATCTTGTATTCGAAGATCTGATGATAAGTACTGTTCTTAGTGTTTTATTGCAAGAAACCATCATCAATTCAAAGGCTAAAGCTGAAGCTTTAGATAACAATGTAGAGGCGATTTCTGAAGAGACTCCAGTTCTATTTCAATTCAAAGAACAACCTTTCAGTGTTAACAGAGCTGAAGATCAACTACCTGTAGTAGAAACGCCTTGCAAAGAAACCATTTCTGATACCACGAATACACCACAGAGCACTTGCAATGAAGAAATCTCAGTCTTGTCAGAAGATCACCCTAAAGAATTAGTTTGTGGAACTTCTACATTTTCATATGTTAATCCAGTCTCTAAAGACATGAAAACCCCTATTGCTCCTGAATTTGATACTCCAATGTCATCCAAGATGAAAGACAATTCTGACTTTTTCATGTTTACCTTGAGAACACCAGTTACCCATGTCTCCCAAGTTTCTATGCTTTGCAAGCCTCAGACCACAATCAATGCAAATACTGCTGCAGAAACAGACATATCCTGCTTGTCAGAAGGAGTTACAGACCTTACTAATACGCCAATTATGTCCTCCAAAGAAGACAGTACTGAACAGGAAACTAAAGTCCCAAATGATACCACCCATGATGCAATTTCAGATCTCCTTGCTCCTGAATCCACTTCACCAGAAACCAACTCCATGCACTCCTCCCGTATCAATCGAACAATAAAGAGGAAAGACATCAGAGCCCATATGGGTATTAATACATGCTTTGCTCATTGGAATATTCACCTATGGCAGGACTGTAAACTTATCAACCAAGGTTGGTGTTGGATTTTCTTGCTGTGGCTTTTCCTCTTCAACTTTTTTCAGCCAAAGGACCACCTTCTCTTCTTGAGCGGACTGGTGGGAGGGGGTATACTGTTACGACTCGGTCGTCCCATTTCCAGGGGGCGCTGTAAGGGGACTGTCAGAAGCCTGGGAATCACCTTGAACACCTATCTAGAGTCCCTAGCTGACTCCTGTTTGTTTCTCTTTTCTCCATGGTACACTTGTGTAGGACTACATTTGTTTCTTGGGACTGCAAATCCCATAATGCACAGCTTGGTAGTCAGGAAAACCCGGATTCTGTTTCCCATTGTTTTCAATGGGAGAAGTCCAGTTGCTCCTTTTCACTGGATCCTCTCCTCCAGGACTTGCAAGTGTCCGAAACCACACACACCTGAAACCTCTCCTGTGCAGCCCAGCTTGGAACTGCTTATAAGCAGCCATTTCCTCAAGCTCCCCGTCGTGCATTGGACTTCAATTCCTTTGTGTTACAGACCCCTTGTCGGATGGGGTTCCAGTTTTGTTCCAGCCTGATCCTGTTTCCTGTTTCTCTGCCCTGCTCCTGATTGTTCCAGCCAGAGTCTGCTCCCTACTTCTTAGCCTTGTACCTGTTTGTTTCTTCCAAAGCCTGCTCCCTGTTTCTCTGCCCTGCTCCTGCCTTGTTTCAGCCTGAACCTTCTCTCTGTTTCCCAGTCCTGTTTACTGCTCATTTCCTACTCCCTGTATTCCAGTCCTGTCCTTGCCTGTTCCAACCAGAGCCTGTTCTCAGTTTCCCAGTCCTGTCTCTGTCTGTCCCAGCCAGAAGTTTGCGCCCTGTTTTCAAGTCCTAGACGCGCCTTTGCTTCAGCCTGAGCCTGTTCCTAGTTCTTGCCTCTGCCTCTTTGTTTGTTCCCTTCTGTTTCTGTTTCTTCTTGGTTCTTTGTGTCTGGTAAGTGTTCTATCAGTCTTCACCAGTGTATACGTGTCCTCCTGTGCACTGGGGTTGGCTCCTGGTTTCCAGGAGGCAATTCCAGCCCCCATCCTTGTCCAGTGTTATACGTTGTATTTCGTGCCTAACAGTGACAGTGTGCTATTGCTGTTTTCTCAGGAATCGCCACTGTGTTTCCAGCTGGACCCACAAGAGCGTGTCCTGTGTATGTAAGTACTATCCTTGTTTGTGCTCTAGGGTCCAGAGACAGAATCACTTCTGCTGCCTCCTTTCTATGGGGTTGGCAGGGTTACTATCTGTAAGAGCAAACTGCACAGAGGCATTGAGATTCCCTGTCACTGTGGGAGGTTCTGCGCCTTACTCTGTGTACAACCCCAGCGTGTTTGTCCACTGGTAATCCGTTTCCTGTTTGTTCACACAAGGGTTGCTCTGCTTTTACTTTCCTGTTTCCTGTGCCTATCCATAGCTGTCCTTTCCGTGTATGCCTTTAGCTGCTCCTCTGCCCCAGTGTACTACCTCTTTAGGATATTCGATGACCTCAAGGGGTGTCCCAACCAAAGTCCTGATTAGACCCACCCGAAACCGTGACAGAATGCACGACCCAAAAAGGTCAAGCTCCCCTGGCAGTAAAGGCACACACAAACCTAAAGGGCTTTCCTATCATGTTAAGACACCCCTTTCTAAGCCTATACATTCTCTGAAATCCTCTAAAAAAGACCTTAGTTTAAAGGATAGACTTGTTAAAGAAAACCATAACTTGCAAGTTCAGTACTATACTGAGTGGCTTGCTAATCTTTCAATGATAGACTATTATGTTATTTGAGGCTATGACCCCCCAGTCCCTGTCTGTAGAAGAATTACAAGGACGTAATGAGTTTTTGCAATATCTATTAGCTGAAGCCAGTAAGAATGTTCGTAACCGTGGAAGTGCTTTTGCTACCTCTGCACAAGACACTCACACTCAAGAAAAACTGGTTAATTCCTTGCCTCATGCTAGTGCATCCCAAGTTCACCTCCAGTACTCTGCCAAAACAAAGAACCTTGACACTGTTCAAGAAGCCACACTAGGGATTCCCTTGTCTTCTGTTGAGTGCTTCAGCCCATCTAGGCCAGTTTCTCAGAATTCAAAGTGCAGTGCTGACTCTTATAAAGACCTATCAGTCCCTCAGAGCTTTCAAGTGAGCAGGATAGAACCTGTATCAAAGGGATCAGTAAAGACTGGGATTCCTTAGTTCAATTCAAAAAGCTTATGCTCTTCCCAAACTAGATGATAATATACCAGTCTCAATCCCTAAAAGCTCTGCTAAACCCTTTTCTATTCTGAGTGGGTTTGATAACAATATGGACATACACACACTAAAAGAGCAGTTTTGGCAGATTAAAAGGCAGATATCAGACTTCTATGATGAATATGTTGTAACATACACAAGAAATCTTGCACATGGGCTCTTTTCATCAATGCATATTTCACTGTTGGCAGAACCAGACATTCTGTTTATCTGTAAGGTAGAAGAAGTAACAGAGCAGCTGATGGAAACTACTGCAAGGCAATTTGAAAACCTGAAAAAAAAATTTATCACCAGCTTTCGCTTAAAGAACAGTATGCTACCTCATGTGTCCCTCCAAAGACTGCTATAAAGCAGATTTTCCCTGCTATGAATGAATGTCAAGAGACTGCTCAAGTTATAAATATATCAGCCTCTTCTTCAGACTCTCTCTCAGCTTGTAGTTTTCCGAGAATATCCCTGTGCAGTTGACTGAATCTCTGACATCTCTGAGAGATTTGACACCTCTTGATTCAAAGGATAGATCAGAGTCTTCAGAAGGAAGTGTCTCAGCCCCTCTATCAGAACAAATCAAGCCAAAGGAAGAAGAGAGTTCTGATGCAGACTCCAATAGCTGCACCTTAAGAAACCAAGATATGACTTTACTGGAGATTTATGGCAAGTTGTGCAACAGTGTTGAAGAATCTGAATCTAGTGATGACAGTGGTTCCTGCCTTGCCGTGAACAAACCTGCAGATAGTGCTGTTCAAATGGCGCACACACCAGAATTTTCAGATTGTGGGGATACGCCTGCTCTTTCAAACAATATCATAGAATTTTCAGATAATGAAGAGACAGTTCCTGTTTCAAGTGAATTCATGGATTTTTCTGACTGTGAAGAAATACCCGCAGTTACTAAGATTGTAATGGACTTCTCAGAAAGTTTAAAAATCTTTTCTGTGTCAAAGCAAACCGTGGAGATTTCAGAAAAGGAAGAAAGCCAGCAATCTGAAACTAAACAGCCTGTCATAAGAAATGAGAGCCTTCTCCTAGAACTGGACACAGTTGCAGCCTCAACCACTGATCCTGACCTGCTGATCCCTGCAAATGTGTATCCTGTTTTCAGCTCCACAATTAGTGAAGAACAGATCTCTGAGCTACCGGTATCTGATCTTGATGTAAAATCAGCCACACCAACGTCACCTGCTGTGTCCCTGAAATTAAAGACTCCTGAAACCCAGCAATCTGAAACCGAAGCTCAAGTACTGAAAGATATAATATGTCCCACTAAAACTAAAGACTTGAATTTGAATCTTGTATTCGAAGATCTGATGATAAGTACTGTTCTTAGTGTTTTATTGCAAGAAACCATCATCAATTCAAAGGCTAAAGCTGAAGCTTTAGATAACAATGTAGAGGCGATTTCTGAAGAGACTCCAGTTCTATTTCAATTCAAAGAACAACCTTTCAGTGTTAACAGAGCTGAAGATCAACTACCTGTAGTAGAAACGCCTTGCAAAGAAACCATTTCTGATACCACGAATACACCACAGAGCACTTGCAATGAAGAAATCTCAGTCTTGTCAGAAGATCACCCTAAAGAATTAGTTTGTGGAACTTCTACATTTTCATATGTTAATCCAGTCTCTAAAGACATGAAAACCCCTATTGCTCCTGAATTTGATACTCCAATGTCATCCAAGATGAAAGACAATTCTGACTTTTTCATGTTTACCTTGAGAACACCAGTTACCCATGTCTCCCAAGTTTCTATGCTTTGCAAGCCTCAGACCACAATCAATGCAAATACTGCTGCAGAAACAGACATATCCTGCTTGTCAGAAGGAGTTACAGACCTTACTAATACGCCAATTATGTCCTCCAAAGAAGACAGTACTGAACAGGAAACTAAAGTCCCAAATGATACCACCCATGATGCAATTCCAGATCTCCTTGCTCCTGAATCCACTTCACCAGAAACCAACTCCATGCACTCCTCCCGTATCAATCGAACAATAAAGAGGAAAGACATCAGAGCCCATATGGGTATTAATACATGCTTTGCTCATTGGAATATTCACCTATGGCAGGACTGTAAACTTATCAACCAAGGTTGGTGTTGGATTTTCTTGCTGTGGCTTTTCCTCTTCAACTTTTTTCAGCCAAAGGACCACCTTCTCTTCTTGAGCGGACTGGTGGGAGGGGGTATACTGTTACGACTCGGTCGTCCCATTTCCAGGGGGCGCTGTAAGGGGACTGTCAGAAGCCTGGGAATCACCTTGAACACCTATCTAGAGTCCCTAGCTGACTCCTGTTTGTTTCTCTTTTCTCCATGGTACACTTGTGTAGGACTACATTTGTTTCTTGGGACTGCAAATCCCATAATGCACAGCTTGGTAGTCAGGAAAACCCGGATTCTGTTTCCCATTGTTTTCAATGGGAGAAGTCCAGTTGCTCCTTTTCACTGGATCCTCTCCTCCAGGACTTGCAAGTGTCCGAAACCACACACACCTGAAACCTCTCCTGTGCAGCCCAGCTTGGAACTGCTTATAAGCAGCCATTTCCTCAAGCTCCCCGTCGTGCATTGGACTTCAATTCCTTTGTGTTACAGACCCCTTGTCGGATGGGGTTCCAGTTTTGTTCCTGCCTGATCCTGTTTCCTGTTTCTCTGCCCTGCTCCTGATTGTTCCAGCCAGAGTCTGCTCCCTACTTCTTAGCCTTGTACCTGTTTGTTTCTTCCAAAGCCTGCTCCCTGTTTCTCTGCCCTGCTCCTGCCTTGTTTCAGCCTGAACCTTCTCTCTGTTTCCCAGTCCTGTTTACTGCTCATTTCCTACTCCCTGTATTTCAGTCCTGTCCTTGCCTGTTCCAGCCAGAGCCTGTTCTCAGTTTCCCAGTCCTGTCTCTGTCTGTCCCAGCCAGAAGTTTGCGCCCTGTTTTCAAGTCCTAGACCCGCCTTTGCTTTAGCCTGAGCCTGTTCCTAGTTCTTGCCTCTGCCTCTTTGTTTGTTCCCTTCTGTTTCTGTTTCTTCTTGGTTCTTTGTGTCTGGTAAGTGTTCTATCAGTCTTCACCAGTGTATACGTGTCCTCCTGTGCACTGGGGTTGGCTCTTGGTTTCCAGGAGGCAATTCCAGCCCCCATCCTTGTCCAGTGTTATACGTTGTATTTTGTGCCTAACAGTGACAGTGTGCTATTGCTGTTTTCTCAGGAATCGCCACTGTGTTTCCAGCTGGACCCACAAGAGCGTGTCCTGTGTATGTAAGTACTATCCTTGTTTGTGTTCTAGGGTCCAGAGACAGAATCACTTCTGCTGCCTCCTTTCTATGGGGCTGGCAGTGTGACTATCTGTAAGAGCAAACTGCACAGAGGCATTGAGATTCCCTGTCACTGTGGGAGGTTCTGCGCCTTACTCTGTGTACAACCCCAGCGTGTTTGTCCACTGGTAATCCGTTTCCTGTTTGTTCACACAAGGGTTGCTCTGCTTTTACTTTCCTGTTTCCAGTGCCTATCCATAGCTGTCCTTTCCGTGTATGCCTTTAGCTGCTCCTCTGCCCCAGTATACTACCTCTTTAGGATATTCAGTGACCTCAAGGGGTGTCCCAACCAAAGTCCTAATCAGACCCGCCCGAAACCGTGACATGGAAAGCCACAGTCTCACAAGTCTTTCCAGTGGGTGGGTTGCCCACTGCTGCATCCTAGAGAGTGCAAAGCCACAGTCTCACAAGTCTTTCCAGTGGGTGGGTTGCCCACTGCTGCATCCTGGGGAGTGCCAAGCCACAGTCTCACAAGTCTTTCCAGTGGGTGGCGGCGATGTCCTGTTCAGCGGTGCTGGCGGTGTCCTGTTCAGCGGTGCTTGTGGCGGCAGTGTACTTGGCAGCGGTGCTGGTGGCAGCAGTGTCCTGTTCAGCAGTGCTGGTGGCGGCGGTGTCCTTGGCAGAGGTGCTGGTGGCAGCTGTGTCCTGTTCAGCGGTGCTGGTGGGGGCGGTGTCCTTGTCAGCGGTGCTTGTGGTGGTGGTATCATTGGCAGAGGTGCTGGTGGCAGTCTTGTCCCCTGTGTAGGTTTTCGCCGACTTGCCAGTTTTTCTGTGCCCCTTCCCCACCTTGGATGGTGGCGCAGCTGTCTTCCCACTCCCAACTGTACCCATGGGAGAGGCTTTGGTGGTAGATGTTTTGCCTCTCTCCCGCTGGGCACTGGCCAACTTTTTGTGATTTTGAGGTGGGGGACTGTCCATGGTCTGGCTCCTTGGCACAGTGGCTGCCCTCCTGTTTGGCGCACTCCAGAAGACGGTTACTACTGGCACCACTGTTCCTGCAGATGTTGTGGCTGAGGTGCTGGGTTGGGACCTGGAAAGGCTGGCCCTAGGAGACTGAAGGGGTGGGGGAAATGAGGGGAAGAGGTCGAGGTTGGACAGGAAAAGTTTTTGGGACACACTGGGACGGGTAGATGGAGGTGGTTTGGGAGTGGAGGAAGAGGTAGTGGTTGTAGGAGGTGTACGTTTGCTGACTTTGGGTGAAAGTGCATGGGATGGAGGCTGTTGTGAGGTAGATGGCTGTTGGGTGGGTGTGTGGCTGCATTTGAGTACCTCGGGTGGTGGGCTCACAGACACACTGGGAGAGGACACAGGGGATGTGTGAATGGTAGTGGGGGTGATGACTGCACATGAGTGGGGTGTAGTGGTGGGTGTGCTGGTGATGGAGGTAGTGGCTGAAGATGTAGTGCATGCAGGTGTGAGTGGAGACGAGACAGGGAGGGAGGAGGGAGACGAGGAGGAGGGGGACACAGTGGAGGCAGTGGATGTTGGTAAGTCTGCATGCGTATGATGCTTGCGTGAGTGCCTGTGGGATGTGTGGTGCTTATGTTTGCCCGAGCTTCCCTTGTGTGTTGACGTGTGTGCATGCTGGTCTGATGGTATGCTTGGGATAGGCTGAGGTACAGGGGTTAGGGTCTGGGTGGAGGAAGTTGGAGGGGGGAGGCTAGAGACAGGGACAATGGCTGCCATGAATGCTGAGGCCAGTCCCTGCCGTGGAGCTCCCCTCGCCCTCCGTCCCACTGGTGGCTTCTGACTCCATTGTGTCGCCCTCCAGGGCCATGTGGGATGCAGCTCCCTCCTGCTCTGGTGGCACTTCTCCTCCGCCTCATGATGGTAATGCACACATGAACAGGGAGACCACAAAAAGGTGGGGGAGACAGGAGAAAGACATGTTGAGTGCATCCAATACCGCTACCGTTGGCGGACACTACAGACACAGAAGCCCCCTGCACTATGCCGTGCACTTAGAGTTCCCTAATTAATCACAGGAACATGGGTTACAAGGCCTATGCCCGATTGCTGCACACATGGAAGTCACAGGAGCCTGACTAGGTGTAGTTGGCTCTGAACACAGGTGGGGTGGGGTGCCACAGGGCCTGCCTGAAGAAGGGACCTTGCCTACTAAACTCACCCTGGCCTACAGGAACCCACAGCCCACCTCCCCCACCCAGACACCTACAATGCACACTGAATCAGCAGAATGAGAGTGTACTCACCCCTTTGTGGCTGCTGTGATGCCCTCAAGCACCCATCCAACTCCGAATACTCCACCGCCAGGATCCGGAACATCAGGGGGTCATGGTGCGACGGGCACCCCTCCCACGTTGGGAGGCCATCCCCAGCTGGGCCTCCGCCGTCTTCTTGCTCCAGCCGCAAATGTCCTCCTATCTTTTATAGCAGTGGGTGCTCCATCTGTGGTGGAACCCCAGGGTCCGGACATCCTTGGCGATGGCACACCAAACATCCTTCTTCTGATGGGTGCTGACCTACAGGAATAGTACAGGGGAAAAGGAGAAGATATAACCGTCCGCACCGTCACAGTCATTGGCCCGCATCCCTAACCTTGCCATGACGCACATGCACTCACCGTCGTATCATGCACGCCTCATTCTCCCCCCCATCTTTCATCAACACCACTCCACACAGGCATTGCCCATTTGGCATGCTCACAGTGTACTTACCTGTTTGTCTGGGGGACCGTAGAGTAGCGTGTACTGGGGGGGACCCCATCCACTAGTTTCTCCAACTCCTCCATGCTGAAGACAGGGGCCCTTTACCCAGACACATGAGCCATTGTCTCTTCCAGTCTGAGGTCACAGCAGCACTTGCAGTGTAGGTCCTCTCCTGTCGAAGATCAGGTATCAAGTGATTGAACAGATTGAAAATGGCGGTGACGTCCGCGGCGGTGCGTACCGTCACCGCCGGCGTACATCGTCATTGTCTCCTGGGACCCGTAGAGTCCAATGTTAACCAATGCAGGATTGCACCGCGGTCTTCGACCGCCTACCACGACGGTGTACAACGCCAGTGCAGTTACCTCATATCCCCTTGTCCCACATTACAGGTCAGGCAGCCGCCATTTCAGGGGACCACATGGCATTAATTTTGACTGCGTCACACAGATCTAGGCCTTGCTTAAACACTAATACAGCCATATATCGATTTTCAAACATTTTGCTATAAAGTTGTGTTTACGTACTTCAGTGTTGGTTGACATTCTGCTCACTCTTCTCCTCCATAGAGCACGTCCGCTGGGGCAGGTGAGGAGATGGCTGCATCCTCCGGTGTACAGACCGCTGGTGGACCTGTCGACAATGGAGGAGCGACATGTAATTGTCACATACAGACCTGATCGTACCACAATCCTGGAACTGTGTGCCCAGTTGGAGCCAGACCTGATGTCAGCTATCCGCCATCCCACAGGAATCCCCCCTCAAGTGCAGGTCCTGTCAGTACTCCATTTCCTAGCAAGTGGGTCTTTTGAAACAACAGTGGCCATAGCATCAGGGATGTCCCAGCCTATGTTCTCCAACGTGTTGTCCAGAGTGTTGTCTGCCCTGCTGAAACACATGCACAGCTACATTGTTTTGGTGGAGGATTTGCCTACAGTGAAAGGTTACTTCTATGCCCTGGGACATATCCCCAACATCATAGGTGCCATTGATGGGACACATGTGGCATTGGTATCCCCGCAGGAGTGAACAGGTGTACAGAAACCGTAAGAGTTACCATTCTATGAATGTGCAGATGGTGTGTTTGGCCGACCAGTACATCTCCCATGTAAATGCCAAGTTTCCTGGCTCAGTGCATGACGCTTACATTCTGCAGAATAGCAGCATCCCTTATGTGATGGGGCAATTCCAGAGGCACCGTGTGTGGCTATTAGGTGAGGACATGGACCCAATACAGTGTGACTAGGTGTCTGGGTCTGGGGATGTCCCTAAGAGTTAGTGTGCGTCTAACAGTTGTCCCTCGCCATTTGCAGGTGACTCTGGTTACCCCAACCTGTCATGGCTACTGACCCCAGTGAGGAATCCCAGGACAAGGGCAGAGGAACGCTACAATGAGGCCCATGGGCGAACTAGGAGGATTATAGAGCGGACCTTCGGCCTACTGAAGGCCAGGTTCTGGTGCCTCCATATGGTGGTGGTTCCCTATTCTACTCACCAAAGAAGGTGTGCCAGATCATCGTGGCCTGCTGTATGCTTCACAACTTGGCTTTGCGACAACAGGTGCCTTTTCTGCAGAAGAATGGTCCAGATGGAGGTGTTGTGGCAGGTGTGGAGCCTGTGGACAGTGAAGCCGAGGAAGCAGAAGAAGAGGACATAGACAATAGGAACACAGTGATCCAGCAATACTTCCAGTGAGACACAGGTAAGAAGACAACACTACCTGCTACATCTGATTTAATTCTTCTACCTCTCATCTGTCTGTCAATTTCACCCAGTGTATGGACACTGAGTTGTAACTTTCCCTTTAGATTTCACAGATGTGGGTCCCACTGTGTGACCTCTGCTTTCTTTCCGCATGGACTAGAGCTGTGTGACATAGGTATGTTGACATTACATTGGATATACAATTTTTCCACAGCTATTGCAAATACACATTTTCAAAAGCACAGACTGATTCCAGGTTGTTTTGTGATTTAAGGATGTTTATTTAAGTACTAAATAGTGGAGGGGGTTGTAAAATGGTCAGGGGTGATGGTGGAGGAATGTCACATGTGCATTGTCCAAAGCGGCATAGGAAGTGGAGCTAGCGCAGTTTAAGTATGGACATGGAGACAAAGTGGGACAGAAGGATTACAATCAGGGTGGTCTCATTTCTTGGCGGGGGTCTTGGCATTGTTCTCCGTCTTTGTCCTGGATCTCAGGGACTGCTTGCGGGGTGGTTCTCCATCTGCAGGGGGTGGGGTGCTGGTTTCGTGGTCCTGTGGCGGTGCGTCCTCTCCACTAGCGCCGGTGGAGGTGGTGGGCAGTTCATCTTCCAGGCTAGTGTCAGGGGCCCCTTTGTTGTGCCACAGTGTCCTTCCTGGTGTTGATGAGTTCCTTCAGCACCCCTACAATGGTGCCCAGGGTGGAATTGATGGATTTGAGTTCCTCCCTGAACCCCAAATACTGTTTCTCCTGCAGCCGCTGGGTCTCCTGAAACTTGGCCAGTACCGTTGCCATCGTCTCCTGGGAATGGTGGTAGGCTTCCATGATGTTGGAGAGGGCCTCGTGGAGAGTGGGTTCCCTGGGCCTGTCCTCCCCCTGTCACACAGCAGCCCTCCCAGTCCCCCTGTGTTCCTGGGCCTCTGTCCTGTGAACCGTGTGCCCACTACCACTGCCCCCAGGTCCCTGGTTTTGTTAGGGTGCTGGGTTAGCCTGAGTTCCCTGTAGTGGTGGACACACTGCTGCTTGACGTGTCCTGGGGACAGAGGGATGGGCCCGCTAGGTGGGTGCTGTGCTGGTGTTTCCAGAGGGGGGAAGCTCTGTAGTGGCCTGTGCCAGTGTGAGGGGAACCGACTGTCCCGAGGTCCCAGATGGGTCGGGCTGGTCATCTTGAGACCGTTGGACAGAGCTGCTGTCATCACTGTGGGGCTCTTCTGTGGGTGGAGTGGACATGTCTGGACCCTCCTGTCCGGTGACGTTGGGTAGGGGTCCTGCAGGGGTGTAAAGGTATGATTATTGCATCTGTGTGTGGCATGGTGTGCAATGGGTGGGTCACTCTGTACCCCAGTGCTTCCATTCTTGTGTGGGACCTTCTGTGATAATGGTTTAGGGGGGTGTATGGGTATGTGCAGTGGACATGCTTTGGTGATGGGTGTCCATGCTTTGGTGTTGTATGCAGGGTTTGGGTTTGGGATGTATGGTTTGTGATAATGGGACATGTGTGGGGAGTTGGAGTGATGGGGGTGAGGGCGAGGATGGGGGTATGTGATAGCATGCAGGTAGGGTGGGGTATATACTAGTTAAAGGTTTGACTTACCAGAGTCCATTCCTCCAGCTACTCCTGCAAGGCCCTCAGGATGCAGTATAGCTAAGACCTGCTCCTCCCATGTTGTTAGCTCTGGGGGAGAAGGTGGGGGTCCGCCGCCAGTCCTCTGAACTGCAATCTGGTGTCTTGAGACCACGGAACGCACCTTCCCCCATAGGTCGTTCCACCTCTTCCTGGTGTCATCCCTAGTTCTTGGGTGCTGTCCCACTGCGTTGACCCTGTCCACGATTCTGTGCCATAGCTACATCTTCCTAGCTATGGTGGTGTGCTGCACCTGTGATCCGAATAGCTGTGGCTCTACCCGGATGATTTCTTCCACCATGACGCTGAGCTCCTCCTCAGAAAACCTGGGGTGTCTTTGCGGTGCCATGGGGTGGTGTGGGTGATGTGTGGGGTGGTATGTGTTGTGATGTGTGGGGTGATATTTAGAGGTGTGTTGTGTGAGGTGCGTGGATGTTGTGTGAGTCATGGTGTTGAGTGCCTGTGGATGCTAGTGTTGTTTCTGGTGATGTCTCTCTCAGGCCTTATGTTGCAATTGTTGTCGTAGGGGTTTGTGGGTGATGTGGGTGTGTGTTTTATATTGTATAGGGTGTGTGGTAGTGGTGTGTGTATGTGTATCAGGTGTGTGTATTTCGATTTGACAATGTGGTAGTGTTTTGTAAATGTGTGTGTATTTTGAGCATGGCGGTATGTACCGTTGAAAGACCGCCGTGTGGATTTGTGGGTCATGACAGTGTGGGCATAATCATGTTGGCGTCACGGTGGAGGTTTTGTTATCGGCAGTTTATCACTGACCTTTGGTGTGGCAGACTTGTGTGGGTGTCTAGATTTTGGCGGATTCCGAGCTGTGGGTCATAATAGCTGTGGCGGAATTCCTCGGCCGCGGCGGTGTGTTGGCGGTCTTCTGCACGGCGGTAAGCGGCTTTTACCCTCAATGTTGTAATGACCCCCACTGTATCATAACAGAACCCCAAGAGTCAGAAGCATTAAGGAGTATGAAGCATTCCGCAACTTAATACCACCTGTGAGGAGTACTACATGTTGCATTAAAAGAAGACCCTAAAGAAATGGTGTGCAGAAAACGGTGTTGTAATACACAATTATCTCAAACAAGTAATTTTTAGGTCCAAAAGTTGCAAAGTCAATAGAGCATAATAGGTAAATTGCATAACGTGCTGTATCAACAAGAGAAAACTTGTTCTAATAACTGCAACAATGTAATACTCGCTTTGTAGAGACACAAGCAAAAAAAGGAAGGAAGTGGGGGAGTAGGTGGGAAAGAATGCCAGTCATTAAAAATAATGACCTTAAATATGTGTGAGGCAGATATTATATACAAATCAATGACATAGGTGCAGCACTCAGTAGCAATACATCATAAATTTAAGTTATGTCATATAGGGCCAGATGTAGGAAACCGTTTGCATGGTGCAAACTGTGAAAATCGCAGTTTGCGCCATGCAAACAACCTTATGCAATGCTCATTCACAATTTGCGAGTCGGTACCGACTTGCAAATTGTGAATACGACTCGCAAATAGAAAGGGGTGTTCCCTTCCTATTTGCGACTCGCATCGCAATGCAGAATTGCTTTGTGACCGCGAATGCGGTCGCAAAGCAATTCTCAGTTACCACCACTGTCAAACTGGTGGTAACTCATTCGCAAAAGGGAAAGGGTTCCCACGGGACCCCCTCCCCTTTGTGAATGTTGCTGTTAATGTTTTTTCAGAGCAGGCAGTGGTCCAGTGGACCACTGCCTACACTGAAAAAATGAAACCAAATGGTTTCATTATTTTTTTTTTATTTTGCAACTCGTTTTCCTTTAAGGAAAACGGGCTGCAAAATACAAATAAAAAACTGCTTTATTAAAAAAGCAGTCACAGACATGGAGGTTTGCTGACTTCAGCAGGCCACCATCCCTGTGAGTGCAGGGACTCGCTATGGGGTCGCAAAATGCAACCCACCTCTTTAATATTTATGAGGTGGGTATTTGCGACCCCATAGCGAGTCGCAGACGGTGTCTG
The DNA here is from genome assembly GCF_031143425.1 of Pleurodeles waltl. NCBI lineage: Eukaryota > Metazoa > Chordata > Amphibia > Caudata > Salamandridae > Pleurodeles > Pleurodeles waltl. Next base: position 212,159,179 of record NC_090437.1, read on the forward strand.
AGACACCATTCTGTATCAGGATTTGCGATTCTGAAATTGCGAGTCGCACCGACTCGCAATTTCAGAATCGCAAATCCTGACAGTGCTACATCTGGCCCATAGTAAACCTGATCGGGGTAAGCAAAACATAATTTCATGAAGAACAATTTCAAGAAAGGATAAGCCAATGAAGCATGTTGACTATGAAGAAGAAAATCAACAATGAAGAACCACTTAAATGGGAGATAACCAAAAAGAGGAAGAGCAACAGAAGAATAGAAGAAGATCAGGAGGACTTAGCTTTAAGCATAGCTGGTGGTGAATGCTGGCAAGACTGTGAAGGTCATGCAGCATTATATCAAGCTAGGAGGAGTCCGAAAGAAAACAAATTACATACTCTAATGGCACATAGGAGCAACATACAGTCGAAGTCATATTAAGCAATGAATCTACACATTTGTTGAACATCAATAGGATGGGATAAAACAATACAACAAAAAGTCATTAAAGACAATAATCAGAAAGGTACCACATGTTGGGTGGAAACTGCAGTGGACAAGAAGAGAGAAATACCACCTGTCAAGCAATCATAGTGTTTAGTAAAATCTTAATTTTCAGTGAGCACATTTGGGAATCCCCCTATTTATTGCAAGACATGAGGTGAAAGCTCACAAAGCACCAGAGCTGTGTCATGCTTAAGTGGGCTGAAGGAGAAGACCTGATAGCTAAAGCCATTAGGTTGGTCAGTCAGTGGGTCAGTCAGTCAGTCAAAATTTCTTTATTCGGCAAAATGCCATAAAAGTACAATACAGGTAATCTGGGATGAAATAGAAAAACATTTTCATGTAGAAAAAATATAAATCTAATCACGATTACTTGTGTCAATGCTTCCATAATAATACCTAAAAACAGCAGCAAAACCAAAGTAATATATAAAACCATCATAAATAAACCGCAAATACAGTAACTGACATATAACAAATAACACAAAATCAAATCTGGAAATATATGCTGTTCCAACTTGAATGAATATACGACCGCATTCACCAGTTCATATCATTTCCTAATAGTGATAGTAGCTCTGATAAAATTTGGAACAGAATAACACATTTGTAATGATGACAATTTTTGGACACTAATCCGTGCTTCCTTATGAGAAATGTTTTGTAATTCACGTAAAAGGGGCAATATAAAAGCACGTCTGGGAACAGAGTAGAATGAACAAAATAAGAGGTTGATCAAATGTCCAGAGAATGTCAGACATACTTCATCCCAAAACATAAGCCTTGGAAACATGAGTCCACAGGTGAAATGGATTCCAAAATGAGAGACATTGATGCCCAATTCCACCACAACCGATTGGAGTCAATAGGGTATTGTAGGAGAATAAATGGTCTGATCTGGTTTTCTGAATAAGATTACAACTTGCGAGGTAGTGGGCATGTGGATGGAGGCAATACAATGCACATAATACTTAATTTATCTTGCCACACAAAATGTAGGACAGACAGGAAAATAGGGGTATAGAACCTAGCAACATCCAATTTTAGTCATTCAAAAAGTATAAAACACAACACACTCTGGAAAATATGACCTGTCCACATTAGACAGAATGCAAATGTCTGAAGCCCTCTTAATTTATATTAGAAGCAAAACCATGAGAAGCTTGAGGAAAAGCTGCTCGGAGAGAGGTCAGAATCTATGATCCAGAGAACCAAAAAGGACAGGAGTGAATTTGCATTTCAGGTAGATAGGTACCTCAGGACAGAAAATTTGGAGAGACCAATGCCTTTCAGCACCCTAAAGAACTAGGGTCCTTACCTATGGGATTTAAACCAAGAAAATGATGAACCAGAAGAATTGGCTGATCAACAAAAAATGATGGAATAGCAAGAAAGACTCTTGAGGTGGAGATTGCTGAGGGAATTCTCTACCTGGCAGAAAGGGCTTATGGGGACCCAAATGCCATTCCATGCACCAAACCTGAAAGAACGCACAGGCTGCATTATAGACTCAAGAATCAAATCCAAGTCTAGAACCTTGCTCACTGAAAAGTATGACATTTGCCTTGCACCCTAGTGGCAAGCCCAGCCGGCAGAGCTATCTGGCCTTGGAGGAGCAGGCCATTGATATTTCAGAGGGGAGCCAGATGACTGGCAGTATATGAGAGACTAAGGCAAGGGAAATCCACTATACACACCATGAGAGTGCAATACTAAGCCTAAGATGGCCAAATGGACACTAATTCAGAGAATGATATGGACCAGGACAGGAATCATTGGGAAAAGTAAGAAGAGGCTCCCAAATGAAGGAGGATGCCAAAAAATGTTTAGGATTCTAGATCCGGAGGTGAACTCATGAGGCATGTTGGAGATATTACTATTTGTGCTAACCAAGAGGAGCCAACATGACTCGGACACAACAGAGCATATCCATCTCTAAAAAAACACAACATATTGGAGCCCAGCCTCTTAAAGTGGGGAGATTTAGGGTTTCAAGTGAAGATGCGATCTGTTCAAGCATACTGATTAGTCTCAGAAAATGGTCCAACACATTCAGGAGATGGCCTTGGCAATTTTTTAAAGCACGGTCCAGACTGGTGTATGAAGGGGACCTGATTCTGGTGTTCATTTGAGGTTAGGCATAGCTTGCCAATAACAGCTTCTCTCTAACTAGGGTAATACTGAGCCAGCATCAAGTAAACTGTGCCACATGCTGAATATGGGACCAATCCCCAGACTTTAGATATATGAGTTCAAACGGATCAAAGAGAGGCCACTGAGGCCTGGGAAGGTAGAAAAGGAAAGAGTGAGAGGTGTATAGTTGGAACTAATAGCCAGCAGTGTTGGAATCTTAACCCCTTCCAAGGTGGTTAAGTGATTAACTCATTGTGTGGAGAGATTAGATCCTCTGTCAAATTAGGCTCTGCCTGGTGGGGGGGCATAAATTGGACTGAGATGAGGTATTCAAGTGCTTGCGCTTCCATGCTACTTTTTCCCCATGATTGTGGATTAATGGCCATGTCTAGCTGAAAGGCCGACTGATAGACTATACTCTGAGTACTTGGTAGTGGCTGTGGTACAACATGAATACAGGATGAGGTAGTTGGCTGTTTCTGTTATAGATTTTATACTAAAGGTAGGGGCTTCCATGGGCAGGAAGACCTGCTCAAGGTTAGTCTCAAGAAAAAACTCAAACTGCTGCTTGGAGCAAAGCACACTATCCAGGACTTGGTTACTGGAAATAAAAGATGGTGAGAAAGGTGAAGGGGCCTCTAATGCATAACTGTTCAGGCCAGATAATGGATAAAGCTGGAATAGAAAAGAGATTGCAGGGGTTTTGAAGCCCAGAAGCCTTCCTTCAATGAACAAGATGAACAACTAATAAGGTAAAACTAGACAACCACTATCTACCGTCAGGATGCCCTAACTCCCATGTGTAGTCCCACTGCCTTCTTCCTAATACAGCTATCACTTTTCTGCTTTTTTTTACTCTTGATTAACTGCCTCACTTTGATCCTAAAAAATAAGCTCCTCCCACTCCAGACAGAACACCACTTTCCCTGCTATATATAAAGTTACCTTAAGCCCCCCCCCATTTCAGGATTAACCCATTACTCTTTCTGAATTACTCTTCATCTTAGTTACTCCAGGCTCCTGGAAATTAGGTACCTTACAACCCACAATCTATCAGACATGTTGTCATCCAGACAGAAAATTCTTCCAAATATCCAGCTTTCACATTTTCCCAGTCACAACACTTAAAAATATTAGTCTACCAAACCCCCTCTACCACCTTCCCTTCCTCGAGCCCCCTTCATTCTTTCTCATTCACATATTCTGTTACCCCACCTCTCCCGTCATCCTTTTACCTTTTCTCTGTCATTCATTTGCACTCTTTCTTTTTCCATAACCCCTTCCATCCCTCATGTCCTCGACAGTTTCTCTTCAATGCAGTTTCAATTCCTCTCCTCAGCAGTTTCTATTCAATGCAGTATACCTGTACCTGCTCAGACCCCCATCCCATCAGATTTCTCCTCTTCCCCTTCTCACCAAAGACCTCTCCTTCTTACTACCCCTCTGTCTTTCATGTATTAATGCCATATACCTCTGGTATCCTCCCTATCAGTCCCTCAACAACCTCACTTTCCAGTAAACCAAATTCCTTAGCAGCAGTTCATGCTTCAGAAGACCTTCCTTTGCCAGCACCAACTCCAGTTTTGCTTGTTTACATGGAGGCTTGAAGTGGCCAAATGAGAAGAGGTATTTTGAGAAAAGGGTGCTGACAGGAAGGCAACTTGGATCAAGAGAGCAGAAAGTTACACATGTTTTTAACTGAGTGATATGTAAACATAAAAATCTCAAGAATTATGTAATACTGTTGCTACTCTAACCACTGTTACAGGGTCCAATGGTTACACTGTCTGGGTTAATATTGAGTATAACAAAAACAGATGGTTGGGGGCACTACTAGACAAATGTCTGACTTTAGTGGATGCTTGCAGGAAGTGGCAGACTAAGTTGTAGGAAGGTACACAGAACATATTGAATGTAAGAGCCCTTCAACTGAGTGCATCAGTCCCTGACTTCACCTCATCATGCAGGCAGTGGCATTTCATCTTCATGTGAGATTGAGCAATTTCGTCAGCAACCTTCCTGCATAGTGGCCTCAATTAAACTCCAACCTTTTGTTAAGGCATGTTTCCCTACTCTAGCATAAAGAAAGAGACGCACACCTTCACATCATGGGAGCAGAACTCCATTTTTAAGGACCAGGTTTATGTTTTGACAGAGTGAGTGCTAGAGCATTCAGGAGGGCACGGAATAAAATGGTGATCACACAGAGAGTTCAAAATAACACACTTTCTAATGCTCCAGCAGCAAAGTGAAATAAACTAAAATGGGTGTGATGCAACATCCTTGAAGACTAAGGTCCCAACGATCACAGGTGGGCAAAATATCTCAGTAAGCAATAAGGCTGATAAGCAGAGACGTGCAAGAAAATCTCATGGCACTTTAAGTCTGGCAAGCATAGAATGCTGGAATACCTCATGGAACATTAAGGCAGGAAAAGCAGAACGTGACACAGAGCTTTGTTCATGGCATATCCTTTACACATAACAGTGAGCTTGAGTTGAGCTAGTGTGCAATTTGTGAAGTGACTCTTGGTGGCAGATTTAGTGATAAACCTAAGAAGGAGTGTTTCATTTGTCAAATGATTTTTGTTCAGAAGCCCACGGCTGGGACTATTGAAAGTCTGGGTGTCAAATACCAAGGCTATGTAGCCTTGGTTCCCCCTATTGCCTAGTGCCTTTTTAATACTCCAACAGACACTCCCTTCTTTTACCACACTATTGCAGGTTCTTTTTCATCCCTGCTTTCTCCCTTTGTCACTATTTTCCCATCTTTCTCTTCCTTAAAATTCCTTTTTCTGTGTGTTTTCTCTCTCTTGTTTTGAATCAAAGACTATTGAGGAAAAATAAGCCCTGGCCCCTGTTGGAAAGTGGATTATTGGTAAGGGCAGGTAAGTACCTACACTTAGCAATAGGTCACTAACCTCCACTTAGGTCCAGTTAGGTCTCAATAAATTAAACCCAGCTCAACCCTTGGTAGCTTGACAGCAAGTGACAAGGCTTAACTTAGGAGACAAATGTGTAAAGCATTTAAAAATCACAAAATTGTGAATAAGTAAAACACAAAACACAATACAAATCCAACACCAATTTATAATAATAGATTATATTTTTATCTTTAAAATGACAACAAAACGAATAAAATCGTATAAGGTGAACCGGATATGATTTTTTAAAGAATTACCATTTTCTAGCACATAGAAACGAAAAGCGCCAATCTGGTCACACCTCGACTGGGGCAAAGTCAAAGTTTAATGGCAACAGCGATAGAGCCCTGCTCGGCTACATCCCGCAGGAGGCCTCATCCCGCGGGAGGCCTCAGTCAAGTTTACCATTGGACTTAGCCGTTTTCCTGAAGATTTTCTTCTGCGGGACCAAGTCGCGAGTCCAAACCGACCTCCTGGAACTCTTCCTCGGGCACGCGTGGCCCTTAGTGGGGATTTGTACCTTCGGACTTAGTCGTTTTTTCAAGATGTAAATGCTTCGACTGGGGCAAACCTGAATCTTGTTCCGACATCATAGGAACCTGCAAGTCAGGCCGGGTCACGGTTGAGTCAAGCCAGCTCGAGTTGCCACGGCAGGTCAGTCCCTTTATGGAGCTTTTTTCAAAAAGTTCTCAAACTTCTCAGAACTTTTGGATCTTCTCCCAGATGTTCTTTTGAGGCCCACAGCTCACCAAAGGTTCCAGAAGCTCTGAGATGCTCCTTCAGAGTGCAGACTACAACTACCAGAAGGAACCTGGCTCAAACTGCAAAATGGCCACTGGACAGTGGTCAGCTGGTCAGTTTCTTCAGGTTCTGAGGCAGGGGATTCTGGTTAGCAATTTTTCACCTGTAGCAAACAGGGAGTCCCTACTTGAACTAGTTGAAGTCAGTCAAAGTCCTTCTTGTGGTGAAGCTCCATTGTGCAGCTGGTGCAGTCCTTCAGAGTGCAGTGTCCAGGTGCACATCAAGTTGTCCAGCAGGGCAGTCCTTCTTCTCCTGATGTTCTTCCTTGTTGGAATCTGGTAGGGATCTGAGGTGTGGGTGCAGGTCTGCCAGTTTTATCCTTGCTCCTGGGTGAAAAACATGGGGATCCTAATTGTCCAATCAGGTGCAGGGTCCTTCCCCCTGTGATGACCACTTCCTGGGAGCTGTGGCAAAAATCAATGCCAGGGAGCAACATTTCTCAAAAATGCATCATGGCTGCAAGTAATTTTGGGAGGTTACATCTGGCTGAGCCCTCCCACTGGTGTGGCTAAACATCTTAAACATACCCTTCTCCTGCCCTCTCCTAATCTCATCAAGAGGGCACCTAATATTCCGGGGTTGCAGGATGTTGGTGAAGTGCTGGGCTACTCCAAATGTCCTTCCCTGCCTTTGAAGACCAGTTAGGCAGCCCTCGCCCTTTCCTGCTTCTCCATCTGCTGAGGGAAGTTCTCCTCCCCCAGTCACATTCCTTTGTGTTCAGCTCAGACTACTTCACACCTCATCAAGGCAGCCTTGCCAGGCTGCCAGAGGCTGTTCAATCAGAGCAGAGCACTACAGGGTGAAAGTTGCCAACTTTTTAGGTAGAGTTTAAAAATCTTTACCTGATCAAGCTATATTAAATCCAACAATTGTGGGATTTATATAACTCATTTGATACCAAACTTGAGTAATCTGACACTTAAGAGGACTTTATAAATTAAAATAAAGGCCCTCATTATGACTTCGGCGGTCTATGACCTAGACTGCTGAAGTCCCGCCAGCCACAAGACCGCCAGGGATGGCGGTCATCTGACTGCCATATTAGGACTTCTGGCAGCTCTCCGCCAGAATTTGGGTGGAGAGCCACCAGCAGCCATACTGGCAGTTGGCTGTGCAGTGGCAGCTGCTCCGCTTGCACTGCTACGTCATCACAACACCGCCACGCCTATTACGAGTTGGTAATAGGTGTGGCGGTGTTGTGGTGATGTGGCAGGGCCGGCGGAGCGGGCCCCAAGGATCCCGTCCCCTCCCAGACATCCACTGTGTATAGGTAAGTGCCCGTCCGATAGGGGGTGATGAGTTGTGTGTGCGTGCATGAGGGTGTGCGTTTGTGTGATTGGAGGGGGTGGGGTTTGTGTGCTTGTATGTGTGTAATTGTGAGTGTGTCAGTGAGTGAATTGATTCGCGGTGGTGGAGTGTGTGAGAGTGTATGTGTGTGTTTGTATGAGTGCATGAATGCGTGATTGCATGTGTATGTGTGTGTATGTGTGGTGCGTGCATGTTTTGATGGGGTAGGGGTGGAGGGGTCTCTATGGGCTGAGGGGGGACTGTGGCCGTGTGGGGGGCTGGGGGAGTCACATTCTGGTGACAGGAATGTAAATTGCTGTTGTCAGTATCCTTTCTGCCAGGGATTTCCTGGTGTTGTTGCCACCAGGGAATCCTTGGCAGAAAGGAGGATCCAAATACCGTTGGTGGTCTGTGGTGGACAGCCAGGGCAAACGTGGTCCACCTTCGCGCCACCAGTCCTACCGTCCCGCCTTTACAGGTGGTGAACTGATGCTTTGCAGCCTGTTCACCGTCGTGGTCATTATTTGGCGGTCAGCACTGCCATGCCGTCGGCGGTGTTACCGCCACCGCCAGCGTTTCGCAGCTGGACCACCAATGTTGTAATGAGGGCCAAAGTCTCCCATTCTAGCCTATGGAAGCTGTTCAATACAATGAGGGAAAAATACATTTGGCTGTTTTACCTCACCAGCACTTATAAAACTATTTTATATGGTCCCTGATTATAGTTACATGACTCCCAACCCTAGGGACACATAGGGCACACCGTAGGGGTGACTTCCATGTAAAAATAAGGTAGTTTTAGATATTGGAAGTACTTTTCATTCCTAAGTCGAATTTGCATATAACTTTAATTTAAAACCAGCCAGCAAGGCAGGCCTGCCTTCAAAATGACCCTGGGCTCCTCAACAGTGCACCAATGGGTGCACTATCTATGCAAGGGGTGCCTAAATCTACATGCTCTACCATATACTAGGGACTTATAAGTAGGTTGACATAGCCAATTATAATTAGCCTAATTTGAATACTAATTTTATACACTGCAGAGGCCCTGGGACTGGTTAGCAGTACCCAGGGCACCATCAGAGTCAGGAAAACACCAGCAAAAAGTGAAAAATGGGGGCAAAACGTTAGGGGCCTCTGCAATCAGCCCTGTTTTCTCACAGCCCCCATTTATGAGTGCCGGTGGGCCCCACCTGCCACCACTTGCTCAAATTAAGCTCTGAGTGCATATCTAAATACCACTACCTTCTTTTCCATGACTACTACATGACAACCTCCTTGCACATCAACAACCCATGTTAAAAATGAGAATGCAAGGTGAACATGTTCACAAGCTGCATTTTGAAGTATGTTTAGTAGTACTAAATTAGTACTACTAAAGTAATACAAAATGCTATTCACAAAACTATGAGTGTAAATCTCCACCTCTCCTATCCTTTCCATGGGGAGATTCTCACACATGTAAGTTTACTACTTACTACTAAACTGGGCTGATCTAGGTAGGAGTAAGGAGGAATTTAGGGAGGGATAGGAAGGGACATGCGCCTTCCCACAAAAGAGTAACCTGTTGTTATTCACAAACTGCATTTTTAAAGCTACTACAGCCAGAAAGGGACCCACACCAGAAAGTGCACCACCGCACATGGGAACCACTGGTCCTGCAACACCCCCCCTAGGAAACTATTGGCAGCAGGGAATTAAAAGAAAACCCCTGTGAAATAATGTTAAATTAAATTATTCAAAATAGTTATACATGTAAATACATATAGGCCCTCATTCTGACCTTGGCGGGCGGCGGAGGCCGCCCGCCAAAGTCCCGCCGTCAGGTTACCGTTCCGCGGTCGAAAGACCGCGGCGGTAATTCTGACTTTCCCGCTGGGCTGGCGGGCGGTCTCCTTCAGACCGCCAGCCAGCCCAGCGGGAAAGAGGCTTCCACGATGAAGCCGGCTCGGAATCGAGCCGGCGGAGTGGAAGCTGTGCGACGGGTGCAGTTGCACCCGTCGCGTATTTCACTGTCTGCGCAGCAGACAGTGAAATACATGTAGGGGCCCTCTTACGGGGGCCCCTGCAATGCCCATGCCAGTGGCATGGGCACTGCAGGGGCCCCCAGGGGCCCCGCGACCCCCCCTACCGCCATCCGGATCTCGGCGGTCCGACCGCCGGGATCTGGATGGCGGTAGGGGGGGTCAGAATCCCCGCGGCGGTGCAGCAAGCTGCGCCGCCGCGGAGGATTCAATGGGGCCGCGGTACACTGGCGGGACCCCGCCAGTGGTGCCGGTCCGACCGCGGCTTTACCGCCGCGGTCGGAATCCCCATTGAAGCACCGCCGGCTTGTCGGCGGTGCTCCCGCGGTCCTCCGCCCTGGCGGTCAAAGACCGCCAGGGTCAGAATGAGGGCCATAATCTAATGTTAAAGATATTCAAAAATAAAATATATTCGTTATTTATTTATAAAATATTTTTGATTTGAAAACCTTTTTTTACATTTATAAATTATTCGACATTAAGTTGTATTTAAATATAATTAAATTACTTTTCATTAAATCTATGTTTCAGTTTAAATTATCATTAATACATAATACAAATATATTTTACATTACACTGGAACTGTTTTTTTTATTTAATCACCAGAAAAATGATGTTAATTATATTTTATATATTTACATTAAGAAAATAATTTCATACCCAGAATTCAGCTAATAGTGTTATAGAATTGATAATTTTGTTTTAAATTAAAAACACATTTATACAATTAATTTATTAATATTTAATATAAAAATAGTTTTACTTTTTGTCAAGTTAAATACACTTTTTTACTTTTTCCTTATACTTCCCTATGCTTTACCATAGGGAACCCCCACAGTTAGGCTGGAGGTCCTCCTTCAGTAAAGTACTGCAAAAACTTTACAAAACCAGTTTTAAACTTCACCAAAAAATTATGTTTTCTTTTTTAAATTTCACCTAACATTTTAGATTATTATTTTAGTTGTAGAATAAAGTAAAACAATGCTACATATCTACTAACTTAATTTTGATTTAAATCTGTAATTTTGATTTAAATCTGTAATTAAATCTGTTTCTAAATCAAAAAGGTTGATAAAGTATTTTGTATTTAAAGATAAATATATTTTCAGATTGTATATTATTACAGTACATTCATTTATATTTTTTAAAATGATCAATACTTTCATTTACCTAAACATTTTTTACTATAGGGAACTCCCTTTCTCCCTTATTTTCTGACAGATGGGTTGGCAGATCCCATGGGTGGGGGTGTGTGGTGCTGTACTTGCTACTGTTTCTTTTTTGGCAGTAGCACATTTGGTTCTATTACCTTTTTTTAGGGGTGGAGAACTCTACAACTACACTTTTGACTAACTTTACACTCAGATTTTGTGAATAACCAAAAGTAGTAAAATTAAACTGTAAGAGTAACTCATAAGTGTAAGTTACCTTTGTGAATGGCGAGGATTACCTATGAAGAGTGTGAAGCTACATTATGTTATGGTGTGAAGATCTAATCAGTAGTAGGCATATATTTTTATTAAGCCATAATTTTAGTTGTTTATGGTTAGCGATCTCTGTGGAAATATGAACGTTATTCAGGAAGCTACAGTAGTTGAACCCTCCCACCATTTTTATCAATGCTGTGCGGTGACTAATCTAAACTACATTTAATAGGATAAATGTCTGAATTCTGACCATGATATTCAAAAAATTGCAGTAAATTGGGTAACAGTCAGCAAACACAGATGTTTCCCTTAACTACAGATGAGCGAATAACACCTGCATAAAGATAGGTATCTATCAAAGCTTGTGTGTGTTGGCTTTTCATTAAAAAAAATATATATTTTTCATTTAGTTCTGTTGCATGTAGTCAAGACTAGCAGCTTGTGAAATATTTTGCCAAAACACCTATAGGGTTATTATGAGTTTGGCAGTCATGAACATCTGAGTGCCAGACTCCTGATGAGGAGACTGCCACAGTGCTGGACGTCTCCCCCCTGGTCCCATTGCAACTTTCCCACTGGACTGTAACCAAGGTTCCTGCCTGTCAGCCCAGTGGCAAAGATGCGTAGCAGTGTTCCTGGCTCATATTTGAGCCGGCGGCAATGCTGCTGCGCACAGGGTGCACCAGCACCCCATGAAATGTGCATTTCAAGGGTGCTGGGCGGGGGGCCTCTCCACAGGCATGGGCCCCCTGCACTTGTTTTACACCAGCTTTTCATGACAGTCAGACAGCCATAAAAAGGCTGGCGGAGAACAAGGTTGAGATCAGCAGGGTGGCACTGACTTCAGTGCCGCCCTGGCTGATCACAGCCAAAACCAACATCATCCCATCTGAGGTCCTGGCGGAGATGACGGTCCCCTGGTGGTCAGACTACCAGGGTCATAATGTGGCAGTTAGACTGCCACAGCCGCGGCAGTCCGAGTGCCATCACAAATCTGGCAGTCTTGGGACTGCCAGAATCATAATCAGGCTCTAAACACCGAAAAAAACACTTATCCTGGAAATCATTGGGGTTGGTGTTTGTGAGCGGTTGTGTAGTTGGAAAGAGCAGACATAGGCCGCTAGTGCTACCTTCAGTACTTTAGTTGTAACTTCTGCTTTTTTTTAAATCTTGTAATAAAACTCTTTAGCTTTTATTGATCTAGAACTCAATTAGTGAGTGAGTCTCATTACCTAATAGAGCTGTTTTTCTCTGCTAATTGATGTTTGTGGAGGTGCCTAGACATGCAATTAAATCTGTGGGAGATTTGTATGAGGTATTTTTTCAGGCTGTTCCATTTTAGGGTGCCTTCTACAAATGTTGGTAGCAGAGGATGATTGGATGTTAAAGAACACCTTTATTTTGGTAAGAGACATCTGCCTTTTCCCTTTATACGCAGTCTTGGGAGATGGTAGATGTTGGACCTGGCCTTTTTTGCAGAGTTATCCCCAAACATTTCCCTTCTTCCTCTTATTTTTTTTTTACCTGTTTCTGTTGTCTTTAGGACTCTGGGCACTTTCCCACTGCTGACCCTTGCTAAAGTGTGAGTGCTCTCTGTCTAAATTGTATTGGTGATTGGTTTCTCCATGACCGGCATATTTGAATTACTAGTAAGTCCCTAATAAAGTGCACTCTGTGTGCCCAGGGCCTGTAAATCAAATGCTAGTAGTGGGCCTGCTGCAGTGATTGTGCCTCCCACTAGAGCAGCCCTGTAAATATGTCTCCGACCTGCCACTGCAGTGCCTGTGTGTGTAGCTCTATTTGCTAGTTCAACCTCGCAAGTGCACCTTCCCTTTTACTACATTATAGTCACCCCTATGTTAGGCCCAAGGCAGGCCACTGGACAGGGTGCCGTGTATTTAAAAAGTAGGGCATGTACTGGTGTGTTTTACATGTCCTGATAGTGAAATACTGCTAAATTTGTTTTTCACTATTGCAAGGCATATCCTTCCTGTTGGTTAAATTAGGGATTGCTTTCAAATATTCTTTAAGTGCAATTTCCCATTGGGAGCAGATAGAGATTTTGAGTTTGGGGTTTCTGGACTCACAGTTTCAAAGTACATATTTTGGTGAAGTTGTTTTTGATATTGTAGGTTTGAAAATGCCACTTTTAGAAATTGGGCAGTTTCTTGCTTAACCATTCTGTGCCACTTCCTGTCTGCTGTAATACATGTCTGGGCTGGGATGACAGTTGGGCTGTTTTTGCATGCACTCTAGAGAGTAACACAAAGGAGCTGAGGTGTGCCCTGCATATCTTGATGGGTCTTCCTGGGATAGGGTGGAAGGAGGAACCAATACATGCACCTGAATAGGGCTGTGCCTGTCCTTACATAATGCAGTCTCCAACCCCCTAGAGTGTGTCTAGGACCAGAGCAGGAAAGGCTGGGTCTTGTATACTACAAAGACTTTCCTCTGAATTTTTCATACTTCAAAGGCAGAAATGAGTATAAGTATTGGACACTAAACCCCAGACTTTTAGAAAGATTCTGGATCAAGGGGAGACTCTGCCAAGGAGAAGAGCTGTGAGGAGTGCTGCTCCTTTGCTGTGTGTGCTTTGCTGTGTTGGCCTGCAGTTGCTTCTTCTGCTTTGGAGAGGACACAGACTAGAATTTGCTGTGTATCCAGCTTGTGAAGTTTCTCCAAAGGCTTGGACTGAGCTTGCATCCTGTTAAGAAGTCTTAGGGACATCAAAGACTTCATCTGCCAGCTTCTGAGTTCTCTTGCTGAGGACTCAGACTCGCCAGGTGGTGCCTACTCCAGTTCTCAGGACTTTGGGAGTGAAAGCTGGCCTATAAACAAGAAGAATCAAGCACATCAACTCTGGTCAACTCTAAAACCAGGGCCGCTGCCCCACTCCACACTGCTGCCTGCACCGCAAGCCAATGGTCCCCGCTGAAGTGCAATGACCATGACCAATGCCACAGGTTTAGTGCCCGTGCCCGGAAGCCGCAGCCGCACCTCTGAAGTCCTGTAACATCATGAGTCCCGAGTGCTGTGTCACCAACGTGATTGACACCCCGACTTAACTGCAGCGCCTGTGGCCCTGTGGTGTCACCGGAACCCTCTGGAGTTGCCTCATCATGTTTTGACTGGCTGGACTCATCAACCCACATGATTGTAAGGAACCAATGCCTCGCCTCTGATGCCACAGAAACTTCCATGCAACTTTAAGGAACCAACACCTCACCTCCCAGGTCTCACAGTAAGGAACCAATGTCTCCCTGGAAGCAGTAAGGAACCAACGCCGCACCGGCTCCAGTGACGGCTCACCTCCCCAACTCTGTGCAACGCCTTTCTTTCCGCATTTCTAATGTACTGTACCTGGTTTCCGTGCGGCACTGTGCTGACGCCATATTCCCTAGCAAGTGGCATCGGACTGTTGGGAATGACTCAGTCAATGACATCGTGATAGCCCCAGTTGGTGCTATCATGATTCTAAGCACTTTATTGGGATTTAATCTTAAAAAATCATCTTTGCTAGTGTATGTTGGATTTTTTCGTTTTGCTCTTGTTTTATTCAGATAAATATTGGCTATTTTTCTAACCTAGTGTGGAGTATGTGATTTTTCACTGTGTTACTGTGTGTGGTTACAAATACTTAACTCATTGCCTCCGAAATAAGTTTGACTGCTCGTGCCAAGGTACCAAGCAGGTGAGCAGGGCTTATCTTAGGAGTGTGTCTCCCTTACTCTGACTTTAATGAGGGTCCCTAATTGGACAGGGTGTAAACTGACTGCCAGCTAGAGACCCCAGTTCTAATAGTTGATTTTCCAGTGGGTTGGCGGTATCAAGATTGTACAGAGAAGTCTGACTTGCAGTGCTGTTCCTGAACAATTTGGAGTGTAAGTATGAATATGGCAATATAGTTTTGTGATTTGTGAGTCATCTGAGGTGTTTGTGATCTGCTGCTGAAATTTGGGTTGGTAAGATGGAATGTTATGCTGTATGTGAGGAGTTTGGTTACACAATATTCATTCAGGCATCAATTGGAGATTTGTTCACTGTTTTGCTGATTTAGTATTCTTATTTGTGAATCCTGATTTATAAAGAATTGCTTTATTATGGTTTTGGTTTGGTTATCACATTTGTCAAAATCCAAGATATCTAGATATTGTTGTTTATCTGTCTGCATAAGGTAGTGTGTGGTGTGAGGAATTGCACGTACATGGATGGGTATTTCTGAATTAAACAGCTTTCCTTTTCAGGGTTCCATGCTTAAATTGGGCGGATGTGCTGTACTACTATGTACATTGGAGTGGGTGTATTTGCCAGTGTGGATGAAGGCTGGATCGGAGTCTACCTAGTGCGAATTGTGGTTAAAACTTTACGGGTAAGAGTTACCCCTCTGTTTTTTCCAATTTGATTGTGATTGTTTTATCTTACTTTGCTGATTTTCTTTCTAGTTAGGTTTAACAGACAATGTTTATTTTGTGTAAAATTGAGTGAAATAGGATTTGCAATTATTTTCCTCATTCACTGAGAAGCTGCATTGTGAATGGTTAGTCTGCTAAGGAGGTGATCTGGGATTAGTGAGACGTCACCACAAAACCATAGTGTCATTGGCTGACTTTTGACAGAGCTGAGTTGTGATATGTTTACCTTTGACAGAGCTCCTTTGCTTAGTTCTTGTTCACTAGTTTATTTTGTGTCATTTTTTTTAGATCATTTTGAGTGAAAATAATGGGTGTTGTATTGAAAATGCCTAAGGTTTCTGTTGTACCATCTACTGAGGGTCAGAAATTATCAGCCAAGGGATTGCGTGCATACGAAATGATGATAGAAACTGTGTTCAGTATGTGTACCTTGATTTATAAATGGCAGAAATATATAGCTTCTGATAACAAGTTACAGTTTCCTTTAGAAGTTACAGTTAACATTAGAAAGTTAGATTTTATGAGACCAGCAACGAACAAGAAAAAAACCATTGCCTAGATCTACTCAATTTGAGGTATTAAACAAATCAGATTGAGTGCTTACAGAGAAAGAAAGAAGAAAATTGACAAAGTAAGCAAAGGATTTTTTTAGACAGTAGTTGGAGATCAAGTGGGATCAACAAGAGAAAATCTAGAGGGAGGATGTGATGGAAGTTGTTAGAGTGTTTCCTGCAGTAATTTAAGGAGCTGATGAGAAAAAAGAAAATAAGGAAGAAAAAGACCAGAATCATGATTCAGAAGAATGTTTTAAATGTTCTTTTGAATTCCAGACCTCCTCCATATATTAAAAGGGCAAAGGAAATTGGTGATGATAGTTGACCAGATATTGGTGCAGCAGTCGGTAGTGCAGTGGTATAAATACAGAGCTCTCCTTTAGTTGCAGTTATTAGTACAATAGCAAGTGCCCCGTTTGAAAGTGCAATGACAGCATTGCCAAGTACTAATAGAGATACCGCAGTTGTTTCTTAAAATCTAATTGATCTGCCTGTTTCTACAGTAGTAGTTATAAAGACTCAGAAAAAGAGGGCTATTAATGTTGGCCTATTGAAAATTGGAGAAATATACAAGAGATAAACAACTTAAATAGATTATTGTCATACAATGCTGATGGAATGAGGTATTTGATCAAAGAGACAGCTAGAAATGCAAATGAAGCACATCATAAATCAGAGCAATTAGCTGATGAATGTGAGGTTGACATCAGTAAGATGAAGAATGTTAGAAAAAAATATATTTAACACAAGATGAAATAATAGAGCTGGGTTTGGTGACTTTGAGAGCTCACATTAAAGATTTTATTGAAAAGATAAGGGAATGGAGTGATGTGAAGATACACAGAGAAAGATGGATGAGGGGAACAACAAGCAAAATGAAAGTCAATAAGTTACAGAACAGGGTGAAGAGATCAGCTGCTAATTTGGAAGTAGAATCAAGATTTGTTTTGGAATTTCCATTGGGAAAAATTTAGTACATGTGCCATGGACGAGAGCTGATCTTTATACCTTACCAACATATTTTCCTAAACTGCAAGAAGAACCTGAAAGGTGGTTTAAGGAGATTGATAAGTTGTCTGCCATTTTACAGATGCTGTGGACTGACTTGAATTCATTGTTTTAGATTGTAATCCCTAGTGATTTGTGGTCTGAATGTAAGGTTTCTTTTGCTTGGCCAACTGAAGAACTAGCTACAGTTGCTGCTTCAGAGCAGGTAGCTAATAAATACAACCAGGTGACTGAACATTTGAAAAAGAAGGTGCCAGAAAAGGATATTAATTGAGCAAAGATTTTGAGAACTTTATAGGAACCAAAAGAGTCAGTGCATGCTGATTGTGAGAAGCTCATGCAGATTTTCAAGAGGCATACAGATGATGATCACAAGAAAGATAGTGTCAGTAGTTTAGTTTCTGCTCTCGTTATGGGTTTGCATTCAAAATTAAGTATTCATATATAACACAATTAAATGTGTTGGCAGACAAAAACTATTGATGAGATGTGAAAACTGGCTGAAAACAGTAAGTATTACTTTGATGTGAAGCAGAAGAGGATGAAAGAGATGCTGATGGTTGCTCAAACAAAGTAATTTGAGAGAAATGTCTGAAATCAGTTTAAGTTTCAGACATAGATATGTTTATTCTGGAAATGTGGAGTGAATTGAATGACTCAAATGCATAGTGTGAGAATAGGAAATGGGCAAATGCAATGTAAGGAGGTGGAAAAGGGACAATGAACAATCCTGAAATTAATCTAAATGTTGAAGAGTAACACTGCTTATCATTTCTATGGTAAACTTGGCACTGGAAGTGGGAATGCAGAAAAATCCAGATAGAATCTACAACACCTTTGTTCCTCAGATGCAGAAAAACACATTGTCCATGGCCTCAAACCTTTCAACTTGTGTGCAGAGTATATATGATCAGAAATAGGTTTGCATGACAATGAGTTCAGCACCATTGATGTAGCAAAACATGTAGAATATAATGTCAGGCACTTCAGGGTACTAATAGAATCCACTGATTCTAGGTAATAATTCCTTGCCGTTTTCTTCAGAGAATAATTCACACTGATGGTGCCTGAGGGGGGAGAAAGATTGCTTAAATGGAGCAGTCTTGGAGGTAGATCAAAGTGACCCATACATTGATAATGAAGTCAATGGCCATCCCATTTAATTTCTCATTGATATGGGTTCTACCCATTCTACAGTTTGTTCTGTGAAATTTTCAAACCTACTACTCTTAGAACAAGAAGTCTAAGTTCTAGGGATCAGTAATAAAAACATTGTTAACCATTTTACAGCAGATGTACCAGTTAAAATAGAAACATAAAGAACAAACATCAGTTCATATTGTATGATTCAAGTCCTGTGAACTTGTTGGGCAGAGACTTGCTTTGCACAATGAACTGTGTGATTAATAGATAGTACTGCAATTGAAACACAAGAAGAGGATTCGGTGTTTGAGGGTTACATTTTTTCCAGGTTTAACGACTGATGACCTGCCTCTGGATTTAAAATATGCTGTCAAAGAAGTGGTGTAGGATTTTTCTGGTAAAGAGATAGTTCTGATGAAAGAAAAACTTATGCTATTCTCCCAAAAATTAAGGAATCTAAACTTTCAAGAGAAGCAGTGGAGCAAGAAATCCTTCGGGGAGTGTTTGGTAGCCCTCACAATTCTCCTGTGATGGGGGATAAAGAAACCTAGTGGGAAAATGTATATTATTCATGATCTTCAAAAAGTTAATTAAATTGTCATCTGATGTTGTCCATTGGCATTGAACCCAGCAGTGATTTTGATCCTTCAGATTCAAGATGTATGCATGCATAGATTCATGCCAAGCATTCGTTTCAACTCCTCTACATGAGGAAAACCAGCTCCTCTTCACATTTCAATTTGAAAAGAAAGTTGTGGTGTAGAATCCCACAATTGTACACTAAAAGCCAGTCAATATTTCACCAAATTCTGAAGAAAGATGTAGAAAATGTAAGATTGCACTGTAGCTCAGTCTTAGTTCTGTTTACAGATACATTGTTTGTCACATCTAAGACAAAAGATGATTGTATATTTGACACAATTGTTTTGCTGAATCACTTATGTGAGAGTGATCTTGTAGCTTCCCCAATGAAGACTTAGCATTGTAAATAGGAAGTAATCTTTCTTGTTCACCATATTGAGAAAGGTGCAAGGAAAGACGTTTCTGCAATTCTGAAAATGAATCCTCCTGCTGCCCTGAGGGGGATGAGAATGATTCTGGGAATTGGTGGGTACTGTCATAATTGGTTTTCAAAGTTTTCTTTGATTGTAAAACCTTTAACAAGATTGGCTCACACTGACATAAACAGCTTGGTGCTATTTGGTAAAGAATGCTCATATGTATTCCAAATATTGAGAGAGTTTATTGGTGGTTACGGGTCATGTGCAGCACCCCATAAAGATGCCGCAAGTTACGTCTGGTTCTCCTTTGCTGCATAAATCCAGACTGATCCAGATAAATCACTGTGGTGATCACTTTATGTACCCTGGTCACTAATACTTCCATCAATACCTTGACCTCTATGTTAAGTGGGGTCTATAAGAGGCACAATTGATCAGTGGCTTGTTCTTCTTGAGGATAAACACTTTTGTTGCTATGCTTTGATCCTCTGGCAGCCCCCCCACTACACTGCTTGAAACACGGACATTAGGACCCGCCAACTTTCCAGATTGGAGATCCCATTTTGCTATTTCCCTGGCTGTCAGCTCTCCATCAAGGACCCCTCTGTCCTTGTCTGAAAGTCTCAGGAGACATTTATTGTTTAGGAGGGGTACATAGTTTGCACTTATCTTGGTAGTCGTATAGCTGTAAACACCCTCATAGTAAGTACATGGTGAAGGCCTCTGGTATAGCAGTGCTTCTCGTCTTGAGCATTCCGCTCCGGTCTAGGATTTACAGCACCCTTTTCCATCCCTTGTCCGTCTTGTCTAACCTGCAAGCAGCTTGTTTGTTTTATGGCCTACCTCATAGGGGCAAAGCTGGGTTGCCCCTATGAGCATGAGCCCTGTCTTCTGTTAGTTTTTGCAATCCATGTTGTTTGAGGCAGAGCTGGTGCCTAAGGTCCTCATTCCCCTCTGTGAGAATGTGAGTCTCAAAATTCTCAATGTCACACTCAAGCACCTCAAATTGTATCCCCGCTCCCTCCTATTCCCACCTATAAGGGCCATCATTTGTCCACGTGTAACCACCTTGAAGGCCTCCCACAGAAAGGAGGCTGAGTCTATCATGTCCTTTTTCTCCTGAAAGTAGCGAGCTGCCACTTCTCCCAGTTTATCTCTCAGGAACTTATCCTATCAGTGCCAGGTGTCAATTCTCAGGGTGACAAAGTTACCCCTGGTTAGGCCACGCAGCACCACCCCCACCTGTGAATAGTCAACTTGTGCGGTGCATCCCTGAACCTGCCAGCGTGAATTTGCTAAAAGAAGCTAGTATCAAGATGGAGAAGCTGCTATGGGCCGCTGAGTATCAGGTAAACTGTCTCTTGGTCTCACTGCAAGTCTATTAGCCCTGAACACCTCTGCAAAGGCCCAGAGGGGGTCTGGCTAGTCTGGGGGTGCAGTTCTGCTCTCCCTATTAATTCTAGGGTCAGACAGTGCATTCATGTCTCCACCCTGTACAGTGGTTCCAGGCCACATCTCTCGAAATAGAGCACTGATATTAGGAAACATTGCAGACTGAAGTTGCAGTGGGACATAGAGAGAACAAATGTTCAGGGTATGACCCTCCCAACTCCCTGTCTGTGCCACATATCTGCCTAAGGGGTAGCACCACATAAGCTTTGAAAGAATGGGTACAGATTTCTTGATCAGGATTTCCATTTACCTAGAGTCTGTCATATAGCTATTGTGTGCCAGGAGAGTGTAGCCGAACCTATCTAGTGCTTTGTAGTGATTAACTATGAGATGGGTCTCTTGTAGGAGGACTAAGTCTCAGGGGTGTCTCCACAGGTATTGTAGCACTACGTTTCTCTTGAGTCTGCTGCCAAGCCCATTAACGTTCCACAACAATATGCTTTTCTTTTCTAATTTCAAGGTAATTTTTATTATGATTTTGTATGAGTAAAAAAGCACAGATATAGTAGAAAAATAAAGAAGAAAGCAAGGTCGCAGCATATCATAAGTTCAGTTCAATACAGTATTGTAGGCTTTACTGAGAGAAACAACAAGTGGGTGTGTGTATCCGTAAGTGCGTGAGGTAATGATGAGGGTTCTGTTGTTTTTTTTTTATGGAGGGAATTGAGGAACTGATTGGTAGGTAGAATTTTGGTATGGTTTACCCCAGATGATCACATAATGTGGGTGGGAAAAAAGAGCAAAGGACAGAGGGGAGATAGAACAGACGAGAGGAGAGTAAGAGCAGAGTTGAAGTGGTGTGAGTGGGAGGAATGCTAGGGGAGAGGTGGGTTGGGGTAGGGATATGTAGGGGTGAAGGAGGGACTGGTAACTACTATGGGCATGTGTTAAGAATGAATTTGTCTTACTTGGACCAACTTTTTTCTTTGTTCCTTGATGTAGTCTTTAGGTATGTGTTTAAGGAGTTATTTGCTCTGCTGTTAATTGTACCTGTTCTCACCCACTGTAGTTTCCAGCCCGGCAGTCATTACCGCCGTGGCAGTCGGTGTGGTACATTGGCGGTTTGGCTTTTGCCAAACCCCTAATGTCATATTATGGCGGTATGTACCGCCAGCCTGATGACAGTACTACCGCTACTATAACACTGACCGCCGGGGTCATAATGACCCCCAACATTTTGTCAGGAGCCCATTTGAGACATGGTCGCCGATAATGGATCTGTTGCAGTGGGCATTCTGCAGCACACATCGAAATAGGGAAACACCTATCTTGATTGTTTTTGTGCAGGAAGGTGTCCCTTCCTGCACAGAAACAATCATCCCCGCAATTCAGGCATTCTTGCACTATGGTGCAAGTGTGCCTGCATTGGCACTAGGCAGCAATTTGTGCACCAGCACAGGGGGAGAGGACAAAAATGCACTGTATCTTGTAGATATAGTGAATTTCTGTCCTTTCCAAATGGTGAAGGGTGGGGCAGAAAGACACTTGCTGTACCGCCCTGCAGCACAAGGCTTTTAAATAAGCCCCTAAGTGTTTTTAGAAATGTAGGTGGGTACTTTGTGAGCCCCTGTTATTTCAAAGTCTTTTGTACAGTTTATTCCTGGGACTTGGGGGGATTCATATTTCTATGAACGCGGCACAGAATGGAGCCTGATTCTACGCTCCTTCAGAGAGCCCAAAAACTGCAGGTTACCCCACATGTTTCTGTCATCTAATTCTGTGATATTCTTCTCCAGATAGGTCAGTCTTACAGTAGTAGTTGAAAATACCTTAACAGAGCTGTGCTTGTGGTCTTCTAGGTGACTTATACACGTTTCCACTTCAGTGACTCTGCCTCCCAGTGACAGCAAGCCTTGTTTCAAGGAGAAAAGATCAATTTGCAGAGATTACATATTGGTCTTTGTGGATTTTGCAAGGTGTGCAGTGTATCAAGTTTTTTCATAGTTAAGTCCAATGTCACGCTGTTGTCTGCTTTAAATTTGGTAAGGGAGTCTGAAGTGGGAGGCTCCAGCTTGGATCTTTTTTGTGCCAGTTTGGGGTCTTTAGAGCCCCCCTTTGCGTCCCTTGCCTCATGTGATGTTTAATCTTCCATTTTGGTGGTGTAATCCTCCCTTGTGAGGTTATCTGAGACCAAATAGGTGCTTGGTGAGGCCGGCTGGCTGGCGAGGTGAATAGCTTAAAAGGAGCAGTGTGTAGAGACTAGCGAGAGGAGAGGGGACCCAAATTGGATTGTGGTCCCAAAATGTCTCACAGAAGCCCCACAATGTCAGAAAGGCTTACGGTGCCCCACCAATGTGTACAATTCTGGTAGTTAGGTAGCTCGTAGTTAGTCAAGTAGTGTCTGCAACACCACCTTATGGAGGACGATTATAATAAAACTGAGAAGGTTTTAGAGGGAGCAACATGTTTGCATGGTGGCCATCCTAGAGTCAGGTGCAGTGCTGAGTGCTCCTTGTGTTATAGTGCATGAGGTGGGCAGGATATTATGAGTAAGCGCACCTACCAAACATCAGGCATGCAGTATGTTGGAGGACGAATACTTGCACTGTATTTTAACACCATTCCGTATGTCCGTGCAAATTTGAGAACCCTGTATATTGTCCCCACGTCAGGCATTTTTTTTTCAGTCAGTCTCCTGCTGCATACACGAGGGACCAGATTGCCTCAGCAACACTGGCTAGAAAATTGTCCCATTTTCTGCTATTTTTCTGCCGAGCTCCTCACCATTATCACCACATGCTAGCTGGGCCAGGAACGAACAAACAGGATCAATATAGTTCCTTTGGCAGTAGGATGCGCTGATTTTAATGATGGCTGCAGCTGAGCTTGCAGACGAGGCAGCCATCTTTCTCGGACAGAAGCCACACCCCATTCCATGACAATTTGCTTAATGTGTTCTTGTGTGGCACCCCATATCGGTACATGTGAAGAGTGCAGCCCCGCCAGGGTGACCCAAGTGTGTCTAGTGGTGGGGATGTCCATTGCCCTCTCTGTCTTCCTCTGCACCCTCAATATTCTGTTGGCCATGGGTATGCCAACCCTCAAGCCACTCGTATGTGACTTCCTGCATAGTGAAGTGCCATGACTTGCCTGCCGCAATCATCCTAAACTGACTTGGGAACAGCATCATATATTTTAATTATTTGGCCCTCAGTGCCTTCTTGGCATCTTCGAAGCTGTGTCTCTGTCCGTGCACTTGCAGCAGGAAGTCAGGGAAACAAATCATGGCATTTTCACATTTTAAGTCTCTATGCAAGCAGGCGACCTGTAGTATTGTGACCCGATCCCTGTAGTTGAACACTCTCACTATGATTGTGCTAGGGGTGCACCAGGTGTTCCCAGAGAGACCGGCACCCTATGTGCCCTTTTGATGGTGAAAAGTTTGAGAGGTGCTTTGGATGGAGGGTGTTCCCAATGAAATCTTCAAGGAAGAGATCAACACTGCGCCCCTTCTCCCTTAGGGACTTTCACAACTCAAATGTAGTTTCTCCTCGCCCTTCCTTCTTGATCTTTGAGTTTGGCCACAATGATAGCATTTTCCAACTGTGAATGCATCAATTTTGGTTCACTGGTGCCCTTCATGTCCTGTATGGCAGCAATTATTGTTCTCAGGGATAACTCTCAGGCCGGGTGGGACTCTGACCATGACTCCCTCCACCTCCTCGCCAGTCACCCTCACAATCACTGCATATTTGTCCATTTTGCTAGATTAATAAATTGATTAAGTAAGTGACTAAAGCTTGTAACTTTAATTAATCTACTAACAAACCTTCATGCTTTAAACACTATCCTCTTTTTCGTCCTTGGGGAGTTCAATTGATTTCACTGTAAATTAACTTGTGCTGATGTTAGCTCACCCATTTCACTTACAGTTGATAATCAAAAGTAAGATCAGTGGTGCAACTTGTTTGATGAATATACCAGAACCTGCAGGTGCAGAAAAGTGTGCCCCATCAATTCTGTGTATGTCTTGCACTGTCCAGGGCTGGGGGTAAGGTGGGAATGCACTCAAGTGAGTCTCAGCTGTCTGTTTCAGTGTTTCTTTCAAGTGGTTCTGCCTTGATGCTGTGATGTAATGTTATTTTCTGCTTTGTACTGTAAGTGCGCTGTTGATCCAGTTCTACATTTATGGCTTTTGTAACATATTTCCCTTGCTTTCATTCTCATGTTCCATTATGTCATGTCCTTTTAGTTATGCAGTGTCAAATGTTGTACTATTTAACTTTATTTTCTCTGATGCATTCTTTGTCTTATTTCAGGTCCTCTCAATGTTACCATAAGTGTACCTTCTTCTGACAAGTTATGGGCCGAATCTGATGGTCAGACCCTGCTGCACTGCAGAGGGCATAACAAAGGGTTAATACTCTAGCCCTTCCACTGACATTGGCCGGGGGGATGATTAGGGGGCTTGCACAGTAAGTCTGTCTTTGAAGTGGTTTAACTGCTTAATTTACAGAGGGCTGGACTAGGTGTGAGTTAATCTTGTGGCTGAGATATGATGTAGTGTGCTCTACTTTAAAGTGCAATGTTGATGCAGTTCCACGCATATGCCGTGTTTTTACAAATTTCTTTCGAATCCATTGTCTTGTTCCATTATGCTTGGTCCTTTTATTTATTAAAGGGGTCATTATGACCCCAGCAGTAAAAATCGCCTACTGCCGTGGCAACGGCCGCCAAAAGACCGTTGCTGCGGCTACCAGCCGTCCTCCAAATTATGACCACATCAGGTTTTCCTCCAGAAGGATGGAGGAAATCCAGCTGTGGCCATGCCGGCGGATGGCGGTAAGGTGGCGCTGCGAATAGACAGCCGCCGGATGTATTGTGGGAATAATACGGCCTGGCAGTGTTCTGCTGGCGGATGCGGCTGCTGGCAGCAGGGCCTCATCCAGTCTCCTGCAAGAGGATCCCCTGGATCCAGGTAAGTGGGGGGTGTTGTTGTGTGTGGGGTGTTGTGTATGTCTGTGCGTTCGTGTATGCGGGTGTGTGTTGCGTGCTGTATGTGTGTGCATGTTTTGGGGATGTGCGTCTGTGTATGTTGAGCAGTGTGAATGCGTGTCTGCGTGTATGTATGTAAGTGTGTGTGGATGGGTGTGTGAACGAATGTATGCATGCGTTGATGAATGTTGGAATGGGTGTGTGTATATGTGTGTGCATGAACTATGGTTCTGATTTGTTTCCTGATATTGGTTTGGTTGGACGTGTTTGATAGTTCTATTTTTTTTTTTTTTTACATAGCAGATAAGTTGCTTAACGGAATTATTCTGGGATTCGCTTGTAAGGAATACTTATGATATAGGACGCATCTACATATATGTTTAGGTAAGAGCATGGCTCATTTGCACATGTTTTTTAGTAGCAAGGAACATCACTAGGGTACGGGGTCAGCTCATATTCAGTAAATAAGAGCGATTTAAGTAAGTTTCATTTTTTTGATACTTATTCACTAATTCTTATATCCTAACACCATGTTCACCTTTTACTCAAGAATGGGTGACATAGTATCTAATAATAATATATGATGTTTGATACCTAAGTGTATGATATTCTCACATTTTGGGAATTAAGGTGAACTGAGAACTAACATATGTCTGCATCCCACCATTGTGTTCACATTTTATTCCACAACTTTTCCATTAATTTTTATATTCCTTTCATATATTTTCTTCACCCCTTTTTTACATTTTCTCATATATCTTTTCATGTCCATACACTGGTGGAGGTCTCTCCTTTTTAATTAGAAAATATGGATACACATATAATAATAGGTACCTGTATAATTTACAGCCCTGATGAAGTCATTGGGAAACTCCCAGACGAAACACGTGTTGGCTATCAATTTGGATGTGGCTGCTAAAATTTAAATAATAAGCTATATCATCCTTTGAAGAATATGATTGAACCTTGATTTGAGAAATCTGGACTGGCTATCAATTTGGATGCGGCTGCTAAAGTTTAAATAATAAGCTATATCATCTTTTGAAGAGTATGATTGAACTTTGATTAGAGAAATCTGGACTTGGACTTTGGACCATAGCAATCTTGGACCAACAGATCAATTAATTCTACTATTTGGATTTGGACAGTGACACTGTAATTGGGATTATGTTGGAAATAATCCTATTAATTTTCAGAAATATATGTCAAAACATTACCTATGTATACTGACTTATGAGTACTATTATTTTTCATGTTATAATGAGTGCCTCTTATACTTTATATTTGCAATAGTGCTTTTAGCATCTATCAAGACCTTTTGGGTGTGGTCTTTCAAGAGTGCACCATTTTGAGATTTGACATTCTTCGTTGATATGCACCTCGCTACCCAGAGCGCCTAGTTTTCTCCCAGTACAATACAGCCACACGTAGTTAGAGTAACTTTAATGCCGGACTTCAAGAAGGTAGTACAATTGGCTCAGGTCAACCAGTAGTCACGCTCTAAAGTCTGGTGCAAGGGTGAGTATAAGAGTTAGTATGACTTTGGAGAAATATGCTTGAACTTTCCACAGATGTAGATGAAGGAAATAAGCATTAATGAATATTGTGCAAAATATATAAGCCACCTTACATTTCAAGGCATGTCAGGTTCATACTCAAAGGAATCAGTGCTTCGTAGAGAGGGGTGCTACTAGATATATAGTCAGACAATTGCACTGAGATGAATATATTATTGAATAAAATTGAATATGATGCAACGCGTCCCTTTATGATTAATTTACTCACTTTGGGACTCGTTTTAGGCCAATGAATCTTTTGACCCTGATTGAAGACACCTTAGGACTAGATAGCTAATCAACATCTCAATCAATATGTCGATAATGTCATCAAAGTTCACAGTAATACGGCAATTCGGATTGATCAAAAGACATTTAATAAAACTCAAAACCACCATGACCTTTCAGTCATGAATAACCACACCAGTTTAGTACGATTTTGTGAAGTTTATTCCCTATTGATTACAATTCTTCTAGCAAGTTTATTAGTCTCAAAACCAAGAAACACATTAGCATAGTCACGATATGGCAACTCTGATAAGATTTCATCAAAGCAAGAATCACAAACATTAGAATATAACACAGCGTCAGCATAGGTTATCTTTAGCAGAGTATCATCATAATGTTATTCAAAAAAGCATAGATTTAGTCATTTGTCTATTTGCGTCAGTTTAGTGAACCCCTCTCAACTGTCCACAAATTAGCATTGGCATGTTCGGCTTCATGCAAAACAATTTAGTAACACCAGTTTGGAAAACATCTAACTATGGTCTCTGTCAAAAGAAGCAGTTGGTACCTAGAAAGAAAAAGCAAACAGACAATCACGATTTCATTATCATATAGTTACCCTCTGAATTTGGGTCAGCACTCAGGTTCGGTCTTTGTCCCCAGGACATCAGTTGGTTCACCATCAGGAATTCAGCAATCGGGTAAAGGGGGCACTTCCCTCATAAGGAGGTAAAGTGTAATCGGGCAATTTATAAGGCAAGAATGGTTTTAAGAACCAAACAGCAAAGTCTCTACGCAGAGTAACAAAGTGTCTGGGTCATAGCAAATCGCATCAGCATCACCCCTAACTCTCTCTATCCTATCCCTCCTGTTCTCCTTTCTCCTAGTTCTAATTTACTTCCTGGTGTTAAAGGGTCGTTATCCCCTTTTCGTTGTACATTCCCCTAAAATGTGGTTGAACAAAGGGTTGCACGCCACTATCTTTAACCAATTATCTTTACATTAGCTCATCGAATTTGTCACCCCATAACATTTCTCACATATTTGATTGGTCCTTATGATTGACGTCTTTAGCGGGTGGAATGTCCGGTATGATTTCATAGTCTTGTGGTTCTTTGCACATCTTCGGTCAGTGGCTCCATTGTCTGTACTGGTTCAGGCGACCTTGTACCTATGAGTGGTCTACAGTGTTGCATTCAGCTAAAATGTTTCTACAAGCAAGTCGAATTTCATGAGAACGGATCTACTACAGTTACATTCAGCTTCTAGTTTAGAGAAAAAACAAGAGTTCATGTCCTTCAGCGAGTCAGCTCACTGCACGTTAGGAAAAACACATTTAATATGAGAGTCAGGCAGCTAGGCCTCGACTCATGCTAATTAAAGCCTAATGATTTATTAGCAAAACCTTTACATATACCTATTATTATTAGTATAAAATCATATTATAACATAGCATTTCAACAATTATTAGTCAGTTTCATTAGTCCCCGTATAAGTTGACGACCACTCCCCACGGGCACATTTCAAGCACACGTTTTAGCAAAATACATTAATACATTTTCTATGCAGCATTATTACACATTAGTTCATAAACATTTCATGTTAATATTGATTATATAAGCTACGCTCTCTCAGTCCCTCCTCTGATGACACTTGTCATCACACAAACCTTTCCCTTCTTAACCTCTCACTTTCCGCATTACACGCATTTCAACATCCTGTCCTTTATGTGAGCTTTCTCAAATTTCATTGAACATTTTCTCCCTTTCATTTTCTTCATTTCTTTTGTTTCGTTTTGTCAAATTTCTTTTAATTCTTTCATTACCTTTACATGATAACCATAATCCTAATAAACAAATCAGAACAATCAATAAACCACCTAATATTTTTGCAAGAACTCCATTCCAAATATTACTAAACCAATTCCCTACTCCCACACTCCAGGTTCCTTCAGCTCCTTCAAATATGCACTATCCCTTGTTAGGTTAGTAAGCATACCTCTAATCTTTTTTCTGTTATCTGGTATGACTGCACAACAATGGCACTCATTAAGCATCATATAGACTCCGCCATTCTTTGCTAATAGAATGTCTAAAGCAAGCCGGTTTTGAAGAGTCATAGCTCTTTCCGCAGCAAGTTCAGTATCTATCAGGAGTATAGCCCCTGTGAAGTTTGTCAGCATATTATCCACAATAGTAGACAACTTTCGAATTTTTATGGAGTTTAAGATAACCCCTACAGAAGGAATTATGGCTCCAAATATGTCACCAACGACAGCAGCTGCTGTCTCTCTCTTTTGTCTAGTGTGTTGTAATTCAGACATTTTAGGAATTTGCTTTAAGTCATCAATCTGGTATATCTTTGGGAAAACTATTCCCAAATAACATGTCCCATACCATCCTTTAGGAAGACGGTAATACGCATTAAGTCCATATATATAATAGATCCTAGGGATCGCTGGATCCTGTCCGTTTAACATGAATGTCCATTTACTCTGAAACAAAAACACATGCCTGCATTCACTCGTTCCCACAAATAAAGTGTCATGCTTAGATTTCGGCCTATATATAGAAAGCCTACCTACATGTAATGCATCTATAGCTAACTTGCCCTGTGTCTTTATTGCAGTGTTAGCATAATCATTTGCAAGCTTGCTTTTTTCTAATCCCTTTTCCAGCCTTTCCTTTAATGCTTTTCGTCTCTCATCAGTGTGATCTAAGAAGCTCTTCTCTACTCTAATTTTATGCTGTGTTCTTTAGCTAATTTGTTTAGAAACTCAATCACAGGCACAAAAGAAAATACTACACCTAAGTTAGAATAGAAATATTGCACATGCTCTTGATCATAGAATCTTGTTAGCAGCAAACTACAGCTTATCCCGTAAGTTATCGGCAAGATATGGTAAGTAACCCCTTCTTGTACTGACAAAGGAATCTTTGTGCACACATAACAATTCTTTGCATTCATTGTGTCAACATACTCATTCAGCAAGCAATGGAAGACAAAAGTAGATAGTTCCCCCTTTAAGTTAGTTCCCTCATGCAAGTATTTTGCATCCTGCTCAAACTTCTCCCATGGTGTTAGTGTAGCAGTCTCAGGTTTTGAAGCATTGTTAGTCACTTTCTTATCCATCAATGGCATTCCCACAATCACACCTATAATTATTATTGCACATACAATACCTAGAATGACACTCAACCAACCACACATCTTACCCTTTTTACTCTTACTTTTAGTGTAGCTCATGATCTGTAAAGAATCAGATAGCAGAATAATACAAAGCAAACAATCAATTTGAGGACGATATAAAGCTCTTTTTTGTTTTTCTTGTGCAAAGTTTCTCTCTCTCTGCAAGTATTTACAGCGTTTCACTCACTCCAGGACCATATTGTCAAGTTAGCAGCTTGTCATAATCGGTTTTCAGAGTCAATTCAGGTTAACAGTGTCATATCCAGTAATTTATCAGTCTCTTTTCTCAGTTTTTCAGCTTTCAATTTTTAGTTTCAATAATTTTAACACAGTCTCTTTCTAAAGTTGAATTCAGGTGCCGTGGTATTGACCTGGTACCTCTCGATCAAAACAGAACGCCAAGAATTCTTGTTGCCATTCAGTTGTTGTTGCATATGCCCATTCACGACCTGCGTACCTTCTGTTTGCGACTCTTTTTCTTTTCAGTTTGCGTTCACTTTGTAACTCTCCTTCACTAAGATCCTCTTTTCTGGTTGTGTCAACTTCTTCCTCTATTGTATCGCAAGGGACCACTTTCTCTCCTGCAGCTTGATGCTTCGGCCAGTTATCTCCTTTATGTGTTTTCTTCCTGCTTGGCCTTTCAGAATGTTGAACAGCACCCTCCTCTTGTGCTATGGTGTTTTCTCTTGATGGACCTGCAACCGGCTCAGGAGGAGTCAGTTCGCTTTGACCTCCCTCTGCTTCTTCCCCCTTGCTTTCAGGGTCTGTTACGGGTTCAACTTCAAACCCGTATCCGTCTGCTTCTGGGAGAACCTCTCTTTGTGTCGGTTCCCCTTTTACCTTAGCTGAGATAGGCTCACTGTCACCCGTCTGGAACTCACTTTGAGTGACTAAACCGTCCTCAGTGGGCTCTCCTTCAGTCTTAGTTCCCCTTTGAACATTCCGGCCCTGAGACTTCCTTTTCTGCAACTGTTGTTTTGGATACTTCAAGCTCTTCGTCAGTTGGACACGTCACTTTCTTGGTGTGACTGGCATGTGTCCAATTCGGGACGCCTGCACATTTCACAGCAGTAGTGGTTGTCAGTATTACTTGATATGGCCCCTTCCAACGCAGCTCCAAACACAACTTCCTCACGTGTTTCTTGACAACCCAGTCACCGGCTTTCAGGGTGTGAGCTGAATCACTGATCGGTGGCAATGTTTTAGCCTCCACCTGATGAGAAAAAGAGCGGACCACATCAGCCAGACCCTTGCAGTAGTCCAACACCATATCATCCGTGATATTCACAAGAGCGTTTACAGGTACTGCGGGCAATCGCATGGCTCGACCCATCAGAATCTCATGTGGAGATAGTCCTGTTTTCTTGTCAGGTGTGTTTCTCATTGACATCAGTACTAAGGGCAATGTATCTGGCCATTTCAGATTGGTAGCTGTGCACATTTTTGCCATTCTCGATTTTAAGGTACCATTCATCTGTTCCACTAATCCTGATGCTTCAGGGCGATAGCTACAATGCAACTTCTGCTCAATGTTCAGTGCGGCACACAAGAGCTTAATCACCTCATTGTCGAAGTGCCTGCCCCTATCTGATTCTAATGAGATCAGGAATCCAAAACGTGGTATTAACTCCCTAAGCAGCAGCTTTGCTACTGTGAGACTGTCATAAATACGTGTAGGGTAAGCTTCAATCCAGTGACTGAAAACACACACAATCACCAACACATATCTCAGTCCTCCACACACAAGCATTTCAATGAAGTCCATCTGCATCCTGCTAAATGGACCGCCAGCTCTCCCAACGTGGATCATATTCACCACAGTTCCTTTTCCTGCATTCATCTGTTGACAGATGATGCACCTGTGACAGATAACTTCTGCAGCTTGTCTGAATTTTGGATTGAACCAATCTATTTTGAACAACCTGATAATTGCATCTCTCCCTATATGGGCTTGGCCATGATAGAACCTCGCAAACTGTGACTGAACACTGTTTGGCAAAACCATTTCCCCCTCCTCTGAGATCCATAAGTCATCAGCTCTTTGTACACAGTGCATTCTCTGCCAGGAGTGTTTCTCTTCTTTACCAGCACGTCCCTGCAGTGATTTTAGCTCATCTAATGTGTCAACCACCCGCAATGCAAAATTCAAACATGTTTCATTCTCAGTTTCAGGTAACAATTCCCACTGATCTCGGAACGATATACAGTTCAATGCGCAAAACCTTACGACTTGATCTGCATAGCCGTTTCCCATTGACACAAAGGCCCTGATTCTGACCTTGGCGGACGGCGGAGGCCGTCCGGCAAGGCACCGCCGCCAAATGACCGCACCGCGGTCAGAAGACCGCGGCGGCCATTCAGACATTTCCTCTGGGCCGGCCGGCGCTCTCCAAAAGAGCGCCCGCCGGCCCAGAGGAAATGCCCCTGCAACGAGGACGCCGGCTCAGAATTGAGCCGGCGTAGTTGCAGGGGTGCGACGGGTGCAGTTGCACCCGTCGCGTATTTCAGTGTCTGCAAAGCAGACACTGAAATACTTTGCGGGGCCCTCTTACGGGGGCCCCTGCAGTGCCCATGCCATTGGCATGGGCACTGCAGGGGCCCCCAGGGGCCCCGCGGCACCCCCTACCGCCATCCTGTTCATGGCGGGTTTCCCGCCATGAACAGGATGGCGGTAGGGGGTGTCAGAA
The DNA here is from genome assembly GCF_031143425.1 of Pleurodeles waltl. Lineage (NCBI taxonomy): Eukaryota > Metazoa > Chordata > Amphibia > Caudata > Salamandridae > Pleurodeles > Pleurodeles waltl. The sequence continues at coordinate 212,192,421 of NC_090437.1, forward strand.
TCCCCATCTCCGCCGCCATGGAGGATTCCCCCGAGCAGCGGAAAGTCGGCGGGAGACCGCCGACTTTCCGCTTCTGATTTCAAGAGGTAACTGAATCGCATGCAACAAATCCTTAATCTTTTTGCCATTTTTCACTGGTGACCCAGAAGAGGTCATGAAACCCCTTTGTGACCATAATTGGCCAAAATCATGTACAATTCCGAATCCGTATCTGCTGTCAGTTTAGATAGTGACTTTCAGGTTTTCAGCTGCGTGGCATGCCTTTGTAAGGGCAATTAATTCAGCCACTTGTGCAGAGTACACTCTTTCGAGCGAGGAAGCTTCTAAAATACCGGTGATTGTACACACTGCATATCCAGCTCTCAGTACCCCTACTGAATCGCTCAAGCATGAACCATCAACAAACATAATGTAGTCATTTTCTTCCAACTGAGTATCTTTGATGTCAGGTCTTGGTTTGGTGTATAATTCTGTTACCTCAAGACAGTCATGTTCCATTTCCTCAGCATCATTAATATCTGCATTTTCGATAGGAAGTAAAGTTGCCGGGTTCAATACGGTACATCTCTTGAGGGAAACATTCGGAGCCCCCAGTATAATGGTCTCATACTTGGTTAACCTAGCATTTGTCATATGCTGTGTCTTGGTTCGGGTCAACAGAATTTCAACTGAATGAGGAACCATTACTGTTAAGGGATGTCCCATCACTATGCCTTCACACTGTGTGAGGCTTTGACCAACCGCTGCAACTGCACGCAAACAACCTGGTAAGGCTGCTGTGACTGGGTCCAGAGTAGCTGAAAAATATGCTACTGGGTGGTTTGCACCTCCATGGACCTGTGTTAAAACAGACAAAGAACAAGCATCATGTTCATGGCAAAACAGTAGAAAAGGCTTCGTGTAATCAAGCATACCTAAAGCTGGTGCCCTGCACATACATTCTCTCAATTCCATGAATGCCTTCATCTCTTTTTCGGACAAGATTATATTACCCGGGTCATCCTGAACTTCCTTGCCTGTCAGTTTTATCAATGGTTTAGAAATAATCGAGAAGTTGGGAATCCACTGATGACAATAGCCCACCATTCCCAAAAACATTCTGACATCTTTTTTGGTTGTCGGGGGATTCATCTGCAATATGGCTGTCACTCTCTCTTTGAATATTTTTCTCGACCCTTTCTCAATTAGGTGATCTAAGTACTTCACCTCTCTCTGACAGTATTGTAGCTTCTTTGGGGACACTTTATGTTTGTTCTTTCCCAAATGGTTTATTAAGGCAATTGTGTCGTACCTGCAGTCGTCTTTTGTTCTGGATGCAATTAACAAATCATCAATGTACTGTACTAGAGTCGAACTGAAAGGCAGTTCCAACGACTCCAAATCCTTCTTCAATATCTGATTGAAGATGGAAGGTGACTCAGAAATCCCTTGAGGAATTCTGCACCAACTGTACACCTTATCCAAGAATTTGAAACTGAAGAGAAATTGGCTATCCTCATAAAGAGGCACTGAAAAGAATGCTTGGGACAGGTCCACAACTGTGAACCATTCTGCTTCACACGGAACCTGAAACATGATTACTGCTGGATTTGGCACTATGGGGCAGCATTTTACCACAATCTTGTGTATTTTCCTCAAGTCTTGCACAATTCGAACTTTCCCACAAGGCTTTTTCAGACCCATTATTGGTGAGTTACACGGGCTACTCATTACTTCCTTCAGAACCCCTTGCTTCATAAAGTCTGCAATGATCTGTGCTACCTGAATGAGGACATCCTGTGTCATGTGGTACTGCAGTACCTGCGGAAACAGTGCATTCGGCTTAACCTGTACTTTGACCGGTTCTACTCCTTTTATCAGTCCCACTTCTTTTCCTGTCAGGTCCCACACTTTCTCTGTTACTGTTCCTTGCAACTCAGGTGGCAAGTCAAGTACTGTAAGCATCGGGAATAAGGTTATCAAAGGGTATTCTTCATTTGCGGTCTCTGTCTCCGACTCTGAAAACTGGCCATTGTCCCCTTCATCATCACTGTTTGTCTGTACCTCAATTCCCTCATTGGAACAGGTAATTGAACACCTCGTTTTGCACAGTAAGTCTCGTCCCGGTAGGAATACGGGACTCGAATCACAGACTACAAACTTATGTAATCCCTGGAAGTTGCCAATTTCAACTTGGACCGGGTCTGTAATCGGATTCGTCAGAAACTGATTTGCTACTCCTACCACTCTTATGGTATGCCCCGAAAGTGGCAGTTTCGGATCCTCTGCACTGCTGACTGTCGAGCGTGTAGCTCCTGTATCAACTAGGAATGAAACCTTATGACCCATCACCTTTCCCTCTACATAGGGCCCCCTCTGATCTACCTCTAGGGACGCTGCAAGCATGCACTCCTCACTGTCTGAACAATCATCCAACCATTCATCATTTATTTCATTCTCACCACGCAATGGGAACTGTTGTACTGTGTTATTTTGACTCATCGTTTGGCCTGTGAGCTGTTGAGGAAGCATCACCTGTTGCTGTCCCATTGGAGCTAATGGCAATTGCATTTGCTGTCTAGGTACCACGGGAACCTGCTGGAGTACCTGCTGCATTTGTGCTGGTTGGACACTCAGCATTTGTATTTGCTGCATGGGCTGTAACCCCTGCATCTGTACCATGTTATTTTGGAAGTTCTGATTTTGACCCCTTATTTTTGGACCCCTCACATTTTGAAAGGTGCCGACATCATTCCTTTGTTGAACAACACCATCCTGCACCACCATTGGGCATTCCCGCTTCCAATGCCCGCACACGTGACATGGTGACACCTTTTTCATCCCCTGCACATCATTTTGAATCACAACGGTATTCAGGTCTGGACCACGGTTCACAAAACCTCGACCTCTCGTTTGTGCCTGAAACATGCCATTTCCCTGCGGTTGCTGCTGTATCACCTGCTGTACCCCGTTTCCCTGCATTCCTGCTTGTGCTGCCTTAATCTGCATCACCATCACCTTCTCTTTCAATTTTCTCTGCTTCAACTCAATCTCGTCACTACAGTATTTTGCATACTGCAACACCTCATCAATCGGCTTTGCTTGCCAACAGATCAAATGATTCTTAATCATCTGGCTAATCTCTGGTCTCAGCCCTTAAACAAACCTGAACACAAGATGATTTATGTCTTTCGGCTCAATGACCTCAGTGCCACTGTAATGTTTGAATGCCTTCAACAATCTCTCATAGTAAGCATGAATCGACTTTTTAGCTTCCTGTGATGTTCGATCGATTTTCTGCCAATCAGTCACTTTTGGCGACACTTTCTGCTTCAAAAACTCAATCACTTTATGATAATACTTCATCATCTCCTCAGATGGTGCTCCATTCACCTTATCCCTTGCCGGTTCCTTTGTCAGCCAGTCTACACCTCTCTTGCACTCAAGCCATAAATCAGGTGGGACTATAATCTCAAACAGGGTATTCAAGTCCTCCCAGAGACATTTTGCCAGCTTCACAAATCTGTCCGTCTGTTGGTACCATTCTATTGGCTTCTCCCTCAACCTGGGATAATCATTTCTGAATGACAGGATATCTCCCCTAGACCATGGTACATGGGCCAGCACCCCTCCGGTTGTCTCTCTCATTGTTAACCATTTTATTGTCCCCGTGTCCGGTGCGGCTTTAGCCTGTTTTGGTTCCGGACCTTCGCCTTTCTCTCTTTTATTTGCCCATCTGCCTTCCCATTTCTCTAAGGCTCCCCAAATTTGCACACTTTGTAGTATTTCTTTAAGATGCGCTTTCATTCTAGTGGACTTCATATGATCAAAATCTTTAGAATCAAAGTCTAATCTGTAGCTTCTTTTCAAATGTTTAGTATTCGCAATATCAATGCCGTATTTGTCTGCCAGGTTTGCCAACCTCTGATGCACCTTGCCCACTTCTTTAGTGATTTTGGGGCACAGATATCTCAATTCTGCTTCTGTGTATGACTCTAATCTGTTTACCCCCATTGTTCCTTCCACTAGTTCCGCAGCTTCCACACTCAATCTCACAAAATTCAGGTATTCATCCCTTTCTGACCTCTCTGCGGTCACTGCAGTAGTTGGTGAAGCATTGAGCTTTTCTAGCCACTCATTTAACTGTTGCGCGGAAAAGCCTTGCAACAAAATGTTTCCTGACTGCATCAATGGTGACTGTGACGTATTTGTACTCATTGTCTGTGGGGCTAGCACGCTTAGCCCTGCTTGCCTCATTGTCTCTAGAGGAGCCCCAATCGGACTGAGGTCCAACAAGGACCTGAATCCTTCTGCTGCTTGTTCTCTGGGTGTCATTACTTGGGGAGTTCTTGGGAACCCTCCTCTTATTGCCTCTTGAGTCATCACTCCCTGATCACACACGCCAGGCTTACCCTGCGCATACAGCGGTACTGGTGGACCAACAGTAATTGGCAACGATATAGCAGCTGGTGTCTGACCAGGTCCCAAACCCCGTGGAGCATTAACTCCTATAGCTTGACCCATCATGGGTACTGTAGGTACTGACTGCGGTTTTGCAACTGGATTGTAACTCGGAATCAGCTGTTGCTGCGGCTGGGACAGCAATTGCGGAGTTGGCTCAATCTGCACTAGCTTTGATCTCGTATATATAGGATCAGGTGGCACAATCAGACTCGTATTTGTCTCTAGTACTGGGACATCTGGATGAATCCTCTGAATCTGTGGCGGTGGTTGCAACTGTATCTGCTTGTCTGGTGCAGTGGGTACACTGACACCATTCTGTATCAAAACTGTATCGCTTGTCTGCACTGTAATTGTAATTCCCTTACTCTGTGTCGAATCCTCAGGACCCGCACTAGTGCTCGGAGCAGTGTCATTTATAGCATATGGCAGCGGGCGATCATGTAACAACTGATGAAGAAATTCTTCATCATCTGAATCATCTTCATCTACCCAAGACCTCTGAGTCTCCTTTGACTTGCTAGAGCCCTTGTCTGTCTTACAGGTGGCTTTCTTTCCCTGTGTCTCATCTTCCTGGGTTATTGCCGGAAACAATTTAAGTCCATCAACTATTCCCCTTCTCCACATTCTGCTCTCATTGTCCCATCTAGCCTCAGCTAAAGTGTTCTCTGCTCTTTTTATTCTCCTTTCAAGTTTTTGCTGTCTTTGTCGTATGGCCGTTAAATCCCATACTGCTAAAGCCTCATACTGAGCTGGTCTTGGAGGCAGTTTTTGTACACTTAACATCCACCTCAAGTTCTCTAAGATTCTTGTATTAAACGTTCCATGCTCCGGAAAAGCTAAACATCCCTCCTTCTCTGTTAATTTGTGCCACTGCTTCATCCAAAGACATGGGGCGACTCTCTTTTCCTCCATTACGATGTAAGCTGGTGTACCCTCAGGCGGTGTAGGCTCCCCTTCACTCGCCATAATATATGTGTCTCCCTTCAACACACTCTTTAGCGCCTTGAAAAACTTCATTTTCGCATCTTTTACTTTGCTTAGAATCTAATCAGAAAGTGACTTTAATTCCGAGAACACTCTTCACCCACCTTTCTCAACCTATTGCCTCTCACAGACGGCTGCCAATCCGTGCGCGACCTCACTCGACAACTGACTTATCCCAGCGTGACACCACTGATGTCACACTAACACACACTGCAGCTGACAAAGCATTGCAGCTTGTCCTCCTCACACGAAACTAATGCGATATATTGCCAGTATCTTTAACAACAAAAACTCAAATTTGTCAGTTTACTACAGGAAGGGTAACACAATCGCTTCAGAACTTTACAGAGATTTCACTTGAAGCCTCGGCCGCTACTCTCTCCTTCTCAGCTCCAGCACCCGCAAGCAGAATTTGACCTGCAAATCCTACTCTTGACTTGTCAATGGTTTGCTCTATTGCACTTTAGAACTTGCCAAATCTCCATTGAAGGTTACACTCACACAATTTGATTCAAACCCGACTTGTCAACCATGCCCGATTGACCTATTAAACCGCACAAATTACAACATAAGCCCAAGTGTCTTCTATACTTGTCAATATACTCCGGAGTCTTAGACCAGGACGGGTCCGTACATCACCATCAACAACCACATGGACAATTTTGAGCACCAAGCGCCACACTCACATGAAGTTCGCCGACTTCCCTACTCTCATACTGCGGAGTATGCCCACTCCTACAACATTACCTGACCTAAATCCACACAAACTTCACAAAACACCTGCAATAAGCATAAGCTGAGCAAGCGCAAATTCTACACCACACATACTAAAATGCCGAGAACATACCCAACTCACTTAGGCAGGCTCCGAGATTCCGGGAAAGTCATGGGGAATTTAGAAACACATCATACCTCCAATTTGCATTATCGCGAAAAACAATTTAAAACAATAGTTCTCCGTCCAAGGGCCTCAAAGGGCCTAAACCATCCTCTGCTGCCAGAACTGTTAACGCGTCCCTTTATGATTAATTTACTCACATTGGGACTCGTTTTATGCCAATTAATCTTTTGACCCCGATTGAAGACACCTTAGGACTAGATAGCTAATCAATATGTTAATAATGTCATCAAAGTTCACAGTAATACGACAATTCGGATTGATCAAAAGACATTTAATAGAACTCAAAACCACCATGACCTTTCAGTCATGAATAACCACACCAGTTTAGTATGATTTTGTGACGTTTATTCCTATTGATTACAATTCTACTAGCAAGTTTATTAGTCTCAAAACCAAGAAACACATTAGCATAGTTACGATATGGCAACTCTGATAAGATTTCATCAAAGCAAGAATCACAAACATTAGTATAGAACACACCGTCAGCATAGGTTATCTTTAGCAGAGTATCATCATAATGTTATTCAACAAAGCATAGATTTAGTCATTTGTCTATTTGCGTCAGTTTAGTGAACCCCTCTCAACTATCCTCAAATTAGCATTGGCATGTTGGGCTTCATGCAAAACAATTTAGTAACACCAATTTGGAAAACATCTAACTATGGTCTCTGTCAAAAGAAGCAGTTGGTACCTAGAAAGGAAAAGAAAACAGACAATCAAGGTTTTATTGTCATATAGTTACCCTCTGAATTTGGGTCAGCACTCAGGTTCGGTCTTCGTCCTCTGGACATCAGTTGGTTCGCCATCAGGAATTCAGCAGTCGGGTAAAGGGGGCACTTCCCTCATAAGGAGGTAAAGTGTAATCGGGCAATTTATAAGGCAAGAATGGTTTTAAGAACCAAACAGCAAAGTCTCTACGCAGAGTAACAAAGTGTCTGGGTCATAGCAAATCACATCAGCATCTCCCCTAACTCTCTCTATCCTATCCCTCCTGTTCGCCTGTCTCCTAGTTCTAATTTACTTCCTGGTGTCAAGGGTTTTTATCCCCTTTTCGTTGTACATTCCCCTAAAATTTGGTTGGACAAAGGGTTGCACCCCACTATCTTTAACCAATTATCTTTACATTAGCTCATCGAATTTGTCACCCCATAACAGTTCTCACGTATTTTATTGGTCCTTATGATTGACGTCTTTAGCGGGTGGAATGTCCGGTATGATTTCATAGTCTTGTGGTTCTTTGCACATCTTCGGTCAGTGGCTCTATTGCCTGTCCCGGTTCAGGCGACTTTGTACCTACGAGTGGTCTACAGTGTTGCATTCAGCTAAAATGTTTCTACAAGCAAGTCGAATTTCATGAGAACGGATCTACTACGGTTACATTGAGCTTCTAGTTTAGAGAAAAAACAAGAGTTCATGTCCTTCAGCGAGTCAGCACGCTGCAGGTTAGGAAAAACACATTTAATATGAGAGTCAGGCAGCTAGGCCTCGACTCATGCTAACTAAAGCCTATTGATTTATTAGCAAAACCTTTACATATACCTATTATTATTAGTATAAAATCATATTATAATAGAGCATTTCAACAATTATTAGTCAGTTTCATTAGTCCCTGTATATGTTGGCGGCCACTCCACGTGGGCACATTTCAAGCGCACGTTTTAGCAAAATACATGAATACATTTTCTATGCAGCATTATTACACATTAGTTCATAAACATTTCATGTTAATATTGATTATATAAGCTAAGCTCTCTCAACGTCACCACATTGTAGATTTGCAGTACAGGACATTGGTCTGGCCTCATTCTATGCAGAGACAGAAGAGCTGTATGTAGCATTGCCAAGAGCACATTTTTCATGGTGGGACAGGAGTGCTGTTCTCTCACCGACCTTCGAGGTGGCAGGGGTATCAATGGTAGGGGCAAAGGGGATGCTGTGAAAGTGAGCAAGGGAGGGAATGCAAGAGGATTATTTGAGGAGCAGAGTTAAAAGGGGTTTGCGGGTGCTAGGAGGGTTGCAGAGAGATATGGGGGCGGGGGGTGGCAGTTATACAGCTGTGAAACTTTCAACCAGTAATGGCATGAGGAGCAATACTGCAATTGGCATTTAGAACATCAAGGAAATGAATGCTAAAAGGAAGCAACAATAATTAAACAGGAGATAGAGCGCAGAAATGGGACATCGGTTGTTTGCAATAGACTGCTACTGCATTTCATGATCAAAAAGTTATACAAACATGGTGTTTAAAAGTGCGATGTGCACATTGCAGGGGGGCTGAGCTAGTTGTGTTTTCATCATAATAGTCAATTGCAATTTAGAGATAAGTTTGTGAGAAGATACGTCCCGTGGTAATTGGATCACAGCTGCTTTGAGAGAAAACAGCCAGCAATTCTCTGTTTTTGCAAGGTGTGGCACTCAAAATGGTTATCCACCACTTTTTAAGCAGGTTATCTGTGAGATCCCTAACAGAGGAGGCCATCTAATATTATGAATGAACTTTCCAGATGGCCCTTCTTGATCATTTGAAATATTGGTGTTACCTCGAAGTAGAGAAAAATAACTTCTGGTTGATAGCTAACTATTTGGGAAACATTTAAGGCATACTTCCAGCGGATAACATATATCTCTTTCAGGAGAATGAGAGACCCAGTATTAATTAGAACATCTTACATAGCCATTTATCAATAATGGGAAAACGTTTTAAAAAATGTGCTCATAAAATTCTGAATTCGATGTATTATATATATATATATATATATATGAATTTGGAAACTAGATTATTACTTTGAATCTTGCTGATTTTGTGGATCCCGAAGTTATCACTCACACCAGATACCTAGGAATTATGATAACTGGTAGTTATCATCAGCACTTCAAATGGTTTTAAAATATGACCTGAAAGAAATGTCTTTGGATTACAAAGAGGTGTGAGACTGTGTTCCCCTAATCCTTAATTTGTTTAAAATGGCAATATTGACTAAATTCATGCATTTTATTTCGTTCAGCCAATCTATGTCCATAATTAATTCACTAATCAGATTAGCCCTGCAATTCCCTGACAACTCCTCTGTTTTCATTAACAGCCTCTTGATGGTGGAGGATACACACTACCCAATGTTAAGTACTATTTTTGGGCTGGCCATGGCTCGAGAGTGTGCAACATTCCTCCTTCAGACACCACATTGATGACAGTTTCTATTACAAAAAACATTTTTCCTATGACATTTCCCAAGCCCTTAAATTCACCTGCACCATTTTTACAATAACACCATAGACATTCACCAAACTCTCTAAAAATGCTTGCCATGCCAGCAGATCCCTAAGATTGTTGGTGGTCTTACCGGGGAATGCTTTGCTAGCCCCTACATAAAATGTTACTTATCAGAGCATAGGTGGAATAGCGATTGCAGTTTGTGAACCAGCTATTCAGTAATGATGGATTTAAAAATGTTGCTAATATTCACAAAAAATGAGCATCCACAACCTGTGTCCTTTAAACATCTACAGGTTCTCCACTATTTTTGTTAACTGCAATGTGGCATTAAAGTCCCTCATGGCACCATGTAAAGGTTTTTTCTCAAACAACCTGATAAGTGGCTTCTTCGCAGAACATAAATTCTTCAGGAATCTAATGTCTGACTCTAAGGAGATATAAATAAGCAAGTACTCTTGATTAGAATGATGTAGATCGCCAAGAGGATTTCCAGATATTGGGTCCAGCATTACAGAAATAATTGTGATTTCTAAATAAAACCATGAAAAATTACCAACATGGTAGTGGCATTCTGAAAACAAAGCCATGAGTAACCCGTGTGCAGCCGTATCCTCACAGATCAAATACTTTTTTGCATGCTTGTTTCATACCCTAGATTAAGATGGTACTCATACTCTATCTTTGTGATTCAAGGGAGATGTTTGGCAAGGATCTTATATCCATCAGCAGTCACTGTTATGCTGGGATAAAGTGAAGACTATAGCAAGGCATTAGGAATTGGGTTTCTGGTTGTCAGAGCATGCAGTCAGTACAAACATAAACCACAATCCTAGTCAGGCTAAGTCAGATACACACTTCGAGATTACCTGTGCTCACCTTCTGGTAGTGTGGCACGGAGCAATCAGGGTAATCTAAAGAGGCAATGTGTAAAGTATTTGTGCAACACACACACACACATACAGTAACAAAATAAAAACACCATAAAATGACTTGACACCACGTTAAAAAATTAGACAATCATTTTATGAATAAATCAAGACCAAAATGACAAAAGAAAATACACAGAAGTCAAGTTATGAATTTTTAAAGGATAAGAAGAGTTTTAGCACTTAAAAGAAATAAGTGCCAATGGGGGGTCATCTGGTTGCGTAGGACCAGGGCAAAGTCAACAGTGCAGGCCAACCACAATGAAGTGCAGGCTGGTGACAAGAGCCAAATAGGCCTGATGAACAGAGTAACGTGGTCCTGGTCACAACAGCCAGATGCGTGGTGCAGGCAAGCAATGTGTTGAGTGATGTGTTGCGGCTGGGTCTGCAGTTGAGGTGATACATTGACTCTCTTCACGGAGTGGTGGTGATGCTTCAGTTCTAACTATGGGGCACTGAGCGAGAGGTGCTGTTTATGAGGTGTGATGCACCAAGGTTCTCCACACAGTCGAGGGGATGCGTTGATCTCTTCAAGGTGCAGCAACAATAATGTGCGGCTCTGAGCATTGGGCTGTCCAAGGCAAGGCATTGATTCTTAGAGTGATGCTCCGGTCCTACTACTGCAAGAGGGTTAATGCACTGTTTCTGCTCCAAGAAGTTTGAAGCTGTGTTGATTTTTCTGGTGCAAGTATCTGTGTCCACTTCCAGTGAACCAGGCACAGGAGCAGGGGTAGAGACTCTGTTATCCCTAAGTCCCAAAACAACAGGAGGTAAGCCAGGAAGCCCTTTGAAATCTGTTCAGTTGCAAGGCAGAGTCCAGCTCTCCTTTAGCAGGGTCAGAGAGTAGTAGACAGCAGGGAAGCACCACAGAAAAGCAGTCCTTCCATGTCAGCAGTCCAGCAGAGTAATACGGCAAAGCCGTTTTTCTGACAGAGTCCAGTTGTAGGGCCAGAGGTGTCTGATTTGGTGGAGTAAGACACCCAACACATACCTAAATGTGTGTGAAGTGGGGGTGACTTCAAAGAAGGGTCTTTGAAGTGCACAAGTATCCTTTCTTTATCACCCATGGCTCCAGGCTATGTGTGGGAGGTAATCATCCCTTTGAGTGGGGTCAGGCCACTACCTATTCAGGTTGCCCAGGAAGAGACATTAGATTCCAGATCAATGCAGATGAGCAATCAGACACACCTAACACTCCTGTATTTGTGGTTATCTAGAGGGAATGCACAAAGTATAGCTGTCACCCAACCCAGATGTGTATTGGAGACAGACTGCAGGCACACATAGCTGTAAAAGCAGACAAGTGTCCAATTTCTAAAAGTTACATTTCTAAAATAGTAATATTAAATCCAGCTTTACCACTAAAGGAGGTTAAACATTTCTATTCCAAAGATGTGAAATGTCAGGAATTACAGCTTAAAAGTGTATTAAGGAATTCCTACTGTTAACCTATGGGAGGAACTGGCCTCACAGTAGTGAAAAATGAATTTGATTATTTTTCACTACAAGGACAATCAAAACGTAAAAGTACATGTCCTACCTTTTACTTACACAGCATCCTCCACTCTGGGCTACCCAGGGCCTACCATAGGGATAAGTTATGTGTAATAAAAGGAAAGTTTGAGGCTTGGCAAACCGAAGTAAAACTGCATACACAAGCTTGGCAGTGGCAGGCCAAGGACGTGTTTGAAGGGCTACTTGTGTTGGTGGCACAAGCCGTTCTGCAGGCCCGTTTACAGCATTTAATTTACAGGTCCTGGATATATGCTATACCACCTTACAAGGGACTCACAAGTAAATTAAATACGCCAATTGTTTATACACCAGTATTACCATGTTTAGGGGGATACAACCATGCACTTTGGCACTGGTTAGCGATGGTAAAGTGCCCTGAGTCGTGAGCCCAACAAAAAGAATCACCAAAACACAAAGTAAGTAGGCAAAATGTTTGGGGGTGACCACCCTATGGCTGAAAGGTCTAGCACAAGGTATGAGTATTCATTGGCATGATGGTGGTCCACTGTCATTCCTTCAGGAAAAATAGGCCAAAACCAGTCTGGCATTGCTTGTTTTTCTATTATGAGGGTACCTTGCCAGGCAATTTGGGCTGGACTGCTCCCATTGATCAAGACAAAGACTAAGTTGCATATGGTTGGTTCCTGTCTGAGGTGGCATGGTGGGCAAAAGAATGACAAACTGTGATGTGCCCCTGAGTATTTAGTAGTTACTGAGATTATTTCAAACATTCCACTGTTCACGTATTGATTTCTTCAGTGTGATACCCTGCCTGCAATGTCGATCCCCCAACTCTGGCGGCATGTTCACTGTATGATACGCAAGCTACACCATACTGAAACAGTCCAAATAGGTCACAACTGGTCTGGGGCTTATTGTACACTCATTCAGATGGGACCAAGCCTGGCAGTTCAAGCTGGACAAGCCCCATATTAGCAGGGTCAAGATTGATGTCTGTGGCTGTTTCTGGCTGATTTGGCAGGGTGAATAAAAGAACGATGGACCAGTCCATATGGTTAATTCAAGCATTCCACCCATAACTTTTTGCTTTCTTCTGAGTATCGAAGACCTCGGTCCTGGGCACATCAGCACGCAGTGCTAATACCGGTGAAAGTGTCACTGTACCCCCTCCACATGGCAGGATCCTACATCTGAACCTGAAGGTTTTACTTTTGCACGTTTCACTTCTTAGTGGCTCTTCACCCAGTGGCTGGGTTGCAGAAATAGGTAACTCCATCTGGGTAACATTTGTGCCATTTCTTTTTCCATGTTGTGCAGAAATGCAAGCTTTAACTCTCTGGGTTGGCAATGACATGCACCAGCCTCCTTGAAGCTAGCACTTTAACCTAAGCATGTCTGGCGGACAATGAGAAAATTAAAACAAGGGAAGACGAGAATTTTAAATGTTTCTAAATTTATTCTGGCAAGTTTGTTTTTCACAACCCAACATGGCAGATTTAATGTTTTTATTTACTATTCATCTCAATCCACCATGACAGCTATTTGTGTTGGGCCCTTCCTATTTTTCTACTCTCTGTCCCAGAATTGTAAAAGTAGAATCAGAACCCTAGATTACTATGTTGCAACACAATTTTTGCCTAGACAGTCAAAGGTTTCATTGGCTAAATTTCAGCTCCAGTTTTGGGTTAGCTTCTGATTATATCTCAGCTGCCAACAGTCCCTTTGGTGCTATTCAGTACTCATTTTTCTTCAAACTTCTTGGTACTTGTTAGAAATGATGTCTCTAGTTGACAGTCAGTTTGCACCCTGTCCAAGTAGGGACTCTCACTCTATTCAGAATAAGGGAGATACCCGCTCAGATAACTCCTGCTCACTCCCTTGGTAGCTTGGCATGAGCTGTCAGGCTTATCTCAGAAGCAATGTGTAAAGCAGTTGCACATAACACACAGTAACACAGTGAAAACACTACAAAAGGACACCACACCAGTTTTAGAAAAATATCCAATATTAATCTACGTAAAACAAGACTAAAACGAGAAAAAGTGCCATACAGTAATAAATGCAAGAATTAACTTAAAAATACAGTTCCTTGAAGTCGATAGCTCCACCTAGGGCTATCAGAGCATCGTAATCAACAAAACCAACAGTTCAGGCCGGCTGCAGTGTCGAGGCCAGCTACGGTGTCAGGAAGCCCAGCAAGCAGTGCCTTTGGAAATGCAGGGCAACTGGTCCTCGCGATGAGATCCTGAGAGTGGCGTCGCTGGCATCGGAGTCTTGGTTCGGAAGTCGGTGTGGGGGTCGTCCAGCCCTTGAAGTCACATTCGCTGCGGATCAAGCTCCGGGCTGATGAAATCAGGAGCGCTGGTGTGGATGGCATCGGAGCTGCGGTGCAAAGCGGGACGATGCAACGTGTGGTGCCCACAGGTCACAGTGCAGGCAGTTGCTTGGTGATGGTGTCCAGTGGCGTCAGTAGGACCAGGGCTGTCATGTGAAGTAGGGGGTGCGACATGCGGTATCACCAGGTCACGGTGCAGGCAGCGCCCTCATCGCCACTGAAGCACTGTCATCGGTAGGCCCAAGTCAGCAGTGCGGCGTGGGGCAGGCTCCAAGTGGCATCCACGGGTCACGGTGCAGGCAGGGATGCCTAGTGACAATACTGGAGTCGATGGTGCTGGAGTCATTGGACCGGGGCTGCGGTGCGGGACAGGATGGTGCTTCATTTACCTCACAAGCGGTGTCCACAGGCCATGGTGCAGGCATCGGCGCCATTTCAGCAGGAGCATCATTGTCAGGAATGAACAGGCTGCAGTGTGAGCAAGGCGAAGTCGGGGGCCCACAGGTCATGGTGCAAAAAGCAGCTCGGCGGTGGTGTCAGATGTGGCGTGGGTGAGACTAGGGTTGCGGTTCGAGGAGGGGCAGTACGACTCAGTGCGGGTCGGCAGGTCCCTGGGCAGACCAGCGGCGTCATTGGCTGTGTCGTAGTGGTTTTTCTTGAACAGCACAAAACACAAAGTCCCCAGTGCTGTAGGCAGATGAAACTGAAGTCTTTGATGTCCCTGAGACTTTCAACAGGAGGCAAGCTCTGTTCCAAGCCCTTGGAGAACATTCTCAAGCAGGATACACAGCAAAGTTCACCCCTTGCTCTCTTTTATGGCAGAAACAGCAACTGCAAGCCAACCCAGCAAAGCAACACTGCAAAGGGGAAGTACTCCTCCTCCAGCTCTTCCGCTCTTCTCCTTGGCAGAGGTTCCTCTTGATTCTAGAAAGATTCCATAAGTCTGGGGTTTTTGGTCCACTACTTATACCCCTTTCTGCCTTTGAAGTACGAAAACTTCAAAGGAAAGACTCTGTTGTTGACAAGATCCTGCTGTGCCCAGGCCTGGCCCCAGACACACACCAGGATGTTGGAGACTGTATTGTATGAGGGCAGGAATTGTCCTTTCAGGTGTAAGTGACCACTCCTCCCTTCACTTTAGCTTAGATGGCCCATCACGATATGCAGGCTACACCCCAGCTCTCTTTGTGTTACTGTCTAGAGGGACTTCACAACAGCCCAACTGTCAGTCTGACCCAGATGTGGAATACACAAACAGGCAGAGGCACAGAATGGTTAAAGCAAGAAAATGCCCACTTCCTAAAAGTGGCATTTTCAAACAAACAATTAAAAAAAAATACTTTACCAAAAGATGTATTTTTAAGTTGTGAGTCCACTGACCCCAAACTCTATATCTCTGTCTGCTCTCAAAGAGAACCTGCACGTTAGGGATAATTAAAGGCCCCATGTTAACCTATGAGAGGGATGGGCCTTGCAACATTGAAAACCAAATTTGGCAGTATTTCACTGTTAGGACATGTAAAACACATCAGTACATGTCCCACCTTTTACATACACTGCATCCTGCTCTTGGGGCTACCAAGGACCTACTTTAGAGGTGCCTTACATGTAGTAAAAGGGAAGGTTTGGGCCTGGCAAGTGGGTACACTTACCAGGTCGAATTTGCAGTGCAAGACTGCACACACAGACACTGCGGTGGTGTGGCTGAGATATGTTTACAGTGCTACTTATGTGGGTGGCACAATCAGTGCTGCAGGCCCACTAGTAGCATTTAATTTACAGGCCCTGGGCACCTCTAGTGCACTTAACTAGAGACTTACCAGTGAATGCCAATCATGGATAAACCAATAACCAATACAATTTACATGGGGAACACTTGCACTTTGGCACTGCTTAGCAGTGGTAATTTGCGCAGAGACAATAAACCAGCACAAACAGAGTCCAGTATACCATAAACACAGGTCAGAAGGCAGAAAGGCAGAGGAGACATTCCAAAAAGCGGCCAGGGCTAACAGTACTCATACCTAATCAGTTCATACTGCTCCTTCAGACCTGTGGTGCTCTCTCCTTGTTCAACTTTGACCTAGAAGGATTTTTCTTCCTGTACTGGAATTCCTTTTATCACATGCTGTATCTTTATGAAGAGCAAAGTGGCTACTGGATGGTGGTGCCCTTTTCCTCTGTCAATCCAATTTCTAATTACCTTACTTACTGATTTATACCCCAGTACAATTTAAGTACATTTTAATTTGCACAGTTGACTTTTTAATGCTTCTAACAATTATCTGTACTAATGTATGTATCTTGCTTTGCAAAAAACCTATAAAAAGAACTTTAAAAAGCCACTATTAAATTCACCTTGAAAGCAGTTACATCAAGTTTGCAATACAATTTTTGGAACCTGGTTTTGTAGATTAAGATGAGTATTCTTTGACTTTAAATGCAATGTCTTCAGAGCTCTATTCTTTGACTTTAATTGCAATGTCTTTAATAATCCAGTCACAGGCATGTATACATTCATGTCCAAAAGCAACAATAGAATATGTCTGGTTGATTGGGTCATTCTCAAGACACATCTGCAGAAAATTGTTAGTACGTTTACTGCTCATCAATACATGGCTACTTCTAGCTCCCAAGGGAAATATTTGGCTTTAAACTGTGTCATTATTAATACAGTTTAAAATAACAATATTTTTGCTGCATTTGGTCATGTCATAGAGGCAAGATTTGATGGAAATTAGGAAAACTGGTACACAAAGACTACATAGAAAATCTACAAATCTGTTAAGGAGGAAGTCAACAGATGCAAGGATACTTTGAACACTAGCCCAAAAGGAGAAGTTATAACTGTGTCATATGAGTCAATAGCTCCCTCACCCTTCTCACATCATCACCAATGCCACAACCAACACAAACCTGTGTCAGTCATCCATGCCAGAAGTATTATAGTGACAGAATGGATATGTCAACAGGCCTACCTGATGCATGCCCTCCCCATCAAAATGATAGGTGTTGATCTCCTGCTAGTTTGCTTTGTTGAATATGAAGGGCTGATAAACTCATGGTCTTTTTTAGCCCCATTCTGAAAGACACCAATTATTAATTATTTCACTAAAATAGTGATTGAATACTTTACCATTTGCTATAAGCATGATACAAAGAGCAGAAGAAATATCATGTCCACTTGATAATTGACATGAGAACAAGTACACAATTTGCAGACTATGTGACAGTCACAGCCCACAGTGCGCCTAGGACACAGATACTGGTCTCCCTGCAATGGATCACAGATGCAGTCCACAGTATTGATGTAGAATATTCATTTATTTTCACAAAATGCACCAAATCTGTGTTTAAACATGTAATTGTTGAGTACCTGCAACCATACTCATTGGAGGTTTGTTTTGTGACAGCAGAATTGACGTAATTGGGGCTCTCACCTGAACTATGATTTACACATTCCTTGTTTTTCACATTTCCTTCATCTAGTTGTAGTTACATCTCCTGCTTTATTAAGGATGTGGATATTTCTAAATGTTGCTCTAATGTAAGATTGTTGATAGTGCATAGTGTGCAAGGCACTTGCCACTTATCAGGATAGGAATAATCTACTAGACCACCACATGAAGCAGGATGTGCCCAGAAACTGAAACTCTACATCATACTGCTAAAGTGAATCTTGAAGCAGCAGTTTCTGATGGTACCGCTGTTTTTTAAAGCTCATGAATCCTCCTGACTAACATTTAAATTTGAAAACATGGCCAGCAATGGAAAAATATAAAACATGAGTACAGTGTAGTAAAGTGGAAACTAGGAAACGGAAGGGAATTTGGGGAACAAGAGGAAAAGAAAGTAGAGTGAGGGCAAAACAACAAATTAAAAATGAAGGTGCACTGATGTCAGGATTGAACTAATATAGCAGTGATACAAAGATGATACTTAAACTAATGTGTCAAAACCACACTCTAGCAAAGCTTGAGAAAAGTGTTTCTTTTTAACCATAATTTCTGAGACTGTGGTTCTAGTTTACTGCAAAGAATGGGCTGGCATTAATTACACAAACCTTACACAGTAATGAACTCTGTGGGATACATTTTGATTTCAGCACATTTCCTTTACAAAAAAACAAAATTGTCACATTAAAATCAGACTGCAACATTTTTTGATTGAAAAATTTGATTTAGGATTAAAACGTATTAAATATAAATAATTTCAATAAATTCAGGAAAAACATGTCATTTAATAGAATATTTGCATTAATAGGTGATCTGAAGTCAAAGAGAATATTGTAGAAATATGCGGCATTCTTCAAAGGACCACACTATGCTGCCAGACGAACTACTGCTTAAACAAAAATATTGAATATATTTAAACATGGAAACATTCTATACGATTGGACGGATACCTTCACCATTCCCTTTTAATATAGATATGTATATATCATGGACACTATATGAAAATTGGAACAAAAAATTAGTAAAAAGTGAAATGAAAAGGAGATATTAGCACAATAGCAAAAGCACACCAATCTGCCAACCCAACTATTTAATGTTGGTATAGCTCATCACATATTAACATACACAATATAATCTTAAGACGAAAACATACAGAACCATATTCTTTATTAAATATTTTTTCTCTACATTGTTTGTGTATTTCGTATACAATATCAAATTAATGAACAGAAATCACTTCCAATTGGCAAAAACATGTAATGTATCGTGCAGATAACAGATAAATTATTGTTGAGCTATGCCATCTGACAAACCCCCTTGTACTAAAACAGAATACACAGAATTCCGGAAGTTCAGAAGATTCAGAAACCACTATGATAACTGCCTATCTCAGAGGAGAAAAAATGGTAGAACACCCACTAGAGGTAAAACAGAAGAAGATTGCACATAGGGAGGGACAGATAAATTAACTCACAGCATTTTCCCATGTGATCATTTCTTTAAGCCCTCGCTAATGAGTCTGCAGGGTAAAAATCTAAAATACTTCTCTCTTCTTGCATAGTTGATTGTCATCTTTACTTTTCACTGATCTTATTTTTTCCAAAATAATCCAGGTGAGTTCTCTTTCTGTGTGTCCCATTTGTGTACAGAATTCCACTAACGGTGTCCCAATTCCTTTATTGCTGATAGCATACTTGTGCTCCTTAAGCCAGCCCCACCTCTATCTGTCTTGGGTTTAAGTTGAAATGATCTGCAGTTTTATATGCTTTTGTTAGAATGGGTTCACAGGTGTCTACATAACTTTTTCATATGGTGGATTATAGTTCTGTCTGCACAGGGTGTATTTTGTCTGAGTACATGCCCTCTACTAAATACAAGTGTATTTCTTTACCTATTTGAGGCTTTTTTTTATTTCAGATGCATTATTTTTCCCTTTACTGGCCCAAACTCCCCACTCTTGTCTTTCTTGTTTACCTGTTCTGTCACATAGCATCCTGAAGAAGATAGTACCACATCGGGTTTCTAAAAGATACACGTGTCGGCACCACTGGAAAATGAATGCTAAACCAGAAGACCTTATGATCCATATATAAGAGAAGGGGCCTCTATCTTATGCAACACAAAAGGATGATATACGGAGTGCTGAAACTTTTCAAACACTCACCTCCTTCACAGATCTGGGTTAAATCCATCATTTGTTTTGCTCACCAATGCACCCCAGTTTGGACCCAGTCATATTCAAATCAATCTTGACTCTGCACTGTTCTCATAGGAAGCAGGATCAAAACTGATTTGCGTATGGCCAGGTGCACACTGGGGTAATGTTAGGAGCAAAATAACAATGGATTAAACCCAGATCTGTGATTGGGGGTGAGTTTTTGAAAAGTTTAAAAACTGTCCATCATTTTATTTTGTGATGTTGCCAGTATGCTATGCCCTTTAACCTGTAAAAGTTCAGAAAAAGTCTACTATATCTTGATGAAATATATTTAATCCCAAAGGGATATGTTTGAATTAAATCCTCATACTGTATTACTCTGCTTGCATTATAAGAAAACACATTTGGTATTCTAAGAATCATATTTGTATGTACATACAACTGGAAGCATATGCAGTGTGGTTTGGTCTTGTCTGGTTTACAGTATTGAATGGATTTTAATGGTTCTTGATTTAAGTGAGTTAGAATGATTAAGTTATGAGTGACATATGAGTGAATGTGTTTGTCTATGCAGTGTTTTAGTACTACGGATTTGTTGGGTGGAAGAACTAAACAATATTTTATCTGTGACATCCTTGAAGCAGTACATGTTTTTGTTGATTGAAATGTATATGTAAATGATTGCAAACATATATGAAATAACACACTTCGTACAGATTTTTTTTTTTTAATAAAGAATATAGTTCAATATGTTTTGTCTCAAGGTTGTATTTTGAATATTAATGTGTAATTTGTTATACCAACAATAAGTAGTTTGATTGGCAGATTGGTGTACTTTTGCAGTTGTTCTCTCTTGATTCTGCCACGCTACATTTAGTTTCACAGGGTCCTGCTTTTGTTTTAGCAGGTTATTAGCACGATATATAGGAAAGTCTTATAATCCACAACAGTATTTTAAGATGCAGAGTTTAAAAAAAACACGTACAGATGTCATGCTTCTCTGCATGACTCTAGAGTCACTATATGACATACCAAGGTCAAGAACTAGCTAGACCAAATATTGATCAATAGAATGCACTGTTGACACGGAGTTGACTTTGGGCACTGCTCTATTTATGATCAATATTTACTTATAACTTTACACTGCTCAGACACGCTGCATTCTAATCAAGAGTTATCAAGTATTGTGAACCAACAAGACTATGTTGGAAATAGTTGGAAATACAAAGCAATTCTAAGAACAATCTAAACATGAATCTGGAGTCCTTTTGCTGGAACCTTCTCCTAAAGCAGAAAAAAATGACAGGTAGGGATAAATTTAGTACTAAGTTATAAGAACAGTCCTTAATTCTGTTACTTCTGGATTTGTTTCTTTTCCATATTTATTTCCAAAAAGACTTTAATGTAGCAAAAAGGATCTATGGTGATATCATACAAGACTTAAACCACATTACATAAATACGTGTACCAAAGATATATTCACAATACACAAACCATAATTAACATATAACATTTTTAACAATACAAGAAACCATCTTGAGGTAGTGCCCTACGTATTAGAGATGTGGTCACTATTATGTCACTCCACATGTGATCCACTATTATTAGCTAAGGGACTGAGCTTTTCGTGCACTTAACTATCATTATCTAGTGTATTTCTTTGACACAAGCGTGATAGCGTGCATCTCAAATTTTTGCAATATAGTCCAGTAATTAACAAGCCCAATCCACTTGCAGTACATAAAGGTCAACGCGGTTCGGCCAACTCATTTATGGCCTCATCAGGACTGAAGAAGGGCAATCATAGTTCTAAAAAAACAATCAAACAAACCTATATCAGGTATACATTTATATATACATTAAATAAACAGAAAAAGTGTATATTACATGCCAACAGAAAGTTTGATATTGTAAAAAGCTTTTAACAAGAGATTATTAGCTCCATTTTGAAAAAAGGGTATTAGCTTCATGTTTAAAAAAAATAAAATTATAAATTAACTCCTTAGCAAGCAAACAAATAATAGGTTTGTATCTTACTGTGACACACTCCTATAAACCTTTTTGAGATGTCTAAATTAATTTATCAAATATCTATTCTGTTAGTATTCCAAACAACTCCACTTTTTACCTTAGTTAAAGAAGAAGAAGATTAGAGCAACCCATCCTGTCCACTGTTCTCAAACCAGCAAAAGCCGTTGCTATTTCAAATTACATCCGTACGGCTTGGATCGGCTCCCTGATCGGAGAACAAAACCTCAGATCAGTGGTTTACAATACTTTATTTTAGGTTGTTAAAATAAGTAGTTAAAATAAGCCCATCAACACAAATCTATAAAGTTTGTTACCGTTTTTATTCCGTGACCGGCGTGTTCCCACTCTTACTCTCGCATCGGCAAGTTTGATTCAGAGCGCGTCTTCCGTATGGAAAACGTTGCTAGGAGACGTCACGCGCTGCAAGCGCGCTGCGTCTAAAATAGCAAGGTCAATCTCCATTAAACACAGATCAACTCGCGGTATGCCGATCAAAGTGACGGCCCGCTACGGTAGCGGCCGCCATCTTAAAGCTGGCAAACCTGTGCTTTTGTCTTTCTTGCAATAAGTGTTTAAATACTATATTTTACACAGAGCCCTCGATGACTATTTACAATATTTCCAATATTCAACATGTATTTGCAATATATCTAAAGCTTTTCACACCCGGACTGTCTGGGGATGGCACTGCTCAAACACATTGTCTCACCTGAACTTGTCTATCACAATCTCTATATTTTCAAACACTAGCCTACTGTTATTATTAATTTGGCCGTCTTTCAAGTGCTTGCAAATTTAAAATGCTCAGCATAGAAACTGTAAACCCGAATCTCCTTACTCCTCTGGATATTATTATAGAGGTTATAGACATGCACAATCAACAATATATGTTTAGTCTTCAGGTCTACGTGCGACACCTCATAGTGTGTCATTTCAGAAGCCACCTCCTTTGTTTTTTGCTCTATCGATTACTGAACATAGTCCATTGTCGTTATATATATACACACCAAACTGAGGGGTTTCTTAAGGTGAATATAAAGTCTCACTTAATTAGAGCCCACATTTCATCGTCATCATTCAGTCCAGTTCTAGCTGTATGAAATCTCTCAATGAATCTTGCTTCCATCTTTTGTAATTTCTTTGTAGTTGTTAGTCCATCCGATTTGGGTTGTATTGCCATTAGGACTGTCCACCATATATCTTCAGCTGTGTGCCCGCAGTCCTGAAAATGCTCAACTAATGGGGCTCCTTTAACTCCACATTTAATCCTAGATCGATGTTGAAGGATCCTAGTTTTTATCAGTTGTGTGGTCTGTCCAATGTATGCTTTCCCACATGGGCACATGATGCAATAAATCACATTTTTAGTATTGCAATTGGTAAAATCATTTTGTAAATGTGTTCTACCATTTATTTTAACCTCTTTAGTGTCTTGTGTATATTGACAGGCTAAACATTTTAAACATCTATAATGCCCTTGGATTGCTGGTAATTGTAACAAAGTTCTCAAATCATTCTTCCTTTCAGTTTGTGGCCGTGCTGCCTTAACCCATTGGTCTTTTAAACTGCGTGCCTTTTTGAATGAAAAAAGTGGTTTGTCTATATTCAACTCGCTGATGATCTTCCAATTACGTTCAATGATGGATCGTATTTTATTTGCCTTAGGGCTGAATGTGATTACACAAGTTAGGGGGACATCTTTTGTTTTTTCTTTCGGAATCAGTAGTGTTTCTCTCGGAGTAAACCATGCTCTCTTGGCTGCATTTTTAACTAATTTCCTGGGATATCCTCTATCACTAAGTTTCTTAATCAGTTCCTCTGCATTTTCAAAATAGTCATTTTTTTCAGTACAATTCCTTCGAATCCTTAAAAATTGACCATACGGTAAATTTTGTTTAAGTGTACGGGGATGTCCGCTTGAAAAATGTAAAAGGGTGTTACGGTCTGTATGTTTTTTATACAGACTGACTGCTAATTTGCCATTTTCGTTCCATATCATAACCTTCTTCTAAGACACATTGGACCATTTCTAAGGGGACAATTGAGTAGTGAAGCTGAAAGCCTTTAAGCACAGCCAGATTACTTACTTTTCATCATAATTTTTAGCTTTATTTCGATAAAAACAAGTACCATAAAAGCACATCACAAATTCACGATTTTACAAAAATAGGCTATGTATAAAAATCCTTGACTATAAAACATTAGACTATGTATAAAAATCCTCGAATATAAAACATTCTCCCTATAAAGATTCGTGCCATATTATAGAATTGTGCAAAAATACAAAGTTTTTCATAATAAATATCATAGATCAAGTATATTCCTAACTAAAAACAATAAATAAGATAAAAGTAGAAAACATTCCCATTATAGGCTCCTATTTATGAGATGGTTTTAACATTTTTGTTCTCACACACCAGATTTCATCTAGGTAGCTGGCTAGGGCGAATGCCACCTCTCCCTGGGTAGTAGACCTAAAAATTCTAAGAGCTGCAAACCAATGTTGGAAGCCCATGGTTCTGCAAAGAGGTATAATCCATTTGATTAGTTGTTTATCGTAAGCAGGACAATGGAATAGTACGTGTGCACTACATTCGGGAAGGCCGCAGCCCATCGGGCAAAGGTTGGCATGAGGATCATCTTTAGACCAGGTGCAGGTAAAGGAACGTAGCGGTAATGAGCCTAGCCTGAATCTGATGTAAAGGGCACGGGCTCGGGGGAATATGATCAGGTCCATATACGATTCAAACTCGTAGTGACATTTGACTGATGTAAACTTATCTGTCAAGCTACCTAAAGAGACCTCTGCTATTTTGGCCAATTTTAGCCACCGCCAATATGCATCCTTGACAATATATGCCGCATTTTTGGGTAGATCACAAGGGACCATCCAAAAATGGGTCAACCCCAAATTGGTCAGACTAGCTCTAACATAATTGCACCATGGGATTTTTCCCGTGTAGTTTTCACTGATCAGGGCTTTCAACCATGTCCTGTATGGGCTAAGTGTATCCAGGGACCATATTCTGACCCAGTATAATATTCGTTTCAGCGCAGCTATATGTGCAATAGAGTCTAAGTTCACATCCATACGGACAGGCATCGTAGGGGAACTCATGGGTATTCTGAGGATAGACTTTATAAAAGAGTTTTCAGCAATCCCCAAGTCCTTCAGGTTACCATATCCCCAGAACTCCGCTCCATACAGAGCACTCCCTCTCGCTTGTAGCTTATATATTACCATTGCTGGAGAAATCGCGAACCTGGGGGACCTGTTTCATCTCAAAACACCACCCAGGTTCTGTTTCAAAGACATATGTGCCCTCGTTATCTTAGCCTGCCATCTATGCGTGTCCTCCAATCTAACCCCCAGATACACAAATTCAGCTACTCTCTCCAACTCTACCCCTTCCGTAAAGATTCTCTTTCTTACTTTGTGTTTGTTGTCACCGAAGATCATATACTTGGGTTTCATGGAATTTACTTCAAGGCCGTGGTCATTACAGAAGGACGTGAATTTTAGGAGTAAGTTTGTTAAACCAGAAGCAGTTTCGGATAACAATAATGTATCATCTGCAAAGAGCAGGCATGGTGTCTTCACCCCCCCTATTTTGGGGCCGTCATTGTCGCAGGCGAATAGATAAGGAATACAAGCATTTATAAATATTAAAAAGAGGGTTGGAGACAAAACGCACCCTTGTCTCACTCCCCTTTTAATTGGGATCTCTCTTGTTACTTTCCCATTTACTCCCCATCTAATTTGAGCAAAGGTCTTAGTATACAAGCTTTTAATTGTATTAAGTAGTGTGCTTGGGAGTCCTACTCTATCCAATACCTCCCACAGCTTTTGGGACCAAGTCAAATGCGGATCTAAGATCCACAAAAGCTATGAATAGCTTCCCTCCTTCCAGATTCACAGACTTCCATTTAATCGTGAGGAATCTGAATATCTGGTCGATTGTGCAAATTTGTTGCCTAAAGCCTGCTTGGAAGTCGCTCAAGATTTGTGATTCTTGCATCCATTCCTTGGTTCTCATCAGGATCTGATGGCAGAATATTTTTTGGAGGTTATCCAAAAGGCTAATTGGCCTGTAATTTATTGGATCAGATCTGGTTCCCTTTTTAAAATAGGTATGATAATAGCGCCACTCCATGTGCGGGGATAATTTCCACTGGCCAAGACTGCGTTTGATACTTTGTTTATATATGGACCCCATATCTCTGGGTCAGATTTATATAAGTCGGCAGGAATGCCCTCGAGACCAGGAGCCTTTACCGCTTTTTGGGCCATAATGGCCTTTCTCGTTTCGGATAATAACTCACTTTTCAGATACTGTATATAACAAAAATTAAAGGTTCAAGTTTGATTAGTTTAATTGAAGTGTGAATTGACAGTTTAGTGACAAATATCCCCACTGTTGTTGACCCAATAGGCACAACCCTATTGGTCAGTGAAATGGTAATTCAGATCATGATGGACATCTCAAAACCAGTGTTTCTTTCTTTTACCACTTGAATACAAGATAGTGTATCATTTCTCTACCTTCCATCATTATCTTTCAGTGTGAGTTACCTCAGAGGTCATCACTATATGTACTCACCCTTTAAATAAGGCTGATGGAATACTGAACATAAAGAGACATTCAGCCAGTAAACAGTTTAGAAAGGTGGTCAGGTGACAGAGGCTCATCCAGGTAGCCATAAAATTACTATCCTGCTACCCTTCAGGGTGTAATAAAATCAAAATAAACAGATACCAAATGAATTAAAGAAGACAATTTTGTTTCCTCCTTTGAAATCTCATTTCTTCGGTTGCTCAACATAGTAGTGACCTCTGTATTAGCTGTAATTATCACGATCTTGGCATGATATTCAAAGACATATTTTCCCTTAATGTCAAATTCAACAGGAACATAAATTCAGACAACTCTCTCCTTACTTTGCTGAAATATGTCATGGTGTTTCTGCCTACCAGCTTAAAATCTTGCTTTGCTGGCTAGAGCAGTTGTACTTTCTTTGTTGGCCTTTTGTAATGCATTCTATTAGCGACAAACATCGTAAGAGCTCTCACCAGACACTAAAGAATAAAAATGTGATGCAACAATTATCTTCACACTTAAAAATCAAAATCATATTGTAGCCAAGGCGAATTAAGGCCCTCATTATGACATTGGCGGTAAGTCCCGCTTACTGCCATGCCGACTGCCGCCAACATACCGCTGCGGTTTACCGCTACCCATATAATGACCCACACATAGCAATCCGTCACTACAAAGCCACACACACAAGTCCGCCAGCCCAAAGGTCGGTGATAAACTGGCGGTAGGAAAACCCACATCGTTACGCCAACAGAACTACGCCCACAGCATCATGACCCACGAATCACTGCGGCGGACATTCAACTGCGGTAAACCATTGGCGGTACATACTGCCACACTCAAAATACACACACACTAACAAAACAACACTACATTGGTCAATTCAAACTACACATACCTGACACACATACACACACCACACCCACAGACCTACACACTATAAAACACACACACACTGCCCACAAACCTTTACGACTCAAATAAATTGACAACAGAGAGAGAGAGACACCAAGAGCACCCACTGAATCAGAGCCACAGAACACCATCATCCATTCATCATCCACACACCTTACAGCACACACCCCAACACATCACCCCACACACCCTCACAAACACACCACACACACTACACCCATGGCACCACAAAGACAGCCCAGGTTCTCAGAGGAGGATCTAAGGGCCATGGTGGAGGAAATTATCCGGGTAGACCCACAGCTATTTGGATCACAGGTGCAGTAGACATCCATTGCTAGGAAGATGGAGCTATGGCTGAGAATCATGGACAGGGTCAACGCCGTGGGACAGCACAGAAGAACAAGGGATGACATCAGGAAGAGGTGAAACGACCTACGGGGGAAGGTGGGTTCCGTGGTTGCAAGTCAATAGATAGCTGTACAGCGGACTGGCAGTGGACCCCCACCTCCTTCCCCACAACTAACAACATAGGAGGAGCAAGTCTTGGCAATACTGCATCCTGAGGGCCTGGCAGGAGTAGAAGGAGGACTGGACTCTGGTAAGTCAAATATCTATCACTATCACCCCCCCCACCTGCATGCCATCACATACCCCCACCCCTACCTTCACCCCACCACCTCACATACACCCCACCATCACAACCCAACCATCCCAATACCAAGTCCTGCATGCAACACCAATGCATGGACATCACTCACAGTCCTGCATGGACACCCATCACTAAAGCATGCACATTATAGAGAATCACCTAGCCCACAAAATCACTACTCACACTAGGCAAAGCTGACAGGGCAATCACAACCATACAGGGCAACACACCCATGCACAAGATGTCAAACAATAACACTGCATTTACATCCCCATAGGTCCCCCACACAACGTCACCGGAGAGGAGGTTCCAGCAACATCTAGTCCCCCCACAGAAGAGGCCCACAGTGATGACAGCAGCTCTGGATGTCTGGATCTGGATGACCAACCTGGCCCATCAGGGATCTCCGGACATTCGGTTACTCAGGCACAGTCCCATACCACCACAGAGCCTCCCCCTCAGGAAACACCACCACAGTACCCACCCAGCGGGACCATACCTCTGTCCCCAGGACACGTCAATCAGTAGTGTGTCCACTACTACAGGGACCCCAGGCAACCCCACAGACACAGGACGATCAGGGACCTGATGTCAGTGGCAGTTGGTACACGGTTTAGGGGATGGAGGCACAGGACAACAGGGAATCTGGGAGGACTGCTGTGCAACAGGGGGAGGACAGGCCCAGGTAACCGACTCTCCAGGAGGCACTCACCAACATCCTGGGAGCATACCACCATTCCCAGAAGACGATGGGCCAGATAGTGGACAAGTTGAGGAGACCCAGCGGCTGCAGGAGGGACAGTACCCAGGGATAAGGAAGGATCTGAAAGACATCCACACCACCCTGGTCAACATTGCAGGGGTGTTGGCAGACATGGCCAATACCATGAGGGAGGCAGTGGCACACCACTGGGCCCCTAGCCAAACTGATAACCAGCCCTCCATCTCCGCTGCCGCTAGTGGACAGGATGCCCCGCCACAGGACCAACAGGCCACCAGCACCCCTCCCCCTGCAGAAGGAGAACCACCCCACAAACAGTCCCTGTGATCCAGTCAGAAGCCAGAGGACATTGCAAAGACCCCGCCAGGAAATAAGACTCCTGATTGTCACCCTTGTGTTCCAGTCTGTGACCCTGTCCACCTTGAACTGCCATTGCTCCACTTCCAATGCCTCCTTGGATAATGCACCTGTGATACCAATAGACTGGACTCTATCCTGGACTTTCCTCCACCATCAACC
This sequence comes from Pleurodeles waltl, assembly GCF_031143425.1. Taxonomy (NCBI): domain Eukaryota; kingdom Metazoa; phylum Chordata; class Amphibia; order Caudata; family Salamandridae; genus Pleurodeles; species Pleurodeles waltl. The sequence goes on from NC_090437.1 coordinate 212,221,746, forward strand.
CAGCCCATTCCACTACCCCCTCTACTTCTTAGCACTTAAATAAACACCATATAAAAAATACAAGTATGGAGTCTGTCAAATGATTGAACAACGTATTTGTTTAACAAGCTTTAAACACCACAATACAACTGTACAGGAATAATTACATAGGAATGACCTGTAGTAGGCTGCAGTTAACATACCAGGTGCCAGAGTGATGCAAAGATAGAAAATAGAGATGCTAGAGGGTACAGTAAGTGGCCATTGAATTGGGAGAATGTGCCTGCTATGTACAATGTCAAATACAAAACTGTCAATGCAAAGTGAAGTTACAGTGTCTTACCTGTGTGTCACTGGAAGTACTGTCATATAATAGTTGTTCTGTTGTCCTCATCCTCTGCCTCCTCATCTTCACTGTCCACAGGGTCAACTACTGCCACACGCCCATCTTCAGCTTCATCCTCCTGCAGAAAAGGCACCTGGCGTCTCAAGGCAAGGTTATGCAACATGCAGCATGCCACGATGATCTGGCACACCTTCTTGGGTGAGTAGTACAGGGATCCACCTGTTAGATGGAGGCAACGAAACCTGGCCTTCAGGAGGCTGAATGTCCTCTCTATTATTCTTCTTGTTCGCCCATGTGCCTCATTGTAATGCTCCTCTGCCCTTGTCCTGCAATTCCTCAAAGGGGTCAGCAGCCATGAGAGGTTGGAGTAACCTGCAAATTTCGAGGGATACCTGTTAGCCAAACACTAACCCTTATGGCCAACACCATACCCATATACCAACATATACTGGGTGGGAACCATGGGCTCACCTATTAGCCACACCCAGTGCCTCTGGAGTTGAGCTATCCCACATGGGATGCTGCAATTCCTCAGGATAAATGCACCATGCACAGACCCAGGATACTTTGCATTGACATGGGAGATGTACTGGTCCGCCAGCCACACTATCTGCACATTCAAGTGAAATCTCTTTTGATTTTTTAACACCTGTTTATTTCTCTGGGCGGGGGCACAAATGCAATATGTGTACCATCAAATAGCGCAAATAAAGTTGGGGATATGTCCCATTGCATAGAAGTCAGCGTTCACTGTGGCCAAACCCTCCACCTGGGGGAAAACAATGTAGCTGCACATGTGTTTAATCAGGACAGACAACACTCTGGTCAGCACTATTGAGAACATTGGCTGAGACGTTCCTGCTGCCAAGCCCACTGTCACTTGGAAGGAGCCACTTGCCAAGAAACAGAGCAATGATAGGACTTGCACCAGAGGGGGGCTCCCAGTGGGGTGACGGATAGCAGATTTCACGTCAGGTTCCAATTGGGCACACAGCTCTGTGATTGTGGCCCTGTCCAGTCTATACGTGAGGATACTGTGCCTGTCCTCTATTGTTGCCAAGTCCATCAGGGGTCTGTACACGGGGGATGTCTCCATCTCCTATTCATCCACAGCGGTTGTAATCTAGGGGGCAAAATGGTGAGCAGCTGGTCAGTATTCCACATTTCCAAATACTACACTGCATTGCATGTTGTGACTGTAACAGTATGTCATTGGATAGGCCCAAATGGTGCCTATGTGTACTGTGACACAGTTAGGTGCTATGTGCTTCCCCCCCCTGAAATGGCATCCACCTGTCCTGTGTGGATGGACATGTGGAAATGAGGTAATGCTGCTGACGTTGTGCGCCGTTGCGGGAGGCGGTCGAGTACTGCTGTGCAACTCCTCATTGGTTGTCATTGGGCCGTATGGGTTACAGTTTCCAATGGTGATGTACGCCAGAGGTGACGGTACGCATCGCCGCAGATGTGACTGACATTTTCTATCTGTTCACTCACTTGCTACCTGACCTTCAACATGAGAGGACCTACAATGCAAGTGCTGCTGTGACCTGTATCTGGAACCCACCATGGCTTGTGTCACTGGGGAAAGGGCCCCTGCCTTCACCGTGTTGGAGAGACTGTTGGATGGGGTCCTACCTCAGTACCAAATGCTGTATGGGCCTCCAGATCAACAGGTGAATACATTGTGAACACGATGCATGGGGCATGAATGCATGGAGTGCTGTGTGTGAGGGCCACGTGTATAGGGGAATTGGTGGAAGGGTTCTGGGCAGCATGATGCATGTATGGTGGGCAAGTCTGTGCGTAAGGGGATGTGAAGGCTATGGTGGGCCATGAGTGCAACAGGCCAGACGGTATGACTGATACCTTTTTCTATGCTTCTTTTTCTGCAGGTCAGTGCACATCAGAAAAAGGGTACATGGCGTGCCATTGCCAAGGACATGCAAACCCTGGGGGTTTACGGCAGGCGAAGCACCCACTGTTGCAACCGGTGGGAGGACCTGAGACACTGGGCAAGGAAGACAGCGGAGGCCCAGCTGTGGGAGAACCCTGACCCCCCTGATGGCCCGCATACTGGCAGTGGCCTATCCAGAGCTGGATGGGCACTTGAGGCCATCACAGCAGCCACAAGGGGGTGAATACAGTCTAGTAGGCATCCACTACTGGGCAGGGGTCTAAGGGTCTCAGGTATGCTGCTATTGTCGTTAGGTATTCCTGTCCATGGGCTGGTGACTAGCATTGTGACTGGTAGTGCATTGCCTAGTGCGTAGGGCTGTTCCCTGTGTGTTTGTTGTGAATGCCAACAGCAGTGTTGTTGCTGTCATTAACCAAGTGTATCCTTTGTCTCTTCCCCCCTTTTTGTTTTGTCACCGTGTCCTTATGTGCATTAGCATAATCTGGTGAAGGAGCACCGGCGGTGGAGGGAGCTGCATTCCACAGGGGCCAGGAGGCCATATCCACTGATGGTGAGGCACCAGTGGGACGGGGAATGAGGGGAGCACCACGGCGGAGACAGGTGGGGACAGTTTGGACAGTGATACCTCCTCCAATGGAAGCTCCCTGGTGGTGGTTGACACCTCTGTGCCCACCCAAACTACAGGTACAGCCGCTACCCCCGAACCAGCACCGCCCTCCCAGCAGCCCCTCAGTGAGTTTCCCGTGCCCGCTCACCCAGGAGGGTGGGAATCTCCTTCACCCCAGGCACCTCAGGCCCTGCCCCAGTTAGCCCTGCTGCCCTAAGTGAGGAGGCTATTGAGATCCATCTCTGTTGGGCAGTCAACCATAGTGAATGCCATACAGGGGCTGGCAGGCCATTTGCAACAAACAAATGCATTCCTGGAGGGCATTCACTCTGGCATGGCGGCCCAACAGAGATCAATCCCGGCTCTGGCCTCCTCCCTGATGGCAGCCATTGTCCCTGTCTCTAGCCTCCCCACTACAACTTCCTCTACCCAGTCCCATTCCCCTCAACCCCAACCTATCCCAAGCACACATTCAGACCAACATGCACCCAAGACAACACGCAGGAGTGGCTCAGGCAAACACAAGCACCACACATCATCCCACAGGCACTCACACAAACACCATCCAGATGCAGACAAATGCAGACATAACAACATCCACTGCCTCCACTGTGTCCCCCTCCTCCTCGCCCTCCGCCACCCTCCCAGTAGCATCTCCTCTCACACCTGCATGCACTACATCCTCATCCACTACCACCATCACCATCACGCCTATCACAACACACCCCTCACTGGCAGTCACCCCCCCCACATCCATGCATATGTCCCTGGTGTCCTCTCCCACTGTGTCTGTGCCCCCTCCTCCCAAAGTACACAAATGTAAGCACTCAGACACCCAACAGCCATACACCTCACAACAGTATCCAGCCCATGCTCCTGCACCCAAACACATCAGACAGACACCTCCAACAAACAACCCCTCTTCCTCTACTCCCAAACCTTCACCCTCTTCTCACCCTAATGTCCCTAAGAAGCTTTTCCTCTCCGCCGTTGACCTCTTCCCTACCCTTCCCCCCTTCCTTCACATCCGGCCAGGGTGGTCACAACCCAGGCGAGCACCTCGGCCACCCAGTCCATGACCACAGTAGTGTCAGCAGCTACTGCAGGTGGGAGAGGCTCCAGGGAACCAGCCATCAGCACTGACAGTGTGCCTGCACCAGCTGCCAAAGGGAAGGGCAAAGAGGCACCACCAGCTGCCAAGGGGAAGGGCAAGGAGGCACCCTCAGCTGCCAAGGGGAAGGGCAGGGAGGCACCACCAGCTGCGAAAGGGAAGGGCAAGGAGCCTGCACCCGCAGGCAGGAAGGACAGGAGGCCTGGTGCTGGGAGTGATTCTGATCCCCCACCACCAACCATGGTGGTACAGCCATCCGAGGATGCAGGGGGAGGGCTGGAGCCACCCCCTACCACTGGCATCCCCGACAACAGCACCAGCACCGCCGCCAGCACTGCCACGAGCACCGCCACCAGGACCGCCAGCAGCACCACTGCCGGGAGCAGCCCCAGTGAGTAGCTGTCTGAGGCTGCAGGGGAAGGGCTGGAGCCTCCCCCCATTACTGGCATCCCTGACCCCAGCACCGCCACTGCCACTACTGAGCAGCCGTCACCACCAGCAGGCAGTGTGTAGTCCTGCCTCCATGGGCTGTAGTGTCCTGGCCCTGCAAATCCTATAGGTGTGACACCCAGGAGAGAGACTGTGACCTTGCACTCCCCAAGGGCTGCATCACAGGGCACAAGGCCCCCTCCAAAACCAGTGGAAGAAGCCATCCACTGACCCCCTCCTTGCCAGGGTGAAGCACTGGGCACAAGGCCCTCTCCAAAACCAATGGAAGAACCCATCCACTCGCCACATCCTTTCCAGGATGAAGCACACTGGGCACATGGTCCCCTCCAGAACGAGTGGAAGAAGCCATCCACTTGAGAGACTGTGGCCTTGCACTCCCCAGGACATCACACAGGGCATGTTGCCCCCTCCAGGACCAGTGGTTTTGTACCATCTTCCGGCTGAAGTGCCCCCTTGTTCCTGGTCCCCCTGAGTTGCCTGTGTATTTTCGACCTGATGCCCCTGCAGTGTTCTCTCCGGGTTGTTGCAGGAATCAAGTGGGGCCTTGGCCTATGTGTAGTGGCCCTGTGGCCCACGGACATTGAGGACTGGGCAGTGTCCCTCCATTTGTATATATGTATATACTGTTTTAATTTTGGAGCACAAATGTCAACTATTTTGTCTTATTACCCTCACTTTAATCTATTCCCTTTGTCCTTGCATTATTCCTGAGAAGTACAGGGTAGATATGTGATGTTATTGCAACTGTTTGTGTGTATGGTGTTGGGGGTGGGGGTAGGGGCGGGGTGGGGGTGTTACATTTGTGTCTCACTCTCTTTTTCCTCCCCCTTCCCATATGTGCTAGGCGGCAGTACTCACCATGGTCGTCTTTGCCGGTGTTGCTGTTTGTAAGGTATACAATCATGGGGTAGATGTGCAACTCGGGCTCCATGGCATCATGGTTGTTCTCTGAGTCTCCAGAGGTGAGTCCTTTGCCTTCTGTGTACTGTTTCCACCGTTCTTTTGATGTCGTTGGTACCACACCGGAAAAGGTGGCGGATAGGCCTGTTGTAATAGTGTGGGTGATACATTGTCTTCTACCTGGCTGTTGGCGGTTACTAACGCCATGGAGGTCAGTGTGTTAAAGTGGCTGTCTGTGTGGGCGGTTTCCGCTGTGGTCATAATTCCATTTTTGTTACCGCCAGCCTGTTGGCGGTATTACCACCGCTTTATCACCGACCACCAGGGTTGTAATGAGGGTCTAAATGTTTCTTTTTCCCCATTAGCTCTGATATTGTGGCCATAGTTTAAGGTACTCTCACTACACAAACCATAAACAATAACACAATTTTTGAGATGCAGTTGGATTTGAACACTTATCATAGAAAACAAAAGTATTTATTTTGAATGAAGTGTATCAGCATGTTTTCACAGACAAGAATTACATGTTGACTTTGCAATTACCTGAATTCCACACACTCAACATATGATCACATTTAGAGTGGAAATATCAAAAAAGAATATAGGTTGCCTTTTCAACATGATAAATGAGAAAATCTTACAGTTAAAACTTTAAAATGGGAAGCTGCTGATAATTGGAACATGCATGCCTTTAATACAAAGAACTTCAAACTTGAAAATAACTTTCTCAATTCTGTTACTATTTTTAAATAAGGCTAACTACATTTTACTAATCCAAACAGGTGATTATAGCTTTTATTTTAACAGACCTGTTGATCTTTTCAACCAGCCATTCGAATGTATCACTTCAGTTATCTGGTGATTCTAAAAACAGCTGCTTTCATTAGAAAATTAGCAAAATGCTTCCCTTTTGGTGAAAACATGCATAACTGGAGTAGTGATTTAATATCATAATAACAATTCTTTCAAGACGTTGCAGGGTATTCCAAACTCTGTATGCCTCCTTAGATTGTAGTAAATGCTCACAAGAATGCCTGCAACTTTGTGAAAGCCCAGAAAAAGGCAACATTCATAATAAAGTTGCCACATAAATTGTCATATAAATGGATGTAGAGACAGTGCAGAAACCCGAAAGGGAAGAATACCAAGGACATAGAGCATAACAATGTTCCTAAAATTGAAAAATAGAAGTTCTAAAAAAGAGTTGCTAAAATGAAAGATACAACTACTACCTCAGAAGCAACACTGCAGACATTCTAAAGAAAAGCACAGTAAATATTGCAGGGCATTTAGCTGGACAAAAGCCAACATATTCACTTATAAAGAGAATTTTAAGAAAACACAATACAAAAACAAATGTACTGCCAAAAACACAAAACATATGTAGAAATCAACATATGTCCCACTATTAAAGTGACAAATGTAGGTGAACTGTTCCTGTTGTATAAGCAAGGGGAAAACATAGACAAAATACTTTATTTTGAACCATTCCAGTTATAAATTGCCAGAGTGAGTCAGCCATTTGACACTGCAGTGGAACACTGCATCCTTTCTTTCAAAATTACACAATGCATGGCAGCATAAGTTCTTTGTTGGTGCAATTGATGTATGCATTGCTACCAAACAAATCCAGTAAAATATACAAAGATTTATTCACTGAAATTTTGAAAAACGTCAACATTGGCGATCAAAAGACTAACTATATTGAACTTTCAAATAACTGCCATTAAAATCCTTAAAAGTACTTTCCTTCAAAAGACACTATGTGGATGTTACCATCACTATTATAGTGCGACTGGAGATAAATTCCACATTTGGGCCTTCAAAGTGAATGTGCAATGAATGGTTCTCTTGTCTTTCGTTCCCTAGCTTTAGGCCTCCCTCAGAGACTTTTCAAAGCTTACGAGGAACAACAAAAGTGCTTTTTTACACAGAATACAGACTGACCAAGTACTTCACTTAAAATAAATCTCTTGGGTAAAAAGACTCACAAGACGTGGCAAAGGAGCAAAACAAGTTTCCATCCAAATGTCAAATTATTACAAATCTTTACTCTATAACCAATTCAAAACCTAAATAACATAGCATAGAAGGATTGATTTGTTTTTCTCACTTAATCAGAATGATACGTCAAAATCTACTGACATTTTCTTTTGCAGAGAATTTAAAATACAACAAACAATATATTTAAAGAATATAGATATAACATGCATTATCATCACATATAATTGAGAAAAACTCATAGAAAAAGTAGCTAACCATGGAACAGTATCCACCATTGGTTCATTATGTTTTTTGTTGTGCACATCAACATTTCAGATGTAAATGTAAAAACATGTGGATTCCCTTATCACCTTTGACACCTCCTCTCCATGTACGAGTACACCACTTGTTTATTTGCAGCATAATCCAAATATAGGTGAAAATGGCAAAAAGAAAGAAATGCATATCCTCAAAGAATCTAAAACTTCAACTTTTTGTGTCTGTGGAAGAATCCTTTTCAGCACAAAGAACACAGTGAAAGATAATCTATCTACCTCTATGTCATTGGTTCCCAGGCTTGTGGACATTAAATTTGATTTAAAAACAGCTCCATAAGCTTCTCAATGTGGCTTCATGCCAGAGTGATCCCTTTCACACAGAAAATCGTGCCCTTGAATCAAGACTTTGAAAATGTGATGAATCTTATGAATCAGATGAAATGCTTCCAGTGCATGTTTGTAAACAATGAAAATCTGTCCAATAGCATGTCTCCACAGTTTAAGTTTGCAATTTTTCATTTGAAGTATTACATGTAAATATTGCATTAGTGCTATCATAATTTATATAGTTATAGCAGTAAGATTGTATAAAATGTGGTGCTGTATTGAAGCTAGAACCTTAATGGGACCTTAAAAGAGTTTTTTTATATGTTGTTTACAAAAGAAATGTAAACATGAATGACATCACATAGTAACAAGTCACTTTTTAAAAACTTTTTGAACTGGTGTGTGTTTTTCCATCGTTGTCTTTCTTAATGTGACTTATTCTCATTTTCATTTTCTCCTTCTTTGCTTCCTCATTCTTATTTTCAAAAGGTGGGCCTAAAATGGTTTGGAAATTAAAGAGAATATTGTTTAAATATGAGCCAATATTCATAGCAACAAATCAAGGTTTAAAAATGAAAATATTTTACACAAGATTGCAGCTGTCTTGATTGTTCATTTTTAACATTGAGACATATTTTATGATGTGAAAATGGCAGGATAAACAAAGCACATGAAAGAAGATGTTAGTGGGGTATACAGTGAAGTATTCAAGCATTAGTACTTCAAAGGCCTTTGTTAGAATTAAGCTTGTACGATTAAAAACCAAGAAGTAGCTTAAATGCAGAATTTACATTATATTTGGCTTTTATTTTCACAAACCATTGTATTATTATTTTGCAAAGAAATATTTAAAAGTTACTCCATCAAACCTACCACCCATTTCTAGCAATGTGGGTGTCTAAAGAAATACTATTTTAAAATTCATGTTTTGACAAATGTATACTTTAAGTAACAACTGACTGCTTGCATCTTCGTTACTTAACATACTTTTGTTCCTAACTCATGCAAGCAAAGTTGATTTAAAATTTGTTGATGAGTGAACAGAAGGGTGAAAAACAACTTCATTCATATACAGATTGTAAAAAAGGTGAAGAGGATGCGTATATTTTTGGAGGTGCAGATGCACACAGACACTTACACATGTGGGGGGAGCATGTGCTCAGTGACAGTATACAATGCTAGCAGAAAAGGAGATATATGCAATTTATCTGAAAGAAAGTAAAGTATCAAATGAGCTTTGAAAGAAACATGCATAACATTTTACTCACCAAGTCAAATATCTTTTCTCCCATCACTATAAATTATCCTAAGGAATGCCAGACTTCTAGTCTTGAAGTAAAATTAGACTGGTAATCAGAATTTCAAATTTTGGACCCACAATCTCACACAAGAGTATGTAAAAAAATTGAAAACAGATGGTTCATTTCATGTATGCAGCATACTAAAGAAACAATTGTCAATCTCTGGAGCAATCTCTGTAATAATATTTTCATTCTTACATGCAAAACACAGGCACCTTCTTGTAATATTCTTTCGGGAAAATTATCTATAGCACATATTGAAACATTAAATAATGCAAGTTTTGTGAAACATATGCTGTGTGTATTGCTGTCCTTTGAGTCGGACACATTTCAAGCATGACTGTGGAGGCTAGAAGTCTTCAGGTAACAGTTTCACTTCTGAGAGGTTGATGTGGAAAGAGCAGACAGCAGTATGTCTTGCAGCAGTTCCTGAGAGGCTATGCAGTCTGTCACAGTTATAAAATTACAAGCCAATGTCTCTGAGATACTCAGAAGTCAGTATCTATTCATTCAAATTTCATGTCAGCCTCTTTGGCCTGTGCATGTCCTGTAGTACTGGAGTGGAATCATTCAAATCAGATCAGTTCCTCTGGAAGAGACATAGGACCATGATAGAGTCTATTAGATTCTAGGTGGCCTTCTGATTCTACCATGTTAGGAGCATCTCTGCATGATAATCAGGTACAGGCAATGAAAATAAAAGTAGCACATATCCTGTTAATCACATTGTGAGTTTGTGGCTGCCTCTGGACATGCAGTAGGCTCTGGTAGAATCTGCCAGTACGGCTCATACATAGGTATTTGTATGGCAGGTCAAAGCCTCTGTAAAGGTAGAATATTTCTGATTCAGTTTACCACAATCTCCACTGGTGTCATAGGAAAAAGCATAGGGCTTAGTAAGAGTCAGTAATATGATAGGCTGATAACTGACAGTGACAATTATAGTTAGTCATCAATTCTGCCTTTGATTATTGAAGGTTGTGGTAGTGTCAGTTGTGTATTTGACCAATGTGTTTGCGGTTAGGAATTTCACAAGTTTACCCATTTGCCAGGTTAATGCCTTTAGATTGCTGCCAGAGCTTTGGTATATTCAGTTGGATTTAAATGTGTACCTCTGCAAAGTTAAAAGGGCTTGGTTAGAAATGTTTGGATGTCAGGCCAATGGATCTGTAGGCTGGAAGGGTTTGTGCAGGGACTTTTACATGTCAGATGAGTGCTCAAGAAGGGTTTGAGAAGTCATACCTGTGTATCTATGAGGGTGTAAAGAGAAAGGGATATACATTTTTCAGTCAGGATAGTTACTCATGAAACTGCAGTGCCAGGTCAAGCAAACTCTTAGTATCTTTTGAATGGTTGCATGCATGTATAATCATAACATTTGCTCTCTCTCTTTGTTGTGAAACTACTTTTGAATACTGCAATTTGCTGTTTATGTTGTACTCTTTTGCATTTTGTGGTATCTTGATTGTATTAGAAGTTTGGATCTACTGGCAGAATGCAATTGACAGTTAGAAAACTTGCACAGAATTGCCAGCGAATTAAAACCATTTCTAGAGAAAGTTAAAAAATTGCAATAGATCTTCCCAGCTGTGCTCCTCCTCGTATTCTGATACCCACCATCTCAAAAGACTCATGATAAGAAGCAACTTATATGACCTTGTAATGGAGAATGGAACAGTGACATGCAAAAAACACAAAATATGTATGTAATGACTATTTTGTCCTGTTTTGGATTGTATTCCATGAGACTAAACTAAGGTATCTTGAGTTTTATGTGAACTTTTTTCCACAGTTCCATAGTTGTACTCATGGTTTATGAAGTCAGTCCTCAAATGCTTTATGTTTTCTTCCAACCTTAATGTGGCTGATGATATCTGGTCACATTACAGATCCTGCATGAATATTGTATCATGGTTTTGTGTGATTTGGGTGAAACCTGTTACTCCTGGCTCTGTTTGTTGGCTTGAGGCATATCAGCTAGCCCGTTGTTTTTTATTGTGATCTTGGTGCCCAGGAAATGTACAATTTCTGAAGAGTACTTAAATTTATGATTGATAGTTGGGAGAAATTCATTAAATCTTCTGTAAAACTGAAGGAAGCCCTATTTTCCAACAGTCCAAATCAGGCCAATATCATCTTTGTAATACAAGTATCTGAATGATATATATATGGACGCAAGTGGCAAGGAAGTCACGCTCCAGTTGTGCAATAATGTAGGTTTCATCTGTGGGCCCGTATAGGTAACAATCAGTTGGAGGTACAAGTCATTTCCCAATGAGAAATACTTGTGGGTCACAATTAAGGGACTCATTAAGAGTTTGGTGGTCTGACCGCCAGACCACCATTTTGGCTGTCCTAAAAAGACTACTGCACTGGCAGTCTCCACGCTGCCATATTACTAGCACCCTCTGTGTCGTGGCCAACCACCGAGGCTATTACAAACAAACAGTGGCCATGGTGGTCTCCTGGCAGTGGTCAGCCAATGATGTCAACCACCGTGGTCCGTACTAGAAAAGTGATAGACAAGTGCACATTGGATGAATTAAAAAACAACACAGCTGACACACATTGCTCTATTGAACTCACCTGCAAATTACACTTTAAAACACACCCCTTCACAGACCGCAATCTTTTGCATTTTCACATGAAGCCAAAGAACCACGATCAACATTTATCAATTTTAAAATATATTATTCACCCCTTATTCTACCATCCCATACAACATCCTGCACACACTTTTATCCATTAACTCCCTATTGCATTTCCCCTGTTTAGTAAGTCCCTGTCACCCATTTTTTCCCCACCATGTTACATTAAAAAAATCCTTGTTTCTTAGAAGATGAGTTGAGTCATGGTGGATGAAATCATAATAGAGCCACAATTGTTTGTAGCCCAAGTCCTGCATTTTCCTCTCAGTTGGAAAATGGAAATGAGGCACAGGATAGTCAACAGAGTGAATGCTGTAGACGCCACCCTGTACACAAAGTAGGACATTAGAAAGAGGTGGAATGACCTCAGGGCAAGGTCTGTTCCCTGGTCTCCAGGAACCAGCTGGTGGTTAAGAAGACTGGTGGTAGCCTCTCCCAGTATCCCGTTCAGACTCTTTCATCCTGAGGGCTTAAAAGGAATACCTGGGGGAGTGGAGTCTGGTAAGTTACAACACAAAAAATATCACAAAACAGCAATGTCATGCATACTCACAGCTCAACTTTGCCACTGTCTTGTTCATGTAGCTCATCAAAATTCAATACCTTGAGTATCTGAGTTGTAAGACTGTCAATGTGTATTAATGGAACCAACATCACAGCTACCTAGGCCCTTCACATGCCATATGTCCAAATGGTGCCTGGAGATCTCACATTACCAAAAACACATTCTTGATTCATTGTATGTCCCAAATGTAAATGCATAAACCCAGGACTCCTGGTGTGTCTCAAATGGTAAATGTATGCCCAAACCTAAATGCAGTCTGCCTACAGATATGTAATACCCAACATTTGCATAGTGTGTGTGTAGTAGAGAGAGTTACCTAACTACAACACCCAGGAGGCACTGTTTCTATAACTCCAAACACCAGACTAGTGTTCAATTGCTCACATACCACAGTTTGGTAACTCTCAATTGAAGTTTACTCACCTGGCACAATATCATTTGTCAAGTATAGGAACTAGAGAGAGTGACCTGACTACAACTCCCAGGAGGCACTGTTTCTGTAACTCCAACCACCAGCACAGTGCACTCAAGCCCAAATACCCTTGTTTGATAACTCTCAATTGAAGTTGACTCACCTGGGAGTATACCATTTGACAAATGTTGGGAAGTAGAGGGAGTGACCTGAATGCAAAGCCCAATAGGGCTGTTTCTGTAACACCAAACACCAGCCTAGAGGTTGCTTGCCCAATTACCCTGTGTCTTCACTTTCAATTGAAGTGTACTGACCGGGAAACATATCATATGTATAGTATGTGTATTAGAGGGAGTGACCTGACTGCAGCTCCCAGGGGGCCTTGTGCCTGGAACTTCAAACACCAGCCCAGAGATCACTTAGTCCGAAACATCTGTTAGTGAAGAAATGTTTTGGGCCAAATGTGTGCAGTCTAGGGAGTGACAAGACTGCAACTCACAGGAGGCCCTGCTCCAGCTATCTCAATCACCAGCACTACATGCACCTGACCTAATATCCTTGTTTGCTAACTCTCAATTGAAGTTTACTCCCATGGGAGTGACCAAGACATAGATCATACTCAAGTCAGAGACATGTCTGTCTACCTAGCTCCATCTTGACCTGCTAACCCAAGATGAAACTATTGAGGAAAGGAATGACAACTTACCAAGTGTGTCCTAATGCCTCATGATGCATCACCAGATTGGTGTTGGCAGCAGACACAGTGACACAGCACTGTGCACATGATGACCCCAGTCACACATATAATACAGTATTGCTTGGATCCCATTCAACAAGGCTTCCAAATGGGCAAAGCCATATGTTGCCTCTCCACTGTGTTGGCTGCACTGATGGTAAAATTTCATTTTTAGGCCATCTTTCCAAGTGCAACTGATTTGCACATCCCAGCGGCTGCTTGAGTCAAATAGCTTCTAAATACTTCACACATGTCAAGTCAAATCACCCAAAACCATGGTACCTTGGCCAATTGGATTACCCACAACTTAACTATGTCCAAGGTCTCTGCTTACTGTAACACAAAACCTTTGAAGGTAGATGTCACAATTCAACCAGCAACAATGTATGTTTTTGATCAACAGGTGGATGCCACAGAAAAGACACCACTACCCCCCAAGGATGAAGCCCTTAGTAACAATAGTACTCCTAGACTTGTGGACATGGAAGAAGGTCCTGACACATCTGGGCAACCTGGTCAGATGGCAGCAGTGAGTCTCACTGCACCCACAACATCACCTCCCAGCACTGTTGCTTCTACATCACAGGCAACCATTTGTCCCCGGACCTGTGTACCTAGCACAGTGTCCACCATCTTGTGCCCCCAGTCCTGGGTCCTGAGATTCTTAACACTTCAGACACTGAGGGTCCATGAACCAGTTAGAGAGGACATCCTGTGCCAAGGGCACAGGCTCATGGGAGTAGGGTGCACTGGGGTTGCTGTCGGCCAGGATACTATCAGTCAAGTCTTAGGAGTCTATCAGGTATGCCAAGGTGTGATGGGCCTGGTGTTGACCAAACTCCAGGAAATCAAGCAGTTACAGAGGGACATGCATTGGGACAAGTGTGAACAAACATAGGTCCACAATTCCAGCATTGGCCTCCTTAACAGGGCTGCTGAGGGACATTCCCACAACCCTGAGCAGGGCTTTTCAAAACTAATCTTCCCCTTCCTTTGGACCTTTAACACCAGGCCCATGTGCATCAGCACCAGCCACAGGAAGGGAGGCCCTGCCAGAGAAACAACCAGCTACAGGCACCCCCACCGCTGTAGAAAATTACACTCCTCCCCCTTGCAAGCGGGATGTCCAGGAGAGAATCCAGGAAGTGCGGATATAACGACACTCACCACTGGCAGCAATGATCCACTTCCTTAACGTCCTCCTATCAGTGTCACACATTCACTCTGTGGACTGATCCTGATCCACCTTCCATTTCCAATGGGAGGAGTACTCTGGACTTTGGGCTTCCAATGGTGTGGCATCTACTCCAATGACTTCATTCACCATGACTAACCCCTTCACGTATCTTTTTTTGTTGAGTTGTATCACATGTATTTTCTGTTACTCATAGCTTCACAACAAAATCACTCATCACTGACTCATTGTCTGCTGATTTTGATTTCAAATTTAGCCAAGTAGATATATCAGACCATTTGAACCATACGATGAAGATCTAAGGTGCTAATTTAAGATAGGTTATGTTGCATGTTCACAGTGTCCAACCCAAGATTACAACCATCACACACAAACACATACATACAGGTATTTGGTAAAAAAAAAATGATTACAGTGTTCAGCACATAGGTTGTCAATATGCATGAACTATTGGAAATCATAAATGTTTGACTCATACTGAGTAAATGAACATAACTACAGGTACATACCTTCAGACCATGCAAGGAAGGAATGTGCCAAACATTGTCCTGTAGAATAGGCAAACATTGAAATGATTGATGCCAGCAGCTTGAGCTTCATCACATACCACACCAACGTAATCCATCATTACATAATCCAAGATTCAGACAGATGACAGTACACCAGTTTCTGATAACAGGGTAATTATAATCCCGTGGCCTACAATGAAGAAACATATCTAAAACTATATACAGGTCAGACAAAAAAAGTGTTTAGCCAATGTGAAGGGGAACTTAGTTTGTTGTGGTCTAGGACTATATATTTTTTGAGTACATGATGACACACATGATCGATGAAGCCCACCACAGGATACAAAGCAAGTCCAATGGGAATTTCTGAACATCCATCCAAACAATGCACAAGCTGTATTGACACAGGTCTCCTACACCCAAACTCTGTGATCTACATTATATGGAACTATCCATGTCCACTTAGTATGTCAGAACAGCATCACATACCTGCCAATGTTACAACTCTGAAATGGCCACATGTAGGTGCCATGGTGAAGGTACCTGTAAAAAGACCAAAACAAGCAGTAAAGGCTTGAAACCATGCAGCTGACACAAGTCACATAGCAAGCATCTGGAAAACAAAGTACATTGCAAGAACCCTGACACAAACAAAACAACATCATCAAGGTGGGGATGTATCAAAATCTGTCTAATCAATTCGTCTTTGGCTGATTTTTGAAGATTATCAGCTCCCTAACTGATTCAAAAAACAAAACTCCACACATTCTCACAACTACATTTCATCGTACAGTCATGGTCATGACACCACAAGACATACTTACATTCATGAGCAGTAGCTGCAGATGAGATCTTCTTGCAAGTCTGCTCCTTCCTCTTCACCACTTTCATCTTTAGTTGGCATTTCAGGATTCTCACCGGATGATACTAGAGGCTCTCCCTTGTCTGGGATGTACAGGATATTCCTCCACAGGGTGATGTTGTGGAGCATGCAGCATGCCACAGTGATCTGACATACTTTCCCCGGTGAGTAGAGGGGTGCTCCCCTAGTCCTGTCCAGACAGCAAAATCTGGCCTTCAGGAGCTCAAAAGCCCGCTCCCCTGCCTGCCATGTTCTTCCATGGGCCACATTGGACCAGACTTCCCTTGGCGTTACTGGATTCCTCAGCAGCTTCAATAACCAAGGATGGTTTGGATATGCTGAGTCTCCTGTTAATGGGACATAAGTGCAATAATGAATCACTGGCTTCATGATTATAGCACCTTACATTGCTTGTACGCAATCAGGACAGACTTGACTTACCAACCAACCATGCCCTCTATGGCTGCAGTTGTGACATCGGCTGGGGTATGGTGCTGTTCTGTATTATAAAGGAATTATAGGCTGAACCAGGAAAACAGACACAGACGTTTGAGATGTAGAGATCCACCGAACAGGCAACTTGCATGTTGAAAAAACGCTAGTTTTTAATGTTGCAATAGACTTGTTCAGTGGCCTGCGGTGTCAACAAGCCAACATGTGTGCCATCAATGGCTCTCACCACACGTGGGAAGTGGGCAAAACCATAGAAGTCAGCCTTCACATCTGCTAAATACTCACTTCGGGGGAACCTGATGTAGCTGTCAATGTGTTTCAACATTCCGAGAGGAAATCTTTCAACACCAGTATAGGGTGGAACATACCACCAGATAGGGACACTGTATATTGGAAGTTCCCTGTGGCCAGGATTGTCAAAAGTGACACGGCTTGAACAATGGGTTGTATGCAGCATGCATTACTGTCAGCTGGCATCAGATCTGGCTCCAACTGAATGCATAAATCCACTATTGTTTGCCTATTCAGTTGGTAGAGCTGGATGATGTGGCATTCTTCCATGGTCCGAAGGTCTGACAATGGATGGTAGAAAGGAGATTGTCACACCCTTCATCTCACAGGTAATCATGATTTGGGACATTAGTCACTGTGTCCACAGCAACATATGTGATCTATACCAACAAAATCATGTGACAAAGCATTTCTCACTAGAAATACATTACACCCAGCACACATCACAGTTGTAACCTACACAAGGGTCAATTGTAAACCCCGTGGTTGTGAAGACGTGTGTCCACAACATGGAGTCTGGCAACAACAAACTATCTGCTGCTCAATTGCCCCTCTAAATATGACAGTCTTTTCTGACTGCTAAAAATACCGTCAACGATGGTGAACCGAGCACCGTCATGATATGCCATTGTGCTCTGTAACACACTGCACTGGTGGTTATGTTGTCAGACCTACACAACAAGACAGATTTGGGATGTTTGTGATAACCCAAAACATATTGTTTTTCTGATGCATTTAGCAGAGCCATCCAATGTATTTCAAATCGCCAAAATGGCGGATGCTGACCTATTCCACTGGACATCAGGACCGCCCGGGTCCACCAGCACAAGGCATCGACATGGTGGGCGGTACGAACTGTGGTGGACACAGCCATAGGCTAATGTTGTTACCAGTGGCAGTCATGGCCCAATGGCTATATCAGTCGGCGGTGATGACTGTGTACATGGCATGCATGTACACCGCATTCTGCAAAATCAGTCACTAGACTCATGACACTGCTGCCAGCCACACCTCCACCACTTCAGCTGCTGTGTGCCGCCTGTGGGGGCAATCATGCCATGTCCAGCAGGTTAAAGGGACCCTGCCTTCTCTCCAGAGGAGCTGGAGATACTTGTGAACGAGGTCCTTTCCCTATATGGTCAGTTCCATACCTCAACAGAGGAGCAGGTAAGCACCTCATAGGCACAATTGACTCAGTTCAACACCATTCTTTCCCTCCTCACAGGCTACAATGTGCC
Organism: Pleurodeles waltl; assembly: GCF_031143425.1. Lineage (NCBI taxonomy): Eukaryota > Metazoa > Chordata > Amphibia > Caudata > Salamandridae > Pleurodeles > Pleurodeles waltl. The sequence goes on from NC_090437.1 coordinate 212,239,855, forward strand.
CCTGTGTGTCAGTTAGACTTCAAGGGTGTGCCTGTTGTTGCAGATTGTGTGCCATTAATGGGATGTACACTGGGCAGGTCCAGGAGACAAGCATTATGTGTTGGGGTCATTCACATTGTGCTGTGTGATATTTTTGAGGCCTTAGATCCTCCTTGTGTTAGATGCACATAACTAGGCAAGGAGGCTTTAGTGCCATACAATGGCATTTCTTTGTTTATGAGGGTTGTAAATATTAGACAGGTTGTATGTGCATGACAGCATAGGTTGTGTCTGAGTCATTTGAGCATCTTGTAAGCAACGTGCATTGTGCCACAGATCTTTCACCCCACACCTGGCCTTGCCAAACCTTTGTCTGGAAGTCATATCATAACTCAATGTGCCCTTCAGGTTGCCGTACAAGCCACATTGCTGATGGCCACATGATGTACTATCATGCAAGGAAGTGAGAGAAATGTGTCATGTAGGTTCTGTATGCTCAGCCAGCAGAGACCAAAGCCTGTCAAATGTATCTCCCAGTATGAGACATACTCCAGACAGTGGGACAGTCACTATGGCTATGCAACTGTGACACTGTGCCCACTCCCTGTAGACCTGCAGATCATGTCATGTGGCCAATATGAGGCTATACTGGCAAAACTTGCCCTGAGTCCCTCAGTCCATTGACTAGATTAGGAATGGGTACTAAGGTAAATCACTGAACTAGTCCATATGTGCATTTTGCATCATGGTCAATGTGTGTCTTTGACTCATGACAGGTCCCTTACTTCCACAGCTCTGTTGTCCCCTCCACAGAAGTCATACTTGTCCTGTACAGGCGTACTGCACAAATGACACATCCGCAGTGCAGTAAGTGTGTAGATTCCTGGGAGGCCATGGCATGACTCCGTAGCTTAGTTATATAGCAGAAACTGAACCAAACATACCTTTGTATGTTAGATGCCTTCTCTATAGGTTTGAAACATATGTTCAAAAGTGTGTTCTGTGGTACAGGTACATACTACAGAAACCCACCCTGAAGTGGCATGAGTCTGTATTTGGTAGGCCACATGTCCACACATGTACAGGGAAGACACTTTCCGTATCCACCATGCCAGCTCTTTCATTTTCACTCAAGTGTAAGGGTGGAGTCTGTACTATCATTGTTTCTTGTAGGGAGTATATGCTTTGAGTCAATGTTGCAGAGTGTAAATGTGTTTGTCTAGTCGGGACTAAGGAGTTTACACTTCAGAAGCCACATTGGTATGGAGTGTTTCAATGTGGCTCACATCACAATACATGTTGCTGGAGCATGTCCTACTGATGTCAGTAGGGTTGGTTGCTTAGTCATAGTAGGCCATGAGCAGGTGTAGTGCTTTCCTCTTATTTAGTTTCTAAGCACTAACATAACACAACAGAAATGCACTTGTGAGGTCAAAGAAGACTTTTATTGTTATTTTATTCTTCCCCAACCACAATGTTTATGAATGAATGACGAATTAGTAGCTTTCAAGTCCGCGTTAATCAAACAAAATATATCAGTTTGCAATATACACAGCAGGTTATATTTATAAGATATTGAATGCAAAGCAAAACAAATACTTCACCGTGTAGGAACTATTTACAGCTACATCTTTCTAAGGTCTGCAAGCTGATGACCCCTGTCAGCCGCGAGAAAGAGTGTCATCTACCCACACGGGATGCTGGCAGCTGGCGCCAAGCTCCAGCACGAGGTCCGGCAGATTCGAATCTCACTCTCTGCAGCCTGTTACATTCATTACAAAGGTGTGCCCCCTCCTCTCAGACCTGGGAAACTGAGCAAGCCTTTTGGAGACTGGCCAGGTCTCCAAGACTACTCCTGTTCCCAAGCTCAAGGGAAGAGAAACGACGCCCATGTACTCTCTCTTATCAGGTCTAGTCTACTGTGAGAGCAAAACATCTTGGTTCTCTGGTGCAAAAACACAGCTTGGAAAAATACAGCTTAGATTCTCAACTGCCATGTCTAACTCCACGTTAAAGGCAATGGGCAGCTAACCTAAATATCAAATGCAATGTCATGTTAAAGGCAATAGGCAGCTAACCTAAATATCAAATGCAATGTCTAGTGTCATGTCAAAGCCAATAGGCATCTAAGCTGAATACAAAATACAATGTCTTATATCATGTCAAAGCCCATAGGCAGCTGAGCTGAATACAAAATGCAATGTATAATATCATGTCAAAGCCCATAGGCAGCTGAGCTGAATACAAAATGTAATATATGATATCATGCCAAAGCCAATAGGCAGAATATCTAATAGCATGTCAAAGTCAATAGGCAGCTAAACTGAATACATCATGTCAAAGTCAATAGGCATGCAATGTCAAAGCCAATAGGCGGCTAGACTGGATACAGCGTGTCAAAGCCAATAGGCAGAATACAGAATGTAATGGCTAATGCAATGTCAAAGCCCATAGGCGGCTAAACTGAATACAGAAAGCAATGGCTAATGCCATGTCAAAGCCAATAGGCAGAATACAGAATGTAATGACTAATGCAATGTCAAAGCCCATAGGCGGCTCAACTGAATACAGAAAGTAATGGCTAATGCCATGTCAAAGCCAATAGGCGGCTCAACTGAACAAAACATACCATGTGCTACTGGTGAACATTGAGCAACTAATATGCGCAGTGGTGAAACACAAAGTCATTGGTCAAAACAAACTTTATCAAATGGCAGGACAGCAGGGTGGTGGGTTAGTCTGCAGATGACTCCAAAGGTGAGTAGTCATGTCCTTATGCTAATTGGCATGTGTGCTTTACCCTTGTGGTGTGTGGTCAAATTGCCTATTTTCTGATTGGTATTTCTGACATGTGTGTGAAAAAACCATTTGTGCACAAACTTATATTTGTAATAGTTTAATTTGTCTCTTGCATCCCTATAGGTCAAAGCCCATCAGAATGAGGGGATTTGAAGAGCCATTGCCCGGAAGGTGCGGACCCTACAGGTCCATAGCCGGTGGATCACCCTTTGTCACAAGCGGTGGGAGGACCTAAGACTCTGGGCCTGGAAGATCCCGGAGGTCCAGCTAGGGCTGTCCTCTCAATGTGTGTGGGGGGGCCACATGCCGGAGGATGGCCGCCTAATGGCCCACACTATGGCGGTGGCTTATCCGGAGCTTGATGGGCATTTGAGGGGAGCACAGCAGCCACAAGGGGGTGAGTAAGGGTATATTCCTGTCTGTCACAGAGCCATGTTGATGTGTTAGGTTCTGACATCTCCCCCTGATGAATAGGGATGGGCCATGTGTGACAAACAAGATGAGTAACTATTTTTGTCGGTACGGAATTTGGTGCATGCTGATGCACCTTCCCTATTAGCCCAGGGACCTAGGACACAACCAAGAACACTCCACAAAAAATGTGCTCTCCAGGGACAACACCTGTCTGTGTACATTGATCAATCAAGTAATGTTTGTTGTTGTAGTAGTTCTAAATTCTGTGTGACAGACCACTACTCCCCGATGTTACAGCCCAAAGAAAAAGAAGCGAGGGATCACTGCCCTCAGCAATGTGTCTGGTCAAGTGAGTACATTGGCATCTGCCCCCAGAGGCCACTTGTTTTCAGTTTGTGATAAGTGCTGGTACCTCACTTCTGTCTGTCATGTGAAGGTAACCATGATACATGTGACAAAGCATACATTTTCTTTGGGTACAGCTACTGATCAATAATTCCACTTTGTAAGTGGGAAATGTCCATTGACATGATTTCAGTGACATCACAGTTGCTAACATTTCTTGTGCCTACATGTTAGCATGTGTTCCTTTGACTTTTGAAAAAATATGTACACTGCTGTTCCATGCATAGTCTACCTTTGTTCATCTGATAATTTCTGTATTCCCTCATATATATGTGCATGTCCACCTTTGCTTGGAATTGGACACATGTAATGGGGCTACATTTCATGTGGTGCCGCAGACAGGAGTGTGTCACCATTGACTGTTGGCTTACACTTACCTTCACCCATCATTGCATGTCATTTAGCATGCACAACTGCAGTAGCAATGAGGGACAACAGGTAGAACTACAGTTTTTACACACAATGTGCATTTCCATGCCATTGATGTGGCATCATGTAGCAAAGTGCTCTGCACATGTGAAATGGGGAAGGTTCTTTACCTGACTGTTGGCAGGCATCATGGAGGGACTTGCAGTTAAGTGGGAATAATATGTGGTTAAGTACAACCATTCATCCACGGACGTCTGGGTTTGCATGAGCAAAATGGAGAGAGTGATATAGCTTCCTATTGGGCAACATGTGGAGGGCCTATTACATGTACCTGAGAAACCCTGGGCCTCTCCAACATAAAAGGGCTTATGGATTTTACGGATGTAATCAGAGTATGTCATTGTAAGTGATGCCACACAGTAGAGGTGATTTTCTTGGGGCTAGCTGATTCATTGAGGTGTGGATTTTAGAGACATCTCTCCCTGACAATTTGCACATTTTGTCTACAGTGTGCCTTTCTATGTCAAATGTGTAGTATTTCTGAGCAACACTGGTACTATCTACATGACTTCCTTGGGGCAATTTACACATGGTGACGTGTGCATTGCTGATTTGTTTCCAGTGTGTCATGGGTATTTCCATGTCACCTTCTTCAGGCTACTGTCCTGCTGTCATAATTTTTTTTCTGACCTCTTTTTGTTGGCTTTAGGACTATGAGCACTTTATCACTGCTGATCAGTGCTAAAGTGCAAGTGCTCTCCTTTCTAAAGTTGGTATGACTAGCTTACACCAAATTGGCACATTTAATTTATCCACAAGGCCCTTGTACAGTGGTATCCATATACCCTGGACCTATAAATTAAATGTTACTACTGGGCCTGCAGCACAGTTTGTGCCACCCTTAGAAGTAGGCTTTCAAACCTGTTGCATGACTGCTAGCCCAGCACCTGTGTGTGCTGTTCACTGCCACCGGGGCCTGGAATCTAAATTTACTTGCCAGGCCTGGAACTTTCCTTTTACTACATGCAAATCACACCTAAGGAAAGACCTAGCTAGCCCTGTGGGCAGGGTGCTATGTATGTAAGAGGCAGGACATGTGCCTGGTTGTGTGGCCCGTCCTGGTAGTTACAAACAGTCTATTTGATTTCTCAATGCTGTGAGTGCTGCCTTGCTCAAAGGATTGCATTGGAAATGTATTGTCTTATGTCTAGGGGGTATTATCGAACCTATGAGGGGAAGCGTAGGCATGTTTGGTACGGTTGTAATGGTAGAGAGAAATGCTGCTTACTGGTGTAGGTGGATCCTTTATTGCCATTATGGAAATGCAACTTCTAGAAAGTGAGCATTTCTCTGTGCTTATGACTCTGGTATTTTGCAGCTTGACTCAAATCCACATCTGGGACAGAGTGACAGCTGTGCTTTGTGCACACTATTCAGACAACCTGTACACAGGGAGCGTGGAGGTGCCACAGAGGTGCATCTGCATTTTGAATGGTCTTCCTGGACAGAGAGAAGGAGAGAAGGAACACACCTGCATTTGTAAAGGCTGTGTCCTGCCTCACACAAAGTGCCTGTTTACCCCCAACTGATGTCTGGAGCCTGTGCTGGAGGAGAGAGGGGGACACTCCTAGAACCAGTTGGAACAGGCTGGAACCTCTTCTCTACCTTTTGTGAAAACTTGTGCAAAACTGAGTATAAGTACAAGGGGCTTTCCCCATGATTGAGAGACATTATTGGACTACTAAATTTGACACAGGATGCTGCTGAAGGGACTCACCAGGAATTGTCTTTGACTGCTGCTGTTGTGCTGGCCTGTGACCTGCTGGGTCACTAGGAGGAACTGCCACTAACTCCAATCCCTTGCACTGGCCTGTTGGCGTGGGCCCTACCGCCCTGTGTCCCACCTCTGCTGTCTCCAGGTGCTGGGTGGTGTGCTGCCTGCTCCTCTGCAACCTTATTCCTGACTTGGAGCCTGGACAGGAAGAGTGCTTCACTTTTGGTGGTCATTAGCACATTCCCAGTGTTTTATTCTTTGCAGGAAGAGCGCATTCAGAGCACTGCCTGTGGACCAAACAAAGTGCCTGCTGAGTGCTTTACTCTTGGGTCAGCAAAGTGCGTCCTGAGCGCTTCGCTGGTTGCTGCTGAGAAATCACTGCCACGACATGGGTGGGTCAACTAAATCAGAAAGTGCATGAAGCGTGCCTCTCAATGGTGTCCCTGGTGTACAGGAGCATGCTAGAGCGTGCCCCCAGGGCACAGTAAGGCACCATCTGTTGTTAGATCACTGCTGTGGCTCTGGATGACTGTTTTCAAACTCTCACCTGCCAGATCCCGTACGTGCATGTGACAGAGTGAAGGAGTGGCACCAGGAGGGAAGGAAACCTCACTGGAGATCCCTCCTGCTCGCTGCACCACCCCAGGGCCTGCCATGCTGGTGCATGGTGCTCGGGAGGAGACACGTGGTCTCCCAAGACACGAGAGGCTGCAAGAGCCTCTCTCCTCATCTCTGGGTGGCAAGGAAGGCTTAGCAGTGACCTTGCCCAGCAGAGAGTTTGTTGCACGGTGTCCCCATTTGAGGAGGCGGCACCCATGGACAGGCCTCGGGGAGGTGAGGGTAAGTCACTCATCCCCGGTCGCTGAATGAGGAGCATAAGGGTCCGAAGTTTGTAGGTCCAGCAACCTTTCCTGCCCACACGAGAGGTGGTCATGGCCTCTGGGGCGATTTTGGGAATTTGCAGTCTTTGGGCATTTTCTTTGGAGGGAGAGGTCTCCCCATTGGAAAGGAGGGGGTGTGTGCTTCCCTCCTCCCTTATTCTCTGTGAAATAGCTCACTGGGTGCGAGGGAAACTTCACCTGAGGCCCGTCCCTGCAGAGCCAGTTTGTGGGACCCCATTTAGTGAGAAAGGAGCACCGGAGCCCCTCTATGAGGCCCCAGGGACTTGGCCTGTGAACAGTTAAAGAATGCTTGATAGTTGTGGGCATTTCTGGTGGTTTGGTGACCGTTGTGCAATGTTATTCTTACTGTACAATTCATGACTCTGTTTGACCTTGTTGGTAACATGTTTTCCATGATGTGTGCAGTCCTGATGTTATGGTAAAGTTGGAGCAATATGATTTTTACCATTTACATTCATGATACTGTGTTACTTTTCTGGTGACATGTGTTTTCCTAGTGATATTATTTTCCCAACTACTTCTTATGTTGCCGAATAACCAGTTACCTATGCGACTCCTGCTGGCTTTGGCAGAGTACTAGTAACTGAGTAATGTTCTGACAACTGCTTGTGTAGCAGGGTATTACTGGCATGTTGTGTTTGTTCTAATGATGTTGTGTACAATACAGTCTATTTTTTTTAAACTTGGTGTTGGGTTTTCTTTGTGGCGGGGATAGTGTGTCATGTGTGCTGTGTGTGTTGTGCAATCTCTTTACACATTGCCTCTGGGATAAGCCTGACTGCTTGTGCCAAGCTACCAAGGGGATGAGCAGCGGTTATCTTGGGTGTGTAACTCCCTCACCCTGACTAGAGTGGGTGGGTTATTCCTGGCTTAGTTGCATACCCTAGCCAACCAGAAACCCCATTTCTAACAATAGGCATTGACCTACTATTGTATGACAATAGGTAACTGAGGTATTCTCCATGAGGCATACCATTGAAGGTGATGAGGTCTTGTACTTGTTGATTGGTTACTGTGTTGCACAACTTAACCCATACAATTGGAGTTGTCTGAGATTCTGATTTTCCTGTAGGCAACTCTTGACTGTTCGTGTGGCATGCATACATATGGTGTGGTACACATAGGAGACATTTTGATTAAGTTTGTTGCAGGGACCTATTTGACATCATGATAATGTTTGCTAATGTTCAATTGTGATCAGGAACACGTGGTGACCCTTTTTCTCCTTGTATTTGCAGCATCATTCCAAGCAAGCAAAGGAGACAGGGAGGAACCAAGTGGGGAAGCATCTGGCCTTGATTCCGCCATTCATGACGCAACTGCCATGGAGGAACCCATTGGCCCAGATTGTGACTGGAAATAGCACCCAGGGACCGGTTTCAGAGTATCACCCTTCATCAGACAGGCTAGCTTGAATCCAGTGGCACAGTGAGCACGGAACCCAAGTCTGTCATGGCTCATGAAGGGTGATACCCTGAAACCGGCCCCCCAGGACACTTGAATCCTGTCCAGAGAGGACCTGACTGGTAGTTCGGGCTGGACAACTCCCATTGGAAGCAGGGTCAAGACTGATTTGCATATAGCTGGGTCCGAACTGTGGTGACGTGGCAGGCAAAATAACAATGGATTAAACCCAGATCTGTGACTGGGGGTGAGTTTTTGAAAAAGTTTCAACACTCCGTCCATCATTTTATTTTGTGATATTGCCTTGTGCACCCTAGGTGGCTAGCGTATGCCCAGATGTGTGTCCCTTGCTTGCTGCACCACTGGATTTACGCTAGCCTGGCTGATAAAAGGTGATACACTGAAACTGGTCCCAGGCTGCTTGAATCCTGTCCAGAGAAGACCTGCCTTGGCAGTTCAAGCTGGACTGCTCCCATTGGAGGAAGGTCAAGACTGATTTGTACATAGGTGGATCCAAACTGGGGTGACGTGACAAACAAAAAAACAATGGATTAACCCCAGATCTGTGACTGGGAATGAGTGTTTGAAAAGTTTTCACACTTTGTCCATCATTTTATTTTGTGATATTGCTTTGTGTGCCCTAAGTGGCTAGGGTATGCCCAGACGTGAGTCCCTTGCATGCTGCACCACTGGATTCAAGCTAGCCTGGCTGATGAAGGGTGATACTCCGAAACCAGTCCCAGGATGCATGAATGATGTCCAGGCAGGACTTGACGTGGCAGTTCGGGCTAGACTGCTCCTATTGGGAGCCAGGTCAACACTGATTTGCATATAGCTGGGTCTGAACTGGGTGTGACATGACAAGCAAAATAACGATGAATTAAACCCAGCTCTGTGACTGGGGTGAGTGTTTGAAAAGTTTCAATACTCCGTCCATCATTTTATTTTGTGATATTCCCTTGTGTGCTCTAAGTGGCTAGGGTATGTCCAGATGTGAGTCCCTTGCTTGCTGCGCCACTGGATTCAAGCTAGCCTGGCTGATGATGGGTGATACCCTGAAACCGGTCCCAGGATGCTTGAACCCTACGCCAACAGATCAACGCCCATCACATTATGACCCATGAATCACCACAGTGGACATTCAACACTGTTAAACCATTGGTGGTACATACCACCGCGCTCACAATGGACACCCACAGACAAAACACCACCACATTGGACAATTCAAACAACACACACCTGACACCCATACACACACCACAACCACACACCCACACCACTATAACACACACATCCACATTACCCACAACCCTTTACAATTACAAAACATTGCTAACAGAGAGACACCAAGATTACTGACACAACTAGAGCCACACACTACTCACACCTATACATCACTCATGCACTCCACATCACACAACCCAACACATTACCCAACACACCCTCACCAACAAACCTTACATAATACTCGTGGCACCACATAGACACCCCCGTTTCACATGGAAGGAGTCATGGTGGAGGAAATTGTCAGGGTAGAGCCACAGCTATTTGGAGCACAAGAGCAGCAGATATCAATAGCCAGGAAGATGGAGCTATGGCCGAGAATCATGGACATGGTCAATGCTGTGGGACAGCACTATAGAACTAGGGATGACATCAGGAAGAAGTGGAACGACCTACGGGGGCAGGCACATTCCATAGCAGCAAGACACCGGCTTGCTATCCAGAGGACCGCCAGTGGACCCCCACCTCCTCCTCCACAACTCATAGCATGGGAGGAGCAAGTCTTGGCAATACTGCATCCTGAGGGCCTGGCCAGAGTTGGAGCAGGACTGGACTCTGGTAAGTCAACTTTCAACAATTATCACCCCCTACCTGCATGCCATCACATACCCTCACCCTCACTCCCATCACTCCACTCCATCCCACACACTCCACCATCACATCTCACTTATCCCAATGCATGGACACCCCTCACAGCCCTGCATGGACACTCATCACTAAAGCATGCACAGAATAGGGAAACTAACATACCCACAATACACTAACATATAAAAGTGAAAGCTGGCAGGGCAAATCCAACCATAGAGGGGACGCCAGGGATATATAATATGTCATACACATAAACCATAATACATCATTACATCCTCAAAGGTACCCCAGCCAATGTCACCGGAGAGGAGGTGCCAGCACTATCCAGTCCCCCAACAGAAGTGGCCCACAATGATCACAGTAACTCTGGACTTCAGGATCTGGACGATCTACCTGGCCCATCAGGGACCACTGGACAGCCGGTTACCTAAGCCCAGTCACACACCACCACAGAGCCTCCCCCATCAGGAACCACCACCACAGCACCCACCCAGCGTACCCACACCTCTGTACCCAGAACACGTCAATCAGCAGTGTGTCCACCTCTGCAGGGACCCAGGGCCCACCTCGCACACAGGAAAATCAGGGACCTGGGGTCAGTGGCAGTGGGCACACAGTTCAGAGGACAGAGGCACAGGTCAATAGGGAAACTGGGAGGAGTACTGTGTGCCAGGGGGAGGATAGGCCCAGGGAATTGACTTTTGAGGAGGCACTCTCTGAGATACTGAGAGCCTACCAACATTCCCAGGACACGATAGGCCAGATCCTGGACAATGTGCCGGAGAACAGGCAGCTGCAGCAGGGACAGTACCAAGGGATCAGGGAGGACTTGCAGGCCATCAACAACATCCAGATCTCCATATCAGGGGTGTTGGCAGACATGGTCAAGATTATGAGGGAGGCAGTCTCACACCAGCGGGCCCCTTCCACTACACAGACATCTGAACAGCCTTCCACCTATGCTGCCGCTAGTGGCCAGGAAGCCCCGACACAGGGCTTACAGGCCACCAGCACCCCTCCCCCTGCAGAAAGTGAACCACCCCACAAACGTTCCCTGCAATCCAGACAGAAGCCAGAGAGACATGCCAAGACCCCAGCCAGGAAATGCGACCCTTATAACTGTCCCCCTTGTGTCCCACTCAGTCACCCTGTCCACCTTGAACTGCCATTGTCCCTCTTCCTATGTCCCCTTGGACAATGCACCTGTGCTACAAACAGACTGGAACAATACCCTGGACTTTCCTCCATCATCACCCCATCCCATTGCACTTTCCCCCTATATGTTAACACTTCAACAAACACCCTTTGACAAAACATCTCTTTTGAGTATGTCATTTAATTCAAAAATGTATTTTTTGAAACAGGTACAAACATTGCAAATGAACTGTACATAGAATGAGCATAGATTGATGACCTGTAGCTGGCTCTGGTGATCACACCAGGATTATTTGTCAAATCACCAACATCTACAAAATGAATTGCCAGAGGGAACAGTAAGTGGGCATAGAAGTGGGAAATATCATCATGCCATTGCCACACAAATTACAACCAAAGTCATTGAAATGTAAAGTCACATTGTTTTACCTGTGTGTCATTGGAAGTATTGATGGATCACAGATGTTCTGTAGTTCTCATCCTCATTCTATGCCTCCTCATCCTCACTGTCCACAGGGTCTTCTGCTACCACAGGGGCATCTCCAGTCTCCTTCTCCTGCAGAAAAGGTACATGGCGTCTGAGGGCCAGGTTGTGCAACATGCAGCATGCCACTACTATCTGGCAGACCTTCTTGGGTGAGTAGCACAGGGATCCACCTGTTAGATGCAGGCACCGGAACCTGGCCTTCAGGAGGCCAAAGGTTCTTTCACTAATACTTCAGGTTCACCCATGTGTCTTATTATAATGTTCTTCTGCCCTTGTTCTGGCATTCCTCACAGGGGTCAGCAGCGATGATATGTTTGGGTAACCAGAGTCATCTGCAAATATTGAGGGACAACATTTAGCCAGACACTATCCTATGTGGCCAACACCATAGGCATACACCAACATATACTGGGTGGGAACCAGGGCTCACCTTTTAGCCACACCCTGTGCCTCTGTAGTTGGCCCATCACATTTGGGATGCTGCTATTCCTCAGGACAAAGGCATCATGCACTGACCCTGGATACTTATCATTGATGTGGGAGATGTACTGGTCCACCAAGCACACCATCTGAACATTCATGGAGTCGAACCTCTTACGATTCCTGAACACCTGTTCATTCTGGTGCGGGGGGACAAATCCAACATGTGTACCATCAATCACTCCAATTATGTTGGGGATATGTCCCATTGCATAAAACCCGGCCTTCACTGTGGCTAAATCCTCAATGTGGGGGAAAACAATGTAGCTGCACATGTGTTTTATCAGGGCAGACAACACTCTTGTCAGCATGTTTACAACATTGGCTGTGACATTCCTTCTGCCAAGACGACTGTCACTTGGAAAGAACTAGTAGCCAGGAAATAGAGTACAGATACCACTTGCACAAGAGGGGGGATCCCAGTGGGATGACGGATAGCTGAGATCAGGTCAGTTTTCAACTTGGCACACAGCTCTGTGATTGTGTCCCTGTCCAGTCTATAGGTGAGTATAATGTGCCTGTCCTCCAGTGTAGCCAAATCCACCAGGGGTCTGTACACAGGGGCATGTCTCTATCTCCTATTCATCCACAGCGGTAGGTATCTAATGGACACAAGAGCGAGGAGGCTGTCACAAACTGAACATTGGAGCCACAACAGTAGTTAGCATTCTGTAAACATGTAATGGGTCAATGTGATTTGTCCAGTATGCGCCTATATCTCCAGTGAAACAGCATTATTCCATAGGGCTGCCCCCATGAAATGATGTCCGCCTGTCCTGTGTAGAGGGACAGGTGAAGTGAGGTAATTCTGCTGACTTTGTGGGCCATGGCCGGAGGCAGTCGTGAACTGCCGTGCAATTCCTCAGTTGATAATATTAGGCCCTATGGGGTACAGTAGCCAGTGGAGATCTAAGGCAGCGGTGACAGTATGCAGCTAGTATTTGCAGAATCACGCAGGGTGTGCATCTCTGATGTTTTTCAAGAGTAGTAAAAACATATTTAGACAGTTTGAATGTTTGAATTAAAGGAACAGGTTTACCATAACACAAAAAGTACTGTATGTAGAGACAAAATACATTTTAAATAGAATTTCAATAGATTTTGTGGAGTCATGTTTCCATCGCTACAGAGACGCCCTACGCATGCCATGTGACCCGGAAAAAAAGGAATTAATTGGTTAAGCTCCTTTCAATTTCCATACAGAAAGGTCCCACCCATTCTTTTTTGCTTTGGGAGTGGTTGTGACTTTTCCCACCTGTCTCTCCCATTTCATCATTTCATCATTTCGAACATTGGTTGGTGTTTACTTGGTTTTTCATTTGGAAAGTATGGCATCTTCAGCAGAACATCTGCAAGAGGAGGAAGAAAATGTTGTGCAGAAAGAGGAATCAATTCCTAAGAAGAGGAAGGAAAGCATAGTATGGGAATTTTTTACCATCTCAGAGGGCGAAAAGAAGGTGAATGTATGCAAAGTGATATGCTCACTCTCCAGAAAGGTACTGTCCCGTGGGAGTGATAGAAAAATTTCATGTGGGACATCAAGCATGTACAAACATTTGAGTACCATCCACTCCCCATGTCTTGCTAGAGCTGAGATGTAGAGGCTGGAATTGGAACAAGGAACTTCTAGTGCCAGTATTCCACAGCCAGGAAAACCATCTGCAGGAGGACAGGATTCAGGAGTGGCAACTATCATTCCAGAATTCAGAAAAGCTGGCATTTCTTGCCCAAAATGCATACAAGTTCTAAGTGTAGGTGAACAAGCTGCGCTTACTCTGTTGAAGACCATTAATGCACATAAATGTTATTTTTTTAGTTGTTGCACAGTTTGTTTTTGTTGTGCTCACTTTTCCAAGTGATGTTTCGTTTCTTCACCAAAAAAGTTCAAAATAATTCAAAAACACAAAAAAACCTAAATATATTAAAAACAAAAAACAGTTCTTCTTAGAACCATCTTTTTCACTTTAAAAAAGAAATGCATGAATGTTTGTATGGATGAGTCACTGGCTGCATGTCAGTGTTTAATTTGTAAATAAAAAGGTGCCGGTGCTCAAAGCTCTCCTCTTAGACATGTGGCAGCTGCAATTAAAATTGCAACCTCATAATACTGAGGCAGCGTAATCCTGAAGCCACCTCGGTCTTTGCTTGCAGTAAATGCTTGAGACAGAAAACTAAGCGCCAGCCCTCAGAAATAAGTGCTGGTGATCCGCACCGGACGCAACATGCACAAATTGAGCACTGCTGCATGCGTGGCTCTGAGTAAGTGAGTGCATCAGTTGTGTATGGGTGAGTGAGAGGGTGTGTGTATGGATGAGTGAATGCATAAGTGGGTGAATGAGTGAGTGATTGAGTGCATAAGTGGACATATGGGTGAATGAATGTATGAGTGCCTGTGTGGGTGTGTGAGTGGGTGCATTAATGAGTGTATGTTTGAGTGAGTGGGTGCATCAGTGACTGTGTGAGTGAGTACAAGTGACTGCGTGGGTGAGTGACTGAGTTCATAAGTGGGTCCATGGTGAGTGATAGGGTGTGTAAGTAGCTGTATGGGTGAGTGACAGGATGCATGAGTGGCTGCATGAGTGAATGACAGGATGCATGAGTGCATTGATGGGTGAGTGAGTGGGTGCATAAGTGGGTGTATGGGTATCTGAGAGCATGAGTGAAGAATGGGTAAGTGACTGCATGCAGAAGTTACTGTCTGGCTGAGTGATAGAGTGTCTGGGTAGCTCCATCATAGGTGTATGAGAGACTGTATGGGTGAGTGAGAGGGTGTGTGACTGCTTGTAAGTATGAGTGAGTGAGTGTATGAGAGGTTGTATGGGTGAGTGAGTGCATAAGCAGATGTGTGTATGAGTGTGTAAATGGGTGACTGAGTGCATGAGTGCCTGTATAAGTGAGGGAGAGAGTGCATGAGTTGTTATATGTGTGAGTGAGAGACTGCAACAATGGGTCTATGTGTGACTGAGTGAGTGCATGACTGGTTTATTGGTGAGGGAGTGTACCCAATGATGTATGGATGAGTTAATGACTGTATGAGTGCTGTGTCAGCGAGTGACAGCATATCTGTGTCAATGGGTTAGTGAATGAGTAAGTGAGTGAATGTATAGGTGGTGTATGTACAGTTGTGTGAGTGATTATATGGGAGACTGAGTGTGTGTGTCAGATACTGTGTAGGTCAGTATCAAGAAAACAAACTGTTGACAAGACATCTGAAATACTGTCCATGAATGAACATTGTCTTCATAAGTGTCTTATAGAAATATTTCTCTGCTACCACTACAATCTTCATAGATTAGATGGCAAATGTCTCCAAACACTGTCAGAAAAGAAGAACACAAATATGTTAGTATTATGCTTAGAAGAGATCTGGATTAAAACAGTATACATTGCTTATGCGGTAGCAGTATGTGACATTTTACTAAAACATTTTATTTTCTCACTTTCCTCTTTCAGTCTTTATGCTAGTACATATAAACAGAATACTCTAAAATCCTCATTGAACAGTGGGGAAATAACAATCACATAGATTGTACAAAAAACACATAACTCCACAGTATTTCACTACAAATAATTGATACTGTTAATTGCACTCACTACAATTTTTAAATTGTTCAATTAAGCCACAATTACTACAGTAACCAAACGGTGGCATGCTGATAAAATGTGGTTATTATTATAGCTAGTACAAAACTACAAAAAATATAATCCACACTTTAGTTTTCTGCATACTTTTGTAGACATCACCCCTGATATGCTGAATGATGTCGTAAAGAATGATGATACACATTATGAGAACATCATATACTCAAGTTCTTCCAGAAATCCTATGAAGATATTTCATCCACAATTCATTTTTTGAAATCCTTTTGTTGACATCATCCTTGATAAGCAGAGATTTTGTTCCAGAACTCCTAATAAGATATTTCATCCACACTTCAATTTTGGATATTCTTTAGCTGACATCACCCCTGATAAGCCAAATGATGTCTTAAACAGTGATGATTCATGTAGAGAGAAGACCAAATAGTCATTGTCTTCCAGAAATCTCATGAAGATATTTCATCCAGAGGTAATTCTTTGACATCCATTTTGTGACATCACCTCTGATAGGGCGAATGATGTCTTAAACAGTGATGATCCATGTGGAGAGAGAACTGTAAATCTGGCTTTTAGCAGAAATCCTTTGAACACATTTCATCCCCACTTCATTTTTTGATATCTTTTGCAAGACTTGACCCCCCTGATAGGTTGAATGATATAATAAGAATTATTGTTCAACATAGAAGATTGCATCTCATAGTTTTTCACAACTTTCAACAAACCTTCGTTAAACTTTGGCTGAGGGAATAATACGTAAGAATCAGGTAGTTTGAAAGGTAGTTTGTTTTTTAATTACATACTGCTGTCATTGCACTTTGCCCATCCAGTTTGAGTCTTCAAATATACAGTATAAAGAACCAGATGTACATTTAAGGCCTTTATGAAAAATGATAGCCAAAGTACCAGTATCAGAAACTGATATCAGTCCAGCTTTAAAGTTTGTAATCTTGGTTTCCAATTTTGTTCCATCAGCTCTGCATCGTATAAACATTGCTATAATATATTTACCACTTCTTTGTATAAGCAATGTAGACATTGCATTTGAGTTACAACTTGGACAGGTCAGATTTTGGTCACTGTTTTGTATTAGTTTATTAAAAGACACATTTTTAGAATCCCATAGAGTTAAGTTTAGAAATTGCTCAGATTGGATTTCAGTGGTACATGAGAAAGAACAATCTTCACACTTATGCTTCCATGTATAACTCAGTCCAAATGTCTTCAATATTTACATCTTCTAAACCTCCAAGGATCAACATAATAAATTCCTATGCAATTAACTGTTTCAGATTCACAGATTTCTGTCTCACTTGCCCAACTGCAGTTTCCACTTCATTCATAGCTACTGCAGCTTCTTTTTCAATAATAGGCTGTCCAAGAGGATCTTGACTTAGTAGAGCTGAACTTTTGCTGCTTTAAGAACTATCCTTAGCTACCTCAGAAGCAATCGTTTCTTCTAGTTGTATCCCATCATTTAACATATGTAAATAGTTTGTGAAAATGGAACACTGAATAATATCTTTGACAACATTAAAAGAATCTTCACAGCAGTCACACTCTCCTAGTAATTCCAATTAACTATATAAAGGATTGAACAGTTAAAGAAGAGCTAAATAGAAACACTCACTTTTGTCAGGAGTTCGACAACTACGTTTTTGGTGGTGAATTAGATTTTCTTTTGTATGTTTGACTAAACAAGTGTCATATCTACATACTGCATATTTTCCTTCCTCTAAGTTTCCACTTACATTGCTTCTGTATCTGTAGTTTTGCAGAATACCATAAAGGCACGTGCCTCCTAGATGTGGACTACTTCTTGGATAGTTTGTATCCAACATATTTGTTTTCACAATGTCTGTACTTTGTGGTTCAAACTCTACTAGCTACTGAATTTCTGGGAAATACATTTGCAGTCTGTTTCATGTACTAGCTAGACCAAGAATTACCCAGACAATTCCTTTTCATTTTGAGAACTTGACAAACTTGTCACAGGCTTCATAGGATTCAATTTCCCTATGGGAAAGCATTTTAAGCTGAAGGAATAACATTTCTTGCTTTCTTCTCTGCAGAAATCTCCTCCCACATCTCCTTCATCTCTGTCTGTTCTGATTGAGTAATGTATGGCATGACATACAGAGCCCCAGCAATGGAGTTGTCTGTAACAAATTGTATGTCCATATCAGCATTCCAAATTTTCAAAAACAAAGGGTTATAGTCATTAATATATTTGGAAGCCTCTGTTCTTTTTAGGTTATATATGTTCTTTGGTAATTTCTGTGTCAGTGTATGTCTGACTGAAGACATTCACTCTTCCTTTTGAGATGACAAGTCTTGGAAATCCAAATAAACCTCTTTTCTTTGAATCTGTATTTACAACAACAGTACTTCCCACATCATGTGTTTGGAAATGCAAAACTTGTTGTCTGAGTCCTCGTTCACCAGTGTGTTTTGGTATGTTACATGTCACATACTGTTTTATTAAAGAAAGCACAGATTCATCAGTGTTAGCTCCAAATTTGGGTACATCTTTTATCCATACCAGCATGTAAATATGTGGAGCAACTCTTGCCTGGTACTCTTTAACCCCTTCTGTGCCGCGGACGTAGTGGTTACGTCCTGCGGCACAGTGCTGCTGTGCCGAGGACGTAACCACTACGTCCTCGGCACACAGCCCAGAGGGACCGCTCTCGCTCCCTCTGTGTGCTTCCCCCCACCCCCCAAAGTCAGGGATGGAAGGGGAAGCCCTTCCCCTTCCACCCCCGACCCCCCCCACCCCCCCATAATGACGTCAGCGCGCGATCGCGCGCCGAGTTCATTATGGGGATATGCCGCACAGGAAGCCATTTGCTTCCTGTGCGGCGTGGAGTGAAGAGGTGAGTTCCTCTTCCCGGTGGGTGGGGGGTTTGGGCTAAAGAGGCACCGGGGGAAAGGAAAGGCTTTTCCTTTCCCCCGGTGTCTCTTTGAGCATTCCTGCTGCCCGATCGCATTGCGATCGGGCAGCAGGAATGCCCACTAGACACCAGGGATTGTTTTTTTTTAAATTTATTTTGCGATTTTGGCTTGCGGGGAGCGGCCCTTTGGGCAAGGGTCGCTCCCCTTTAGGGGGCAATTACTTAGGCCAGATTGGCTACTTTTTAGCCAGATCTGCCCCCAAGGGGGGCAGAAAACACTAGATCACCAGGGATTTATATTTTTATGTGCATTTATGTGTGGGGGGTGCCCCCTTGGGCAAGGGGCGCCCCCCCAAGGGGGCAGAGAACTGTTGGCCTTTTCTGCCCCCCTTGGGGGCAGATCGGCCTATTTTTTTTAGGTCCATCTGCCCCCAAGGGGGGCAGAAGCCACTTAGGCACCAGGGATTGTGTGTGTAGTGGATGGGGGGGCGCCCCCTTGGGCAAGGGTCGCTCCCCTTTGGGGGGCATGTCTTTTAGGGCCATTTCTGCCCCCCTTGAGGGCATATTGGCTACTTTTTAGCCAGATCTGCCCCCAAGGGGGGCAGAAAACACTAGATCACCAGGGTTTTTTATTTTTATGTGTATTTATGTGGGGGGGGGTGCCCCCTTGGGCATGTCTTTTAGGGCCATTTCTGCCCCCCTTGAGGGCAGATCAGCCTATTATTTTTAGGCTGATCTGCCCCAAGGGGAGCAGAAACCACTAGAATGCCAGGGATTTTTTTTAATGTGTTTATTTTTGTGGGGGGGCGTCCCCTTGGGCACGGGGCGCCCCCCCAAGGGGGGCATTGACCTGTTGGCCATTTCTGCCCCCCCTGGGGGCCGATGGGCCTATTTTTGTAGGCCCACCTGCCCCCAAGGGGGACAGAAGCCACTTAGACACCAGGGATAGTGTGTGTGTGTGTGTTAGTGGATGGGGGGGGCCTTGGGCAAGTGTCGCCCCCCACTTTGGGGGCACATGTACCCAGGCCATTTCTGCACCCCTTGGAGACAGATCAGCCTATTATTTTTAGGCTGGTCTGCCCCCAAGGGGGGCAGAAACCACTAGAACGCCAGGGATTTTTTTTTATTTGTTTATTTTTGTGGGGGGGGCGTCCCCTTGGTCACGGGGTGCCCCCCCAAGGGGGGCATTGACCTGTTGGCCATTTCTACACCCCCTGGGGGCAGATGGGCCTATTTTCTTAGGCCCACCTGCCCCCAAGTGGGGCAGAAGCCACTTAGACACCAGGGATAGTGTGTGTGTGTGTGTGTGTGTGTGTGTTAGTGGATGGGGGGGGCCTTGGGCAAGGGTCGGCCCCCATTTAGGGGGCACATGTACCCAGGCCATTTCTGCACCCCTTGGAGACAGATCAGCCTATTATTTTTAGTCTGGTCTGCCCCCAAGGGGGGCAGAAACCACTAGAACGCCATGGATTTTTTTTTATTTTTTTATTTTTGTGGGGGGGCGTCCCCTTGGTCACGGGGCGCCCCCCCAAGGGGGGCATTGACCTGTTGGCCATTTCTACACCCCCTGGGGGCAGATGGGCCTATTTTATTAGGCCCACCTCCCCCCAAGGGGGGCAGAAGCCACTTAGACACTAGGGATAGTGTGTGTGTGTGTGTGTGTGTTAGTGGATGGGGGGGGCCTTGGGCAAGGGTCGCCCCCCACTTTGGGGGCACATGTACCCAGGCCATTTCTGCACCCCTTGGAGACAGATCAGCCTATTATTTTTAGGCTGGTCTTCCCCCAAGGGGGGCAGAAACCACTAGAACGCCAGGGATTTTTTTGTATTTGTTTATTTTTGTGGGGGTGCGTCCCCTTGGTCACGGGGTGCCCCCCCCAAGGGGGGCATTGACCTGTTGGCCATTTCTACACCCCCTGGGGGCAGATGGGCCTATTTTGTTAGGCCCACCTGCCCCCAAGGGGGGCAGAAGCCACTTAGACACCAGGGATAGTGTGTGTGTGTGTGTGTGTGTGTGTGTGTGTGTTAGTGGATGGGGGGGCCTTGGGCAAGGGTCGCCCCCAATTTTGGGGGCACATGTACCCAGGCCATTTCTGCACCCCTTGGAGACAGATCAGCCTATAATTTTTAGGCTGGTCTGCCCCCAAGGGGGGCAGAAACCACTAGAACGCCAGGGATTGTTTTTTATTTCTTTATTTTTGTGGGGGGGCGTCCCCTTGGTCACGGGGCGCCCCCCCAAGGGGGGCATTGACCTGTTGGCCATTTCTACACCCCCTGGGGGCAGATGGGCTTATTTTTTTAAACCCACCTGCCCCCAAGGGGGGCAGAAGCCACTTAGGCACCAGGGATAGTGTTGTGTGTGGTTTTTTTTGTTTTGTTTTTGTTTGAGGGCTGTCCCCTTTGGCAAGGGTCGCTCTCCATGGGGACACACTACTAAAGGTATTTTCTGGCTTCCTTGGGGCAGACAGGCCTATTTTTGTAGTAGGCCCATCTGCCCCTATGGCAGAATCCACTTAGGCACCAATTTCTAAATGTTTGATGGTGGGGTGTTTGTCAACTGAAGAAGTCTTTGCATTTGTGATAAAAAATGTTTTCCTCCTTTTTGTTCTAGTTCAAAGCTTTTGCTTTATTTGCTGTGGCTCCTTGCGGTTTTGGCGGTGGTTGACCTGCAGTTTGCACAGTTGCATGTTTTAGGTAAGTAAAAACAATTTACTCCAAAGGAGTATTGTTGCCATGCATGAATGACATGTTTGTAGGGGGTGTACTAAATGCAGGATTGTGTGTGAAATTGTCCTTAGGTTTGTGCACAATGATATTTGTTTTGTCTTATTTCTAATTTGCCTTTCTTTCTTTATTTTTAGTGGGATATCATTGGTGATTGCTGTGTAGTTGCTGGTGAATCAAGCTTTTTCAGGCAAGTGAGCGGTATAGTTTTTGAGTTTATAACTCTTACTAACAAAGCTACACTTTGTTACTTGTCTTACACAGTGCTGGTTGTTGGTGGTGAATTTGTCCAGTTAATTTTAGCAGGAGAGATCATGGCTAACCGCAGGATGACCGCTCAGCAGGTGGTTGGTATGCTTTTTGAGTCACAGTCTGATCATGACTATGAGACAGACTCTGCATCTAAGGCAGAGGAGGAAGTCAGAGATATTGGCAGTGATGTTTCTGTTGGAGGGGAATCTTCTGATGATGAAGCCACACTCAGTGCAGATGAAGGGCCTGTTTTAGAGGAGGACATTGATGTGCCAATAGTGCAGCAACCTGGGGCTGAAAGGTTTCCCGTTATAAGACCTGATGTCTGGGTTGCCCCAAACATGGAGCAGCCAGAATTGCCTGCCTTTACTGGTCTCCCGGGGTGTAACGCCAATACAGAGAACTTTATGCCTATCAATTTCTTTGAGTTATTCATGGATGATATGTTTTTGGAAGAGATTGTTGAACAGACTAATTTGTATGTGGAGCAGCATTTGAGGGACAACGCTGCTAGACTTAGCCCACACTCTAGAGCTGCCCAGTGGATTCTCACAAATTTGGAGGAGTTAAAAAAGTTTTTGGGTTTGACTTTTTTGATGGGGTTGATAAGGAAGCCGTCACTGGATTCTTATTGGTCTACTAGTCCCTTGATGGCAACAGCTATATTTCCAGCGACCATGAGTCGTAATCGGTATTTGCTTCTTCTTAGGATGCTGCATTTTGTTGACAATGCATTAGCCTTGCCACAAGATCACCCAGATTCTGACCGTCTTTTTAAGATTAGGCCTGTCCTTGATCATTTTGTAGATCGGTTTTCGGAGGTCTATGTTCCAGGCAAAGAGTTAAGTGTGGACGAGTCTTTGGTCCTCTTCAAGGGTCGTTTGGTTTTTAGGCAGTACATTCCTAGCAAAAGGGCACGATATGGAATTAAATTGTATATGCTGTCTGAAAGTAGGACAGGATATGTGTATAGTTTCCGTGTGTACACTGGTAGGGATTCTAATATTGACCCCCCTGGTTGTCCTCCCACTTTTGGAGTTACTGAGAAAATTGTGTGGGATCTTGGTAGACGACTGTTCAACAAAGGTCACCATTTGTATGTAGATAACTTCTACACTGGTGTGCAATTGTTCAAGGAATTGTTTAGAGTGGACACAGTTGCTTGTGGCACAATCCGTTCTAACCGGAAAGGCTATCCAAGGGAGCTTGTCTGTAAAAAACTTGAGAGAGGACAGTGCTGTGCCTTGCGGAACGAGGAGCTGCTAGCTTTGAAATTTTCAGACATGAGGGATGTCTACATGCTAAGTACCATCCATGATGAGAGTAATTCCCCTGTGACTGTTTGGGGCCAGGTTGCGGAAGTGCGCAAACCTGTGTGCATTTTAGATTATAATAAGCACATGGGAGGTGTAGATAGAGTTGACCAGAGGTTGGAACCTTATACTGCTGCTCGTAAGTCTTACGTTTGGTATAAGAAGTTAGCACTTCACCTCTTCACTTAGCAACCTTCATTGCTTTTATTGTGTTTAGGGATAGGTCTCCAGAGTCAAAGATGACATTTGTGAAATTTCAGGAGTCAGTGATAGAGAGCCTTATTGTGGTGGAACAGGCCAGAGTTCCTAGAGAAGCAGTGGTGGAGGATGTGGCTAGATTGAAATATCGCCACTTTGCTGAGCACATTCCTCCCACACCCAAAAAAGACTTTCCAGCTAAGAAATGTAGAGTGTGTTTTCGAAGAGGTATCCAGAGGGAGACTCGAATGTACTGCCCAGATTGTCCTTCAAAGCCTGGGCTGTGTGTCGGTGCTTGTTTTAAGAATTACCACACCCAGAAGAATTTCTGGGAACAACCATGAGTGTAAACTCATGTCTGTTTTGTATTTTCATGTGTTTAGTTTCATCGTTAGCATTTCTGTCATGTTCTTAGTTAGAGCTTTTGTGTTTGTAGTTTTGTAATTCTTTCTACTTAGTTAGCGGTTCCTCTGTTTAAAAAAAAAAAAAAAAAAATGATGCCATTGTGTGTAGAGTGGGGCTTGGCTGAGAGTGTACATATTGACTTGCTGTTGGCTACTGCAACACACTGCCAGCCAAACACCAGTCCACACACTCCCATCAGCTGGTGTGATTGTTGTATCAGGCATGTGGGCGTATGTAAGTGATGGGCCCTTGAGTGGCTCTGTCTGTCGATGTGAGTGTTGTAATGTGCTGGGCCCGTGGCTGGCGGTGTGAATGGCCTTGTGTGTGTCATGTATGAAAGTTGTGTGAATGGACTGTAAAGCGGTTGGTGCCTTGTCGCGGCTTTACAGCTCACGGGCTGTGAGTCATTGGTTCAGTTTTTTGCCTTTCAGTTACTAACGGTGCATTTCATTTTTGTGAAAGCTCTTGTTAGTAAAATTTGATCCACTGAACCATCACTCACCCTCGTGCCAAATCCAACCAGTATGTGTGGTAAAAATGACAAAACCTGCTCCGCTGTAATCAGGCGGCGCAGCACACCTGTGACACGCTAGGTGCCTCAGGTGTGACCCCGATGATGAAGCATGCCACCAACTTGGTTGGTGGGTGAGGGGTCTTTTTCACATAACCTAAGTGTGTTTCTTTTCAAAATGTTAGTGTTTGGTACATCACGGACGTATGTGGGCACATCAAAACGATATATTACAAAACTACCTGTGTTTGGGGGGGAAAGGGCACCTATGTTTTTGGTCCTGTGTGCGGCCTTCATCTAGGGAAACCTACCAAACCCAGACATTTTTTAAAACTAGACACCCCAAGGAGTCCAGGGAGGTGCGGCTTGCGTGGATCCCCCAACATTTTCTTACCCAGACTCCTCTGTAAACCTCAAAATGTGCTTAAAAAAGCATATTTTCCTTACTTTTCTTCGTAGGATCACCACTCCAGCACAAAATTCCTACTCCCCAGTGATCCCCTCAGTCTCCCAAGTAAAATGACACCTCACTTATGTGGGTCCCCAAAGCAGAGTCAGTCTAAAGATGTATAAAAGAATATGTCCTTATAAACTTGCTGTGCTATCCCCTCTATCTCTACAAGTTTTGGGCCTTATTCTGTTGCAGGCACCTGGCCCACCAACACAAGTGAGGTATCATTTTTATCGGGAGACTTGGGGGAACGCTGGGTGGAAGGAAATTTGCGGCTCCACTCAGATTCCAGAACTTTCTGCCACAGAAATGTGAGGAACATGTGTTTTTTTAGCCAAATTTTGAGGTTTGCAATGGATTCTGGGTAACAGAACCTGGTCCGAGCCACACAAGTCACCCCATCTTGGATTCCCCTAGGTCTCTAGTTTTCAGAAATGCAAAGGTTTGGTAGGTTTCCCTAGGTGGCGGCTGAACTACAGGCCAAAATCTACAGGTAGGCACTTTGCAAAAAACACCTCTGTTTTCCTTCAAAAATTTGGCTGTGTCCACGTTGCGCTTTGGGGTGTTTCCTGTCGCGGGCGCTAGGCCTACCCACACAAGTGAGGTATCATTTTTATCGGGAGACGTGGGGGAACGCTGGGTAAAAGGAAATTTGTGGCTCCTCTCAGATTCCAGAACTTTCTGCCACAGAAATGTGAGGAACATGTGTTTTTTTGGCCAAATTTTGAGGTTTGCAATGGATTCTGGGTAACAGAACCTGGTCCGAGCCACACAAGTCACCCCATCTTGGATTCCCCTAGGTCTCTAGTTTTCAGAAATGCACAGGTTTTGTAGGTTTCCCTACGAGCCGGCTGAGCTAGAGGCCAAAATCTACAGGTAGGCACTTTTTTCAATGAAAAAATGTGATGTGTCCACGTTGCGTTTTGGGGTGTCTCCTGTCGCGGGCGCTAGGCCTACCCACACAAGTGAGGTATCATTTTTATCGGGAGACGTGGGGGAACGCTGGGTGGAAGGAAATTTGTGGCTCCACTCAGATTCCAGAACTTTCTGTCACCGAAATGTGTGGAAAATGCGTTTTTTTAGATAGAATTTGAGGTTTGCAAAGGATTCTGGGTAACAGAACCTGGTCCGAGCCACACAAGTCACCCCATGTTGGATTCCCCTAGGTCTCTAGTTTTCATAAATGCACAGGTTTGGTAGGTTTCCCTAGGTGGCGGCTGAGCTACAGGCCAAAATCTACAGGTAGGCACTTTGCAAAAAACACCTCTGTTTTCCTTCAAAGATTTGGCTGTGTCCACGTTGCGCTTTGGGGCATTTCCTGTCGCGGGCGCTAGGCCTACCCACACAAGTGAGATATAATTTTTATCGGGAGACGTGGGGGAACGCTGGGTGGACGGAAATTTGTGGCTCCTCTCAGATTCCAGAACTTTCTGCCACAGAAATGTGAGGAACATGTGTTTTTTTAGCCAAATTTTGAGGTTTGCAATGGATTCTGGGTAACAGAACCTGGTCCGAGCCACACAAGTCACCCCATCTTGGATTCCCCTAGGTCTCTAGTTTTCAGAAATGCACAGGTTTGGTAGGTTTCCCTAGGTGGCGGCTGAGTTACAGGCCAAAATCTACAGGTAGGCACTTTGCAAAAAACACGTCTGTTTTCCTTAAAAAATTTGGCTGTGTCCACGTTGCGCTTTGGGGCGTTTCCTGTCGCGGGCGCTATGCCTACCCACACAAGTGAGGTATCATTTTTATCGGGAGACCTGGGGGAACGCTGGGTGGAAGGAAATTTGTGGCTCCTCTCAGATTCCAGAACTTTCTGCCACAGAAATGAGAGGAACATGTGTTTTTTTAGCAAAAGTTTGAGGTTTGCAATGGATTCTGGGTAACAGAACCTGGTCCGAGCCACACAAGTCACCCCATCTTGGATTCCCCTAGGTCTCTAGTTTTCAGAAATGCACAGGTTTGGTAGGTTTCCCTAGGTGGCGGCTGAGCTACAGGCCAAAATCTACAGGTAGGCACTTTGCAAAAAACACCTCTGTTTTCCTTCAAAAATTTGGCTGTGTCCACGTTGCGCTTTGGGGTGTTTCCTGTCGCGGGCGCTAGGCCTACCCACACAAGTGAGGTATCATTTTTATCGGGAGACGTGGGGGAACGCTGGGTGAAAGGAAATTTGTGGCTCCTCTCAGATTCCAGAACTTTCTGCCACAGAAATGTGAGGAACATGTGTTTTTTTAGCCAAATTTTGAGCTTTGCAATGGATTCTGGGTAACAGAACCTGGTCCGAGCCAAACAAGTCACCCCATCTTGGATTCCCCTAGGTCTCTAGTTTTCAGAAATGTACAGGTTTGGTAGGTTCCCCTACGAGCCGGCTGAGCTAGAGGCCAAAATCTACAGGTAGGCACTTTTTTCAATGAAAAAATGTGATGTGTCCACGTTGCGTTTTGGGGTGTCTCCTGTCGCGGGCGCTAGGCCTACCCACACAAGTGAGGTATCATTTTTATCGGGAGACGTAGGGGAACGCTGGGTGGAAGGAAATTTGTGGCTCCACTCAGATTCCAGAAATTTCTGTCACCGAAATGTGTGGAAAATGCGTTTTTTAGACAGAATTTGAGGTTTGCAAAGGATTCTGGGTAACAGAACCTGGTCCGAGCCACACAAGTCACCCCATGTTGGATTCCCCTAGGTCTCTAGTTTTCAGAAATGCACAGGTTTGGTAGGTTTCCCTAGGTGGCGGCTGAGCTACAGGCCAAAATCTACAGGTAGGCACTTTGCAAAAAACACCTCTGTTTTCCTTCAAAAATTTGGCTGTGTCCACGTTGCGCTTTGGGGCGTTTCCTGTCGCGGGCGCTAGGCCTACCCACACAAGTGAGATATAATTTTTATCGGGAGACGTGGGGGAACGCTGGGTGGAAGGAAATTTGTGGCTCCTCTCAGATTCCAGAACTTTCTGCAACAGAAATGTGAGGAACATGTGTTTTTTTAGCCAAATTTTGAGGTTTGCAATGGATTCTGGGTAACAGAACCTGGTCCGAGCCACACAAGTCACCCCATCTTGGATTCCCCTAGGTCTCTAGTTTTCAGAAATGCACAGGTTTGGTAGGTTTCCCTAGGTGGCGGCTGAGCTACAGGCCAAAATCTACAGGTAGGCACTTTGCAAAAAACACGTCTGTTTTCCTTCAAAAATTTGGCTGTGTCCACGTTGCGCTTTGGGGTGTTTCCTGTCGCGGGCGCTAGGCCTACCCACACAAGTGAGGTATCATTTTTATCGGGAGACGTGGGGGAACGCTGGGTGGAAGGCAATTTGTGGCTCCTCTCAGATTCCAGAACTTTTTGCCACAGAAATGTGAGGAACATGTGTTTTTTTAGCCAAATTTTGAGATTTGCAATGGATTCTGGGTAACAGAACCTGGTCCGAGCCACACAAGTCACCCCATCTTGGATTCCCCTAGGTCTCTAGTTTTCAGAAATGCACAGGTTTGGTAGGTTTCCCTAGGTGGCGGCTGAGCTACAGGCCAAAATCTACAGGTAGGCACTTTGCAAAAAACACCTCTGTTTTCCTTCAAAAATTTGGCTGTGTCCACGTTGCGCTTTGGGGTGTTTCCTGTCGCGGGCGCTAGGCCTACCCACACAAGTGAGGTATCATTTTTATTGGGAGACGTGGGGGAACGCTGGGTGAAAGGAAATTTGTGGCTCCTCTCAGATTCCAGAACTTTCTGCCACAGAAATGTGAGGAACATGTGTTTTTTTAGCCAAATTTTGAGGTTTGCAATGGATTCTGGGTAACAGAACCTGGTCCGAGCCACACAAGTCACCCCATCTTGGATTCCCCTAGGTCTCTAGTTTTCAGAAATGCACAGGTTTGGTAAGTTTCCCTACGAGCCGGCTGAGCTAGAGGCCAAAATCTACAGGTAGGCACTTTTTTCAATGAAAAAATGTGATGTGTCCACGTTGCGTTTTGGGGTGTCTCCTGTCGCGGGCGCTAGGCCTACCCACACAAGTGAGGTATCATTTTTATCGGGAGACGTGGGGGAATGCTGGGTGGAAGGAAATTTGTGGCTCCACTCAGATTCCAGAAATTTCTGTCACCGAAATGTGTGGAAAATGCGTTTTTTTAGAAAGAATTTGAGGTTTGCAAAGGATTCTGGGTAACAGAACCTGGTCCGAGCCACACAAGTCACCCCATGTTGGATTCCCCTAGGTCTCTAGTTTTCAGAAATGCACAGGTTTGGTAGGTTTCCCTTGGTGGCGGCTGAGCTACAGGCCAAAATCTACAGGTAGGCACTTTGCAAAAAACACCTCTGTTTTCCTTCAAAAATTTGGCTGTGTCCACGTTGCGCTTTGGGGCGTTTCCTGTCGCGGGCGCTAGGCCTACCCACACAAGTGAGGTATAATTTTTATCGGGAGACGTGGGGGAACGCTGGGTGGAAGGAAATTTGTGGCTCCTCTCAGATTCCAGAACTTTCTGCCACAGAAATGTGAGGAACATGTGTTTTTTTAGCCAAATTTTGAGGTTTGCAATGGATTCTGGGTAACAGAACCTGGTCCGAGCCACACAAGTCACCCCATCTTGGATTCCCCTAGGTCTCTAGTTTTCAGAAATGCACAGGTTTGGTAGGTTTCCCTAGGTGGCGGCTGAGCTACAGGCCAAAATCTACAGGTAGGCACTTTGCAAAAAACACCTCTGTTTTCCTTCAAAAATTTGGCTGTGTCCACGTTGCGCTTTGGGGTGTTTCCTGTCGCAGGCGCTAGGCCTACCCACACAAGTGAGGTATCATTTTTATCGGGAGACGTGGGGGAACGCTGGGTGGAAGGTAATTTGTGGCTCCTCTCAGATTCCAGAACTTTCTGCCACAGAAATGTGAGGAACATGTGTTTTTTTAGACAAATTTTGAGGTTTGCAATGGATTCTGGGTAACAGAACCTGGTCCGAGCCACACAAGTCACCCCATCTTGGATTCCCCTAGGTCTCTAGTTTTCAGAAATGCACAGGTTTGGTAGGTTTCCCTAGGTGGCGGCTGAGCTACAGGCCAAAATCTACAGGTAGGCACTTTGCAAAAAACACCTCTGTTTTCCTTAAAAAATTTGGCTGTGTCCACGTTGCGCTTTGGGGCGTTTCCTGTCGCGGGCGCTAGGCCTACCCACACAAGTGAGGTATCATTGTTATCGGGAGACGTGGGGGAACGCTGGGTGGAAGGAAATTTGTGGCTCCTCTCAGATTCCAGAACTTTCTGCCACCGAAATGTGAGGAACATGTGTTTTTTTAGCCAAATTTTGAGGTTTGCAAAGGATTCTGGGTAACAGAACCTGGTCCGAGCCACACAAGTCACCCCATCTTGGATTCCCCTAGGTCTCTAGTTTTCAGGAAATGCACAGGTTTGGTTGGTTTCCTTAGGTGGCGGCTGAGCTACAAGCCAAAATCTACAGGTAGGCACTTTGCAAAAAACACCTCTGTTTTCCTTCAAAAATTTGGCTGTGTCCCCGTTGCGCTTTGGGGCGTTTCCTGTCGCGGGCGCTAGGCCTACCCACACAAGTGAGGTATCATTTTTATCGGGAGATGTGGGGGAACGCTGGGTGAAAGGAAATTTGTGGCTCCTCTCAGATTCCAGAACTTTCTGCCACAGAAATGTGAGGAACATGTGTTTTTTTAGCCAAATTTTGAGGTTTGCAATGGATTCTGGGTAACAGAACCTGGTCCGAGCCACACACGTCACCCCATCTAGGATTCCCCTAGGTCTCTAGTTTTCAGAAATGCACAGGTTTGGTAGGTTTCCCTAGGTTGCGGCTGAGCTACAGGGCAAAATCTACAGGTAGGCACTTTGCAAAAAACACGTCTGTTTTCCTTAAAAAATTTGGCTGTGTCCACGTTGCGCTTTGGGGCGTTTCCTGTTGCGGGCGCTAGGCCTACCCACACAAGTGAGGTATCATTGTTATCGGGAGACGTGGGGGAACGCTGGGTGGAAGGAAATTTGTGGCTCCTCTCAGATTCCAGAACTTTCTGCCACAGAAATGTGAGGAACATGTGTTTTTTTAGCCAAATTTTGAGGTTTGCAAAGGATTCTGGGTAACAGAACCTGGTCCGAGCCACACAAGTCACCCCATGTTGGATTCCCCTAGGTCTCTAGTTTTCAGAAATGCACAGGTTTGGTAGGTTTCCCTTGGTGGCGGCTGAGCTACAGGCCAAAATCTACAGGTAGGCACTTTGCAAAAAACACCTCTGTTTTCCTTCAAAAATTTGGCTGTGTCCACGTTGCGCTTTGGGGCGTTTCCTGTCGCGGGCGCTAGGCCTACCCACACAAGTGAGGTATAATTTTTATCGGGAGACGTGCGGGAACGCTGGGTGGAAGGAAATTTGTGGCTCCTCTCAGATTCCAGAACTTTCTGCCACAGAAATGTGAGGAACATGTGTTTTTTTAGCCAAATTTTGAGGTTTGCAATGGATTCTGGGTAACAGAACCTGGTCCGAGCCACACAAGTCACCCCATCTTGGATTCCCCTAGGTCTCTAGTTTTCAGAAATGCACAGGTTTGGTAGGTTTCCCTAGGTGGCGGCTGAGCTACAGGCCAAAATCTACAGGTAGGCACTTTGCAAAAAACACCTCTGTTTTAATTCAAAAATTTGGCTGTGTCCACGTTGCGCTTTGGGGCGTTTCCTGTCGCGGGTGCTAGGCCTACCCACACAAGTGAGGTATCATTTTTATCGGGAGACGTGGGGGAACGCTGGGTGGAAGGAAATTTGTGGCTCCTCTCAGATTCCAGAACTTTCTGCCACAGAAATGTGAGGAACATGTGTTTTTTTAGCCAAATTTTGAGGTTTGCAATGGATTCTGGGTAACAGAACCTGGTCCGAGCCACACAAGTCACCCCATCTTGGATTCCCCTAGGTCTCTAGTTTTCAGAAATGCACAGGTTTGGTAGGTTTCCCTAGGTGGCGGCTGAGCTACAGGCCAAAATCTACAAGTAGGCACTTTGCAAAAAACACCTCTGTTTTCCTTCAAAAATTTGGCTGTGTCCACGTTGCGCTTTGGGGTGTTTCCTGTCGCAGGCGCTAGGCCTACCCACACAAGTGAGGTATCATTTTTATCGGGAGGCGTGGGGGAACGCTGGGTGGAAGGTAATTTGTGGCTCCTCTCAGATTCCAGAACTTTCTGCCACAGAAATGTGAGGAACATGTGTTTTTTTAGCCAAATTTTGAGGTTTGCAATGGATTCTGGGTAACAGAACCTGGTCCGAGCCACACAAGTCACCCCATCTTGGATTCCCCTAGGTCTCTAGTTTTCAGAAATGCACAGGTTTGGTAGGTTTCCCTAGGTGGCGGCTGAGCTACAGGCCAAAATCTACAGGTAGGCACTTTGCAAAAAACACCTCTGTTTTCCTTCAAAAATTTGGCTGTGTCCACGTTGCGCTTTGGGGTGTTTCCTGTCGCAGGCGCTAGGCCTACCCACACAAGTGAGGTATCATTTTTATCGGGAGACGTGGGGGAACGCTGGGTGGAAGGTAATTTGTGGCTCCTCTCAGATTCCAGAACTTTCTGCCACAGAAATGTGAGGAACATGTGTTTTTTTAGCCAAATTTTGAGGTTTGCAAAGGATTCTGGGTAACAGAACCTGGTCCGAGCCACACAAGTCACCCCATCTTGGATTCCCCTAGGTCTCTAGTTTTCAGGAAATGCACAGGTTTGGTTGGTTTCCTTAGGTGGCGGCTGAGCTACAAGCCAAAATCTACAGGTAGGCACTTTGCAAAAAACACCTCTGTTTTCCTTCAAAAATTTGGCTGTGTCCACGTTGCGCTTTGGGGCGTTTCCTGTCGCGGGCGCTAGGCCTACCCACACAAGTGAGGTATCATTGTTATCGGGAGACGTGGGGGAACGCTGGGTGGAAGGAAATTTGTGGCTCCTCTCAGATTCCAGAACTTTCTGCTACCGAAATGTGAGGAACATGTGTTTTTTTAGCCAAATTTTGAGGTTTGCAAAGGATTCTGGGTAACAGAACCTGGTCCGAGCCACACAAGTCACCCCATCTTGGATTCCCCTAGGTCTCTAGTTTTCAGGAAATGCACAGGTTTGGTTGGTTTCCTTAGGTGGCGGCTGAGCTACAAGCCAAAATCTACAGGTAGGCACTTTGCAAAAAACACCTCTGTTTTCCTTCAAAAATTTGGCTGTGTCCCCGTTGCGCTTTGGGGCGTTTCCTGTCGCGGGCGCTAGGCCTACCCACACAAGTGAGGTATCATTTTTATCGGGAGATGTGGGGGAACGCTGGGTGAAAGGAAATTTGTGGCTCCTCTCAGATTCCAGAACTTTCTGCCACAGAAATGTGAGGAACATGTGGTTTTTTAGCCAAATTTTGAGGTTTGCAATGGATTCTGGGTAACAGAACCTGGTCCGAGCCACACACGTCACACCATCTTGGATTCCCCTAGGTCTCTAGTTTTCAGAAATGCACAGGATTGGTAGGTTTCCCTAGGTTGCGGCTGAGCTACAGGGCAAAATCTACAGGTAGGCACTTTGCAAAAAACACCTCTGTTTTCCTTCAAAAATTTGGCTGTGTCCACGTTGCGCTTTGGGGCGTTTCCTGTTGCGGGCGCTAGGCCTACCCACACAAGTGAGGTATCATTTTTATCGGGAGACTTGGGGGAACGCTGGGTGGAAGGAAATTTGTGGCTCCTCTCAGATTCCAGAACTTTCTGCCACAGAAATGTGAGGAGCATGTGTTTTTTTAGCCAAATTTTGAGGTTTGCAAAGGATTCTGAGTAACAGAACCTGGTCCGAGCCACACAAGTCACCCCATCTTGGATTCCCCTAGGTCTCTAGTTTTCAGAAATGCACAGGTTTGGTAGGTTTCCCTAGGTGGCGGCTGAGCTACAAGCCAAAATCTACAGGTAGGCACTTTGCAAAAAACACCTCTGTTTTCCTTCAAAAATTTGGCTGTGTCCACGTTGCGCTTTGGGGCGTTTCCTGTCACGGGCGCTAGGCCTACCCACACAAGTGAGGTATCATTTTTATCGGGAGACGTGGGGGAATGCTGGGTGGAAGGAAATTTGTGGCTCCTCTCAGATTCCAGAACTTTCTGCCACAGAAATGTGAGGAACATGAGTTTTTTTAGCCAAATTTTGAGGTTTGCAATGGATTCTGGGTAACAGAACCTGGTCCGAGCCACACACGTCACCCCATCTTGGATTCCCCTAGGTCTCTAGTTTTCAGAAATGCACAGGTTTGGTAGGTTTCCCTAGGTTGCGGCTGAGCTACAGGGCAAAATCTACAGGTAGGCACTTTGCAAAAAACACGTCTGTTTTCCTTAAAAAATTTGGCTGTGTCCACGTTGCGCTTTGGGGCGTTTCCTGTTGCGGGCGCTAGGCCTACCCACACAAGTGAGGTATCATTGTTATCGGGAGACGTGGGGGAACGCTGGGTGGAAGGAAATTTGTGGCTCCTCTCAGATTCCAGAACTTTCTGCCACAGAAATGTGAGGAACATGTGTTTTTTTAGCCAAATTTTGAGGTTTGCAAAGGATTCTGGGTAACAGAACCTGGTCCGAGCCACACAAGTCACCCCATCTTGGATTCCCCTAGGTCTCTAGTTTTCAGGAAATGCACAGGTTTGGTAGGTTTCCTTAGGTGGCGGCTGAGCTACAAGCCAAAATCTACAGGTAGGCACTTTGCAAAAAACACCTCTGTTTTCCTTCAAAAATTTGGCTGTGTCCACGTTGCGCTTTGGGGCGTTTCCTGTTGCGGGCGCTAGGCCTACCCACACAAGTGAGGTATCATTTTTATCGGGAGACTTGGGGGAACGCTGGGTGGAAGGAAATTTGTGGCTCCTCTCAGATTCCAGAACTTTCTGCCACAGAAATGTGAGGAGCATGTGTTTTTTTAGCCAAATTTTGAGGTTTGCAAAGGATTCTGAGTAACAGAACCTGGACCGAGCCACACAAGTCACCCCATCTTGGATTCCCCTAGGTCTCTAGTTTTCAGAAATGCACAGGTTTGGTAGGTTTCCCTAGGTGGCGGCTCAGCTACAAGCCAAAATCTACAGGTAGGCACTTTGCAAAAAACACCTCTGTTTTCCTTCAAAAATTTGGCTGTGTCCACGTTGCGCTTTGGGGCGTTTCCTGTCACGGGCGCTAGGCCTACCCACACAAGTGAGGTATCATTTTTATCGGGAGACGTGGGGGAATGCTGGGTGGAAGGAAATTTGTGGCTCCTCTCAGATTCCAGAAC
Organism: Pleurodeles waltl; assembly: GCF_031143425.1. Lineage (NCBI taxonomy): Eukaryota > Metazoa > Chordata > Amphibia > Caudata > Salamandridae > Pleurodeles > Pleurodeles waltl. The sequence goes on from NC_090437.1 coordinate 212,274,444, forward strand.
TTTCTGCCACAGAAATGTGAGGAACATGAGTTTTTTTAGCCAAATTTTGAGGTTTGCAATGGATTCTGGGTAACAGAACCTGGTCCGAGCCACACGAGTCACCCCATCTTGGATTCCCCTAGGTCTCTAGTTTTCAGAAATGCACAGGTTTGGTAGGTTTCCCTAGGTGGCGGCTGAGCTACAGGCCAAAATCTACAGGTAGGCACTTTGCAAAAAACACCTCTGTTTTCCTTCAAAAATGTGGCTGTGTCCACGTTGCGCTTTGGGGCGTTTCCTGTCGCGGGCGCTAGGCCTACCCACACAAGTGAGGTATCATTTTTATCGGGAGACGTGGGGGAACGCTGGGTGAAAGGAAATTTGTGGCTCCTCTCAGATTCCAGAACTTTCTGCCACAGAAATGTGAGGAACATGTGTTTTTTTGGCCAAATTTTGAGGTTTGCAATGGATTCTGGGTAACAGAACCTGGTCCGAGCCACACAAGTCACCCCATCTTGGATTCCCCTAGGTCTCTAGTTTTCAGAAATGCACAGGTTTTGTAGGTTTCCCTACGAGCCGGCTGAGCTAGAGGCCAAAATCTACAGGTAGGCACTTTTTTCAATGAAAAAATGTGATGTGTCCACGTTGCGTTTTGGGGTGTCTCCTGTCGCGGGCGCTAGGCCTACCCACACAAGTGAGGTATCATTTTTATCGGGAGACGTGGGGGAACGCTGGGTGGAAGGAAATTTGTGGCTCCACTCAGATTCCAGAACTTTCTGTCACCGAAATGTGTGGAAAATGCGTTTTTTTAGACAGAATTTGAGGTTTGCAAAGGATTCTGGGTAACAGAACCTGGTCCGAGCCACACAAGTCACCCCATGTTGGATTCCCCTAGGTCTCTAGTTTTCATAAATGCACAGGTTTGGTAGGTTTCCCTAGGTGGCGGCTGAGCTACAGGCCAAAATCTACAGGTAGGCACTTTGCAAAAAACACCTCTGTTTTCCTTCAAAGATTTGGCTGTGTCCACGTTGCGCTTTGGGGCATTTCCTGTCGCGGGCGCTAGGCCTACCCACACAAGTGAGATATAATTTTTATCGGGAGACGTGGGGGAACGCTGGGTGGACGGAAATTTGTGGCTCCTCTCAGATTCCAGAACTTTCTGCCACAGAAATGTGAGGAACATGTGTTTTTTTAGCCAAATTTTGAGGTTTGCAATGGATTCTGGGTAACAGAACCTGGTCCGAGCCACACAAGTCACCCCATCTTGGATTCCCCTAGGTCTCTAGTTTTCAGAAATGCACAGGTTTGGTAGGTTTCCCTAGGTGGCGGCTGAGTTACAGGCCAAAATCTACAGGTAGGCACTTTGCAAAAAACACGTCTGTTTTCCTTCAAAAATTTGGCTGTGTCCACGTTGCGCTTTGGGGCGTTTCCTGTCGCGGGCGCTAGGCCTACCCACACAAGTGAGGTATCATTTTTATCGGGAGACCTGGGGGAACGCTGGGTGGAAGGAAATTTGTGGCTCCTCTCAGATTCCAGAACTTTCTGCCACAGAAATGAGAGGAACATGTGTTTTTTTAGCAAAAGTTTGAGGTTTGCAATGGATTCTGGGTAACAGAACCTGGTCCGAGCCACACAAGTCACCCCATCTTGGATTCCCCTAGGTCTCTAGTTTTCAGAAATGCACAGGTTTGGTAGGTTTCCCTAGGTGGCGGCTGAGCTACAGGCCAAAATCTACAGGTAGGCACTTTGCAAAAAACACCTCTGTTTTCCTTCAAAAATTTGGCTGTGTCCACGTTGCGCTTTGGGGTGTTTCCTGTCGCGGGCGCTAGGCCTACCCACACAAGTGAGGTATCATTTTTATCGGGAGACGTGGGGGAACGCTGGGTGAAAGGAAATTTGTGGCTCCTCTCAGATTCCAGAACTTTCTGCCACAGAAATGTGAGGAACATGTGTTTTTTTAGCCAAATTTTGAGCTTTGCAATGGATTCTGGGTAACAGAACCTGGTCCGAGCCAAACAAGTCACCCCATCTTGGATTCCCCTAGGTCTCTAGTTTTCAGAAATGTACAGGTTTGGTAGGTTCCCCTACGAGCCGGCTGAGCTAGAGGCCAAAATCTACAGATAGGCACTTTTTTCAATGAAAAAATGTGATGTGTCCACGTTGCGTTTTGGGGTGTCTCCTGTCGCGGGCGCTAGGCCTACCCACACAAGTGAGGTATCATTTTTATCGGGAGACGTAGGGGAACGCTGGGTGGAAGGAAATTTGTGGCTCCACTCAGATTCCAGAAATTTCTGTCACCGAAATGTGTGGAAAATGCGTTTTTTTAGACAGAATTTGAGGTTTGCAAAGGATTCTGGGTAACAGAACCTGGTCCGAGCCACACAAGTCACCCCATGTTGGATTCCCCTAGGTCTCTAGTTTTCAGAAATGCATAGGTTTGGTAGGTTTCCCTAGGTGGCGGCTGAGCTACAGGCCAAAATCTACAGGTAGGCACTTTGCAAAAAACACCTCTGTTTTCCTTCAAAAATTTGGCTGTGTCCACGTTGCGCTTTGGGGCGTTTCCTGTCGCGGGCGCTAGGCCTACCCACACAAGTGAGATATAATTTTTATCGGGAGACGTGGGGGAACGCTGGGTGGAAGGAAATTTGTGGCTCCTCTCAGATTCCAGAACTTTCTGCAACAGAAATGTGAGGAACATGTGTTTTTTTAGCCAAATTTTGAGGTTTGCAATGGATTCTGGGTAACAGAACCTGGTCCGAGCCACACAAGTCACCCCATCTTGGATTCCCCTAGGTCTCTAGTTTTCAGAAATGCACAGGTTTGGTAGGTTTCCCTAGGTGGCGGCTGAGCTACAGGCCAAAATCTACAGGTAGGCACTTTGCAAAAAACACGTCTGTTTTCCTTCAAAAATTTGGCTGTGTCCACGTTGCGCTTTGGGGTGTTTCCTGTCGCGGGCGCTAGGCCTACCCACACAAGTGAGGTATCATTTTTATCGGGAGACGTGGGGGAACGCTGGGAGGAAGGCAATTTGTGGCTCCTCTCAGATTCCAGAACTTTTTGCCACAGAAATGTGAGGAACATGTGTTTTTTTAGCCAAATTTTGAGATTTGCAATGGATTCTGGGTAACAGAACCTGGTCCGAGCCACACAAGTCACCCCATCTTGGATTCCCCTAGGTCTCTAGTTTTCAGAAATGCACAGGTTTGGTAGGTTTCCCTAGGTGGCGGCTGAGCTACAGGCCAAAATCTACAGGTAGGCACTTTGCAAAAAACACCTCTGTTTTCCTTCAAAAATTTGGCTGTGTCCACGTTGCGCTTTGGGGTGTTTCCTGTCGCGGGCGCTAGGCCTACCCACACAAGTGAGGTATAATTTTTATTGGGAGACGTGGGGGAACGCTGGGTGAAAGGAAATTTGTGGCTCCTCTCAGATTCCAGAACTTTCTGCCACAGAAATGTGAGGAACATGTGTTTTTTTAGCCAAATTTTGAGGTTTGCAATGGATTCTGGGTAACAGAACCTGGTCCGAGCCACACAAGTCACCCCATCTTGGATTCCCCTAGGTCTCTAGTTTTCAGAAATGCACAGGTTTGGTAAGTTTCCCTACGAGCCGGCTGAGCTAGAGGCCAAAATCTACAGGTAGGCACTTTTTTCAATGAAAAAATGTGATGTGTCCACGTTGCGTTTTGGGGTGTCTCCTGTCGCGGGCGCTAGGCCTACCCACACAAGTGAGGTATCATTTTTATCGGGAGACGTGGGGGAATGCTGGGTGGAAGGAAATTTGTGGCTCCACTCAGATTCCAGAAATTTCTGTCACCGAAATGTGTGGAAAATGCGTTTTTTTAGAAAGAATTTGAGGTTTGCAAAGGATTCTGGGTAACAGAACCTGGTCCGAGCCACACAAGCCACCCCATGTTGGATTCCCCTAGGTCTCTAGTTTTCAGAAATGCACAGGTTTGGTAGGTTTCCCTTGGTGGCGGCTGAGCTACAGGCCAAAATCTACAGGTAGGCACTTTGCAAAAAACACCTCTGTTTTCCTTCAAAAATTTGGCTGTGTCCACGTTGCGCTTTGGGGCGTTTCCTGTCGCGGGCGCTAGGCCTACCCACACAAGTGAGGTATAATTTTTATCGGGAGACGTGGGGGAACGCTGGGTGGAAGGAAATTTGTGGCTCCTCTCAGATTCCAGAACTTTCTGCCACAGAAATGTGAGGAACATGTGTTTTTTTAGCCAAATTTTGAGGTTTGCAATGGATTCTGGGTAACAGAACCTGGTCCGAGCCACACAAGTCACCCCATCTTGGATTCCCCTAGGTCTCTAGTTTTCAGAAATGCACAGGTTTGGTAGGTTTCCCTAGGTGGCGGCTGAGCTACAGGCCAAAATCTACAGGTAGGCACTTTGCAAAAAACACCTCTGTTTTCCTTAAAAAATTTGGCTGTGTCCACGTTGCGCTTTGGGGCGTTTCCTGTCGCGGGCGCTAGGCCTACCCACACAAGTGAGGTATCATTTTTATCGGGAGACGTGGGGGAACGCTGGGTGGAAGGAAATTTGTGGCTCCTCTCAGATTCCAGAACTTTCTGCCACAGAAATGTGAGGAACATGTGTTTTTTTAGCCAAATTTTGAGGTTTGCAATGGATTCTGGGTAACAGAACCTGGTCCGAGCCACACAAGTCACCCCATCTTGGATTCCCCTAGGTCTCTAGTTTTCAGAAATGCACAGGTTTGGTAGGTTTCCCTAGGTGGCGGCTGAGCTACAGGCCAAAATCTACAGGTAGGCACTTTGCAAAAAACACCTCTGTTTTCCTTCAAAAATTTGGCTGTGTCCACGTTGCGCTTTGGGGTGTTTCCTGTCGCAGGCGCTAGGCCTACCCACACAAGTGAGGTATCATTTTTATCGGGAGACGTGGGGGAACGCTGGGTGGAAGGTAATTTGTGGCTCCTCTCAGATTCCAGATCTTTCTGCCACAGAAATGTGAGGAACATGTGTTTTTTTAGCCAAATTTTGAGGTTTGCAATGGATTCTGGGTAACAGAACCTGGTCCGAGCCACACAAGTCACCCCATCTTGGATTCCCCTAGGTCTCTAGTTTTCAGAAATGCACAGGTTTGGTAGGTTTCCCTAGGTGGCGGCTGAGCTACAGGCCAAAATCTACAGGTAGGCACTTTGCAAAAAACACCTCTGTTTTCCTTAAAAAATTTGGCTGTGTCCACGTTGCGCTTTGGGGCGTTTCCTGTCGCGGGCGCTAGGCCTACCCACACAAGTGAGGTATCATTGTTATCGGGAGACGTGGGGGAACGCTGGGTGGAAGGAAATTTGTGGCTCCTCTCAGATTCCAGAACTTTCTGCCACCGAAATGTGAGGAACATGTGTTTTTTTAGCCAAATTTTGAGGTTTGCAAAGGATTCTGGGTAACAGAACCTGGTCCGAGCCACACAAGTCACCCCATCTTGGATTCCCCTAGGTCTCTAGTTTTCAGGAAATGCACAGGTTTGGTTGGTTTCCTTAGGTGGCGGCTGAGCTACAAGCCAAAATCTACAGGTAGGCACTTTGCAAAAAACACCTCTGTTTTCCTTCAAAAATTTGGCTGTGTCCCCGTTGCGCTTTGGGGCGTTTCCTGTCGCGGGCGCTAGGCCTACCCACACAAGTGAGGTATCATTTTTATCGGGAGATGTGGGGGAACGCTGGGTGAAAGGAAATTTGTGGCTCCTCTCAGATTCCAGAACTTTCTGCCACAGAAATGTGAGGAACATGTGTTTTTTTAGCCAAATTTTGAGGTTTGCAATGGATTCTGGGTAACAGAACCTGGTCCGAGCCACACAAGTCACCCCATCTTGGATTCCCCTAGGTCTCTAGTTTTCAGAAATGCACAGGTTTGGTAGGTTTCCCTAGGTTGCGGCCGAGCTACAGGGCAAAATCTACAGGTAGGCACTTTGCAAAAAACACGTCTGTTTTCCTTAAAAAATTTGGCTGTGTCCACGTTGCGCTTTGGGGCGTTTCCTGTTGCGGGCGCTAGGCCTACCCACACAAGTGAGGTATCATTGTTATCGGGAGACGTGGGGGAACGCTGGGTGGAAGGAAATTTGTGGCTCCTCTCAGATTCCAGAACTTTCTGCCACAGAAATGTGAGGAACATGTGTTTTTTTAGCCAAATTTTGAGGTTTGCAAAGGATTCTGGGTAACAGAACCTGGTCCGAGCCACACAAGTCACCCCATGTTGGATTTCCCTAGGTCTCTAGTTTTCAGAAATGCACAGGTTTGGTAGGTTTCCCTTGGTGGCGGCTGAGCTACAGGCCAAAATCTACAGGTAGGCACTTTGCAAAAAACACCTCTGTTTTCCTTCAAAAATTTGGCTGTGTCCACGTTGCGCTTTGGGGCGTTTCCTGTCGCGGGCGCTAGGCCTACCCACACAAGTGAGGTATAATTTTTATCGGGAGACGTGCGGGAACGCTGGGTGGAAGGAAATTTGTGGCTCCTCTCAGATTCCAGAACTTTCTGCCACAGAAATGTGAGGAACATGTGTTTTTTTAGCCAAATTTTGAGGTTTGCAATGGATTCTGGGTAACAGAACCTGGTCCGAGCCACACAAGTCACCCCATCTTGGATTCCCCTAGGTCTCTAGTTTTCAGAAATGCACAGGTTTGGTAGGTTTCCCTAGGTGGCGGCTGAGCTACAGGCCAAAATCTACAGGTAGGCACTTTGCAAAAAACACCTCTGTTTTCCTTCAAAAATTTGGCTGTGTCCACGTTGCGCTTTGGGGCGTTTCCTGTCGCGGGTGCTAGGCCTACCCACACAAGTGAGGTATCATTTTTATCGGGAGACGTGGGGGAACGCTGGGTGGAAGGAAATTTGTGGCTCCTCTCAGATTCCAGAACTTTCTGCCACAGAAATGTGAGGAACATGTGTTTTTTTAGCCAAATTTTGAGGTTTGCAATGGATTCTGGGTAACAGAACCTGGTCCGAGCCACACAAGTCACCCCATCTTGGATTCCCCTAGGTCTCTAGTTTTCAGAAATGCACAGGTTTGATAGGTTTCCCTAGGTGGCGGCTGAGCTACAGGCCAAAATCTACAGGTAGGCACTTTGCAAAAAACACCTCTGTTTTCCTTCAAAAATGTGGCTGTGTCCACGTTGCGCTTTGGGGTGTTTCCTGTCGCAGGCGCTAGGCCTACCCACACAAGTGAGGTATCATTTTTATCGGGAGACGTGGGGGAACGCTGGGTGGAAGGTAATTTGTGGCTCCTCTCAGATTCCAGAACTTTCTGCCACAGAAATGTGAGGAACATGTGTTTTTTTAGCCAAATTTTGAGGTTTGCAAAGGATTCTGGGTAACAGAACCTGGTCCGAGCCACACAAGTCACCCCATCTTGGATTCCCCTAGGTCTCTAGTTTTCAGGAAATGCACAGGTTTGGTTGGTTTCCTTAGGTGGCGGCTGAGCTACAAGCCAAAATCTACAGGTAGGCACTTTGCAAAAAACACCTCTGTTTTCCTTCAAAAATTTGGCTGTGTCCACGTTGCGCTTTGGGGCGTTTCCTGTCGCGGGCGCTAGGCCTACCCACACAAGTGAGATATCATTTTTATCGGGAGATGTGGGGGAACGCTGGGTGAAAGGAAATTTGTGGCTCCTCTCAGATTCCAGAACTTTCTGCCACAGAAATGTGAGGAACATGTGTTTTTTTAGCCAAATTTTGAGGTTTGCAAAGGATTCTGGGTAACAGAACCTGGTCCGAGCCACACAAGTCACCCCATCTTGGATTCCCCTAGGTCTCTAGTTTTCAGAAATGCACAGGTTCGGTAGGTTTCCCTAGGTGGCGGCTGAGCAACAGGCCAAAATCTACAGATAGGCACTTTGCAAAAAACACCTCTGTTTTCCTTCAAAAATTTGGCTGTGTCCACGTTGCGCTTTGGGGCGTTTCCTGTCGCGGGCGCTAGGCCTACCCACACAAGTGGGGTATCATTTTTATCGGGAGACGTGGGGGAACGCTGGGTGGAAGGTAATTTGTGGCTCCTCTCAGATTCCAGAACTTTCTGCCACAGAAATGTGAGGAACATGTGTTTTTTTAGCCAAATTTTGAGGTTTGCAATGGATTCTGGGTAACAGAACCTGGTCCGAGCCACACACGTCACCCCATCTTGGATTCCCCTAGGTCTCTAGTTTTCAGAAATGCACAGGTTTGGTAGGTTTCCCTAGGTGGCGGTTGAGCTACAGGCCAAAATCTACAGGTAGGCACTTTGCAAAAAACACCTCTGTTTTCCTTCAAAAATGTGGCTGTGTCCACGTTGCGCTTTGGGGCGTTTCCTGTCGCGGGCGCTAGGCCTACCCACACAAGTGAGGTATCATTTTTATCGGGAGATGTGGGGGAACGCTGGGTGAAAGGAAATTTGTGGCTCCTCTCAGATTCCAGAACTTTCTGCCACAGAAATATGAGGAACATGTTTTTTTTTAGCCAAATTTTGAGGTTTGCAATGGATTCTGGGTAACAGAACCTGGTCTGAGCCACACGAGTCACCCCATCTTGGATTCCCCTAGGTCTCTAGTTTTCAGGAAATGCACAGGTTTGGTAGGTTTCCTTAGGAGGCGGCTGAGCTACAAGCCAAAATCTACAGGTAGGCACTTTGCAAAAAACACCTCTGTTTTCCTTCAAAAATCTGGCTGTGTCCACGTTGCGCTTTGGGGCGTTTCCTGTTGCGGGCGCTAGGCCTACCCACACAAGTGAGGTATCATTTTTATCGGGAGACTTGGGGGAACGCTGGGTGGAAGGAAATTTGTGGCTCCTCTCAGATTCCAGAACTTTCTGCCACAGAAATGTGAGGAACATGTGTTTTTTTAGCCAAATTTTGAGGTTTGCAAAGGATTCTGAGTAACAGAACCTGGTCCGAGCCACACAAGTCACCCCATCTTGGATTCCCCTAGGTCTCTAGTTTTCAGAAATGCACAGGTTTGGTAGGTTTCCCTAGGTGGCGGCTGAGCTACAGGCCAAAATCTACAGGTAGGCACTTTGCAAAAAACACCTCTGTTTTCCTTCAAAAATGTGGCTGTGTCCACGTTGCGCTTTGGGGCGTTTCCTGTCACGGGCGCTAGGCCTACCCACACAAGTGAGGTATCATTTGTATCGGGAGACGTGGGGGAACGCTGGGTGAAAGGAAATTTGTGGCTCCTCTCAGATTCCAGAACTTTATGCCACAGAAATGTGAGGAACATGTGTTTTTTTAGACAAATTTTGAGGTTTGCAAAGGATTCTGGGTAACAGAACCTGGTCCGAGCCACACAAGTCACCCCATCTTGGATTCCCCTACGTCCCTAGTTTTCAGAAATGCACAGGTTTGGTAGGTTTCCCTAGGTGGCGCCTGAGCTACAAGCCAAAATCTACAGGTAGGCACTTTGCAAAAAACACCTCTGTTTTCCTTCAAAAATTTGGCTGTGTCCACGTTGCGCTTTGGGGCGTTTCCTGTCGCGGGCGCTAGGCCTACCCACACAAGTGAGGTATCATTGTTATCGGGAGACGTGGGGGAACGCTGGGTGGAAGGAAATTTGTGGCTCCTCTCAGATTCCAGAACTTTCTGCCACAGAAATGTGAGGAACATGTGTTTTTTTAGCCAAATTTTGAGGTTTGCAAAGGATTCTGGGTAACAGAACCTGGTCCGAGCCACACAAGTCACCCCATCTTGGATTCCCCTAGGTCTCTAGTTTTCAGGAAATGCACAGGTTTGGTAGGTTTCCTTAGGTGGCGGCTGAGCTACAAGCCAAAATCTACAGGTAGGCACTTTGCAAAAAACACCTCTGTTTTCCTTCAAAAATGTGGCTGTGTCCACGTTGCTCTTTGGGGCGTTTCCTGTCGCGGGCGCTAGGCCTACCCACACAAGTGAGGTATCATTTTTATCGGGAGATGTGGGGGAACGCTGGGTGAAAGGAAATTTGTGGCTCCTCTCAGATTCCAGAACTTTCTGCCACAGAAATGTGAGGAACATGTGTTTTTTTAGCCAAATTTTGAGGTTTGCAAAGGATTCTGGGTAACAGAACCTGGTCCGAGCCACACAAGTCACCCCATCTTGGATTCCCCTAGGTCTCTAGTTTTCAGAAATGCACAGGTTCGGTAGGTTTCCCTAGGTGGCGGCTGATCTACAGGCCAAAATCTACAGATAGGCACTTTGCAAAAAACACCTCTGTTTTCCTTCAAAAATTTGGCTGTGTCCACGTTGCACTTTGGGGCGTTTCCTGTTGCGGGCGCTAGGCCTACCCACACAAGTGAGGTATCATTTTTATCGGGAGACTTGGGGGAACGCTGGGTGGAAGGAAATTTGTGGCTCCTCTCAGATTCCAGAACTTTCTGCCACAGAAATGTGAGGAACATGTGTTTTTTTAGCCAAATTTTGAGGTTTGCAAAGGATTCTGAGTAACAGAACCTGGTCCGAGCCACACAAGTCACCCCATCTTGGATTCCCCTAGGTCTCTAGTTTTCAGAAATGCACAGGTTTGGTAGGTTTCCCTAGGTGGCGGCTGAGCTACAAGCCAAAATCTACAGGTAGGCACTTTGCAAAAAACACCTCTGTTTTCCTTCAAAAATTTGGCTGTGTCCACGTTGCGCTTTGGGGCGTTTCCTGTCACGGGCGCTAGGCCTACCCACACAAGTGAGGTATCATTTTTATCGGGAGACGTGGGGGAATGCTGGGTGGAAGGAAATTTGTGGCTCCTCTCAGATTCCAGAACTTTCTGCCACAGAAATGTGAGGAACATGATTTTTTTAGCCAAATTTTGAGGTTTGCAATGGATTCTGGGTAACAGAACCTGGTCTGAGCCACACGAGTCACCCCATCTTGGATTCCCCTAGGTCTCTAGTTTTCAGAAATGCACAGGTTTGGTAGGTTTCCCTAGGTGGCGGCTGAGCTACAAGCCAAAATCTACAGGTAGGCACTTTGCAAAAAACACCTCTGTTTTCCTTCAAAAATTTGGCTGTGTCCACGTTGCGCTTTGGGGCGTTTCCTGTCACGGGCGCTAGGCCTACCCACACAAGTGAGGTATCATTTTTATCGGGAGACGTGGGGGAATGCTGGGTGGAAGGAAATTTGTGGCTCCTCTCAGATTCCAGAACTTTCTGCCACAGAAATGTGAGGAACATGAGTTTTTTTAGCCAAATTTTGAGGTTTGCAATGGATTCTGGGTAACAGAACCTGGTCTGAGCCACACGAGTCACCCCATCTTGGATTCCCCTAGGTCTCTAGTTTTCAGAAATGCACAGGTTTGGTAGGTTTCCCTAGGTGGCGGCTGAGCTACAGGCCAAAATCTACAGGTAGGCACTTTGCAAAAAACACCTCTGTTTTCCTTAAAAAATGTGGCTGTGTCCACGTTGCGCTTTGGGGCGTTTCCTGTCACGGGCGCTAGGCCTACCCACACAAGTGAGGTATCATTTGTATCGGGAGACGTGGGGGAACGCTGGGTGAAAGGAAATTTGTGGCTCCTCTCAGATTCCAGAACTTTATGCCACAGAAATGTGAGGAACATGTGTTTTTTTAGACAAATTTTGAGGTTTGCAAAGGATTCTGGGTAACAGAACCTGGTCCGAGCCACACAAGTCACCCCATCTTGGATTCCCCTACGTCCCTAGTTTTCAGAAATGCACAGGTTTGGTAGGTTTCCCTAGGTGGCGGCTGAGCTACAAGCCAAAATCTACAGGTAGGCACTTTGCAAAAAACACCTCTGTTTTCCTTCAAAAATTTGGCTGTGTCCACGTTGCGCTTTGGGGCGTTTCCTGTCGCGGGCGCTAGGCCTACCCACACAAGTGAGGTATCATTGTTATCGGGAGACGTGGGGGAACGCTGGGTGGAAGGAAATTTGTGGCTCCTCTCAGATTCCAGAACTTTCTGCCACAGAAATGTGAGGAACATGTGTTTTTTTAGCCAAATTTTGAGGTTTGCAAAGGATTCTGGGTAACAGAACCTGGTCCGAGCCACACAAGTCACCCCATCTTGGATTCCCCTAGGTCTCTAGTTTTCAGGAAATGCACAGGTTTGGTAGGTTTCCTTAGGTGGCGGCTGAGCTACAAGCCAAAATCTACAGGTAGGCACTTTGCAAAAAACACCTCTGTTTTCCTTCAAAAATGTGGCTGTGTCCACGATGCTCTTTGGGGCGTTTCCTGTCGCGGGCGCTAGGCCTACCCACACAAGTGAGGTATCATTTTTATCGGGAGATGTGGGGGAACGCTGGGTGAAAGGAAATTTGTGGCTCCTCTCAGATTCCAGAACTTTCTGCCACAGAAATGTGAGGAACATGTGTTTTTTTAGCCAAATTTTGAGGTTTGCAAAGGATTCTGGGTAACAGAACCTGGTCCGAGCCACACAAGTCACCCCATCTTGGATTCCCCTAGGTCTCTAGTTTTCAGAAATGCACAGGTTCGGTAGGTTTCCCTAGGTGGCGGCTGATCTACAGGCCAAAATCTACAGATAGGCACTTTGCAAAAAACACCTCTGTTTTCCTTCAAAAATTTGGCTGTGTCCACGTTGCACTTTGGGGCGTTTCCTGTTGCGGGCGCTAGGCCTACCCACACAAGTGAGGTATCATTTTTATCGGGAGACTTGGGGGAACGCTGGGTGGAAGGAAATTTGTGGCTCCTCTCAGATTCCAGAACTTTCTGCCACAGAAATGTGAGGAACATGTGTTTTTTTAGCCAAATTTTGAGGTTTGCAAAGGATTCTGAGTAACAGAACCTGGTCCGAGCCACACAAGTCAACCCATCTTGGATTCCCCTAGGTCTCTAGTTTTCAGAAATGCACAGGTTTGGTAGGTTTCCCTAGGTGGCGGCTGAGCTACAAGCCAAAATCTACAGGTAGGCACTTTGCAAAAAACACCTCTGTTTTCCTTCAAAAATTTGGCTGTGTCCACGTTGCGCTTTGGGGCGTTTCCTGTCACGGGCGCTAGGCCTACCCACACAAGTGAGGTATCATTTTTATCGGGAGACGTGGGGGAATGCTGGGTGGAAGGAAATTTGTGGCTCCTCTCAGATTCCAGAACTTTCTGCCACAGAAATGTGAGGAACATGAGTTTTTTTAGCCAAATTTTGAGGTTTGCAATGGATTCTGGGTAACAGAACCTGGTCTGAGCCACACGAGTCACCCCATCTTGGATTCCCCTAGGTCTCTAGTTTTCAGAAATGCACAGGTTTGGTAGGTTTCCCTAGGTGGCGGCTGAGCTACAGGCCAAAATCTACAGGTAGGCACTTTGCAAAAAACACCTCTGTTTTCCTTCAAAAATGTGGCTGTGTCCACGTTGCGCTTTGGGGCGTTTCCTGTCACGGGCGCTAGGCCTACCCACACAAGTGAGGTATCATTTGTATCGGGAGACGTGGGGGAACGCTGGGTGAAAGGAAATTTGTGGCTCCTCTCAGATTCCAGAACTTTATGCCACAGAAATGTGAGGAACATGTGTTTTTTTAGCCAAATTTTGAGGTTTGCAAAGGATTCTGGGTAACAGAACCTGGTCCGAGCCACACAAGTCACCCCATCTTGGATTCCCCTACGTCCCTAGTTTTCAGAAATGCACAGGTTTGGTAGGTTTCCCTAGGTGGCGGCTGAGCTACAAGGCAAAATCTACAGGTAGGCACTTTGCAAAAAACACCTCTGTTTTCCTTAAAAAATGTGGCTGTGTCCACGTTGCGCTTTGGGGCGTTTCCTGTCGCGGGCGCTAGGCCTACCCACACAAGTGAGGTATCATTGTTATCGGGAGACGTGGGGGAACGCTGGGTGGAAGGAAATTTGTGGCTCCTCTCAGATTCCAGAACTTTCTGCCACAGAAATGTGAGGAACATGTGTTTTTTTAGCCAAATTTTGAGGTTTGCAAAGGATTCTGGGTAACAGAACCTGGTCCGAGCCACACAAGTCACCCCATCTTGGATTCCCCTAGGTCTCTAGTTTTCAGGAAATGCACAGGTTTGGTAGGTTTCCTTAGGTGGCGGCTGAGCTACAAGCCAAAAACTACAGGTAGGCACTTTGCAAAAAACACCTCTGTTTTCCTTCAAAAATGTGGCTGTGTCCACGTTGCTCTTTGGGGCTTTTCCTGTCGCGGGCGCTATGCCTACCCACACAAGTGGGGTATCATTTTTATCGGGAGACGTGGGGGAACGCTGGGTGGAAGGAAATTTGTGGCTCCTCTCAGATTCCAGAACTTTCTGCCACAGAAATGTGAGGAACATGTGTTTTTTTAGCCAAATTTTGAGGTTTGCAAAGGATTCTGGGTAACAGAACCTGGTCCGAGCCACACACGTCACCCCATCTTGGATTCCCCTAGGTCTCTAGTTTTCAGAAATGCACAGGTTTGGTAGGTTTCCCTAGGTGGCGGCTGAGCTACAGGCCAAATTCTACAGGTAGGCACTTTGCAAAAAACACGTCTGTTTTCCTTCAAAAATTTGGCTGTGTCCACGTTGCGCTTTGGGGCGTTTCCTGTCGCGGGCGCTAGGCCTACCCACACAAGTGAGGTATCATTGTTATCGGGAGACGTGGGGGAACGCTGGGTGGAAGGAAATTTGTGGCTCCTCTCAGATTCCAGAACTTTCTGCCACAGAAATGTGAGGAACATGTGTTTTTTTAGGCAAATTTTGAGGTTTGCAAAGGATTCTGGGTAACAGAACCTGGTCCGAGCCACACAAGTCACCCCATCTTGGATTCCCCTAGGTCTCTAGTTTTCAGGAAATGCACAGGTTTGGTAGGTTTCCTTAGGAGGCGGCTGAGCTACAAGCCAAAATCTACAGGTAGGCACTTTGCAAAAAACACCTCTGTTTTCCTTAAAATATGTGGCTGTGTCCACGTTGCGCTTTGGGGCGTTTCCTGTTGCGGGCGCTAGGCCTACCCACACAAGTGAGGTATCATTTTTATCGGGAGACTTGGGGGAACACTGGGTGGAAGGAAATTTGTGGCTCCTCTCAGATTCCAGAACTTTCTGCCACAGAAATGTGAGGAACATGTGTTTTTTTAGCCAAATTTTGAGGTTTGCCAAGGATTCTGAGTAACAGAACCTGGTCCGAGCCACAAAAGTCACCCCATCTTGGATTCCCCTAGGTCTCTAGTTTTCAGAAATGCACAGGTTTGGTAGGTTTCCCTAGGTGGCGGCTGAGCTACAGGCCAAAATCTACAAGTAGGCACTTTGCAAAAAACACCTCTGTTTTCCTTAAAAAATTTGGCTGTGTCCACGTTGCGCTTTGGGGCGTTTCCTGTCGCGGGCGCTAGGCCTACCCACACAAGTGAGGTATCATTGTTATCGGGAGACGTGGGGGAACGCTGGGTGGAAGGAAATTTGTGGCTCCTCTCAGATTCCAGAACTTTCTGCCACAGAAATGTGAGGAACATGTGTTTTTTTAGCCAAATTTTGAGGTTTGCAAAGGATTCTGGGTAACAGAACCTGGTCCGAGCCACACAAGTCACCCCATCTTGGATTCCCCTAGGTCTCTAGTTTTCAGGAAATGCACAGGTTTGGTAGGTTTCCTTAGGAGGCGGCTGAGCTACAAGCCAAAATCTACAGGTAGGCACTTTGCAAAAAACACCTCTGTTTTCCTTAAAAAATTTGGCTGTGTCCACGTTGCGCTTTGGGGCGTTTCCTGTTGCGGGCGCTAGGCCTACCCACACAAGTGAGGTATCATTTTTATCGGGAGACTTGGGGGAACACTGGGTGGAAGGAAATTTGTGGCTCCTCTCAGATTCCAGAACTTTCTGCCACAGAAATGTGAGGAACATGTGTTTTTTTAGCCAAATTTTGAGGTTTGCCAAGGATTCTGAGTAACAGAACCTGGTCCGAGCCACAAAAGTCACCCCATCTTGGATTCCCCTAGGTCTCTAGTTTTCAGAAATGCACAGGTTTGGTAGGTTTCCCTAGGTGGCGGCTGAGCTACAGGCCAAAATCTACAGGTAGGCACTTTGCAAAAAACACATCTGTTTTCCTTCAAAAATGTGGCTGTGTCCACGTTGCGCTTTGGGGCGTTTCCTGTCGCGGGCGCTAGGCCTACCCACACAAGTGAGGTATCATTTTTATCGGGAGATGTGCGGGAACGCTGGGTGAAAGGAAATTTGTGGCTCCTCTCAGATTCCAGAACTTTATGCCATAGAAATGTGAGGAACATGTGTTTTTTTAGCCAAATTTTGAGGTTTGCATAGGATTCTGGGTAACAGAACCTGGTCCGAGCCACACAAGTCACCCCATCTTGGATTCCCCTACGTCCCTAGTTTTCAGAAATGCACAGGTTTGGTAGGTTTCCCTAGGTGGCGGCTGAGCTACAAGCCAAAATCTACAGGTAGGCACTTTGCAAAAAACACCTCTGTTTTCCTTCAAAAATTTGGCTGTGTCCACGTTGCGCTTTGGGGCGTTTCCTGTTGCGGACGCTAGGCCTACCCACACAAGTGAGGTATCATTTTTATCGGGAGACGTGGGGGAACGCTGGGTGGAAGGAAATTTGTGGCTCCTCTCAGATTCCAGAACTTTCTGCCACAGAAATGTGAGGAACATGTGTTTTTTTAGCCAAATGTTGAGGTTTGCAAAGGATTCTGAGTAACAGAACCTGGTCCGAGCCACACAAGTCACCCCATCTTGGATTCCCCTAGGTCTCTAGTTTTCAGAAATGCACAGGTTTGGTAGGTTTCCCTAGCTGGCGGCTGAGCTACAAGCCAAAATCTACAGGTAGGCACTTTTTTCAATGAAAAAATGTGATGTGTCCACGTTGCGTTTTGGGGTGTGTCCTGTCGCGGGCGCTATGCCTACCCACACAAGTGAGGTATCATTTTTATCGGGAGACGTGGAGGAACGCTGGGTGGAAGGAAATTTGTGGCTCCACTCAGATTCCAGAACTTTCTGTCACCGAAATGTGTGGAAAATGCATTTTTTTAGACAGAATTTGAGGTTTGCAAAGGATTCTGGGTAACAGAACCTGGTCCGAGCCACACAAGTCACCCCATGTTGGATTCCCCTAGGTCTCTAGTTTTCAGAAATGCACAGGTTTGGTAGGTTTCCCTAGGTGGCGGCTGAGCTACAGGCCAAAATCTACAGGTAGGCACTTTGCAAAAAACACCTCTGTTTTCCTTCAAAAATTTGGCTGTGTCCACGTTGGGCTTTGGTACGTTTCTTGTCGCGGGCGCTAGGCCTACCCACACAAGTGAGGTATAATTTTTATCGGGAGACGTGGGGGAACGCTGGGTGGAAGGAAATTTGTGGCTCCTCTCAGATTCCAGAACTTTCTGCCACAGAAATGTGAGGAACATGTGTTTTTTTAGCCAAATTTTGAGGTTTGCAATGGATTCTGGGTAACAGAACCTGGTCCGAGCCACACAAGTCACCCCATCTTGGATTCCCCTGGGTCTCTAGTTTTCAGAAATGCACAGGTTTGGTAGGTTTCCCTAGGTGGCGGCTGAGCTACAGGCCAAAATCTACAGGTAGGCACTTTGCAAAAATCACGTCTGTTTTCCTTCAAAAATTTGGCTGTGACCACGTTGCGCTTTGGGGCGTTTCCTGTCGCGGGCGCCAGGCCTACCCACACAAGTGAGGTATCATTTTTATCGGGAGACGTGGGGGAACGCTGGGTGGAAGGAAATTTGTGGCTCCTCTCAGATTCCAGAACTTTCTGCCACAGAAATGTGAGGAACATGTGTTTTTTTAGCCAAATTTTGAGGTTTGCAATGGATTCTGGGTAACAGAACCTGGTCCGAGCCACACAAGTCACCCCATCTTGGATTCCCCTAGGTCTCTAGTTTTCAAAAATGCACAGGTTTGGTAGGTTTCCCTAGGTGGCGGCTGAGCTACAGGCCAAAATCTACAGGTAGGCACTTTGCAAAAAACACCTCTGTTTTCCTTCAAAAATTTGGCTGTGTCCACGTGGCACTTTGGGGCGTTTCCTGTCGCGGGCGCTATGCCTACCCACACAAGTGGGGTATCATTTTTATCGGGAGACGTGGGGGAACGCTGGGTGGAAGGAAATTTGTGGCTCCTCTCAGATTCCAGAACTTTCTGCCACAGAAATGTGAGGAACATGTGTTTTTTTAGCCAAATTTTGAGGTTTGCAAAGGATTCTGGGTAACAGAACCTGGTCCGAGCCACACACGTCACCCCATCTTGGATTCCCCTAGGTCTCTAGTTTTCAGAAATGCACAGGTTTGGTAGGTTTCCCTAGGTGGCGGCTGAGCTACAGGCCAAATTCTACAGGTAGGCACTTTGCAAAAAACACGTCTGTTTTCCTTAAAAAATTTGGCTGTGTCCACGTTGCGCTTTGGGGCGTTTCCTGTCGCGGGCGCTAGGCCTACCCACACAAGTGAGGTATCATTGTTATAGGGAGACGTGGGGGAACGCTGGGGTGAAGGAAATTTGTGGCTCCTCTCAGATTCCAGAACTTTCTGCCACAGAAATGTGAGGAACATGTGTTTTTTTAGCCAAATTTTGAGGTTTGCAAAGGATTCTGGGTAACAGAACCTGGTCCGAGCCACACAAGTCACCCCATCTTGGATTCCCCTAGGTCTCTAGTTTTCAGGAAATGCACAGGTTTGGTAGGTTTCCTTAGGAGGCGGCTGAGCTACAAGCCAAAATCTACAGGTAGGCACTTTGCAAAAAACACCTCTGTTTTCCTGAAAAAATTTGGCTGTGTCCACGTTGCGCTTTGGGGCGTTTCCTATTGCGGGCGCTAGGCCTACCCACACAAGTGAGGTATCATTTTTATCGGGAGACTTGGGGGAACACTGGGTGGAAGGAAATTTGTGGCTCCTCTCAGATTCCAGAACTTTCTGCCACAGAAATGTGAGGAACATGTGTTTTTTTAGCCAAATTTTGAGGTTTGCCAAGGATTCTGAGTAACAGAACCTGGTCCGAGCCACAAAAGTCACCCCATCTTGGATTCCCCTATGTCTCTAGTTTTCAGAAATGCACAGGTTTGGTAGGTTTCCCTAGGTGGCGGCTGAGCTACAGGCCAAAATCTACAGGTAGGCACTTTGCAAAAAACACCTCTGTTTTCCTTCAAAAATTTGGCTGTGTCCACGTTGCACTTTGGGGCGTTTCCTGTCGCGGGCGCTATGCCTACCCACACAATTGGGGTATCATTTTTATCGGGAGACGTGGGGGAACGCTGGGTGGAAGGAAATTTGTGGCTCCTCTCAGATTCCAGAACTTTCTGCCACAGAAATGTGAGGAACATGTGTTTTTTTAGCCATTTTTGAGGTTTGCAAAGGATTCTGGGTAACAGAACCTGGTCCGAGCCACACACGTCACCCCATCTTGGATTCCCCTAGGTCTCTAGTTTTCAGAAATGCACAGGTTTGGTAGGTTTCCCTAGGTGGCGGCTGAGCTACAGGCCAAATTCTACAGGTAGGCACTTTGCAAAAAACACATCTGTTTTCCTTCAAAAATTTGGCTGTGTCCACATTGCGCTTTGGGGCGTTTCCTGTCGCGGGCGCTAGGCCTACCCACACAAGTGAGGTATCATTGTTATCGGGAGACGTGGGGGAACGCTGGGTGGAAGGAAATTTGTGGCTCCTCTCAGATTCCAGAACTTTCTGCCACAGAAATGTGAGGAACATGTGTTTTTTTAGCCAAATTTTGAGGTTTGCAAAGGATTCTGGGTAACAGAACCTGGTCCGAGCCACACAAGTCACCCCATCTTGGATTCCCCTAGGTCTCTAGTTTTCAGGAAATGCACAGGTTTGGTAGATTTCCTTAGGAGGCGGCTGAGCTACAAGCCAAAATCTACAGGTAGGCACTTTGCAAAAAACACCTCTGTTTTCCTTAAAAAATTTGGCTGTGTCCACGTTGCGCTTTGGGGCGTTTCCTGTTGCGGGCGCTAGGCCTACCCACACAAGTGAGGTATCATTTTTATCGGGAGACGTGGAGGAACGCTGGGTGGAAGGAAATTTGTGGCTCCACTCAGATTCCAGAACTTTCTGTCACCGAAATGTGTGGAAAATGCGTTTTTTTAGACAGAATTTGAGGTTTGCAAAGGATTCTGGGTAACAGAACCTGGTCCGAGCCACACAAGTCACCCCATGTTGGATTCCCCTAGGTCTCTAGTTTTCAGAAATGCACAGGTTTGGTAGGTTTCCCTAGGTGGCGGCTGAGCTACAGGCCAAAATCTACAGGTAGGCACTTTGCAAAAAACACCTCTGTTTTCCTTCAAAAATTTGGCTGTGTCCACGTTGCGCTTTGGTGCGTTTCTTGTCGCGGGCGCTAGGCCTACCCACACAAGTGAGGTATAATTTTTATCGGGAGACGTGGGGGAACGCTGGGTGGAAGGAAATTTGTGGCTCCTCTCAGATTCCAGAACTTTCTGCCACAGAAATGTGAGGAACATGTGTTTTTTTAGCCAAATTTTGAGGTTTGCAAAGGATTCTGGGTAACAGAACCTGGTCCGAGCCACACAAGTCACCCCATCTTGGATTCCCCTAGGTCTCTAGTTTTCAGGAAATGCACAGGTTTGGTAGGTTTCCTTAGGAGGCGGCTGAGCTACAAGCCAAAATCTACAGGTAGGCACTTTGCAAAAAACACCTCTGTTTTCCTTAAAAAATTTGGCTGTGTCCACGTTGCGCTTTGGGGCGTTTCCTGTTGCGGGCGCTAGGCCTACCCACACAAGTGAGGTATCATTTTTATCGGGAGACTTGGGGGAACACTGGGTGGAAGGAAATTTGTGGCTCCTCTCAGATTCCAGAACTTTCTGCCACAGAAATGTGAGGAACATGTGTTTTTTTAGCCAAATTTTGAGGTTTGCCAAGGATTCTGAGTAACAGAACCTGGTCCGAGCCACAAAAGTCACCCCATCTTGGATTCCCCTAGGTCTCTAGTTTTCAGAAATGCACAGGTTTGGTAGGTTTCCCTAGGTGGCGGCTGAGCTACAGGCCAAAATCTACAGGTAGGCACTTTGCAAAAAACACCTCTGTTTTCCTTAAAAAATGTGGCTGTGTCCACGTTGCGCTTTGGGGCGTTTCCTGTCGCGGGCGCTAGGCCTACCCACACAAGTGAGGTATCATTTTTATCGGGAGATGTGGGGGAACGCTGGGTGAAAGGAAATTTGTGGCTCCTCTCAGATTCCAGAACTTTATGCCATAGAAATGTGAGGAACATGTGTTTTTTTAGCCAAATGTTGAGGTTTGCAAAGGATTCTGGGTAACAGAACCTGGTCCGAGCCACACAAGTCACCCCATCTTGGATTCCCCTACGTCCCTAGTTTTCAGAAATGCACAGGTTTGGTAGGTTTCCCTAGGTGGCGGCTGAGCTACAAGCCAAAATCTACAGGTAGACACTTTGCAAAAAACACCTCTGTTTTCCTTCAAAAATTTGGCTGTGTCCACGTTGCGCTTTGGGGCGTTTCCTGTTGCGGACGCTAGGCCTACCCACACAAGTGAGGTATAATTTTTATCGGGAGACGTGGGGGAACGCTGGGTGGAAGGAAATTTGTGGCTCCTCTCAGATTCCAGAACTTTCTGCCACAGAAATGTGAGGAACATGTGTTTTTTTAGCCAAATTTTGAGGTTTGCAAAGGATTCTGAGTAACAGAACCTGGTCCGAGCCACACAAGTCACCCCATCTTGGATTCCCCTAGGTCTCTAGTTTTCAGAAATGCACAGGTTTGGTAGGTTTCCCTAGCTGGCGGCTGAGCTACAAGCCAAAATCTACAGGTAGGCACTTTTTTCAATGAAAAAATGTGATGTGTCCACGTTGCGTTTTGGGGTGTGTCCTGTCGCGGGCGCTATGCCTACCCACACAAGTGAGGTATCATTTTTATCGGGAGACGTGGAGGAACGCTGGGTGGAAGGAAATTTGTGGCTCCACTCAGATTCCAGAACTTTCTGTCACCGAAATGTGTGGAAAATGCATTTTTTTAGACAGAATTTGAGGTTTGCAAAGGATTCTGGGTAACAGAACCTGGTCCGAGCCACACAAGTCACCCCATGTTGGATTCCCCTAGGTCTCTAGTTTTCAGAAATGCACAGGTTTGGTAGGTTTCCCTAGGTGGCGGCTGAGCTACAGGCCAAAATCTACAGGTAGGCACTTTGCAAAAAACACCTCTGTTTTCCTTCAAAAATTTGGCTGTGTCCACGTTGCGCTTTGGTGCGTTTCTTGTCGCGGGCGCTAGGCCTACCCACACAAGTGAGGTATAATTTTTATCGGGAGACGTGGGGGAACGCTGGGTGGAAGGAAATTTGTGGCTCCTCTCAGATTCCAGAACTTTCTGCCACAGAAATGTGAGGAACATGTGTTTTTTTAGCCAAATTTTGAGGTTTGCAATGGATTCTGGGTAACAGAACGTGGTCCGAGCCACACAAGTCACCCCATCTTGGATTCCCCTAGGTCTCTAGTTTTCAGAAATGCACAGGTTTGGTATGTTTCCCTAGCTGGCGGCTGAGCTACAAGCCAAAATCTACAGGTAGGCACTTTTTTCAATGAAAAAATGTGATGTGTCCACGTTGCGTTTTGGGGTGTGTCCTGTCGCGGGCGCTATGCCTACCCACACAAGTGAGGT
This sequence comes from Pleurodeles waltl, assembly GCF_031143425.1. NCBI lineage: Eukaryota > Metazoa > Chordata > Amphibia > Caudata > Salamandridae > Pleurodeles > Pleurodeles waltl. The sequence goes on from NC_090437.1 coordinate 212,296,876, forward strand.
ATCATTTTTATCGGGAGACGTGGAGGAACGCTGGGTGGAAGGAAATTTGTGGCTCCACTCAGATTCCAGAACTTTCTGTCACCGAAATGTGTGGAAAATGCGTTTTTTTAGACAGAATTTGAGGTTTGCAAAGGATTCTGGGTAACAGAACCTGGTCCGAGCCACACAAGTCACCCCATGTTGGATTCCCCTAGGTCTCTAGTTTTCAGAAATGCACAGGTTTGGTAGGTTTCCCTAGGTGGCGGCTGAGCTACAGGCCAAAATCTACAGGTAGGCACTTTGCAAAAAACACCTCTGTTTTCCTTCAAAAATTTGGCTGTGTCCACGTTGCGCTTTGGTGCGTTTCTTGTCGCGGGCGCTAGGCCTACCCACACAAGTGAGGTATAATTTTTATCGGGAGACGTGGGGGAACGCTGGGTGGAAGGAAATTTGTGGCTCCTCTCAGATTCCAGAACTTTCTGCCACAGAAATGTGAGGAACATGTGTTTTTTTAGCCAAATTTTGAGGTTTGCAATGGATTCTGGGTAACAGAACCTGGTCCGAGCCACACAAGTCACCCCATCTTGGATTCCCCTAGGTCTCTAGTTTTCAGAAATGCACAGGTTTGGTAGGTTTCCCTAGGTGGCGGCTGAGCTACAGGCCAAAATCTACAGGTAGGCACTTTGCAAAAATCACGTCTGTTTTCCTTCAAAAATTTGGCTGTGTCCACGTTGCACTTTGGGGCGTTTCCTGTCGCGGGCGCTATGCCTACCCACACAAGTGGGGTATCATTTTTATCGGGAGACGTGGGGGAACGCTGGGTGGAAGGAAATTTGTGGCTCCTCTCAGATTCCAGAACTTTCTGCTACAGAAATGTGAGGAACATGTGTTTTTTTAGCCAAATTTTGAGGTTTGCAAAGGATTCTGGGTAACAGAACCTGGTCCGAGCCACACACGTCACCCCATCTTGGATTCCCCTAGGTCTCTAGTTTTCAGAAATGCACAGGTTTGGTAGGTTTCCCTAGGTGGCGGCTGAGCTACAGGCCAAATTCTACAGGTAGGCACTTTGCAAAAAACACGTCTGTTTTCCTTCAAAAATTTGGCTGTGTCCACGTTGCGCTTTGGGGCGTTTCCTGTCGCGGGCGCTAGGCCTACCCACACAAGTGAGGTACCATTGTTATCGGGAGACGTGGGGGAACGCTGGGTGGAAGGAAATTTGTGGCTCCTCTCAGATTCCAGAACTTTCTGCCACAGAAATGTGAGGAACATGTGTTTTTTTAACCAAATTTTGAGGTTTGCAAAGGATTCTGGGTAACAGAACCTGGTCCGAGCCACACAAGTCACCCCATCTTGGATTCCCCTAGGTCTCTAGTTTTCAGGAAATGCACAGGTTTGGTAGGTTTCCTTAGGAGGCGGCTGAGCTACAAGCCAAAATCTACAGGTAGGCACTTTGCAAAAAACACCTCTGTTTTCCTTAAAAAATTTGCTGTGTCCACGTTGCGCTTTGGGGCGTTTCCTGTTGCGGGCGCTAGGCCTACCCACACAAGTGAGGTATCATTTTTATCGGGAGACTTGGGGGAACACTGGGTGCAAGGAAATTTGTGGCTCCTCTCAGATTCCAGAACTTTCTGCCACAGAAATGTGAGGAACATGTGTTTTTTTAGCCAAATTTTGAGGTTTGCCAAGGATTCTGAGTAACAGAACCTGGTCCGAGCCACAAAAGTCACCCCATCTTGGATTCCCCTAGGTCTCTAGTTTTCAGAAATGCACAGGTTTGGTAGGTTTCCCTAGGTGGCGGCTGAGCTACAGGCCAAAATCTACAGGTAGGCACTTTGCAAAAAACACCTCTGTTTTCCTTCAAAAATTTGGCTGTGTCCACGTTGCACTTTGGGGCGTTTCCTGTCGCGGGCACTATGCCTACCCACACAAGTGGGGTATCATTTTTATCGGGAGACGTGGGGGAACGCTGGGTGGAAGGAAATTTGTGGCTCCTCTCAGATTCCAGAACTTTCTGCCACAGAAATGTGAGGAACATGTGTTTTTTTAACCAAATTAGGAGGTTTGCAAAGGATTCTGGGTAACAGAACCTGGTCCGAGCCACACACGTCACCCCATCTTGGATTCCCCTAGGTCTCTAGTTTTCAGAAATGCACAGGTTTGGTAGGTTTCCCTAGGTGGCGGCTGAGCTACAGGCCAAATTCTACAGGTAGGCACTTTGCAAAAAACACGTCTGTTTTCCTTCAAAAATTTGGCTGTGTCCACGTTGCGCTTTGGGGCGTTTCCTGTCGCGGGCGCTAGGCCTACCCACACAAGTGAGGTATCATTTTTATCGGGAGACGTGGGGGAACGCTGGGTGGAAGGAAATTTGTGGCTCCTCTCAGATTCCAGAACTTTCTGCCACAGAAATGTGAGGAACATGTGTTTTTTTAGCCAAATTTTGAGGTTTGCAAAGGATTCTGGGTAACAGAACCTGGTCCGAGCCACACAAGTCACCCCATCTTGGATTCCCCTACGTCCCTAGTTTTCAGAAATGCACAGGTTTGGTAGGTTTCCCTAGCTGGCGGCTGAGCTACAAGCCAAAATCTACAGGTAGGCACTTTTTTCAATGAAAAAATGTGATGTGTCCACGTTGCGTTTTGGGGTGTGTCCTGTCGCGGGCGCTATGCCTACCCACACAAGTGAGGTATAATTTTTATCGGGAGACGTGGAGGAACGCTGGGTGGAAGGAAATTTGTGGCTCCACTCAGATTCCCGAACTTTCTGTCACCGAAATGTGTGGAAAATGCGTTTTTTTAGACAGAATTTGAGGTTTGCAAAGGATTCTGGGTAACAGAACCTGGTCCGAGCCACACAAGTCACCCCATGTTGGATTCCCCTAGGTCTCTAGTTTTCAGAAATGCACAGGTTTGGTAGGTTTCCCTAGGTGGCGGCTGAGCTACAAGCCAAAATCTACAGGTAGGCACTTTTTTCAATGAAAAAATGTGATGTGTCCACGTTGCGTTTTGGGGTGTGTCCTGTCGCGGGCGCTATGCCTACCCACACAAGTGAGGTATCATTTTTATCGGGAGATGTGGAGGAACGCTGGGTGGAAGGAAATTTGTGGCTCCACTCAGATTCCAGAACTTTCTGTCACCGAAATGTGTGGAAAATGCGTTTTTTTAGACAGAATTTGAGGTTTGCAAAGGATTCTGGGTAACAGAACCTGGTCCGAGCCACACAAGTCACCCCATGTTGGATTCCCCTAGGTCTCTAGTTTTCAGAAATGCACAGGTTTGGTAGGTTTCCCTAGGTGGCGGCTGAGCTACAGGCCAAAATCTACAGGTAGGCACTTTGCAAAAAACAACTCTGTTTTCCTTCAAAAATTTGGCTGTGTCCACGTTGCGCTTTGGTGCGTTTCTTGTCGCGGGCGCTAGGCCTACCCACACAAGTGAGGTATAATTTTTATCGGGAGACGTGGGGGAACGCTGGGTGGAAGGAAATTTGTGGCTCCTCTCAGATTCCAGAACTTTCTGCCACAGAAATGTGAGGAACATGTGTTTTTTTAGCCAAATTTTGAGGTTTGCAATGGATTCTGGGTAACAGAACGTGGTCCGAGCCACACAAGTCACCCCATCTTGGATTCCCCTAGGTCTCTAGTTTTCAGAAATGCACAGGTTTGGTAGGTTTCCCTAGGTGGCGGCTGAGCTACAGGCCAAAATCTACAGGTAGGCACTTTGCAAAAAACACCTCTGTTTTCCTTCAAAAATTTGGCTGTGTCCACGTTGCGCTTTGGTGCGTTTCTTGTCGCGGGCGCTAGGCCTACCCACACAAGTGAGGTATAATTTTTATCGGGAGACGTGGGGGAACGCTGGGTGGAAGGACATTTGTGGCTCCTCTCAGATTCCAGAACTTTCTGCCACAGAAATGTGAGGAACATGTGTTTTTTTAGCCAAATTTTGAGGTTTGCAATGGATTCTGGGTAACAGAACTTGGTCCGAGCCACACAAGTCACCCCATCTTGGATTCCCCTAGGTCTCTAGTTTTCAGAAATGCACAGGTTTGGTAGGTTTCCCTAGGTGGCGGCTGAGCTACAGGCCAAAATCTATAGGTAGGCACTTTGCAAAAATCACGTCTGTTTTCCTTCAAAAATTTGGCTGTGTCCACGTTGCACTTTGGGGCGTTTCCTGTCGCGGGCGCTATGCCTACCCACACAAGTGGGGTATCATTTTTATCGGGAGACGTGGGGAAACGCTGGGTGGAAGGAAATTTGTGGCTCCTCTCAGATTCCAGAACTTTCTGCCACAGAAATGTGAGGAACATATGTTTTTTTAGCCAAATTTTGAGGTTTGCAAAGGATTCTGGGTAACAGAACCTGGTCCGAGCCACACACGTCACCCCATCTTGGATTCCCCTAGGTCTCTAGTTTTCAGAAATGCACAGGTTTGGTAGGTTTCCCTAGGTGGCGGCTGAGCTACAGGCCAAATTCTACAGGTAGGCACTTTGCAAAAAACACGTCTGTTTTCCTTCAAAAATTTGGCTGTGTCCACGTTGCGCTTTGGGGCGTTTCCTGTCGCGGGCGCTAGGCCTACCCACACAAGTGAGGTATCATTGTTATCGGGAGACGTGGGGGAACGCTGGGTGGAAGGAAATTTGTGGCTCCTCTCAGATTCCAGAACTTTCTGCCACAGAAATGTGAGGAACATGTGTTTTTTTAGCCAAATTTTGAGGTTTGCAAAGGATTCTGGGTAACAGAACCTGGTCCGAGCCACAAAAGTCACCCCATCTTGGATTCCCCTAGGTCTCTAGTTTTCAGAAATGCACAGGTTTGGTAGGTTTCCCTAGGTGGCGGCTGAGCTACAGGCCAAAATCTACAGGTAGGCACTTTGCAAAAAACACCTCTGTTTTCCTTCAAAAATTTGGCTGTGTCCACGTTGCACTTTGGGGCGTTTCCTGTCGCGGGCACTATGCCTACCCACACAAGTGGGGTATCATTTTTATCGGGAGACGTGGGGGAACGCTGGGTGGAAGGAAATTTGTGGCTCCTCTCAGATTCCAGAACTTTCTGCCACAGAAATGTGAGGAACATGTGTTTTTTTAACCAAATTAGGAGGTTTGCAAAGGATTCTGGGTAACAGAACCTGTTCCGAGCCACACACGTCACCCCATCTTGGATTCCCCTAGGTCTCTAGTTTTCAGAAATGCACAGGTTTGGTAGGTTTCCCTAGGTGGCGGCTGAGCTACAGGCCAAATTCTACAGGTAGGCACTTTGCAAAAAACGCGTCTGTTTTCCTTCAAAAATTTGGCTGTGTCCACGTTGCGCTTTGGGGCGTTTCCTGTCGCGGGCGCTAGGCCTACCCACACAAGTGAGGTATCATTTTTATCGGGAGATGTGGGGGAACGCTGGGTGAAAGGAAATTTGTGGCTCCTCTCAGATTCCAGAACTTTATGCCATAGAAATGTGAGGAACATGTGTTTTTTTAGCCAAATTTTGAGGTTTGCAAAGGATTCTGGGTAACAGAACCTGGTCCGAGCCACACAAGTCACCCCATCTTGGATTCCCCTACGTCCCTAGTTTTCAGAAATGCACAGGTTTGGTAGGTTTCCCTAGGTGGCGGCTGAGCTACAAGCCAAAATCTACAGGTAGGCACTTTGCAAAAAACACCTCTGTTTTCCTTCAAAAATTTGGCTGTGTCCACGTTGCGCTTTGGGGCGTTTCCTGTTGCGGACGCCAGGCCTACCCACACAAGTGAGGTATCATTTTTATCGGGAGACGTGGGGGAACGCTGGGTGGAAGGAAATTTGTGGCTCCTCTCAGATTCCAGAACTTTCTGCCACAGAAATGTGAGGAACATGTGTTTTTTTAGCCAAATTTTGAGGTTTGCAAAGGATTCTGAGTAACAGAACCTGGTCCGAGCCACACAAGTCACCCCATCTTGGATTCCCCTAGGTCTCTAGTTTTCAGAAATGCACAGGTTTGGTAGGTTTCCCTAGCTGGCGGCTGAGCTACAAGCCAAAATCTACAGGTAGGCACTTTTTTCAATGAAAAAATGTGATGTGTCCACGTTGCGTTTTGGGGTGTGTCCTGTCGCGGGCGCTATGCCTACCCACACAAGTGAGGTATCATTTTTATCGGGAGACGTGGAGGAACGCTGGGTGGAAGGAAATTTGTGGCTCCACTCAGATTCCAGAACTTTCTGTCACCGAAATGTGTGGAAAATGCGTTTTTTTAGACAGAATTTGAGGTTTGCAAAGGATTCTGGGTAACAGAACCTGGTCCGAGCCACACAAGTCACCCCATGTTGGATTCCCCTAGGTCTCTAGTTTTCAGAAATGCACAGGTTTGGTAGGTTTCCCTAGGTGGCGGCTGAGCTACAAGCCAAAATCTACAGGTAGGCACTTTTTTCAATGAAAAAATGTGATGTGTCCACGTTGCGTTTTGGGGTGTGTCCTGTCGCGGGCGCTATGCCTACCCACACAAGTGAGGTATCATTTTTATCGGGAGACGTGGAGGAACGCTGGGTGGAAGGAAATTTGTGGCTCCACTCAGATTCCAGAACTTTCTGTCACCGAAATGAGTGGAAAATGCATTTTTTTAGACAGAATTTGAGGTTTGCAAAGGATTCTGGGTAACAGAACCTGGTCCGAGCCACACAAGTCACCCCATGTTGGATTCCCCTAGGTCTCTAGTTTTCAGAAATGCACAGGTTTGGTAGGTTTCCCTAGGTGGCGGCTGAGCTACAGGCCAAAATCTACAGGTAGGCACTTTGCAAAAAACACCTCTGTTTTCCTTCAAAAATTTGGCTGTGTCCACGTTGCACTTTGGTGCGTTTCTTGTCGCGGGCGCTAGGCCTACCCACACAAGTGAGGTATAATTTTTATCGGGAGACGTGGGGGAACGCTGGGTGGAAGGAAATTTGTGGCTCCTCTCAGATTCCAGAACTTTCTGCCACAGAAATGTGAGGAACATGTGTTTTTTTAGCCAAATTTTGAGGTTTGCAATGGATTCTGGGTAACAGAACGTGGTCCGAGCCACACAAGTCACCCCATCTTGGATTCCCCTAGGTCTCTAGTTTTCAGAAATGCACAGGTTTGGTAGGTTTCCCTATCTGGCGGCTGAGCTACAAGCCAAAATCTACAGGTAGGCACTTTTTTCAATGAAAAAATGTGATGTGTCCACGTTGCGTTTTGGGGTGTGTCCTGTCGCGGGCGCTATGCCTACCCACACAAGTGAGGTATCATTTTTATCGGGAGACGTGGAGGAACGCTGGGTGGAAGGAAATTTGTGGCTCCACTCAGATTCCAGAACTTTCTGTCACCGAAATGTGTGGAAAATGCGTTTTTTTAGACAGAATTTGAGGTTTGCAAAGGATTCTGGGTAACAGAACCTGGTCCGAGCCACACAAGTCACCCCATGTTGGATTCCCCTAGGTCTCTAGTTTTCAGAAATGCACAGGTTTGGTAGGTTTCCCTAGGTGGCGGCTGAGCTACAGGCCAAAATCTACAGGTAGGCACTTTGCAAAAAACACCTCTGTTTTCCTTCAAAAATTTGGCTGTGTCCACGTTGCGCTTTGGGGCGTTTCCTGTTGCGGACGCTAGGCCTACCCACACAAGTGAGGTATCATTTTTATCGGGAGACGTGGGGGAACGCTGGGTGGAAGGAAATTTGTGGCTCCTCTCAGATTCCAGAACTTTCTGCCACAGAAATGTGAGGAACATGTGTTTTTTTAGCCAAATTTTGAGGTTTGCAAAGGATTCTGAGTAACAGAACCTGGTCCGAGCCACACAAGTCACCCCATCTTGGATTCCCCTAGGTCTCTAGTTTTCAGAAATGCACAGGTTTGGTAGGTTTCCCTAGCTGGCGGCTGAGCTACAAGCCAAAATCTACAGGTAGGCACTTTTTTCAATGAAAAAATGTGATGTGTCCACGTTGCGTTTTGGGGTGTGTCCTGTCGCGGGCGCTATGCCTACCCACACAAGTGAGGTATCATTTTTATCGGGAGACGTGGAGGAACGCTGGGTGGAAGGAAATTTGTGGCTCCACTCAGATTCCAGAACTTTCTGTCACCGAAATGTGTGGAAAATGCGTTTTTTTAGACAGAATTTGAGGTTTGCAAAGGATTCTGGGTAACAGAACCTGGTCCGAGCCACACAAGTCACCCCATGTTGGATTCCCCTAGGTCTCTAGTTTTCAGAAATGCACAGGTTTGGTAGGTTTCCCTAGGTGGCGGCTGAGCTACAAGCCAAAATCTACAGGTAGGCACTTTTTTCAATGAAAAAATGTGATGTGTCCACGTTGCGTTTTGGGGTGTGTCCTGTCGCGGGCGCTATGCCTACCCACACAAGTGAGGTATCATTTTTATCGGGAGACGTGGAGGAACGCTGGGTGGAAGGAAATTTGTGGCTCCACTCAGATTCCAGAACTTTCTGTCACCGAAATGTGTGGAAAATGCGTTTTTTTAGACAGAATTTGAGGTTTGCAAAGGATTCTGGGTAACAGAACCTGGTCCGAGCCACACAAGTCACCCCATGTTGGATTCCCCTACGTCCCTAGTTTTCAGAAATGCACAGGTTTGGTAGGTTTCTCTAGGTGGCGGCTGAGCTACAGGCCAAAATCTACAGGTAGGCACTTTGCAAAAAACACCTCTGTTTTCCTTCAAAAATTTGGCTGTGTCCACGTTGCACTTTGGGGCGTTTCCTGTCGCGGGCACTATGCCTACCCACACAAGTGGGGTATCATTTTTATCGGGAGACGTGGGGGAACGCTGGGTGGAAGGAAATTTGTGGCTCCTCTCAGATTCCAGAACTTTCTGCCACAGAAATGTGAGGAACATGTGTTTTTTTAACCAAATTAGGAGGTTTGCAAAGGATTCTGGGTAACAGAACCTGGTCCGAGCCACACACGTCACCCCATCTTGGATTCCCCTAGGTCTCTAGTTTTCAGAAATGCACAGGTTTGGTAGGTTTCCCTAGGTGGCGGCTGAGCTACAGGCCAAATTCTACAGGTAGGCACTTTGCAAAAAACACGTCTGTTTTCCTTCAAAAATTTGGCTGTGTCCACGTTGCGCTTTGGGGCGTTTCCTGTCGCGGGCGCTAGGCCTACCCACACAAGTGAGGTATCATTTTTATCGGGAGATGTGGGGGAACGCTGGGTGAAAGGAAATTTGTGGCTCCTCTCAGATTCCAGAACTTTATGCCATAGAAATGTGAGGAACATGTGTTTTTTTAGCCAAATTTTGAGGTTTGCAAAGGATTCTGGGTAACAGAACCTGGTCCGAGCCACACAAGTCACCCCATCTTGGATTCCCCTACGTCCCTAGTTTTCAGAAATGCACAGGTTTGGTAGGTTTCCCTAGGTGGCGGCTGAGCTACAAGCCAAAATCTACAGGTAGGCACTTTGCAAAAAACACCTCTGTTTTCCTTCAAAAATTTGGCTGTGTCCACGTTGCGCTTTGGTGCGTTTCTTGTCGCAGGCGCTAGGCCTACCCACACAAGTGAGGTATAATTTTTATCGGGAGACGTGGGGGAACGCTGGGTGGAAGGAAATTTGTGGCTCCTCTCAGATTACAGAACTTTCTGCCACAGAAATGTGAGGAACATGTGTTTTTTTAGCCAAATTTTGAGGTTTGCAATGGATTCTGAGTAACAGAACCTGGTCCGAGCCACACAAGTCACCCCATCTTGGATTCCCCTAGGTCTCTAGTTTTCAGAAATGCACAGGTTTGGTAGGTTTCCCTATCTGGCGGCTGAGCTACAAGCCAAAATCTACAGGTAGGCACTTTTTTCAATGAAAAAATGTGATGTGTCCACGTTGCGTTTTGGGGTGTGTCCTGTCGCGGGCGCTATGCCTACCCACACAAGTGAGGTATCATTTTTATCGGGAGACGTGGAGGAACGCTGGGTGGAAGGAAATTTGTGGCTCCACTCAGATTCCAGAACTTTCTGTCACCGAAATGTGTGGAAAATGCGTTTTTTTAGACAGAATTTGAGGTTTGCAAAGGATTCTGGGTAACAGAACCTGGTCCGAGCCACACAAGTCACCCCATGTTGGATTCCCCTAGGTCTCTAGTTTTCAGAAATGCACAGGTTTGGTAGGTTTCCCTAGGTGGCGGCTGAGCTACAGGCCAAAATCTACAGGTAGGCACTTTGCAAAAAACACCTCTGTTTTCCTTCAAAAATTTGGCTGTGTCCACGTTGCGCTTTGGTGCGTTTCTTGTCGCGGGCGCTAGGCCTACCCACACAAGTGAGGTATAATTTTTATCGGGAGACGTGGGGGAACGCTGGGTGGAAGGAAATTTGTGGCTCCTCTCAGATTCCTGAACTTTCTGCCACAGAAATGTGAGGAACATGTGTTTTTTTAGCCAAATTTTGAGGTTTGCAATGGATTCTGGGTAACAGAACCTGGTCCGAGCCACACAAGTCACCCCATCTTGGATTCCCCTAGGTCTCTAGTTTTCAGAAATGCACAGGTTTGGTAGGTTTCCCTAGGTGGCGGCTGATCTACAGGCCAAAATCTACAGATAGGCACTATGCAAAAAACACCTCTGTTTTCCTTCAAATATTTGGCTGTGTCCACGTTGCACTTTGGGGCGTTTACTGTCGCGGGCGCCAGGCCTACCCACACAAGTGAGGTATCATTTTTATCGGGAGACGTGGGGGAACGCTGGGTGGAAGGAAATTTGTGGCTCCTCTCAGATTCCAGAACTTTCTGCCACAGAAATGTGAGGAACATGTGTTTTTTTAGCCAAATTTTGAGGTTTGCAATGGATTCTGGGTAACAGAACCTGGTCCGAGCCACACAAGTCACCCCATCTTGGATTCCCCTAGGTCTCTAGTTTTCAAAAATGCACAGGTTTGGTAGGTTTCCCTAGGTGGCGGCTGAGCTACAGGCCAAAATCTACAGGTAGGCACTTTGCAAAAAACACCTCTGTTTTCCTTCAAAAATTTGGCTGTGTCCACGTTGCGCTTTGGGGCGTTTCCTGTCGCGGGCGCTAGGCCTACCCACACAAGTGAGGTATCATTTTTATCGGGAGACGTGGGGGAACGCTGGGTGAAAGGAAATTTGTAGCTCCTCTCAGATTCCAGAACTTTCTGCCACAGAAATGTGAGGAACATGTGTTTTTTTTGCCAAATTTTGAGGTTCGCAAAGGATTCTGGGTAACAGAACCTGGTCCGAGACACACAAGTCACCCCATCTTGGATTCCCCTAGGTCTCTAGTTTTCCGAAATGCACAGGTTCGGTAGGTTTCCCTAGGTGGCGGCTGATCTACAGGACAAAATCTACAGATAGGCACTTTGCAAAAAACACCTCTGTTTTCATTCAAAAATTTGGCTGTGTCCACGTTGCACTTTGGGGCGTTTCCTGTCGCGGGCGCTATGCCTACCCACACAAGTGGGGTATCATTTTTATCGGGAGACGTGGGGGAACGCTGGGTGGAAGGAAATTTGTGGCTCCTCTCAGATTCCAGAACTTTCTGCCACAGAAATATGAGGAACATGTGTTTTTTTAGCCACATTTTGAGGTTTGCAATGGATTCTGGGTAACAGAACCTGGTCCGAGCCACACAAGTCACCCCATCTTGGATTCCCCTAGGTCTCTAGTTTTCAGAAATGCACAGTTTTGGTAGGTTTCCCTAGGTGGTGGCTGAGCTAAAGGCCAAAATCTACAGGTAGGCACTTTGCAAAAAACACGTCTGTTTTCCTTCAAAAATTTGGCTGTGTCCACGTTGCGCTTTGGGGCGTTTCCTGTCGCGGGCGCTAGGCCTACCCACACAAGTGAGGTATCATTGTTATCGGGAGACGTGGGGGAACGCTGGGTGGAAGGAAATTTGTGGCTCCTCTCAGATTCCAGAACTTTCTGCCACAGAAATGTGAGGAACATGTGTTTTTTTAGCCAAATTTTGAGGTTTGCAAAGGATTCTGGGTAACAGAACCTGGTCCGAGCCACACAAGTCACCCCATCTTGGATTCCCCTAGGTCTCTAGTTTTCAGGAAATGCACAGGTTTGGTAGGTTTCCTTAGGTGGCGGCTGAGCTACAAGCCAAAATCAACAGGTAGGCACTTTGCAAAAAACACCTCTGTTTTCCTTCAAAAATTTGGCTGTGTCCACGTTGCGCTTTGGGGCGTTTCCTGTCACGGGCGCTAGGCCTACCCACACAAGTGAGGTATCATTTTTATCGGGAGACGTGGGGGAATGCTGGGTGGAAGGAAATTTGTGGCTCCTCTCAGATTCCAGAACTTTCTGCCACAGAAATGTGAGGAACATGAGTTTTTTTAGCCAAATTTTGAGGTTTGCAATGGATTCTGGGTAACAGAACCTGGTCCGAGCCACAAAAGTCACCCCTTCTTGGATTCCCCTAGGTCTCTAGTTTTCAGAAATGCACAGGTTTGGTAGGTTTCCCTAGGTGGCGGCTGAGCTACAGGCCAAAATCTACAGGTAGGCACTTTGCAAAAAACACCTCTGTTTTCCTTCAAAAATGTGGCTGTGTCCACATTGCGCTTTGGGGCGTTTCCTGTCGCGGGCGCTAGGCCTACCCACACAAGTGAGGTATCATTTTTATCGGGAGATGTGGGGGAACGCTGGGTGAAAGGAAATTTGTGGCTCCTCTCAGATTCCAGAACTTTATGCCATAGAAATGTGAGGAACATGTGTTTTTTTAGCCAAATTTTGAGGTTTGCAAAGGATTCTGGGTAACAGAACCTGGTCCGAGCCACACAAGTCACCCCATCTTGGATTCCCCTACGTCCCTAGTTTTCAGAAATGCACAGGTTTGGTAGGTTTCCCTAGGTGGCGGCTGAGCTACAAGCCAAAATCTACAGGTAGGCACTTTGCAAAAAACACCTCTGTTTTCCTTCAAAAATTTGGCTGTGTCCACGTTGCGCTTTGGGGCGTTTCCTGTTGCGGACGCTAGGCCTACCCACACAAGTGAGGTATCATTTTTATCGGGAGACGTGGGGGAACGCTGGGTGGAAGGAAATTTGTGGCTCCTCTCAGATTCCAGAACTTTCTGCCACAGAAATGTGAGGAACATGTGTTTTTTTAGCCAAATTTTGAGGTTTGCAAAGGATTCTGAGTAACAGAACCTGGTCCGAGCCACACAAGTCACCCCATCTTGGATTCCCCTAGGTCTCTAGTTTTCAGAAATGCACAGGTTTGGTAGGTTTCCCTAGCTGGCGGCTGAGCTACAAGCCAAAATCTACAGGTAGGCACTTTTTTCAATGAAAAAATGTGATGTGTCCACGTTGCGTTTTGGGGTGTGTCCTGTCGCGGGCGCTATGCCTACCCACACAAGTGAGGTATCATTTTTATCGGGAGACGTGGAGGAACGCTGGGTGGAAGGAAATTTGTGGCTCCACTCAAATTCCAGAACTTTCTGTCACCGAAATGTGTGGAAAATGCGTTTTTTTAAACAGAATTTGAGGTTTGCAAAGGATTCTGGGTAACAGAACCTGGTCCGAGCCACACAAGTCACCCCTTGTTGGATTCCCCTAGGTCTCTAGTTTTCAGAAATGCACAGGTTTGGTAGGTTTCCCTAGGTGGCGGCTGAGCTACAGGCCAAAATCTACAGGTAGGCACTTTGCAAAAAACACCTCTGTTTTCCTTCAAAAATTTGGCTGTGTCCACGTTGCGCTTTGGTGCGTTTGTTGTCGCGGGCGCTAGGCCTACCCACACAAGTGAGGTATAATTTTTATCGGGAGACGTGGGTGAACGCTGGGTGGAAGGAAATTTGTGGCTCCTCTCAGATTCCAGAACTTTCTGCCACAGAAATGTGAGGAACATGTGTTTTTTTAGCCAAATTTTGAGGTTTGCAATGGATTCTGGGTAACAGAACGTGGTCCGAGCCACACAAGTCAACCCATCTTGGATTCCCCTAGGTCTCTAGTTTTCAGAAATGCACAGGTTTGGTAGGTTTCCCTAGCTGGCGGCTGAGCTACAAGCCAAAATCTACAGGTAGGCACTTTTTTCAATGAAAAAATGTGATGTGTCCACGTTGCGTTTTGGGGCGTTTCCTGTCGCGGGCGCTATGCCTACCCACACAAGTGGGGTATCATTTTTATCGGGAGACGTGGGGGAACGCTGGGTGGAAGGAAATTTGTGGCTCCTCTCAGATTCCAGAACTTTCTGCCACAGAAATGTGAGGAACATGTGTTTTTTTAGCCAAATTTTGAGGTTTGCAAAGGATTCTGGGTAACAGAACCTGGTCCGAGCCACACAAGTCACCCCATCTTGGATTCCCCTAGGTCTCTAGTTTTCAGGAAATGCACAGGTTTGGTAGGTTTCCTTAGGAGGCGGCTGAGCTACAAGCCAAAATCTACAGGTAGGCACTTTGCAAAAAACACCTCTGTTTTCCTTAAAAAATGTGGCTGTGTCCATGTTGCGCTTTGGGGCGTTTCCTGTTGCGGGCGCTAGGCCTACCCACACAAGTGCGGTATCATTTTTATCGGGAGACTTGGGGGAACACTGGGTGGAAGGAAATTTGTGGCTCCTCTCAGATTCCAGAACTTTCTGCCACAGAAATGTGAGGAACATGTGTTTTTTTAGCCAAATTTTGAGGTTTGCAAAGGATTCTGGGTAACAGAACCTGGTCCGAGCCACACAAGTCACCCCATCTTGGATTCCCCTAGGTCTCTAGTTTTCAGGAAATGCACAGGTTTGGTAGGTTTCCTTAGGTGGCGGCTGAGCTACAAGCCAAAATCAACAGGTAGGCACTTTGCAAAAAACACCTCTGTTTTCCTTCAAAAATTTGGCTGTGTCCACGTTGCGCTTTGGGGCGTTTCCTGTCACGGGCGCTAGGCCTACCCACACAAGTGAGGTATCATTTTTATCGGGAGACGTGGGGGAATGCTGGGTGGAAGGAAATTTGTGGCTCCTCTCAGATTCCAGAACTTTCTGCCACAGAAATGTGAGGAACATGAGTTTTTTTAGCCAAATTTTGAGGTTTGCAATGGATTCTGGGTAACAGAACCTGGTCCGAGCCACAAAAGTCACCCCTTCTTGGATTCCCCTAGGTCTCTAGTTTTCAGAAATGCACAGGTTTGGTAGGTTTCCCTAGGTGGCGGCTGAGCTACAGGCCAAAATCTACAGGTAGGCACTTTGCAAAAAACACCTCTGTTTTCCTTCAAAAATGTGGCTGTGTCCACATTGCGCTTTGGGGCGTTTCCTGTCGCGGGCGCTAGGCCTACCCACACAAGTGAGGTATCATTTTTATCGGGAGATGTGGGGGAACGCTGGGTGAAAGGAAATTTGTGGCTCCTCTCAGATTCCAGAACTTTATGCCATAGAAATGTGAGGAACATGTGTTTTTTTAGCCAAATTTTGAGGTTTGCAAAGGATTCTGGGTAACAGAACCTGGTCCGAGCCACACAAGTCACCCCATCTTGGATTCCCCTACGTCCCTAGTTTTCAGAAATGCACAGGTTTGGTAGGTTTCCCTAGGTGGCGGCTGAGCTACAAGCCAAAATCTACAGGTAGGCACTTTGCAAAAAACACCTCTGTTTTCCTTCAAAAATTTGGCTGTGTCCACGTTGCGCTTTGGGGCGTTTCCTGTTGCGGACGCTAGGCCTACCCACACAAGTGAGGTATCATTTTTATCGGGAGACGTGGGGGAACGCTGGGTGGAAGGAAATTTGTGGCTCCTCTCAGATTCCAGAACTTTCTGCCACAGAAATGTGAGGAACATGTGTTTTTTTAGCCAAATTTTGAGGTTTGCAAAGGATTCTGAGTAACAGAACCTGGTCCGAGCCACACAAGTCACCCCATCTTGGATTCCCCTAGGTCTCTAGTTTTCAGAAATGCACAGGTTTGGTAGGTTTCCCTAGCTGGCGGCTGAGCTACAAGCCAAAATCTACAGGTAGGCACTTTTTTCAATGAAAAAATGTGATGTGTCCACGTTGCGTTTTGGGGTGTGTCCTGTCGCGGGCGCTATGCCTACCCACACAAGTGAGGTATCATTTTTATCGGGAGACGTGGAGGAACGCTGGGTGGAAGGAAATTTGTGGCTCCACTCAGATTCCAGAACTTTCTGTCACCGAAATGTGTGGAAAATGCGTTTTTTTAGACCGAATTTGAGGTTTGCAAAGGATTCTGGGTAACAGAACCTGGTCCGAGCCACACAAGTCACCCCTTGTTGGATTCCCCTAGGTCTCTAGTTTTCAGAAATGCACAGGTTTGGTAGGTTTCCCTAGGTGGCGGCTGAGCTACAGGCCAAAATCTACAGGTAGGCACTTTGCAAAAAACACCTCTGTTTTCCTTCAAAAATTTGGCTGTGTCCACGTTGCGCTTTGGTGCGTTTCTTGTCGCGGGCGCTAGGCCTACCCACACAAGTGAGGTATAATTTTTATCGGGAGACGTGGGTGAACGCTGGGTGGAAGGAAATTTGTGGCTCCTCTCAGATTCCAGAACTTTCTGCCACAGAAATGTGAGGAACATGTGTTTTTTTAGCCAAATTTTGAGGTTTGCAATGGATTCTGGGTAACAGAACGTGGTCCGAGCCACACAAGTCAACCCATCTTGGATTCCCCTAGGTCTCTAGTTTTCAGAAATGCACAGGTTTGGTAGGTTTCCCTAGCTGGCGGCTGAGCTACAAGCCAAAATCTACAGGTAGGCACTTTTTTCAATGAAAAAATGTGATGTGTCCACGTTGCGTTTTGGGGTGTGTCCTGTCGCGGGCGCTATGCCTACCCACACAAGTGAGGTATCATTTTTATCGGGAGATGTGGAGGAACGCTGGGTGGAAGGAAATTTGTGGCTCCACTCAGATTCCAGAACTTTCTGTCACCGAAATGTGTGGAAAATGCATTTTTTTAGACAGAATTTGAGGTTTGCAAAGGATTCTGGGTAACAGAACCTGGTCCGAGCCACACAAGTCACCCCATGTTGGATTCCCCTAGGTCTCTAGTTTTCAGAAATGCACAGGTTTGGTAGGTTTCCCTAGGTGGCGGCTGAGCTACAGGCCAAAATCTACAGGTAGGCACTTTGCAAAAAACACCTCTGTTTTCCTTCAAAAATTTGGCTGTGTCCACGTTGCGCTTTGGTGCGTTTCTTGTCGAGGGCGCTAGGCCTACCCACACAAGTGAGGTATAATTTTTATCGGGAGACGTGGGGGAACGCTGGGTGGAAGGAAATTTGTGGCTCCTCTCAGATTCCAGAACTTTCTGCCACAGAAATGTGAGGAACATGTGTTTTTTTAGCCAAATTTTGAGGTTTGCAATGGATTCTGGGTAACAGAACCTGGTCCGAGCCACACAAGTCACCCCATCTTGGATTCCCCTAGGTCTCTAGTTTTCAAAAATGCACAGGTTTGGTAGGTTTCCCTAGGTGGCGGCTGAGCTACAGGCCAAAATCTACAGGTAGGCACTTTGCAAAAAACACCTCTGTTTTCCTTCAAAAATTTGTCTGTGTCCACGTTGCGCTTTGGGGCGTTTCCTGTCGCGGGCGCTAGGCCTACCCACACAAGTGAGGTATCATTTTTATCGGGAGACGTGGGGGAACGCTGGGTGAAAGGAAATTTGTGGCTCCTCTCAGATTCCAGAACTTTCTGCCACAGAAATGTGAGGAACATGTGTTTTTTTTTGCCAAATTTTGAGGTTTGCAAAGGATTCTGGGTAACAGAACCTGGTCCGAGCCACACAAGTCACCCCATCTTGGATTCCCCTAGGTCTCTAGTTTTCAGAAATGCACAGGTTCGGTAGGTTTCCCTAGGTGGCGGCTGATCTACAGGCCAAAATCTACAGGTAGGCACTTTGCAAAAATCACGTCTGTTTTCCTTCAAAAATTTGGCTGTGTCCACGTTGCGCTTTGGGGCGTTTCCTGTCGCGGGCGCCAGGCCTACCCACACAAGTGAGGTATCATTTTTATCGGGAGACGTGGGGGAACGCTGGGTGGAAGGAAATTTGTGGCTCCTCTCAGATTCCAGAACTTTCTGCCACAGAAATGTGAGGAACATGTGTTTTTTTAGCCAAATTTTGAGTTTTGCAATGGATTCTGGGTAACAGAACCTGGTCCGTGCCACACAAGTCACCCCATCTTGGATTCCCCTAGGTCTCTAGTTTTCAGAAATGCACAGGTTTGGTAGGTTTCCCTAGGTGGCGGCTGAGCTACAGGCCAAAATCTACAGGTAGGCACTTTGCAAAAAACACCTCTGTTTTCCTTCAAAAATGTGGCTGTGTCCACGTTGCGCTTTGGGGCGTTTCCTGTCGCGGGCGCTAGGCCTACCCACACAAGTGAGGTATCATTTTTATCGGGAGATGTGGGGGAACGCTGGGTGAAAGGAAATTTGTGGCTCCTCTCAGATTCCAGAACTTTATGGCATAGAAATGTGAGGAACATGTGTTTTTTTAGCCAAATTTTGAGGTTTGCAAAGGATTCTGGGTAACAGAACCTGGTCCGAGCCACACAAGTCACCCCATCTTGGATTCCCCTACGTCCCTAGTTTTCAGAAATGCACAGGTTTGGTAGGTTTCCCTAGGTGGCGGCTGAGCTACAAGCCAAAATCTACAGGTAGGCACTTTGCAAAAAACATCTCTGTTTTCCTTCAAAAATTTGGCTGTGTCCACGTTGCGCTTTGGGGCGTTTCCTGTTGCGGACGCTAGGCCTACCCACACAAGTGAGGTATCATTTTTATCGGGAGACGTGGGGGAACGCTGGGTGGAAGGAAATTTGTGGCTCCTCTCAGATTCCAGAACTTTCTGCCACAGAAATGTGAGGAACATGTGTTTTTTTAGCCAAATTTTGAGGTTTGCAAAGGATTCTGAGTAACAGAACCTGGTCCGAGCCACACAAGTCACCCCATCTTGGATTCCCCTAGGTCTCTAGTTTTCAGAAATGCACAGGTTTGGTAGGTTTCCCTAGCTGGCGGCTGAGCTACAAGCCAAAATCTACAGGTAGGCACTTTTTTCAATGAAAAAATGTGATGTGTCCACGTTGCGTTTTGGGGTGTGTCCTGTCGCGGGCGCTATGCCTACCCACACAAGTGAGGTATCATTTTTATCGGGAGACGTGGAGGAACGCTGGGTGGAAGGAAATTTGTGGCTCCACTCAGATTCCAGAACTTTCTGTCACCGAAATGTGTGGAAAATGCGTTTTTTTAGACAGAATTTGAGGTTTGCAAAGGATTCTGGGTAACAGAACCTGGTCCGAGCCACACAAGTCACCCCATGTTGGATTCCCCTAGGTCTCTAGTTTTCAGAAATGCACAAGTTTGGTAGGTTTCCCTAGGTGGCGGCTGAGCTACAGGCCAAAATCTACAGGTAGGCACTTTGCAAAAAACACCTCTGTTTTCCTTCAAAAATTTGGCTGTGTCCACGTTGCGCTTTGGTGCGTTTCTTGTCGCGGGCGCTAGGCCTACCCACACAAGTGAGGTATAATTTTTATCGGGAGACGTGGGTGAACACTGGGTGGAAGGAAATTTGTGGCTCCTCTCAGATTCCAGAACTTTCTGCCACAGAAATGTGAGGAACATGTGTTTTTTTAGCCAAATTTTGAGGTTTGCAATGGATTCTGGGTAACAGAACGTGGTCCGAGCCACACAAGTCACCCCATCTTGGATTCCCCTAGGTCTCTAGTTTTCAGAAATGCACAGGTTTGGTAGGTTTCCCTAGCTGGCGGCTGAGCTACAAGCCAAAATCTACAGGTAGGCACTTTTTTCAATGAAAAAATGTGATGTGTCCACGTTGCGTTTTGGGGTGTGTCCTGTCGCGGGCGCTATGCCTACCCACACAAGTGAGGTATCATTTTTATCGGGAGACGTGGAGGAACGCTGGGTGGAAGGAAATTTGTGGCTCCACTCAGATTCCAGAACTTTCTGTCACCGAAATGTGTGGAAAATGCGTTTTTTTAGACAGAATTTGAGGTTTGCAAAGGATTCTGGGTAACAGAACCTGGTCCGAGCCACACAAGTCACCCCATGTTGGATTCCCCTAGGTCTCTAGTTTTCAGAAATGCACAGGTTTGGTAGGTTTCCCTAGGTGGCGGCTGAGCTACAGGCCAAAATCTACAGGTAGGCACTTTGCAAAAAACACCTCTGTTTTCCTTCAAAAATTTGACTATGTCCACGTTGCGCTTTGGTGCGTTTCTTGTCGAGGGCGCTAGGCCTACCCACACAAGTGAGGTATAATTTTTATCGGGAGACGTGGGGGAACGCTGGGTGGAAGGAAATTTGTGGCTCCTCTCAGATTCCAGAACTTTCTGCCACAGAAATGTGAGGAACATGTGTTTTTTTAGCCAAATTTTGAGGTTTGCAATGGATTCTGGGTAACAGAACCTGGTCCGAGCCACACAAGTCACCCCATCTTGGATTCCCCTAGGTCTCTAGTTTTCAGAAATGCACAGGTTTGGTAGGTTTCCCTAGGTGGCGGCTGAGCTACAGGCCAAAATCTACAGGTAGGCACTTTGCAAAAATCACGTCTGTTTTCCTTCAAAAATTTGGCTGTGTCCACGTTGCGCTTTGGGGCGTTTCCTGTCGCGGGCGCCAGGCCTACCCACCCAAGTGAGGTATCATTTTTATCGGGAGACGTGGGGGAACGCTGGGTGGAAGGAAATTTGTGGCTCCTCTCAGATTCCAGAACTTTCTGCCACAGAAATGTGAGGAACATGTGTTTTTTTAGCCAAATTTTGAGTTTTGCAATGGATTCTGGGTAACAGAACCTGGTCCGAGCCACACAAGTCACCCCATCTTGGATTCCCCTAGGTCTCTAGTTTTCAAAAATGCACAGGTTTGGTAGGTTTCCCTAGGTGGCGGCTGAGCTACAGGCCAAAATCTACAGGTAGGCACTTTGCAAAAATCACGTCTGTTTTCCTTCAAAAATTTGGCTGTGTCCACGTTGCACTTTGGGGCGTTTCCTGTCGCGGGCGCTATGCCTACCCACACAAGTGGGGTATCATTTTTATCGGGAGACGTGGGGGAACGCTGGGTGGAAGGAAATTTGTGGCTCCTCTCAGATTCCAGAACTTTCTGCCACAGAAATGTGAGGAACATGTGTTTTTTTAGCCAAATTTTGAGGTTTGCAAAGGATTCTGGGTAACAGAACCTGGTCCGAGCCACACACGTCACCCCATCTTGGATTCCCCTAGGTCTCTAGTTTTCAGAAATGCACAGGTTTGGTAGGTTTCCCTAGGTGGCGGCTGAGCTACAGGCCAAATTCTACAGGTAGGCACTTTGCAAAAAACACGTCTGTTTTCCTTCAAAAATTTGGCTGTGTCCACGTTGCGCTTTGGGGCGTTTCCTGTCGCGGGCGCTAGGCCTACCCACACAAGTGAGGTATCATTGTTATCGGGAGACGTGGGGGAACGCTGGGTGGAAGGAAATTTGTGGCTCCTCTCAGATTCCAGAACTTTCTGCCACAGAAATGTGAGGAACATGTGTTTTTTTAGCCAAATTTTGAGGTTTGCAAAGGATTCTGGGTAACAGAACCTGGTCCGAGCCACACAAGTCACCCCATCTTGGATTCCCCTAGGTCTCTAGTTTTCAGGAAATGCACAGGTTTGGTAGGTTTCCTTAGGAGGCGGCTGAGCTACAAGCCAAAATCTACAGGTAGGCACTTTGCAAAAAACACCTCTGTTTTCCTTAAAAAATGTGGCTGTGTCCACGTTGCGCTTTGGGGCGTTTCCTGTTGCGGGCGCTAGGCCTACCCACACAAGTGCGGTATCATTTTTATCGGGAGACTTGGGGGAACACTGGGTGGAAGGAAATTTGTGGCTCCTCTCAGATTCCAGAACTTTCTGCCACAGAAATGTGAGGAACATGTGTTTTTTTAGCCAAATTTTGAGGTTTGCCAAGGATTCTGAGTAACAGAACCTGGTCCGAGCCACAAAAGTCACCCCATCTTGGATTCCCCTAGGTCTCTAGTTTTCAGAAATGCACAGGTTTGGTAGGTTTCCCTAGGTGGCGGCTGAGCTACAGGCCAAAATCTACAGGTAGGCACTTTGCAAAAAACACCTCTGTTTTCCTTCAAAAATTTGGCTGAGTCCACGTTGCACTTTGGGGCGTTTCCTGTCGCGGGCACTATGCCTACCCACACAAGTGGGGTATCATTTTTATCGGGAGACGTGGGGGAACGCTGGGTGGAAGGAAATTTGTGGCTCCTCTCAGATTCCAGAACTTTCTGCCACAGAAATGTGAGGAACATGTGTTTTTTTAGCCAAATTTTGAGGTTTGCAATGGATTCTGGGTAACAGAACCTGGTCCGAGCCACACAAGTCACCCCTTCTTGGATTCCCCTAGGTCTCTAGTTTTCAGAAATGCACAGGTTTGGTAGGTTTCCCTAGGTGGCGGCTGAGCTACAGGCCAAATTCTACAGGTAGGCACTTTGCAAAAAACACGTCTGTTTTCCTTCAAAAATTTGGCTGTGTCCACGTTGCGCTTTGGGGCGTTTCCTGTCGCGGGCGCTAGGCCTACCCACACAAGTGAGGTATCATTTTTATCGGGAGACGTGGGGGAACGCTGGGTGGAAGGAAATTTGTGGCTCCTCTCAGATTCCAGAACTTTCTGCCACAGAAATGTGAGGAACATGTCTTTTTTTAGCCAAATTTTGAGGTTTGCAAAGGATTCTGGGTAACAGAACCTGGTCCGAGCCACACAAGTCACCCCATCTTGGATTCCCCTAGGTCTCTAGTTTTCAGGAAATGCACAGGTTTGGTAGGTTTCCTTAGGAGGCGGCTGAGCTACAAGCCAAAATCTACAGGTAGGCACTTTGCAAAAAACACCTCTGTTTTCCTTAAAAAATTTGGCTGTGTCCACGTTGCGCTTTGGGGCGTTTCCTGTTGCGGGCGCTAGGCCTACCCACACAAGTGAGGTATCATTTTTATCGGGAGACTTGGGGGAACACTGGGTGGAAGGAAATTTGTGGCTCCTCTCAGATTCCAGAACTTTCTGCCACAGAAATGTGAGCAACATGTGTTTTTTTAGCCAAATTTTGAGGTTTGCCAAGGATTCTGAGTAACAGAACCTGGTCCGAGCCACAAAAGTCACCCCTTCTTGGATTCCCCTAGGTCTCTAGTTTTCAGAAAAGCACAGGTTTGGTAGGTTTCCCTAGGTGGCGGCTGAGCTACAGGCCAAAATCTACAGGTAGGCACTTTGCAAAAAACACCTCTGTTTTCCTTCAAAAATGTGGCTGTGTCCACGTTGCGCTTTGGGGCGTTTCCTGTCGCGGGCGCTAGGCCTACCCACACAAGTGAGGTATCATTTTTATCGGGAGATGTGGGGGAACGCTGGGTGAAAGCAAATTTGTGGCTCCTCTCAGATTCCAGAACTTTATGCCATAGAAATGTGAGGAACATGTGTTTTTTTAGCCAAATTTTGAGGTTTGCAAAGGATTCTGGGTAACAGAACCTGGTCCGAGCCACACAAGTCACCCCATCTTGGATTCCCCTACGTCCCTAGTTTTCAGAAATGCACAGGTTTGGTAGGTTTCCCTAGGTGGCGGCTGAGCTACAAGCCAAAATCTACAGGTAGGCACTTTGCAAAAAACACCTCTGTTTTCCTTCAAAAATTTGGCTGTGTCCACGTTGCGCTTTGGGGCGTTTCCTGTTGCGGACGCTAGGCCTACCCACACAAGTGAGGTATCATTTTTATCGGGAGACGTGGGGAAACGCTGGGTGGAAGGAAATTTGTGGCTCCTCTCAGATTCCAGAACTTTCTGCCACAGAAATGTGAGGAACATGTGTTTTTTTAGCCAAATTTTGAGGTTTGCAAAGGATTCTGAGTAACAGAACCTGGTCCGAGCCACACAAGTCACCCCATCTTGGATTCCCTTAGGTCTCTAGTTTTCAGAAATGCACAGGTTTGGTAGGTTTCCCTAGCTGGCGGCTGAGCTACAAGCCAAAATCTACAGGTAGGCACTTTTTTCAATGAAAAAATGTGATGTGTCCACGTTGCGTTTTGGGGTGTGTCCTGTCGCGGGCGCTATGCCTACCCACACAAGTGAGGTATCATTTTTATCGGGAGACGTGGAGGAACGCTGGGTGGAAGGAAATTTGTGGCTCCACTCAGATTCCAGAACTTTCTGTCACCGAAATGTGTGGAAAATGCGTTTTATTAGACAGAATTTGAGGTTTGCAAAGGATTCTGGGTAACAGAACCTGGTCCGAGCCACACAAGTCACCCCATGTTGGATTCCCCTAGGTCTCTAGTTTTCAGAAATGCACAGGTTTGGTAGGTTTCCCTAGGTGGCGGCTGAGCTACAGGCCAAAATCTACAGGTAGGCACTTTGCAAAAAACACCTCTGTTTTCCTTCAAAAATTTGGCTGTGTCCACGTTGCGCTTTGGTGCGTTTCTTGTCGCGGGCGCTAGGCCTACCCACACAAGTGAGGTATAATTTTTATCGGGAGACGTGGGGGAACGCTGGGTGGAAGGAAATTTGTGGCTCCTCTCAGATTCCAGAACTTTCTGCCACAGAAATGTGAGGAACATGTGTTTTTTTAGCCAAATTTTGAGGTTTGCAATGGATTCTGGGTAACAGAACGTGGTCCGAGCCACACAAGTCACCCCATCTTGGATTCCCCTAGGTCTCTAGTTTTCAGAAATGCACAGGTTTGGTAGGTTTCCCTAGCTGGCGGCTGAGCTACAAGCCAAAATCTACAGGTAGGCACTTTTTTCAATGAAAAAATGTGATGTGTCCACGTTGCGTTTTGGGGTGTGTCCTGTCGCGGGCGCTATGCCTACCCACACAAGTGAGGTATCATTTTTATCGGGAGACGTGGAGGAACGCTGGGTGGAAGGAAATTTGTGGCTCCACTCAGATTCCAGAACTTTCTGTCACAGAAATGTGAGGAACATGTGTTTTTTTAGCCAAATTTTGAGGTTTGCAAAGGATTCTGGGTAACAGAACCTGGTCCAAGCCACACAAGTCACCCCATCTTGGATTCCCCTAGGTCTCTAGTTTTCAGAAATGCACAGGTTCGGTAGGTTTCCCTAGGTGGCGGCTGATCTACAGGCCAAAATCTACAGATAGGCACTATGCAAAAAACACCTCTGTTTTCCTTCAAATATTTGGCTGTGTCCACGTTGCACTTTGGGGCGTTTCCTGTCGCGGGCGCTATGCCTACCCACACAAGTGGGGTATCATTTTTATCGGGAGACGTGGGGGAACGCTGGGTGGAAGGAAATTTGTGGCTCCTCTCAGATTCCAGAACTTTCTGCCACAGAAATGTGAGGAACATGTGTTTTTTTAGCCAAATTTTGAGGTTTGCAATGGATTCTGGGTAACAGAACCTGGTCCGAGCCACACAAGTCACCCCATATTGGATTCCCCTAGGTCTCTAGTTTTCAAAAATGCACAGGTTTGGTAGGTTTCCCTAGGTGGCGGCTGAGCTACAGGCCAAAATCTACAGGTAGGCACTTTGCAAAAAACACCTCTGTTTTCCTTCAAAAATTTGGCTGTGTCCACGATGCGCTTTGGGGCGTTTCCTGTCGCGGGCGCCAGGCCTACCCACACAAGTGAGGTATCATTTTTATCGGGAGACGTGGGGGAACGCTGGGTGGAAGGAAATTTGTGGCTCCTCTCAGATTCCAGAACTTTCTGCCACAGAAATGTGAGGAACATGTGTTTTTTTAGCCAAATTTTGAGGTTTGCAATGGATTCTGGGTAACAGAACCTGGTCCGAGCCACACAAGTCACCCCATCTTGGATTCCCCTAGGTCTCTAGTTTTAAAAAATGCACAGGTTTGGTAGGTTTCCCTAGGTGGCGGCTGAGCTACAGGCCAAAATCTACAGATAGGCACTTTGCAAAAAACACCTCTGTTTTCCTTCAAAAATTTGGCTGTGTCCACGTTGCGCTTTGGGGCGTTTCCTGTCGCGGGCGCTAGGCCTACCCACACAAGTGAGGTATCATTTTTATCGGGAGACGTGGGGGAACGCTGGGTGAAAGGAAATTTGTGGCTCCTCTCAGATTCCAGAACTTTCTGCCACAGAAATGTGAGGAACGTGTTTTTTTAGCCAAATTTTGAGATTTGCAAAGGATTCTGGGTAACAGAACCTGGTCCGAGCCACACAAGTCACCCCATCTTGGATTCCCCTAGGTCTCTAGTTTTCAGAAATGCACAGGTTCGGTAGGTTTCCCTAGGTGGCGGCTGATCTACAGGCCAAAATCTACAGATAGGCACTTTGCAAAAAACACCTCTGTTTTCCTTCAAAAATTTGGCTGTGTCCACGTTGCACTTTGGGGCGTTTCCTGTCGCGGGCGCTATGCCTACCCACACAAGTGGGGTATCATTTTTATCGGGAGACGTGGGGGAACGCTGGGTGGAAGGAAATTTGTGGCTCCTCTCAGATTCCAGAACTTTCTGCCACAGAAATGTGAGGAACATGTGTTTTTTTAGCCACATTTTGAGGTTTGCAATGGATTCTGGGTAACAGAACCTGGTCCGAGCCACACAAGTCACCCCATCTTGGATTCCCCTAGGTCTCTAGTTTTCAGAAATGCACAGGTTTGGTAGGTTTCCCTAGGTGGTGGCTGAGCTACAGGCCAAAATCTACAGGTAGGCACTTTGCAAAAAACACGTCTGTTTTCCTTCAAAAATTTGGCTGTGTCCACGTTGCGCTTTGGGGCGTTTCCTGTCGTGGGCGCTAGGCCTACCCACACAAGTGAGGTATCATTGTTATCGGGAGACGTGGGGGAACGCTGGGTGGAAGGAAATTTGTGGCTCCTCTCAGATTCCAGAACTTTCTGCCACAGAAATGTGAGGAACATGTGTTTTTTTAGCCAAATTTTGAGGTTTGCAATGGATTCTGGGTAACAGAACCTGGTCCGAGCCACACAAGTCACCCCATCTTGGATTCCCCTAGGTCTCTAGTTTTCAAAAATGCACAGGTTTGGTAGGTTTCCCTAGGTGGCGGCTGAGCTACAGGCCAAAATCTACAGGTAGGCACTTTGCAAAAAACACCTCTGTTTTCCTTCAAAAATTTGGCTGTGTCCACGATGCGCTTTGGGGCGTTTCCTGTCACGGGCGCCAGGCCTACCCACACAAGTGAGGTATCATTTTTATCGGGAGACGTGGGGGAACGCTGGGTGGAAGGAAATTTGTGGCTCCTCTCAGATTCCAGAACTTTCTGCCACAGAAATGTGAGGAACATGTGTTTTTTTAGCCAAATTTTGAGGTTTGCAATGGATTCTGGGTAACAGAACCTGGTCCGAGCCACACAAGTCACCCCATCTTGGATTCCCCTAGGTCTCTAGTTTTCAAAAATGCACAGGTTTGGTAGGTTTCCCTAGGTGGCGGCTGAGCTACAGGCCAAAATCTACAGGTAGGCACTTTGCAAAAAACACCTCTGTTTTCCTTCAAAAATTTGGCTGTGTCCACGTTGCACTTTGGGGCGTTTCCTGTCGCGGGCGCTATGCCTACCCACACAAGTGGGGTATCATTTTTATCGGGAGACGTGGGGGAACGCTGGGTGGAAGGAAATTTGTGGCTCCTCTCAGATTCCAGAACTTTCTGCCACAGAAATGTGAGGAACATGTGTTTTTTTAGCCAAATTTTGAGGTTTGCAAAGGATTCTGAGTAACAGAACCTGGTCCGAGCCACACAAGTCACCCCATCTTGGATTCCCCTAGGTCTCTAGTTTTCAGAAATGCACAGGTTTGGTAGGTTTCCCTAGCTGGCGGCTGAGCTACAAGCCAAAATCTACAGGTAGGCACTTTTTTCAATGAAAAAATGTGATATGTCCACGTTGCGTTTTGGGGTGTGTCCTGTCGCGGGCGCTATGCCTACCCACACAAGTGAGGTATCATTTTTATCGGGAGACGTGGAGGAACGCTGGGTGGAAGGAAATTTGTGGCTCCACTCAGATTCCAGAACTTTCTGTCACCGAAATGTGTGGAAAATGCGTTTTATTAGACAGAATTTGAGGTTTGCAAAGGATTCTGGGTAACAGAACCTGGTCCGAGCCACACAAGTCACCCCATGTTGGATTCCCCTAGGTCTCTAGTTTTCAGAAATGCACAGGTTTGGTAGGTTTCCCTAGGTGGCGGCTGAGCTACAGGCCAAAATCTACAGGTAGGCACTTTGCAAAAAACACCTCTGTTTTCCTTCAAAAATTTGGCTGTGTCCACGTTGCGCTTTGGTGCGTTTCTTGTCGCGGGCGCTAGGCCTACCCACACAAGTGAGGTATAATTTTTATCGGGAGACGTGGGGGAACGCTGGGTGGAAGGAAATTTGTGGCTCCTCTCAGATTCCAGAACTTTCTGCCACAGAAATGTGAGGAACATGTGTTTTTTTAGCCAAATTTTGAGGTTTGCAATGGATTCTGGGTAACAGAACGTGGTCCGAGCCACACAAGTCACCCCATCTTGGATTCCCCTAGGTCTCTAGTTTTCAGAAATGCACAGGTTTGGTAGGTTTCCCTAGCTGGCGGCTGAGCTACAAGCCAAAATCTACAGGTAGGCACTTTTTTCAATGAAAAAATGTGATGTGTCCACGTTGCGTTTTGGGGTGTGTCCTGTCACGGGCGCTATGCCTACCCACACAAGTGAGGTATCAGTTTTATCGGGAGACGTGGAGGAACGCTGGGTGGAAGGAAATTTGTGGCTCCACTCAGATTCCAGAACTTTCTGTCACAGAAATGTGAGGAACATGTGTTTTTTTAGCCAAATTTTGAGGTTTGCAAAGGATTCTGGGTAACAGAACCTGGTCCAAGCCACACAAGTCACCCCATCTTGGATTCCCCTAGGTCTCTAGTTTTCAGAAATGCACAGGTTCGGTAGGTTTCCTAGGTGGCGGCTGATCTACAGGCCAAAATCTACAGATAGGCACTATGCAAAAAACACCTCTGTTTTCCTTCAAATATTTGGCTGTGTCCACGTTGCACTTTGGGGCGTTTCCTGTCGCGGGCGCTATGCCTACCCACACAAGTGGGGTATCATTTTTATCGGGAGACGTGGGGGAACGCTGGGTGGAAGGAAATTTGTGGCTCCTCTCAGATTCCAGAACTTTCTGCCACAGAAATGTGAGGAACATGTGTTTTTTTAGCCAAATTTTGAGGTTTGCAATGGATTCTGGGTAACAGAACCTGGTCCGAGCCACACAAGTCACCCCATCTTGGATTCCCCTAGGTCTCTAGTTTTCAAAAATGCACAGGTTTGGTAGGTTTCCCTAGGTGGCGGCTGAGCTACAGGCCAAAATCTACAGGTAGGCACTTTGCAAAAAACACCTCTGTTTTCCTTCAAAAATTTGGCTGTGTCCACGATGCGCTTTGGGGCGTTTCCTGTCGCGGGCGCCAGGCCTACCCACACAAGTGAGGTATCATTTTTATCGGGAGACGTGGGGGAACGCTGGGTGGAAGGAAATTTGTGTCTCCTCTCAGATTCCAGAACTTTCTGCCACAGAAATGTGAGGAACATGTGTTTTTTTAGCCAAATTTTGAGGTTTGCAATGGATTCTGGGTAACAGAACCTGGTCCGAGCCACACAAGTCACCCCATCTTGGATTCCCCTAGGTCTCTAGTTTTCAAAAATGCACAGGTTTGGTAGGTTTCCCTAGGTGGCGGCTGAGCTACAGGCCAAAATCTACAGGTAGGCACTTTGCAAAAAACACCTCTGTTTTCCTTCAAAAATTTGGCTGTGTCCACGTTGCGCTTTGGGGCGTTTCCTGTCGCGGGCGCTAGGCCTACCCACACAAGTGAGGTATCATTTTTATCGGGAGACGTGGGGGAACGCTGGGTGAAAGGAAATTTGTGGCTCCTCTCAGATTCCAGAACTTTCTGCCACAGAAATGTGAGGAACGTGTTTTTTTAGCCAAATTTTGAGGTTTGCAAAGGATTCTGGGTAACAGAACCTGGTCCGAGCCACACAAGTCACCCCATCTTGGATTCCCCTAGGTCTCTAGTTTTCAGAAATGCACAGGTTCGGTAGGTTTCCCTAGGTGGCGGCTGATCTACAGGCCAAAATCTACAGATAGGCACTTTGCAAAAAACACCTCTGTTTTCCTTCAAAAATTTGGCTGTGTCCACGTTGCACTTTGGGGCGTTTCCTGTCGCGGGCGCTATGCCTACCCACACAAGTGGGGTATCATTTTTATCGGGAGACGTGGGGGAACGCTGGGTGGAAGGAAATTTGTGGCTCCTCTCAGATTCCAGAACTTTCTGCCACAGAAATGTGAGGAACATGTGTTTTTTTAGCCACATTTTGAGGTTTGCAATGGATTCTGGGTAACAGAACCTGGTCCGAGCCACACAAGTCACCCCATCTTGGATTCCCCTAGGTCTCTAGTTTTCAGAAATGCACAGGTTTGGTAGGTTTCCCTAGGTGGTGGCTGAGCTACAGGCCAAAATCTACAGGTAGGCACTTTGCAAAAAACACGTCTGTTTTCCTTCAAAAATTTGGCTGTGTCCACGTTGCGCTTTGGGGCGTTTCCTGTCGCGGGCGCTAGGCCTACCCACACAAGTGAGGTATCATTGTTATCGGGAGACGTGGGGGAACGCTGGGTGGAAGGAAATTTGTGGCTCCTCTCAGATTCCAGAACTTTCTGCCACAGAAATGTGAGGAACATGTGTTTTTTTAGCCAAATTTTGAGGTTTGCAATGGATTCTGGGTAACAGAACCTGGTCCGAGCCACACAAGTCACCCCATCTTGGATTCCCCTAGGTCTCTAGTTTTAAAAAATGCACAGGTTTGGTAGGTTTCCCTAGGTGGCGGCTGAGCTACAGGCCAAAATCTACAGGTAGGCACTTTGCAAAAAACACCTCTGTTTTCCTTCAAAAATTTGGCTGTGTCCACGATGCGCTTTGGGGCGTTTCCTGTCGCGGGCGCCAGGCCTACCCACACAAGTGAGGTATCATTTTTATCGGGAGACGTGGGGGAACGCTGGGTGGAAGGAAATTTGTGGCTCCTCTCAGATTCCTGAACTTTCTGCCACAGAAATGTGAGGAACATGTGTTTTTTTAGCCAAATTTTGAGGTTTGCAATGGATTCTGGGTAACAGAACCTGGTCCGAGCCACACAAGTCACCCCATCTTGGATTCCCCTAGGTCTCTAGTTTTCAAAAATGCACAGGTTTGGTAGGTTTCCCTAGGTGGCGGCTGAGCTACAGGCCAAAATCTACAGGTAGGCACTTTGCAAAAAACACCTCTGTTTTCCTTCAAAAATTTGGCTGTGTCCACGTTGCGCTTTGGGGCGTTTCCTGTCGCGGGCGCTAGGCCTACCCACACAAGTGAGGTATCATTTTTATCGGGAGACGTGGGGGAACGCTGGGTGAAAGGAAATTTGTGGCTCCTCTCAGATTCCAGAACTTTCTGCCACAGAAATGTGAGGAACGTGTTTTTTTAGCCAAATTTTGAGGTTTGCAAAGGATTCTGGGTAACAGAACCTGGTCCGAGCCACACAAGTCACCCCATCTTGGATTCCCCTAGGTCTCTAGTTTTCAGAAATGCACAGGTTCGGTAGGTTTCCCTAGGTGGCGGCTGATCTACAGGCCAAAATCTACAGATAGGCACTTTGCAAAAAACACCTCTGTTTTCCTTCAAAAATTTGGCTGTGTCCATGTTGCACTTTGGGGCGTTTCCTGTCGCAGGCGCTATGCCTACCCACACAACTGGGGTATCATTTTTATCGGGAGACGTGGGGGAACGCTGGGTGGAAGGAAATTTGTGGCTCCTCTCAGATTCCAGAACTTTCTGCCACAGAAATGTGAGGAACATGTGTTTTTTTAGCCACATTTTGAGGTTTGCAATGGATTCTGGGTAACAGAACCTGGTCCGAGCCACACAAGTCACCCCATCTTGGATTCCCCTAGGTGTCTAGTTTTCAGAAATGCACAGGTTTGGTAGGTTTCCCTAGGTGGTGGCTGAGCTACAGGCCAAAATCTACAGGTAGGCACTTTGCAAAAAACACGTCTGTTTCCTTCAAAGATTTGGCTGTGTCCACGTTGCGCTTTGGGGCGTTTCCTGTCGCGGGCGCTAGGCCTACCCACACAAGTGAGGTATCATTGTTATCGGGAGACGTGGGGGAACGCTGGGTGGAAGGAAATTTGTGGCTCCTCTCAGATTCCAGAACTTTCTGCCACAGAAATGTGAGGAACATGTGTTTTTTTAGCCAAATTTTGAGGTTTGCAAAGGATTCTGGGTAACAGAACCTGGTCCGAGCCACACAAGTCACCCCATCTTGGATTCCCCTAGGTCTCTAGTTTTCAGAAATGCACAGGTTTGGTAGGTTTCCCTAGGTGGCGGCTGAGCTACAAGCCAAAATCTACAGGTAGGCACTTTGCAAAAAACACCTCTGTTTTCCTTCAAAAATTTGGCTGTGTCCACGTTGCGCTTTGGGGCGTTTCCTGTCACGGGCGCTAGGCCTACCCACACAAGTGAGGTATCATTTTTATCGGGAGACGTGGGGGAATGCTGGGTGGAAGGAAATTTGTGGCTCCTCTCAGATTCCAGAACTTTCTGCCACAGAAATGTGAGGAACATGTGTTTTTTTAGCCAAATTTTGAGGTTTGCAATGGATTCTGGGTAACAGAACCTGGTCCGAGCCACACAAGTCACCCCATCTTGGATTCCCCTAGGTCTCTAGTTTTCAAAAATGCACAGGTTTGGTAGGTTTCCCTAGGTGGCGGCTGAGCTACAGGCCAAAATCTACAGGTAGGCACTTTGCAAAAAACACCTCTGTTTTCCTTCAAAAATTTGGCTGTGTCCACGATGCGCTTTGGGGCGTTTCCTGTCGCGGGCGCCAGGCCTACCCACACAAGTGAGGTATCATTTTTATCGGGAGACGTGGGGGAACGCTGGGTGGAAGGAAATTTGTGGCTCCTCTCAGATTCCAGAACTTTCTGCCACAGAAATGTGAGGAACATGTGTTTTTTTAGCCAAATTTTGAGGTTTGCAATGGATTCTGGGTAACAGAACCTGGTCCGAGCCACACAAGTCACCCCATCTTGGATTCCCCTAGGTCTCTAGTTTTCAAAAATGCACAGGTTTGGTAGGTTTCCCTAGGTGGCGGCTGAGCTACAGTCCAAAATCTACAGGTAGGCACTTTGCAAAAAACACCTCTGTTTTCCTTCAAAAATTTGGCTGTGTCCACGTTGCGCTTTGGGGCGTTTCCTGTCGCGGGCGCTAGGCCTACCCACACAAGTGAGGTATCATTTTTATCGGGAGACGTGGGGGAACGCTGGGTGAAAGGAAATTTGTGGCTCCTCTCAGATTCCAGAACTTTCTGCCACAGAAATGTGAGGAACGTGTTTTTTTAGCCAAATTTTGAGGTTTGCAAAGGATTCTGGGTAACAGAACCTGGTCCGAGCCACACAAGTCACCCCATCTTGGATTCCCCTAGGTCTCTAGTTTTCAGAAATGCACAGGTTCGGTAGGTTTCCCTAGGTGGCGGCTGATCTACAGGCCAAAATCTACAGATAGGCACTTTGCAAAAAACACCTCTGTTTTCCTTCAAAAATTTGGCTGTGTCCACGTTGCACTTTGGGGCGTTTCCTGTCGCGGGCGCTATGCCTACCCACACAAGTGGGGTATCATTTTTATCGGGAGACGTGGGGGAACGCTGGGTGGAAGGAAATTTGTGGCTCCTCTCAGATTCCAGAACTTTCTGCCACAGAAATGTGAGGAACATGTGTTTTTTTAGCCACATTTTGAGGTTTGCAATGGATTCTGGGTAACAGAACCTGGTCCGAGCCACACAAGTCACCCCATCTTGGATTCCCCTAGGTCTCTAGTTTTCAGAAATGCACAGGTTTGGTAGGTTTCCCTAGGTGGTGGCTGAGCTACAGGCCAAAATCTACAGGTAGGCACTTTGCAAAAAACACGTCTGTTTTCCTTCAAAAATTTGGCTGTGTCCACGTTGCGCTTTGGGGCGTTTCCTGTCGCGGGCGCTAGGCCTACCCACACAAGTGAGGTATCATTGTTATCGGGAGACGTGGGGGAACGCTGGGTGGAAGGAAATTTGTGGCTCCTCTCAGATTCCAGAACTTTCTGCCACAGAAATGTGAGGAACATGTGTTTTTTTAGCCAAATTTTGAGGTTTGCAATGGATTCTGGGTAACAGAACCTGGTCCGAGCCACACAAGTCACCCCATCTTGGATTCCCCTAGGTCTCTAGTTTTAAAAAATGCACAGGTTTGGTAGGTTTCCCTAGGTGGCGGCTGAGCTACAGGCCAAAATCTACAGGTAGGCACTTTGCAAAAAACACCTCTGTTTTCCTTCAAAAATTTGGCTGTGTCCACGATGCGCTTTGGGGCGTTTCCTGTCGCGGGCGCCAGGCCTACCCACACAAGTGAGGTATCATTTTTATCGGGAGACGTGGGGGAACGCTGGGTGGAAGGAAATTTGTGGCTCCTCTCAGATTCCAGAACTTTCTGCCACAGAAATGTGAGGAACATGTGTTTTTTTAGCCAAATTTTGAGGTTTGCAATGGATTCTGGGTAACAGAACCTGGTCCGAGCCACACAAGTCACCCCATCTTGGATTCCCCTAGGTCTCTAGTTTTCAAAAATGCACAGGTTTGGTAGGTTTCCCTAGGTGGCGGCTGAGCTACAGGCCAAAATCTACAGGTAGGCACTTTGCAAAAAACACCTCTGTTTTCCTTCAAAAATTTGGCTGTGTCCAAGTTGCGCTTTGGGGCGTTTCCTGTCGAGGGCGCTAGGCCTACCCACACAAGTGAGGTATCATTTTTATCGGGAGACGTGGGGGAACGCTGGGTGAAAGGAAATTTGTGGCTCCTCTCAGATTCCAGAACTTTCTGCCACAGAAATGTGAGGAACGTGTTTTTTTAGCCAAATTTTGAGGTTTGCAAAGGATTCTGGGTAACAGAACCTGGTCCGAGCCACACAAGTCACCCCATCTTGGATTCCCCTAGGTCTCTAGTTTTCAGAAATGCACAGGTTCGGTAGGTTTCCCTAGGTGGCGGCTGATCTACAGGCCAAAATCTACAGATAGGCACTTTGCAAAAAACACCTCTGTTTTCCTTCAAAAATTTGGCTGTGTCCACGTTGCACTTTGGGGCGTTTCCTGTCGCGGGCGCTATGCCTACCCACACAAGTGGGGTATCATTTTTATCGGGAGACGTGGGGGAACGCTGGGTGGAAGGAAATTTGTGGCTCCTCTCAGATTCCAGAACTTTCTGCCACAGAAATGTGAGGAACATGTGTTTTTTTAGCCACATTTTGAGGTTTGCAATGGATTCTGGGTAACAGAACCTGGTCCGAGCCACACAAGTCACCCCATCTTGGATTCCCCTAGGTCTCTAGTTTTCAGAAATGCACAGGTTTGGTAGGTTTCCCTAGGTGGTGGCTGAGCTACAGGCCAAAATCTACAGGTAGGCACTTTGCAAAAAACACGTCTGTTTTCCTTCAAAAATTTGGCTGTGTCCACGTTGCGCTTTGGGGCGTTTCCTGTCGCGGGCGCTAGGCCTACCCACACAAGTGAGGTATCATTGTTATCGGGAGACGTGGGGGAACGCTGGGTGGAAGGAAATTTGTGGCTCCTCTCAGATTCCAGAACTTTCTGCCACAGAAATGTGAGGAACATGTGTTTTTTTAGCCTAATTTTGAGGTTTGCAAAGGATTCTGGGTAACAGAACCTGGTCCGAGCCACACAAGTCACCCCATCTTGGATTCCCCTAGGTCTCTAGTTTTCAGAAATGCACAGGTTTGGTAGGTTTCCCTAGGTGGCGGCTGAGCTACAAGCCAAAATCTACAGGTAGGCACTTTGCAAAAAACACCTCTGTTTTCCTTCAAAAATTTGGCTGTGTCCACGTTGCGCTTTGGGGCGTTTCCTGTCACGGGCGCTAGGCCTACCCACACAAGTGAGGTATCATTTTTATCGGGAGACGTGGGGGAATGCTGGGTGGAAGGAAATTTGTGGCTCCTCTCAGATTCCAGAACTTTCTGCCACAGAAATGTGAGGAACATGAGTTTTTTTAGCCAAATTTTGAGGATTGCAATGGATTCTGGGTAACAGAACCTGGTCCGAGCCACACGAGTCACCCCATCTTGGATTCCCCTAGGTCTCTAGTTTTCAGAAATGCACAGGTTTGGTAGGTTTCCCTAGGTGGCGGCTGAGCTACAGGCCAAAATCTACAGGTAGGCACTTTGCAAAAAACACCTCTGTTTTCCTTCAAAAATGTGGCTGTGTCCACGTTGCGCTTTGGGGCGTTTCCTGTCACGGGCGCTAGGCCTACCCACACAAGTGAGGTATCATTTTTATCGGGAGATGTGGGGGAACGCTGGGTGAAAGGAAATTTGTGGCTCCTCTCAGATTCCAGAACTTTCTGCCACAGAAATGTGAGGAACATGTGTCTTTTTAGCCAAATTTTGAGGTTTGCAATGGATTCTGGGTAACAGAACCTGGTCCGAGCCACACAAGTCACCCCATCTTGGATTCCCCTAGGTCTCTAGTTTTCAGAAATGCACAGGTTTGGTAGGTTTCCCTAGGTGGCGGCTGAGCTACAAACCAAAATCTACAGGTAGGCACTTTGCAAAAAACACCTCTGTTTTCCTTCAAAAATTTGGCTGTGTCCACGTTGCGCTTTGGTGCGTTTCTTGTCGCGGGCGCTAGGCCTACCCACACAAGTGAGGTATAATTTTTATCGGGAGACGTGGGGGAACGCTGGGTGGAAGGAAATTTGTGGCTCCTCTCAGATTCCAGAACTTTCTGCCACAGAAATGTGAGGAACATGTGTTTTTTTAGCCAAATTTTGAGGTTTGCAATGGATTCTGGGTAACAAAACGTGGTCCGAGCCACACAAGTCACCCCATCTTGGATTCCCCTAGGTCTCTAGTTTTCAGAAATGCA
Source organism: Pleurodeles waltl (assembly GCF_031143425.1). Classification (NCBI taxonomy): domain Eukaryota; kingdom Metazoa; phylum Chordata; class Amphibia; order Caudata; family Salamandridae; genus Pleurodeles; species Pleurodeles waltl. The sequence goes on from NC_090437.1 coordinate 212,333,548, forward strand.
CAGGTTTGGTAGGTTTCCCTAGCTGGCGGCTGAGCTACAAGCCAAAATCTACAGGTAGGCACTTTTTTCAATGAAAAAATGTGATGTGTCCACGTTGCGTTTTGGGGTGTGTCCTGTCGCGGGCGCTATGCCTACCCACACAAGTGAGGTATCATTTTTATCGGGAGACGTGGAGGAACGCTGGGTGGAAGGAAATTTGTGGCTCCACTCAGATTCCAGAACTTTCTGTCACCGAAATGTGTGGAAAATGTGTTTTTTTAGACAGAATTTGAGGTTTGCAAAGGATTCTGGGTAACAGAACCTGGTCCGAGCCACACAAGTCACCCCATGTTGGATTCCCCTAGGTCTCTAGTTTTCAGAAATGCACAGGTTTTGTAGGTTTCCCTAGGTGGCGGCTGAGCTACAGGCCAAAATCTACAGGTAGGCACTTTGCAAAAAACACCTCTGTTTTCCTTAAAAAATTTGGCTGTGTCCACGTTGCGCTTTGGTGCGTTTCTTGTCGCGGGCGCTAGGCCTACCCACACAAGTGAGGTATAATTTTTATCGGGAGACGTGGGGGAACGCTGGGTGGAAGGAAATTTGTGGCTCCTCTCAGATTCCAGAACTTTCTGCCACAGAAATGTGAGGAACATGTGTTTTTTTAGCCAAATTTTGAGGTTTGCAATGGATTCTGGGTAACAGAACCTGGTCCGAGCCACACAAGTCACCCCATCTTGGATTCCCCTAGGTCTCTAGTTTTCAGAAATGCACAGGTTTGGTAGGTTTCCCTAGGTGGCGGCTGAGCTACAGGCCAAAATCTACAGGTAGGCACTTTGCAAAAATCACGTCTGTTTTCCTTCAAAAATTTGGCTGTGTCCACGTTGCGCTTTGGGGCGTTTCCTGTCGCGGGCGCCAGGCCTACCCACACAAGTGAGGTATCATTTTTATCGGGAGACGTGGGGGAACGCTGGGTGGAAGGAAATTTGTGGCTCCTCTCAGATTCCAGAACTTTCTGCCACAGAAATGTGAGGAACATGTGTTTTTTTAGCCAAATTTTGAGGTTTGCAATGGATTCTGGGTAACAGAACCTGGTCCGAGCCACACAAGTCACCCCATCTTGGATTCCCCTAGGTCTCTAGTTTTCAAAAATGCACAGGTTTGGTAGGTTTCCCTAGGTGGCGGCTGAGCTACAGGCCAAAATCTACAGGTAGGCACTTTGCAAAAAACACCTGTTTTCCTTCAAAAATTTGGCTGAGTCCACGTTGCGCTTTGGGGCGTTTCCTGTCGCGGGCGCTAGGCCTACCCACACAAGTGAGGTATCATTTTTATCGGGAGACGTGGGGGAACGCTGGGTGAAAGGAAATTTGTGGCTCCTCTCAGATTCCAGAACTTTCTGCCACAGAAATGTGAGGAACATGTGTTTTTTTAGCCAAATTTTGAGGTTTGCAAAGGATTCTGGGTAACAGAACCTGGTCCGAGCCACACAAGTCACCCCATCTTGGATTCCCCTAGGTCTCTAGTTTTCAGGAAATGCACAGGTTTGGTAGGTTTCCTTAGGTGGCGGCTGAGCTACAAGCCAAAATCAACAGGTAGGCACTTTGCAAAAAACACCTCTGTTTTCCTTCAAAAATTTGGCTGTGTCCACGTTGCGCTTTGGGGCGTTTCCTGTTGCGGGCGCTAGGCCTACCCACACAAGTGAGGTATCATTTTTATCGGGAGACGTGGGGGAACGCTGGATGGAAGGAAATTTGTGGCTCCTCTCAGATTCCAGAACTTTCTGTCACAGAAATATGAGGAACATGTGTTTTTTTAGCCAAATTTTGAGGTTTGCAAAGGATTCTGAGTAACAGAACCTGGTCCGAGCCACACAAGTCACCCCATCTTGGATTCCCCTAGGTCTCTAGTTTTCAGAAATGCACAGGTTTGGTAGGTTTCCCTAGGTGGCGGCTGAGCTTCAAGCCAAAATCTACAGGTAGGCACTTTGCAAAAAACACCTCTGTTTTCCTTCAAACATTTGGCTGTGTCCACGTTGCGCTTTGGGGCGTTTCCTGTCACGGGCGCTAGGCCTACCCACACAAGTGAGGTATCATTTTTATCGGGAGACGTGGGGGAATGCTGGGTGGAAGGAAATGTGTGGCTCCTCTCAGATTCCAGAACTTTCTGCCACAGAAATGTGAGGAACATGAGTTTTTTTAGCCAAATTTTGAGGTTTGCAATGGATTCTGGGTAACAGAACCTGGTCCGAGCCACACGAGTCACCCCATCTTGGATTCCCCTAGGTCTCTAGTTTTCAGAAATGGACAGGTTTGGTAGGTTTCCCTAGGTGGCGGCTGAGCTACAGGCCAAAATCTACAGGTAGGCACTTTGCAAAAAACACCTCTGTTTTCCTTCAAAAATGTGGCTGTGTCCACGTTGCGCTTTGGGGCGTTTCCTGTTGTGGGCGCTAGGCCTACCCACACAAGTGAGGTATCATTTTTATCGGGAGATGTGGGGGAACGTTGGGTGAAAGGAAATTTGTGGCTCATCTCAGATTCCAGAACTTTATGCCACAGAAATGTGAGGAACATGTGTTTTTTTAGCCAAATTTTGAGGTTTGCAAAGGATTCTGGGTAACAGAACCTGGTCCGAGCCACACAAGTCACCCAATCTTGGATTCCCCTACGTCCCTAGTTTTCAGAAATGCACAGGTTTGGTAGGTTTCCCTAGGTGGCGGCTGAGCTACAAGCCAAAATCTACAGGTAGGCACTTTGCAAAAAACACCTCTGTTTTCCTTCAAAAATTTGGCTGTGTCCATGTTGCGCTTTGGGGCGTTTCCTGTCGCGGGCGCTAGGTCTACCCACACAAGTGAGGTATCATTTTTATCGGGAGACGTGGGGGAATGCTGGGTGGAATGAAATTTGTGGCTCCTCTCAGATTCCAGAACTTTCTGCCACAGAAATGTGAGGAACATGTGTCTTTTTAGCCAAATTTTGAGGTTTGCAATGGATTCTGGGTAACAGAACCTGGTCCGAGCCACACAAGTCACCCCATCTTGGATTCCCCTAGGTCTCTAGTTTTCAGAAATGCACAGGTTTGGTAGGTTTCCCTAGGTGGCTACTGAGCTACAAACCAAAATCTACAGGTAGGCACTTTGCAAAAAACACCTCTGTTTTCCTTCAAAAATTTGGCTGTGTCCACGTTGCGCTTTGGTGCGTTTCTTGTCGCGGGCGCTAGGCCTACCCACACAAGTGAGGTATAATTTTTATCGGGAGACGTGGGGGAACGCTGGGTGGAAGGAAATTTGTGGCTCCTCTCAGATTCCAGAACTTTCTGCCACAGAAATGTGAGGAACATGTGTTTTTTTAGCCAAATTTTGAGGTTTGCAATGGATTCTGGGTAACAAAACGTGGTCCGAGCCACACAAGTCACCCCATCTTGGATTCCCCTAGGTCTCTAGTTTTCAGAAATGCACAGGTTTGGTAGGTTTCCCTAGCTGGCGGCTGAGCTACAAGCCAAAATCTACAGGTAGGCACTTTTTTCAATGAAAAAATGTGATGTGTCCACGTTGCGTTTTGGGGTGTGTCCTGTCGCGGGCGCTATGCCTACCCACACAAGTGAGGTATCATTTTTATCGGGAGACGTGGAGGAACGCTGGGTGGAAGGAAATTTGTGGCTCCACTCAGATTCCAGAACTTTCTGTCACCGAAATGTGTGGAAAATGTGTTTTTTTAGACAGAATTTGAGGTTTGCAAAGGATTCTGGGTAACAGAACCTGGTCCGAGCCACACAAGTCACCCCATGTTGGATTCCCCTAGGTCTCTAGTTTTCAGAAATGCACAGGTTTTGTAGGTTTCCCTAGGTGGCGGCTGAGCTACAGGCCAAAATCTACAGGTAGGCACTTTGCAAAAAACACCTCTGTTTTCCTTAAAAAATTTGGCTGTGTCCACGTTGCGCTTTGGTGCGTTTCTTGTCGCGGGCGCTAGGCCTACCCACACAAGTGAGGTATAATTTTTATCGGGAGACGTGGGGGAACGCTGGGTGGAAGGAAATTTGTGGCTCCTCTCAGATTCCAGAACTTTCTGCCACAGAAATGTGAGGGACATGTGTTTTTTTAGCCAAATTTTGAGGTTTGCAATGGATTCTGGGTAACAGAACCTGGTCCGAGCCACACAAGTCACCCCATCTTGGATTCCCCTAGGTCTCTAGTTTTCAGAAATGCACAGGTTTGGTAGGTTTCCCTAGGTGGCGGCTGAGCTACAGGCCAAAATCTACAGGTAGGCACTTTGCAAAAATCACGTCTGTTTTCCTTCAAAAATTTGGCTGTGTCCACGTTGCGCTTTGGGGCGTTTCCTGTCGCGGGCGCCAGGCCTACCCACACAAGTGAGGTATCATTTTTATCGGGAGACGTGGGGGAACGCTGGGTGGAAGGAAATTTGTGGCTCCTCTCAGATTCCAGAACTTTCTGCCACAGAAATGTGAGGAACATGAGTTTTTTTAGCCAAATTTTGAGGTTTGCAATGGATTCTGGGTAACAGAACCTGGTCCGAGCCACACAAGTCACCCCATCTTGGATTCCCCTAGGTCTCTAGTTTTCAAAAATGCACAGGTTTGGTAGGTTTCCCTAGGTGGCGGCTGAGCTACAGGCCAAAATCTACAGGTAGGCACTTTGCAAAAAACACCTGTTTTCCTTCAAAAATTTGGCTGTGTCCACGTTGCGCTTTGGGGCGTTTCCTGTCGCGGGCGCTAGGCCAACCCACACAAGTGAGGTATCATTTTTATCGGGAGACGTGGGGGAACGCTGGGTGAAAGGAAATTTGTGGCTCCTCTCAGATTCCAGAACTTTCTGCCACAGAAATGTGAGGAACATATGTTTTTTTAGCCAAATTTTGAGGTTTGCAAAGGATTCTGGGTAACAGAACCTGGTCCAAGCCACACAAGTCACCCCATCTTGGATTCCCCTAGGTCTCTAGTTTTCAGAAATGCACAGGTTCGGTAGGTTTCCCTAGGTGGCGGCTGATCTACAGGCCAAAATCTACAGATAGGCACTATGCAAAAAACACCTCTGTTTTCCTTCAAATATTTGGCTGTGTCCACGTTGCACTTTGGGGCGTTTCCTGTCGCGGGCGCTATGCCTACCCACACAAGTGGGGTATCATTTTTATCGGGAGACGTGGGGGAACGCTGGGTGGAAGGAAATTTGTGGCTCCTCTCAGATTCCAGAACTTTCTGCCACAGAAATGTGAGGAACATGTGTTTTTTTAGCCAAATGTTGAGGTTTGCAATGGATTCTGGGTAACAGAACCTGGTCCGAGCCACACAAGTCACCCCATCTTGGATTCCCCTAGGTCTCTAGTTTTCAGAAATGCACAGGTTTGGTAGGTTTCCCTAGGTGGCGGCTGAGCTACAGGCCAAAATCTACAGGTAGGCACTTTGCAAAAAACACGTCTATTTTCCTTCAAAAATTTGGCTGTGTCCACGTTGCGCTTTGGGGCGTGTCCTGTCGCGGGCGCCAGGCCTACCCACACAAGTGAGGTATCATTTTTATCGGGAGACGTGGGGGAACGCTGGGTGGAAGGAAATTTGTGGCTCCTCTCAGATTCCAGAACTTTCTGCCACAGAAATGTGAGGAACATGTGTTTTTTTAGCCACATTTTGAGGTTTGCAATGGATTCTGGGTAACAGAACCTGGTCCGAGCCACACAAGTCACCCCATCTTGGATTCCCCTAGGTCTCTTGTTTTCAAAAATGCACAGGTTTGGTAGGTTTCCCTAGGTGGCGGCTGAGCTACAGGCCAAAATCTACAGGTAGGCACTTTGCAAAAAACACCTCTGTTTTCCTTCAAAAATTTGGCTGTGTCCACGTTGCGCTTTGGGGCGTTTCCTGTCGCGGGCGCTATGCCTACCCACACAAGTGAGGTATCATTTTTATCGGGAGACGTGGGGGAACGCTGGGTGGAAGGAAATTTGTGGCTCCTCTCAGATTCCAGAACTTTCTGCCACAGAAATGTGAGGAACATGTGTTTTTTTAGCCAAATTTTGAGGTTTGCAATGGATTCTGGGTAACAGAACCTGGTCCGAGCCACACAAGTCACCCCATCTTGGATTCCCCTAGGTCTCTAGTTTTCAAAAATGCACAGGTTTGGTAGGTTTCCCTAGGTGGCGGCTGAGCTACAGGCCAAAATCTACAGGTAGGCACTTTGCAAAAAACACCTGTTTTCCTTCAAAAATTTGGCTGTGTCCACGTTGCGCTTTGGGGCGTTTCCTGTCGCGGGCGCTAGGCCTACCCACACAAGTGAGGTATCATTTTTATCGGGAGACGTGGGGGAACGCTGGGTGAAAGGAAATTTGTGGCTCCTCTCAGATTCCAGAACTTTCTGCCACAGAAATGTGAGGAACATGTGTTTTTTTAGCCAAATTTTGAGGTTTGCAAAGGATTCTGGGTAACAGAACCTGGTCCAAGCCACACAAGTCACCCCATCTTGGATTCCCCTAGGTCTCTAGTTTTCAGAAATGCACAGGTTCGGTAGGTTTCCCTAGGTGGCGGCTGATCTACAGGCCAAAATCTACAGATAGGCACTATGCAAAAAACACCTCTGTTTTCCTTCAAATATTTGGCTGTGTCCACGTTGCACTTTGGGGCGTTTCCTGTCGCGGGCGCTATGCCTACCCACACAAGTGGGGTATCATTTTTATCGGGAGACGTGGGGGAACGCTGGGTGGAAGGAAATTTGTGGCTCCTCTCAGATTCCAGAACTTTCTGCCACAGAAATGTGAGGAACATGTGTTTTTTTAGCCAAATTTTGAGGTTTGCAATGGATTCTGGGTAACAGAACCTGGTCCGAGCCACACAAGTCACCCCATCTTGGATTCCTCTAGGTCTCTAGTTTTCAAAAATGCACAGGTTTGGTGGGTTTCCCTAGGTGGCGGCTGAGCTACAGGCCAAAATCTACAGGTAGGCACTTTGCAAAAAACACCTCTGTTTTCCTTCAAAAATTTGGCTGTGTCCACGATGCGCTTTGGGGCGTTTCCTGTCGCGGGCGCCAGGCCTACCCACACAAGTGAGGTATCATTTTTATCGGGAGACGTGGGGGAACGCTGGGTGGAAGGAAATTTGTGGCTCCTCTCAGATTCCAGAACTTTCTGCCACAGAAATGTGAGGAACATGTGTTTTTTTAGCCAAATTTTGAGGTATGCAATGGATTCTGGGTAACAGAACCTGGTCCGAGCCACACAAGTCACCCCATCTTGGATTCCCCTAGGTCTCTAGTTTTCAAAAATGCACAGGTTTGGTAGGTTTCCCTAGGTGGCGGCTGAGCTACAGGCCAAAATCTACAGGTAGGCACTTTGCAAAAAACACCTCTGTTTTCCTTCAAAAATTTGGCTGTGTCCACGTTGCGCTTTGGGGCGTTTCCTGTCGCGGGCGCTAGGCCTACCCACACAAGTGAGGTATCATTTTTATCGGGAGACGTGGGGGAACGCTGGGTGAAAGGAAACTTGTGGCTCCTCTCAGATTCCAGAACTTTCTGCCACAGAAATGTGAGGAACGTGTTTTTTTAGCCAAATTTTGAGGTTTGCAATGGATTCTGGGTAACAGAACCTGGTCCGAGCCACACAAGTCACCCCATCTTGGATTCCCCTAGGTCTCTAGTTTTCAGAAATGCACAGGTTTGGTAGGTTTCCCTAGGTGGTGGCTGAGCTACAGGCCAAAATCTACAGGTAGGCACTTTGCAAAAAACACCTCTGTTTTCCTTCAAAAATTTGGCTGTGTCCACGTTGCGCTTTGGGGCGTTTCCTGTCGCGGGCGCTAGGCCTACCCACACAAGTGAGGTATCATTGTTATCGGGAGACGTGGGGGAACGCTGGGTGGAAGGAAATTTGTGGCTCCTCTCAGATTCCAGAACTTTCTGCCACAGAAATGTGAGGAACATGTGTTTTTTTAGCCAAATTTTGAGGTTTGCAAAGGATTCTGGGTAACAGAACCTGGTCCGAGCCACACAAGTCACCCCATCTTGGATTCCCCTAGGTCTCTAGTTTTCAGAAATGCACAGGTTTGGTAGGTTTCCCTAGGTGGCGGCTGAGCTACAAGCCAAAATCTACAGGTAGGCACTTTGCAAAAAACACCTCTGTTTTCCTTCAAAAATTTGGCTGTGTCCACGTTGCGCTTTGGGGCGTTTCCTGTCACGGGCGCTAGGCCTACCCACACAAGTGAGGTATCATTTTTATCGGGAGACGGGGGGAATGCTGGGTGGAAGGAAATTTGTGGCTCCTCTCAGATTCCAGAACTTTCTGCCACAGAAATGTGAGGAACATGAGTTTTTTTAGCCAAATTTTGAGGTTTGCAATGGATTCTGGGTAACAGAACCTGGTCCGAGCCACACGAGTCACCCCATCTTGGATTCCCCTAGGTCTCTAGTTTTCAGAAATGCACAGGTTTGGTAGGTTTCCCTAGGTGGCGGCTGAGCTACAGGCCAAAATCTACAGGTAGGCACTTTGCAAAAAACACCTCTGTTTTCCTTCAAAAATGTGGCTGTGTCCACGTTGCGCTTTGGGGCGTTTCCTGTCACGGGCGCTAGGCCTACCCACACAAGTGAGGTATCATTTTTATCGGGAGATGTGGGGGAACGCTGGGTGAAAGGAAATTTGTGGCTCCTCTCAGATTCCAGAACTTTATGCCACAGAAATAGGAGGAACATGTGTTTTTTTAGCCAAATTTTGAGGTTTGCAAAGGATTCTGGGTAACAGAACCTGGTCCGAGCCACACAAGTCACCCCATCTTGGATTCCCCTACGTCCCTAGTTTTCAGAAATGCACAGGTTTGGTAGGTTTCCCTAGGTGGCGGCTGAGCTACAAGCCAAAATCTACAGGTAGGCACTTTGCAAAAAACACCTCTGTTTTCCTTCAAAAATTTGGCTGTGCCCACGTTGCGCTTTGGGGCGTTTCCTGTCGCGGGCGCTAGGCCTACCCACACAAGTGAGGTATCATTTTTATCGGGAGACGTGGGGGAACGCTGGGTGAAAGGAAATTTGTGGCTCCTCTCAGATTCCAGAACTTTCTGCCACAGAAATGTGAGGAACATGAGTTTTTTTAGCCAAATTTTGAGGTTTGCAATGGATTCTGGGTAACAGAACCTGGTCCGAGCCACACGAGTCACCCCATCTTGGATTCCCCTAGGTCTCTAGTTTTCAGAAATGCACAGGTTTGGTAGGTTTCCCTAGGTGGCGGCTGAGCTACAGGCCAAAATCTACAGGTAGGCACTTTGCAAAAAACACCTCTGTTTTCCTTCAAAAATGTGGCTGTGTCCACGTTGCGCTTTGGGGCGTTTCCTGTCACGGGCGCTAGGCCTACCCACACAAGTGAGGTATCATTTTTATCGGGAGATGTGGGGGAACGCTGGGTGAAAGGAAATTTGTGGCTCCTCTCAGATTCCAGAACTTTATGCCACAGAAATAGGAGGAACATGTGTTTTTTTAGCCAAATTTTGAGGTTTGCAAAGGATTCTGGGTAACAGAACCTGGTCCGAGCCACACAAGTCACCCCATCTTGGATTCCCCTACGTCCCTAGTTTTCAGAAATGCACAGGTTTGGTAGGTTTCCCTAGGTGGCGGCTGAGCTACAAGCCAAAATCTACAGGTAGGCACTTTGCAAAAAACACCTCTGTTTTCCTTCAAAAATTTGGCTGTGTCCACGTTGCGCTTTGGGGCGTTTCCTGTCGCGGGCGCTAGGTCTACCCACACAAGTGAGGTATCATTTTTATCGGGAGACGTGGGGGAATGCTGGGTGGAAGGAAATTTGTGGCTCCTCTCAGATTCCAGAACTTTCTGCCACAGAAATGTGAGGAACATGTGTCTTTTTAGCCAAATTTTGAGGTTTGCAATGGATTCTGGGTAACAGAACCTGGTCCGAGCCACACAAGTCACCCCATCTTGGATTCCCCTAGGTCTCTAGTTTTCAGAAATGCACAGGTTTGGTAGGTTTCCCTAGGTGGCGGCTGAGCTACAAACCAAAATCTACAGGTAGGCACTTTGCAAAAAACACCTCTGTTTTCCTTCAAAAATTTGGCTGTGTCCACGTTGCGCTTTGGTGCGTTTCTTGTCGCGGGCGCTAGGCCTACCCACACAAGTGAGGTATAATTTTTATCGGGAGACGTGGGGGAACGCTGGGTGGAAGGAAATTTGTGGCTCCTCTCAGATTCCAGAACTTTCTGCCACAGAAATGTGAGGAACATGTGTTTTTTTAGCCAAATTTTGAGGTTTGCAATGGATTCTGGGTAACAAAACGTGGTCCGAGCCACACAAGTCACCCCATCTTGGATTCCCCTAGGTCTCTAGTTTTCAGAAATGCACAGGTTTGGTAGGGTTCCCTAGCTGGCGGCTGAGCTACAAGCCAAAATCTACAGGTAGGCACTTTTTTCAATGAAAAAATGTGATGTGTCCACGTTGCGTTTTGGGGTGTGTCCTGTCGCGGGCGCTATGCCTACCCACACAAGTGAGGTATCATTTTTATCGGGAGACGTGGAGGAACGCTGGGTGGAAGGAAATTTGTGGCTCCTCTCAGATTCCAGAACTTTCTGTCACCGAAATATTTGGAAAATGTGTTTTTTTAGACAGAATTTGAGGTTTGCAAAGGATTCTGGGTAACAGAACCTGGTCCGAGCCACACAAGTCACCCCATGTTGGATTCCCCTAGGTCTCTAGTTTTCAGAAATGCACAGGTTTTGTAGGTTTCCCTAGGTGGCGGCTGAGCTACAGGCCAAAATCTACAGGTAGGCACTTTGCAAAAAACACCTCTGTTTTCCTTAAAAAATTTGGCTGTGTCCAGGTTGCGCTTTGGTGCGTTTCTTGTCGCGGGCGCTAGGCCTACCCACACAAGTGAGGTATAATTTTTATCGGGAGACGTGGGGGAACGCTGGGTGGAAGGAAATTTGTGGCTCCTCTCAGATTCCAGAACTTTCTGCCACAGAAATGTGAGGAACATGTGTTTTTTTAGCCAAATTTTGAGGTTTGCAATGGATTCTGGGTAACAGAACCTGGTCCGAGCCACACAAGTCACCCCATCTTGGATTCCCCTAGGTCTCTAGTTTTCAGAAATGCACAGGTTTGGTAGGTTTCCCCAGGTGGCGGCTGAGCTACAGGCCAAAATCTACAGGTAGGCACTTTGCAAAAATCACGTCTGTTTTCCTTCAAAAATTTGGCTGTGTCCACGTTGCGCTTTGGGGCGTTTCCTGTCGCGGGCGCCAGGCCTACCCACACAAGTGAGGTATCATTTTTATCGGGAGACGTGGGGGAACGCTGGGTGGAAGGAAATTTGTGGCTCCTCTCAGATTCCAGAACTTTCTGCCACAGAAATGTGAGGAACATGTGTTTTTTTAGCCAAATTTTGAGGTTTGCAATGGATTCTGGGTAACAGAACCTGGTCCGAGCCACACAAGTCACCCCATCTTGGATTCCCCTAGGTCTCTAGTTTTCAAAAATGCACAGGTTTGGTAGGTTTCCCTAGGTGGCGGCTGAGCTACAGGCCAAAATCTACAGGTAGGCACTTTGCAAAAAACACCTGTTTTCCTTCAAAAATTTGGCTGTGTCAACGTTGCGCTTTGGGGCGTTTCCTCTCGCGGGCGCTAGGCCAACCCACACAAGTGAGGTATCATTTTTATCGGGAGACGTGGGGGAACGCTGGGTGAAAGGAAATTTGTGGCTCCTCTCAGATTCCAGAACTTTCTGCCACAGAAATGTGAGGAACATGTGTTTTTTTAGCCAAATTTTGAGGTTTGCAAAGGATTCTGGGTAACAGAACCTGGTCCAAGCCACACAAGTCACCCCATCTTGGATTCCCCTAGGTCTCTAGTTTTCAGAAATGCACAGGTTCGGTAGGTTTCCCTAGGTGGCGGCTGATCTACAGGCCAAAATCTACAGATAGGCACTATGCAAAAAACACCTCTGTTTTCCTTCAAATATTTGGCTGTGTCCACGTTGCACTTTGGGGCGTTTCCTGTCGCGGGCGCTATGCCTACCCACACAAGTGGGGTATCATTTTTATCGGGAGACGTGGGGGAACGCTGGGTGGAAGGAAATTTGTGGCTCCTCTCAGATTCCAGAACTTTCTGCCACAGAAATGTGAGGAACATGTGTTTTTTTAGCCAAATTTTGAGGTTTGCAATGGATTCTGGGTAACAGAACCTGGTCCGAGCCACACAAGTCACCCCATCTTGGATTCCCCTAGGTCTCTAGTTTTCAGAAATGCACAGGTTTGGTAGGTTTCCCTAGGTGGCGGCTGAGCTACAGGCCAAAATCTACAGGTAGGCACTTTGCAAAAAACACGTCTATTTTCCTTCAAAAATTTGGCTGTGTCCACATTGCGCTTTGGGGCGTGTCCTGTCGCGGGCGCCAGGCCTACCCACACAAGTGAGGTATCATTTTTATCGGGAGACGTGGGGGAACGCTGGGTGGAAGGAAATTTGTGGCTCCTCTCAGATTCCAGAACTTTCTGCCACAGAAATGTGAGGAACATGTGTTTTTTTAGCCACATTTTGAGGTTTGCAATGGATTCTGGGTAACAGAACCTGGTCCGAGCCACACAAGTCACCCCATCTTGGATTCCCCTAGGTCTCTTGTTTTAAAAAATGCACAGGTTTGGTAGGTTTCCCTAGGTGGCGGCTGAGCTACAGGCCAAAATCTACAGGTAGGCACTTTGCAAAAAACACCTCTGTTTTCCTTCAAAAATTTGGCTGTGTCCACGTTGCGCTTTGGGGCGTTTCCTGTCGCGGGCGCTAGGCCTACCCACACAAGTGAGGTATCATTTTTATCGGGAGACGTGGGGGAACGCTGGGTGAAAGGAAATTTGTGGCTCCTCTCAGATTCCAGAACTTTCTGCCACAGAAATGTGAGGAACATGTGTTTTTTTAGCCAAATTTTGAGGTTTGCAAAGGATTCTGGGTAACAGAACCTGGTCCGAGCCACACAAGTCACCCCATCTTGGATTCCCCTAGGTCTCTAGTTTTCAGGAAATGCACAGGTTTGGTAGGTTTCCTTAGGTGGCGGCTGAGCTACAAGCCAAAATCAACAGGTAGGCACTTTGCAAAAAACACCTCTGTTTTCCTTCAAAAATTTGGCTGTGTCCACGTTGCGCTTTGGGGCGTTTCCTGTTGCGGGCGCTAGGCCTACCCACACAAGTGAGGTATCATTTTTATCGGGAGACGTGGGGGAACGCTGGATGGAAGGAAATTTGTGGCTCCTCTCAGATTCCAGAACTTTCTGCCACAGAAATATGAGGAACATGTGTTTTTTTAGCCAAATTTTGAGGTTTGCAAAGGATTCTGAGTAACAGAACCTGGTCCGAGCCACACAAGTCACCCCATCTTGGATTCCCCTAGGTCTCTAGTTTTCAGAAATGCACAGGTTTGGTAGGTTTCCCTAGGTGGCGGCTGAGCTACAAGCCAAAATCTACAGGTAGGCACTTTGCAAAAAACACCTCTGTTTTCCTTCAAACATTTGGCTGTGTCCACGTTGCGCTTTGGGGCGTTTCCTGTCACGGGCGCTAGGCCTACCCACACAAGTGAGGTATCATTTTTATCGGGAGACGTGGGGGAATGCTGGGTGGAAGGAAATTTGTGGCTCCTCTCAGATTCCAGAACTTTCTGCCACAGAAATGTGAGGAACATGAGTTTTTTTAGCCAAATTTTGAGGTTTGCAATGGATTCTGGGTAACAGAACCTGGTCCGAGCCACACGAGTCACCCCATCTTGGATTCCCCTAGGTCTCTAGTTTTCAGAAATGGACAGGTTTGGTAGGTTTCCCTAGGTGGCGGCTGAGCTACAGGCCAAAATCTACAGGTAGGCACTTTGCAAAAAACACCTCTGTTTTCCTTCAAAAATGTGGCTGTGTCCACGTTGCGCTTTGGGGCGTTTCCTGTCGCGGGCGCTAGGCCTACCCACACAAGTGAGGTATCATTTTTATCGGGAGATGTGAGGGAACGTTGGGTGAAAGGAAATTTGTGGCTCCTCTCAGATTCCAGAACTTTATGCCACAGAAATGTGAGGAACATGTGTTTTTTTAGCCAAATTTTGAGGTTTGCAAAGGATTCTGGGTAACAGAACCTGGTCCGAGCCACACAAGTCACCCCATCTTGGATTCCCCTACGTCCCTAGTTTTCAGAAATGCACAGGTTTGGTAGGTTTCCCTAGGTGGCGGCTGAGCTACAAGCCAAAATCTACAGGTAGGCACTTTGCAAAAATCACCTCTGTTTTCCTTCAAAAATTTGGCTGTGTCCACGTTGCGCTTTGGGGCGTTTCCTGTCGCGGGCGCTAGGTCTACCCACACAAGTGAGGTATCATTTTTATCGGGAGACGTGGGGGAATGCTGGGTGGAAGGAAATTTGTGGCTCCTCTCAGATTCCAGAACTTTCTGCCACAGAAATGTGAGGAACATGTGTCTTTTTAGCCAAATTTTGAGGTTTGCAATGGATTCTGGGTAACAGAACCTGGTCCGAGCCACACAAGTCACCCCATCTTGGATTCCCCTAGGTCTCTAGTTTTCAGAAATGCACAGGTTTGGTAGGTTTCCCTAGGTGGCGGCTGAGCTACAAACCAAAATCTACAGGTAGGCACTTTGCAAAAAACACATCTGTTTTCCTTCAAAAATTTGGCTGTGTCCACGTTGCGCTTTGGGGCGTTTCCTGTCGCGGGCGCCAGGCCTACCCACACAAGTGAGGTATCATTTTTATCGGGAGACGTGGGGGAACGCTGGGTGGAAGGAAATTTGTGGCTCCACTCAGATTCCAGAACTTTCTGTCACCGAAATGTGTGGAAAATGCGTTTTTTTAGACAGAATTTGAGGTTTGCAATGGATTCTGGGTAACAGAACCTGGTCCGAGCCACACAAGTCACCCCATGTTGGATTCCCCTAGGTCTCTAGTTTTCAGAAATGCACAGGTTTGGTAGGTTTCCCTAGGTGGCGGCTGAGCTACAGGCCAAAATCTACAGGTAGGCACTTAGCAAAAAACACCTCTGTTTTCCTTCAAAAATTTGGCTGTGTCCACGTTGCGCTTTGGTGCGTTTCTTGTCGCGGGCGCTAGGCCTACCCACACAAGTGAGGTATAATTTTTATCGGGAGACGTGGGGGAACGCTGGGTGGAAGGAAATTTGTGGCTCCTCTCAGATTCCAGAACTTTCTGCCACAGAAATGTGAGGAACATGTGTTTTTTTAGCCAAATTTTGAGGTTTGCAATGGATTCTGGGTAACAGAACCTGGTCCGAGCCACACAAGTCACCCCATCTTGGATTCCCCTAGGTCTCTAGTTTTCAGAAATGCACAGGTTTGGTAGGTTTCCCTAGGTGGCGGCTGAGCTACAGGCCAAAATCTACAGGTAGGCACTTTGCAAAAATCACGTCTGTTTTCCTTCAAAAATTTGGCTGTGTCCACGTTGCGCTTTGGGGCGTTTCCTGTCGCGGGCGCCAGGCCTACCCACACAAGTGAGGTATCATTTTTATCGGGAGACGTGGGGGAACGCTGGGTGGAAGGAAATTTGTGGCTCCTCTCAGATTCCAGAACTTTCTGCCACAGAAATGTGAGGAACATGTGTTTTTTTAGCCAAATTTTGAGGTTTGCAAAGGATTCTGGGTAACAGAACCTGGTCCAAGCCACACAAGTCACCCCATCTTGGATTCCCCTAGGTCTCTAGTTTTCAGAAATGCACAGGTTCGGTAGGTTTCCCTAGGTGGCGGCTGATCTACAGGCCAAAATCTACAGATAGGCACTATGCAAAAAACACCTCTGTTTTCCTTCAAATATTTGGCTGTGTCCACGTTGCACTTTGGGGCGTTTCCTGTCGCGAGCGCTATGCCTACCCACACAAGTGGGGTATCATTTTTATCGGGAGACGTGGGGGAACGCTGGGTGGAAGGAAATTTGTGGCTCCTCTCAGATTCCAGAACTTTCTGCCACAGAAATGTGAGGAACATGTGTTTTTTTAGCCAAATTTTGAGGTTTGCAATGGATTCTGGGTAACAGAACCTGGTCCGAGCCACACAAGTCACCCCATCTTGGATTCCCCTAGGTCTCTAGTTTTCAGAAATGCACAGGTTTGGTAGGTTTCCCTAGGTGGCGGCTGAGCTACAGGCCAAAATCTACAGGTAGGCACTTTGCAAAAAACACGTCTATTTTCCTTCAAAAATTTGGCTGTGTCCACTTTGCGCTTTGGGGCGTTTCCTGTCGCGGGCGCCAGGCCTACCCACACAAGTGAGGTATCATTTTTATGGGGAGACGTGGGGGAACGCTGGGTGGAAGGAAATTTGTGGCTCCTCTCAGATTCCAGAACTTTCTGCCACAGAAATGTGAGGAACATGTGTTTTTTTAGCCAAATTTTGAGGTTTGCAATGGATTCTGGGTAACAGAACCTGGTCCGAGCCACACAAGTCACCCCATCTTGGATTCCCCTAGGTCTCTAGTTTTCAAAAATGCACAGGTTTGGTAGGTTTCCCTAGGTGGCGGCTGAGCTACAGGCCAAAATCTACAGGTAGGCACTTTGCAAAAAACACCTCTGTTTTCCTTCAAAAATTTGGCTGTGTCCACGTTGCGCTTTGGGGCGTTTCCTGTCGCGGGCGCTAGGCCTACCCACACAAGTGAGGTATCATTTTTATCGGGAGACGTGGGGGAACGCTGGGTGAAAGGAAATTTGTGGCTCCTCTCAGATTCCAGAACTTTCTGCCACAGAAATGTGAGGAACATGTGTTTTTTTAGCCAAATTTTGAGGTTTGCAAAGGATTCTGGGTAACAGAACCTGGTCCAAGCCACACAAGTCACCCCATCTTGGATTCCCCTAGGTCTCTAGTTTTCAGAAATGCACAGGTTCGGTAGGTTTCCCTAGGTGGCGGCTGATCTACAGGCCAAAATCTACAGATAGGCACTATGCAAAAAACACCTCTGTTTTCCTTCAAATATTTGGCTGTGTCCACGTTGCACTTTGGGGCGTTTCCTGTCGCGAGCGCTATGCCTACCCACACAAGTGGGGTATCATTTTTATCGGGAGACGTGGGGGAACGCTGGGTGGAAGGAAATTTGTGGCTCCTCTCAGATTCCAGAACTTTCTGCCACAGAAATGTGAGGAACATGTGTTTTTTTAGCCAAATTTTGAGGTTTGCAATGGATTCTGGGTAACAGAACCTGGTCCGAGCCACACAAGTCACCCCATCTTGGATTCCCCTAGGTCTCTAGTTTTCAGAAATGCACAGGTTTGGTAGGTTTCCCTAGGTGGCGGCTGAGCTACAGGCCAAAATCTACAGGTAGGCACTTTGCAAAAAACACGTCTATTTTCCTTCAAAAATTTGGCTGTGTCCACTTTGCGCTTTGGGGCGTTTCCTGTCGCGGGCGCCAGGCCTACCCACACAAGTGAGGTATCATTTTTATGGGGAGACGTGGGGGAACGCTGGGTGGAAGGAAATTTGTGGCTCCTCTCAGATTCCAGAACTTTTTGCCACAGAAATGTGAGGAACATGTGTTTTTTTAGCCAAATTTTGAGGTTTGCAATGGATTCTGGGTAACAGAACCTGGTCCGAGCCACACGAGTCACCCCATCTTGGATTCCCCTAGGTCTCTAGTTTTCAAAAATGCACAGGTTTGGTAGGTTTCCCTAGGTGGCGGCTGAGCTACAGGCCAAAATCTACAGGTAGGCACTTTGCAAAAAACACCTCTGTTTTCCTTCAAAAATTTGGCTGTGTCCACGTTGCGCTTTGGGGCGTTTCCTGTCGCGGGCGCTAGGCCTACCCACACAAGTGAGGTATCATTTTTATCGGGAGACGTGGGGGAACGCTGGGTGAAAGGAAATTTGTGGCTCCTCTCAGATTCCAGAACTTTCTGCCACAGAAATGTGAGGAACATGTGTTTTTTTAGCCAAATTTTGAGTTTTGCAAAGGATTCTGGGTAACAGAACCTGGTCCGAGCCACACAAGTCACCCCATCTTGGATTCCCCTAGGTCTCTAGTTTTCAGAAATGCACAGGTTCGGTAAGTTTCCCTAGGTGGCGGCTGATCTACAGGACAAAATCTACAGATAGGCACTTTGCAAAAAACACCTCTGTTTTCCTTCAAAAATTTGGCTGTGTCCACGTTGCACTTTGGGGCGTTTCCTGTCGCGGGCGCTATGCCTACCCACACAAGTGGGGTATCATTTTTATCGGGAGACGTGGGGGAACGCTGGGTGGAAGGAAATTTGTGGCTCCTCTCAGATTCCAGAACTTTCTGCCACAGAAATGTGAGGAACATGTGTTTTTTTAGCCACATTTTGAGGTTTGCAATGGATTCTGGGTAACAGAACCTGGTCCGAGCCACACAAGTCACCCCATCTTGGATTCCCCTAGGTCTCTAGTTTTCAGAAATGCACAGGTTTGGTAGGTTTCCCTAGGTGGTGGCTGAGCTACAGGCCAAAATCTACAGGTAGGCACTTTGCAAAAAACACATCTGTTTTCCTTCAAAAATTTGGCTGTGTCCACGTTGCGCTTTGGGGCGTTTCCTGTCGCGGGCGCTAGGCCTACCCACACAAGTGAGGTATCATTGTTATCGGGAGACGTGGGGGAACGCTGGGTGGAAGGAAATTTGTGGCTCCTCTCAGATTCCAGAACTTTCTGCCACAGAAATGTGAGGAACATGTGTTTTTTTAGCCAAATTTTGAGGTTTGCAAAGGATTCTGGGTAACAGAACCTGGTCCGAGCCACACAAGTCACCCCATCTTGGATTCCCCTAGGTCTCTAGTTTTCAGGAAATGCACAGGTTTGGTAGGTTTCCTTAAGTGGCGGCTGAGCTACAAGCCAAAATCAACAGGTAGGCACTTTGCAAAAAACACCTCTGTTTTCCTTCAAAAATTTGGCTGTGTCCACGTTGCGCTTTGGGGCGTTTCCTGTTGCGGGCGCTAGGCCTACCCACACAAGTGAGGTATCATTTTTATCGGGAGACGTGGGGGAATGCTGGGTGGAAGGAAATTTGTGGCTCCTCTCAGATTCCAGAACTTTCTGCCACAGAAATGTGAGGAACATGAGTTTTTTTAGCCAAATTTTGAGGTTTGCAATGGATTCTGAGTAACAGAACCTGGTCCGAGCCACACGAGTCACCCCATCTTGGATTCCCCTAGGTCTCTAGTTTTCAGAAATGCACAGGTTTGGTAGGTTTCCCTAGGTGGCGGCTGAGCTACAGGCCAAAATCTACAGGTAGGCACTTTGCAAAAAACACCTCTGTTTTCCTTCAAAAATGTGGCTGTGTCCACGTTGCGCTTTGGGGCGTTTCCTGTCGCGGGCGCTAGGCCTACCCACACAAGTGAGGTATCATTTTTATCGGGAGATGTGGGGGAACGCTGGGTGAAAGGAAATTTGTGGCTCCTCTCAGATTCCAGAACTTTATGCCACAGAAATGTGAGGAACATGTGTTTTTTTAGCCAAATTTTGAGGTTTGCAAAGGATTCTGGGTAACAGAACCTGGTCCGAGCCACACAAGTCACCCCATCTTGGATTCCCCTACGTCCCTAGTTTTCAGAAATGCACAGGTTTGGTAGGTTTCCCTAGGTGGCGGCTGAGCTACAAGCCAAAATCTACAGGTAGGCACTTTGCAAAAAACACCTCTGTTTTCCTTCAAAAATTTGGCTGTGTCCACGTTGCGCTTTGGGGCGTTTCCTGTCGCGGGCGCTAGGTCTACCCACACAAGTGAGGTATCATTTTTATCGGGAGACGTGGGGGAATGCTGGGTGGAAGGAAATTTGTGGCTCCTCTCAGATTCCAGAACTTTCTGCCACAGAAATGTGAGGAACATGTGTCTTTTTAGCCAAATTTTGAGGTTTGCAATGGATTCTGGGTAACAGAACCTGGTCCGAGCCACACAAGTCACCCCATCTTGGATTCCCCTAGGTCTCTAGTTTTCAGAAATGCACAGGTTTGGTAGGTTTCCCTAGGTGGCGGCTGAGCTACAAACCAAAATCTACAGGTAGGCACTTTGCAAAAAACACATCTGTTTTCCTTCAAAAATTTGGCTGTGTCCACGTTGCGCTTTGGGGCGTTTCCTATCGCGGGCGCTAGGTCTACCCACACAAGTGAGGTATCATTTTTATCGGGAGACATGGGGGAACGCTGGGTGAAAGGAAATTTGTGGCTCCTCTCAGATTCCAGAACTTTCTGCCACAGAAATGTGAGGAACATGTTTTTTTTTAGCCAAATTTTGAGGTTTGCAAAGGATTCTGGGTAACAGATCCTGGTCCGAGCCACACAAGTCACCCCATCTTGGATTCCCCTAGGTCTCTAGTTTTCAGAAATGCACAGGTTTGGTAGGTTTCCCTAGGTGGCGGCTGAGCTACAAGCCAAAATCTACAGGTAGGCACTTTGCAAAAAACACCTCTGTTTTCCTTCAAAAATTTGGCTGTGTCCACGTTGCGCTTTGGGGCGTTTCCTGTCGCGGGCGCTAGGCCTACCCACACAAGTGAGGTATCATTTTTATCGGGAGACGTGGGGGAACGCTGGGTGGAAGGAAATTTGTGGCTCCTCTCAGATTCCAGAACTTTCTGCCACAGAAATGTGAGGAACATGTGTTTTTTTAGCCACATTTTGAGGTTTGCAATGGATTCTGGGTAACAGAACCTGGTCCGAACCACACAAGTCACCCCATCTTGGATTCCCCTAGGTGTCTAGTTTTCAGAAATGCACAGGTTTGGTAGGTTTTCCTAGGTGGCGGCTGAGCTACAAACCAAAATCTACAGGTAGGCACTTTGCAAAAAACACGTCTGTTTTCCTTCAAAAATTTGGCTGTGTCCACGTTGCGCTTTGGGGCGTTTCCTATCGCGGGCGCTAGGCCTACCCACACAAGTGAGGTATCATTTTTATCGGGAGACATGGGGGAACGCTGGGTAAAAGGAAATTTGTGGCTCCTCTCAGATTCCAGAACTTTCTGCCACAGAAATGTGAGGAACATGTGTTTTTTTAGCCAAATTTTGAGGTTTGCAAAGGATTCTGGGTAACAGAACCTGGTCCGAGCCACACCAGTCACCCCATCTTGGATTCCCCTAGGTCTCTAGTTTTCAGAAATGCACAGGTTTGGTAGGTTTCCCTAGGTGGCGGCTGAGCTACAAGCCAAAATCTACAGGTAGGCACTTTGCAAAAACACCTCTGTTTTCCTTAAAAAATGTGGCTGTGTCCACGTTGCGCTTTGGGGCGTTTCCTGTCGCGGGCGCTAGGCCTACCCACACAAGTGAGGTATCATTTTTATCGGGAGACGTGGGGGAACGCTGGGTGGAAGGAAATTTGTGGCTCCTCTCAGATTCCAGAACTTTCTGCCACAGAAATGTGAGGAACATGTGTTTTTTTAGCCAAATTTTGAGGTTTGCAAAGGATTCTGAGTAACAGAACCTGGTCCGAGCCACACAAGTCACCCCATTTTGGATTCCCCTAGGTCTCTAGTTTTCAGAAATGCACAGGTTTGGTAGGTTTCCCTAGGTGGCGGCTGAGCTACAAGCCAAAATCTACAGGTAGGCACTTTGCAAAAACACCTCTGTTTTCCTTCAAAAATGTGGCTGTGTCCACGTTGCGCTTTGGGGCGTTTCCTGTCGCGGGCGCTAGGCCTACCCACACAAGTGAGGTATCATTTTTATCGGGAGACGTGGGGGAACGCTGGGTTTAAGGAAATTTGTGGCTCCTCTCAGATTCCAGAACTTTATGCCACAGAAATGTGAGGAACATGTGTTTTTTTAGCCAAATTTTGAGGTTTGCAAAGGATTCTGGGTAACAGAACCTGGTCCGAGCCACACAAGTCACCCCATCTTGGATTCCCCTACGTCCCTAGTTTTCAGAAATGCACAGGTTTGGTAGGTTTCCCTAGGTGGCGGCTGAGCTACAAGCCAAAATCTACAGGTAGGCACTTTGCAAAAAACACCTCTGTTTTCCTTCAAAAATTTGGCTGTGTCCACGTTGCGCTTTGGGGCGTTTCCTGTCGCGGGCGCTAGGTCTACCCACACAAGTGAGGTATCATTTTTATCGGGAGACGTGGGGGAATGCTGGGTGGAAGGAAATTTGTGGCTCCTCTCAGATTCCAGAACTTTCTGCCACAGAAATGTGAGGAACATGTGTCTTTTTAGCCAAATTTTGAGGTTTGCAATGGATTCTGGGTAACAGAACCTGGTCCGAGCCACACAAGTCACACCATCTTGGATTCCCCTAGGTCTCTAGTTTTCAGAAATGCACAGGTTTGGTAGGTTTCCCTAGGTGGTGGCTGAGCTACAGGCCAAAATCTACAGGTAGGCACTTTGCAAAAAACACATCTGTTTTCCTTCAAAAATTTGGCTGTGTCCACGTTGCGCTTTGGGGCGTTTCCTGTCGCGGGCGCTAGGCCTACCCACACAAGTGAGGTATCATTGTTATCGGGAGACGTGGGGGAACGCTGGGTGGAAGGAAATTTGTGGCTCCTCTCAGATTCCAGAACTTTCTGCCACAGAAATGTGAGGAACATGTGTTTTTTTAGCCAAATTTTGAGGTTTGCAAAGGATTCTGGGTAACAGAACCTGGTCCGAGCCACACAAGTCACCCCATCTTGGATTCCCCTAGGTCTCTAGTTTTCAGGAAATGCACAGGTTTGGTAGGTTTCCTTAGGTGGCGGCTGAGCTACAAGCCAAAATCAACAGGTAGGCACTTTGCAAAAAACACCTCTGTTTTCCTTCAAAAATTTGGCTGTGTCCACGTTGCGCTTTGGGGCGTTTCCTGTTGCGGGCGCTAGGCCTACCCACACAAGTGAGGTATCATTTTTATCGGGAGACGTGGGGGAATGCTGGGTGGAAGGAAATTTGTGGCTCCTCTCAGATTCCAGAACTTTCTGCCACAGAAATGTGAGGAACATGAGTTTTTTTAGCCAAATTTTGAGGTTTGCAATGGATTCTGGGTAACAGAACCTGGTCCGAGCCACACGAGTCACCCCATCTTGGATTCCCCTAGGTCTCTAGTTTTCAGAAATGCACAGGTTTGGTAGGTTTCCCTAGGTGGCGGCTGAGCTACAGGCCAAAATCTACAGGTAGGCACTTTGCAAAAAACACCTCTGTTTTCCTTCAAAAATGTGGCTGTGTCCACGTTGCGCTTTGGGGCGTTTCCTGTCGCGGGCGCTAGGCCTACCCACACAAGTGAGGTATCATTTTTATCGGGAGATGTGGGGGAACGCTGGGTGAAAGGAAATTTGTGGCTCCTCTCAGATTCCAGAACTTTATGCCACAGAAATGTGAGGAACATGTGTTTTTTTAGCCAAATTTTGAGGTTTGCAAAGGATTCTGGGTAACAGAACCTGGTCCGAGCCACACAAGTCACCCCATCTTGGATTCCCCTACGTCCCTAGTTTTCAGAAATGCACAGGTTTGGTAGGTTTCCCTAGGTGGCGGCTGAGCTACAAGCCAAAATCTACAGGTAGGCACTTTGCAAAAAACACCTCTGTTTTCCTTCAAAAATTTGGCTGTGTCCACGTTGCGCTTTGGGGCGTTTCCTGTCGCGGGTGCTAGGTCTACCCACACAAGTGAGGTATCATTTTTATCGGGAGACGTGGGGGAATGCTGGGTGGAACGAAATTTGTGGCTCCTCTCAGATTCCAGAACTTTCTGCCACAGAAATGTGAGGAACATGTGTCTTTTTAGCCAAATTTTGAGGTTTGCAATGGATTCTGGGTAACAGAACCTGGTCCGAGCCACACAAGTCACCCCATCTTGGATTCCCCTAGGTCTCTAGTTTTCAGAAATGCACAGGTTTGGTAGGTTTCCCTAGGTGGCGGCTGAGCTACAAACCAAAATCTACAGGTAGGCACTTTGCAAAAAACACATCTGTTTTCCTTCAAAAATTTGGCTGTGTCCACGTTGCGCTTTGGGGCGTTTCCTATCGCGGGCGCTAGGTCTACCCACACAAGTGAGGTATCATTTTTATCGGGAGACATGGGGGAACGCTGGGTGAAAGGAAATTTGTGGCTCCTCTCAGATTCCAGAACTTTCTGCCACAGAAATGTGAGGAACATGTTTTTTTTTAGCCAAATTTTGAGGTTTGCAAAGGATTCTGGGTAACAGATCCTGGTCCGAGCCACACAAGTCACCCCATCTTGGATTCCCCTAGGTCTCTAGTTTTCAGAAATGCACAGGTTTGGTAGGTTTCCCTAGGTGGCGGCTGAGCTACAAGCCAAAATCTACAGGTAGGCACTTTGCAAAAAACACCTCTGTTTTCCTTCAAAAATGTGGCTGTGTCCACGTTGCGCTTTGGGGCGTTTCCTGTCGCGGGCGCTAGGCCTACCCACACAAGTGAGGTATCATTTTTATCGGGAGACGTGGGGGAACGCTGGGTGGAAGGAAATTTGTGGCTCCTCTCAGATTCCAGAACTTTCTGCCACAGAAATGTGAGGAACATGTGTTTTTTTAGCCACATTTTGAGGTTTGCAATGGATTCTGGGTAACAGAACCTGGTCCGAACCACACAAGTCACCCCATCTTGGATTCCCCTAGGTGTCTAGTTTTCAGAAATGCACAGGTTTGGTAGGTTTTCCTAGGTGGCGGCTGAGCTACAAACCAAAATCTACAGGTAGGCACTTTGCAAAAAACACCTCTGTTTTCCTTCAAAAATTTGGCTGTGTCCACGTTGCGCTTTGGGGCGTTTCCTGTCGCGGGCGCTAGGTCTACCCACACAAGTGAGGTATCATTTTTATCGGGAGACATGGGGGAACGCTGGGTAAAAGGAAATTTGTGGCTCCTCTCAGATTCCAGAACTTTCTGCCACAGAAATGTGAGGAACATGTGTCTTTTTAGCCAAATTTTGAGGTTTGCAATGGATTCTGGGTAACAGAACCTGGTCCGAGCCACACCAGTCACCCCATCTTGGATTCCCCTAGGTCTCTAGTTTTCAGAAATGCACAGGTTTGGTAGGTTTCCCTAGGTGGCGGCTGAGCTACAAACCAAAATCTACAGGTAGGCACTTTGCAAAAAACACATCTGTTTTCCTTCAAAAATTTGGCTGTGTCCACGTTGCGCTTTGGGGCGTTTCCTATCGCGGGCGCTAGGTCTACCCACACAAGTGAGGTATCATTTTTATCGGGAGACATGGGGGAACGCTGGGTGAAAGGAAATTTGTGGCTCCTCTCAGATTCCAGAACTTTCTGCCACAGAAATGTGAGGAACATGTTTTTTTTTAGCCAAATTTTGAGGTTTGCAAAGGATTCTGGGTAACAGATCCTGGTCCGAGCCACACAAGTCACCCCATCTTGGATTCCCCTAGGTCTCTAGTTTTCAGAAATGCACAGGTTTGGTAGGTTTCCCTAGGTGGCGGCTGAGCTACAAGCCAAAATCTACAGGTAGGCACTTTGCAAAAAACACCTCTGTTTTCCTTCAAAAATTTGGCTGTGTCCACGTTGCGCTTTGGGCCGTTTCCTGTCGCGGGCGCTAGGCCTACCCACACAAGTGAGGTATCATTTTTATCGGGAGACGTGGGGGAACGCTGGGTGGAAGGAAATTTGTGGCTCC
This sequence comes from Pleurodeles waltl, assembly GCF_031143425.1. NCBI lineage: Eukaryota > Metazoa > Chordata > Amphibia > Caudata > Salamandridae > Pleurodeles > Pleurodeles waltl. The sequence goes on from NC_090437.1 coordinate 212,358,989, forward strand.
TCTCAGATTCCAGAACTTTCTGCCACAGAAATGTGAGGAACATGTGTTTTTTTAGCCACATTTTGAGGTTTGCAATGGATTCTGGGTAACAGAACCTGGTCCGAACCACACAAGTCACCCCATCTTGGATTCCCCTAGGTGTCTAGTTTTCAGAAATGCACAGGTTTGGTAGGTTTTCCTAGGTGGCGGCTGAGCTACAAACCAAAATCTACAGGTAGGCACTTTGCAAAAAACACGTCTGTTTTCCTTCAAAAATTTGGCTGTGTCCACGTTGCGCTTTGGGGCGTTTCCTATCGCGGGCGCTAGGCCTACCCACACAAGTGAGGTATCATTTTTATCGGGAGACATGGGGGAACGCTGGGTGAAAGGAAATTTGTGGCTCCTCTCAGATTCCAGAACTTTCTGCCACAGAAATGTGAGGAACATGTGTTTTTTTAGCCAAATTTTGAGGTTTGCAAAGGATTCTGGGTAACAGAACCTGGTCCGAGCCACACCAGTCACCCCATCTTGGATTCCCCTAGGTCTCTAGTTTTCAGAAATGCACAGGTTTGGTAGGTTTCCCTAGGTGGCGGCTGAGCTACAAGCCAAAATCTACAGGTAGGCACTTTGCAAAAACACCTCTGTTTTCCTTAAAAAATGTGGCTGTGTCCACGTTGCGCTTTGGGGCGTTTCCTGTCGCGGGCGCTAGGCCTACCCACACAAGTGAGGTATCATTTTTATCGGGAGACGTGGGGGAACGCTGGGTGGAAGGAAATTTGTGGCTCCTCTCAGATTCCAGAACTTTCTGCCACAGAAATGTGAGGAACATGTGTTTTTTTAGCCAAATTTTGAGGTTTGCAAAGGATTCTGAGTAACAGAACCTGGTCCGAGCCACACAAGTCACCCCATCTTGGATTCCCCTAGGTCTCTAGTTTTCAGAAATGCACAGGTTTGGTAGGTTTCCCTAGGTGGCGGCTGAGCTACAAGCCAAAATCTACAGGTAGGCACTTTGCAAAAACACCTCTGTTTTCCTTCAAAAATGTGGCTGTGTCCACGTTGCGCTTTGGGGCGTTTCCTGTCGCGGGCACTAGGCCTACCCACACAAGTGAGGTATCATTTTTATCGGGAGACGGGGGGGAACGCTGGGTGGAAGGAAATTTGTGGCTCCTCTCAGATTCCAGAACTTTATGCCACAGAAATGTGAGGAACATGTGTTTTTTTAGCCAAATTTTGAGGTTTGCAAAGGATTCTGGGTAACAGAACCTGGTCCGAGCCACACAAGTCACCCCATCTTGGATTCCCCTACGTCCCTAGTTTTCAGAAATGCACAGGTTTGGTAGGTTTCCCTAGGTGGCGGCTGAGCTACAAGCCAAAATCTACAGGTAGGCACTTTGCAAAAAACACCTCTGTTTTCCTTCAAAAATTTGGCTGTGTCCACGTTGCGCTTTGGGGCGTTTCCTGTCGCGGGCGCTAGGTCTACCCACACAAGTGAGGTATCATTTTTATCGGGAGACGTGGGGGAATGCTGGGTGGAAGGAAATTTGTGGCTCCTCTCAGATTCCAGAACTTTCTGCCACAGAAATGTGAGGAACATGTGTCTTTTTAGCCAAATTTTGAGGTTTGCAATGGATTCTGGGTAACAGAACCTGGTCCGAGCCACACAAGTCACCCCATCTTGGATTCCCCTAGGTCTCTAGTTTTCAGAAATGCACAGGTTTGGTAGGTTTCCCTAGGTGGCGGCTGAGCTACAAACCAAAATCTACAGGTAGGCACTTTGCAAAAAACACATCTGTTTTCCTTCAAAAATTTGGCTGTGTCCACGTTGCGCTTTGGGGCGTTTCCTGTCGCGGGCGCCAGGCCTACCCACACAAGTGAGGTATCATTTTTATCGGGAGACGTGGGGGAACGCTGGGTGGAAGGAAATTTGTGGCTCCACTCAGATTCCAGAACTTTCTGTCACCGAAATGTGTGGAAAATGCGTTTTTTTAGACAGAATTTGAGGTTTGCAATGGATTCTGGGTAACAGAACCTGGTCCGAGCCACACAAGTCACCCCATGTTGGATTCCCCTAGGTCTCTAGTTTTCAGAAATGCACAGGTTTGGTAGGTTTCCCTAGGTGGCGGCTGAGCTACAGGCCAAAATCTACAGGTAGGCACTTAGCAAAAAACACCTCTGTTTTCCTTCAAAAATTTGGCTGTGTCCACGTTGCGCTTTGGTGCGTTTCTTGTCGCGGGCGCTAGGCCTACCCACACAAGTGAGGTATAATTTTTATCGGGAGACGTGGGGGAACGCTGGGTGGAAGGAAATTTGTGGCTCCTCTCAGATTCCAGAACTTTCTGCCACAGAAATGTGAGGAACATGTGTTTTTTTAGCCAAATTTTGAGGTTTGCAAAGGATTCTGAGTAACAGAACCTGGTCCGAGCCACACAAGTCACCCCATCTTGGATTCCCCTAGGTCTCTAGTTTTCAGAAATGCACAGGTTTGGTAGGTTTCCCTAGGTGGCGGCTGAGCTACAAACCAAAATCTACAGGTAGGCACTTTGCAAAAAACACATCTGTTTTCCTTCAAAAATTTGGCTGTGTCCACGTTGCGCTTTGGGGCGTTTCCTATCGCGGGCGCTAGGTCTACCCACACAAGTGAGGTATCATTTTTATCGGGAGACATGGGGGAACGCTGGGTGAAAGGAAATTTGTGGCTCCTCTCAGATTCCAGAACTTTCTGCCACAGAAATGTGAGGAACATGTTTTTTTTTAGCCAAATTTTGAGGTTTGCAAAGGATTCTGGGTAACAGATCCTGGTCCGAGCCACACAAGTCACCCCATCTTGGATTCCCCTAGGTCTCTAGTTTTCAGAAATGCACAGGTTTGGTAGGTTTCCCTAGGTGGCGGCTGAGCTACAAGCCAAAATCTACAGGTAGGCACTTTGCAAAAAACACCTCTGTTTTCCTTCAAAAATTTGGCTGTGTCCACGTTGCGCTTTGGGGCGTTTCCTGTCGCGGGCGCTAGGCCTACCCACACAAGTGAGGTATCATTTTTATCGGGAGACGTGGGGGAACGCTGGGTGGAAGGAAATTTGTGGCTCCTCTCAGATTCCAGAACTTTCTGCCACAGAAATGTGAGGAACATGTGTTTTTTTAGCCACATTTTGAGGTTTGCAATGGATTCTGGGTAACAGAACCTGGTCCGAACCACACAAGTCACCCCATCTTGGATTCCCCTAGGTGTCTAGTTTTCAGAAATGCACAGGTTTGGTAGGTTTTCCTAGGTGGCGGCTGAGCTACAAACCAAAATCTACAGGTAGGCACTTTGCAAAAAACACGTCTGTTTTCCTTCAAAAATTTGGCTGTGTCCACGTTGCGCTTTGGGGCGTTTCCTATCGCGGGCGCTAGGCCTACCCACACAAGTGAGGTATCATTTTTATCGGGAGACATGGGGGAACGCTGGGTAAAAGGAAATTTGTGGCTCCTCTCAGATTCCAGAACTTTCTGCCACAGAAATGTGAGGAACATGTGTTTTTTTAGCCAAATTTTGAGGTTTGCAAAGGATTCTGGGTAACAGAACCTGGTCCGAGCCACACCAGTCACCCCATCTTGGATTCCCCTAGGTCTCTAGTTTTCAGAAATGCACAGGTTTGGTAGGTTTCCCTAGGTGGCGGCTGAGCTACAAGCCAAAATCTACAGGTAGGCACTTTGCAAAAACACCTCTGTTTTCCTTAAAAAATGTGGCTGTGTCCACGTTGCGCTTTGGGGCGTTTCCTGTCGCGGGCGCTAGGCCTACCCACACAAGTGAGGTATCATTTTTATCGGGAGACGTGGGGGAACGCTGGGTGGAAGGAAATTTGTGGCTCCTCTCAGATTCCAGAACTTTCTGCCACAGAAATGTGAGGAACATGTGTTTTTTTAGCCAAATTTTGAGGTTTGCAAAGGATTCTGAGTAACAGAACCTGGTCCGAGCCACACAAGTCACCCCATTTTGGATTCCCCTAGGTCTCTAGTTTTCAGAAATGCACAGGTTTGGTAGGTTTCCCTAGGTGGCGGCTGAGCTACAAGCCAAAATCTACAGGTAGGCACTTTGCAAAAACACCTCTGTTTTCCTTCAAAAATGTGGCTGTGTCCACGTTGCGCTTTGGGGCGTTTCCTGTCGCGGGCGCTAGGCCTACCCACACAAGTGAGGTATCATTTTTATCGGGAGACGTGGGGGAACGCTGGGTTTAAGGAAATTTGTGGCTCCTCTCAGATTCCAGAACTTTATGCCACAGAAATGTGAGGAACATGTGTTTTTTTAGCCAAATTTTGAGGTTTGCAAAGGATTCTGGGTAACAGAACCTGGTCCGAGCCACACAAGTCACCCCATCTTGGATTCCCCTACGTCCCTAGTTTTCAGAAATGCACAGGTTTGGTAGGTTTCCCTAGGTGGCGGCTGAGCTACAAGCCAAAATCTACAGGTAGGCACTTTGCAAAAAACACCTCTGTTTTCCTTCAAAAATTTGGCTGTGTCCACGTTGCGCTTTGGGGCGTTTCCTGTCGCGGGCGCTAGGTCTACCCACACAAGTGAGGTATCATTTTTATCGGGAGACGTGGGGGAATGCTGGGTGGAAGGAAATTTGTGGCTCCTCTCAGATTCCAGAACTTTCTGCCACAGAAATGTGAGGAACATGTGTCTTTTTAGCCAAATTTTGAGGTTTGCAATGGATTCTGGGTAACAGAACCTGGTCCGAGCCACACAAGTCACACCATCTTGGATTCCCCTAGGTCTCTAGTTTTCAGAAATGCACAGGTTTGGTAGGTTTCCCTAGGTGGTGGCTGAGCTACAGGCCAAAATCTACAGGTAGGCACTTTGCAAAAAACACATCTGTTTTCCTTCAAAAATTTGGCTGTGTCCACGTTGCGCTTTGGGGCGTTTCCTGTCGCGGGCGCTAGGCCTACCCACACAAGTGAGGTATCATTGTTATCGGGAGACGTGGGGGAACGCTGGGTGGAAGGAAATTTGTGGCTCCTCTCAGATTCCAGAACTTTCTGCCACAGAAATGTGAGGAACATGTGTTTTTTTAGCCAAATTTTGAGGTTTGCAAAGGATTCTGGGTAACAGAACCTGGTCCGAGCCACACAAGTCACCCCATCTTGGATTCCCCTAGGTCTCTAGTTTTCAGGAAATGCACAGGTTTGGTAGGTTTCCTTAGGTGGCGGCTGAGCTACAAGCCAAAATCAACAGGTAGGCACTTTGCAAAAAACACCTCTGTTTTCCTTCAAAAATTTGGCTGTGTCCACGTTGCGCTTTGGGGCGTTTCCTGTTGCGGGCGCTAGGCCTACCCACACAAGTGAGGTATCATTTTTATCGGGAGACGTGGGGGAATGCTGGGTGGAAGGAAATTTGTGGCTCCTCTCAGATTCCAGAACTTTCTGCCACAGAAATGTGAGGAACATGAGTTTTTTTAGCCAAATTTTGAGGTTTGCAATGGATTCTGGGTAACAGAACCTGGTCCGAGCCACACGAGTCACCCCATCTTGGATTCCCCTAGGTCTCTAGTTTTCAGAAATGCACAGGTTTGGTAGGTTTCCCTAGGTGGCGGCTGAGCTACAGGCCAAAATCTACAGGTAGGCACTTTGCAAAAAACACCTCTGTTTTCCTTCAAAAATGTGGCTGTGTCCACGTTGCGCTTTGGGGCGTTTCCTGTCGCGGGCGCTAGGCCTACCCACACAAGTGAGGTATCATTTTTATCGGGAGATGTGGGGGAACGCTGGGTGAAAGGAAATTTGTGGCTCCTCTCAGATTCCAGAACTTTATGCCACAGAAATGTGAGGAACATGTGTTTTTTTAGCCAAATTTTGAGGTTTGCAAAGGATTCTGGGTAACAGAACCTGGTCCGAGCCACACAAGTCACCCCATCTTGGATTCCCCTACGTCCCTAGTTTTCAGAAATGCACAGGTTTGGTAGGTTTCCCTAGGTGGCGGCTGAGCTACAAGCCAAAATCTACAGGTAGGCACTTTGCAAAAAACACCTCTGTTTTCCTTCAAAAATTTGGCTGTGTCCACGTTGCGCTTTGGGGCGTTTCCTGTCGCGGGTGCTAGGTCTACCCACACAAGTGAGGTATCATTTTTATCGGGAGACGTGGGGGAATGCTGGGTGGAACGAAATTTGTGGCTCCTCTCAGATTCCAGAACTTTCTGCCACAGAAATGTGAGGAACATGTGTCTTTTTAGCCAAATTTTGAGGTTTGCAATGGATTCTGGGTAACAGAACCTGGTCCGAGCCACACAAGTCACCCCATCTTGGATTCCCCTAGGTCTCTAGTTTTCAGAAATGCACAGGTTTGGTAGGTTTCCCTAGGTGGCGGCTGAGCTACAAACCAAAATCTACAGGTAGGCACTTTGCAAAAAACACATCTGTTTTCCTTCAAAAATTTGGCTGTGTCCACGTTGCGCTTTGGGGCGTTTCCTATCGCGGGCGCTAGGTCTACCCACACAAGTGAGGTATCATTTTTATCGGGAGACATGGGGGAACGCTGGGTGAAAGGAAATTTGTGGCTCCTCTCAGATTCCAGAACTTTCTGCCACAGAAATGTGAGGAACATGTTTTTTTTTAGCCAAATTTTGAGGTTTGCAAAGGATTCTGGGTAACAGATCCTGGTCCGAGCCACACAAGTCACCCCATCTTGGATTCCCCTAGGTCTCTAGTTTTCAGAAATGCACAGGTTTGGTAGGTTTCCCTAGGTGGCGGCTGAGCTACAAGCCAAAATCTACAGGTAGGCACTTTGCAAAAAACACCTCTGTTTTCCTTCAAAAATGTGGCTGTGTCCACGTTGCGCTTTGGGGCGTTTCCTGTCGCGGGCGCTAGGCCTACCCACACAAGTGAGGTATCATTTTTATCGGGAGACGTGGGGGAACGCTGGGTGGAAGGAAATTTGTGGCTCCTCTCAGATTCCAGAACTTTCTGCCACAGAAATGTGAGGAACATGTGTTTTTTTAGCCACATTTTGAGGTTTGCAATGGATTCTGGGTAACAGAACCTGGTCCGAACCACACAAGTCACCCCATCTTGGATTCCCCTAGGTGTCTAGTTTTCAGAAATGCACAGGTTTGGTAGGTTTTCCTAGGTGGCGGCTGAGCTACAAACCAAAATCTACAGGTAGGCACTTTGCAAAAAACACCTCTGTTTTCCTTCAAAAATTTGGCTGTGTCCACGTTGCGCTTTGGGGCGTTTCCTGTCGCGGGCGCTAGGTCTACCCACACAAGTGAGGTATCATTTTTATCGGGAGACATGGGGGAACGCTGGGTAAAAGGAAATTTGTGGCTCCTCTCAGATTCCAGAACTTTCTGCCACAGAAATGTGAGGAACATGTGTCTTTTTAGCCAAATTTTGAGGTTTGCAATGGATTCTGGGTAACAGAACCTGGTCCGAGCCACACCAGTCACCCCATCTTGGATTCCCCTAGGTCTCTAGTTTTCAGAAATGCACAGGTTTGGTAGGTTTCCCTAGGTGGCGGCTGAGCTACAAACCAAAATCTACAGGTAGGCACTTTGCAAAAAACACATCTGTTTTCCTTCAAAAATTTGGCTGTGTCCACGTTGCGCTTTGGGGCGTTTCCTATCGCGGGCGCTAGGTCTACCCACACAAGTGAGGTATCATTTTTATCGGGAGACATGGGGGAACGCTGGGTGAAAGGAAATTTGTGGCTCCTCTCAGATTCCAGAACTTTCTGCCACAGAAATGTGAGGAACATGTTTTTTTTTAGCCAAATTTTGAGGTTTGCAAAGGATTCTGGGTAACAGATCCTGGTCCGAGCCACACAAGTCACCCCATCTTGGATTCCCCTAGGTCTCTAGTTTTCAGAAATGCACAGGTTTGGTAGGTTTCCCTAGGTGGCGGCTGAGCTACAAGCCAAAATCTACAGGTAGGCACTTTGCAAAAAACACCTCTGTTTTCCTTCAAAAATTTGGCTGTGTCCACGTTGCGCTTTGGGCCGTTTCCTGTCGCGGGCGCTAGGCCTACCCACACAAGTGAGGTATCATTTTTATCGGGAGACGTGGGGGAACGCTGGGTGGAAGGAAATTTGTGGCTCCTCTCAGATTCCAGAACTTTCTGCCACAGAAATGTGAGGAACATGTGTTTTTTTAGCCACATTTTGAGGTTTGCAATGGATTCTGGGTAACAGAACCTGGTCCGAACCACACAAGTCACCCCATCTTGGATTCCCCTAGGTGTCTAGTTTTCAGAAATGCACAGGTTTGGTAGGTTTTCCTAGGTGGCGGCTGAGCTACAAACCAAAATCTACAGGTAGGCACTTTGCAAAAAACACGTCTGTTTTCCTTCAAAAATTTGGCTGTGTCCACGTTGCGCTTTGGGGCGTTTCCTATCGCGGGCGCTAGGCCTACCCACACAAGTGAGGTATCATTTTTATCGGGAGACATGGGGGAACGCTGGGTGAAAGGAAATTTGTGGCTCCTCTCAGATTCCAGAACTTTCTGCCACAGAAATGTGAGGAACATGTGTTTTTTTAGCCAAATTTTGAGGTTTGCAAAGGATTCTGGGTAACAGAACCTGGTCCGAGCCACACCAGTCACCCCATCTTGGATTCCCCTAGGTCTCTAGTTTTCAGAAATGCACAGGTTTGGTAGGTTTCCCTAGGTGGCGGCTGAGCTACAAGCCAAAATCTACAGGTAGGCACTTTGCAAAAACACCTCTGTTTTCCTTAAAAAATGTGGCTGTGTCCACGTTGCGCTTTGGGGCGTTTCCTGTCGCGGGCGCTAGGCCTACCCACACAAGTGAGGTATCATTTTTATCGGGAGACGTGGGGGAACGCTGGGTGGAAGGAAATTTGTGGCTCCTCTCAGATTCCAGAACTTTCTGCCACAGAAATGTGAGGAACATGTGTTTTTTTAGCCAAATTTTGAGGTTTGCAAAGGATTCTGAGTAACAGAACCTGGTCCGAGCCACACAAGTCACCCCATCTTGGATTCCCCTAGGTCTCTAGTTTTCAGAAATGCACAGGTTTGGTAGGTTTCCCTAGGTGGCGGCTGAGCTACAAGCCAAAATCTACAGGTAGGCACTTTGCAAAAACACCTCTGTTTTCCTTCAAAAATGTGGCTGTGTCCACGTTGCGCTTTGGGGCGTTTCCTGTCGCGGGCACTAGGCCTACCCACACAAGTGAGGTATCATTTTTATCGGGAGACGGGGGGGAACGCTGGGTGGAAGGAAATTTGTGGCTCCTCTCAGATTCCAGAACTTTATGCCACAGAAATGTGAGGAACATGTGTTTTTTTAGCCAAATTTTGAGGTTTGCAAAGGATTCTGGGTAACAGAACCTGGTCCGAGCCACACAAGTCACCCCATCTTGGATTCCCCTACGTCCCTAGTTTTCAGAAATGCACAGGTTTGGTAGGTTTCCCTAGGTGGCGGCTGAGCTACAAGCCAAAATCTACAGGTAGGCACTTTGCAAAAAACACCTCTGTTTTCCTTCAAAAATTTGGCTGTGTCCACGTTGCGCTTTGGGGCGTTTCCTGTCGCGGGCGCTAGGTCTACCCACACAAGTGAGGTATCATTTTTATCGGGAGACGTGGGGGAATGCTGGGTGGAAGGAAATTTGTGGCTCCTCTCAGATTCCAGAACTTTCTGCCACAGAAATGTGAGGAACATGTGTCTTTTTAGCCAAATTTTGAGGTTTGCAATGGATTCTGGGTAACAGAACCTGGTCCGAGCCACACAAGTCACCCCATCTTGGATTCCCCTAGGTCTCTAGTTTTCAGAAATGCACAGGTTTGGTAGGTTTCCCTAGGTGGCGGCTGAGCTACAAACCAAAATCTACAGGTAGGCACTTTGCAAAAAACACATCTGTTTTCCTTCAAAAATTTGGCTGTGTCCACGTTGCGCTTTGGGGCGTTTCCTGTCGCGGGCGCCAGGCCTACCCACACAAGTGAGGTATCATTTTTATCGGGAGACGTGGGGGAACGCTGGGTGGAAGGAAATTTGTGGCTCCACTCAGATTCCAGAACTTTCTGTCACCGAAATGTGTGGAAAATGCGTTTTTTTAGACAGAATTTGAGGTTTGCAATGGATTCTGGGTAACAGAACCTGGTCCGAGCCACACAAGTCACCCCATGTTGGATTCCCCTAGGTCTCTAGTTTTCAGAAATGCACAGGTTTGGTAGGTTTCCCTAGGTGGCGGCTGAGCTACAGGCCAAAATCTACAGGTAGGCACTTAGCAAAAAACACCTCTGTTTTCCTTCAAAAATTTGGCTGTGTCCACGTTGCGCTTTGGTGCGTTTCTTGTCGCGGGCGCTAGGCCTACCCACACAAGTGAGGTATAATTTTTATCGGGAGACGTGGGGGAACGCTGGGTGGAAGGAAATTTGTGGCTCCTCTCAGATTCCAGAACTTTCTGCCACAGAAATGTGAGGAACATGTGTTTTTTTAGCCAAATTTTGAGGTTTGCAAAGGATTCTGAGTAACAGAACCTGGTCCGAGCCACACAAGTCACCCCATCTTGGATTCCCCTAGGTCTCTAGTTTTCAGAAATGCACAGGTTTGGTAGGTTTCCCTAGGTGGCGGCTGAGCTACAAGCCAAAATCTACAGGTAGGCACTTTGCAAAAACACCTCTGTTTTCCTTCAAAAATGTGGCTGTGTCCACGTTGCGCTTTGGGGCGTTTCCTGTCGCGGGCGCTAGGCCTACCCACACAAGTGAGGTATCATTGTTATCGGGAGACGTGGGGGAACGCTGGGTGGAAGGAAATTTGTGGCTCCTCTCAGATTCCAGAACTTTCTGCCACAGAAATGTGAGTAACATGTGTTTTTTTAGCCAACTTTTGAGGTTTGAAATGGATTCTGGGTAACAGAACCTGGTCCGAGCCACACAAGTCACCCCATCTTGGATTCCCCTAGGTCTCTAGTTTTCAGAAATGCACAGGTTTGGTAGGTTTCCCTAGGTGGCGGCTGAGCTACAGGCCAAAATCTACAGGTAGGCACTTTGCAAAAAACACGTCTGTTTTCCTTCAAAAATGTGGCTGTGTCCACGTTGCGCTTTGGGGCGTTTCCTGTCGCGGGCGCTAGGCCTACCCACACAAGTGAGGTATCATTGTTATCGGGAGACTTGGGGGAACGCTGGGTGGAAGGAAATTTGTGGCTCCTCTCAGATTCCAGAACTTTCTGCCACAGAAATGTGAGGAACATGTGTTTTTTTAGCCAAATTTTGAGGTTTGCAAAGGATTCTGGGTAACAGAACCTGGTCAGAGCCACACAAGTCACCCCATCTTGGATTCCCCTAGGTCTCTAGTTTTCAGAAATGCACAGGTTTGGTAGGTTTCCCTAGGTGGCGGCTGAGCTACAAGCCAAAATCTACAGGTAGGCACTTTGCAAAAACACCTCTGTTTTCCTTCAAAAATGTGGCTGTGTCCACGTTGCGCTTTGGGGCGTTTCCTGTCGCGGGCGCTAGGCCTTCCCACACAAGTGAGGTATCATTTTTATCGGGAGACGTGGGGGAACGCTGGGTGGAAGGAAATTTGTGGCTCCTCTCAGATTCCAGAACTTTCTGCCACAGAAATGTGAGGAACATGTGTTTTTTTAGCCAAATTTTGAGGTTAGCAAAGGATTCTGAGTAACAGAACCTGGTCCGAGCCACACAAGTCACCCCATCTTGGATTCCCCTAGGTCTCTAGTTTTCAGAAATGCACAGGTTTGGTAGGTTTCCCTAGGTGGTGGCTGAGCTACAAGCCAAAATCTACAGGTAGGCACTTTGCAAAAAACATCTCTGTTTTCCTTCAAAAATTTGGCTGTGTCCACGTTCCGCTTTGGGGCGTTTCCTGTCACGGGCGCTAGTCCTACCCACACAAGTGAGGTATCATTTTTATCGGGAGACGTGGAGGAATGCTGGGTGGAAGGACATTTGTGGCTCCTCTCAGATTCCAGAACTTTCTGCCACAGAAATGTGAGGAACATGAGTTTTTTTAGCCAAATTTTGAGGTTTGCAATGGATTCTGGGTAACAGAACCTGGTCCGAGCCACACGAGTCACCCCATCTTGGATTCCCCTAGGTCTCTAGTTTTCAGAAATGCACAGGTTTGGTAGGTTTCCCTAGGTGGCGGCTGAGCTACAAGCCAAAATCTACAGGTAGGCACTTTGCAAAAAACATCTCTGTTTTCCTTCAAAAATTTGGCTGTGTCCACGTTGCGCTTTGGGGCGTTTCCTGTCACGGGCGCTAGTCCTACCCACACAAGTGAGGTATCATTTTTATCGGGAGACGTGGAGGAATGCTGGGTGGAAGGAAATTTGTGGCTCCTCTCAGATTCCAGAACTTTCTGCCACAGAAATGTGAGGAACATGTGTTTTTTTAGCCAACTTTTGAGGTTTGCAATGGATTCTGGGTAACAGAACCTGGTCCGAGCCACACAAGTCACCCCATCTTGGATTCCCCTAGGTCTCTAGTTTTCAGAAATGCACAGGTTTGGTAGGTTTCCCTAGGTGGCGGCTGAGCTACAGGCCAAAATCTACAGGTAGGCACTTTGCAAAAAACACGTCTGTTTTCCTTCAAAAATGTGGCTGTGTCCACGTTGCGCTTTGGGGCGTTTCCTGTCGCGGGCGCTAGGCCTACCCACACAAGTGAGGTATCATTGTTATCGGGAGACATGGGGGAACGCTGGGTGGAAGGAAATTTGTGGCTCCTCTCAGATTCCAGAACTTTCTGCCACAGAAATGTGAGGAACATGTGTTTTTTTAGCCAAATTTTGAGGTTTGCAAAGGATTCTGGGTAACAGAACCTGGTCCGAGCCACACAAGTCACCCCATCTTGGATTCCCCTAGGTCTCTAGTTTTCAGAAATGCACAGGTTTGGTAGGTTTCCCTAGGTGGCGGCTGAGCTACAAGCCAAAATCTACAGGTAGGCACTTTGCAAAAACACCTCTGTTTTCCTTCAAAAATGTGGCTGTGTCCACGTTGCGCTTTGGGGCGTTTCCTGACGCGGGCGCTAGGCCTACCCACACAAGTGAGGTATCATTTTTATCGGGAGACGTGGGGGAACGCTGGGTGGAAGGAAATTTGTGGCTCCTCTCAGATTCCAGAACTTTCTGCCACAGAAATGTGAGGAACATGTGTTTTTTTAGCCAAATTTTGAGGTTTGCAAAGGATTCTGAGTAACAGAACCTGGTCCGAGCCACACAAGTCACCCCATCTTGGATTCCCCTAGGTCTCTAGTTTTCAGAAATGCACAGGTTTGGTAGGTTTCCCTAGGTGGTGGCTGAGCTACAAGCCAAAATCTACAGGTAGGCACTTTGCAAAAAACATCTCTGTTTTCCTTCAAAAATTTGGCTGTGTCCACGATGCCCTTTGGGGCGTTTCCTGTCACGGGCGCTAGTCCTACCCACACAAGTGAGGTATCATTTTTATCGGGAGACGTGGAGGAATGCTGGGTGGAAGGAAATTTGTGGCTCCTCTCAGATTCCAGAACTTTCTGCCACAGAAATGTGAGGAACATGAGTTTTTTTAGCCAAATTTTGAGGTTTGCAATGGATTCTGGGTAACAGAACCTGGTCCGAGCCACACGAGTCACCCCATCTTGGATTCCCCTAGGTCTCTAGTTTTCAGAAATGCACAGGTTTGGTAGGTTTCCCTAGGTGGCGGCTGAGCTACAGGCCAAAATCTACAGGTAGGCACTTTGCAAAAAACACCTCTGTTTTCCTTCAAAAATGTGGCTGTGTCCACGTTGCGTTTTGGGGCGTTTCCTGTCGCGGGCGCTAGGCCTACCCACACAAGTGAGGTATCATTGTTATCGGGAGACGTGGGGGAACGCTGGTTGGAAGGAAATTTGTGGCTCCTCTCAGATTCCAGAACTTTCTGCCACAGAAATGTGAGGAACATGTGTTTTTTTAGCCAAATTTTGAGGTTTGCAAAGGATTCTGGGTAACAGAACCTGGTCCGAGCCACACAAGTCACCCCATCTTGGATTCCCCTAGGTCTCTAGTTTTCAGAAATGCACAGGTTTGGTAGGTTTCCCTAGGTGGCGGCTGAGCTACAAGCCAAAATCTACAGGTAGGCACTTTGCAAAAACACCTCTGTTTTCCTTCAAAAATGTGGCTGTGTCCACGTTGCGCTTTGGGGCGTTTCCTGTCGCGGGCGCTAGGCCTACCCACACAAGTGAGGTATCATTTTTATCGGGAGACGTGGGGGAACGCTGGGTGGAAGGAAATTTGTGGCTCCTCTCAGATTCCAGAACTTTCTGCACAGAAATGTGAGGAACATGTGTTTTTTTAGCCAAATTTTGAGGTTTGCAAAGGATTCTGAGTAACAGAACCTGGTCCGAGCCACACAAGTCACCCCATCTTGGATTCCCCTAGGTCTCTAGTTTTCAGAAATGCACAGGTTTGGTAGGTTTCCCTAGGTGGTGGCTGAGCTACAAGCCAAAATCTACAGGTAGGCACTTTGCAAAAAACATCTCTGTTTTCCTTCAAAAATTTGGCTGTGTCCACGTTGCGCTTTGGGGCGTTTCCTGTCAAGGGCGCTAGTCCTACCCACACAAGTGAGGTATCATTTTTATCGGGAGACGAGGAGGAATGCTGGGTGGAAGGAAATTTGTGGCTCCTCTCAGATTCCAGAACTTTCTGCCACAGAAATGTGAGGAACATGAGTTTTTTTAGCCAAATTTTGAGGTTTGCAATGGATTCTGGGTAACAGAACCTGGTCCGAGCCACACGAGTCACCCCATCTTGGATTCCCCTAGGTCTCTAGTTTTCAGAAATGCACAGGTTTGGTAGGTTTCCCTAGGTGGCGGCTGAGCTACAGGCCAAAATCTACAGGTAGGCACTTTGCAAAAAACACCTCTGTTTTCCTTCAAAAATGTGGCTGTGTCCACGTTGTGCTTTGGGGCGTTTCCTGTCGCGGGCGCTAGGCCTACCCACTCAAGTGGGGTATAATTTTTATCGGGAGACGTGGGGGAACGCTGGGTGGAAGGAAATTTGTGGCTCCTCTCAGATTCCAGAACTTTCTGCCACAGAAATGTGAGGAACATGTGTTTTTTTAACCAACTTTTGAGGTTTGCAATGGATTCTGGGTAACAGAACCTGGTCCGAGCCACACAAGTCACCCCATCTTGGATTCCCCTAGGTCTCTAGTTTTCAGAAATGCACAGGTTTGGTAGGTTTCCCTAGGTGGCGGCTGAGCTACAGGCCAAAATCTACAGGTAGGCACTTTGCAAAAAACACGTCTGTTTTCCTTCAAAAATGTGGCTGTGTCCACGTTGCGCTTTGGGGCGTTTCCTGTCGCGGGCGCTAGGCCTACCCACACAAGTGAGGTATCATTTTTATCGGGAGACGTGGGGGAACGCTGGGTGGAAGGAAATTTGTGGCTCCTCTCAGATTCCAGAACTTTCTGCCACAGAAATGTGAGGAACATGTGTTTTTTTAGCCAAATTTTGAGGTTTGCAAAGGATTCTGAGTAACAGAACCTGGTCCGAGCCACACAAGTCACCCCATCTTGGATTCCCCTAGGTCTCTAGTTTTCAGAAATGCACAGGTTTGGTAGGTTTCCCTAGGTGGTGGCTGAGCTACAAGCCAAAATCTACAGGTAGGCACTTTGCAAAAAACATCTCTGTTTTCCTTCAAAAATTTGGCTGTGTCCACGTTGCGCTTTGGGGCGTTTCCTGTCAAGGGCGCTAGTCCTACCCACACAAGTGAGGTATCATTTTTATCGGGAGACGTGGAGGAATGCTGGGTGGAAGGAAATTTGTGGCTCCTCTCAGATTCCAGAACTTTCTGCCACAGAAATGTGAGGAACATGAGTTTTTTTAGCCAAATTTTGAGGTTTGCAATGGATTCTGGATAACAGAACCTGGTCCGAGCCACACGAGTCACCCCATCTTGGATTCCCCTAGGTCTCTTGTTTTCAGAAATGCACAGGTTTGGTAGGTTTCCCTAGGTGGCGGCTGAGCTACAGGCCAAAATCTACAGGTAGGCACTTTGCAAAAAACACCTCTGTTTTCCTTCAAAAATGTGGCTGTGTCCACGTTGTGCTTTGGGGTGTTTCCTGTCGCGGGCGCTAGGCCTACCCACACAAGTGGGGTATAATTTTTATCGGGAGACGTGGGGGAACGCTGGGTGGAAGGAAATTTGTGGCTCCTCTCAGATTCCAGAACTTTCTGCCACAGAAATGTGAGGAACATGTGTTTTTTTAACCAACTTTTGAGGTTTGCAATGGATTCTGGGTAACAGAACCTGGTCCGAGCCACACAAGTCACCCCATCTTGGATTCCCCTAGGTCTCTAGTTTTCAGAAATGCACAGGTTTGGTAGGTTTCCCTAGGTGGCGGCTGAGCTACAGGCCAAAATCTACAGGTAGGCACTTTGCAAAAAACACGTCTGTTTTCCTTCAAAAATGTGGCTGTGTCCACGTTGCGCTTTGGGGCGTTTCCTGTCGCGGGCGCTAGGCCTACCCACACAAGTGAGGTATCATTGTTATCGGGAGACGTGGGGGAACGCTGGGTGGAAGGAAATTTGTGGCTCCTCTCAGATTCCAGAACTTTTGCCACAGAAATGTGAGGAACATGTGTTTTTTTAGCCAAATTTTGAGGTTTGCAAAGGATTCGGGGTAACAGAACCTGGTCCGAGCCCTGCAAGTCACCCCTCCTTGGATTCCCCTAGGTCTCTAGTTTTCAGAAATGCACAGGTTTGGAAGGTTTCCCTAGGTGGCGGCTGAGCTACAGGCCAAAATCTACAGGTAGGCACTTTGCAAAAAACACCTCTGTTTTCCTTCAAAAATTTGGCTGTGTCCACGTTGCGCTTTGGGGCGTTTCCTGTTGCGGGCGCTAGGCCTACCCACACAAGTGAGGTATTATTTTTATCGGGAGACGTGGGGGAACGCTGGGTGGAAGGAAATTTGTGGCTCCTCTCAGATTCCAGAACTTTCTGCCACAGAAATGTGAGGAACATGTGTTTTTTTAGCCAAATTTTGAGGTTTGCAAAGGATTCTGAGTAACAGAACCTGGTCCGAGCCACACAAGTCACCCCATCTTGGATTCCCCTAGGTCTCTAGTTTTCAGAAATGCACAGGTTTGGTAGGTTTCCCTAGGTGGCGGCTGAGCTACAAGCCAAAATCTACAGGTAGGCACTTTGCAAAAAACACCTCTGTTTTCCTTCAAAAATTTGGCTGTGTCCACGTTGCGCTTTGGGGCGTTTCCTGTCGTGGGCGCTAGGCCTACCCACACAAGTGAGGTATCATTGTTATCGGGAGATGTGGGGGAACGCTGGGTGGAAGGAAATTTGTGGCTCCTCTCAGATTCCAGAACTTTCTGCCACAGAAATGTGAGGAACATGTGTTTTTTTAGCCAAATTTTGAGGTTTGCAAAGGATTCTGGGTAACAGAACCTGGTCCGAGCCACACAAGTCACCCCATCTTGGATTCCCCTAGGTCTCTAGTTTTCAGAAATGCACAGGTTTGGTAGGTTTCCCTAGGTGGCGGCTGAGCTACAGGCCAAAATCTACAGGTAGGCACTTTGCAAAAAACACCTCTGTTTTCCTTCAAAAATGTGGCTGTGTCCACGTTGTGCTTTGGGGCGTTTCCTGTCGCGGGCGCTAGGCCTACCCACACAAGTGGGGTATAATTTTTATCGGGAGACGTGGGGGAACGCTGGGTGGAAGGAAATTTGTGGCTCCTCTCAGATTCCAGAACTTTCTGCCACAGAAATGTGAGGAACATGTGTTTTTTTAGCCAACTTTTGAGGTTTGCAATGGATTCTGGGTAACAGAACCTGGTCCGAGCCACACAAGTCACCAAATCTTGGATTCCCCTAGGTTTCTAGTTTTCAGAAATGCACAGGTTTGGTAGGTTTCCCTAGGTGGCGGCTGAGCTACAGGCCAAAATCTACAGGTAGGCACTTTGCAAAAAACACGTCTGTTTTCCTTCAAAAATGTGGCTGTGTCCACGTTGCGCTTTGGGGCGTTTCCTGTCGCGGGCGCTAGGCCTACCCACACAAGTGAGGTATCATTGTTATCGGGAGACGTGGGGGAACTCTGGGTGGAAGGAAATTTGTGGCTCCTCTCACATTCCAGAACTTTCTGCCACAGAAATGTGAGGAACATGTGTTTTTTTAGCCAAATTTTGAGGTTTGCAAAGGATTCTGGGTAACAGAACCTGGTCCGAGCCACACAAGTCACCCCATCTTGGATTCCCCTATGTCTCTAGTTTTCAGAAATGCACAGGTTTGGTAGGTTTCCCTAGGTGGCGGCTGAGCTACAAACCAAAATCTACAGGTAGGCACTTTGCAAAAAACACGTCTGTTTTCCTTCAAAAATTTGGCTGTGTCCACGTTGCGCTTTGGGGCGTTTCCTATCGCGGGCGCTAGGCCTACGAACACAAGTGAGGTATCATTTTTATCGGGAGACATGGGGGAACGCTGGGTGAAAGGAAATTTGTGGCTCCTCTCAGATTCCAGAACTTTCTGCCACAGAAATGTGAGGAACATGTGTTTTTTTAGCCAAATTTTGAGGTTTGCAAAGGATTCTGGGTAACAGAACCTGGTCCGAGCCACACAAGTCACCCCATCTTGGATTCCCCTAGGTCTCTAGTTTTCAGAAATGCACAGGTTCGGTAGGTTTCCCTAGGTGGTGGCTGAGCTACAAGCCAAAATCTACAGGTAGGCACTTTGCAAAAAACATCTCTGTTTTCCTTCAAAAATTTGGCTGTGTCCACGTTGCGCTTTGGGGCGTTTCCTGTCACGGGCGCTAGTCCTACCCACACAAGTGAGGTATCATTTTTATCGGGAGACGTGGAGGAATGCTGGGTGGAAGGAAATTTGTGGCTCCTCTCAGATTCCAGAACTTTCTGCCACAGAAATGTGAGGAACATGAGTTTTTTTAGCCAAATTTTGAGGTTTGCAATGGATTCTGGGTAACAGAACCTGGTCCGAGCCACACGAGTCACCCCATCTTGGATTCCCCTAGGTCTCTAGTTTTCAGAAATGCACAGGTTTGGTAGGTTTCCCTAGGTGGCGGCTGAGCTACAGGCCAAAATCTACAGGTAGGCACTTTACAAAAAACACGTCTGTTTTCCTTCAAAAATGTGGCTGTGTCCACGTTGCGCTTTGGGGCGTTTCCTGTCGCGGGCGCTAGGCCTACCCACACAAGTGAGGTATCATTTTTATCGGGAGACGTGGGGGAACGCTGGGTGGAAGGAAATTTGTGGCTCCTCTCAGATTCCAGAACTTTCTGCCACAGAAATGTGAGGAACATGTGTTTTTTTAGCCAAATTTTGAGGTTTGCAAAGGATTCTGAGTAACAGAACCTGGTCCGAGCCACACAAGTCACCCCATCTTGGATTCCCCTAGGTCTCTAGTTTTCAGAAATGCACAGGTTTGGTAGGTTTCCCTAGGTGGTGGCTGAGCTACAAGCCAAAATCTACAGGTAGGCACTTTGCAAAAAACATCTCTGTTTTCCTTCAAAAATTTGGCTGTGTCCACGTTGCGCTTTGGGGCGTTTCCTGTCAAGGGCGCTAGTCCTACCCACACAAGTGAGGTATCATTTTTATCGGGAGACGTGGAGGAATGCTGGGTGGAAGGAAATTTGTGGCTCCTCTCAGATTCCAGAACTTTCTGCCACAGAAATGTGAGGAACATGAGTTTTTTTAGCCAAATTTTGAGGTTTGCAATGGATTCTGGATAACAGAACCTGGTCCGAGCCACACGAGTCACCCCATCTTGGATTCCCCTAGGTCTCTAGTTTTCAGAAATGCACAGGTTTGGTAGGTTTCCCTAGGTGGCGGCTGAGCTACAGGCCAAAATCTACAGGTAGGCACTTTGCAAAAAACACCTCTGTTTTCCTTCAAAAATGTGGCTGTGTCCACGTTGTGCTTTGGGGCGTTTCCTGTCGCGGGCGCTAGGCCTACCCACACAAGTGGGGTATAATTTTTATCGGGAGACGTGGGGGAACGCTGGGTGGAAGGAAATTTGTGGCTCCTCTCAGATTCCAGAACTTTCTGCCACAGAAATGTGAGGAACATGTGTTTTTTTAACCAACTTTTGAGGTTTGCAATGGATTCTGGGTAACAGAACCTGGTCCGAGCCACACAAGTCACCCCATCTTGGATTCCCCTAGGTCTCTAGTTTTCAGAAATGCACAGGTTTGGTAGGTTTCCCTAGGTGGCGGCTGAGCTACAGGCCAAAATCTACAGGTAGGCACTTTGCAAAAAACACGTCTGTTTTCCTTCAAAAATGTGGCTGTGTCCACGTTGCGCTTTGGGGCGTTTCCTGTCGCGGGCGCTAGGCCTACCCACACAAGTGAGGTATCATTGTTATCGGGAGACGTGGGGGAACGCTGGGTGGAAGGAAATTTGTGGCTCCTCTCAGATTCCAGAACTTTCTGCCACAGAAATGTGAGGAACATGTGTTTTTTTAGCCAAATTTTGAGGTTTGCAAAGGATTCGGGGTAACAGAACCTGGTCCGAGCCCTGCAAGTCACCCCTCCTTGGATTCCCCTAGGTCTCTAGTTTTCAGAAATGCACAGGTTTGGAAGGTTTCCCTAGGTGGCGGCTGAGCTACAGGCCAAAATCTACAGGTAGGCACTTTGCAAAAAACACCTCTGTTTTCCTTCAAAAATTTGGCTGTGTCCACGTTGCGCTTTGGGGCGTTTCCTGTTGCGGGCGCTAGGCCTACCCACACAAGTGAGGTATTATTTTTATCGGGAGACGTGGGGGAACGCTGGGTGGAAGGAAATTTGTGGCTCCTCTCAGATTCCAGAACTTTCTGCCACAGAAATGTGAGGAACATGTGTTTTTTTAGCCAAATTTTGAGGTTTGCAAAGGATTCTGAGTAACAGAACCTGGTCCGAGCCACACAAGTCACCCCATCTTGGATTCCCCTAGGTCTCTAGTTTTCAGAAATGCACAGGTTTGGTAGGTTTCCCTAGGTGGCGGCTGAGCTACAAGCCAAAATCTACAGGTAGGCACTTTGCAAAAAACACCTCTGTTTTCCTTCAAAAATTTGGCTGTGTCCACGTTGCGCTTTGGGGCGTTTCCTGTCGTGGGCGCTAGGCCTACCCACACAAGTGAGGTATCATTGTTATCGGGAGATGTGGGGGAACGCTGGGTGGAAGGAAATTTGTGGCTCCTCTCAGATTCCAGAACTTTCTGCCACAGAAATGTGAGGAACATGTGTTTTTTTAGCCAAATTTTGAGGTTTGCAAAGGATTCTGGGTAACAGAACCTGGTCCGAGCCACACAAGTCACCCCATCTTGGATTCCCCTAGGTCTCTAGTTTTCAGAAATGCACAGGTTTGGTAGGTTTCCCTAGGTGGCGGCTGAGCTACAGGCCAAAATCTACAGGTAGGCACTTTGCAAAAAACATCTCTGTTTTCCTTCAAAAATTTGGCTGTGTCCACGTTGCGCTTTGGGGCGTTTCCTGTCAAGGGCGCTAGTCCTACCCACACAAGTGAGGTATCATTTTTATCGGGAGACGTGGAGGAATGCTGGGTGGAAGGAAATTTGTGGCTCCTCTCAGATTCCAGAACTTTCTGCCACAGAAATGTGAGGAACATGAGTTTTTTTAGCCAAATTTTGAGGTTTGCAATGGATTCTGGATAACAGAACCTGGTCCGAGCCACACGAGTCACCCCATCTTGGATTCCCCTAGGTCTCTAGTTTTCAGAAATGCACAGGTTTGGTAGGTTTCCCTAGGTGGCGGCTGAGCTACAGGCCAAAATCTACAGGTAGGCACTTTGCAAAAAACACCTCTGTTTTCCTTCAAAAATGTGGCTGTGTCCACGTTGTGCTTTGGGGCGTTTCCTGTCGCGGGCGCTAGGCCTACCCACACAAGTGGGGTATAATTTTTATCGGGAGACGTGGGGGAACGCTGGGTGGAAGGAAATTTGTGGCTCCTCTCAGATTCCAGAACTTTCTGCCACAGAAATGTGAGGAACATGTGTTTTTTTAACCAACTTTTGAGGTTTGCAATGGATTCTGGGTAACAGAACCTGGTCCGAGCCACACAAGTCACCCCATCTTGGATTCCCCTAGGTCTCTAGTTTTCAGAAATGCACAGGTTTGGTAGGTTTCCCTAGGTGGCGGCTGAGCTACAGGCCAAAATCTACAGGTAGGCACTTTGCAAAAAACACGTCTGTTTTCCTTCAAAAATGTGGCTGTGTCCACGTTGCGCTTTGGGGCGTTTCCTGTCGCGGGCGCTAGGCCTACCCACACAAGTGAGGTATCATTTTTATCGGGAGACGTGGGGGAACGCTGGGTGGAAGGAAATTTGTGGCTCCTCTCAGATTCCAGAACTTTCTGCCACAGAAATGTGAGGAACATGTGTTTTTTTAGCCAAATTTTGAGGTTTGCAAAGGATTCTGAGTAACAGAACCTGGTCCGAGCCACACAAGTCACCCCATCTTGGATTCCCCTAGGTCTCTAGTTTTCAGAAATGCACAGGTTTGGTAGGTTTCCCTAGGTGGTGGCTGAGCTACAAGCCAAAATCTACAGGTAGGCACTTTGCAAAAAACATCTCTGTTTTCCTTCAAAAATTTGGCTGTGTCCACGTTGCGCTTTGGGGCGTTTCCTGTCAAGGGCGCTAGTCCTACCCACACAAGTGAGGTATCATTTTTATCGGGAGACGTGGAGGAATGCTGGGTGGAAGGAAATTTGTGGCTCCTCTCAGATTCCAGAACTTTCTGCCACAGAAATGTGAGGAACATGAGTTTTTTTAGCCAAATTTTGAGGTTTGCAATGGATTCTGGATAACAGAACCTGGTCCGAGCCACACGAGTCACCCCATCTTGGATTCCCCTAGGTCTCTTGTTTTCAGAAATGCACAGGTTTGGTAGGTTTCCCTAGGTGGCGGCTGAGCTACAGGCCAAAATCTACAGGTAGGCACTTTGCAAAAAACACCTCTGTTTTCCTTCAAAAATGTGGCTGTGTCCACGTTGTGCTTTGGGGTGTTTCCTGTCGCGGGCGCTAGGCCTACCCACACAAGTGGGGTATAATTTTTATCGGGAGACGTGGGGGAACGCTGGGTGGAAGGAAATTTGTGGCTCCTCTCAGATTCCAGAACTTTCTGCCACAGAAATGTGAGGAACATGTGTTTTTTTAACCAACTTTTGAGATTTGCAATGGATTCTGGGTAACAGAACCTGGTCCGAGCCACACAAGTCACCCCATCTTGGATTCCCCTAGGTCTCTAGTTTTCAGAAATGCACAGGTTTGGTAGGTTTCCCTAGGTGGCGGCTGAGCTACAGGCCAAAATCTACAGGTAGGCACTTTGCAAAAAACACGTCTGTTTTCCTTCAAAAATGTGGCTGTGTCCACGTTGCGCTTTGGGGCGTTTCCTGTCGCGGGCGCTAGGCCTACCCACACAAGTGAGGTATCATTGTTATCGGGAGACGTGGGGGAACGCTGGGTGGAAGGAAATTTGTGGCTCCTCTCAGATTCCAGAACTTTTGCCACAGAAATGTGAGGAACATGTGTTTTTTTAGCCAAATTTTGAGGTTTGCAAAGGATTCGGGGTAACAGAACCTGGTCCGAGCCCTGCAAGTCACCCCTCCTTGGATTCCCCTAGGTCTCTAGTTTTCAGAAATGCACAGGTTTGGAAGGTTTCCCTAGGTGGCGGCTGAGCTACAGGCCAAAATCTACAGGTAGGCACTTTGCAAAAAACACCTCTGTTTTCCTTCAAAAATTTGGCTGTGTCCACGTTGCGCTTTGGGGCGTTTCCTGTTGCGGGCGCTAGGCCTACCCACACAAGTGAGGTATTATTTTTATCGGGAGACGTGGGGGAACGCTGGGTGGAAGGAAATTTGTGGCTCCTCTCAGATTCCAGAACTTTCTGCCACAGAAATGTGAGGAACATGTGTTTTTTTAGCCAAATTTTGAGGTTTGCAAAGGATTCTGAGTAACAGAACCTGGTCCGAGCCACACAAGTCACCCCATCTTGGATTCCCCTAGGTCTCTAGTTTTCAGAAATGCACAGGTTTGGTAGGTTTCCCTAGGTGGCGGCTGAGCTACAAGCCAAAATCTACAGGTAGGCACTTTGCAAAAAACACCTCTGTTTTCCTTCAAAAATTTGGCTGTGTCCACGTTGCGCTTTGGGGCGTTTCCTGTCGTGGGCGCTAGGCCTACCCACACAAGTGAGGTATCATTGTTATCGGGAGATGTGGGGGAACGCTGGGTGGAAGGAAATTTGTGGCTCCTCTCAGATTCCAGAACTTTCTGCCACAGAAATGTGAGGAACATGTGTTTTTTTAGCCAAATTTTGAGGTTTGCAAAGGATTCTGGGTAACAGAACCTGGTCCGAGCCACACAAGTCACCCCATCTTGGATTCCCCTAGGTCTCTAGTTTTCAGAAATGCACAGGTTTGGTAGGTTTCCCTAGGTGGCGGCTGAGCTACAGGCCAAAATCTACAGGTAGGCACTTTGCAAAAAACACCTCTGTTTTCCTTCAAAAATGTGGCTGTGTCCACGTTGTGCTTTGGGGCGTTTCCTGTCGCGGGCGCTAGGCCTACCCACACAAGTGGGGTATAATTTTTATCGGGAGACGTGGGGGAACGCTGGGTGGAAGGAAATTTGTGGCTCCTCTCAGATTCCAGAACTTTCTGCCACAGAAATGTGAGGAACATGTGTTTTTTTAGCCAACTTTTGAGGTTTGCAATGGATTCTGGGTAACAGAACCTGGTCCGAGCCACACAAGTCACCAAATCTTGGATTCCCCTAGGTTTCTAGTTTTCAGAAATGCACAGGTTTGGTAGGTTTCCCTAGGTGGCGGCTGAGCTACAGGCCAAAATCTACAGGTAGGCACTTTGCAAAAAACACGTCTGTTTTCCTTCAAAAATGTGGCTGTGTCCACGTTGCGCTTTGGGGCGTTTCCTGTCGCGGGCGCTAGGCCTACCCACACAAGTGAGGTATCATTGTTATCGGGAGACGTGGGGGAACTCTGGGTGGAAGGAAATTTGTGGCTCCTCTCACATTCCAGAACTTTCTGCCACAGAAATGTGAGGAACATGTGTTTTTTTAGCCAAATTTTGAGGTTTGCAAAGGATTCTGGGTAACAGAACCTGGTCCGAGCCACACAAGTCACCCCATCTTGGATTCCCCTATGTCTCTAGTTTTCAGAAATGCACAGGTTTGGTAGGTTTCCCTAGGTGGCGGCTGAGCTACAAACCAAAATCTACAGGTAGGCACTTTGCAAAAAACACGTCTGTTTTCCTTCAAAAATTTGGCTGTGTCCACGTTGCGCTTTGGGGCGTTTCCTATCGCGGGCGCTAGGCCTACGAACACAAGTGAGGTATCATTTTTATCGGGAGACATGGGGGAACGCTGGGTGAAAGGAAATTTGTGGCTCCTCTCAGATTCCAGAACTTTCTGCCACAGAAATGTGAGGAACATGTGTTTTTTTAGCCAAATTTTGAGGTTTGCAAAGGATTCTGGGTAACAGAACCTGGTCCGAGCCACACAAGTCACCCCATCTTGGATTCCCCTAGGTCTCTAGTTTTCAGAAATGCACAGGTTCGGTAGGTTTCCCTAGGTGGTGGCTGAGCTACAAGCCAAAATCTACAGGTAGGCACTTTGCAAAAAACATCTCTGTTTTCCTTCAAAAATTTGGCTGTGTCCACGTTGCGCTTTGGGGCGTTTCCTGTCACGGGCGCTAGTCCTACCCACACAAGTGAGGTATCATTTTTATCGGGAGACGTGGAGGAATGCTGGGTGGAAGGAAATTTGTGGCTCCTCTCAGATTCCAGAACTTTCTGCCACAGAAATGTGAGGAACATGAGTTTTTTTAGCCAAATTTTGAGGTTTGCAATGGATTCTGGGTAACAGAACCTGGTCCGAGCCACACGAGTCACCCCATCTTGGATTCCCCTAGGTCTCTAGTTTTCAGAAATGCACAGGTTTGGTAGGTTTCCCTAGGTGGCGGCTGAGCTACAGGCCAAAATCTACAGGTAGGCACTTTACAAAAAACACGTCTGTTTTCCTTCAAAAATGTGGCTGTGTCCACGTTGCGCTTTGGGGCGTTTCCTGTCGCGGGCGCTAGGCCTACCCACACAAGTGAGGTATCATTTTTATCGGGAGACGTGGGGGAACGCTGGGTGGAAGGAAATTTGTGGCTCCTCTCAGATTCCAGAACTTTCTGCCACAGAAATGTGAGGAACATGTGTTTTTTTAGCCAAATTTTGAGGTTTGCAAAGGATTCTGAGTAACAGAACCTGGTCCGAGCCACACAAGTCACCCCATCTTGGATTCCCCTAGGTCTCTAGTTTTCAGAAATGCACAGGTTTGGTAGGTTTCCCTAGGTGGTGGCTGAGCTACAAGCCAAAATCTACAGGTAGGCACTTTGCAAAAAACATCTCTGTTTTCCTTCAAAAATTTGGCTGTGTCCACGTTGCGCTTTGGGGCGTTTCCTGTCAAGGGCGCTAGTCCTACCCACACAAGTGAGGTATCATTTTTATCGGGAGACGTGGAGGAATGCTGGGTGGAAGGAAATTTGTGGCTCCTCTCAGATTCCAGAACTTTCTGCCACAGAAATGTGAGGAACATGAGTTTTTTTAGCCAAATTTTGAGGTTTGCAATGGATTCTGGATAACAGAACCTGGTCCGAGCCACACGAGTCACCCCATCTTGGATTCCCCTAGGTCTCTAGTTTTCAGAAATGCACAGGTTTGGTAGGTTTCCCTAGGTGGCGGCTGAGCTACAGGCCAAAATCTACAGGTAGGCACTTTGCAAAAAACACCTCTGTTTTCCTTCAAAAATGTGGCTGTGTCCACGTTGTGCTTTGGGGCGTTTCCTGTCGCGGGCGCTAGGCCTACCCACACAAGTGGGGTATAATTTTTATCGGGAGACGTGGGGGAACGCTGGGTGGAAGGAAATTTGTGGCTCCTCTCAGATTCCAGAACTTTCTGCCACAGAAATGTGAGGAACATGTGTTTTTTTAACCAACTTTTGAGGTTTGCAATGGATTCTGGGTAACAGAACCTGGTCCGAGCCACACAAGTCACCCCATCTTGGATTCCCCTAGGTCTCTAGTTTTCAGAAATGCACAGGTTTGGTAGGTTTCCCTAGGTGGCGGCTGAGCTACAGGCCAAAATCTACAGGTAGGCACTTTGCAAAAAACACGTCTGTTTTCCTTCAAAAATGTGGCTGTGTCCACGTTGCGCTTTGGGGCGTTTCCTGTCGCGGGCGCTAGGCCTACCCACACAAGTGAGGTATCATTGTTATCGGGAGACGTGGGGGAACGCTGGGTGGAAGGAAATTTGTGGCTCCTCTCAGATTCCAGAACTTTCTGCCACAGAAATGTGAGGAACATGTGTTTTTTTAGCCAAATTTTGAGGTTTGCAAAGGATTCGGGGTAACAGAACCTGGTCCGAGCCCTGCAAGTCACCCCTCCTTGGATTCCCCTAGGTCTCTAGTTTTCAGAAATGCACAGGTTTGGAAGGTTTCCCTAGGTGGCGGCTGAGCTACAGGCCAAAATCTACAGGTAGGCACTTTGCAAAAAACACCTCTGTTTTCCTTCAAAAATTTGGCTGTGTCCACGTTGCGCTTTGGGGCGTTTCCTGTTGCGGGCGCTAGGCCTACCCACACAAGTGAGGTATTATTTTTATCGGGAGACGTGGGGGAACGCTGGGTGGAAGGAAATTTGTGGCTCCTCTCAGATTCCAGAACTTTCTGCCACAGAAATGTGAGGAACATGTGTTTTTTTAGCCAAATTTTGAGGTTTGCAAAGGATTCTGAGTAACAGAACCTGGTCCGAGCCACACAAGTCACCCCATCTTGGATTCCCCTAGGTCTCTAGTTTTCAGAAATGCACAGGTTTGGTAGGTTTCCCTAGGTGGCGGCTGAGCTACAAGCCAAAATCTACAGGTAGGCACTTTGCAAAAAACACCTCTGTTTTCCTTCAAAAATTTGGCTGTGTCCACGTTGCGCTTTGGGGCGTTTCCTGTCGTGGGCGCTAGGCCTACCCACACAAGTGAGGTATCATTGTTATCGGGAGATGTGGGGGAACGCTGGGTGGAAGGAAATTTGTGGCTCCTCTCAGATTCCAGAACTTTCTGCCACAGAAATGTGAGGAACATGTGTTTTTTTAGCCAAATTTTGAGGTTTGCAAAGGATTCTGGGTAACAGAACCTGGTCCGAGCCACACAAGTCACCCCATCTTGGATTCCCCTAGGTCTCTAGTTTTCAGAAATGCACAGGTTTGGTAGGTTTCCCTAGGTGGCGGCTGAGCTACAGGCCAAAATCTACAGGTAGGCACTTTGCAAAAAACACCTCTGTTTTCCTTCAAAAATGTGGCTGTGTCCACGTTGTGCTTTGGGGCGTTTCCTGTCGCGGGCGCTAGGCCTACCCACACAAGTGGGGTATAATTTTTATCGGGAGACGTGGGGGAACGCTGGGTGGAAGGAAATTTGTGGCTCCTCTCAGATTCCAGAACTTTCTGCCACAGAAATGTGAGGAACATGTGTTTTTTTAGCCAACTTTTGAGGTTTGCAATGGATTCTGGGTAACAGAACCTGGTCCGAGCCACACAAGTCACCCCATCTTGGATTCCCCTAGGTTTCTAGTTTTCAGAAATGCACAGGTTTGGTAGGTTTCCCTAGGTGGCGGCTGAGCTACAGGCCAAAATCTACAGGTAGGCACTTTGCAAAAAACACGTCTGTTTTCCTTCAAAAATGTGGCTGTGTCCACGTTGCGCTTTGGGGCGTTTCCTGTCGCGGGCGCTAGGCCTACCCACACAAGTGAGGTATCATTGTTATCGGGAGACGTGGGGGAACGCTGGGTGGAACGAAATTTGTGGCTCCTCTCAGATTCCAGAACTTTCTGCCACAGAAATGTGAGGAACATGTGTTTTTTTAGCCAAATTTTGAGGTTTGCAAAGGATTCTGAGTAACAGAACCTGGTCCGAGCCACACAAGTCACCCCATCTTGGATTCCCCTAGGTCTCTAGTTTTCAGAAATGCACAGGTTTGGTAGGTTTCCCTAGGTGGCGGCTGAGCTACAGGCCAAAATCTACAGGTAGGCACTTTGCAAAAAACACCTCTGTTTTCCTTCAAAAATGTGGCTGTGTCCACGTTGTGCTTTGGGGCGTTTCCTGTCGCGGGCGCTAGGCCTACCCACACAAGTGGGGTATAATTTTTATCGGGAGACGTGGGGGAACGCTGGGTGGAAGGAAATTTGTGGCTCCTCTCAGATTCCAGAACTTTCTGCCACAGAAATGTGAGGAACATGTGTTTTTTTAGCCAACTTTTGAGGTTTGCAATGGATTCTGGGTAACAGAACCTGGTCCGAGCCACACAAGTCACCCCATCTTGGATTCCCCTAGGTTTCTAGTTTTCAGAAATGCACAGGTTTGGTAGGTTTCCCTAGGTGGCGGCTGAGCTACAGGCCAAAATCTACAGGTAGGCACTTTGCAAAAAACACGTCTGTTTTCCTTCAAAAATGTGGCTGTGTCCACGTTGCGCTTTGGGGCGTTTCCTGTCGCGGGCGCTAGGCCTACCCACACAAGTGAGGTATCATTGTTATCGGGAGACGTGGGGGAACTCTGGGTGGAAGGAAATTTGTGGCTCCTCTCACATTCCAGAACTTTCTGCCACAGAAATGTGAGGAACATGTGTTTTTTTAGCCAAATTTTGAGGTTTGCAAAGGATTCTGGGTAACAGAACCTGGTCCGAGCCACACAAGTCACCCCATCTTGGATTCCCCTATGTCTCTAGTTTTCAGAAATGCACAGGTTTGGTAGGTTTCCCTAGGTGGCGGCTGAGCTACAAACCAAAATCTACAGGTAGGCACTTTGCAAAAAACACGTCTGTTTTCCTTCAAAAATTTGGCTGTGTCCACGTTGCGCTTTGGGGCGTTTCCTATCGCGGGCGCTAGGCCTACGAACACAAGTGAGGTATCATTTTTATCGGGAGACATGGGGGAACGCTGGGTGAAAGGAAATTTGTGGCTCCTCTCAGATTCCAGAACTTTCTGCCACAGAAATGTGAGGAACATGTGTTTTTTTAGCCAAATTTTGAGGTTTGCAAAGGATTCTGGGTAACAGAACCTGGTCCGAGCCACACAAGTCACCCCATCTTGGATTCCCCTAGGTCTCTAGTTTTCAGAAATGCACAGGTTCGGTAGGTTTCCCTAGGTGGTGGCTGAGCTACAAGCCAAAATCTACAGGTAGGCACTTTGCAAAAAACATCTCTGTTTTCCTTCAAAAATTTGGCTGTGTCCACGTTGCGCTTTGGGGCGTTTCCTGTCACGGGCGCTAGTCCTACCCACACAAGTGAGGTATCATTTTTATCGGGAGACGTGGAGGAATGCTGGGTGGAAGGAAATTTGTGGCTCCTCTCAGATTCCAGAACTTTCTGCCACAGAAATGTGAGGAACATGAGTTTTTTTAGCCAAATTTTGAGGTTTGCAATGGATTCTGGGTAACAGAACCTGGTCCGAGCCACACGAGTCACCCCATCTTGGATTCCCCTAGGTCTCTAGTTTTCAGAAATGCACAGGTTTGGTAGGTTTCCCTAGGTGGCGGCTGAGCTACAGGCCAAAATCTACAGGTAGGCACTTTGCAAAAAACACCTCTGTTTTCCTTCAAAAATGTGGCTGTGTCCACGTTGTGCTTTGGGGCATTTCCTGTCGCGGGCGCTAGGCCTACCCACACAAGTGGGGTATAATTTTTATCGGGAGACGTGGGGGAACGCTGGGTGGAAGGAAATTTGTGGCTCCTCTCAGATTCCAGAACTTTCTGCCACAGAAATGTGAGGAACATGTGTTTTTTTAGCCAACTTTTGAGGTTTGCAATGGATTCTGGGTAACAGAACCTGGTCCGAGCCACACAAGTCACCCCATCTTGGATTCCCCTAGGTCTCTAGTTTTCAGAAATGCACAGGTTTGGTAGGTTTCCCTAGGTGGCGGCTGAGCTACAGGCCAAAATCTACAGGTAGGCACTTTGCAAAAAACACGTCTGTTTTCCTTCAAAAATGTGGCTGTGTCCACGTTGCGCTTTGGGGCGTTTCCTGTCGCGGGCGCTAGGCCTACCCACACAAGTGAGGTATCATTGTTATCGGGAGACGTGGGGGAACGCTGGGTGGAAGGAAATTTGTGGCTCCTCTCAGATTCCAGAACTTTCTGCCACAGAAATGTGAGGAACATGTGTTTTTTTAGCCAAATTTTGAGGTTTGCAAAGGATTCTGGGTAACAGAACCTGGTCCGAGCCACACAAGTCACCCCATCTTGGATTCCCCTAGGTCTCTAGTTTTCAGAAATGCACAGGTTTGGTAGGTTTCCCTAGGTGGCGGCTGAGCTACAAGCCAAAATCTACAGGTAGGCACTTTGCAAAAACACCTCTGTTTTCCTTCAAAAATGTGGCTGTGTCCACGTTGCGCTTTGGGGCGTTTCCTGTCGCGGGCGCTAGGCCTACCCACACAAGTGAGGTATCATTTTTATCGGGAGACGTGGGGGAACGCTGGGTGGAAGGAAATTTGTGGCTCCTCTCAGATTCCAGAACTTTCTGCCACAGAAATGTGAGGAACATGTGTTTTTTTAGCCAAATTTTGAGGTTTGCAAAGGATTCTGAGTAACAGAACCTGGTCCGAGCCACACAAGTCACCCCATCTTGGATTCCCCTAGGTCTCTAGTTTTCAGAAATGCACAGGTTTGGTAGGTTTCCCTAGGTGGTGGCTGAGCTACAAGCCAAAATCTACAGGTAGGCACTTTGCAAAAAACATCTCTGTTTTTCTTCAAAAATTTGGCTGTGTCCACGTTGCGCTTTGGGGCGTTTCCTGTCACGGGCGCTAGTCCTACCCACACAAGTGAGGTATCATTTTTATCGGGAGACGTGGAGGAATGGTGGGTGGAAGGAAATTTGTGGCTCCTCTCAGATTCCAGAACTTTCTGCCACAGAAATGTGAGGAACATGTGTTTTTTTAGCCAAATTTTGAGGTTTGCAAAGGATTCTGGGTAACAGAACCTGGTCCGAGCCACACAAGTCACCCCATCTTGGATTCCCCTAGGTCTCTAGTTTTCAGGAAATGCACAGGTTTGGTAGGTTTCCTTAGGTGGCGGCTGAGCTACAAGCCAAAATCTACAGGTAGGCACTTTGCAAAAAACACCTCTGTTTTCCTTCAAAAATGTGGCTGTGTCCACGTTGCGCTTTGGGGCGTTTCCTGTCGCGGGCGCTAGGCCTACCCACACAAGTGAGGTATCATTTTTATCGGGAGATGTGGGGGAACGCTGGGTGAAAGGAAATTGTGGCTCCTCTCAGATTCCAGAACTTTCTGCCACAGAAATGTGAGGAACATGTGTTTTTTTAGCCACATTTTGAGGTTTGCAAAGGATTCTGGGTAACAGAACCTGGTCCGAGCCACACAAGTCACCCCATCTTGGATTCCCCTAGGTCTCTAGTTTTCAGAAATGCACAGGTTCGGTAGGTTTCCCTAGGTGGCGGCTGATCTACAGGCCAAAATCTACAGATAGGCACTTTGCAAAAAACACCTCTGTTTTCCTTCAAAAATTTGGCTGTGTCCACGTTGCACTTTGGGGCGTTTCCTGTCGCAGGCGCTATGCCTACCCACAAAAGTGGGGTATCATTTTTATCGGGAGACGTGGGGGAACGCTGGGTGGAAGGAAATTTGTGGCTCCTCTCAGATTCCAGAACTTTATGCCACAGAAATGTGAGGAACATGTGTTTTTTTAGCCAAATTTTGAGGTTTGCAAAGGATTCTGGGTAACAGAACCTGGTCCGAGCCACACAAGTCACCCCATCTTGGATTCCCCTAGGTCTCTAGTTTTCAGAAATGCACAGGTTTGGTAGGTTTCCCTAGGTGGCGGCTGAGCTACAGGCCAAAATCTACAGGTAGGCACTTTGCAAAAAACACGTCTGTTTTCCTTAAAAAATGTGGCTGTGTCCACGTTGCGCTTTGGGGCGTTTCCTGTCGCGGGCGCTAGGCCTACCCACACAAGTGAGGTATCATTGTTATCGGGAGACGTGGGGGAACGCTGGGTGGAAGGAAATTTGTGGCTCCTCTCAGATTCCAGAACTTTCTGCCACAGAAATGTGAGGAACATGTGTTTTTTTAGCCAAATTTTGAGGTTTGCAAAGGATTCTGGGTAACAGAACCTGGTCCGAGCCTCACAAGTCACCCCATCTTGGATTCCCCTAGGTCTCTAGTTTTCAGGAAATGCACAGGTTTGGTAGGTTTCCTTAGGAGGCGGCTGAGCTACAAGCCAAAATCTACAGGTAGGCACTTTGCAAAAAACACCTCTGTTTTCCTTAAAAAATTTGGCTGTGTCCACGTTGCGCTTTGGGGCGTTTCGTGTTGCGGGCGCTAGGCCTACCCACACAAGTGAGGTATCATTTTTATCGGGAGACTTGGGGGAACACTGGGTGGAAGGAAATTTGTGGCTCCTCTCAGATTCCAGAACTTTCTGCCACAGAAATGTGAGGAACATGTGTTTTTTTAGCCAAATTTTGAGGCTTGCAAAGGATTCTGAGTAACAGAACCTGGTCCGAGCCACACAAGTCACCCCATCTTGGATTCCCCTAGGTCTCTAGTTTTCAGAAATGCACAGGTTTGGTAGGTTTCCCTAGGTGGCGGCTGAGCTACAGGCCAAAATCTACAGGTAGGCACTTTGCAAAAAACACCTCTGTTTTCCTTCAAAAATGTGGCTGTGTCCACGTTGCGCTTTGGGGCGTTTCCTGTCGCGGGCGCTAGGCCTACCCACACAAGTGAGGTATCATTTTTATCGGGAGATGTGGGGGAACGCTGGGTGAAAGGAAATTTGTGGCTCCTCTCAGATTCCAGAACTTTATGCCACAGAAATGTGAGGAACATGTGTTTTTTTAGCCAAATTTTGAGGTTTGCAAAGGATTCTGGGTAACAGAACCTGGTCTGAGCCACACAAGTCACCCCATCTTGGATTCCCCTACGTCCCTAGTTTTCAGAAATGCACAGGTTTGGTAGGTTTCCCTAGGTGGCGGCTGAGCTACAAGCCAAAATCTACAGGTAGGCACTTTGCAAAAAAAACCTCTGTTTTCCTTCAAAAATGTGGCTGTGTCCACGTTGCGCTTTGGGGCGTTTCCTGTCGCGGGCGCTAGGCCTACCCACACAAGTGAGGTATCATTTTTATCGGGAGATGTGGGGGAACGCTGGGTGAAAGGAAATTTGTGGCTCCTCTCAGATTCCAGAACTTTATGCCACAGAAATGTGAGGAACATGTGTTTTTTTAGCCAAATTTTGAGGTTTGCAAAGGATTCTGAGTAACAGAACCTGGTCCGAGCCACACAGTTCACCCCATCTTGGATTCCCCTAGGTCTCTAGTTTTCAGAAATGCACAGGTTTGGTAGGTTTCCCTAGCTGGCGGCTGAGCTACAAGCCAAAATCTACAGGTAGGCACTTTTTTCAATGAAAAAATGTGATGTGTCCACGTTGCGTTTTGGGGTGTGTCCTGTCGCTGGCGCTAGGCCTACCCACACAAGTGAGGTATCATTTTTATCGGGAGACGTGGAGGAACGCTGGGTGGAAGGAAATTTGTGGCTCCACTCAGGTTCCAGAACTTTCTGTCACCGAAATGTGTGGAAAATGCGTTTTGTTAGACAGAATTTGAGGTTTGCAAAGGATTCTGGGTAACAGAACCTGGTCCGAGCCACACAAGTCACCCCATGTTGGATTCCCCTAGGTCTCTAGTTTTCAGAAATGCACAGGTTTGGTAGGTTTCCTTAGGTGGCGGCTGAGCTACAGGCCAAAATCTACAGGTAGGCACTTTGCAAAAAACACCTCTGTTTTCCTTCAAAAATTTGGCTGTGTCCACGTTGCGCTTTGGGGCGTTTCTTGTCGCGGGCGCTAGGCCTACCCACACAAGTGAGGTATAATTTTTATCGGGAGACGTGGGGGAACGCTGGGTGGAAGGAAATTTGTGGCTCCTCTCAGATTCCAGAACTTTCTGCCACAGAAATGTGAGGAACATGTGTTTTTTTAGCCAAATTTTGAGGTTTGCAATGGATTCTGGGTAACAGAACCTGGTCCGAGCCACAAGTCACCCCATCTTGGATTCCCCTAGGTCTCTAGTTTTCAGAAATGCACAGGTTTGGTAGGTTTCCCTAGGTGGCGGCTGAGCTACAGGCCAAAATCTACAGGTAGGCACTTTGCAAAAAACACGTCTGTTTTCCTTCAAAAATTTGGCTGTGTCCACGTTGCGCTTTGGGGCGTTTCCTGTCGTGGGCGCCAGGCCTACCCACACAAGTGAGGTATCATTTTTATCGGGAGACGTGGGGGAACGCTGGGTGGAAGGAAATTTGTGGCTCCTCTCAGATTCCAGAACTTTCTGCCACAGAAATGTGAGGAACATATGTTTTTTTAGCCAAATTTTGAGGTTTGCAATGGATTCTGGGTAACAGAACCTGGTCCGAGCCACACAAGTCACCCCATCTTGGATTCCCCTAGGTCTCTAGTTTTCAGAAATGCACAGGTTTGGTAGGTTTCCCTAGGTGGCGGCTGAGCTACAGGCCAAAATCTACAGGTAGGCACTTTGCAAAAAACACGTCTGTTTTCCTTCAAAAATTTGGCTGTGTCCACGTTGCGCTTTGGGGCGTTTCCTGTCGTGGGCGCCAGGCCTACCCACACAAGTGAGGTATCATTTTTATCGGGAGACGTGGGGGAACGCTGGGTGGAAGGAAATTTGTGGCTCCTCTCAGATTCCAGAACTTTCTGCCACAGAAATGTGAGGAACATATGTTTTTTTAGCCAAATTTTGAGGTTTGCAATGGATTCTGGGTAACAGAACCTGGTCCGAGCCACACAAGTCAACCCATCTTGGATTCCCCTAGGTCTCTAGTTTTCAAAAATGCACAGGTTTGGTAGGTTTCCCTAGGTGGCGGCTGAGCTACAGGCCAAAATCTACTGGTAGGCACTTTGCAAAAAACACCTCTGTTTTCCTTCAAAAATTTGGCTGTGTCCACGTTGCGCTTTGGGGCGTTTCCTGTCGCGGGCGCTAGGCCTACCCACACAAGTGAGGTATCATTTTTATCGGGAGACGTGGGGGAACGCTGGGTGAAAGGAAATTTGTGGCTCCTCTCAGATTCCAGAACTTTCTGCCACAGAAATGTGAGGAACATGTGTTTTTTTAGCCAAATTTTGAGGTTTGCAAAGGATTCTGGGTAACAGAACCTGGTCCGAGCCACACAAGTCACCCCATCTTGGATTCCCCTAGGTCTCTAGTTTTCAGAAATGCACAGGTTCGGTAGGTTTCCCTAGGTGGCGGCTGATATACAGGCCAAAATCTACAGATAGGCACTTTGCAAAAAACACATCTGTTTTCCTTCAAAAATTTGGCTGTGTCCACGTTGCACTTTGGGGCGTTTCCTGTCGCGGGCGCTATGCCTACCCACACAAGTGGGGTATCATTTTTATCGGGAGACGTGGGGGAACGCTGGGTGGAAGGAAATTTGTGGCTCCTCTCAGATTCCAGAACTTTCTGCCACAGAAATGTGAGGAACATGTGTTTTTTTAGCCAAATTTTGAGGTTTGCAATGGATTCTGGGTAACAGAACCTGGTCCGAGCCACACAAGTCACCCCATCTTAGATTCCCCTAGGTCTCTAGTTTTCAGAAATGCACAGGTTTGGTAGGTTTCCCTAGGTGGCGGCTGAGCTACAGGCCAAAATCTACAGGTAGGCACTTTGCAAAAAACACGTCTATTTTCCTTCAAAAAATTGGCTGTGTCCACGTTGCGCTTTGGGGCGTTCCCTGTCGCGGGCGCCAGGCCTACCCACACAAGTGAGGTATCATTTTTATCGGGAGACGTGGGGGAACGCTGGGTGAAAGGAAATTTGTGGCTCCTCTCAGATTCCAGAACTTTCTGCCACACAAATGTGAGGAACATGTGTTTTTTTAGCCAAATTTTGAGGTTTGCAATGGATTCTGGGTAACAGAACCTGGTCCGAGCCACACAAGTCACCCCATCTTGGATTCCCCTAGGTCTCTAGTTTTCAAAAATGCACAGGTTTCGTAGGTTTCCTTAGGTGGCGGCTGAGCTACAGGCCAAAATCTACAGGTAGGCACTTTGCAAAAAACACCTCTGTTTTCCTTCAAAAATTTGGCTGTGTCCACGTTGCGCTTTGGGGCGTTTCCTGTCGCGGGCGCTAGGCCTTCCCACACAAGTGAGGTATCATTTTTATCGGGAGACGTGGGGGAACGCTGGGTGAAAGGAAATTTGTGGCTCCTCTCAGATTCCAGAACTTTCTGCCACAGAAATGAGAGGAACATGTGTTTTTTTAGCCAAATTTTGAGGTTTGCAAAGGATTCTGGGTAACAGAACCTGGTCCGAGCCACACAAGTCACCCCATCTTGGATTCCCCTAGGTCTCTAGTTTTCAGAAATGCACAGGTTCGGTAGGTTTCCCTAGGTGGCGGCTGATCTACAGGCCAAAATCTACAGGTAGGCACTTTTTTCAATGAAAAAATGTGATGTGTCCACGTTGCGTTTTGGGGTGTGTCCTGTCGCTGGCGCTAGGCCTACCCACACAAGTGAGGTATCATTTTTATCGGGAGACTTGGAGGAACGCTGGGTGGAAGGAAATTTGTGGCTCCACTCAGGTTCCAGAACTTTCTGTCACCGAAATGTGTGGAAAATGCGTTTTGTTAGACAGAATTTGAGGTTTGCAAAGGATTCTGGGTAACAGAACCTGGTCCGAGCCACACAAGTCACCCCATGTTGGATTCCCCTAGGTCTCTAGTTTTCAGAAATGCACAGGTTTGGTAGGTTTCCTTAGGTGGCGGCTGAGCTACAGGCCAAAATCTACAGGTAGGCACTTTGCAAAAAACACCTCTGTTTTCCTTCAAAAATTTGGCTGTGTCCACGTTGCGCTTTGGGGCGTTTCTTGTCACGGGCGCTAGGCCTACCCACACAAGTGAGGTATAATTTTTATCGGGAGACGTGGGGGAACGCTGGGTGGAAGGAAATTTGTGGCTCCTCTCAGATTCCAGAACTTTCTGCCACAGAAATGTGAGGAACATGTGTTTTTTTAGCCAACTTTTGAGGTTTGCAATGGATTCTGGGTAACAGAACCTGGTCCGAGCACCACAAGTCACCCCATCTTGGATTCCCCTAGGTCTCTAGTTTTCAGAAATGCACAGGTTCGGTAGTTTCCCTAGGTGGCGGCTGATATACAGGCCAAAATCTACAGATAGGCACTTTGCAAAAAACACATCTGTTTTCCTTCAAAAATTTGGCTGTGTCCACGTTGCACTTTGGGGCGTTTCCTGTCGCGGGCGCTATGCCTACCCACACAAGTGGGGTATCATTTTTATCGGGAGACGTGGGGGAACGCTGGGTGGAAGGAAATTTGTGGCTCCTCTCAGATTCCAGAACTTTCTGCCACAGAAATGTGAGGAACATGTGTTTTTTTAGCCAAATTTTGAGGTTTGCAATGGATTCTGGGTAACAGAACCTGGTCCGAGCCACACAAGTCACCCCATCTTAGATTCCCCTAGGTCTCTAGTTTTCAGAAATGCACAGGTTTGGTAGGTTTCCCTAGGTGGCGGCTGAGCTACAGGCCAAAATCTACAGGTAGGCACTTTGCAAAAAACACGTCTATTTTCCTTCAAAAAATTGGCTGTGTCCACGTTGCGCTTTGGGGCGTTCCCTGTCGCGGGCGCCAGGCCTACCCACACAAGTGAGGTATCATTTTTATCGGGAGACGTGGGGGAACGCTGGGTGAAAGGAAATTTGTGGCTCCTCTCAGATTCCAGAACTTTCTGCCACAGAAATGTGAGGAACATGTGTTTTTTTAGCCAAATTTTGAGGTCTGCAATGGATTCTGGGTAACAGAACCTGGTCCGAGCCACACAAGTCACCCCATCTTGGATTCCCCTAGGTCTCTAGTTTTCAAAAATGCACAGGTTTGGTAGGTTTCCTTAGGTGGCGGCTGAGCTACAGGCCAAAATCTACAGGTAGGCACTTTGCAAAAAACACCTCTGTTTTCCTTCAAAAATTTGGCTGTGTCCACGTTGCGCTTTGGGGCGTTTCCTGTCGCGGGCGCTAGGCCTACCCACACAAGTGAGGTATCATTTTTATCGGGAGACGTGGGGGAACGCTGGGTGAAAGGAAATTTGTGGCTCCTCTCAGATTCCAGAACTTTCTGCCACAGAAATGAGAGGAACATGTGTTTTTTTAGCCAAATTTTGAGGTTTGCAAAGGATTCTGGGTAACAGAACCTGGTCCGAGCCACACAAGTCACCCCATCTTGGATTCCCCTAGGTCTCTAGTTTTCAGAAATGCACAGGTTCGGTAGGTTTCCCTAGGTGGCGGCTGATCTACAGGCCAAAATCTACAGGTAGGCACTTTTTTCAATGAAAAAATGTGATGTGTCCACGTTGCGTTTTGGGGTGTGTCCTGTCGCTGGCGCTAGGCCTACCCACACAAGTGAGGTATCATTTTTATCGGGAGACGTGGAGGAACGCTGGGTGGAAGGAAATTTGTGGCTCCACTCAGGTTCCAGAACTTTCTGTCACCGAAATGTGTGGAAAATGCGTTTTGTTAGACAGAATTTGAGGTTTGCAAAGGATTCTGGGTAACAGAACCTGGTCCGAGCCACACAAGTCACCCCATGTTGGATTCCCCTAGGTCTCTAGTTTTCAGAAATGCACAGGTTTGGTAGGTTTCCTTAGGTGGCGGCTGAGCTACAGGCCAAAATCTACAGGTAGGCACTTTGCAAAAAACACCTCTGTTTTCCTTCAAAAATTTGGCTGTGTCCACGTTGCGCTTTGGGGCGTTTCTTGTCGCGGGCGCTAGGCCTACCCACACAAGTGAGGTATAATTTTTATCGGGAGACGTGGGGGAACGCTGGGTGGAAGGAAATTTGTGGCTCCTCTCAGATTCCAGAACTTTCTGCCACAGAAATGTGAGGAACATGTGTTTTTTTAGCCAAATTTTGAGGTTTGCAATGGATTCTGGGTAACAGAACCTGGTCCGAGCCACACAAGTCACCCCATCTTGGATTCCCCTAGGTCTCTAGTTTTCAGAAATGCACAGGTTTGGTAGGTTTCCCTAGGTGGCGGCTGAGCTACAGGCCAAAATCTACAGGTAGGCACTTTGCAAAAAACACGTCTGTTTTCCTTCAAAAATTTGGCTGTGTCCACGTTGCGCTTTGGGGCGTTTCCTGTCGTGGGCGCCAGGCCTACCCACACAAGTGAGGTATCATTTTTATCGGGAGACGTGGGGGAACGCTGGGTGGAAGGAAATTTGTGGCTCCACTCAGATTCCAGAACTTTCTGCCACAGAAATGTGAGGAACATATGTTTTTTTAGCCAAATTTTGAGGTTTGCAATGGATTCTGGGTAACAGAACCTGGTCCGAGCCACACAAGTCAACCCATCTTGGATTCCCCTAGGTCTCTAGTTTTCAAAAATGCACAGGTTTGGGAGGTTTCCCTAGGTGGCGGCTGAGCTACAGGCCAAAATCTACAGGTAGGCACTTTGCAAAAAACACCTCTGTTTTCCTTCAAAAATTTGGCTGTGTCCACGTTGCGCTTTGGGGCGTTTCCTGTCGCGGGCGCTAGGCCTACCCACACAAGTGAGGTATCATTTTTATCGGGAGACGTGGGGGAACGCTGGGTGAAAGGAAATTTGTGGCTCCTCTCAGATTCCAGAACTTTCTGCCACAGAAATGTGAGGAACATGTGTTTTTTTAGCCAAATTTTGAGGTTTGCAAAGGATTCTGGGTAACAGAACCTGGTCCGAGCCACACAAGTCACCCCATCTTGGATTCCCCTAGGTCTCTAGTTTTCAGAAATGCACAGGTTCGGTAGGTTTCCCTAGGTGGCGGCTGATATACAGGCCAAAATCTACAGATAGGCACTTTGCAAAAAACACATCTGTTTTCCTTCAAAAATTTGGCTGTGTCCACGTTGCACTTTGGGGCGTTTCCTGTCGCGGGCGCTATGCCTACCCACACAAGTGGGGTATCATTTTTATCGGGAGACGTGGGGGAACGCTGGGTGGAACGAAATTTGTGGCTCCTCTCAGATTCCAGAACTTTCTGCCACAGAAATGTGAGGAACATGTGTTTTTTTAGCCAAATTTTGAGGTTTGCAATGGATTCTGGGTAACAGAACCTGGTCCGAGCCACACAAGTCACCCCATCTTAGATTCCCCTAGGTCTCTAGTTTTCAGAAATGCACAGGTTTGGTAGGTTTCCCTAGGTGGCGGCTGAGCTACAGGCCAAAATCTACTGGTAGGCACTTTGCAAAAAACACGTCTATTTTCCTTCAAAAAATTGGCTGTGTCCACGTTGCGCTTTGGGGCGTTCCCTGTCGCGGGCGCCAGGCCTACCCACACAAGTGAGGTATCATTTTTATCGGGAGACGTGGGGGAACGCTGGGTGAAAGGAAATTTGTGGCTCCTCTCAGATTCCAGAACTTTCTGCCACAGAAATGTGAGGAACATGTGTTTTTTTAGCCAAATTTTGAGGTTTGCAATGGATTCTGGGTAACAGAACCTGGTCCGAGCCACACAAGTCACCCCATCTTGGATTCCCCTAGGTCTCTAGTTTTCAAAAATGCACAGGTTTGGTAGGTTTCCTTAGGTGGCGGCTGAGCTACAGGCCAAAATCTACAGGTAGGCACTTTGCAAAAAACACCTCTGTTTTCCTTCAAAAATTTGGCTGTGTCCACGTTGCGCTTTGGGGCGTTTCCTGTCGCGGGCGCTAGGCCTACCCACACAAGTGAGGTATCATTTTTATCGGGAGACGTGGGGGAACGCTGGGTGAAAGGAAATTTGTGGCTCCTCTCAGATTCCAGAACTTTCTGCCACAGAAATGAGAGGAACATGTGTTTTTTTAGCCAAATTTTGAGGTTTGCAAAGGATTCTGGGTAACAGAACCTGGTCCGAGCCACACAAGTCACCCCATCTTGGATTCCCCTAGGTCTCTATTTTTCAGAAATGCACAGGTTCGGTAGGTTTCCCTAGGTGGCGGCTGATCTACAGGCCAAAATCTACAGGTAGGCACTTTTTTCAATGAAAAAATGTGATGTGTCCACGTTGCGTTTTGGGGTGTGTCCTGTCGCTGGCGCTAGGCCTACCCACACAAGTGAGGTATCATTTTTATCGGGAGACGTGGAGGAACGCTGGGTGGAAGGAAATTTGTGGCTCCACTCAGGTTCCAGAACTTTCTGTCACCGAAATGTGTGGAAAATGCGTTTTGTTAGACAGAATTTGAGGTTTGCAAAGGATTCTGGGTAACAGAACCTGGTCCGAGCCACACAAGTCACCCCATGTTGGATTCCCCTAGGTCTCTAGTTTTCAGAAATGCACAGGTTTGGTAGGTTTCCTTAGGTGGCGGCTGAGCTACAGGCCAAAATCTACAGGTAGGCACTTTGCAAAAAACACCTCTGTTTTCCTTCAAAAATTTGGCTGTGTCCACGTTGCACTTTGGGGCGTTTCTTGTCGCGGGCGCTATGCCTACCCACACAAGTGAGGTATAATCTTTATCGGGAGACGTGGGGGAACGCTGGGTGGAAGGAAATTTGTGGCTCCTCTCAGATTCCAGAACTTTCTGCCACAGAAATGTGAGGAACATGTGTTTTTTTAGCCAACTTTTGAGGTTTGCAATGGATTCTGGGTAACAGAACCTGGTCCGAGCCACACAAGTCACCCCATCTTGGATTCCCCTAGGTCTCTAGTTTTCAGAAATGCACAGGTTCGGTAGGTTTCCCTAGGTGGCGGCTGATATACAGGCCAAAATCTACAGATAGGCACTTTGCAAAAAACACATCTGTTTTCCTTCAAAAATTTGGCTGTGTCCACGTTGCACTTTGGGGCGTTTCCTGTCGCGGGCGCTATGCCTACCCACACAAGTGGGGTATCATTTTTATCGGGAGACGTGGGGGAACACTGGGTGGAAGGAAATTTGTGGCTCCTCTCAGATTCCAGAACTTTCTGCCACAGAAATGTGAGGAACATGTGTTTTTTTAGCCAAATTTTGAGGTTTGCAATGGATTCTGGGTAACAGAACTTGGTCCGAGCCACACAAGTCACCCCATCTTAGATTCCCCTAGGTCTCTAGTTTTCAGAAATGCACAGGTTTGGTAGGTTTCCCTAGGTGGCGGCTGAGCTACAGGCCAAAATCTACAGGTAGGCACTTTGCAAAAAACACGTCTATTTTCCTTCAAAAAATTGGCTGTGTCCACGTTGCGCTTTGGGGCGTTCCCTGTCGCGGGCGCCAGGCCTACCCACACAAGTGAGGTATCATTTTTATCGGGAGACGTGGGGGAACGCTGGGTGAAAGGAAATTTGTGGCTCCTCTCAGATTCCAGAACTTTCTGCCACAGAAATGTGAGGAACATGTGTTTTTTTAGCCAAATTTTGAGGTTTGCAATGGATTCTGGGTAACAGAACCTGGTCCGAGCCACACAAGTCACCCCATCTTAGATTCCCCTAGGTCTCTAGTTTTCAGAAATGCACAGGTTTGGTAGGTTTCCCTAGGTGGCGGCTGAGCTACAGGCCAAAATCTACAGGTAGGCACTTTGCAAAAAACACGTCTATTTTCCTTCAAAAAATTGGCTGTGTCCACGTTGCGCTTTGGGGCGTTCCCTGTCGCGGGCGCCAGGCCTACCCACACAAGTGAGGTATCATTTTTATCGGGAGACGTGGGGGAACGCTGGGTGAAAGGAAATTTGTGGCTCCTCTCAGATTCCAGAACTTTCTGCCACAGAAATGAGAGGAACATGTGTTTTTTTAGCCAAATTTTGAGGTTTGCAATGGATTCTGGGTAACAGAACCTGGTCCGAGCCACACAAGTCACCCCATCTTGGATTCCCCTAGGTCTCTAGTTTTCAGAAATGCACAGGTTTGGTAGGTTTCCCTAGGTGGCGGCTGAGCTACAGGCCAAAATCTACAGGTAGGCACTTTGCAAAAAACACGTCTGTTTTCCTTAAAAAATTTGGCTGTGTCCACGTTGCGCTTTGGGGCGTTTCCTGTCGTGGGCGCCAGGCCTACCCACACAAGTGAGGTATCATTTTTATCGGGAGACGTGGGGGAACGCTGGGTGGAAGGAAATTTGTGGCTCCTCTCGGATTCCAGAACTTTCTGCCACAGAAATGTGAGGAACATATGTTTTTTTAGCCAAATTTTGAGGTTTGTAATGGATTCTGGGTAACAGAACCTGGTCCGAGCCACACAAGTCAACCCATCTTGGATTCCCCTAGGTCTCTAGTTTTCAAAAATGCACAGGTTTGGTAGGTTTCCCTAGGTGGCGGCTGAGCTACAGGCCAAAATCTACAGGTAGGCACTTTGCAAAAAACACCTCTGTTTTCCTTCAAAAATTTGGCTGTGTCCACGTTGCGCTTTGGGGCGTTTCCTGTCGCGGGCGCTAGGCCTACCCACACAAGTGAGGTATCATTTTTATCGGGAGACGTGGGGGAACGCTGGGTGAAAGGAAATTTGTGGCTCCTCTCAGATTCCAGAACTTTCTGCCACAGAAATGTGAGGAACATGTGTTTTTTTAGCCAAATTTTGAGGTTTGCAAAGGATTCTGGGTAACAGAACCTGGTCCGAGCCACACAAGTCACCCCATCTTGGATTCCCCTAGGTCTCTAGTTTTCAGAAATGCACAGGTTCGGTAGGTTTCCCTAGGTGGCGGCTGATCTACAGGCCAAAATCTACAGATAGGCACTTTGCAAAAAACACCTCTGTTTTCCTTCAAAAATTTGGCTGTGTCCACGTTGCACTTTGGGGCGTTTCCTGTCGCGGGCGCTATGCCTACCCACACAAGTGGGGTATCATTTTTATCGGGAGACGTGGGGGAACGCTGGGTGGAAGGAAATTTGTGGCTCCTCTCAGATTCCAGAACTTTCTGCCACAGAAATGTGAGGAACATGTGTTTTTTTAGCCACATTTTGAGGTTTGCAATGGATTCTGGGTAACAGAACCTGGTCCGAGCCACACAAGTCACCCCATC
The DNA here is from genome assembly GCF_031143425.1 of Pleurodeles waltl. Lineage (NCBI taxonomy): Eukaryota > Metazoa > Chordata > Amphibia > Caudata > Salamandridae > Pleurodeles > Pleurodeles waltl. Next base: position 212,403,841 of record NC_090437.1, read on the forward strand.
TTGGATTCCCCTAGGTCTCTAGTTTTCAGAAATGCACAGGTTTGGTAGGTTTCCCTAGGTGGCGGCTGAGCTACAGGCCAAAATCTACAGGTAGGCACTTTGCAAAAAACACGTCTGTTTTCCTTAAAAAATGTGGCTGTGTCCACGTTGCGTTTTGGGGCGTTTCCTGTCGCAGGCGCTAGGCCTACCCACACAAGTGAGGTATCATTGTTATCGGGAGACGTGGGGGAACGCTGGGTGGAAGGAAATTTGTGGCTCCTCTCAGATTCCAGAACTTTCTGCCACACAAATGTGAGGAACATGTGTTTTTTTAGCCAAATTTTGAGGTTTGCAAAGGATTCTGGGTTGCAGAACCTGGTCCGAGCCACACAAGTCACCCCATCTTGGATTCCCCTAGGTCTCTAGTTTTCAGAAATGCACAGGTTTGGTAGGTTTCCCTAGGTGGCGGCTGAGCTACAGGCCAAAATCTACAGGTAGGCACTTTGCAAAAAACACGTCTGTTTTCCTTCAAAAATGTGGCTGTGTCCACGTTGCGCTTTGGGGCGTTTCCTGTTGCGGGCGCTAGGCCTACCCACACAAGTGAGGTATCATTTTTATCGGGAGACGTGGGGGAACGCTGGGTGGAAGGAAATTTGTGGCTCCTCTCAGATTCCAGAACTTTCTGCCACAGAAATGTGAGGAACATATGTTTTTTTAGCCAAATTTTGAGGTTTGCAATGGATTCTGGGTAACAGAACCTGGTCCGAGCCACACAAGTCAACCCATCTTGGATTCCCCTAGGTCTCTAGTTTTCAAAAATGCACAGGTTTGGTAGGTTTCCCTAGGTGGCGGCTGAGCTACAGGCCAAAATCTACAGGTAGGCACTATGCAAAAAACACCTCTGTTTTCCTTCAAAAATGTGGCTGTGTCCACGTTGCGCTTTGGGGCGTTTCCTGTTGCGGGCGCTAGGCCTACCCACACAAGTGAGGTATCATTTTTATCGGGAGACGTGGGGGAACGCTGGGTGGAAGGAAATTTGTGGCTCCTCTCAGATTCCAGAACTTTCTGCCACAGAAATGTGAGGAACATGTGTTTTTTTAGCCAAATTTTGAGGTTTGCAAAGGATTCTGGGTAACAGAACCTGGTCCGAGCCACACAAGTCACCCCGTCTTGGATTCCCCTAGGTCTCTAGTTTTCAGAAATGCACAGGTTTGGTAGGTTTCCCTAGGTGGCGGCTGAGCTACAAGCCAAAATCTACAGATAGGCACTTTGCAAAAAACACATCTGTTTTCCTTCAAAAATTTGGCTGTGTCCACGTTGCGCTTTGGGGCGTTTCCTGTCACGGGCGCTAGGCCTACCCACACAAGTGAGGTATCATTTTTATCGGGAGACGTGGGGGAATGCTGGGTGGAAGGAAATTTGTGGCTCCTCTCAGATTCCAGAACTTTCTGCCACAGAAATGTGAGGAACATGAGTTTTTTTAGCCAAATTTTGAGGTTTGCAATGGATTCTGGGTAACAGAACCTGGTCCGAGCCACACAAGTCACCCCATCTTGGATTCCCCTAGGTCTCTAGTTTTCAGAAATGCACAGGTTTGGTAGGTTTCCCTAGGTGGCGGCTGAGCTACAGGCCAAAATCTACAGGTAGGCACTATGCAAAAAACACGTCTATTTTCCTTCAAAAAATTGGCTGTGTCCACGTTGCGCTTTGGGGCGTTCCCTGTCGCGGGCGCCAGGCCTACCCACACAAGTGAGGTATCATTTTTATCGGGAGACGTGGGGGAACGCTGGGTGAAAGGAAATTTGTGGCTCCTCTCAGATTCCAGAACTTTCTGCCACAGAAATGTGAGGAACATGTGTTTTTTTAGCCAAATTTTGAGGTTTGCAATGGATTCTGGGTAACAGAACCTGGTCCGAGCCACACAAGTCACCCCATCTTGGATTCCCCTAGGTCTCTAGTTTTCAAAAATGCACAGGTTTGGTAGGTTTCCCTAGCTGGCGGCTGAGCTACAGGCCAAAATCTACAGGTAGGCACTTTGCAAAAAACACCTCTGTTTTCCTTCAAAAATTTGGCTGTGTCCACGTTGCACTTTGGGGCGTTTCCTGTCGCGGGCGCTATGCCTACCCACACAAGTGGGGTATCATTTTTATCGGGAGACGTGGGGGAACGCTGGGTGGAAGGAAATTTGTGGCTCCTCTCAGATTCCAGAACTTTCTGCCACAGAAATGTGAGGAACATGTGTTTTTTTAGCCACATTTTGAGGTTTGCAATGGATTCTGGGTAACAGAACCTGGTCCGAGCCACACAAGTCACCCCATCTTGGATTCCCCTAGGTCTCTAGTTTTCAGAAATGCACAGGTTTGGTAGGTTTCCCTAGGTGGCGGCTGAGCTACAGGCCAAAATCTACAGGTAGGCACTTTGCAAAAAACACGTCTGTTTTCCTTAAAAAATTTGGCTGTGTCCACGTTGCGTTTTGGGGCGTTTCCTGTCGCGGGCGCTAGGCCTACCCACACAAGTGAGGTATCATTGTTATCGGGAGACGTGGGGGAACGCTGGGTGGAAGGAAATTTGTGGCTCCTCTCAGATTCCAGAACTTTCTGCCACACAAATGTGAGGAACATGTGTTTTTTTAGCCAAATTTTGAGGTTTGCAAAGGATTCTGGGTTGCAGAACCTGGTCCGAGCCACACAAGTCACCCCATCTTGGATTCCCCTAGGTCTCTAGTTTTCAGGAAATGCACAGGTTTGGTAGGTTTCCTTAGGTGGCGGCTGAGCTACAAGCCAAAATCTACAGGTAGGCACTTTGCAAAAAACACCTCTGTTTTCCTTCAAAAATGTGGCTGTGTCCACGTTGCGCTTTGGGGCGTTTCCTGTTGCGGGCGCTAGGCCTACCCACACAAGTGAGGTATCATTTTTATCGGGAGACGTGGGGGAACGCTGGGTGGAAGGAAATTTGTGGCTCCTCTCAGATTCCAGAACTTTCTGCCACAGAAATGTGAGGAACATGTGTTTTTTTAGCCAAATTTTGAAGTTTGCAAAGGATTCTGAGTAACAGAACCTGATCCGAGCCACACAAGTCACCCCATCTTGGATTCCCCTAGGTCTCTAGTTTTCAGAAATGCACAGGTTTGGTAGGTTTCCCTAGGTGGCGGCTGAGCTACAAGCCAAAATCTACAGGTAGGCACTTTGCAAAAAACACCTCTGTTTTCCTTCAAAAATGTGGCTGTGTCCACGTTGCGCTTTGGGGCGTTTCCTGTTGCGGGCGCTAGGCCTACCCACACAAGTGAGGTATCATTTTTATCGGGAGACGTGGGGGAACGCTGGGTGGAAGGAAATTTGTGGCTCCTCTCAGATTCCAGAACTTTCTGCCACAGAAATGTGAGGAACATGTGTTTTTTTAGCCAAATTTTGAGGTTTGCAAAGGATTCTGAGTAACAGAACCTGGTCCGAGCCACACAAGTCACCCCGTCTTGGATTCCCCTAGGTCTCTAGTTTTCAGAAATGCACAGGTTTGGTAGGTTTCCCTAGGTGGCGGCTGAGCTACAAGCCAAAATCTACAGGTAGGCACTTTGCAAAAAACACCTCTGTTTTCCTTCAAAAATTTGGCTGTGTCCACGTTGCGCTTTGGGGCGTTTCCTGTCACGGGCGCTAGGCCTACCCACACAAGTGAGGTATCATTTTTATCGGGAGACGTGGGGGAATGCTGGGTGGAAGGAAATTTGTGGCTCCTCTCAGATTCCAGAACTTTCTGCCACAGAAATGTGAGGAACATGAGTTTTTTTAGCCAAATTTTGAGGTTTGCAATGGATTCTGGGTAACAGAACCTGGTCCGAGCCACACGAGTCACCCCATCTTGGATTCCCCTAGGTCTCTAGTTTTCAGAAATGCACAGGTTTGGTAGGTTTCCCTAGGTGGCGGCTGAGCTACAGGCCAAAATCTACAGGTAGGCACTTTGCAAAAAACACCTCTGTTTTCCTTAAAAAATGTGGCTGTGTCCACGTTGCGCTTTGGGGCGTTTCCTGTCGCGGGCGCTAGGCCTACCCACACAAGTGAGGTATCATTTTTATCGGGAGATGTGGGGGAACGCTGGGTGAAAGGAAATTTGTGGCTCCTCTCAGATTCCAGAACTTTATGCCACAGAAATGTGAGGAACATGTGTTTTTTTAGCCAAATTTTGAGGTTTGCAAAGGATTCTGGGTAACAGAACCTGGTCCGAGACACACAAGTCACCCCATCTTGGATTCCCCTACATCCCTAGTTTTCAGAAAAGCACAGGTTTGGTAAGTTTCCCTAGGTGGCGGCTGAGCTACAGGCCAAAATCTACAGGTAGGCACTTTGCAAAAAACACCTCTGTTTTCCTTCAAAAATTTGGCTGTGTCCACGTTGCGCTTTGGGGCGTTTCCTGTCGCGGGCGCTAGGCCTACCCACACAAGTGAGGTATCATTTTTATCGGGAGACGTGGGGGAACGCTGGGTGAAAGGAAATTTGTGGCTCCTCTCAGATTCCAGAACTTTCTGCCACAGAAATGTGAGGAACATGTGTTTTTTTAGCCAAATTTTGAGGTTTGCAAAGGATTCTGGGTAACAGAACCTGGTCCGAGCCACACAAGTCACCCCATCTTGGATTCCCCTAGGTCTCTAGTTTTCAGAAATGCACAGGTTCGGTAGGTTTCCCTAGGTGGCGGCTGATCTACAGGCCAAAATCTACAGATAGGCACTTTGCAAAAAACATCTCTGTTTTCCTTCAAAAATTTGGCTGTGTCCACGTTGCACTTTGGGGCGTTTCCTGTCGCGGGCGCTATGCCTACCCACACAAGTGGGGTATCATTTTTATCGGGAGACGTGGGGGAACGCTGGGTGGAAGGAAATTTGTGGCTCCTCTCAGATTCCAGAACTTTCTGCCACAGAAATGTGAGGAACATGTGTTTTTTTAGCCACATTTTGAGGTTTGCAATGGATTCTGGGTAACAGAACCTGGTCCGAGCCACACAAGTCACCCCATCTTGGATTCCCCTAGGTCTCTAGTTTTCAGAAATGCACAGGTTTGGTAGGTTTCCCTAGGTGGCGGCTGAGCTACAGGCCAAAATCTACAGGTAGGCACTTTGCAAAAAACACGTCTGTTTTCCTTCAAAAATTTGGCTGTGTCCACGTTGCGCTTTGGGGCGTTTCCTGTCGCGGGCGCTAGGCCTACCCACACAAGTGAGGTATCATTGTTATCGGGAGACGTGGGGGAACGCTGGGTGGAAGGAAATTTGTGGCTCCTCTCAGATTCCAGAACTTTCTGCCACAGAAATGTGAGGAACATGTGTTTTTTTAGCCAAATTTTGAGGTTTGCAAAGGATTCTGGGTAACAGAATCTGGTCCGAGCCACACAAGTCACCCCATCTTGGATTCCCCTACGTCTCTAGTTTTCAGGAAATGCACAGGTTTGGTAGGTTTCCTTAGGTGGCGGCTGAGCTACAAGCCAAAATCTACAGGTAGGCACTTTGCAAAAAACACCTCTGCTTTCCTTCAAAAATTTGGCTGTGTCCACGTTGCGCTTTGGGGCGTTTCCTGTTGCGGGCGCTAGGCCTACCCACACAAGTGAGGTATCATTTTTATCGGGAGACGTGGGGGAACGCTGGGTGGAAGGAAATTTGTGGCTCCTCTCAGATTCCAGAACTTTCTGCCACAGAAATGTGAGGAACATGAGTTTTTTTAGCCAAATTTTGAGGTTTGCAATGGATTCTGGGTAACAGAACCTGGTCCGAGCCACACAATTCACCCCATCTTGGATTCCCCTAGGTCTCTAGTTTTCAGAAATGCACAGGTTTGGTAGGTTTCCCTAGGTGGCGGCTGAGCTACAAGCCAAAATCTACAGGTAGGCACTTTGCAAAAAACACCTCTGTTTTCCTTCAAAAATTTGGCTGTGTCCACGTTGCGCTTTGGGGCGTTTCCTGTCACGGGCGCTAGGCCTACCCACACAAGTGAGGTATCATTTTTGTCGGGAGACGTGGGGGAATGCTGGGTGGAAGGAAATTTGTGGCTCCTCTCAGATTCCAGAACTTTCTGCCACAGAAATGTGAGGAACATGAGTTTTTTTAGCCAAATTTTGAGGTTTGCAATGGATTCTGGGTAACAGAACCTGGTCCGAGCCACACGAGTCACCCCATCTTGGATTCCCCTAGGTCTCTAGTTTTCAGAAATGCACAGGTTTGGTAGGTTTCCCTAGGTGGCGGCTGAGCTACAGGCCAAAATCTACAGGTAGGCACTTTGCAAAAAACACCTCTGTTTTCCTTCAAAAATGTGGCTGTGTCCACGTTGCGCTTTGGGGCGTTTCCTGTCGCGGGCGCTAGGCCTACCCACACAAGTGAGGTATCATTTTTATCGGGAGACGTGGGGGAACGCTGGGTGAAAGGAAATTTGTGGCTCCTCTCAGATTCCAGAACTTTCTGCCACAGAAATGTGAGGAACATGTGTTTTTTTAGCCAAATTTTGAGGTTTGCAAAGGATTCTGGGTAACAGAACCTGGTCCGAGCCACACAAGTCACCCCATCTTGGATTCCCCTAGGTCTCTAGTTTTCAGAAATGCACAGGTTCGGTAGGTTTCCCTAGGTGGCGGCTGATCTACAGGCCAAAATCTACAGATAGGCACTTTGCAAAAAACACCTCTGTTTTCCTTCAAAAATTTGGCTGTGTCCACGTTGCACTTTGGGGCGTTTCCTGTCGCGGGCGCTATGCCTACCCACACAAGTGGGGTATCATTTTTATCGGGAGACGTGGGGGAACGCTGGGTGGAAGGAAATTTGTGGCTCCTCTCAGATTCCAGAACTTTCTGCCACAGAAATGTGAGGAACATGTGTTTTTTTAGCCACATTTTGAGGTTTGCAATGGATTCTGGGTAACAGAACCTGGTCCGAGCCACACAAGTCACCCCATCTTGGATTCCCCTAGGTCTCTAGTTTTCAGAAATGCACAGGTTTGGTAGGTTTCCCTAGGTGGCGGCTGAGCTACAGGCCAAAATCTACAGGTAGGCACTTTGCAAAAAACACGTCTGTTTTCCTTAAAAAATTTGGCTGTGTCCACGTTGCGTTTTGGGGCGTTTCCTGTCGCGGGCGCTAGGCCTACCCACACAAGTGAGGTATCATTGTTATCGGGAGACGTGGGTGAACGCTGGGTGGAAGGAAATTTGTGGCTCCTCTCAGATTCCAGAACTTTCTGCCACACAAATGTGAGGAACATGTGTTTTTTTAGCCAAATTTTGAGGTTTGCAAAGGATTCTGGGTTGCAGAACCTGGTCCGAGCCACACAAGTCACCCCATCTTGGATTCCCCTAGGTCTCTAGTTTTCAGGAAATGCACAGGTTTGGTAGGTTTCCTTAGGTAGCGGCTGAGCTACAAGCCAAAATCTACAGGTAGGCACTTTGCAAAAAACACCTCTGTTTTCCTTCAAAAATGTGGCTGTGTCCACGTTGCGCTTTGGGGCGTTTCCTGTTGCGGGCGCTAGGCCTACCCACACAAGTGAGGTATCATTTTTATCGGGAGACGTGGGGGAACGCTGGGTGGAAGGAAATTTGTGGCTCCTCTCAGATTCCAGAACTTTCTGCCACAGAAATGTGAGGAACATGTGTTTTTTTAGCCAAATTTTGAAGTTTGCAAAGGATTCTGAGTAACAGAACCTGATCCGAGCCACACAAGTCACCCCATCTTGGATTCCCCTAGGTCTCTAGTTTTCAGAAATGCACAGGTTTGGTAGGTTTCCCCAGGTGGCGGCTGAGCTACAAGCCAAAATCTACAGGTAGGCACTTTGCAAAAAACACCTCTGTTTTCCTTCAAAAATGTGGCTGTGTCCACGTTGCGCTTTGGGGCGTTTCCTGTTGCGGGCGCTAGGCCTACCCACACAAGTGAGGTATCATTTTTATCGGGAGACGTGGGGGAACGCTGGGTGGAAGGAAATTTGTGGCTCCTCTCAGATTCCAGAACTTTCTGCCACAGAAATGTGAGGTACATGTGTTTTTTTAGCCAAATTTTGAGGTTTGCAAAGGATTCTGAGTAACAGAACCTGGTCCGAGCCACACAAGTCACCCCATCTTGGATTCCCCTAGGTCTCTAGTTTTCAGAAATGCACAGGTTTGGTAGGTTTCCCTAGGTGGCGGCTGAGCTACAAGCCAAAATCTACAGGTAGGCACTTTGCAAAAAACACCTCTGTTTTCCTTCAAAAATGTGGCTGTGTCCACGTTGCACTTTGGGGCGTTTCCTGTCACGGGCGCTAGGCCTACCCACACAAGTGAGGTATCATTTTTATCGGGAGACGTGGGGGAATGCTGGGTGGAAGGAAATTTGTGGCTCCTCTCAGATTCCAGAACTTTCTGCCACAGAAATGTGAGGAACATGAGTTTTTTTAGCCAAATTTTGAGGTTTGCAATGGATTCTGGGTATCAGAACCTGGTCCGAGCCACACGAGTCACCCCATCTTGGATTCCCCTAGGTCTCTAGTTTTCAGAAATGCACAGGTTTGGTAGGTTTCCCTAGGTGGCGGCTGAGCTACAGGCCAAAATCTACAGGTAGGCACTTTGCAAAAAACACCTCTGTTTTCCTTAAAAAATGTGGCTGTGTCCACGTTGCGCTTTGGGGCGTTTCCTGTCGCGGGCGCTAGGCCTACCCACACAAGTGAGGTATCATTTTTATCGTGAGATGTGGGGGAACGCTGGGTGAAAGGAAATTTGTGGCTCCTCTCAGATTCCAGAACTTTATGCCACAGAAATGTGAGGAACATGTGTTTTTTTAGCCAAATTTTGAGGTTTGCAAAGGATTCTGGGTAACAGAACCTGGTCCGAGACACACAAGTCACCCCATCTTGGATTCCCCTACATCCCTAGTTTTCAGAAAAGCACAGGTTTGGTAAGTTTCCCTAGGTGGCGGCTGAGCTACAAGCCAAAATCTACAGGTAGGCACTTTGCAAAAAACACCTCTGTTTTCCTTCAAAAATTTGGCTGTGTCCACGTTGCGCTTTGGGGCGTTTCCTGTCGCGGGCGCTAGGTCTACCCACACAAGTGAGGTATCATTTTTATCGGGAGACGTGGGGGAATGCTGGGTGGAAGGAAATTTGTGGCTCCTCTCAGATTCCAGAACTTTCTGCCACAGAAATGTGAGGAACATGTGTTTTTTTAGCCAAATTTTGAGGTTTGCAATGGATTCTGGGTAACAGAACCTGGTCCGAGCCACACAAGTCACCCCATCTTGGATTCCCCTAGGTCTCTAGTTTTCAGAAATGCACAGGTTCGGTAGGTTTCCCTAGGTGGCGGCTGATCTACAGGCCAAAATCAACAGATAGGCACTTTGCAAAAAACACCTCTGTTTTCCTTCAAAAATTTGGCTGTGTCCACGTTGCACTTTGGGGCGTTTCCTGTCGCGGACGCTATGCCTACCCACACAAGTGGGGTATCATTTTTATCGGGAGACGTGGGGGAACGCTGGGTGGAAGGAAATTTGTGGCTCCTCTCAGATTCCAGAACTTTCTGCCACAGAAATGTGAGGAACATGTGTTTTTTTAGCCAAATTTTGAGGTTTGCAATGGATTCTGGGTAACAGAACCTGGTCCGAGCCACACAAGTCACCCCATCTTGGATTCCCCTAGGTCTCTAGTTTTCAGAAATGCACAGGTTTGGTAGGTTTCCCTAGGTGGCGGCTGAGCTACAAACCAAAATCTACAGGTAGGCACTTTGCAAAAAACACGTCTGTTTTCCTTAAAAAATTTGGCTGTGTCCACGTTGCGCTTTGGGGCGTTTCCTATCGCGGGCGCTAGGCCTACCCACACAAGTGAGGTATCATTTTTATCGGGAGACATGGGGGAACGCTGGGTGAAAGGAAATTTGTGGCTCCTCTCAGATTCCATAACTTTCTGCCACAGAAATGTGAGGAACATGTGTTTTTTTAGCCAAATTTTGAGGTTTGCAATGGATTCTGGGTAACAGAACCTGGTCCGAGCCACACAAGTCACCCCATCTTGGATTCCCCTAGGTCTCTAGTTTTCAAAAATGCACAGGTTTGGTAGGTTTCCCTAGGTGGCGGCTGAGCTACAGGCCAAAATCTACAGGGAGGCACTTTGCAAAAAACACCTCTGTTTTCCTTCAAAAATTTGGCTGTGTCCACGTTGCGCTTTGGGGCGTTTCCTGTCGCGGGCGCTAGGCCTACCCACACAAGTGAGGTATCATTTTTATCGGGAGACGTGGGGGAACGCTGGGTGAAAGGAAATTTGTGGCTCCTCTCAGATTCCAGAACTTTCTGCCACAGAAATGTGAGGAACATGTGTTTTTTTAGCCAAATTTTGAGGTTTGCAAAGGATTCTGGGTAACAGAACCTGGTCCGAGCCACACAAGTCACCCCATCTTGGATTCCCCTAGGTCTCTAGTTTTCAGAAATGCACAGGTTCGGTAGGTTTCCCTAGGTGGCGGCTGATCTACAGGCCAAAATCTACAGATAGGCACTTTGCAAAAAACACCTCTGTTTTCCTTCAAAAATTTGGCTGTGTCGACGTTGCACTTTGGGGCGTTTCCTGTCGCGGGCGCTATGCCTAACCACACAAGTGGGGTATCATTTTTATCGGGAGACGTGGGGGAACGCTGGGTGGAAGGAAATTTGTGGCTCCTCTCAGATTCCAGAACTTTCTGCCACAGAAATGTGAGGAACATGTGTTTTTTTAGCCACATTTTGAGGTTTGCAATGGATTCTGGGTAACAGAACCTGGTCCGAGCCACACAAGTCACCCCATCTTGGATTCCCCTAGGTCTCTAGTTTTCAGAAATGCACAGGTTTGGTAGGTTTCCCTAGGTGGCGGCTGAGCTACAGGCCAAAATCTACAGGTAGGCACTTTGCAAAAAACACGTCTGTTTTCCTTCAAAAATTTGGCTGTGTCCACGTTGCGCTTTGGGGCGTTTCCTGTCGCGGGCGCTAGGCCTACCCACACAAGTGAGGTATAATTGTTATCGGGAGACGTGGGGGAACGCTGGGTGGAAGGAAATTTGTGGCTCCTCTCAGATTCCAGAACTTTCTGCCACAGAAATGTGAGGAACATGTGTTTTTTTAGCCAAATTTTGAGGTTTGCAAAGGATTCTGGGTAACAGAATCTGGTCCGAGCCACACAAGTCACCCCATCTTGGATTCCCCTACGTCTCTAGTTTTCAGGAAATGCACAGGTTTGGTAGGTTTCCTTAGGTGGCGGCTGAGCTACAAGCCAAAATCTACAGGTAGGCACTTTGCAAAAAACACCTCTGTTTTCCTTCAAAAATGTGGCTGTGTCCACGTTGCGCTTTGGGGCGTTTCCTGTTGCGGGCGCTAGGCCTACCCACACAAGTGAGGTATCATTTTTATCGGGAGATGTGGGGGAACGCTGGGTGAAAGGAAATTTGTGGCTCCTCTCAGATTCCAGAACTTTATGCCACAGAAATGTGAGGAACATGTGTTTTTTTAGCCAAATTTTGAGGTTTGCAAAGGATTCTGGGTAACAGAACCTGGTCCGAGCCACACAAGTCACCCCATCTTGGATTCCCCTAGGTCTCTAGTTTTCAGAAATGCACAGGTTTGGTAGGTTTCCCTAGGTGGCGGCTGAGCTACAAGCCAAAATCTACAGGTAGGCACTTTGCAAAAAACACCTCTGTTTTCCTTCAAAAATGTGGCTGTGTCCACGTTGCACTTTGGGGCGTTTCCTGTCACGGGCGCTAGGCCTACCCACACAAGTGAGGTATCATTTTTATCGGGAGACGTGGGGGAATGCTGGGTGGAAGGAAATTTGTGGCTCCTCTCAGATTCCAGAACTTTCTGCCACAGAAATGTGAGGAACATGAGTTTTTTTAGCCAAATTTTGAGGTTTGCAATGGATTCTGGGTATCAGAACCTGGTCCGAGCCACACGAGTCACCCCATCTTGGATTCCCCTAGGTCTCTAGTTTTCAGAAATGCACAGGTTTGGTAGGTTTCCCTAGGTGGCGGCTGAGCTACAGGCCAAAATCTACAGGTAGGCACTTTGCAAAAAACACCTCTGTTTTCCTTAAAAAATGTGGCTGTGTCCACGTTGCGCTTTGGGGCGTTTCCTGTCGCGGGCGCTAGGCCTACCCACACAAGTGAGGTATCATTTTTATCGTGAGATGTGGGGGAACGCTGGGTGAAAGGAAATTTGTGGCTCCTCTCAGATTCCAGAACTTTATGCCACAGAAATGTGAGGAACATGTGTTTTTTTAGCCAAATTTTGAGGTTTGCAAAGGATTCTGGGTAACAGAACCTGGTCCGAGACACACAAGTCACCCCATCTTGGATTCCCCTACATCCCTAGTTTTCAGAAAAGCACAGGTTTGGTAAGTTTCCCTAGGTGGCGGCTGAGCTACAAGCCAAAATCTACAGGTAGGCACTTTGCAAAAAACACCTCTGTTTTCCTTCAAAAATTTGGCTGTGTCCACGTTGCGCTTTGGGGCGTTTCCTGTCGCGGGCGCTAGGTCTACCCACACAAGTGAGGTATCATTTTTATCGGGAGACGTGGGGGAATGCTGGGTGGAAGGAAATTTGTGGCTCCTCTCAGATTCCAGAACTTTCTGCCACAGAAATGTGAGGAACATGTGTTTTTTTAGCCAAATTTTGAGGTTTGCAATGGATTCTGGGTAACAGAACCTGGTCCGAGCCACACAAGTCACCCCATCTTGGATTCCCCTAGGTCTCTAGTTTTCAGAAATGCACAGGTTCGGTAGGTTTCCCTAGGTGGCGGCTGATCTACAGGCCAAAATCAACAGATAGGCACTTTGCAAAAAACACCTCTGTTTTCCTTCAAAAATTTGGCTGTGTCCACGTTGCACTTTGGGGCGTTTCCTGTCGCGGACGCTATGCCTACCCACACAAGTGGGGTATCATTTTTATCGGGAGACGTGGGGGAACGCTGGGTGGAAGGAAATTTGTGGCTCCTCTCAGATTCCAGAACTTTCTGCCACAGAAATGTGAGGAACATGTGTTTTTTTAGCCAAATTTTGAGGTTTGCAATGGATTCTGGGTAACAGAACCTGGTCCGAGCCACACAAGTCACCCCATCTTGGATTCCCCTAGGTCTCTAGTTTTCAGAAATGCACAGGTTTGGTAGGTTTCCCTAGGTGGCGGCTGAGCTACAAACCAAAATCTACAGGTAGGCACTTTGCAAAAAACACGTCTGTTTTCCTTAAAAAATTTGGCTGTGTCCACGTTGCGCTTTGGGGCGTTTCCTATCGCGGGCGCTAGGCCTACCCACACAAGTGAGGTATCATTTTTATCGGGAGACATGGGGGAACGCTGGGTGAAAGGAAATTTGTGGCTCCTCTCAGATTCCATAACTTTCTGCCACAGAAATGTGAGGAACATGTGTTTTTTTAGCCAAATTTTGAGGTTTGCAATGGATTCTGGGTAACAGAACCTGGTCCGAGCCACACAAGTCACCCCATCTTGGATTCCCCTAGGTCTCTAGTTTTCAAAAATGCACAGGTTTGGTAGGTTTCCCTAGGTGGCGGCTGAGCTACAGGCCAAAATCTACAGGGAGGCACTTTGCAAAAAACACCTCTGTTTTCCTTCAAAAATTTGGCTGTGTCCACGTTGCGCTTTGGGGCGTTTCCTGTCGCGGGCGCTAGGCCTACCCACACAAGTGAGGTATCATTTTTATCGGGAGACGTGGGGGAACGCTGGGTGAAAGGAAATTTGTGGCTCCTCTCAGATTCCAGAACTTTCTGCCACAGAAATGTGAGGAACATGTGTTTTTTTAGCCAAATTTTGAGGTTTGCAAAGGATTCTGGGTAACAGAACCTGGTCCGAGCCACACAAGTCACCCCATCTTGGATTCCCCTAGGTCTCTAGTTTTCAGAAATGCACAGGTTCGGTAGGTTTCCCTAGGTGGCGGCTGATCTACAGGCCAAAATCTACAGATAGGCACTTTGCAAAAAACACCTCTGTTTTCCTTCAAAAATTTGGCTGTGTCGACGTTGCACTTTGGGGCGTTTCCTGTCGCGGGCGCTATGCCTAACCACACAAGTGGGGTATCATTTTTATCGGGAGACGTGGGGGAACGCTGGGTGGAAGGAAATTTGTGGCTCCTCTCAGATTCCAGAACTTTCTGCCACAGAAATGTGAGGAACATGTGTTTTTTTAGCCACATTTTGAGGTTTGCAATGGATTCTGGGTAACAGAACCTGGTCCGAGCCACACAAGTCACCCCATCTTGGATTCCCCTAGGTCTCTAGTTTTCAGAAATGCACAGGTTTGGTAGGTTTCCCTAGGTGGCGGCTGAGCTACAGGCCAAAATCTACAGGTAGGCACTTTGCAAAAAACACGTCTGTTTTCCTTCAAAAATTTGGCTGTGTCCACGTTGCGCTTTGGGGCGTTTCCTGTCGCGGGCGCTAGGCCTACCCACACAAGTGAGGTATCATTGTTATCGGGAGACGTGGGGGAACGCTGGGTGGAAGGAAATTTGTGGCTCCTCTCAGATTCCAGAACTTTCTGCCACAGAAATGTGAGGAACATGTGTTTTTTTAGCCAAATTTTGAGGTTTGCAAAGGATTCTGGGTAACAGAATCTGGTCCGAGCCACACAAGTCACCCCATCTTGGATTCCCCTACGTCTCTAGTTTTCAGGAAATGCACAGGTTTGGTAGGTTTCCTTAGGTGGCGGCTGAGCTACAAGCCAAAATCTACAGGTAGGCACTTTGCAAAAAACACCTCTGTTTTCCTTCAAAAATGTGGCTGTGTCCACGTTGCGCTTTGGGGCGTTTCCTGTTGCGGGCGCTAGGCCTACCCACACAAGTGAGGTATCATTTTTATCGGGAGACGTGGGGGAACGCTGGGTGGAAGGAAATTTGGGGCTCCTCTCAGATTCCAGAACTTTCTGCCACAGAAATGTGAGGAACATGTGTTTTTTTAGCCAAATTTTCAGGTTTGCAAAGGATTCTGAGTAACAGAACCTGGTCCGAGCCACACAATTCACCCCATCTTGGATTCCCCTAGGTCTCTAGTTTTCAGAAATGCACAGGTTTGGTAGGTTTCCCTAGGTGGCGGCTGAGCTACAAGCCAAAATCTACAGGTAGGCACTTTGCAAAAAACACCTCTGTTTTCCTTCAAAAATTTGGCTGTGTCCACGTTGCGCTTTGGGGCGTTTCCTGTCACGGGCGCTAGGCCTACCCACACAAGTGAGGTATCATTTTTGTCGGGAGACGTGGGGGAATGCTGGGTGGAAGGAAATTTGTGGCTCCTCTCAGATTCCAGAACTTTCTGCCACAGAAATGTGAGGAACATGAGTTTTTTTAGCCAAATTTTGAGGTTTGCAATGGATTCTGGGTAACAGAACCTGGTCCGAGCCACACGAGTCACCCCATCTTGGATTCCCCTAGGTCTCTAGTTTTCAGAAATGCACAGGTTTGGTATGTTTCCCTAGGTGGCGGCTGAGCTACAGGCCAAAATCTACAGGTAGGCACTTTGCAAAAAACACCTCTGTTTTCCTTCAAAAATGTGGCTGTGTCCACGTTGCGCTTTGGGGCGTTTCCTGTCGCGGGCGCTAGGCCTACCCACACAAGTGAGGTATCATTTTTATCGGGAGATGTGGGGGAACGCTGGGTGAAAGGAAATTTGTGGCTCCTCTCAGATTCCAGAACTTTATGCCACAGAAATGTGAGGAACATGTGTTTTTTTAGCCAAATTTTGAGGTTTGCAAAGGATTCTGGGTAACAGAACCTGGTCCGAGACACACAAGTCACCCCATCTTGGATTCCCCTACGTCCCTAGTTTTCAGAAATGCACAGGTTTGGTAGGTTTCCCTAGGTGGCGGCTGAGCTACAAGCCAAAATCTACAGGTAGGCACTTTGCAAAAAACACCTCTGTTTTCCTTCAAAAATTTGGCTGTGTCCACGTTGCGCTTTGGGGCGTTTCCTGTCGCGGGCGCTAGGTCTACCCACACAACTGAGGTATCATTTTTATCGAGAGACGTGGGGGAATGCTGGGTGGAAGGAAATTTGTGGCTCCTCTCAGATTCCAGAACTTTCTGCCACAGAAATGTGAGGAACATGTGTCTTTTTAGCCAAATTTTGAGGTTTGCAATGGATTCTGGGTAACAGAACCTGGTCCGAGCCACACAAGTCACCCCATCTTGGATTCCCCTAGGTCTCTAGTTTTCAGAAATGCACAGGTTTGGTAGGTTTCCCTAGGTGGCGGCTGAGCTACAAACCAAAATCTACAGGTAGGCACTTTGCAAAAAACACGTCTGTTTTCCTTCAAAAATTTGGCTGTGTCCACGTTGCGCTTTGGGGCGTTTCCTATCGCGGGCGCTAGGTCTACCCACACAAGTGAGGTATCATTTTTATCGGGAGACCTGGGGGAACGCTGGGTGAAAGGAAATTTGTGGCTCCTCTCAGATTCCAGAACTTTCTGCCACAGAAATGTGAGGAACATGTGTTTTTTTAGCCAAATTTTGAGGTTTGCAAAGGATTCTGGGTAACAGAACCTGGTCCGAGCCACACAAGTCACCCCATCTTGGATTCCCCTAGGTCTCTAGTTTTCAGAAATGCACAGGTTTGGTAGGTTTCCCTAGGTGGCGGCTGAGCTACAAGCCAAAATCTACAGGTAGGCACTTTGCAAAAAACACCTCTGTTTTCCTTCAAAAATTTGGCTGTGTCCACGTTGCGCTTTGGGGCGTTTCCTGTCACGGGCGCTAGGCCTACCCACACAAGTGAGGTATCATCTTTATCGGGAGACGTGGGGGAATGCTGGGTGGAAGGAAATTTGTGGCTCCTCTCAGATTCCAGAACTTTCTGCCACAGAAATGTGGGGAACATGAGTTTTTTTTAGCCAAATTTTGAGGTTTGCAATGGATTCTGGGTAACAGAACCTGGTCCGAGCCACACGAGTCACCCCATCTTGGAGTCCCCTAGGACTCTAGTTTTCAGAAATGCACAGGTTTGGTAGGTTTCCCTAGGTGGCGGCTGAGCTACAGGCCAAAATCTACAGGTAGGCACTTTGCAAAAAACACCTCTGTTTTCCTTCAAAAATGTGGCTGTGTCCACGTTGCGCTTTGGGGCGTTTCCTGTCGCGGGCGCTAGGCCTACCCACACAAGTGAGGTATCATTTTTATCGGGAGATGTGGGGGAACGCTGGGTGAAAGGAAATTTGTGGCTCCTCTCAGATTCCAGAACTTTATGCCACAGAAATGTGAGGAACATGTGTTTTTTTAGCCAAATTTTGAGGTTTGCAAAGGATTCTGGGTAACAGAACCTGGTCCGAGACACACAAGTCACCCCATCTTGGATTCCCCTACGTCCCTAGTTTTCAGAAATGCACAGGTTTGGTAGGTTTCCCTAGGTGGCGGCTGAGCTACAAGCCAAAATCTACAGGTAGGCACTTTGCAAAAAACACCTCTGTTTTCCTTCAAAAATTTGGCTGTGTCCACGTTGCGCTTTGGGGCGTTTCCTGTCGCGGGCGCTAGGTCTACCCACACAACTGAGGTATCATTTTTATCGAGAGACGTGGGGGAATGCTGGGTGGAAGGAAATTTGTGGCTCCTCTCAGATTCCAGAACTTTCTGCCACAGAAATGTGAGGAACATGTGTTTTTTTAGCCAAATTTTGAGGTTTGCAATGGATTCTGGGTAACAGAATCTGGTCCGAGCCACACAAGTCACCCCATCTTGGATTCCCCTAGGTCTCTAGTTTTCAGGAAATGCACAGGTTTGGTAGGTTTCCTTAGGTGGCGGCTGAGCTACAAGCCAAAATCTACAGGTAGGCACTTTGCAAAAAACACCTCTGTTTTCCTTCAAAAATTTGGCTGTGTCCACGTTGCGCTTTGGGGCGTTTCCTGTTGCGGGCGCTAGGCCTACCCACACAAGTGAGGTATCATTTTTATCGGGAGACGTGGGGGAACGCTGGGTGGAAGGAAATTTGTGGCTCCTCTCAGATTCCAGAACTTTCTGCCACAGAAATGTGAGGAACATGTGTTTTTTTAGCCAGATTTTGAGGTTTGCAAAGGATTCTGAGTAACAGAACCTGGTCCGAGCCACACAATTCACCCCATCTTGGATTCCCCTAGGTCTCTAGTTTTCAGAAATGCACAGGTTTGGTAGGTTTCCCTAGGTGGCGGCTGAGCTACAAGCCAAAATCTACAGGTAGGCACTTTGCAAAAAACACCTCTGTTTTCCTTCAAAAATTTGGCTGTGTCCACGTTGCGCTTTGGGGCGTTTCCTGTCACGGGCGCTAGGCCTACCCACACAAGTGAGGTATCATTTTTGTCGGGAGACGTGGGGGAATGCTGGGTGGAAGGAAATTTGTGGCTCCTCTCATATTCCAGAACTTTCTGCCACAGAAATGTGAGGAACATGAGTTTTTTTAGCCAAATTTTGAGGTTTGCAATGGATTCTGGGTAACAGAACCTGGTCCGAGCCACACGAGTCACCCCATCTTGGATTCCCCTAGGTCTCTAGTTTTCAGAAATGCACAGGTTTGGTAGGTTTCCCTAGGTGGCGGCTGAGCTACAGGCCAAAATCTACAGGTAGGCACTTTGCAAAAAACACCTCTGTTTTCCTTCAAAAATGTGGCTGTGTCCACGTTGCGCTTTGGGGCGTTTCCTGTCGCGGGCGCTAGGCCTACCCACACAAGTGAGGTATCATTTTTATCGGGAGATGTGGGGGAACGCTGGGTGAAAGGAAATTTGTGGCTCCTCTCAGATTCCAGAACTTTATGCCACAGAAATGTGAGGAACATGTGTTTTTTTAGCCAAATTTTGAGGTTTGCAAAGGATTCTGGGTAACAGAACCTGGTCCGAGACACACAAGTCACCCCATCTTGGATTCCCCTACGTCCCTAGTTTTCAGAAATGCACAGGTTTGGTAGGTTTCCCTAGGTGGCGGCTGAGCTACAAGCCAAAATCTACAGGTAGGCACTTTGCAAAAAACACCTCTGTTTTCCTTCAAAAATTTGGCTGTGTCCACGTTGCGCTTTGGGGCGTTTCCTGTCGCGGGCGCTAGGTCTACCCACACAACTGAGGTATCATTTTTATCGAGAGATGTGGGGGAATGCTGGGTGGAAGGAAATTTGTGGCTCCTCTCAGATTCCAGAACTTTCTGCCACAGAAATGTGAGGAACATGTGTCTTTTTAGCCAAATTTTGAGGTTTGCAATGGATTCTGGGTAACAGAACCTGGTCCGAGCCACACAAGTCACCCCATCTTGGATTCCCCTAGGTCTCTAGTTTTCAGAAATGCACAGGTTTGGTAGGTTTCCCTAGGTGGCGGCTGAGCTACAAACCAAAATCTACAGGTAGGCACTTTGCAAAAAACACGTCTGTTTTCCTTCAAAAATTTGGCTGTGTCCACGTTGCGCTTTGGGGCGTTTCCTATCGCGGGCGCTAGGTCTTCCCACACAAGTGAGGTATCATTTTTATCGGGAGACATGGGGGAACGCTGGGTGGAAGGAAATTTGTGGCTCCTCTCAGATTCCAGAACTTTCTGCCACACAAATGTGAGGAACATGTGTTTTTTTAGCCAAATTTTGAGGTTTGCAAAGGATTCTGGGTTGCAGAACCTGGTCCGAGCCACACAAGTCACCCCATCTTGGATTCCCCTAGGTCTCTAGTTTTCAGAAATGCACAGGTTTGGTAGGTTTCCCTAGGTGGCGGCTGAGCTACAGGCCAAAATCTACAGGTAGGCACTTTGCAAAAAACACGTCTGTTTTCCTTCAAAAATGTGGCTGTGTCCACGTTGCGCTTTGGGGCGTTTCCTGTTGCGGGCGCTAGGCCTACCCACACAAGTGAGGTATCATTTTTATCGGGAGACGTGGGGGAACGCTGGGTGGAAGGAAATTTGTGGCTCCTCTCAGATTCCAGAACTTTCTGCCACAGAAATGTGAGGAACATATGTTTTTTTAGCCAAATTTTGAGGTTTGCAATGGATTCTGGGTAACAGAACCTGGTCCGAGCCACACAAGTCAACCCATCTTGGATTCCCCTAGGTCTCTAGTTTTCAAAAATGCACAGGTTTGGTAGGTTTCCCTAGGTGGCGGCTGAGCTACAGGCCAAAATCTACAGGTAGGCACTATGCAAAAAACACCTCTGTTTTCCTTCAAAAATGTGGCTGTGTCCACGTTGCGCTTTGGGGCGTTTCCTGTTGCGGGCGCTAGGCCTACCCACACAAGTGAGGTATCATTTTTATCGGGAGACGTGGGGGAACGCTGGGTGGAAGGAAATTTGTGGCTCCTCTCAGATTCCAGAACTTTCTGCCACAGAAATGTGAGGAACATGTGTTTTTTTAGCCAAATTTTGAGGTTTGCAAAGGATTCTGGGTAACAGAACCTGGTCCGAGCCACACAAGTCACCCCGTCTTGGATTCCCCTAGGTCTCTAGTTTTCAGAAATGCACAGGTTTGGTAGGTTTCCCTAGGTGGCGGCTGAGCTACAAGCCAAAATCTACAGATAGGCACTTTGCAAAAAACACATCTGTTTTCCTTCAAAAATTTGGCTGTGTCCACGTTGCGCTTTGGGGCGTTTCCTGTCACGGGCGCTAGGCCTACCCACACAAGTGAGGTATCATTTTTATCGGGAGACGTGGGGGAATGCTGGGTGGAAGGAAATTTGTGGCTCCTCTCAGATTCCAGAACTTTCTGCCACAGAAATGTGAGGAACATGAGTTTTTTTAGCCAAATTTTGAGGTTTGCAATGGATTCTGGGTAACAGAACCTGGTCCGAGCCACACAAGTCACCCCATCTTGGATTCCCCTAGGTCTCTAGTTTTCAGAAATGCACAGGTTTGGTAGGTTTCCCTAGGTGGCGGCTGAGCTACAGGCCAAAATCTACAGGTAGGCACTATGCAAAAAACACGTCTATTTTCCTTCAAAAAATTGGCTGTGTCCACGTTGCGCTTTGGGGCGTTCCCTGTCGCGGGCGCCAGGCCTACCCACACAAGTGAGGTATCATTTTTATCGGGAGACGTGGGGGAACGCTGGGTGAAAGGAAATTTGTGGCTCCTCTCAGATTCCAGAACTTTCTGCCACAGAAATGTGAGGAACATGTGTTTTTTTAGCCAAATTTTGAGGTTTGCAATGGATTCTGGGTAACAGAACCTGGTCCGAGCCACACAAGTCACCCCATCTTGGATTCCCCTAGGTCTCTAGTTTTCAAAAATGCACAGGTTTGGTAGGTTTCCCTAGGTGGCGGCTGAGCTACAGGCCAAAATCTACAGGTAGGCACTTTGCAAAAAACACCTCTGTTTTCCTTCAAAAATTTGGCTGTGTCCACGTTGCACTTTGGGGCGTTTCCTGTCGCGGGCGCTATGCCTACCCACACAAGTGGGGTATCATTTTTATCGGGAGACGTGGGGGAACGCTGGGTGGAAGGAAATTTGTGGCTCCTCTCAGATTCCAGAACTTTCTGCCACAGAAATGTGAGGAACATGTGTTTTTTTAGCCACATTTTGAGGTTTGCAATGGATTCTGGGTAACAGAACCTGGTCCGAGCCACACAAGTCACCCCATCTTGGATTCCCCTAGGTCTCTAGTTTTCAGAAATGCACAGGTTTGGTAGGTTTCCCTAGGTGGCGGCTGAGCTACAGGCCAAAATCTACAGGTAGGCACTTTGCAAAAAACACGTCTGTTTTCCTTAAAAAATTTGGCTGTGTCCACGTTGCGTTTTGGGGCGTTTCCTGTCGCGGGCGCTAGGCCTACCCACACAAGTGAGGTATCATTGTTATCGGGAGACGTGGGGGAACGCTGGGTGGAAGGAAATTTGTGGCTCCTCTCAGATTCCAGAACTTTCTGCCACACAAATGTGAGGAACATGTGTTTTTTTAGCCAAATTTTGAGGTTTGCAAAGGATTCTGGGTTGCAGAACCTGGTCCGAGCCACACAAGTCACCCCATCTTGGATTCCCCTAGGTCTCTAGTTTTCAGGAAATGCACAGGTTTGGTAGGTTTCCTTAGGTGGCGGCTGAGCTACAAGCCAAAATCTACAGGTAGGCACTTTGCAAAAAACACCTCTGTTTTCCTTCAAAAATGTGGCTGTGTCCACGTTGCGCTTTGGGGCGTTTCCTGTTGCGGGCGCTAGGCCTACCCACACAAGTGAGGTATCATTTTTATCGGGAGACGTGGGGGAACGCTGGGTGGAAGGAAATTTGTGGCTCCTCTCAGATTCCAGAACTTTCTGCCACAGAAATGTGAGGAACATGTGTTTTTTTAGCCAAATTTTGAAGTTTGCAAAGGATTCTGAGTAACAGAACCTGATCCGAGCCACACAAGTCACCCCATCTTGGATTCCCCTAGGTCTCTAGTTTTCAGAAATGCACAGGTTTGGTAGGTTTCCCTAGGTGGCGGCTGAGCTACAAGCCAAAATCTACAGGTAGGCACTTTGCAAAAAACACCTCTGTTTTCCTTCAAAAATGTGGCTGTGTCCACGTTGCGCTTTGGGGCGTTTCCTGTTGCGGGCGCTAGGCCTACCCACACAAGTGAGGTATCATTTTTATCGGGAGACGTGGGGGAACGCTGGGTGGAAGGAAATTTGTGGCTCCTCTCAGATTCCAGAACTTTCTGCCACAGAAATGTGAGGAACATGTGTTTTTTTAGCCAAATTTTGAGGTTTGCAAAGGATTCTGAGTAACAGAACCTGGTCCGAGCCACACAAGTCACCCCGTCTTGGATTCCCCTAGGTCTCTAGTTTTCAGAAATGCACAGGTTTGGTAGGTTTCCCTAGGTGGCGGCTGAGCTACAAGCCAAAATCTACAGGTAGGCACTTTGCAAAAAACACCTCTGTTTTCCTTCAAAAATTTGGCTGTGTCCACGTTGCGCTTTGGGGCGTTTCCTGTCACGGGCGCTAGGCCTACCCACACAAGTGAGGTATCATTTTTATCGGGAGACGTGGGGGAATGCTGGGTGGAAGGAAATTTGTGGCTCCTCTCAGATTCCAGAACTTTCTGCCACAGAAATGTGAGGAACATGAGTTTTTTTAGCCAAATTTTGAGGTTTGCAATGGATTCTGGGTAACAGAACCTGGTCCGAGCCACACGAGTCACCCCATCTTGGATTCCCCTAGGTCTCTAGTTTTCAGAAATGCACAGGTTTGGTAGGTTTCCCTAGGTGGCGGCTGAGCTACAGGCCAAAATCTACAGGTAGGCACTTTGCAAAAAACACCTCTGTTTTCCTTAAAAAATGTGGCTGTGTCCACGTTGCGCTTTGGGGCGTTTCCTGTCGCGGGCGCTAGGCCTACCCACACAAGTGAGGTATCATTTTTATCGGGAGATGTGGGGGAACGCTGGGTGAAAGGAAATTTGTGGCTCCTCTCAGATTCCAGAACTTTATGCCACAGAAATGTGAGGAACATGTGTTTTTTTAGCCAAATTTTGAGGTTTGCAAAGGATTCTGGGTAACAGAACCTGGTCCGAGACACACAAGTCACCCCATCTTGGATTCCCCTACATCCCTAGTTTTCAGAAAAGCACAGGTTTGGTAAGTTTCCCTAGGTGGCGGCTGAGCTACAGGCCAAAATCTACAGGTAGGCACTTTGCAAAAAACACCTCTGTTTTCCTTCAAAAATTTGGCTGTGTCCACGTTGCGCTTTGGGGCGTTTCCTGTCGCGGGCGCTAGGCCTACCCACACAAGTGAGGTATCATTTTTATCGGGAGACGTGGGGGAACGCTGGGTGAAAGGAAATTTGTGGCTCCTCTCAGATTCCAGAACTTTCTGCCACAGAAATGTGAGGAACATGTGTTTTTTTAGCCAAATTTTGAGGTTTGCAAAGGATTCTGGGTAACAGAACCTGGTCCGAGCCACACAAGTCACCCCATCTTGGATTCCCCTAGGTCTCTAGTTTTCAGAAATGCACAGGTTCGGTAGGTTTCCCTAGGTGGCGGCTGATCTACAGGCCAAAATCTACAGATAGGCACTTTGCAAAAAACATCTCTGTTTTCCTTCAAAAATTTGGCTGTGTCCACGTTGCACTTTGGGGCGTTTCCTGTCGCGGGCGCTATGCCTACCCACACAAGTGGGGTATCATTTTTATCGGGAGACGTGGGGGAACGCTGGGTGGAAGGAAATTTGTGGCTCCTCTCAGATTCCAGAACTTTCTGCCACAGAAATGTGAGGAACATGTGTTTTTTTAGCCACATTTTGAGGTTTGCAATGGATTCTGGGTAACAGAACCTGGTCCGAGCCACACAAGTCACCCCATCTTGGATTCCCCTAGGTCTCTAGTTTTCAGAAATGCACAGGTTTGGTAGGTTTCCCTAGGTGGCGGCTGAGCTACAGGCCAAAATCTACAGGTAGGCACTTTGCAAAAAACACGTCTGTTTTCCTTCAAAAATTTGGCTGTGTCCACGTTGCGCTTTGGGGCGTTTCCTGTCGCGGGCGCTAGGCCTACCCACACAAGTGAGGTATCATTGTTATCGGGAGACGTGGGGGAACGCTGGGTGGAAGGAAATTTGTGGCTCCTCTCAGATTCCAGAACTTTCTGCCACAGAAATGTGAGGAACATGTGTTTTTTTAGCCAAATTTTGAGGTTTGCAAAGGATTCTGGGTAACAGAATCTGGTCCGAGCCACACAAGTCACCCCATCTTGGATTCCCCTACGTCTCTAGTTTTCAGGAAATGCACAGGTTTGGTAGGTTTCCTTAGGTGGCGGCTGAGCTACAAGCCAAAATCTACAGGTAGGCACTTTGCAAAAAACACCTCTGTTTTCCTTCAAAAATTTGGCTGTGTCCACGTTGCGCTTTGGGGCGTTTCCTGTTGCGGGCGCTAGGCCTACCCACACAAGTGAGGTATCATTTTTATCGGGAGACGTGGGGGAACGCTGGGTGGAAGGAAATTTGTGGCTCCTCTCAGATTCCAGAACTTTCTGCCACAGAAATGTGAGGAACATGAGTTTTTTTAGCCAAATTTTGAGGTTTGCAATGGATTCTGGGTAACAGAACCTGGTCCGAGCCACACAATTCACCCCATCTTGGATTCCCCTAGGTCTCTAGTTTTCAGAAATGCACAGGTTTGGTAGGTTTCCCTAGGTGGCGGCTGAGCTACAAGCCAAAATCTACAGGTAGGCACTTTGCAAAAAACACCTCTGTTTTCCTTCAAAAATTTGGCTGTGTCCACGTTGCGCTTTGGGGCGTTTCCTGTCACGGGCGCTAGGCCTACCCACACAAGTGAGGTATCATTTTTGTCGGGAGACGTGGGGGAATGCTGGGTGGAAGGAAATTTGTGGCTCCTCTCAGATTCCAGAACTTTCTGCCACAGAAATGTGAGGAACATGAGTTTTTTTAGCCAAATTTTGAGGTTTGCAATGGATTCTGGGTAACAGAACCTGGTCCGAGCCACACGAGTCACCCCATCTTGGATTCCCCTAGGTCTCTAGTTTTCAGAAATGCACAGGTTTGGTAGGTTTCCCTAGGTGGCGGCTGAGCTACAGGCCAAAATCTACAGGTAGGCACTTTGCAAAAAACACCTCTGTTTTCCTTCAAAAATGTGGCTGTGTCCACGTTGCGCTTTGGGGCGTTTCCTGTCGCGGGCGCTAGGCCTACCCACACAAGTGAGGTATCATTTTTATCGGGAGACGTGGGGGAACGCTGGGTGAAAGGAAATTTGTGGCTCCTCTCAGATTCCAGAACTTTCTGCCACAGAAATGTGAGGAACATGTGTTTTTTTAGCCAAATTTTGAGGTTTGCAAAGGATTCTGGGTAACAGAACCTGGTCCGAGCCACACAAGTCACCCCATCTTGGATTCCCCTAGGTCTCTAGTTTTCAGAAATGCACAGGTTCGGTAGGTTTCCCTAGGTGGCGGCTGATCTACAGGCCAAAATCTACAGATAGGCACTTTGCAAAAAACACCTCTGTTTTCCTTCAAAAATTTGGCTGTGTCCACGTTGCACTTTGGGGCGTTTCCTGTCGCGGGCGCTATGCCTACCCACACAAGTGGGGTATCATTTTTATCGGGAGACGTGGGGGAACGCTGGGTGGAAGGAAATTTGTGGCTCCTCTCAGATTCCAGAACTTTCTGCCACAGAAATGTGAGGAACATGTGTTTTTTTAGCCACATTTTGAGGTTTGCAATGGATTCTGGGTAACAGAACCTGGTCCGAGCCACACAAGTCACCCCATCTTGGATTCCCCTAGGTCTCTAGTTTTCAGAAATGCACAGGTTTGGTAGGTTTCCCTAGGTGGCGGCTGAGCTACAGGCCAAAATCTACAGGTAGGCACTTTGCAAAAAACACGTCTGTTTTCCTTAAAAAATTTGGCTGTGTCCACGTTGCGTTTTGGGGCGTTTCCTGTCGCGGGCGCTAGGCCTACCCACACAAGTGAGGTATCATTGTTATCGGGAGACGTGGGTGAACGCTGGGTGGAAGGAAATTTGTGGCTCCTCTCAGATTCCAGAACTTTCTGCCACACAAATGTGAGGAACATGTGTTTTTTTAGCCAAATTTTGAGGTTTGCAAAGGATTCTGGGTTGCAGAACCTGGTCCGAGCCACACAAGTCACCCCATCTTGGATTCCCCTAGGTCTCTAGTTTTCAGGAAATGCACAGGTTTGGTAGGTTTCCTTAGGTAGCGGCTGAGCTACAAGCCAAAATCTACAGGTAGGCACTTTGCAAAAAACACCTCTGTTTTCCTTCAAAAATGTGGCTGTGTCCACGTTGCGCTTTGGGGCGTTTCCTGTTGCGGGCGCTAGGCCTACCCACACAAGTGAGGTATCATTTTTATCGGGAGACGTGGGGGAACGCTGGGTGGAAGGAAATTTGTGGCTCCTCTCAGATTCCAGAACTTTCTGCCACAGAAATGTGAGGAACATGTGTTTTTTTAGCCAAATTTTGAAGTTTGCAAAGGATTCTGAGTAACAGAACCTGATCCGAGCCACACAAGTCACCCCATCTTGGATTCCCCTAGGTCTCTAGTTTTCAGAAATGCACAGGTTTGGTAGGTTTCCCCAGGTGGCGGCTGAGCTACAAGCCAAAATCTACAGGTAGGCACTTTGCAAAAAACACCTCTGTTTTCCTTCAAAAATGTGGCTGTGTCCACGTTGCGCTTTGGGGCGTTTCCTGTTGCGGGCGCTAGGCCTACCCACACAAGTGAGGTATCATTTTTATCGGGAGACATGGGGGAACGCTGGGTGGAAGGAAATTTGTGGCTCCTCTCAGATTCCAGAACTTTCTGCCACAGAAATGTGAGGTACATGTGTTTTTTTAGCCAAATTTTGAGGTTTGCAAAGGATTCTGAGTAACAGAACCTGGTCCGAGCCACACAAGTCACCCCATCTTGGATTCCCCTAGGTCTCTAGTTTTCAGAAATGCACAGGTTTGGTAGGTTTCCCTAGGTGGCGGCTGAGCTACAAGCCAAAATCTACAGGTAGGCACTTTGCAAAAAACACCTCTGTTTTCCTTCAAAAATGTGGCTGTGTCCACGTTGCACTTTGGGGCGTTTCCTGTCACGGGCGCTAGGCCTACCCACACAAGTGAGGTATCATTTTTATCGAGAGACGTGGGGGAATGCTGGGTGGAAGGAAATTGGTGGCTCCTCTCAGATTCCAGAACTTTCTGCCACAGAAATGTGAGGAACATGAGTTTTTTTAGCCAAATTTTGAGGTTTGCAATGGATTCTGGGTATCAGAACCTGGTCCGAGCCACACGAGTCACCCCATCTTGGATTCCCCTAGGTCTCTAGTTTTCAGAAATGCACAGGTTTGGTAGGTTTCCCTAGGTGGCGGCTGAGCTACAGGCCAAAATCTACAGGTAGGCACTTTGCAAAAAACACCTCTGTTTTCCTTAAAAAATGTGGCTGTGTCCATGTTGCGCTTTGGGGCGTTTCCTGTCGCGGGCGCTAGGCCTACCCACACAAGTGAGGTATCATTTTTATCGTGAGATGTGGGGGAACGCTGGGTGAAAGGAAATTTGTGGCTCCTCTCAGATTCCAGAACTTTATGCCACAGAAATGTGAGGAACATGTGTTTTTTTAGCCAAATTTTGAGGTTTGCAAAGGATTCTGGGTAACAGAACCTGGTCCGAGACACACAAGTCACCCCATCTTGGATTCCCCTACATCCCTAGTTTTCAGAAAAGCACAGGTTTGGTAAGTTTCCCTAGGTGGCGGCTGAGCTACAAGCCAAAATCTACAGGTAGGCACTTTGCAAAAAACACCTCTGTTTTCCTTCAAAAATTTGGCTGTGTCCACGTTGCGCTTTGGGGCGTTTCCTGTCGCGGGCGCTAGGTCTACCCACACAAGTGAGGTATCATTTTTATCGGGAGACGTGGGGGAATGCTGGGTGGAAGGAAATTTGTGGCTCCTCTCAGATTCCAGAACTTTCTGCCACAGAAATGTGAGGAACATGTGTTTTTTTAGCCAAATTTTGAGGTTTGCAATGGATTCTGGGTAACAGAACCTGGTCCGAGCCACACAAGTCACCCCATCTTGGATTCCCCTAGGTCTCTAGTTTTCAGAAATGCACAGGTTCGGTAGGTTTCCCTAGGTGGCGGCTGATCTACAGGCCAAAATCAACAGATAGGCACTTTGCAAAAAACACCTCTGTTTTCCTTCAAAAATTTGGCTGTGTCCACGTTGCACTTTGGGGCGTTTCCTGTCGCGGACGCTATGCCTACCCACACAAGTGGGGTATCATTTTTATCGGGAGACGTGGGGGAACGCTGGGTGGAAGGAAATTTGTGGCTCCTCTCAGATTCCAGAACTTTCTGCCACAGAAATGTGAGGAACATGTGTTTTTTTAGCCAAATTTTGAGGTTTGCAATGGATTCTGGGTAACAGAACCTGGTCCGAGCCACACAAGTCACCCCATCTTGGATTCCCCTAGGTCTCTAGTTTTCAGAAATGCACAGGTTTGGTAGGTTTCCCTAGGTGGCGGCTGAGCTACAAACCAAAATCTACAGGTAGGCACTTTGCAAAAAACACGTCTGTTTTCCTTAAAAAATTTGGCTGTGTCCACGTTGCGCTTTGGGGCGTTTCCTATCGCGGGCGCTAGGCCTACCCACACAAGTGAGGTATCATTTTTATCGGGAGACATGGGGGAACGCTGGGTGAAAGGAAATTTGTGGCTCCTCTCAGATTCCATAACTTTCTGCCACAGAAATGTGAGGAACATGTGTTTTTTTAGCCAAATTTTGAGGTTTGCAATGGATTCTGGGTAACAGAACCTGGTCCGAGCCACACAAGTCACCCCATCTTGGATTCCCCTAGGTCTCTAGTTTTCAAAAATGCACAGGTTTGGTAGGTTTCCCTAGGTGGCGGCTGAGCTACAGGCCAAAATCTACAGGGAGGCACTTTGCAAAAAACACCTCTGTTTTCCTTCAAAAATTTGGCTGTGTCCACGTTGCGCTTTGGGGCGTTTCCTGTCGCGGGCGCTAGGCCTACCCACACAAGTGAGGTATCATTTTTATCGGGAGACGTGGGGGAACGCTGGGTGAAAGGAAATTTGTGGCTCCTCTCAGATTCCAGAACTTTCTGCCACAGAAATGTGAGGAACATGTGTTTTTTTAGCCAAATTTTGAGGTTTGCAAAGGATTCTGGGTAACAGAACCTGGTCCGAGCCACACAAGTCACCCCATCTTGGATTCCCCTAGGTCTCTAGTTTTCAGAAATGCACAGGTTCGGTAGGTTTCCCTAGGTGGCGGCTGATCTACAGGCCAAAATCTACAGATAGGCACTTTGCAAAAAACACCTCTGTTTTCCTTCAAAAATTTGGCTGTGTCGACGTTGCACTTTGGGGCGTTTCCTGTCGCGGGCGCTATGCCTAACCACACAAGTGGGGTATCATTTTTATCGGGAGACGTGGGGGAACGCTGGGTGGAAGGAAATTTGTGGCTCCTCTCAGATTCCAGAACTTTCTGCCACAGAAATGTGAGGAACATGTGTTTTTTTAGCCACATTTTGAGGTTTGCAATGGATTCTGGGTAACAGAACCTGGTCCGAGCCACACAAGTCACCCCATCTTGGATTCCCCTAGGTCTCTAGTTTTCAGAAATGCACAGGTTTGGTAGGTTTCCCTAGGTGGCGGCTGAGCTACAGGCCAAAATCTACAGGTAGGCACTTTGCAAAAAACACGTCTGTTTTCCTTCAAAAATTTGGCTGTGTCCACGTTGCGCTTTGGGGCGTTTCCTGTCGCGGGCGCTAGGCCTACCCACACAAGTGAGGTATCATTGTTATCGGGAGACGTGGGGGAACGCTGGGTGGAAGGAAATTTGTGGCTCCTCTCAGATTCCAGAACTTTCTGCCACAGAAATGTGAGGAACATGTGTTTTTTTAGCCAAATTTTGAGGTTTGCAAAGGATTCTGGGTAACAGAATCTGGTCCGAGCCACACAAGTCACCCCATCTTGGATTCCCCTACGTCTCTAGTTTTCAGGAAATGCACAGGTTTGGTAGGTTTCCTTAGGTGGCGGCTGAGCTACAAGCCAAAATCTACAGGTAGGCACTTTGCAAAAAACACCTCTGTTTTCCTTCAAAAATGTGGCTGTGTCCACGTTGCGCTTTGGGGCGTTTCCTGTTGCGGGCGCTAGGCCTACCCACACAAGTGAGGTATCATTTTTATCGGGAGACGTGGGGGAACGCTGGGTGGAAGGAAATTTGGGGCTCCTCTCAGATTCCAGAACTTTCTGCCACAGAAATGTGAGGAACATGTGTTTTTTTAGCCAAATTTTCAGGTTTGCAAAGGATTCTGAGTAACAGAACCTGGTCCGAGCCACACAATTCACCCCATCTTGGATTCCCCTAGGTCTCTAGTTTTCAGAAATGCACAGGTTTGGTAGGTTTCCCTAGGTGGCGGCTGAGCTACAAGCCAAAATCTACAGGTAGGCACTTTGCAAAAAACACCTCTGTTTTCCTTCAAAAATTTGGCTGTGTCCACGTTGCGCTTTGGGGCGTTTCCTGTCACGGGCGCTAGGCCTACCCACACAAGTGAGGTATCATTTTTGTCGGGAGACGTGGGGGAATGCTGGGTGGAAGGAAATTTGTGGCTCCTCTCAGATTCCAGAACTTTCTGCCACAGAAATGTGAGGAACATGAGTTTTTTTAGCCAAATTTTGAGGTTTGCAATGGATTCTGGGTAACAGAACCTGGTCCGAGCCACACGAGTCACCCCATCTTGGATTCCCCTAGGTCTCTAGTTTTCAGAAATGCACAGGTTTGGTATGTTTCCCTAGGTGGCGGCTGAGCTACAGGCCAAAATCTACAGGTAGGCACTTTGCAAAAAACACCTCTGTTTTCCTTCAAAAATGTGGCTGTGTCCACGTTGCGCTTTGGGGCGTTTCCTGTCGCGGGCGCTAGGCCTACCCACACAAGTGAGGTATCATTTTTATCGGGAGATGTGGGGGAACGCTGGGTGAAAGGAAATTTGTGGCTCCTCTCAGATTCCAGAACTTTATGCCACAGAAATGTGAGGAACATGTGTTTTTTTAGCCAAATTTTGAGGTTTGCAAAGGATTCTGGGTAACAGAACCTGGTCCGAGACACACAAGTCACCCCATCTTGGATTCCCCTACGTCCCTAGTTTTCAGAAATGCACAGGTTTGGTAGGTTTCCCTAGGTGGCGGCTGAGCTACAAGCCAAAATCTACAGGTAGGCACTTTGCAAAAAACACCTCTGTTTTCCTTCAAAAATTTGGCTGTGTCCACGTTGCGCTTTGGGGCGTTTCCTGTCGCGGGCGCTAGGTCTACCCACACAACTGAGGTATCATTTTTATCGAGAGACGTGGGGGAATGCTGGGTGGAAGGAAATTTGTGGCTCCTCTCAGATTCCAGAACTTTCTGCCACAGAAATGTGAGGAACATGTGTCTTTTTAGCCAAATTTTGAGGTTTGCAATGGATTCTGGGTAACAGAACCTGGTCCGAGCCACACAAGTCACCCCATCTTGGATTCCCCTAGGTCTCTAGTTTTCAGAAATGCACAGGTTTGGTAGGTTTCCCTAGGTGGCGGCTGAGCTACAAACCAAAATCTACAGGTAGGCACTTTGCAAAAAACACGTCTGTTTTCCTTCAAAAATTTGGCTGTGTCCACGTTGCGCTTTGGGGCGTTTCCTATCGCGGGCGCTAGGTCTACCCACACAAGTGAGGTATCATTTTTATCGGGAGACCTGGGGGAACGCTGGGTGAAAGGAAATTTGTGGCTCCTCTCAGATTCCAGAACTTTCTGCCACAGAAATGTGAGGAACATGTGTTTTTTTAGCCAAATTTTGAGGTTTGCAAAGGATTCTGGGTAACAGAACCTGGTCCGAGCCACACAAGTCACCCCATCTTGGATTCCCCTAGGTCTCTAGTTTTCAGAAATGCACAGGTTTGGTAGGTTTCCCTAGGTGGCGGCTGAGCTACAAGCCAAAATCTACAGGTAGGCACTTTGCAAAAAACACCTCTGTTTTCCTTCAAAAATTTGGCTGTGTCCACGTTGCGCTTTGGGGCGTTTCCTGTCACGGGCGCTAGGCCTACCCACACAAGTGAGGTATCATCTTTATCGGGAGACGTGGGGGAATGCTGGGTGGAAGGAAATTTGTGGCTCCTCTCAGATTCCAGAACTTTCTGCCACAGAAATGTGGGGAACATGAGTTTTTTTTAGCCAAATTTTGAGGTTTGCAATGGATTCTGGGTAACAGAACCTGGTCCGAGCCACACGAGTCACCCCATCTTGGAGTCCCCTAGGACTCTAGTTTTCAGAAATGCACAGGTTTGGTAGGTTTCCCTAGGTGGCGGCTGAGCTACAGGCCAAAATCTACAGGTAGGCACTTTGCAAAAAACACCTCTGTTTTCCTTCAAAAATGTGGCTGTGTCCACGTTGCGCTTTGGGGCGTTTCCTGTCGCGGGCGCTAGGCCTACCCACACAAGTGAGGTATCATTTTTATCGGGAGATGTGGGGGAACGCTGGGTGAAAGGAAATTTGTGGCTCCTCTCAGATTCCAGAACTTTATGCCACAGAAATGTGAGGAACATGTGTTTTTTTAGCCAAATTTTGAGGTTTGCAAAGGATTCTGGGTAACAGAACCTGGTCCGAGACACACAAGTCACCCCATCTTGGATTCCCCTACGTCCCTAGTTTTCAGAAATGCACAGGTTTGGTAGGTTTCCCTAGGTGGCGGCTGAGCTACAAGCCAAAATCTACAGGTAGGCACTTTGCAAAAAACACCTCTGTTTTCCTTCAAAAATTTGGCTGTGTCCACGTTGCGCTTTGGGGCGTTTCCTGTCGCGGGCGCTAGGTCTACCCACACAACTGAGGTATCATTTTTATCGAGAGACGTGGGGGAATGCTGGGTGGAAGGAAATTTGTGGCTCCTCTCAGATTCCAGAACTTTCTGCCACAGAAATGTGAGGAACATGTGTTTTTTTAGACAAATTTTGAGGTTTGCAATGGATTCTGGGTAACAGAATCTGGTCCGAGCCACACAAGTCACCCCATCTTGGATTCCCCTAGGTCTCTAGTTTTCAGGAAATGCACAGGTTTGGTAGGTTTCCTTAGGTGGCGGCTGAGCTACAAGCCAAAATCTACAGGTAGGCACTTTGCAAAAAACACCTCTGTTTTCCTTCAAAAATTTGGCTGTGTCCACGTTGCGCTTTGGGGCGTTTCCTGTTGCGGGCGCTAGGCCTACCCACACAAGTGAGGTATCATTTTTATCGGGAGACGTGGGGGAACGCTGGGTGGAAGGAAATTTGTGGCTCCTCTCAGATTCCAGAACTTTCTGCCACAGAAATGTGAGGAACATGTGTTTTTTTAGCCAGATTTTGAGGTTTGCAAAGGATTCTGAGTAACAGAACCTGGTCCGAGCCACACAATTCACCCCATCTTGGATTCCCCTAGGTCTCTAGTTTTCAGAAATGCACAGGTTTGGTAGGTTTCCCTAGGTGGCGGCTGAGCTACAAGCCAAAATCTACAGGTAGGCACTTTGCAAAAAACACCTCTGTTTTCCTTCAAAAATTTGGCTGTGTCCACGTTGCGCTTTGGGGCGTTTCCTGTCACGGGCGCTAGGCCTACCCACACAAGTGAGGTATCATTTTTGTCGGGAGACGTGGGGGAATGCTGGGTGGAAGGAAATTTGTGGCTCCTCTCATATTCCAGAACTTTCTGCCACAGAAATGTGAGGAACATGAGTTTTTTTAGCTAAATTTTGAGGTTTGCAATGGATTCTGGGTAACAGAACCTGGTCCGAGCCACACGAGTCACCCCATCTTGGATTCCCCTAGGTCTCTAGTTTTCAGAAATGCACAGGTTTGGTAGGTTTCCCTAGGTGGCGGCTGAGCTACAGGCCAAAATCTACAGGTAGGCACTTTGCAAAAAACACCTCTGTTTTCCTTCAAAAATGTGGCTGTGTCCACGTTGCGCTTTGGGGCGTTTCCTGTCGCGGGCGCTAGGCCTACCCACACAAGTGAGGTATCATTTTTATCGGGAGATGTGGGGGAACGCTGGGTGAAAGGAAATTTGTGGCTCCTCTCAGATTCCAGAACTTTATGCCACAGAAATGTGAGGAACATGTGTTTTTTTAGCCAAATTTTGAGGTTTGCAAAGGATTCTGGGTAACAGAACCTGGTCCGAGACACACAAGTCACCCCATCTTGGATTCCCCTACGTCCCTAGTTTTCAGAAATGCACAGGTTTGGTAGGTTTCCCTAGGTGGCGGCTGAGCTACAAGCCAAAATCTACAGGTAGGCACTTTGCAAAAAACACCTCTGTTTTCCTTCAAAAATTTGGCTGTGTCCACGTTGCGCTTTGGGGCGTTTCCTGTCGCGGGCGCTAGGTCTACCCACACAACTGAGGTATAATTTTTATCGAGAGATGTGGGGGAATGCTGGGTGGAAGGAAATTTGTGGCTCCTCTCAGATTCCAGAACTTTCTGCCACAGAAATGTGAGGAACATGTGTCTTTTTAGCCAAATTTTGAGGTTTGCAATGGATTCTGGGTAACAGAACCTGGTCCGAGCCACACAAGTCACCCCATCTTGGATTCCCCTAGGTCTCTAGTTTTCAGAAATGCACAGGTTTGGTAGGTTTCCCTAGGTGGCGGCTGAGCTACAAACCAAAATCTACAGGTAGGCACTTTGCAAAAAACACGTCTGTTTTCCTTCAAAAATTTGGCTGTGTCCACGTTGCGCTTTGGGGCGTTTCCTATCGCGGGCGCTAGGTCTTCCCACACAAGTGAGGTATCATTTTTATCGGGAGACATGGGGGAACGCTGGGTGAAAGGAAATTTGTGGCTCCTCTCAGATTCCAGAACTTTCTGCCACAGAAATGTGAGGAACATGTGTTTTTTTAGCCAAATTTTGAGGTTTGCAAAGGATTCTGGGTAACAGAACCTGGTCCGAGCCACACAAGTCACCCCATCTTGGATTCCCCTAGGTCTCTAGTTTTCAGAAATGCACAGGTTTGGTAGGTTTCCCTAGGTGGCGGCTGAGCTACAAGCCAAAATCTACAGGTAGGCACTTTGCAAAAAACACCTCTGTTTTCCTTCAAAAATTTGGCTGTGTCCACGTTGCGCTTTGGGGCGTTTCCTGTCACGGGCGCTAGGCCTACCCACACAATTGAGGTATCATTTTTATCGGGAGACGTGGGGGAATGCTGGGTGGAAGGAAATTTGTGGCTCCTCTCAGATTCCAGAACTTTCTGCCACAGAAATGTGAGGAACATGAGTTTTTTTTAGCCAAATTTTGAGGTTTGCAATGGATTCTGGGTAACAGAACCTGGTCCGAGCCACACGAGTCACACCATCTTGGAGTCCCCTAGGTCTCTAGTTTTCAGAAATGCACAGGTTTGGTAGGTTTCCCTAGGTGGCGGCTGAGCTACAGGCCAAAATCTACAGGTAGGCACTTTGCAAAAAACACCTCTGTTTTCCTTAAAAAATGTGGCTGTGTCCACGTTGCGCTTTGGGGCGTTTCCTGTCGCGGGCGCTAGGCCTACCTACACAAGTGAGGTATCATTTTTATCGGGAGATGTGGGGGAACGCTGGGTGAAAGGAAATTTGTGGCTCCTCTCAGATTCCAGAACTTTATGCCACAGAAATGTGAGGAACATGTGTTTTTTTAGCCAAATTTTGAGGTTTGCAAAGGATTCTGGGTAACAGAACCTGGTCCGAGACACACGAGTCACCCCATCTTGGATTCCCCTAGGTCTCTAGTTTTCAGAAATGCACAGGTTTGGTAGGTTTCCCTAGGTGGCGGCTGAGCTACAAGCCAAAATCTACAGGTAGGCACTTTGCAAAAAACACCTCTGTTTTCCTTCAAAAATTTGGCTGTGTCCACGTTGCGGTTTGGGGCGTTTCCTGTCGCGGGCGCTAGGTCTACCCACACAACTGAGGTATCATTTTTATCGGGAGACGTGGGGGAATGCTGGGTGGAAGGAAATTTGTGGCTCCTCTCAGATTCCAGAACTTTCTGCCACAGAAATGTGAGGAACATGTGTCTTTTTAGCCAAATTTTGAGGTTTGCAATGGATTCTGGGTAACAGAACCTGGTCCGAGCCACACAAGTCACCCCATCTTGGATTCCCCTAGGTCTCTAGTTTTCAGAAATGCACAGGTTTGGTAGGTTTCCCTAGGTGGCGGCTGAGCTACAAACCAAAATCTACAGGTAGGCACTTTGCAAAAAACACGTCTGTTTTCCTTCAAAAATGTGGCTGTGTCCACGTTGCGCTTTTGGGGCGTTTCCTATCGCGGGCGCTAGGTCTACCCACACAAGTGAGGTATCATTTTTATCGGGAGACATGGGGGAACGCTGGGTGAAAGGAAATTTGTGGCTCCTCTCAGATTCCAGAACTTTCTGCCACAGAAATGTGAGGAACATGTGTTTTTTTAGCCAAATTTTGAGGTTTGCAAAGGATTCTGGGTAACAGAACCTGGTCCGAGCCACACAAGTCACCCCATCTTGGATTCCCCTAGGTCTCTAGTTTTCAGAAATGCACAGGTTTGGTATGTTTCCCTAGGTGGCGGCTGAGCTACAAGCCAAAATCTACAGGTAGGCACTTTGCAAAAAACACCTCTGTTTTCCTTCAAAAATTTGGCTGTGTCCACGTTGCGCTTTGGGGCGTTTCCTGTCGCGGGCGCTAGGCCTACCCACACAAGTGAGGTATCATTTTTATCGGGAGACGTGGGGGAACGCTGGGTGGAAGGAAATTTGTGGCTCCTCTCAGATTCCAGAACTTTCTGCCACAGAAATGTGAGGAACATGTGTTTTTTTAGCCAAATTTTGAGGTTTGCAAAGGATTCTGGGTAACAGAATCTGGTCCGAGCCACACAAGTCACCCCATCTTGGATTCCCCTAGGTCTCTAGTTTTCAGAAATGCACAGGTTTGGTAGGTTTCCCTAGGTGGCGGCTGAGCTACAGTCCAAAATCTACAGGTAGGCACTTTGCAAAAAACACCTCTGTTTTCCTTCAAAAATGTGGCTGTGTCCACGTTGCGCTTTGGGGCGTTTCCTGTCGCGGGCGCTAGGTCTACCCACACAACTGAGGTATCATTTTTATCGAGAGACGTGGGGGAATGCTGGGTGGAAGGAAATTTGTGGCTCCTCTCAGATTCCAGAACTTTCTGCCACAGAAATGTGAGGAACATGTGTCTTTTTAGCCAAATTTTGAGGTTTGCAATGGATTCTGGGTAACAGAACCTGGTCCGAGCCACACAAGTCACCCCATCTTGGATTCCCCTAGGTCTCTAGTTTTCAGAAATGCACAGGTTTGGTAGGTTTCCCTAGGTGGCGGCTGAGCTACAAACCAAAATCTACAGGTAGGCACTTTGCAAAAAACACGTCTGTTTTCCTTCAAAAATGTGGCTGTGTCCACGTTGCGCTTTTGGGGCGTTTCCTATCGCGGGCGCTAGGTCTACCCACACAAGTGAGGTATCATTTTTATCGGGAGACATGGGGGAACGCTGGGTGAAAGGAAATTTGTGGCTCCTCTCAGATTCCAGAACTTTCTGCCACAGAAATGTGAGGAACATGTGTTTTTTTAGCCAAATTTTGAGGTTTGCAAAGGATTCTGGGTAACAGAACCTGGTCCGAGCCACACAAGTCACCCCATCTTGGATTCCCCTAGGTCTCTAGTTTTCAGAAATGCACAGGTTTGGTATGTTTCCCTAGGTGGCGGCTGAGCTACAAGCCAAAATCTACAGGTAGGCACTTTGCAAAAAACACCTCTGTTTTCCTTCAAAAATTTGGCTGTGTCCACGTTGCGCTTTGGGGCGTTTCCTGTCGCGGGCGCTAGGCCTACCCACACAAGTGAGGTATCATTTTTATCGGGAGACGTGGGGGAACGCTGGGTGGAAGGAAATTTGTGGCTCCTCTCAGATTCCAGAACTTTCTGCCACAGAAATGTGAGGAACATGTGTTTTTTTAGCCAAATTTTGAGGTTTGCAAAGGATTCTGGGTAACAGAATCTGGTCCGAGCCACACAAGTCACCCCATCTTGGATTCCCCTAGGTCTCTAGTTTTCAGAAATGCACAGGTTTAGTATGTTTCCCTAGGTGGCGGCTGAGCTACAGTCCAAAATCTACAGGTAGGCACTTTGCAAAAAACACCTCTGTTTTCCTTCAAAAATGTGGCTGTGTCCACGTTGCGCTTTGGGGCGTTTCCTGTCGCGGGCGCTAGGTCTACCCACACAACTGAGGTATCATTTTTATCGAGAGACGTGGGGGAATGCTGGGTGGAAGGAAATTTGTGGCTCCTCTCAGATTCCAGAACTTTCTGCCACAGAAATGTGAGGAACATGTGTTTTTTTAGCCAAATTTTGAGGTTTGCAAAGGATTCTGGGTAACAGAATCTGGTCCGAGCCACACAAGTCACCCCATCTTGGATTCCCCTAGGTCTCTAGTTTTCAGGAAATGCACAGGTTTGGTAGGTTTCCTTAGGTGGCGGCTGAGCTACAAGCCAAAATCTACAGGTAGGCACTTTGCAAAAAACACCTCTGTTTTCCTTCAAAAATTTGGCTGTGTCCATGTTGCGCTTTGGGGCGTTTCCTGTTGCGGGCGCTAGGCCTACCCACACAAGTGAGGTATCATTTTTATCGGGAGACGTGGGGGAACGCTGGGTGGAAGAAAATTTGTGGCTCCTCTCAGATTCCAGAACTTTCTGCCACAGAAATGTGAGGAACATGTGTTTTTTTAGCCAGATTTTGAGGTTTGCAAAGGATTCTGAGTAACAGAATCTGGTCCGAGCCACACAATTCACCCCATCTTGGATTCCCCTAGGTCTCTAGTTTTCAGAAATGCACAGGTTTGGTAGGTTTCCCTAGGTGGCGGCTGAGCTACAAGCCAAAATCTACAGGTAGGCACTTTGCAAAAAACACCTCTGTTTTCCTTCAAAAATTTGGCTGTGTCCACGTTGCGCTTTGGGGCGTTTCCTGTCACGGGCGCTAGGCCTACCCACACAAGTGAGGTATCATTTTTGTCGGGAGACGTGGGGGAATGCTGGGTGGAAGGAAATTTGTGGCTCCTCTCAGATTCCAGAACTTTCTGCCACAGAAATGTGAGGAACATGAGTTTTTTTAGCCAAATTTTGAGGTTTGCAATGGATTCTGGGTAACAGAACCTGGTCCGAGCCACACGAGTCACCCCATCTTGGATTCCCCTAGGTCTCTAGTTTTCAGAAATGCACAGGTTTGGTAGGTTTCCCTAGGTGGCGGCTGAGCTACAGGCCAAAATCTACAGGTAGGCACTTTGCAAAAAACACGTCTGTTTTCCTTCAAAAATTTGGCTGTGTCCACGTTGCGCTTTGGGGCGTTTCCTGTCGCGGGCGCTAGGCCTACCCACACAAGTGAGGTATCATTGTTATCGGGAGACGTGGGGGAACGCTGGGTGGAAGGAAATTTGTGGCTCCTCTCAGATTCCAGAACTTTCTGCCACAGAAATGTGAGGAACATGTGTTTTTTTAGCCAAATTTTGAGGTTTGCAAAGGATTCTGGGTAACAGAATCTGGTCCGAGCCACACAAGTCACCCCATCTTGGATTCCCCTACGTCTCTAGTTTTCAGGAAATGCACAGGTTTGGTAGGTTTCCTTAGGTGGCGGCTGAGCTACAAGCCAAAATCTACAGGTAGGCACTTTGCAAAAAACACCTCTGTTTTCCTTCAAAAATTTGGCTGTGTCCACGTTGCGCTTTGGGGCATTTCCTGTTGCGGGCGCTAGGCCTACCCACACAAGTGAGGTATCATTTTTATCGGGAGACGTGGGGGAACGCTGGGTGGAAGGAAATTTGTGGCTCCTCTCAGATTCCAGAACTTTCTGCCACAGAAATGTGAGGAACATGTGTTTTTTTAGCCAAATTTTGAGGTTTGCAAAGGATTCTGAGTAACAGAACCTGGTCCGAGCCACACAATTCACCCCATCTTGGATTCCCCTAGGTCTCTAGTTTTCAGAAATGCACAGGTTTGGTAGGTTTCCCTAGGTGGCGGCTGAGCTACAAGCCAAAATCTACAGGTAGGCACTTTGCAAAAAACACCTCTGTTTTCCTTCAAAAATTTGGCTGTGTCCACGTTGCGCTTTGGGGCGTTTCCTGTCACGGGCGCTAGGCCTACCCACACAAGTGAGGTATCATTTTTGTCGGGAGACGTGGGGGAATGCTGGGTGGAAGGAAATTTGTGGCTCCTCTCAGATTCCAGAACTTTCTGCCACAGAAATGTGAGGAACATGAGTTTTTTTAGCCAAATTTTGAGGTTTGCAATGGATTCTGGGTAACAGAACCTGGTCCGAGCCACACGAGTCACCCCATCTTGGATTCCCCTAGGTCTCTAGTTTTCAGAAATGCACAGGTTTGGTATGTTTCCCTAGGTGGCGGCTGAGCTACAGGCCAAAATCTACAGGTAGGCACTTTGCAAAAAACACCTCTGTTTTCCTTCAAAAATGTGGCTGTGTCCACGTTGCGCTTTGGGGCGTTTCCTGTCGCGGGCGCTAGGCCTACCCACACAAGTGAGGTATCATTTTTATCGGGAGATGTGGGGGAACGCTGGGTGAAAGGAAATTTGTGGCTCCTCTCAGATTCCAGAACTTTATGCCACAGAAATGTGAGGAACATGTGTTTTTTTAGCCAAATTTTGAGGTTTGCAAAGGATTCTGGGTAACAGAACCTGGTCCGAGACACACAAGTCACCCCATCTTGGATTCCCCTACGTCCCTAGTTTTCAGAAATGCACAGGTTTGGTAGGTTTCCCTAGGTGGCGGCTGAGCTACAAGCCAAAATCTACAGGTAGGCACTTTGCAAAAAACACCTCTGTTTTCCTTCAAAAATTTGGCTGTGTCCACGTTGCGCTTTGGGGCGTTTCCTGT
The DNA here is from genome assembly GCF_031143425.1 of Pleurodeles waltl. Lineage (NCBI taxonomy): Eukaryota > Metazoa > Chordata > Amphibia > Caudata > Salamandridae > Pleurodeles > Pleurodeles waltl. Next base: position 212,445,010 of record NC_090437.1, read on the forward strand.
CGCGGGCGCTAGGTCTACCCACACAACTGAGGTATCATTTTTATCGAGAGACGTGGGGGAATGCTGGGTGGAAGGAAATTTGTGGCTCCTCTCAGATTCCAGAACTTTCTGCCACAGAAATGTGAGGAACATGTGTCTTTTTAGCCAAATTTTGAGGTTTGCAATGGATTCTGGGTAACAGAACCTGGTCCGAGCCACACAAGTCACCCCATCTTGGATTCCCCTAGGTCTCTAGTTTTCAGAAATGCACAGGTTTGGTAGGTTTCCCTAGGTGACGGCTGAGCTACAAACCAAAATCTACAGGTAGGCACTTTGCAAAAAACACGTCTGTTTTCCTTCAAAAATTTGGCTGTGTCCACGTTGCGCTTTGGGGCGTTTCCTATCGCGGGCGCTAGGTCTACCCACACAAGTGAGGTATCATTTTTATCGGGAGACATGGGGGAACGCTGGGTGAAAGGAAATTTGTGGCTCCTCTCAGATTCCAGAACTTTCTGCCACAGAAATGTGAGGAACATGTGTTTTTTTAGCCAAATTTTGAGGTTTGCAAAGGATTCTGGGTAACAGAACCTGGTCCGAGCCACACAAGTCACCCCATCTTGGATTCCCCTAGGTCTCTAGTTTTCAGAAATGCACAGGTTTGGTAGGTTTCCCTAGGTGGCGGCTGAGCTACAAGCCAAAATCTACAGGTAGGCACTTTGCAAAAAACACCTCTGTTTTCCTTCAAAAATTTGGCTGTGTCCACGTTGCGCTTTGGGGCGTTTCCTGTCACGGGCGCTAGGCCTACCCACACAAGTGAGGTATCATTTTTATCGGGAGACGTGGGGGAATGCTGTGTGGAAGGAAATTTGTGGCTCCTCTCAGATTCCAGAACTTTCTGCCACAGAAATGTCGGGAACATGAGTTTTTTTTAGCCAAATTTTGAGGTTTGCAATGGATTCTGGGTAACAGAACCTGGTCCGAGCCACACGAGTCACCCCATCTTGGAGTCCCCTAGGTCTCTAGTTTTCAGAAATGCACAGGTTTGGTAGGTTTCCCTAGGTGGCGGCTGAGCTACAGGCCAAAATCTACAGGTAGGCACTTTGCAAAAAACACCTCTGTTTTCCTTCAAAAATGTGGCTGTGTCCACGTTGCGCTTTGGGGCGTTTCCTGTCGCGGGCGCTAGGCCTACCCACACAAGTGAGGTATCATTTTTATCGGGAGATGTGGGGGAACGCTGGGTGAAAGGAAATTTGTGGCTCCTCTCAGATTCCAGAACTTTATGCCACAGAAATGTGAGGAACATGTGTTTTTTTAGCCAAATTTTGAGGTTTGCAAAGGATTCTGGGTAACAGAACCTGGTCCGAGACACACAAGTCACCCCATCTTGGATTCCCCTACGTCCCTAGTTTTCAGAAATGCACAGGTTTGGTAGGTTTCCCTAGGTGGCGGCTGAGCTACAAGCCAAAATCTACAGGTAGGCACTTTGCAAAAAACACCTCTGTTTTCCTTCAAAAATTTGGCTGTGTCCACGTTGCGCTTTGGGGCGTTTCCTGTCGCGGGCGCTAGGTCTACCCACACAACTGAGGTATCATTTTTATCGAGAGACGTGGGGGAATGCTGGGTGGAAGGAAATTTGTGGCTCCTCTCAGATTCCAGAACTTTCTGCCACAGAAATGTGAGGAACATGTGTTTTTTTAGCCAAATTTTGAGGTTTGCAATGGATTCTGGGTAACAGAATCTGGTCCGAGCCACACAAGTCACCCCATCTTGGATTCCCCTAGGTCTCTAGTTTTCAGGAAATGCACAGGTTTGGTAGGTTTCCTTAGGTGGCGGCTGAGCTACAAGCCAAAATCTACAGGTAGGCACTTTGCAAAAAACACCTCTGTTTTCCTTCAAAAATTTGGCTGTGTCCACGTTGCGCTTTGGGGCGTTTCCTGTTGCGGGCGCTAGGCCTACCCACACAAGTGAGGTATCATTTTTATCGGGAGACGTGGGGGAACGCTGGGTGGAAGGAAATTTGTGGCTCCTCTCAGATTCCAGAACTTTCTGCCACAGAAATGTGAGGAACATGTGTTTTTTTAGCCAGATTTTGAGGTTTGCAAAGGATTCTGAGTAACAGAACCTGGTCCGAGCCACACAATTCACCCCATCTTGGATTCCCCTAGGTCTCTAGTTTTCAGAAATGCACAGGTTTGGTAGGTTTCCCTAGGTGGCGGCTGAGCTACAAGCCAAAATCTACAGGTAGGCACTTTGCAAAAAACACCTCTGTTTTCCTTCAAAAATTTGGCTGTGTCCACGTTGCGCTTTGGGGCGTTTCCTGTCACGGGCGCTAGGCCTACCCACACAAGTGAGGTATCATTTTTGTCGGGAGACGTGGGGGAATGCTGGGTGGAAGGAAATTTGTGGCTCCTCTCAGATTCCAGAACTTTCTGCCACAGAAATGTGAGGAACATGAGTTTTTTTAGCCAAATTTTGAGGTTTGCAATGGATTCTGGGTAACAGAACCTGGTCCGAGCCACACGAGTCACCCCATCTTGGATTCCCCTAGGTCTCTAGTTTTCAGAAATGCACAGGTTTGGTAGGTTTCCCTAGGTGGCGGCTGAGCTACAGGCCAAAATCTACAGGTAGGCACTTTGCAAAAAACACCTCTGTTTTCCTTCAAAAATGTGGCTGTGTCCACGTTGCGCTTTGGGGCGTTTCCTGTCGCGGGCGCTAGGCCTACCCACACAAGTGAGGTATCATTTTTATCGGGAGATGTGGGGGAACGCTGGGTGAAAGGAAATTTGTGGCTCCTCTCAGATTCCAGAACTTTATGCCACAGAAATGTGAGGAACATGTGTTTTTTTAGCCAAATTTTGAGGTTTGCAAAGGATTCTGGGTAACAGAACCTGGTCCGAGACACACAAGTCACCCCATCTTGGATTCCCCTACGTCCCTAGTTTTCAGAAATGCACAGGTTTGGTAGGTTTCCCTAGGTGGCGGCTGAGCTACAAGCCAAAATCTACAGGTAGGCACTTTGCAAAAAACACCTCTGTTTTCCTTCAAAAATTTGGCTGTGTCCACGTTGCGCTTTGGGGCGTTTCCTGTCGCGGGCGCTAGGTCTACCCACACAACTGAGGTATCATTTTTATCGAGAGATGTGGGGGAATGCTGGGTGGAAGGAAATGTGTGGCTCCTCTCAGATTCCAGAACTTTCTGCCACAGAAATGTGAGGAACATGTGTCTTTTTAGCCAAATTTTGAGGTTTGCAATGGATTCTGGGTAACAGAACCTGGTCCGAGCCACACAAGTCACCCCATCTTGGATTCCCCTAGGTCTCTAGTTTTCAGAAATGCACAGGTTTGGTAGGTTTCCCTAGGTGGCGGCTGAGCTACAAACCAAAATCTACAGGTAGGCACTTTGCAAAAAACACGTCTGTTTTCCTTCAAAAATGTGGCTGTGTCCACGTTGCGCTTTTGGGGCGTTTCCTATCGCGGGCGCTAGGTCTACCCACACAAGTGAGGTATCATTTTTATCGGGAGACATGGGGGAACGCTGGGTGAAAGGAAATTTGTGGCTCCTCTCAGATTCCAGAACTTTCTGCCACAGAAATGTGAGGAACATGTGTTTTTTTAGCCAAATTTTGAGGTTTGCAAAGGATTCTGGGTAACAGAACCTGGTCCGAGCCACACAAGTCACCCCATCTTGGATTCCCCTAGGTCTCTAGTTTTCAGAAATGCACAGGTTTGGTATGTTTCCCTAGGTGGCGGCTGAGCTACAAGCCAAAATCTACAGGTAGGCACTTTGCTAAAAACACCTCTGTTTTCCTTCAAAAATTTGGCTGTGTCCACGTTGCGCTTTGGGGCGTTTCCTGTCGCGGGCGCTAGGCCTACCCACACAAGTGAGGTATCATTTTTATCGGGAGACGTGGGGGAACGCTGGGTGGAAGGAAATTTGTGGCTCCTCTCAGATTCCAGAACTTTCTGCCACAGAAATGTGAGGAACATGTGTTTTTTTAGCCAAATTTTGAGGTTTGCAAAGGATTCTGGGTAACAGAATCTGGTCCGAGCCACACAAGTCACCCCATCTTGGATTCCCCTAGGTCTCTAGTTTTCAGAAATGCACAGGTTTGGTATGTTTCCCTAGGTGGCGGCTGAGCTACAGTCCAAAATCTACAGGTAGGCACTTTGCAAAAAACACCTCTGTTTTCCTTCAAAAATGTGGCTGTGTCCACGTTGCGCTTTGGGGCGTTTCCTGTCGCGGGCGCTAGGTCTACCCACACAACTGAGGTATCATTTTTATCGAGAGACGTGGGGGAATGCTGGGTGGAAGGAAATTTGTGGCTCCTCTCAGATTCCAGAACTTTCTGCCACAGAAATGTGAGGAACATGTGTTTTTTTAGCCAAATTTTGAGGTTTGCAAAGGATTCTGGGTAACAGAATCTGGTCCGAGCCACACAAGTCACCCCATCTTGGATTCCCCTAGGTCTCTAGTTTTCAGGAAATGCACAGGTTTGGTAGGTTTCCTTAGGTGGCGGCTGAGCTACAAGCCAAAATCTACAGGTAGGCACTTTGCAAAAAACACCTCTGTTTTCCTTCAAAAATTTGGCTGTGTCCATGTTGCGCTTTGGGGCGTTTCCTGTTGCGGAGGCTAGGCCTACCCACACAAGTGAGGTATCATTTTTATCGGGAGACGTGGGGGAACGCTGGGTGGAAGAAAATTTGTGGCTCCTCTCAGATTCCAGAACTTTCTGCCACAGAAATGTGAGGAACATGTGTTTTTTTAGCCAGATTTTGAGGTTTGCAAAGGATTCTGAGTAACAGAATCTGGTCCGAGCCACACAATTCACCCCATCTTGGATTCCCCTAGGTCTCTAGTTTTCAGAAATGCACAGGTTTGGTAGGTTTCCCTAGGTGGCGGCTGAGCTACAAGCCAAAATCTACAGGTAGGCACTTTGCAAAAAACACCTCTGTTTTCCTTCAAAAATTTGGCTGTGTCCACGTTGCGCTTTGGGGCGTTTCCTGTCACGGGCGCTAGGCCTACCCACACAAGTGAGGTATCATTTTTGTCGGGAGACGTGGGGGAATGCTGGGTGGAAGGAAATTTGTGGCTCCTCTCAGATTCCAGAACTTTCTGCCACAGAAATGTGAGGAACATGAGTTTTTTAAGCCAAATTTTGAGGTTTGCAATGGATTCTGGGTAACAGAACCTGGTCCGAGCCACACGAGTCACCCCATCTTGGATTCCCCTAGGTCTCTAGTTTTCAGAAATGCACAGGTTTGGTAGGTTTCCCTAGGTGGCGGCTGAGCTACAGGCCAAAATCTACAGGTAGGCACTTTGCAAAAAACACGTCTGTTTTCCTTCAAAAATTTGGCTGTGTCCACGTTGCGCTTTGGGGCGTTTCCTGTCGCGGGCGCTAGGCCTACCCACACAAGTGAGGTATCATTGTTATCGGAGACGTGGGGGAACGCTGGGTGGAAGGAAATTTGTGGCTCCTCTCAGATTCCAGAACTTTCTGCCACAGAAATGTGAGGAACATGTGTTTTTTTAGCCAAATTTTGAGGTTTGCAAAGGATTCTGGGTAACAGAATCTGGTCCGAGCCACACAAGTCACCCCATCTTGGATTCCCCTACGTCTCTAGTTTTCAGGAAATGCACAGGTTTGGTAGGTTTCCTTAGGTGGCGGCTGAGCTACAAGCCAAAATCTACAGGTAGGCACTTTGCAAAAAACACCTCTGTTTTCCTTCAAAAAATTTGGCTGTGTCCACGTTGCGCTTTGGGGCGTTTCCTGTTGCGGGCGCTAGGCCTACCCACACAAGTGAGGTATCATTTTTATCGGGAGACGTGGGGAACGCTCGGTGGAAGGAAATTTGTGGCTCCTCTCAGATTCCAGAACTTTCTGCCACAGAAATGTGAGGAACATGTGTTTTTTTAGCCAAATTTTGAGGTTTGCAAAGGATTCTGAGTAACAGAACCTGGTCCGAGCCACACAATTCACCCCATCTTGGATTCCCCTAGGTCTCTAGTTTTCAGAAATGCACAGGTTTGGTAGGTTTCCCTAGGTGGCGGCTGAGCTACAAGCCAAAAATCTACAGGTAGGCACTTTGCAAAAAACACCTCTGTTTTCCTTCAAAAATTTGGCTGTGTCCACGTTGCGCTTTGGGGCGTTTCCTGTCACGGGCGCTAGGCCTACCCACACAAGTGAGGTATCATTTTGTCGGGAGACGTGGGGGAATGCTGGGGGGAAGGAAATTTGTGGCTCCTCTCAGATTCCAGAACTTTCTGCCACAGAAATGTGAGGAACATGAGTTTTTTTAGCCAAATTTTGAGGTTTGCAATGGATTCTGGGTAACAGAACCTGGTCCGAGCCACACGAGTCACCCCATCTTGGATTCCCCTAGGTCTCTAGTTTTCAGAAATGCACAGGTTTGGTATGTTTCCCTAGGTGGCGGCTGAGCTACAGGCCAAAATCTACAGGTAGGCACTTTGCAAAAAACACCTCTGTTTTCCTTCAAAAATGTGGCTGTGTCCACGTTGCGCTTTGGGGCGTTTCCTGTCGCGGGCGCTAGGCCTACCCACACAAGTGAGGTATCATTTTTATCGGGAGATGTGGGGGAACGCTGGGTGAAAGGAAATTTGTGGCTCCTCTCAGATTCCAGAACTTTATGCCACAGAAATGTGAGGAACATGTGTTTTTTTAGCCAAATTTTGAGGTTTGCAAAGGATTCTGGGTAACAGAACCTGGTCCGAGACACACAAGTCACCCCATCTTGGATTCCCCTACGTCCCTAGTTTTCAGAAATGCACAGGTTTGGTAGGTTTCCCTAGGTGGCGGCTGAGCTACAAGCCAAAATCTACAGGTAGGCACTTTGCAAAAAAACACCTCTGTTTTCCTTCAAAAATTTGGCTGTGTCCACGTTGCGCTTTGGGGCGTTTCCTGTCGCGGGCGCTAGGTCTACCCACACAACTGAGGTATCATTTTTATCGAGAGACGTGGGGGAATGCTGGGTGGAAGGAAATTTGTGGCTCCTCTCAGATTCCAGAACTTTCTGCCACAGAAATGTGAGGAACATGTGTCTTTTTAGCCAAATTTTGAGGTTTGCAATGGATTCTGGGTAACAGAACCTGGTCCGAGCCACACAAGTCACCCCATCTTGGATTCCCCTAGGTCTCTAGTTTCAGAAATGCACAGGTTTGGTAGGTTTCCCTAGGTGACGGCTGAGCTACAAACCAAAATCTACAGGTAGGCACTTTGCAAAAAACACGTCTGTTTTCCTTCAAAAATTTGGCTGTGTCCACGTTGCGCTTTGGGGCGTTTCCTATCGCGGGCGCTAGGTCTACCCACACAAGTGAGGTATCATTTTTATTGGGAGACATGGGGGAACGCTGGGTGAAAGGAAATTTGTGGCTCCTCTCAGATTCCAGAACTTTCTGCCACAGAAATGTGAGGAACATGTGTTTTTTTAGCCAAATTTTGAGGTTTGCAAAGGATTCTGGGTAACAGAACCTGGTCCGAGCCACACAAGTCACCCCATCTTGGATTCCCCTAGGTCTCTAGTTTTCAGAAATGCACAGGTTTGGTAGGTTTCCCTAGGTGGCGGCTGAGCTACAAGCCAAAATCTACAGGTAGGCACTTTGCAAAAAACACCTCTGTTTTCCTTCAAAAATTTGGCTGTGTCCACGTTGCGCTTTGGGGCGTTTCCTGTCACGGGCGCTAGGCCTACCCACACAAGTGAGGTATCATTTTTATCGGGAGACGTGGGGGAATGCTGTGTGGAAGGAAATTTGTGGCTCCTCTCAGATTCCCAGAACTTTCTGCCACAGAAATGTGTGGAACATGAGTTTTTTTTAGCCAAATTTTGAGGTTTGCAATGGATTCTGGGTAACAGAACCTGGTCCGAGCCACACGAGTCACCCCATCTTGGAGTCCCCTAGGTCTCTAGTTTTCAGAAATGCACAGGTTTGGTAGGTTTCCCTAGGTGGCGGCTGAGCTACAGGCCAAAATCTACAGGTAGGCACTTTGCAAAAAACACCTCTGTTTTCCTTCAAAAATGTGGCTGTGTCCACGTTGCGCTTTGGGGCGTTTCCTGTCGCGGGCGCTAGGCCTACCCCACACAAGTGAGGTATCATTTTTATCGGGAGATGTGGGGAACGCTGGGTGAAAGGAAATTTGTGGCTCCTCTCAGATTCCAGAACTTTATGCACAGAAATGTGAGGAACATGTGTTTTTTTAGCCAAATTTTGAGGTTTGCAAAGGATTCTGGGTAACAGAACCTGGTCCGAGACACACAAGTCACCCCATCTTGGATTCCCCTACGTCCCTAGTTTTCAGAATGCACAGGTTTGGTAGGTTTCCCTAGGTGGCGGCTGAGCTACAAGCCAAAATCTACAGGTAGGCACTTTGCAAAAAACACCTCTGTTTTCCTTCAAAAATTTGGCTGTGTCCACGTTGCGCTTTGGGGCGTTTCCTGTCGCGGGCGCTAGGTCTACCCACACAACTGAGGTATCATTTTTATCGAGAGACGTGGGGGAATGCTGGGTGGAAGGAAATTTGTGGCTCCTCTCAGATTCCAGAACTTTCTGCCACAGAAATGTGAGGAACATGTGTTTTTTTAGCCAAATTTTGAGGTTTGCAATGGATTCTGGGTAACAGAATCTGGTCCGAGCCACACAAGTCACCCCATCTTGGATTCCCCTAGGTCTCTAGTTTTCAGGAAATGCACAGGTTTGGTAGGTTTCCTTAGGTGGCGGCTGAGCTACAAGCCAAAATCTACAGGTAGGCACTTTGCAAAAAACACCTCTGTTTTCCTTCAAAAATTTGGCTGTGTCCACGTTGCGCTTTGGGGCGTTTCCTGTTGCGGGCGCTAGGCCTACCCACACAAGTGAGGTATCATTTTTAATCGGGAGACGTGGGGGAACGCTGGGTGGAAGGAAATTTGTGGCTCCTCTCAGATTCCAGAACTTTCTGCCACAGAAATGTGAGGAACATGTGTTTTTTTAGCCAGATTTTGAGGTTTGCAAAGGATTCTGAGTAACAGAACCTGGTCCGAGCCACACAATTCACCCCATCTTGGATTCCCCTAGGTCTCTAGTTTTCAGAAATGCACAGGTTTGGTAGGTTTCCCTAGGTGGCGGCTGAGCTACAAGCCAAAATCTACAGGTAGGCACTTTGCAAAAAACACCTCTGTTTTCCTTCAAAAATTTGGCTGTGTCCACGTTGCGCTTTGGGGCGTTTCCTGTCACGGGCGCTAGGCCTACCCACACAAGTGAGGTATCATTTTTGTCGGGAGACGTGGGGGAATGCTGGGTGGAAGGAAATTTGTGGCTCCTCTCAGATTCCAGAACTTTCTGCCACAGAAATGTGAGGAACATGAGTTTTTTTAGCCAAATTTTGAGGTTTGCAATGGATTCTGGGTAACAGAACCTGGTCCGAGCCACACGAGTCACCCCATCTTGGATTCCCCTAGGTCTCTAGTTTTCAGAAATGCACAGGTTTGGTAGGTTTCCCTAGGTGGCGGCTGAGCTACAGGCCAAAATCTACAGGTAGGCACTTTGCAAAAAACACCTCTGTTTTCCTTCAAAAATGTGGCTGTGTCCACGTTGCGCTTTGGGGCGTTTCCTGTCGCGGGCGCTAGGCCTACCCACACAAGTGAGGTATCATTTTTTATCGGGAGATGTGGGGGAACGCTGGGTGAAAGGAAATTTGTGGCTCCTCTCAGATTCCAGAACTTTATGCCACAGAAATGTGAGGAACATGTGTTTTTTTAGCCAAATTTTGAGGTTTGCAAAGGATTCTGGGTAACAGAACCTGGTCCGAGACACACAAGTCACCCCATCTTGGATTCCCCTACGTCCCTAGTTTTCAGAAATGCACAGGTTTGGTAGGTTTCCCTGAGGTGGCGGCTGAGCTACAAGCCAAAATCTACAGGTAGGCACTTTGCAAAAAACACCTCTGTTTTCCTTCAAAAATTTGGCTGTGTCCACGTTGCGCTTTGGGGCGTTTCCTGTCGCGGGCGCTAGGTCTACCCACACAACTGAGGTATCATTTTTATCGAGAGATGTGGGGGAATGCTGGGTGGAAGGAAATTTGTGGCTCCTCTCAGATTCCAGAACTTTCTGCCACAGAAATGTGAGGAACATGTGTCTTTTTAGCCAAATTTTGAGGTTTGCAATGGATTCTGGGTAACAGAACCTGGTCCGAGCCACACAAGTCACCCCATCTTGGATTCCCCTAGGTCTCTAGTTTTCAGAAATGCACAGGTTTGGTAGGTTTCCCTAGGTGGCGGCTGAGCTACAAACCAAAATCTACAGGTAGGCACTTTGCAAAAAACACGTCTGTTTTCCTTCAAAAATGTGGCTGTGTCCACGTTGCGCTTTTGGGGCGTTTCCTATCGCGGGCGCTAGGTCTACCCACACAAGTGAGGTATCATTTTTATCGGGAGACATGGGGGAACGCTGGGTGAAAGGAAATTTGTGGCTCCTCTCAGATTCCAGAACTTTCTGCCACAGAAATGTGAGGAACATGTGTTTTTTTAGCCAAATTTTGAGGTTTGCAAAGGATTCTGGGTAACAGAAACCTGGTCCGAGCCACACAAGTCACCCCATCTTGGATTCCCCTAGGTCTCTAGTTTTCAGAAATGCACAGGTTTGGTATGTTTCCCTAGGTGGCGGCTGAGCTACAAGCCAAAATCTACAGGTAGGCACTTTGCTAAAAACACCTCTGTTTTCCTTCAAAAATTTGGCTGTGTCCACGTTGCGCTTTGGGGCGTTTCCTGTCGCGGGCGCTAGGCCTACCCACACAAGTGAGGTATCATTTTTATCGGGAGACGTGGGGGAACGCTGGGTGGAAGGAAATTTGTGGCTCCTCTCAGATTCCAGAACTTTCTGCCACAGAAATGTGAGGAACATGTGTTTTTTTAGCCAAATTTTGAGGTTTGCAAAGGATTCTGGGTAACAGAATCTGGTCCGAGCCACACAAGTCACCCCATCTTGGATTCCCCTAGGTCTCTAGTTTTCAGAAATGCACAGGTTTGGTATGTTTCCCTAGGTGGCGGCTGAGCTACAGTCCAAAATCTACAGGTAGGCACTTTGCAAAAAACACCTCTGTTTTCCTTCAAAAATGTGGCTGTGTCCACGTTGCGCTTTGGGGCGTTTCCTGTCGCGGGCGCTAGGTCTACCCACACAACTGAGGTATCATTTTTATCGAGAGACGTGGGGAATGCTGGGTGGAAGGAAATTTGTGGCTCCTCTCAGATTCCAGAACTTTCTGCCACAGAAATGTGAGGAACATGTGTTTTTTTAGCCAAATTTTGAGGTTTGCAAAGGATTCTGGGTAACAGAATCTGGTCCGAGCCACACAAGTCACCCCATCTTGGATTCCCCTAGGTCTCTAGTTTTCAGGAAATGCACAGGTTTGGTAGGTTTCCTTAGGTGGCGGCTGAGCTACAAGCCAAAATCTACAGGTAGGCACTTTGCAAAAAACACCTCTGTTTTCCTTCAAAAATTTGGCTGTGTCCATGTTGCGCTTTGGGGCGTTTCCTGTTGCGGAGGCTAGGCCTACCCACACAAGTGAGGTATCATTTTTATCGGGAGACGTGGGGGAACGCTGGGTGGAAGAAAATTTGTGGCTCCTCTCAGATT